>NC_134104.1:159235000-160724357 GCF_040939455.1 Microcebus murinus | reverse complement strand
TAATATATTAGAATATATTTTTCTTGGAGGTTTGCATATAAATACTATATGTTTGGTGACTGAGCAGAGTTGTAAATTTAAGCTACACTTGGCTGAATGATTTTCTCCAAGTTTATTAGTTATTTCTTTCATCAGTGAATGAGGAATTTCTCATCTTATGTGTTACAGGTGAGTGCATTTTCATCCAAGATGCTCTTGTGGCAGGTGGCTCCGGATGGCAGAATTCAGTTCTGTTAGAGTGGTTTACACCTCCAAGATGCCTTTCAGCCTTGGCAGATGGATCATCTGCTGTCGCAGTCTAGGTGGAAATGGGGCAGTTTTCTTCTTCTTGGATATTTCCTTAGCTGAATAATTCTTTTCGTTTTAATGAAAATAAGAATTGGTAAGAGAAAATCTTAAAGGAATTCAAGTTACTAGGCTCCCATGGATAATGCTTTGGGTATTATGCTTTGGGGCACAAGAAAACCGTAAGACCCACATCAAACAAGGATGGGAAGGTCCCTGTTGTCTGCTGAGCTTCAGGGAGGAGCTCTCAGTTCCAACAGGGGCAGATGGGCCTTCTCCCCTCCCTATCCCTCCCCCAACCCCAGTTTACAGCGCCAGCCCATAGGAATGCGAATCCCACTTCAGAGCCCATTGTGAATGTGTTTCTGAGTTGTTTAACGTGTTTCTCACAAACAGGACATGACATGTATGGTTTAAATGAAAATAATGTTCTTGCTGCTCGGTGCCAGACCGTCTTTTGTCAAGAGCATCCTGGCAATCAGAAGGGCTCTGGGCTGACAAAGCCCCCAGGCCAGGTCCTTAGAGGATCTGGACTTGATGTGTTTCACAAGAAGGCTCTTAAATCAGGGGCCTTGCTGAGGGCCTGCCCCCGCTGTGCGGAGCCCCGCCCTGGGGCAGTTGGGAGTCAGGGCTGCTGGTGCTGCTGCTGCTGGTGTGCTCAGCCATGAGTGAAGAGGGAGATTTAGGAAGATTAGGAAGATTTTCTTAGTCTTTGGATTCCT
Source organism: Microcebus murinus (assembly GCF_040939455.1). Taxonomy (NCBI): domain Eukaryota; kingdom Metazoa; phylum Chordata; class Mammalia; order Primates; family Cheirogaleidae; genus Microcebus; species Microcebus murinus. Next base: position 160,723,350 of record NC_134104.1, on the reverse strand, counting down.
TAGCTAAGGAGTTTATTGTTAAAACAAACCAAAAAAAAAAAAAAAAAAAAAGGAAGGAAAGAAAGAAAACAAAAAAAACCCTAAAACTCAAAATAGCAACAAAAAAACTCAAGTTATAGGAATATGGGAATTTTAAAGCATATCTAGGTGCTTTGTGGAATCAGGCCTTGTGATGCCATTTTTTTCCTAAATTGTGCTAAAATCCACATAACATAAAATTTATTATTTTAACCATTTTTATAGTAAGTGGCCAGTTAAGTGGTATTAAGTACATTGACATTTTTGTGCAACTGTCAAGTGATCTTTTCTTAGGATGTAATTACTATAAAACACATTCTACTACATCAGTTATTTTTTTATCATCTATTGCTTTAGTATGAAATGAGTGTGTTAAGCCAGAAGCAAATTTCCAGTAAAGGCACTTGTGTTCTCTGCAACGGCCTGAGACCCTGGGTTCTTTCTGCTGTGGTGTCTCTTCTTATTAGGTCAAACTCACACAGGCAACATTGGCATGACGCCTATGTGATCTAGTGGACTCTGTTTTTTTAATGCAGTTTTGTTATGGTCTACTTTAGTGAGACTACTAGATGGTTGTGGATTTTTCAAAAGTTAGGTGGGCAGGAAAAGCAAATATAAATATAAACATAAAAGCAAATATATATAAATATATATATATATACATACATACAAAAAATAAAAGCTATTAATATTTTTTAAACCCCTAGATGGGAGAGGTGAGTGACAAGTATCTAAAACCAAAGCTCTGGAGTCCATCTGCTAACATGCCTCACATGATGATAGTGTGAACCTCCCTAAATAGCACCTTGGAGATCAAGTTTGTGGGCTGTGTACAACCCAGAAAAATTTTGTTATTTCCTCAGAATATGTTGTGTATCTTTTTCTGCTGTGCTCCCTTTAGTTGTGTGTGTGTGTGCATATATAAAGACAAAGCAAAATAATTGATTGCAAAGACTTGTAGCGAACACCGTTGTCTATGATGAAGTTTAGATGAAGGGTGGCTGGATCACAGAGAGCATTGAGAACGAGGCCTGGACTTGGGGAAGCCACACAGGAGGCTGCTCCTGGCCAGCACTCCGTCACCCTATTACCATGTACTGTCTCGTCCCACCACCAGCCCCCATCACTGGCTTTAAAAAATTATTATGTACTATTTTTTCTTAGAGATGTAAGCAGAGTTTCTTCCTAAGGCCAGAACTTTTCCAAGAATATGGCAGCAGCCCCTGCGTCTCTGAATTTCAAACAAAAAGTATTTGGGGATCTGGATTTTGAGCCTGAACTTCTGTCTGGCTCTCCCAGCTGTTTGATGTGATCCAGCCTTGCTCTGTCAGTCAGGCTTGGACAGCAGATACACGTCCTAAGGGAAGGCAGGCTTGAAGATAGGATGGGGCTTGACAGGAGGAGACCAAGCCTTGCCTTTTTGCTCCTACCTTTTCTTGTCTTTTCTAGTTATTTCTTTTCTTTTCTTTGTTTCTTTTATGTGTGTGAAAAAGGAAATGCTAGAAATAAGGTGGCCAAGAGGTTTCATTCTGAAGCCACTTTGAACTGAGTGCTAATGCATGTTTGAAACACTGAAGGTTCTATAGGAAAGAACTCTTTGATCAATTAGTGATGTCTGACATAGTTGGGTAAAAGCTGCAATGGCATACATGCTGTGTACTTCTCAACATTGTCTGGTTTGGGCCTCTTAGATTAACAGCATGACTCTTTAGGAGTGGTCCTAGATGTTAATAAGGACACTTTGACTTTGGCAAATGCATTTAAGACAGTTGACTCTGGAGTGAAGATGAACTCTGGAGCTGCATTACCTGGGTTGGAATATAAGCTCTACTTTTTATCACCCATGAACTCTTGAGAAAATTGCTAGGCATTTGTGTGTCTTTATATTCCTTATCTATAAGATGAGGAAGTGGTTACCTCTTCTAGTTATTGTAGGGATAAAACAAGTTAATACATATTATTTAGACTAGTGGCTAGTACAAACTTTCAGCCAGTGTTGGTGTATGGGTTGAATAGTGGCCCTCAAAAGGTATGTTCACTTAGAACCTGAGAATATGATTATTTTTTGGAATAAGGGTCTTTGCAGATATAATTAAGGTATCTCAAGATGAGATCATCCTGGATTAGGGTGGGTCCTAAATCAAATGACAGGTGTCCTTATGAGACAGAAAAGAAGAAGATAGAGACACAGGAGAAGGTCATGTGAAGATGGAGGCAGAGATTAGAGTGGCACATCTACAAGTCAAGGAATGTCAAGGATTGCTGGCCACCACCAGAAATGAGGAAAGAAACTAAGATAAGATGGTTTCTCCCTCAGCCTCTAGAAGGAACCAACTCTGCTGATGCCTTTGGACTTCTGGCCTCCAGAACTGTGAGAAGACAAATTTCTGTTGTTTTAAGCCACCACGTTGGTAATTTGTTATGGCAGCCCCATGAAACTAATACAGTTGGATATTGGTATTGCTGCTGCTGTTGTCTTTAAGGTGAGGATCAGGCCCTTGCCTGTCTCATACTTTAGGCAGTCCTGGAATTTGCCGACTTTGATGAAGTCAGCCAGAGTCACTTGTTTCATCTGGTGGTGGTGAGTGGATTGTTCAGTGGACTCCTTTTCCCTCCTAGTCCTCAGTCCTCAGAAGATCTAAATTTGTAATCGTTAGAATGTACAAATTAAAGAGAGGCATGGGGTGTGGTTGAGATGGAGATAGAGTGGCTGGTAGGAGAATAGACAAGGCATCTTCCTGGTATGGATGCCAGCTATTACATCAGAATTTGATAGAAGGCAGGGAATTGAATTCTAGGAGAAGTGAGCCCTGGGGCAAAGATTTAAAAATGTACAAAGAGGATATAAGCCTGGAAACAGATCACCAAGCAGTGGCAGTTGAAGGGGACAGAGCCCGAGGGAGACCACAGACTCAGTAGTAGATGATACTTCAGCCAGCCTAAAGCAAACTGAAATCTTTATAACCTGAGAACACATTGACCATTTTCTCAGTTGGGAAGCTGGATTTTGGGAGCCAGTACTTTCTGCATGTTCAGATCAGCCCATCTGCACATACATTTGCGTAGAAGCACAGAGCAGTGGAGTCAGACAACAGTCCAGTGCTCTCATCTCAGATATGCTATTACTGTGCGTCTCTGGCAAGTTACTTAATCTCTTCACCTCAGTTTTGTCCACACAGAAAATGCAAGTGACTGTGCCCACCATGCAGACCATGTTTTGAGAACAGCTGCATGTGGACTCACCTAGCACAGAGCCTGGCAGATAGCAGGTGCTTTTAAGTACGTAAGATGTGAAAAACCCTGTGCCAGGCACTTTAGGGGATAAAAAGAAGAACACAAAAAGTATCTCCACTCACAAAAGCTTCACATTGTAGTAGAGAAGATATGGGCACACTTAGAAGAATGAAATGTTGAGTAAGAAAAGCAATTTTTTTTGTTTTGGTTTCCCAAACTGGGAATTGAGCAGGGATTCCTAGAGGAGATTCCATTTTATCTGAATCTTGAAAAATAAGCAGAGTTTCCATAATCAGGGAAACTCCCATTTTATACAGGATATCAGGCGTTAGCTTCTTAGGGGCCAATATGACCAGGGTATAGGAAGGTAAACATATGTGGTGAGCTTAGAGAATGGTGAGTCATCCTAGGAGCAAGCAGTTATTGGGAGTTCAGAATGGAGAGGAGTGAGTATAGGGGATGAGGCTAGAGGTGAAAATTTGGGCCAGAAAATTTGAATGCCACTATAAGGAATTTGGGGCCAGAGAGAAATATGGAATGCTTTTGAAAGCATAATGGAAGAGTGGCTGTGTGGGGTGAAGGATGAATGGGAGCAGAAGTCAGTTTGAAACAGGCACAAGTTAAGAGGCTTAGGCGGCGGTCCAAGTGAGGATGATGGAGACGGAACCTGGAGGAGAAGAATTGGAAAAGACAGGAAGCAGAGAGAAGCACAGAGAAAATAGCTTTATAAAATGCTTATCGAGTGTTGAGTGAAGGTGAAATTAGTAGGATATGGGAACAGATTGGCTTGAGGGGAAGGCAGAGGGAGGAAGAGAAGATAGGTGAAGTTTTTAACCTGGGCTAAATGATGTCATAAATTTGAGCTCCCGGTGAGTCTAAATTTTTTTTTCAATTACTTAGTTCTGTTGTTTTGGATTATGTTTTTGTTTATTTCAAAGTGAAAATATCCTTTTTAATAGTTATAAAGATAGAGCATTGTCATTATCCTAACACTAATAATTCAGAAATGTGTCAGCAATGAAGTAAGAATCTCCAAATTACCACCATACAGAGATAATCATTGTTAACATTTTAATAATTGAAATTGTTCTCTCTTCCTCTTTCCTTTCTTCCTTTTTCCATTCATTCTCCTCCCATGCATATATAATTTTATATGAAAGTGGTGAATCAGTACTTGCTACTATATAGTCGGCTTGGTTCCCTAACAACATGGCATTAGTCTCAGTGCTTGTGAGTGAGCATAGATTTACTTTATCATTTTTCATAGCTGTGGAGCCGTCTACTTGTATCTGCAGTACCGTGATTTATTTAACCAATCCCTTTGAATGAATGTTGAGTTTGTCTCCAGGTTTTGCTGTTAGACATCACACATTTTAAAGCTTTCTCTTATAACAATACATTCATATCAGGTGGTCCATTTCTAAGTACTTTTGCTAACAGTAACTTTTGACAATTTTTTAAGTCATTTTGATTTGGAGGCTCTCCTTTCTCCCAATAAAAGGAAGGGTGAATCTTCATTTTCTTTATTTTTTCATAGTAAATGGGAAAAGCTTTATAGGTTTATTATCTGTTTATACTTTTTCCTTTGACGAAAAGGAAAAAGTATAAACAGATAATAAATCTATTTTAATTCCCTGATGGCATATTTGATAAATATCTTTGTGTATTAATGATATATACCCTTTGTTATAAACATTGACAGTATTTTCCCAGTGTGTTTGTGTGTGTGCATTTGCCATTTAGACATTCCTGTTTTACACCTACCGATCTTTGCTTCATGGTTTCTGGTTTCCTGGTCAGGACTAACAAGACCTTGCATTACGTCCACAAATAACAGGTAGATGTCTGAAGCAGTGGGTCTGGAATGTGCTCAGCTGCACTCTGCTATTTACCCTCTGGGCCGCACAAGCTTTCTGCTGAGTTCCTAGTGGCAGGGCAGGCAAGGATATCATTAAGAGCTTTGACTGTCTTAAAAATGGAAGGCTTCCATCTCTCTGAAATCCCTTCTCTTGATAAAACACATGCAAACATAATCTGAAGTCAGAACCAATGCCAAGAAAAAGAGAGAATATGAATGATATAACTCAATACCTTATAAGAAGTCATTTCCAATTCAAAAGCTACCCTCCTCTCTGAGATTTTCCTCACTCCTTTTTGTCCACAACAGTGGTGTGAGCTGACATATTTGTATTTAACACTGAGGAGGCAGCCTGAACTTCATCAGCTGCTACTCTATTTGCATCACCTTTGGTGCAGGTTGCTGCCATCTTGAAAAATTATGTTGGGCTTCCTGTGAAGTGAGTTGCTCCATCCCTCTACATGCAACAAGCTTCTTGAATCCAGTGTTCCAAGCATTATAAACTCAATGGACTCTGGTTTTCCATGGATGATCTAGAGAAAAAAAATAGTGACATGATCTTCCTTTGAGATCCATTGCAAAATATGGATTCTAAACAATTCAAATGGCAAGGTGTCAGAGTGAAAATTGTTACTTGCAACTCAGGAAACTGAGGCGGGAGGATTGCTTGAGCTCAGGAGTTCAAATCCAGGGCAATAGAGTTAGGACCACCCATATCCTAAAAAATAAAAATAAAAATTGCTACTTTTAAGTAAAACAATTGGTGTTGAAGTTTTATATTTTTAGTATCAGGCCCAAATATTGTTAGCAGATTTTCCTAAGAAAAACAGCCCTGCTTTTCCATTTTTGCCTATTCTCTAGAGTTTCTTTTTGTCCTCTGCTGTAGCTTATTTAGTTTTATAGATATGTCCGTAGTATTCTTTAGCATCAATGTCTTAGATGGAGGGTAGCGACAGTCTTTTCACACTTTTATTTTACTATTATGACAGTTATGGCATTTTGGGTTTATGTATTCCTTTAATGTTCCTAAAAATTGATATATAGCAGACATGCATGAAAGTGCACAAATTGTTTGGTAAATTTTCACAAAGTGGACACATCTATGTGACCAACACCCAGATTAAAAAACAGAATATCTTGAGCACTCCAGAAGTCCAGTCATTATTTCTCTCAAAGATAATCATTAGCATGATTTCTAACACCACAGAGCAACTTTGCTTGCCTTTAAACTGTATGTTAATGAAATCATACCGTGTACATTCTTTTCTTTCCAGATTCTTTTGCACAGAATGTTTGTGAGATTCATTCACATGGTTGTGTTTACTTGTAGTCAATTCATTCTCATTGTTGTAGTGTATTCCATTGTTTAAGTATATAATGTTTATTTTTAATGCATCCTGTTTTTTATGGATCTTTGGGGACTATTATGAATAGTGCTGCTGTAACATTCTAGTAATTGTGTTTTGATGAACATTTGCACACATTTCTGTTATATATGTATTGAAGAGTAGAAAGGCATATTTAGCCTTCAATAGTGGTAGAGAGTCTATACCACATTTTGCATGAAAGTAGACCCCACAGCTATGCATTTTTATATTTCTGGGGGAAAATATTAGTATTTAATATTTGAAAGGAATTGAAAAATGTTCATTTACTTTGGCATGGTTTCCATTATTTGCTTTTATCTGAGAACTCACAAGTTACTCTATAGGTAATGTGGTTTGAGGTAAATTGGGTGTAAATGCACAATTCCTGCCTCATTCCAATTTACCAAGCCCAGCAGAAAACATTTGTTACCCTATATTTTTACAATACATTCATTGTGATGAGGCTCAAGCTTTACGAAAAGGAAATTGGAAGGAGAGAACTAATATGATCCAGTGTGATTTTAGTGTAACAACTGGAGCCTTTGCAAAGGAAGGAGCCAATAGGTCTGACACGAAGCAGTGGGGCACACGTTTTTGCAGTGGGATTAAGAGAATGGAAGAACTTATGCTTTTCACCATCAGAAAGTCCTCCCTGCAAACAGTCCACATTTAAAGTAAAATATTTCAAGCCTTCAGAAAGAAGCTGCAAGGGAAAATTGAACTAGCTCAACAACTTGACTGCATTTTCTAGATTCTAAATCTATAACAATAAATCACACTTGATCTCTTCTTGATCTTACGCCATCTGGTGATTGGGGAAGGATGTTCCAGAAGAGTTTATTGCAATGAGATAAAATTCTCCTTTCCATCAATATAATTCAACTATTATCATAATTATCAATTTCATATGATCTGATGTATTCATTGATTTTTCAATTAGGCTGCTAAAACAGAGATATCCTGAAATTCAGTGGTTTACACATGTTTATTTCTTCCTTACATCAGAATCTGTCTAGGCCACATAGTACTGACTAGGTGGTTTGACAGTGACAGGAACCCAGGCTCCTTCTATCTTATTGCTCTGCCATCCTCAGCCCATGACAGTCTCCATCTCTTGGTCCAAGATGGCTGTTCCAGCTCTCTGTATCCTGTTTGAGCTCTAACCACAAGAAGCAAAACAAGGTATAGGAGAGAACATATTCTTTTTCTTTAAAGGCATAGTCTGCATGTTGTATATATCCCTTAGCCAAAACTTAGTCACAAGGCCATATCCACTTGTAGGGAACGTGGAAAATATACTCCTTATTTGCATTTCCCTGATGATTAGAGATGTTGAGCATTTTTTCATATGTTTGTTGGCCATTCTTCTGTCTTCCTTAGAAAAGTTTCTGTTCAAGTCCTTTGCCCACTTTTTAATGGGGTTATTTGATTTTTTATTGCTCATTTTCGTGAGTTCTAAGTATATTCTAGTTATCAGGCCCTTATTGGATACGTAGGATGCAAAAATTTTCTCCCATTCTGTAGGTTGTCTGTTTACTTTCATGACTATTTTTTTGACTGTGCAGAAGCTTTTTAGTTTAATCATGTCTCATTTATTTATTTTTGTTGCTGCTGTGATTGCCTTTGGGGACTTCTTCATAAACTCTTTGCCTAGGCCGATGTCTAGGAGAGTGTTTCCAACATTTTCCTCTAGAATTCTAATACTTTCATACCTTAGGTTTAAGTCTGTTATCCAGCGTGAGTTGGTTTTTGTGAGAGGTAAAAGGTGTGGGTCCTGTTTTAGCCTTCTACAAGTGGCTATCCAGTTTTCCCAGTACCATTTATTGAAAAGGGATTCTTTTCCCCAGCGTATATTTTTGTCTTTCTCAAAGATTAGATGGCTATATGAGGATGGCTTTATATCAGGATTCTAAGATCTGTTCCACTGGTCAATATTTCTATTTTTATGCCAATACCAGATTGATTTAATTACTGCAGCTTTGTAGTATAGTTTGATATCTGGCATATTAATGCCTCCCATTTTGTTTTTGTTGCCTAGATTGCCTTTGATATCCGGGGTCTTCTTTGGTTCCATACGAAGCGTAAAATTATTTTTTCTATATCTGTGAAGAATGCTGATGGGATTTTAATAGGTATTGCATTGAATCTGTAGATCAGTTTGGGTAGTATAGACATTTTAATGATGTTGAGTCTGCCGATCCACAAGCATGGTATGGATTTCCATCTGTTTACATCCTCTGCTATTTCCTTCCTCAGTGTTTCATAGTTCTCCCTGTAGAGGTCTTTTACGTCCTTGGTTAAGTATATTCCTAGGTACTTTAATTTCTTTGTTGCTATTGTGAAGGGAATTGAGTCTTTGATTTGGTTCTCAAGTAGATTGTAGATGGTGTATATGAATGCCTCTGATTTCTGTGTATTGATTTTGTATCCTGAGACTTTACTAAATTCATTGATCAGTTCCAGGAGTTTCTAGGTTGAATCCTTGGGGTTTTCTAGATACAATATCATATCATCAGCAAACAGTGAAAGTTTGATCTCTTCTGCCCCTATTTGGATACCTTTGATTCCATTTTCCTGTCTGATTGCTGTAGCCAGAACTTCCAGCACTATGTTGAATAGAAGTGGAGATAGTGGCCAGCCTTGCCTGGTTCCAGTTCTGAGTGGGAATGCTTTCAATTTTTCCTCATTCAGTACGATGTTGGCTATGGGTCTGTTATATATGGCTTGTATCATTTTTAGGTATGTCCCTTCTATGCCTATTTTCTTAAGTGTTCATATCATGAAAGGGTGTTGAATTTTGTCAAAAGCTTTTTCTGCATCTATTGAAAGAATCATGTAGTCTTTGTTTATGCTTCTGTTTATGTGGTGAATTGCATTTATAGATTTACGTATGTTGAACCATCCCTGCATCCCTGGGATGAAGCCCACTTGGTCGTGATGGATTATTTTTTTGATAAGCGTCTGGATTTGGTTAGCTAAGATTTTGTTGAATATTTTTGCATTTATATTAATTAGGGATATTGGTCTATAGTTTTCTATTTTTGTTGCATCCTTTCCTGGTTTTGGTATCAGAGTAATATTCGCGTCATAAAAGGTGTCGGGGAGGTTTCCGTTCTTCTCGATGTTGTGGAATAGTTTCTGCAAGGTAGGTACTAGTTCTTCACTTAACTCCAGTGAGAATGGCGTTTATCAAAAAGTCTCCAAACAATAAATGCTGGTGTGGATGTGGAGAGAAAGGAACACTCCTACACTGCTGGTGGGACTGCAAACTAGTTCAACCTCTGTGGAAAGCAATATGGAGATACCTTAAAGCGATACAAGTGAATCTACCATTTGATCCAGCAATCCCATTGCTGGGCATCTACCCAAATGATCCAATGACACTCTACAAAAAAGACACCTGCACTCGAATGGTTATAGCAGCACAATTCGTAATTGCAAGGCTGTGGAAACAGCCCAAGTGCCCATCAATCCAAGAATGGATTAATAAAATGTGGTATATGTATACCATGGAGTACTATTCAGCTCTAAGAAACAACGGTGATATAGCACATCTTATATTTTCCTGGTTAGAGCTGGAACCCATACTACTAAGTGAAGTATCCCAAGAATGGAAAAACAAGCACCAGATATATTCTCCAGCAAACTGGTATTAACTGAGTAGCACCTAAGTGGACACATAGGTACTACAGTAATAGGGTATTGGGCACGTGGGCGGGGGAGGGGGCGGGTATCTACATACATAATGAGTGAGATGTGCACCATCTGGGGGATGGTCATGCTGGAGACTCAGACTTGTGGGGGCAGGGGGGAATGAGCATTTATTCAAACCTTAAAATCTGTACCCCCATAATATGCTGAAATAAAAAAATAAAATAAAATAAAAAAATATATATATAGTCCTTAGCTATGTGCCAAAGGACAGCTAAATTTCCGTAACTATAAAAGGGAAGAATGGATGTTGGGGAAAAAACAGCATCTACTATGTTGGGTTTGGAGCCTTTATAAATACATCGGATATTTTTATTCGTGAACTCTGATCTCTCCTCCATCTCTCTGTCTCATTCCTTGTCTTTCTTATTTCTTTACCTTCTTGCATAGAACTCATGTCTTAAAGCTCCTCAAATCACTTTTGATCCTTGGAAGTTCCCTGATAACAAGGAAATGGGAGGACAACAAGCCGTGTAGTCCTATCTTACCTTTCTCAGGGCTTAATCCAGGAAAACAAAAATTGTTTTTTCTTCTTTACTCAGGCTATGTGTTAATTTCCCTGAGGTAATTGGGATGGTTCTGGAATCCTGAGTCCACATACCCTTGATAAAGTTGAGCTAAAAAAATTTTTCACCTCAATTCCTAGCAACCTATATTTAACCAGAGCACTTGTCAGTGTGTGTTAGACAGGGAAATAATAGTTATCAGTCTCCAGTGAATTACAAAGGAAAATAATTCGTTAACCTTGAGATAGCAGGGGTGCTGGACGGCTAAATAGCATAGCCCCTCCACTCTTCAATAGGGCTGGGAGCTTGGAATGCATTGTCTTCACGGACAAGGAGAGCTGGACATTCATCGTGTGCCCCTGGAACAGGGTACCCACATTCCTTTGTAAGCTTGTCTCAGCTCATCTGCAGCCCTTCAGCACCTCTGAGCCACTCGTGATTGTCTTAAAGGGTGTAATTTTCTGGCAGGCATATTTTGAGCATCCTTTTGGGAGAGACAGTCATCCAGCTCTAGAGTTAGCCAATCTGAATTTGACTTCCAGTTTTACTACTGCTCACTTACTTTCTTAATATCCTTCAGTTTTTAACATGAGGAAATTTTGCTAGTAACGTTGAGTTAGTTCACTCCATTCATTCATCCAACAGTTGTTGGTTTCATGAAAACTGAAGAAGTATGAGTGTGGGTAGGGCTCGTTTATGGCTGAATATGTGGGCTAGAAAATACACATTTATTTAGCACAGGTATGTTCAGTCTAGGCTGACTGTTATGTTTCTGGCAGGATGTTTCTAACAAGACATGCGATACATGAAGTGATTAGGAGCTGGGCTCTGAAGTTAGGCACATGTAGGATAGATGCCCACCTCTGTGTGACCTTCTATGAGTTGCAGGTGGTTCTCTGTGGTGTTTTTGTTGAGATTATTGACTCTGGAATCAAATCCCAGCTCTACCCGTTTCTAATTATGTGACCTTGGGCAAGTTATTTAACCTCTCTATACCTTAGTCTCCTTCTTTAAATGTAGGATCCATAATGAGACTTGCTTTATGTTTTTCAAAAGAATTATTACAGATGATGTAACATATGGAAGGCATTTAGTATAGCACCTAGAACATAGCAGGTGCTCAGTAAAAGGTAGCTTTTGTATTGTATTGGTTGTTGTCAGATTTTTTTTTCTGAATTTTTTTTTTATTTCGGCATATTATGGGGGTACAGATTTTAAGGTTTCAATAAATGCCCATTTCCCCCCCTCCCCCCAAAAGTCTGAGTCTCCATCATGAACATCCCCTAGATGGTGCACATCTCACCCATTATGTATGTATATACCTGCCCCCCTCCCCCCTCCCACCCGCCCAATACCCTATTACTGTAGTACCTATGTGTCCACTTAGGTGCTACTCAGTTAATACCAGTTTGCTGGAGAATATATCTGGTGCTTGTTTTTCCATTCTTGGGATACTTCACTTAGTAGTATGGGTTCCAGCTCTAACCAGGAAAATATAAGATGTGCTATATCACCATTGTTTCTTAGAGCTGAATAGTACTCCATGGTATACATATACCACATTTTATTAATCCATTCTTGGATTGATGGGCACTTGGGCTGTTTCCACAGCCTTGCAATTACGAATTGTGCTGCTATAAACATTCGAGAGCAGGTGTCTTTTTTGTAGAGTGTCATTGGATCATTTGGGTAGATGCCCAGCAATGGGATTGCTGGATCAAATGGTAGATTCACTTGTATCGCTTTAAGGTATCTCCATATTGCTTTCCACAGAGGTTGAACTAGTTTGCAGTCCCACCAGCAGTGTAGGAGTGTTCCTTTCTCTCCGCAACCACACCAGCATTTGTTGTTTGGAGATTTTTTGATAAAGGCCATTCTCACTGGGGTTAAGTGATATCTCATTGTGGTTTTGATTTGCATTTCCCTGATGATTAGAGATGTTGAGCATTTCTTCATATGTTTGTTGGCCATTCGTCTGTATTCTTTAGAAAAATTTCTGTTCAAGTCCTTTGCCCACTTTTTAATGGGGTTATTTGATTTTTTCTTCCTAATTTTCGTGAGTTCTAAGTATATTCTAGTTATCAGTCCCTTATCGGATGCATAGGATGCAAAAATTTTCTCCCATTCTGTAGGTTGTCTGTTTACTTTCATGACTATATCTTTGGCTGTGCAGAAGCTTTTTAGTTTGATCATGTCCCATTGATTTATTTTTGTTGCTGCTGTGATTGCCTTTGGGGACTTCTTCATAAACTCTTTGCCCAGGCCAATGTCTAGGAGAGTGTTTCCAACATTTTCCTCTAGAGTTCTAATAGTTTCATACCTTAGGTTTAAGTCTGTTATCCAGTGTGAGTTGGTTTTTGTGAGAGGTAAAAGGTGTGGGTCCTGTTTTAGCCTTCTACAAGTGGCTATCCAGTTTTCCCAGCACCATTTATTGAAGAGGGATTATTTTCCCCAGCGTATGTTTTTGTCTGCTTTGTCAAAGAATAGATGGCTATATGAGGATGGTTTTATATCAGGATTCTAAGATCTGTTCCACTGGTCAATATTCCTATTTTTGTGCCAATACCATTTTGTTTTAATTACTGCAGCTTTGTAGTATAGCTTGATATCTGGCATATTAATGCCTCCCATTTTGTTTTTGTTGCCTAGAATTGCTCTTGATATTCGGGGTCTTCTTTGGTTTCATACGAAGCGTAGAATTATTTTTTCTATATCTGTGAAGAATGCTGATGGGATTTTAATAGGTATTGCATTGAATCTGTAGATCAGTTTGGGTAGTATAGACATTTTGATGATATTGAGTCTGCCGATCCAGGAGCATGGTATGGATTTCCATCTGTTTACATCCTCTGCTATTTCCTTCCTCAGTGTTTCATAGTTCTCCCTGTAGAGGTCTTTTACGTCCTTGGTTAAGTATATTCCTAGGTACTTTAATTTCTTTGTTGCTATTGTGAAGGGAATTGAGTCTTTGATTTGGTTCTCAAGTAGATTGTTGTTGGCGTATATGAATGCCTCTGATTTCTGTGTATTGATTTTGTATCCTGAGACTTTACTAAATTCATTGATCAGTTCCAGGAGTTTCTAGGTTGAATCCTTGGGGTTTTCTAGATACAATATCATATCATCAGCAAACAGTGAAAGTTTGATCTCTTCTGCCCCTATTTGGATACCTTTGATTCCATTTTCCTGTCTGATTGCTGTAGCCAAGACTTCCAGTACTATGTTGAACAGAAGTGGAGATAGTGGCCAGCCTTGTCTGGTTCCAGTTCTAAGTGGGAAGGATTTCAATTTTTCCCCATTCAGTATGATGTTGGCTATGGGTCTGTCGTATATGGCTTGTATCATTTTTAGGTATGTCCCTTCTATGCCTATTTTCTTAAGTGTTCATATCATGAAAGGGTGTTGAATTTTGTCAAAAGCTTTTTCTGCATCTATTGAAAGAATCATGTGGTCTTTGTTTTTGCTTCTGTTTATGTGGTGAATTGCATTTATAGATTTACGTATGTTGAACCATCCCTGCATCCCTAGGATGAAGCCCACTTGGTCGTGGTGGATTATTTTTTTGATAAGTGTCTGGATTTGGTTAGCTAAGATTTTGTTGAATATTTTTGCATCTATATTCATTAGGGATATTGGTCTGTAGTTTTCTTTTTTTGTTGCATCCTTTCCTGGTTTTGGTATCAGAGTAATATTCGCTTCATAAAAGGTGTCGGGGAGGTTTCCGTTCTTCTCGATGTTGTGGAATAGTTTCTGCAAGATAGGTACTAGTTCTTCTTTATAAGTATGGTAAAATTCAGGTGTGAAGCCATCTGGACCGGGACTTTTCTTTTTAGGGAGATTTTTAATTGCTGTTTCTATTTCAGCTGTTGAGATTCGTCTGTTCAGGGAATCTATTTCTTCCTGGTTGAGCCTAGGGAGGCTGTGTGTTTCTAGAAATTTGTCCATTTCCTCCACATTTTCTAGTTTGTGTGCATAAAGATTTTTGTAGTATTCATAAATTGTATCTTGTATCTCTTTGGGATCAGTTGTGATATCTCCTTTTTTATTCCCGATGGAGCTTATTAGAGATTTCTCTTTTCTGCTTTTCGTTAGCTTAGCCAATGGTGTGTCAATTTTGTTTATTTTTTCAAAGAACCAACTTTTTGTTTTATTAATCTCCTGAATAGCTTCCCTGTTTTCAATTTCGTTTAGTTCTGATTTGGTCTTGTTGATTTCACTTCTTCTGCTGGGTTTGGGGTTGGTCTGTTCTTCTTTTTCCAGCTCTTTGAGTCGTTTCATTAGATTGTCTATTTGTGATCTTCTAGTCTTTTGGTTATAGGCATTTATGGAGCTAAACTTTCCTCTCAGAACTGCTTTAGCTGTGTCCCAGAGGAGTTGATAACTTGTCTCTCCATTGTCGTTTTCTTCATAGAACTTTTTTATTTCCATCTTGATTTCTTCATTTACGAAGTAATCATTTAGTAGGAGGTTGTTTAATTTCCACATTTTTGTGTAGAAATGTGAGTTTCTGTTAGGGTTGATTTCTACTTTTATTCTACTGTGATCTGAGAAGGTACATGGTATGATTTCTATTTTTTTAAATTTGTTGAGATTTACTTTGTGTCCTACGATATGGTCAATCTTAGAGAATGTCCCATGTGCTGATGAGAAGAACGTATATTCAGTGGATTTTGGGTAGAATGTTCTGTAGATGTCTGTCAGACCCAATTGTTCTAGAGTTTTGTTTAAGTCCATTATTTCTTTATTAATTTTCTGTTTGGAGGATCTGTCTAGTGCCGTCAATGGGGGGTTGAAATCTCCGGCGATTATGGAGTTGCTATTAATCCATTTGCTTAGCTCCAGTAAGGTTTGCTTTATGAATCTGGGTGCACCTAAGTTGGGTGCATATATATTTAAAATTGTTATCTCTTCTTGTTGGACTGTGCCCTTCACCATTATATAATGACCCTCTTTGTCTTTTACTACTTTTGTTGGTTTAAAAACTAAATCGTCTGAAATTAGAACTGCCACACCAGCCTTCTTTTGACTTCTATTTGCTTGGAATATTGATCTCCACCCTTTTATTTTTAGTCTATATGCATCCTTGCAGGTTAGATGTGTTTCCTGAAGACAGCATATACTTGGCCTGTATTTTCTTATCCATTCAGCCAGCCTATGTCTCTTGAGTGGAGAGTTTAAGCCATTCACATTTATTGAGAGAACTGATAGGTAAGGTAGATTACTGATCATTCTGTTGGGTTGGATGTTGTTGCTATGATTTCTGTCTTGAGCCATTGTAATATCTGGCCTTTAATATCTTTGGGTTTTGGTTGTTTTTATATTCGTGGGTTATTATTATGATGTTCTGTGGTAACGCTGTTTTAAGTACTTCTTGTAGGGCTGGTCCTGTCTTGGTGAATTCTCTGAGCCTTTGCTTGTCTGAGAATGTTTTTATTTCTCCTTCATATACGAAGCTTAATTTTGCAGGGAATAATATTCTAGGCTGGGCATTGTTTTGTTTCAACAGAGTGAGAATGGGGCCCCAGTCTCTCCTTGCTTGTAAAGTCTCATTAGAGAAGTCTGATGTTATTCGAATTGGCTTTCCCTTGTATGTTACTTGCTTCTTTTGTCTTACAGCTCTTAGGAGGGCCTCTTTAGTTGATACTTTGGTCAGTCTGATGAGTGCATGCCGTGACGTCTTCCTGTTTGCGTTGAATCTCCCAGGGGTCCTTTGAGCTTCTTGAACTTGTATATCGAGATTTTGAGCAAGGCCTGGGAAATTTTCCTCTCTTATATCTTCAAACAGCTTTTCCAACCCTTGAGTGTTGTCTTCTTCCCCTTCTTGTAACCCTATGACCCTCACATTAGGTTTCTTCACATAATCCCACAGCTCTTGTAGGCTTTGCTCTTTTCTCTTGTTTCTCTGCTCTATTTCTTTGACTGATTTATTTAATTGGTGGGTGTTATCTTCAAGCTCTGAGATTCTTTCTTCAGTTTGATCTACCCTGTTCTTGAGACTTTCCACTGTATTTTGTAGTTCCTTGAATTGATTCTTCATTTCCAGGAGTTCGGTTACACTTTTCTTCATTGTGTCTATTTGTTTCCCATATCCTGGAGGCTTTTTGTGGTTTCTTTGTGTTGGTTATTGAGTTGTAGCTGGTCGAGTGTTGTTATGATCCACAGACGAAATTCCCCTTCTGTCATATTGGTTGCCTGATTTTGGTTGGTGTCCGTTTCTAGGGGGCTGGTGCTCCTCTTTGGGGGTGTGTTTTCCGTTTGGTTCTTCATATTTCCTGAGTTCTTTCGCTGATTTCTTCCCATGTTGATCAGTTGTTGTTTCTTTCCTTAAGTTATTGTTTGGGTATTCACACACCTTGTTTAGTTTCTGAGGCGTTAGGTGGTGTCTGTGGGTGAAATTGGACCACTCCCTGTATATTGAGTCAGTGGGTGCCGTGGAAAGGCTGTGCAAGATGCCGTCCCTGTCAGTAGGTGGTGTTTGCTTGGAGGAACAGGCTATACTGTTGATTTTGTGTCCTGTTAACAGCTCTTGTTCTGGGCGGAGCTGGGTTGGGTAAGCCTTCCCTCAGGCAGTTAGCAGGGGTCAAAGTTCTGTCCTCTGCTTCCAGGGAAAGCTGTCAGGGCGGGGCTGGAATGGCCACGCTCAGCCAGAAAGTCTGGGTGTGGGGGTGGGGCTGTCTGAGACCCGCAGTCTGGAGCGGGCCTCGCTTCTTTCCACCCTCCCCAACTCCGCAGCTACTCCTGGGCCTCTGCCAGCAGGCCAGACCACAAGCCACCAGGCCTCCCTGGACTGTGATGCCGGCGGGGAGGTTCCCTGCACAGGAACGCCACCTGGGTTTGGCGCACGGCCTCCTCCTGGTAGGAGGGTTGCCCTCTAGGACATGGATCCGCCCCTGGAGGCACACACACCTCAGTAGGCTGTTCACGTATAACCCTTTTGTGCCCCGGGCAATGCTAGCCCTCGGTGCAGGGGATCTGGCCTGCAGGTCCGACCTCTGGGTCCCAGAGTTCAAACTGTATCCCAACCAGGGAGAGGATTTCCGGTCCCAATTCACCCACAGGGAGCCCAAGCTGGGTCTATGTCTCTCAGCCTCTCAGTCGGCAGCGTTCTCCTGGGAACACGGTGCCAGCAGCACCTGGGAGGACGGGCTGGTAGGGAGCTCACAGTCTGAGTTCCCCTGAGTCAGGTGTAGGGTCCGAAATGGGAAGGTCCCATTCCCTTGAGGTGCCTCCGGCTGGTAGCTGTATTGCCTCTCTGGGCAGCCGTTGGTAGGGTCGGCTGAGGGGAGGAGGTGGCAATATGGCGCCTGCCGCGCGGCTCCGGTCTGTGCACACGGAGGTGCCCGGAGGAAGTTGGGAACCTGGTGCCACGTCTGCTACAGGCTCACCGCTGGCTGGCGGCAGCGGTCTCTGGGCTGGTGTCCGCAGGTCTCTCCACCCACTGGGGAGCCCACCAGCAGTCCCAAATGCAGGGGAGGGCAATCAGCAAATCCACCTACCCTTGCCGCTGGTCTCCGGGCTGCTCCGGTGGTCTCAGCCTCCAGTTCTCCTCCGCAGCCTCCTCCCGTGGAGTCTCCCGGGGTCTCAGGTACCCTTCCTTCCGGCCCTAGTCTGCTGTATGCTTGTCTTCTTGCTTCTTTTCCTCTAATTTCTGCTAGAATCTGTCTTTTCTGCAGAGACACTCTGTCTGGCAGTGTTATTCGTCCGCCATCTTGCTCTGCCCCCCCCTGTTGTCAGATTTTTTAAATTTAAACAGTTTGTTAGATTTTGAAAATTTTAGGTATGATTGATGTACAGTAAACTGTACATTTAATGTGTGCAACTAGATGCATTTTGACGTATAGATGCACATGTAAACCAGTCAAGATAATAAACAGATCCATTACTCCCCCTGAATTTCCTAATGCCTCTTTGTAATCCGTCCCTCCTGCTCCCTCCGTCCCCATCCCCGGTAAGCACTGATCTGCTTTATGTCCCTATGCTATATATTAGTTTGCAATTTCTAAAACTTTACATAAATGGAATCACAAGTAGCTACTGTTTTTTGACTTGCCTTTTTTCACTCATCCATGTTACATGAATCAATAGATCATACCTTTTTATTGCTTACTAGTATGCCAGAAATATTGGCATATTATTTGTGTATTCATCTGTTTTTGGACATTTGGGTTGTTTCCAGTTTGCGGTTATTTTAATAAAGTTACCATGGCCATCTTTGTACAAGTCTTTCCATGCACGAATATTTTATTTTTCTCTTGGGTAAATACCTGAGAGGGATGGCTGGATTATATGGTAGGATATGCTTGACTTTTTAATAAATTGTTGACTGTTTTCCAAAGTAGTTGTACTATTTGACTTTCTTACCATCAGTGTATAGGAATTCCAGTTTCTCCAAATCCTCACCAACCCTTGGTATGATCAGTCCTTTTGATTTAGCCATTCTAATAGGTGTGTGGTAGTATCTCATTGTGGTTTTAATTTGCTTTTCCCTGACGACTAATGAACTTGAGCATCATTTCATGTGCTTATTTTGCCACCTGCGTAGATTCTTTGGTGAATATTTGTTCAGACATTTTTGCCTAACTTTGTATTAGGTTATTTGTTTTCTTATTTTTTAAATTTTGAGAGTACTTTATATATTCTGTATTTGACCCCATTATTATATATGTGTTTTGCAAATATTTTCATCTGGCGTGGGGATTGCTTTATTTGTTTTATAGCTTTGTTAAGGGAGTGTAAACATTTAGGATTATGTCCCCTTGCTGAAATGATTCCTTTTTTCATTATAGAATGATCCTTCTCATCCCTGTTAAGATTCTTTGTTCTGAAACAAACTTTGGCATTAATATAACCACTCCAATTTTCTTTTTATTAATTAGTATTAGCATATAATTTTGCAGCATTTTACTCTTTCCTATTTGTGTTTTTATACTTACAGTGCATTACTTGTAGGCATATATTTAAGTCTTGCTTTTTAATCCAGTATGAATATCTCTGCTTTTAATTGGGATATTTAGACCAAATACATTTAATGTGATTCTTTGTTATGGCAAGGTTGAAATATATCACCTTTCTGTTTGTTTATTATTTCCCCCATCTTTTCTTTAATCTCACTTTTTTCTGCCTTCTTTTTGATTTAGAATTTTTAATTGATTCACTTTTATCTTCTTTGTCAGCTTATTCACTATATCTCTTAGTTTTGTTATTTGGTGGTTGCTTTAGGATTTATAGTATGTATCTTTAATTGATCAAAGTCTACCTTCAAATGATACTATACCATTTCATGTATAGTATAGGAATCCTACAATGTTGTGCTTTCATTTCTCCCTCCTGGCCTTTGTGCTTTTGTTGTAATACATTTTACTTGTATTTTTGTTATAAACCATACCTTTTTATTATGTTTGTTTTAAGTTGTTAATTATCTTTTAAAGAGTCCTAAATAATAAGAAAAATATCTTCATATTTACCCATGTAGTTAACATTTTGGTGCTCTTTCATTTTTTTTTGTAATCAGAATATCCATCTGGTATTATATGAATATTCCTTGTGCTTAAAGACTAACTTTTTTTGTAGTGTAGGTCTGCTTGTGAAGGATTCTATACATTTTTTTATCTGATGAAGTCTTTATTTCATCTTTATTTTGAGGGCATTTTTTCTAGGTATGGAATTCTAAATTGACTGATATTTAAAATTCCTTTCAGCACATTAAAGATGTTGCTCCACTGTGTTCTAACTTGTATTGTTTCTAATGAGAAATCTGCTGTCATCCTTGTTTCTTTGAAAGTAATGTGTTTCTATTTTCTTCTAAATGCTTTTAAGATTTCTCTATCTTTGGTTTGAAGTAATTTGATTATGATATGTCTTACTTTACTTTTTTTCATGTTTCTTGTGCTTGGTGTTTGTTGTACTTCTTGGATCTGTGGGTTTATAGTTTTTGTTGTTGCCGTTTTAAGCTATCTTTATGAATAGAAGGGTATTACTTAATAGATTATTTTGGATATTTTTTTTCTTTTCGAGTGAACTTTTATATTATAGTTAGTTAGTTTCAAGAAATTGGTCTATTTCACTGATGTCAGATTTATGGACATAGGTAATGTAGGTAATGTTCCTTTCTTAAATTTTTTTATTTTAGCATATTACAGGGGTACAAGTGTTAAGGTTACATATATTGCCCATGCCCCCCTCCCCCCTCGAGTAAGAGCTTCAAGCGTGTCCATCCCCAAACGTTGCACATCTTACTCGTTGTGGTTGTTCCTTTATTAATGCTAGGGTTTCTAACAATGATGATGATGTCTTTTCAATCCTGATATTGGTGATTTATGCCTTCTTTATTTTTTTTTTGTTGTTATTATGTCTAGAAGTTTATCAACTTTAGTGATCTTTTTAAAGAAGAAACTTTGTTTCAGTGATTTTTTTAGTATCTTTCTAATTTCAATTTGATTGATTTGAGACCTTGTTTTCTAATAAAGCATTTAATGCCATTAATTTCTCTAATATCACTGTTTTATCTGCATCCTATGTGTTTTAATATGTTGTATTTTCATTTTCATTCAATTCAAAATATTTTCTAATTTCCCTTGTGACTTCCTCTTTAACCTATGGGTTATATAGAAGTGTGTTATTTATTTCCAATATTTGGGGATTTTTCCAAATATATTTTTGGTATACATGTCTAGTTTTATTCCATTATGGTCAGAAAACATACTTTTTATAATCTTTATCCTTTTAAATTTCTTGCGGTTTATTCTGTAACACAAAATATGTGTATCGTGGTGAACGTTCCATGTACACTTGAAAAGTAGGTATATGCTGCTGCTGTTAAATGAAGTGCTCTATAAATGTCAGTTAAATCAAGTGGTTAATAATGTATAGATCTTCTATCCCATCCATCATTGATTTTCTTCCTCCTTATTCTATTGCTTAATGAGAGAGGAGTGTTAAAGTCCAAAGTAATATCATCTGTTTCTCCTTTCAATTCTGTAAGTTTTGCTTGGTGTATCTTGAAGCTCTATTCTTAAGTACATATTATTTAATATTGTTATAATCTCTTATTATTATGTAATGACTGCTTTCACTAACAGGGACCTTTTTTTGTCCCTGGTAATACTCTTTATCCTAAAATTGGCTTTGATATTAATATAACCACTGCAGCTTTTTTTCTTTATTTTTTATAAAAGGCATATGTTTTCCATTCTTATTACTTTTAGCATATGTATATCTTTATATTTAAAGTGGATTTTTCATGAACATCATACAGTAGGGCCTTTTTTAAAGTTTAATCTGACAGTTTTTCTAAGTTAATATGTTTAGACTATTTATTATAATCACTGATAGGATTTTTTTGTTGTTGTTGAGAGAGAGTCTTGCTCTGTCACCCTGGGAAGAGTGCAATGGCTTCATCATAGCTCAACCTCAAACTCCTGGGCTCAAGCAATCCTTTTGTCTCAGCCTCCCAAGTAGCTTGGACTACAGGTGTGTGCCATGACACCTGGCTAATTTTTCTATTTTTAGTAGAGATGGAGTCTCACTCTTGCTCAGGCTGGTCTTAAACTCCTGAGTTCAAGCAATTCTCCTGCCTCAGTCTCTCACAGTACTAGGATTACAGGTGTGAGCCACTGCACCCATCCCACTGATAGAATTTGATTTAGGTTTAACATTTTGTTATGTGTTTTCTGTTTGTCTTTTCTAATTTTTGTCTCTCTTTCTCCTCTTTAGGCCTCTTTAGGTTATCTGAATATTTTTAATATTTCATTTTAATTTATTAATTGGCTTTTAACTATATCTCTTTGTATTTTTAATGATTACTCTAGAGATTACAATATATGTACCTAACCTTTCATAGTCTACTTAAAGTTTATATTTTGCCACTTCAAGTAAAATGGAAAAAACTTAAAACCATATCATTTTCCTCTTATATATTTATCATACATATTATATATGTACATTGAAAATCCCACCAGACAATATTACAATTGTTGCATTTAACAATCACACATATTTTAAAGGCCCTAAAAGAAGAAAATCTAGTTTATTATATTTCCCAGATATTCACCATTGCAGTTGAATTTCCTTTATTCTTGAATTTCTAGGTTTCCCTCTGGTATCATTTCCCTTTTGCCTGAGCAACTTTTTAAAACCATGTTTTGAGAGCAGATCTGCTATTCATTAATCCTCTGAATTTGTCATTATCTTCTGTTTCATATTCATTCTTGAAGTATATTTTTGCTGGCTATAGAGTTCTGGGTTGATAGTTCTTCTCTGTCAGGATTTTAAGGAATTGTTCCACTGTCTTCTGGCCTCCATGATTTCTGATGAGAGATACTTAGTCATTTCAGTCATTGTTCTCTATGTAACTTGTCATTTTTCTCTAGCTGCTTTCCAGATTGTTTGGGGTTTTTCTTGTTCATTTGTCTTTTTACTCTTTGGTTTTTAGCAGTTTGATTTTGATGTAGCTTTGAGTAAATTTCTTTGAGTTTAACCTGTGTGAAATTTGCTCTACTTCTTGAATTATAAATTTATGTCTTTTACCAAATTTCAGAAATTTCAGGGTTTTTTTTAAATGTTTTTTCAGCACTGCACTTTTTTTCTCTTTTTCTGGGATTCCAATGGCATAAATCTTAGCTATTTTGATATTATCCTACAGGTTCCTGAGACTGTAATTATATTTAGTTAAATTTTTCCCCGCTTTTCTTTGGATTTGATGGTTTCTAATGGTCTGTCCTCAATTTTTCTGACTTCATGGTCATTTCCATTCTGCCATTGAGACGTCCAATGATTATTTTTAAAATTTCATATATTTTTGTTTTTATCATTTCTTTTTCTCTGCTGAGACCTATCTTTCCATTCATTTTAAGTATATCAATCTTTATCTTAGGAGCATAGTTATGACAAGTGCTTTAAACTTTTTGTCTGATAAATTCCATATCTGGGTAATCTTGGAGTTGGCATTTCTTGATTGTCTTTTCCTTGGAATATTGGTTACATTTCCCTGTTTGTTATATATCTGAAACCCCGAAAATTTTGAACATTGTGTAGTTTATACTCTCAGTCCTGCTAAAATCCTTTAGAGAATATTAATTTTCTTTTTCTTAGCAGGCAGTCAACCTGCTTAGATTCATAGCAAGTCTGTCTCACCTTCTGTGGTGGTGGTTCCAATGTCAGTTCAGATTTCAAAATCTTTGGATCTATCATGCATATACACAGCTTATGGATAAGACTGATGGTTCGGCAGGTTCATACACAGAATTGCGAAATTTTCTTCTTCAGCTCTTTCCCCGTCAGGAGTCACTCCACACTCCACACTGTCCTGCTTACAGGGCCCCCTTTCCAAGTCCTCTGGTCACAAAGATGGGAATGCTCTTACAGGTTCAGCCACTCACTGCCCCAGCTGATACAGCACAACTCTGTCACTAGAGTCTGCCTTCAGGCAAAGCTGGAAGAGAGAAAAACAAAAACAAACAAACAAAACCAAAATAACAACGGAAAAAAAAAAAAAAAAACAACAGGGGGAAATGGGGAATTTGCCCCATACTCTTTGGACCTCAGTGGCTTCTTTTCCCAGTGGCCAGAAAGACTGAGTTTCTCTAGGAATTTTAGTTGTGTGGGTTCCTGCTGGAACGTCACTTTCAGAGTCCTCAGGAATTTGCTTTTGTATTGTGTCTGGAGTATTTAGCTGTAATCTGCAAGAGATACAAGCTGTGGTGGGCCACTCCATCTTGGCCAGCAGTGGTAGTCTCAGGGTGTCATTTAAAGAGTTAAATGTTGCTTGCCATTGTACAGCTTTCCCCTGTTCTTTAAAAGTGGAGTTTACAATTTATTCTTCTGTGCCCCTTAGTTCTTAAGTGATCTTTCCAGACAGTCACAGTTGGTAGCACAACAGTGTTTGACCAGTGGGGCCAAGATCATGGTGGTTGGCTCCACAATAAATGATGTTTTAGCAGTAAACACGCCCCAAGATGCCGCGCAACGGGATGCAAAGGCAGAAGAGAACAAGAAGGAGCCTCTCTGCAGGCAGAAACAACACAGGAAAGTGTTGGATAAAGGCAAGCCTGAAGATGTGATGCCATCTGTTAAGGGTGCCCAGGAGCGCCTGCCAGCGGTACCCTTGTCTGGCATGTACAATAAATCCGGAGGAAAAGTGAGACTCGCCTTTAAGCTAGAGCAAGACCAGCTGTGGATCGGCACTAAAGAGCGGACTGAGAAATTGCCCATGGGCTCCATTAAAAATGTGGTCAGTGAACCTATCGAAGGACATGAAGACTACCACATGATGACATTTCAGTTGGGCCCCACAGAAGCCTATTACTACTGGGTGTACTGGGTTCCAACTCAATATGTGGATGCAATCAAAGACACTGTGCTGGGGAAATGGCAGTATTTTTGAAAGCACTTTCACCTCTGGCCCAGGAGACTGACTCAAAGTGAAGGACATTGCCGGGAGAGGCCTGCAGCATCCCTGGATTTCAGAGTTCTGGAACTTTGTTCAAAAAAATCTATATTCAATCTAAGGCGATGTGGTGACTGAAGCCAGAGGTGATGTACTTTCACCATTAGCTTAATTTTAACTTAAAATCACCGGTTCCCTTTCTTGCAGTCAGCTTCATACCATTTTTAAAGTTAAAACGGTGGAAATCAATAAATTTGAATTCCGAAAAAACACCAACAACAAAAACAACACTCAGCTAAGGTCACTCAGCTAGTGACCCTAGCTGAGTGTTTAAAATGGCTAACAGCCTTCCAGCTGGTTTCAGTCGGTTTGGCCGCAGCAGAGATGGAAGTGCTGAACACAGGTGATATTGTATGGCTTCTCAGCATTGCTTCTTAGTGGGACAGGTTTGTAAACTTTCCAAATGGCAATCTCTCATGAGGAGTTCTGCATGGATTCTAGCACTTTCTGCATGTGAGAGTTCTTATTTCTGGTTTATGGGTCTTAACAATTCCATTTCCTGGCATTTTTGAAGGCTTGCACCCAAGCTTTTGGTCAGTGTGGAAGATGAAGAGATGTAGGATTCATAGGGCCCCAGGTACCATGGGAGAGTTAGGATCATGTTTTCAGGGAGCATTTTTGCTCATAATATAGGAAATGGACATATTATACAACACCTTGATTTACATTATGCCCAGGTTTTCTCCGTGACAAAATGACTGAATAAATTCGTGTAGTGATTATCCAATCACTATCTTTATCCACATGTGCAGTGCCATTTATGAATAATCAGGTATAACATTTGGAGAAGCAAGATAGGGGTTGATTATGACCATGTGATGATTTTTCCTTCCTCCCTTCTTTTCATTTTTCTCTGTCTCTTTTTCACACTGAGGGAATAAGTACACTGGAACCAGGCCAGTAGTCAGGGCAGCATGAATACAGAAGAATGCTCCTTACTTAAGAGGGAATTGTTACAGAGGAATCCAGAACAATTAGACCATGTCACTTCCTTTTGTTAAGGCAGTCACCTGAGGTCATAGCTGATACAATGGAGGCACTGTCAGTAACAGTAGAGTGAGCCTGTTGCTAAAACAAAGCAGGCTGCCCCTGTGCTGTGGCCGCCCCTCCAGCCGCCCTCAGCGATGGCCGCTGGCCTCCTGGAGAATCAGGCAGAAGGGTTGATCCCTTCCCAGTCCAGAAGTGCTTCACCAGCCTTCCATTTGAAAGCTATTTAAAATCTTTTTGGACTGTCCAAGTAGTTATAGATAAAGTAAGAAAATAAATAACTTGCTAAATAATACATAAGTATAATAAAGACTTTCTACAGAGTGAACATAGGGGAAAGAAAACTGAAGTGGAAATCAGTAATTGGAAACTACATTAACTTGACATGGTTTAAGACACTCTCTGGGTCTCAGTTTTTAGCCTTTTGTAAACTGGGAAGCCAGCATATCTGATAGAGTAAACAATGAATGAAAATTATTAAACAGTGATAAATGCCAGGCTTTATGTTATGTGTATTATACGAACTATCTCACTTAACCACAACAGCCTATAACATACACACTATTAAAATTCCCTTTGTTACGTGGGGAATTGGGGCTTAGAGAAGTTACCCGATTTGCCAAAGTCACATAGTCAGGCTTCAAATTAATGTATTCTGACTCCAGACTCTGGTGGACTCTGGGAAATTATAACTGCTCAGTAACAGCGGTCAACCAGAGCCCTGATTCTGGTTGTTGTGTAGCGGCTTCCTGGAGCACAGTGCTTTTTGTGTTTTTGGTTTTTGGGTATTTTTTGAGACAGAGTCTCACTCTGTTGCCCAGGCTAGAGTGATACAATGTTCACAGTCATTTTGAGGCTAAGTGCACTAGCCTGTACTTGGTTCTGGATTGATTATTGTCACCTGGCATGGCACAGGAGGGCAAAATGAAGACACATGTGCCAGTGTTTGCCATCCACACCAGCTACTGAGGGTTCTTCCAACTTGGAGTTAACCGGGAGTGCTTCAATTAACGCGGCTTGTGTTACTGTTAACAGCCACCGCTGTACTCGTGAGATGCTGAGGGTTTGGTGCAGCTTCATGGTTTCCGTAGCAGTCTTCCTCCCTTCCTCCCTTCCCTCCCTGAGGAAGAAAGAGGCTCAGAATTCAACATATACAAGAAGTATGGAGTTAGGAATAATAATGTTATATATATAATAATGATTAAAAACAGCAAACACAATAATGATACTACCACTAGCAAATATAGCAGTTTTCAGTTGCCATAATTTTAGGACTTTGTAATTACTTTATGACTTTATAATATCACCATAGATGAAATATTAGTTTCTCAGAGGAAAATAAAGTACCTTTTGAGAGATGGCCAAAATTACCGCAGGACTTAAAAAGAACGATTATATATGAATAATGGTCCTAATATAAAAAAATTCCTAAGTACGTATGTCAGTTGAAAAAATACCCACAATATGATCTCAAATAAGAATTATTAGTGATTTTTTTCATGGATATTTGTGTTCTGAAGAATAGTGATATTACAAGCAGTTATACAGACACAGATTCACGACGGCACACACACACTTTGTGGCGAGTCTGAAAAATTTGTACATTATATCCTACTCTTAGAAGTTCAGGTCATAATCATTAGATAAAGAAATCTATTAAACTTTACATTTTATTTCCCAATTACTTTGACTGTGGAATCATTTTATTTTTTAGCAATTATTAAAACCCTAAAGAACCATTGTCACACTTTGGGAAATGCCAGCCCAAGACTCGCATCTATAAAATGGAGCCAGGAGTATTTTTCTGGGTGATCACTGCCCTGCCTCAGCATAGACCTGAAACTGTGACAGAGGCACCCTGCTCATGGCTTGAAATGAGGACGCAAGGAAGCATTCCAAGTTCTTACCACTTGATACTCCCTAGGTGAATTTCTCTGTCAAGTATAAATCTAGTTTTAATTGAAAGTTACTAAAATATGTATTGTTTATAAAACGGTGGTTCCACTCAAGTGCTCAGTCTAATGGTAAATGATCATAAAATAGTGATGATTAAATGGAAGAATGAATTATTTGGCTTATCTACAATAGAGAAGAAATAAAAATGAATGAACATATTCTGTAATTCCATAGAGAAAACCTAAATACTTATCTCAATAGCTGACCACATTTGGGCAAAAGCAGCTTTGCCATACCCATTCAGCGTTCATTTAAAATTAGAAAGAGGCCATCTGGGCAAGCCAGTGCTTCTTAAGTGTGTATCTAAGTGACATATAGACTTGTTAAAAATGCGGGGCCACCAATGTGCTGAGATTTTGGTTAGCAGATGTGGGTTGAGGCCCAGGAATCCACATTTTTACAGAACTTTGAGAAACACTGATGTGAACCATGTGATAACACTAGGCGTGATAAAGTGTTGTGGGAGCCCTCAGAACCCTCAACATAAATAATCGCTCCACGCAGGCTGATTTTTGGCAAAATGTCAAAAAATACATTGCCCTTTGTATTAGACACGTAGACCCCAAAATGTATAAATGCTGAAACATACAAGCATTTGTTTCTTGCTCAGAAGGAATCTATTTTTTGCTCACATAGGCAGTCCATGGAGGATCCAAGATAACAGGGCTCTCTGCTCCCACGTGCTCATTCTGCCACCCAGGGCGATGGAGGGTTGGCCGTCTTCAGCTCATGGCTTTCGATACCACTTGGTCTTGCCATGCAGGTGGTGGAAGGGGAGAGGGCCTGGAGCATCATGAATGGTGTGATAGGCTTAGTTGTGTCTCCCCTCCCCCAAATTCATAAGTTGAAGCCCCAACTCCTGGTCCCTCAGACTGTGATTTTATGTGGAGCTAGGGCCTTCAAAGAAAGAGGAGATTACGTTAAAATGAGGCTGCTGTGGAGGGCCCTAATCCAATATGACTGCTGGCTTTAGAAGGAGAGGAAGTTGGCACACACATAGAGACACCAGAGATACCTATACACAGAGACAAGACCACATGAGGACACAGTGACAAGGCGGCCATCTGCAAGCCAAGGAGAGAGGCCTCAGGAGAAACCAAATTGCCAACATCTTGATCTTAGACTTCTAGACTCCAGATTGTGAAAAAATAAATTTCAGTTATTTAAGTCGCCAGTCTATGGTGTTTAGTTGTGGCAGCCCTAGCAAACTAATACAAATGGGGATTTCAGGGCTGTATTGGAAGTGGCGCACGCTATTTTCACTCACACCTCATTAAATAGAAGTCAGTCACACAGGCTCCCTGAGTGCAGTGAGGGCTGGAAAACGAAACCTAGCTGCATGCCAGGAAGAAAACAAAATGAGTGTAGTGAATGGCGTGGCATGGTGCCTGCCACATCCTCTACCCTCTCTTTTGCATTTGGGCTACTCATCTCGTCTGTGGCTCTAGAGAAAATTTCTTAATTCCAGTAGACCAAATCACTGACTCCCTTCTCCAGCCCTGTCAAAGCTCACCTCTGAACCAATCGTTACTTGTGGGTGTGAGGAAGAGGAGGAGCCTGCACTATGAATGACCCAGGCTGAGTACAATGCCCAGCCTGAGGCAGGGAGGAGTAGGACCCGTTAAGACGTTTACCAGGGCAGCAGGGCGTGATAGGAAGGCCATTTGCCGAAGTGTGAATGGTGTTGGGCCACAAAGACAAGAGGAGTCCACTATAAAGGTGCATAGAGTAACCCTTCTGAGAGGATATTGGGATTCTCAAAGAACATTGTATGTGGTCTAGCCTGAATAATGGGAATTTAAGGCCCTGGAGCAGGTCAACTCTCTGAGGTCGCTTCAGATCACTCAAATGGGTGACAACTGCCCATGGCCAGCTTGCTCATGAGGTCAACTTAGTAACAATGGGCACAAACTGTGTCAATTAAAATGGATCCAGTTTTGGTCACAAACTCAGCATAAAAAGGCCAAATGATTCCTTCATGTCTTTTAAAATAGAAATGAAAGGTACCACCAGGACCTGACCTCATCCGTCTAGCGAAAATGATACCAATGAAGCCACGTCTGATTGGTGGATGAAGGGAAGGAGGAGGGGTTTGCTATGGGATTCTGGACAGCATGGTGACTATTAAAATTCCAGGAATCAAGAGCAGTGCAGCTGAAATTTTTAACAATCATCATGTTACCCAGAACCACCATGGCAAACCCCCTCCTCCTTCCCTTCATCCATCAATCAGATGTGGCTTTGCCTGTATTATCTTGGCCAAAGAGCCAAATGATGAGAATGGAAAAACTTCATGAGCACCAGTGAAGAGGAAGAAGAAACCGACTAAACATGCTTACTGAGCCAGGCACCATGCCCCTCCTTTCTTTGCAGTCCATAGTAAGAGAGGATAATTTAACCAACGGGTGTAATGGGCCATGGCCCCAACAGGCTGACTTGAATATTACATCATCATAACAGCATAAATTTCAGGAACAGACCCCATGTATTGGTTGATCTTAAATTCTTTGTGGAATAAGTAAGGGTCTTAAAAGGAAATTATTTTGGATAACTTATCACCATGCCAAGGTCAAAACTTTTTTGATGACTAACATCATGCCAAATTCAAAATCTACTGGATGACTGCACCGGGCCAAGTGCAAATCTCAGGGCATTTAAAAATGTTTACTTGCAAAGCTTTAGTGAGCCAATAGAATAAATGCCCAACTACTTTAAAAAATCAAGAAAGCAAAGGGTACTTTTACAGTAGAAATATCCTTAATACCGTCTCAGAAAAAGAAAATATGTTTGAAGTTCTAGGTGAGGTCCTAGGAAACATCAGAGAAAAGATCCTTTTCAAAGCAACTCCGTGTGGACACCAGCACACTGCGTAGTATAAATGCACCTAAGTGGACATGTTCTCTTTCTGTCCCACTACTTGCCAGCTATGTGACCTTAGGCAAGGTGCTTCTCTAAGCCCCAACCTATGGCATCTACTGATTATTGTGAGATATTCTTGATCATAAAGGGCTTTGCACAGTGCAGGGCATACAGAAGCTCACAGTATTAGCTATTATTAAGTCCACAGAATATTAGCTGTTCGTAAGTTCATGAGGACTGAATGGCGTTCCCTACGAAAGCTTTTGCATGCATGCCAGGTCAGCTCTCATTATAACAACCACCAGCCTCATCAGGAAATATTGGGTAGGTTTCTTTTGGTCCTGGAGCTCTCAGGTTTTGCACATCCTTTAGGAAACATTGCTGCTAATCTTCTATTTCAGTTTGAAATGCTCATTCCAACAACAGGTTGATATGTAATTATGCTGTTAAAATGTGCTTCAGCAAAGATGATAAAACAGAGGTGGTAGGTCAGTAAGAGAATGGGTGAATGCAAGTCTTGGCAGCACTCGGCCGTTTCACACCAGGGATTCTCACCAAGCCTGGTGCCATGCATTAGATGGGCTTCCCAGAACTCACGTGCTTCACAGGTCATTGTGGCCACAGTGTCCAGGGAGCTGGGATCCACTTTGGTTTTCAGATTTCAACATGAGGAATGATTTTTAGCAGTCCTATTGAACACATGTTCTTGCTGTTAAACCAAGAAGATAAGCGTCTGGAGATCCTATAGGGTTTCTCTTCAACATTCCTCAGCTAACTCTGCTGGTTGGTTGATGTGACTTTCCTCCTCTTCCTCATAAAGGGATTAATTTTCAGAACACAAACTAATTTCCAAGGCTTCCTTCTTTTAAACCCTTTCTTTACTCTCTCTAGTTCATGCCTTCCTTCCCTCTCTCACTTCCTTTGTACCTCTCTCCTTTGCTCACTCTATTTTCTTTTTACTTCTGCTCTCTCCCCTTTTTATTCCCAACCTTAAACAGGTAGCCAAGGAAACTTCTAGATTTTAAAACATTGACCTAACATTTGTGCCAAGAAGGCTGTCTTCCTTTCCCTGGTGTTGGTGCCTAGCAGAGTGGCTGGACCCAATCTCACCAAATGTCCCTTGAGTTATTAAATGGATGAACAAACAGATGCTCTTATATAGCTTATCCTGCAGAACGAATCCTTAACTCCCTGATTCTATCTTCTCATTTGAAGCTTGTATTATCTTGAGCAATGAACTAACTAGTGCTGGCTTGGAAATCTGGCTCCACTACTTACCATGTGACCTTGGGCATGTTACTTACCTTCCTGTGCCTCAATTTCTCTTCTTTAAAATGGGCATAACAAGTCTTTAAAGTGATCTGTTAAGACCATTAGTTGAACACACATACACACACTTTTAGAATAATATTAGACATAGTAAGTGCTTAGTTAAGTGTTGTCTTAAAATTTTGAATATTATAACTTTAAATATGTGAACTCACATTAGATGATTTGTGCGAGAAGACTTTATGTAAAACTTATGAAGGGTAAGGCTTATTATAAAGTTAATAGAGAATTATTAATATTTTTCTCACTGAGTTGCTTGTCTCATTCTACCAAAGGTTACTTCTATAGTTCTGGTCCACTCCCAAGTGAGAGTTCCTTTTTCTTGAATTACTCAATGTCATCAGCCCAAAGCTTTTACTCCCTTATGCCTCAGAGAGTCCACCTATGCTCATTGTTCCCTGATGCTCTTTTTTAGCTCTTTTATGGATGAGAAGAACCAGAAGGAATGCCTAACTCCACCCTTATGGGTTTCTGCTTCTGCACCCCAGATGCACACCCGACCTTGTTCCTGAATGCCCAGCACCCATTGCATGAGCATGTTCCACAGACGGCAGTGTGCAGCGGGCATTCTCCTAGACCCCATCGGGAACCACCTGTGGGCACAATTATCCACTTGCTCCCTCAAAGTGAGGTGGAAATTGCTAATTACACCTGCAAGAGGCCAATGGGGAACACTTTCTATTACATGCAGCCGAAATGCACCTGCAAATAATTAACTTCAGACACCTAAATTGTGCCCACAAGAAGGGAGAGGAAGCTCAGGCTGAGCCCCCGGCCCCACTGAAGAGGTTCATGTTCCCAGGTTTACAGTTGGACTCTTTGAACATCCAAAGGGGCCAAGAGGTTTCTGTGCACAGCCATGGATCTGGTGCAGCGTTCCAAAGCGGCACGTGTCTTTGCAGTCCTAATATCGTCATTATCCAATGATGCTATCCCACAAGTGGGAAAACAAAAATGGGCTCCAGAGCCTTTCCTTTTTCTTCTCTCTGTGTGTGGTAGAGAATTTCCACTCACCACATGTCCCTCTATTATATCTATATGGAATCTGCCAAAATAAATATTGGAGTTCCTTTATTTTTAGTTGGTATTGCACAGGTCCTTCTCAGATTAAACAGTCAGAGGTCAGGAAAGTTGAGATGAACCATAGTTTTAAAACCATTGTACTGCATGTAGTTATTTATATAGAGGTTTCTCATATATAGACTTGATTAAAAGCTGAGGATATTTGCTCAGCAGAGGGGAAAAACCATCATTATCTGATTTGACATGGAATTCAGTGGCTGCTAATCAAACCCGGGCCTGCATCTGGTTAAGACATACTTGGCACTGGCTTGTCACAAGTCAAGGTTTTGCCATGTTAAGGGGATCTTTCACTCAAAGCAGCGACCCATATTGGACTGAGCAAACACATGAGTTTTTAATCGAGAACAATAGTTTAACAAACCACTTCCCAGGACCATTGAAAGAAAAGTATGTGCCCATGGCAGTTCTGGCACCAAAAGATGTTTATTTGAATGCATTTACTTCAAACCATAGCCCTGTATGCCCAGCAAAGGAGGACCATTAAAATCCAGTGCACGAAACTGAGTTTCTATGGGGTGACCCACATTAGCTGGCACCAGTGCCCTCTCTGCAAAAGCTGGTCCCTTCCCCTGTGTCCATATGAGTAGACAAGGACACACATGTGGACTTGCAGAGACAAGTTATATACAGTAACTTTGAAATGCTTTCCATTAGAAAATATTAAACCTGTTCCTTCTCTGAGTCCATTAGAGGTTTCTTTGCTGAATCATGGCCAGTGAAACTATGTTGTGAGATTTGAGGCACTTAAATAATAAGAAGAATTTCTAACAATTTGTGAACACCAGGTGCTGTGTTGAGGGCTTTAGCTGCCTTGTCACACTTAGCACACACAGAGCTCCCTGATGGTGGGGATTTCATGCCTCCATCTTGCAGGTGAGGAGAATAAAGCTGAGATGGTTGAATCACTTGCTAAGTAGCCCAGCTAGCAAGTAGCAAACCTAGGTTCAAACCTAGATCAATCTGAGCCAACGATCAGCTTCTGTGTTCCTGTTTTTCCTTTGAAAAAAGAAAGATTATTGTACTGTGTGTTTTATAGAAATCTTAATGTAGTAAAATCTGATTAACATTAGATCCAGAATATGAGACTTTTGTTGACACCATCTTCCAGGCATAAAAGTTGATAGTTCTGTTTTTTTAGTTCTGGTTTTTAGGACTTGTTAACTCAAAGTCTTGCCCTGTTCTGGTAAGATGAAAGGCAGGGCAGAGACCAAGCTGATTCAGCTCTGAGTGTGAAGCTTGGTGCACAGAATATGTATTTTGTGAATGTCACTGTAATGAATTGGAGCATTCAGGGTATGGTCTCCTTCCAGGGCAGCTCTGGAAGGTCTTGGCAGTTTTTCTGAGAGAAAGGAGGAATTCTACTTGACATTCCCATCATGCAGACCTTAAATCTTACTTGTCCCTCAGAAGTGTGGTGCCCTGGGAAGCGGCGGTGACGAGCAATCAGATGGCTGGCTCAACAGGCAGTAAGGAGAGGCTGAGTCTCAGACTTTATTCAGTTAAAGAACTGGAAGGCTGCTCCTTTGAGCTGGAGCTGCTGCACCCTCATCAGCTGGAAGTTTCCCCTAACAACAAGGGGCTGGAAGACAATGAGATGATGATGATGATGATGATGATGATGAGACTAACATTTATTGAGGGCTGTTATGTTCTAGGCATGATTCAAAGCTCTTTATGTGCAGTATTTCATTTGATCCTCACAACAGCCCCATGAACAGTTCTATAAAATGGTCCACTTGACAGACAAAGAAACTGAGACTCAGAGAACTTAATTGCTTTGCTTCACTTCACAAGCCACTTTTGAACAAGGTAGGAGAACTCAATACCATAGGTGAACCCAAAAGTTCTTTTGGCCCCAGAGCCCAAGGATATAACCACTACACAATAGTGCCTCGACCAAGGTTTGGGAGTGGTTGACTTTTTTCTAAATGTACACAAATGGAATGGATTTAAGGTTATTCTTAAGCAGTATAAGTCTCACTTATTTGTAAACTGAAGTGCTTTCTAGAATGAAAGGGATGAGGTTGGACTTGATAAGCTGAGGACTGCCTATTCCTTGGGTGAGTGCTCAGGACCATCCAGTTGTGGATGCTTTGGCACAAGTCAGGGCCAAGAGGAGGCAGAAGGGTGCTGAAACCATTGCTGGGATGGCCGAGTCATTTGGCCCCCACCACTGTGCATGTTTGAATGTAAAACACTGTAAGCTGAGAAATGTCTGCAGCAGGGACCTGAGTAACAGGACAGATCTGGATTCAAATCTTAGTTGTTTTTGACCTGGCACAAGTGACCTGATCTCTTGGAGCCTCAGGTGGGGTTGAGCTGGGGAGAATGCTAATAGCAGAAGGTGGTTGTGTGTATTGCATGAATGATGCTAAGCCCTGGACCTATAAAATAGTAAACACCACATATTACTGGGCATGGCTAGAAACCCGTCGCATCCTGCAAGCCTTACCTCTGAGAAGTGGGATTTGAAGCATTTAGTATAAGCTCAGTGGTACTTGAGACTAGACTTTGATGTATCTAAGGAATCTTGCCACATTTGAGAAGCAGGTATCTCATTTATGACTTTCTCTGCACTATCACACACACGTCAGACACCAGAAAATGTTTTCAAGTCCCTTTCATGGTTTTAATAAGGTATTTCCACCTGGCCAGCTCTACTTGCCCATGGCAACCTGCAAGCATCTCCTTTGGGAGATTGTTTTCAGATATAATAGTTCTGTAGAACAATCCCATTGATCCCTGCTGTGGCAAGCTCCTTGTTTTGTAATCACAGCCTTTCCACTGAGGAAAGGTGGGATTAGAATTGTCCTGAAACAATGGGAATTATGTGGGGAAATGAGACTGCGTGCGATGTAGGTGCGGTTATGCTGCTGCTAAGCAACTAGTTCCTCCACGGAGTCTCCTACATCCTTGGAATGTCCCTAAGCACCAGGTGTCACTCTTGGTCTTGGCTTTATTACCGTCATTACTTAGTGAATGAGAATAATGCTTTGGATCTATAATGTGACTTTCATATGAGATGCCCAAAGTGGTTACAGATCTGTAGAGAGATACGGAGAGAGGCCACACGGGTCGCAGTTCCATAGGACTCATCGCCCTATTCATAGAGCAGTGTCGCTGGTGAATGCTAACTTTCAGAAGCTTTCAGAGCAGACAAGCCTTGCCAGCCCATACAGCGGAAAGTAAGAATGTAGACTCGACAGTAGGGGGGTATGGCAGGGAGACTAGAGAAGCCTCTCCCACCCAATACATGTCAAATTCCTCCATTTGGAACTTACCATGGAGAAGCTTAAATATTGCCCATTCTCTGCAAGTAATCTTTTTTTTTTTTTTTGAGACAGAGTCTCGCTTTGTTGCCCAGGCTAGAGTGAGTGCCGTGGCGTCAGCCTAGCTCACAGCAACCTCAAACTCCTGGGCTTGAGCGATCCTCCTGCCTCAGCCTCCCAAGTAGCTGGGACTACAGGCATGTGCCACCATGCCCAGCTAATTTTTTATATATATATCAGTTGGCCAATTAATTTCTTTCTATTTATAGTAGAGACGGGGTCTCGCTCTTGCTCAGGCTGGTTTTGAACTCCTGACCTTGAGCAATCCGCCCGCCTCGGCCTCCCAAGAGCTAGGATTACAGGCGTGAGCCACCGCGCCCGGCTGCAAGTAATCTTTTAAATGCATAGCTACACTAAGGGTAATATTTTAGTCCCTAATACTTTCTGGGGAGTTATTTGATTAGGTTGCTTTCTTCTGCTAGAGGAGAGACTGCAAGGGAGAAGGAAATAGAGAAGGGCCCGATTGCTGGAAAGGTGACATTCCTGGGAGCAGTCCGCCACTAATGCCAAGTGAGAGCTGTGGACCAGAGTCCTATCCACTTCCAGTGGGGCTGGGCCCCACTTCCCACAGTGACAGCCTGCTCATGAATGCATTTCATATTGGCTTCCTTTCCTTTCCTGGCTCACTTCTTTACCCCTTACCAGTTTAGTGGGGAAGGGGAGGTCACCTCCCCAATTAAAGACTTTCAGTCAAACCCTGTGATAGGGTCTGCCACATCTGGGGAAGCCTCCTGTGTTAGTCTTCTATTGCTGCCATAACAAACTACCAAGAAGGTAGCAGCTTTAATCATCACATATTTATTATTTCAATTTCTTTTTTATGATGTATTTATTTTTCCAGCTTTACTGAAGTATGATTAAGAAATAAAAATTATATATATTTAAGGTATGCAACATGGTGTTTTTTAAAAATAATGTAATGGTTATTCTAGCTGGATTCTCTACTCAGGGTCTCCCGAGGCTAAAATTCAGTTAGCAGCTGGGCGCAGTTTTTATCTAGGCCCAAGGCTCTTCTTCCAAGCTCAGGTTGTTGGGAGAATTCATTTCCTTCTGCTTTTCATGTGGCTGCTCCATCTTCAGCTCAGCAGTAACAGATCCGATTCTTATGTTTCATATCTCTCTCACTTCCTCTTCTGCTTTTAAGGGCTCAGGTGATTATATTGGACTCACCAGATTAATCCAGGATAATTTGCCTATTTTAAAATCAGCTCATCAGTGACCTTAATTGCATCTGCAAACTCCCTTTTGCCAGGTAATGTGACATATTCATGGGTGTAACACCAGGGACCAAAATCACAGCCTACAGCACCCTGCTAAGATAAGAGACATCTGCCGGGCACGGTGGCTCACGCCTGTAATCCTAGCACTCTGGGATGCCGAGGCGGGTGGATCACTCTACGTCAGGAGTTCGAAACCAGCCTGAGCAAGAGCGAGACCCCGTCTCTACTATAAATAGAAAAGAAATTGATTGACAAACTAATATATAGAGAAAAAATTAGCCAGGCATGGTGGCGCATGCCTGTAGTCCCAGCTACTCGGGAGGCTGAGGCAGCAGGAGTGCTTGAACACAGGAGTTTGAGGCTGCTGTGAGCTAGGCTGACGCCACGGCACTCACTCTAGCCTGGGCAACAGAGTGAGACTCTGTCTCAAAAAAAAAGAGAACAGACATCTAAGCAAAATTCTAAGTGGGCATCTTTGCCATATTTGAACCCTAATTGGAACTCAGACCACTTGGTCTGTTCATGTGTTCATTGTTTTGACAAATAATCTTTCAATAAACGTTACTGTTGGCTACTCTATGTTAGGCCCAGTTCCAGTATTTAAAGAGTCTGCCTTCTAGAAGCTCATAGTCGAGTGGTAGAGATGGACTAGACAGTGGATTACAACAGGTAGACTGTCCCAGTGAGATGGCATTGGCAGCTGCTACAACAAAGGCCAAGAATGCTGGGAGTCAAGGGAGGATTCTGGCTGGGGTACCATATCCATACCACAGACCCAAAGGAGAGAATGATTTAACTAGACAAAAGGGCAAAGAGCAGAGCACACTTTTTGGTAAACACTATGCCCATTTTAGATGACTTAGCTGCCATTGCATGGGGACCATTGAGTTCTAGCCTATATAGTATGTTTGTGAGTTTGATGGGGAGGAGAAGGCCAGGAAAAAATGCTTTCATGTGGAATGTGGAGAGGAGTGATTAGAGCCATATATTCATCCAGCTTTCATGCAGCCTTGTAAATAAGTAGCCCACACTTAGCCAGCTCACATACATCTTACAACTTGTCATCTACTGTGTAACTACTTTTATAGAAAGATTGACCGCACCAGCTAGCGTTTCTATTTTCTTAGTTATTTCATGCCCTAGCTATAGATTTCAAAGGCTTTCTTTACATGAGCCCTACCAGTACAGGTTTAAATGGAAAAGGAAGAGTAGAGAATGTGATTCATGCTTCAAAATGCAAAAATAAAGTAAAACAAAGCATTATATAGCAAAAACTCTTCAGGGGTGGCAACAGGAAATCTTGGCTTGATCCTAGATCATATGTGAGATTCTCCAGCAATTTACAAACTTAAATGTTCTTGGATTTCTCACCTGTAAAAAACCTTTGTGTGCCTTGCAGAATTGTCATGAGACTCAAAAGGAGAGAATGTGCATTGAATGATCCTGAAGGTTTAATTATGCATGTCTCACAACCAAAGGGCATTTTCCTAGCTTACATATTCCTGAATTTTAGGACACTTGAATGACCAGGTTCTTGGAAAGGGCTTTTGATTGGGATGCCAGAGTTACACTTTCATTTTTGTTTTTATTCTGTTTCATCTGCAGTTTGCTAGTGCTGATGCATTTGCAAAAATGTCTATGAATGCTTTTATCATCCTCTCCAAATTTCATCTTATCCCATCCCTGGAATCTTTGCCTCTTGGCCTTGTAGATGCTGTTCCCGCCTCTCACATGCTTTGAAGTGGGTTTTGTAGCATTCACAGTAGCCAAGAGGGTTACGTGAGAAGAAGTGGAAAAGTGTGTGTTGCCCAAGGCTAGGAGAGTGGTTGACTAAATGAGCAAATGTGGCTTTGATGGAGGGACTCACATTTAATAGGAGAAATAATTTTGAAGGAATGATAAAAATTTGGCATTTATATTAAGGCCGGCTCTTTGAAGGTGTCGTGGCAAACCTTTTATTTTCTCTTACATAACTATTTACACATGCTGAACATTTCTGTGTTCCATAATTTTTGTTTTTTCATTTGTTAGGAAAAGTGGCCAGTGTAGAACAAAAGGCCAGCATCGAAAGTTGGCCACCTGATCAGGCAGGGCAGACACTCAAAGGACCTTCCTGAGCAGGGATTCTGTAAGTGCTGCCACCCTCAGGAAACTGTGATTAGCAGCAGGTGGCGTAGCAGAAAGAGCACGAAACCTGAGGATGTGTCAACTTGAGCTGTGTTCCTGGGCCTGCATCCATCTAAGCTAGGGCTGTTCAATAGAACTTTCCGTGGGGATGCGTTCTCCATCTGCACTCTCCAGGATGGTAGCCACTTGCTCTGCGTGACTGTTGATTGAGTGCTTGAAATGTGGCTGGTGCAAATGAATTTTAAATTTTGTGTAATTTTCATTATTTTTGATTTAAATATCTTAAAGTGGCTAGTAGGGACTGTATTGGACAGTACAGTTCACCAATACAGCCTGAGAAGGTTTGTATCTCAGTGGTTTAGAAGATTGTAGCTCTGGAGTCAAACTGCCTTGGTGCAATTCCTGACACTTGCTTATCATAGGACCAAGGTATTTAGGGCTTTTAATATAAGGTAGCAAGGTATTTAGGGCTTTTTTCCATGCTTCAGTTTCCTAATATGCAAAATGTGGCTAATGACAGCTAGTACTTAACCTTGTTGGACTCTTGTGAGAATTGAAATATGAAAGTGTACAGTGTTTAAATAGTACCTGGCATTCATTCATTCTTTTTTTTTTTTTTATGGATCTTAGGTCATAGAATTGGTTTAACCATGATACTGATTCATGCCATATTGGTCCATGCAGCATGAAAGACATACGCACAAACACAAACTTACCACTTCCATCAAGAATCAGAATTAATTATAATTTTGTGTCTGTATGGGGTTTTCTCCTTCTCCTACCTTATACATTGCCCTGAGATATACCCATGACCCTAGTATTTATTTATTTATTACCTAAGCTTTTTATAAAATAGTAGAGTTCTCTGTGCTGAGAATATTCCCTGTACCCCCATTGTGTAGATCCTCCCTATAGTTCTCTCTGCCTGTTGGCCTTACCCACCACACTTCTTACCTCTTGTAACTGAGAGCCTAGTGGATTGTCTATTTCATCCCATTATAGCAGGGATTTGTCTCTTCTATTCCCTATTGAACCATCAGGATCTGAAATCTAGTGTCTAGTACATCATGGACACTCAACAAGTATTTGCTTAATAGATTATTTATATTACTCATTGATTATATATTATTTTGAGTATCACATTAATGGATTATTTGAAGTTGTTTTCAACCTCGGAATACTTGCTCCTTGCTAACAAACATGCTTTGGGGAGACCTTTTTCTATTATACTTACTGATTCAGGAAGTGTTTGTTGAGGCTCATTATATGTGCACAAGAGTGGCGTGGCCCTGCCTTGGCAGAGCTCTGGTTTCAGCTAAGGAAATGATGCCTGGGTGAGAACAGAACGCTGTGGGAGCTTGTGAATAAGACACCTACCTAGGCCTGGGGTGCATGGTCAGGGAGAGGTTCCTGGAGGAAGTGAGGTGACAGCTAAGCTGAATTCTGGAAGATGATAAATAGGTGGGTGAACAAAGAAGTAAGAATTAGACCAGTGTCTCAGGCAGTCGGAACAGCATAGGCAAAGGCTGGGAGGCCGGAAATCAGACTGACAGTTTTGGTAGAGCTCCATCTGTATAAGGCTCAGATAATGCAAACTAATTTTAAAAGCAAAGAACAAGGGAAGAATAAACAAACAGGATTATGTGTCATTTGCCTCTCTTAACTTACTGTGGTAGAATTACTTACCTCCCTAAACTCCAGTTTTTATCATGTCTGAAATGGAAAAAATAATGCTTGCCCTTCTTTTTTCAGAAGATGTTGTGAAGAACACTTGGGGGACGCTATATAAAGATCTTTGATAGGAAAGATAGTTTTCTTAAATGTCAAGGTTGTGTAAAAGATTAATTAAGAAGAGACATGATTGATATGGCACACTTACTCTAAAAAGTTCAAGTAACACTGAGTTGATCTAGAATCTGTGTTTTTAATATAGTAGCCTCTAGCCATGTGTGGCTATTTAAATTAAAATTAAAGAAAATTAAAAATCAGTCCTAGGCACATTTCAAATACTCAGTAGCCACATGTGGTTAGTGGCTGCTATATCAGAGAGTGCAGATATAGAATATTTCTGTATCATGGAGTTCTGTCAGACAAGTCTGAGCAACACTTATCCTAATACAGGAATTGTAGACTTCTGAGGCATTCAAATACTGATATTCCTTGGTGTGACTATTCTTTTATGAATTTAGCCTACGGAAACAACTAGACGGATTCATAAAGATCTAGGTACATAAATATCCACATCTATTAAAGAATCATTTAAGATAGTGGGAGAAAAGGAGACATCTCAGTAATATTTGTCCAACCATGGAGGCTGATTAAATAAATAATGATGTGTTTTTATGAATGTATATGTTTACACATAGTCATAATGGAATATAGCCATTGAAAGAGATCATTCTGATATGCATTGTTTTCATTGGGATAGTCTACACATTACTGAGTGAAACAAATTCAGGCACACATGTGCAGTGTGCGCTCATTTTAGGGTGTGTCTGCTGTGCACCTGGAGGAGAACAGGAGAGCAAGACTACATGAGAGGAAACCAGAAATCTTTGGAGGGATATTTACCAGGGTCTGAAAATTATTTATTTTGGGTTGATGAGATCATAGTTTCTTGTTTTTATTTTTCCTTATCTTTGTCTTCTGAATTTTCTTCAATGATATTACGTGTGCACAACCAAAAAAAGAAAAAAAGGAGCAAAAATTTTTTTTTTTTATTTCGGCATATTATGGGGGTACAGATTTTAAGGTTTCAATAAATGCCCCCCCCACAAGTGTGAGTTTCCAGCATGACTATCTCCCAGATGGTGCACATCTCACTCCTTATGTATATATATACCCGCCCCCCCTCCCACCTGCCCAATACCCTATTACTGTAGTACCTATGTGTCTACTTAGGTGCTACTCAGTTAATACCAGTTTGCTGGAGAATATATCTGGTGCTTGTTTTTTCATTCTTGGAAAACTTCACTTAGTAGTATGGGTTCCAGCTCTAACCAGGAAAATATAAGATGTGCTATATCACCGTTGTTTCTTAGAGCTGAATAGTACTCCATGGTATACATATACCACATTTTATTAATCCATTCTTGGATTGATGGGCACTTGGGCTGTTTCCACAGCCTTGCAATTATGAATTGTGCTGCTATAAACATTCGAGTGCAGGTGTCTTTTTTGTAGAGTGTCACTGGATCATTTGGGTAGATGCCCAGCAATGGGATTGCTGGATCAAATGGTAGATTCACTTGTATCGCTTTAAAGTATCTCCATATTGCTTTCCACAGAGGTTGAACTAGTTTGCAGTCCCACCACCAGTGTAGGAGTGTTCCTCTCTCTCCGCATCCACGCCAGTGTTTGTTATTTGGAGACTTTTTGATAAAGGCCATTCTCACTGGAGTTAAGTGATATCTCATTGTAGTTTTGATTTGCATTTCCCTGATGATTAGTGATGATGAGCATTTCCCAGAGGATTTGATAACTTGTCTCTCCATTGTCATTTTCTTCATAGAATTTTTTTATTTCCATCTTGATTTCTTCATTTATGAAGTAATCATTTAGTAGGAGGTTGTTTAATTTCCACGTTTTTGCGTAGAAATGTGAGTTTCTGTTACAGTTGATTTCTACTTTTATTCCACTGTGATCTGAGAAGATACATGGTATGATTTCTATTTTTTTAAATTTCTTGAGGTTTACTTTGTGTCTTAGGATATGGTCAATCTTAGAGAATGTCCCATGTGCTGATGAGAAGAATGTATACCCAGTGGATTTTGGGTAGAATGTTCTGTAAATGTCAGTCAGACCCAATTGTTCTAGAGTTTTGTTTGTTTAAGTCCATTATTTCTTTATTAATTTTCTGTTTGGAGGATCTGTCTCGTGCCGTCACTGGGGTGTTGAAATCTCTGGTGATTATGGAGTTGCTATTAATCCATTTGCTTAGCTCCAGTAAGGTTTGCTTTATGAATCTGGGTGCACCTAAGTTGGGTGCATATATATTTAAAATTGTTATCTCTTCTTGTTGAACTGTGCCCTTCACCATTATATAATGACCCTCTTTGTCTTTCACTACTTTTGTTGGTTTAAAAACTAAATCGTCTGAAATTAGAACTGCCACACCAGCCTTCTTTTGACTTCTATTTGCTTGGAATATTGATCTCCACCCTTTTATTTTTAGTCTATATGCATCCTTGCAGGTTAGATGTGTTTCCTGAAGACAGCATATACTTGGCCTGTATTTTCTTATCCATTCAGCCAGCCTATGTCTCTTGAGTGGAGAGTTTAAGCCATTCACATTTATTGAGAGAACTGATAGGTAAGGTAGATTACTGTTCATTCTGTTGGGTTGGATGTTGTTGCTATGATTTCTGTCTTGAGCCATTGTAATATCTGGCCTTTAATATCTTTGGGTTTTGGTTGTTTTTATATTCGTGGGTTATTATTATGATGTTCCGTGCGTAACGCTGTTTTAAGTACTTCTTGTAGGGCTGGTCTTGTCTTGGTGAATTCTCTGAGCCTTTGCTTGTCTGAGAATGTCTTTATTTCTCCTTCATAGACGAAGCTAAGTTTTGGAGGGAATAATATTCTAGCTTGGCATTGTTTTGTTTCAAAAGAGTGAGAATGGGGCCCCAGTCTCTCCTTGCTTGTATAGTCTCATTAGAGAAGTCTGGTATTATTCGAATTGGCTTTCCCTTGTACGTTACTTGCTTCTTTTGTCTTACAGCTCTTAGGAGGGCCTCCTTAGTTGATACTTTGGTCAGTCTGATGACTGCATGTCGTGACGTCTTCCTGTTTGCGTTGAATCTCCCAGGGGTCCTCGGAGCTTCTTGAACTTGTATATAGA
Organism: Microcebus murinus; assembly: GCF_040939455.1. Lineage (NCBI taxonomy): Eukaryota > Metazoa > Chordata > Mammalia > Primates > Cheirogaleidae > Microcebus > Microcebus murinus. The sequence goes on along the minus strand of NC_134104.1, from coordinate 160,678,483 downwards.
GATTTTTAGCAAGGCCTGGGAAATTTTCCTCTATTATATCTTCAAACAGCTTGTCCAACCCTTGAGTGTTGTCTTCTTCCCCCTTTGGTAACCCTATGACCCTCACATTAGGTTTCTTCACATAATCCCACAGCTCTTGTAGGCTTTGCTCTTTTCTCTTGTTTCTCTGCTCTATTTCTGTGACTGATTTATTTAATTGGAGGGTGTTATCTTCAAGCTCTGAGATTCTTTCTTCTGTTTGATGAGACTTTCCACTGTATTTTGTAGTTCCTTGAATTGATTCTTCATTTCCAGGAGTTCGGTTACACTTTTCCTCATTGTGTCTATTTCTTTTTCCATATCCTGGAAGGTTTTTGTGGTTTCTTTGTGTTGGTTATTGAGTTGTTGTTGCAGCTGGGTGAGTGTTCTTATGATCCACAGACGAAATTCCTCTTCTGTCATATTGGTTGCCTGATTTTGGTTGGTGTCCGTTTCTAGGGGGCTGGTGCTCCTCTTTGGGGGTGTTTTTTCCATTTGGTTCTTCGTATTTCCTGAGTTCTTTTGCTGATTTCTTCCCATGTCGATCAGTTGTTGTTTCTTTCCTTTAGGTTTTTGTTTGGGTATTCACACACCTTGTTTAGTTTCTGAGGTGTTAGGTGGTGTCTGTGGGTGAGATTCGACCACTCCCTGTATATTGAGTCAGTGGGTGCCGTGGAAAGGCTGTGCAGGATGCCGTCCCTGTCAGTAGGTGGCGCTTGTTTGGAGGAACAGGCTATGCTGTTGATTTTGTGTCCTGTTATCAGCTCTTGCTCTGGGCGGAGCTGGGTTGGGTAAGCTTGCCCTCAGGCACCACCAATGCTGTTAGCAGGGGTCAAAGTTCTGTTCTCTGCTTCCAGGAAAAGCTGTCAGGGCAGGGCTGGAATGGTCCCACTCAGCCAGAAAGTCTGTGTGTGGGGGTGGGGCTGTCTGAGACCCGCAGTCTGGAGCGGGCCTCGCTTCTTTCCACCCTCCCTAACTCTGCAGCTACTCCTGGACCTCTGCCAGCAGGCCAGACCACACACCACCAGGCCTTCCCGGACTGTAATGCCGGCGGGGAGGTTCCCTGCGCAGGAACGCCACCTGGGCTGGGCGTACGGCCTCCTTTTGGGAGGAGGGTTGCCCTCTAGGACGCTGATCTGCCCCTAAAGGCACACACACTGCAATAGGCTGTTCGCAAATATCCCTTCTGTGCCCCAGGCAATGCTAGACCTCGGTGCACGGGATCTGGTCTGCAGGTCCGACCTCTGGGTCCCAGAGTTCAAACTGTATCCCCACCAGGAAGAGGATTTCCGGTCCCAATTCCCCCACAGGGAGCCCAAGCTGGGTCTATGTCTCTCAGCCTCTGAGTCTGCCCCGTTCTCCTGGGAACACCGTGCCAGTAGCACCTGGGAGAGCTGGCGGGTAGGGAGCTCACAGTCTGAGTTCCCCTGAGTCAGCTGTAGGGTCCCAAAAGGGAAGGTCCCGTTCCCTGGAGGTGCCTCCGGCTGGTGGCTGTATTGTCTCTCGGGGCACCCGCGGGTAGTGTTGGTGGAGGGGAGGAGGAGGCAATATGGCGCCTGCCACACGGCTCAGGTCTGTGCACAGGGAGGTGCTGGGAGGGAGTTGGGAGCCTGGTGCCGAGTCCGCTACAGGCTCACCGCTGGCTGGCGGCGGCCGTCTCTGGGCTGGTGTCTGCAGGTCTCTCCACCCGCTGGGGAGCCCACCAGCAGTCCCAAATGCAGGGGAGGCGAAATGGCAAATCCACCTACCCTTGCCGCTGGTCTCCGGCCTGCTCCGGTGGTCACAGCCTCCAGTTCTCCTCCGCAGCCTCCTCCCGTGGAGTCTCCCGGAGTCTCGGGTACCCGTCCTTCCAGCCCTCGTCAGCTGTATGCTCGTCTTCTTGCTTCTTTTTCTAATATCTGCTAGAATCTGTCTTTTCTGCAGAGACACTCTGTCTGGCGGTGTTTCTCGTCCGCCATCTTGCTCCACCAGAGCAAAAATGTTTTGACCTGTCAGAATATGAAAATGCTCACATGAACAGAAGACCAAGATAGATTTTTAAAATGTATAGTAGTTGCCTGAGGATTTGCAGACAAGCATGTTGAGTTACACATATTTTGGGAAGAAAAGGATTTATCTCCTTAAAATCTTGTCATTGTGGATGATTCAACGTGAAATACGTCTTTGCTTTTTATGTGGAAACCTTCCCGCCTCCTTGACACCAAGCTCAAGAACGAGCAGAACGGTTTTCTTCCACCTGAGATGCTCCTCATTGCAACATATTTGGTGTGTCTGGAAATGTGTTGAAAAGGTTTGATATGTGTGTTTTCCCTAAAATTCGGGGGATCAAGAATGTGGCCAGCAGTTGTTCCAGCTCCTTTCTTACCACAAAGCCTCTGTGCTTGGGGCACAAGCAAGCCGGAAAGCCAGGCGGAGACTTTCATTCTTTGGTTGTATCGAAAGACAAATGTCCTTGGTGTGATCTCCCATAGATCGGATTGTGATCCCAGAACTTCGCAGCCTGTCTGATCTTTTCAAATCCCACACTGGGGAATGTGTAGGTGTCTTCCCTATAAGCACTGTAAAATGTTATGATTGAAGTGAAAATCAATGGCACGGCACCGTGTTTTGGACGTTTCTGTGTCCTAGCTCTGGCTTTTCAAAGAAGTGATGGCCTATTGAGGTCGGGGGCAGCGTCTTTCTGGCTGCTTACACGCCCGTGCCGCTCTGAGGAAGGCAGGGAGAGCTGCTCCAGGACTCACAACTGGATGGTGAGAGGCAGCCTGGCCCCGGGGCCCTGCCGTGTGGAGCCAGTTGGAGTCTCTAGGCTGTCCGCCCCCTTAGGGTGTGCCACAAGGATCTTTGGAAGCCAGGGGAGAACCTATTCAAAGATACAAGGAAATCGAGCACACAAAAGTGAATTTTGCTGGTGATGCCCTTTTAGCATCTGAATCTGGATATAACTAGCACTTCCCTATCTTATTTCTGAAAGCCATAGAATTCTGTAGGTGAAAAAAAAGCTCATTGGGGGAAACAGCTGTCATCATTTGATAAGAACAAGTATAAATATCTTACTCATACCCTTTTTTCTTAGAAAACTAAATAAAGTTAAGAAATCAGTCAAAATTCCAGAGGTTTTATTAACTCCACATTTCATAAGAGTTTGTGATTTGGTCATATAAATTGATAGGAAAGTTGAGGTCCACATTTACCTCTGGATCTTTTCAATATAGAAAGCAAAAGAGAAAAAGGAGTAATTTTCCCCAGTGTCCAAAACAAGCAAACAAGGATCAAAATTTTATAGTTTTTCTACCTAAACCATACAAATATTAAATATATTATTGCTCACTTAGTTTTGTGACCTTGAACATAAAACCTTCTTTGGCCTCAGTTTTCTCCTCTGTGAAATGGGAGAATCAGACTGAACTAGATACTTTCTAAGTTCTTTCCAGCTCACACATCTTGACAGTGCTACCCACCCTCTTCTCCCAGTGCCTCAGGCTGGTTTAGCTCTGTTTTTCAGGATCTAGGGAATATTTAGAATTGACAATGATTAATTTCTGATGAACGTTGGGTTACATAGTTTTAAATGGATTATAAATGCAAAAAGGACTATGAGAATTTTGTTTTAAACTCTTTTGGAAAAAGTTCTGCCCGGGATACTTTTCCCTTACCATGTCTCCAACACTAATAATTGTAGAGCAAGCCAGAAACAATGAATACCACCAATGACTTTGGTCCAGAGGCCCATAAGAAATTCTACATTCATCTTATGTAAAGTCACTGAGGCCATGATTCAGCCAGCATGGCCTGCCTGGAATTACCCTGAGTTTGTTTGCTGTTTCACTTCATTTAATACACTCTCGGCCGTGAGTGAAGACACCATCTGTTTACTTAGAGGGGGTTTCCAGGAGGGCACCCACAGATGTCAGACAGCCAGAATTTGATGATGATTTGTTAGGTTTTCCGCAAACCGTGAACTTTTAAATGATGCCGATATCTCCAATTTGCTTCCCTTAGCTGGATGGGGAGTAAGTGCTGAGGCTTTACGCTTGACCCCTCAGGCTAAAGCATGAGCTTCCTCCTGCCTGAAGGCAGTCTTGCTTCCAAAGGCCTGATGCTCAGAGGTCATTTTACCAGAACACTCTCTCACATGTGCATTGTTACTAGGTTCCCAGGACAGTCTAAATAATTCCAGAGAGGCCTGAGAAACCCATGCATTAGTTAGGACAAGACCAAGTTTAAGAATATATACCAAAGGCCGGGCGCTGTGGCTCACGCCTGTAATCCTAGCTCTTGGGAGGCCGAGGCGGGCGGATTGCTCAAGGTCAGGAGTTCAAAACCAGCCTGAGCAAGAGCGAGACCCCGTCTCTACTATAAATAGAAAGAAATTAATTGGCCAACTGATATATATATAAAAAATTAGCCGGGCATGGTGGCGCATGCCTGTAGTCCCAGCTACCCGGGAGGCTGAGGCAGAAGGATCACTTGAGCCCAGGAGTTTGAGGTTGCTGTGAGCCAGGCTGACGCCACGGCACTCACTCTAGCGTGGGCAACAAAGCGAGACTCTGTCTCAAAAAAAAAAAAAAAAAAAAAAAAAGAATATATACCAAGGTTTAAGAATATATATGGTTATTTCTCTCTCTCATAACTATTCCAAAGGAAGGAGTCTATGTTGATAGGGAGGTTCTATTCCATGCTTTCCATCACGAACCCAGGTTCCTTCCACATTATTACTACCCCATCTCTACTGCAGGGGTTGGCAAACTATGGATGGCCAAATCTAGCCTGCTTCTTGTTTTTATAAATAGTTTTATTGGAATTCAGATATGCCCACTTGTTGTACGTTGTAACTTCTTTTGTGCTACAACAGTGGATTTGAGTAAATGCAACAGAGATCATCTGACACACAAAGCTGAAAATGTTTATATATAACCTTTTAGAGAAAAACTGTGCTTCCCCTGCCTTAGGATGGCTGAAGTTGGGTCTGGACCACATGCCTGTTTAGCATTCAGGAAGGGTAAAAGGTCATTGAGAAATGAATAATTTAAAACCCTAGGCCCAGAAATCAATATATCACCTCTTCTCACATTCTATTGGCAAGAACTTAATCTCATGGCCATATTTAACTATAATGGAAATTATGAAATGTTTAGCCTGAGAGCCAAGAACTTAGGAGGGAGAGAAACTTACGCTGCAGTAGGATCTGCTGCAAGGTGCATATGTGACAATGAGCATCATCTGTTATCTCATTTAATCTGCTCCTCTTCATCCATGTCACTTTTCACCCTCCTTCCCTCGTTCAATTGAATGCTACTTCTTCCAGGAAGTCTTCATTGATTCCTCTTGTAGGGTAGATGTTCCTTCTTGGAGCTTCTTCAGCCCCAGCACATCTGTGCAGTAGCAGCTCTTCTTCTTTATACCCATGATCGCTTTTATGCCTGGATCTCATGTTTAGCTTCACACTTTGGAGACCCTTTAGACATACCTGCTGAATGAAATAATAGCCATTGTGAAGTATATATCACTGGCATTTCCCATTTAACAGGTGAATATACTAAAGCTCAGTGAGGATAAGTGATTTGCACATTACTTGGCTACTTAGAGGTAGAGCTAGGACCCCAACCCAGGTCTGTCGGCCTTCAAACTCATGATCTTTAAGTCAAGCTTTCTCAACTTTGCCACAATTGGCATTTTGCACTGAACAGTTCTTTGTTGTGGGTGGCTGTCTGCTCAGTAGCGTCTCTGGCCTCTACCTATTAGATGTCAGTAGTACCCTCCCCAGTTGCGGCAAATGACTCAAGAGGTTGCAAAATGTCCCCTGTGAAGCAAAGCCACCCTGATGAGACTCCCGTAGATGGGCTCTAACTTAGATGGGCTAAGTTGTACTGTCTCTCAGTTTTACTTAGAACTCCAGAATCCATGATTCCTCTACTTCAACTCGGTGGTGACCTCGGATTCTTCTTTTCTTTGGAGAGTGACTCTCTTCTTAGCCCAGGTCACACCCCATCCCCCCTGATGTCTTCTTTAATGCAGCCTTTAGATACCAGCCTTTCCTTCCTTGGGACTCCTACTTTATGCTCTTTTTATCACTTGTGTGATAGAGCATGAGTACTACAGAACATCTTCCCTAATTACATCCTGTGAGTGACAGGGTGACCCTCAGTAGGCCTTTGGTCAGTGTCTGTTGAGTTGAATTGCAGCCATTTGAACCAGGCAGGGACCAAAGACTAGGAGGAAAATGTCCAAGAGGAATTGTGAGTTGGGTTCCCTACTGGTATAATCTAATCTAGGACCATTAGTTTAGGGTTTTCCAAATCTAGGGATACATCTGTTATCTCTGGACTGAACTTCTTTATTCTTTTTTGTTGTTGTGAATAAGCAGTAAATTCAGGGAACATCTGGTCAAAAAGTACAATTATTCCCCACGAAATACACTGCCAAGTGATATCCAGACATTACTGCACTGTCTTCAGGCTTCTGCTGGCTGGAGTGACTCTTTAATCATGTGAGCAACTCTGAGCCCAGAGTGGGAGGTGTCCATGTGGTGATTGGGTACAGATGACAGAGGGCTCAGTTCCAAGCTGTGTGACCTCAGGGACGTTATTGAATCTCTCTGAGCCTCAACTCCGTTATTCAACCAATATTTATTGAACATCTGCTGTGTACAATGTACTATTGGAGATAGATCAGTAAATGAAACAGACCAAAATCAGAATCACTTATGGAATGGAGAATCAAATGAAATGGGGAAGGTGAAGATGATAAATAAATAAGTGAAAAATATGATAAGTGACATGGTAATAAAAATTAACCAGAGGGAGCTAGGCACAGTGGCTCATTTGTGTAATCCTAGTGCTTTGGGAGGCCAAGGCAGGAGGATGGCTTGAGGCAAGGAGTTCCAGACCATCCTGGGCAACATGGAAAAACCCCATTTCTACAGAGAGATTTAAAAAATTAGTCGAGTCTGGTGGCATACACCCGTAGTCCCCGCTACCCAGGGGGCTGAGATGGGAGGATCACTTGAGGCCCAGGAGTTTGAGGCTGCAGTGAGCTGTGATTGCACCAATGCACTCCAGCCTGGGCGACAGAGGGAGACACTGTCTCCAAAAACAAACAAATAAACAAACAAACAAAAACGGTAACCAAGGCAATTAAAAATATATAATAATATACACCTGATGCCTGTTGGAAAGATTAAATGATCGCATGTATATCACATGTCTAGTACAGCACTGGCATGAGATACTTAATAAAGGTTAATAGAGTTCCTCTCTTCACCTATAAAGTGAGAACAAAAATACTGCTCCCGTTTGAAGGTAGAAGGCTAAATTTAAGTAATTCTCATACTGATTTGCATGGTGTGGAACTTTTAACATTTTTAAAGCCCTCTCATTCACTTTATCTCTTATCAGTTATCACATTTCAAATGGAAGGCAGTGATCCTGAAAGACCTTCCAGAGGAAGCAGAAGGAACCATTGCCTTCGGACACCTGGTCCAAGCAGGAAATGGGCTGCCTGCCCTCAGTAAAACCAACTCTGACTGGAGCAGTGGAAAGAATGATGGTGGCTACTTCCTTTTGGGGGTGTGGCTGTTGATTTTTAAGATCCATTCCTGCTGTAGAAGGTGATGGGATTCTGTTGGTCACCAGAGGGCAGAGTTACAGAGAGGCTAAGCACATTGGCTTTGCAGTCAGCCACAGCTGGTTAGAGTCCTGCCGCGGTCAGTTCTTCATAGTGGGTCATGGGGCCAGGCGCTGGCTTCTCTGAGCCTCAGTTTTCTCTAGGTGTGCTGAGAGGATTGAAGGAAGTAAGGCAGATAAAACAGGTAGACCTAATTGTATTTCCTGGCAAGCACCCCATAGACTCCTAATCATTCTCTCTGCCCCTGGATTTGGGCAAACATTCATCGGCCAAATTGTTCTTTCTAAAGTCAAATCGACAGCGATCTCACCCCTCTACTCCCCTTAGCAGACCACCAGGAGAGCCTAAAGGAACATGGCATGTTTAGTGGGCACAAGAGAGCTTTACTCTGCTAGTAAATGCAGGAGTGGAGCCAACGCTGTAAATAGTCGTCCTCAAAGGATAAATTGGATACAAAATGAACTAGATAATTGTGACTGTTTTACTAGACCAAGAGGCTGTGAAAGGGATTAGATTATTATTGCTGGTGAAATGTATTTATAATTGTTTTCAATCTTTTAATCCCCAAGAGTGCTACAGACTTTCTAATATTTGAAAATACACTACACATAAAAGATTGTGAGAACCACTGCAAGATACAAGAGTTAAACAGAGAGAAAATCATTTGAATCTTGTACCACTTCCAGTCAATAGATACTGACCACCAGAGTGCATGTTGAGGACTGTACCAAGGCCGATCTGAACTCTAAAGAAGTTCTAGGATAAATTAGTGATGTCTGCCACGGTGGCAGGAATGGAGAATGGAGACTCAAGTGTCAGGTTTTGTTCTCCCTGAATTTATCTGGTATTTTGAAAGTTGCTAAAAAGAAAGAGACTAAATCACTACGATGTCTCCTGCAATCAGGTCCATCATGGAGATAGCCCAACATCTGTTCTCAAAACGAACCAATACTCCGTGACTGTGTTTACAGTTTGACACACTGCTACAGTTCACAGTTGTTAACTTTATATATAAATATTTATAAATTGAGCTCTGTGCAATTTCATTGTGAATTAAGAAATATTGGCAGTTAAACTGATATAAATCAACTAGGGACCAGATACAAAATATTCTTTAATCTTTAATTGAAAAAATGATGCCTATGCAAAGAAATTTTACCAGAATCTCACAGTAAACATTTATCTGCTGAAATGCCTTTGATTTGAGGATCTTCATTGGAAACTAGAGTTTCCTTGTTTACTTTTATGTTTTGGAAGTCTAATATAAAGTTTTCTTAGCATTCTTCATTAATGTTCTTCCCAGTAAACTTTTGTAATATGGTACATATATTTTAATCTTCTTCATGTTCAAGTGTGAGGTAGGGAGGCCATGGGGGAAAATATAACTTATTTTATTTTTTTATGTCATTTTAAAAGTTTTACAATTTTAATTATTTAATTTTACTAAAATTATAATCAAAAAAGCCGTAAATTCAGCTTAGAATAGTAAAAAGTTAATTGTCAACACCCAAGGCTTAGAAAGAAGAATATACTGGAAATTTTCAGGCTATTATGTAGTTGGTTACTGGTCTTGCTTTGAAGCTAGACATGACCTTATCAGATTTGTTTAGTGTCACGCAGGTCTCATATTTTTCCCTGGCTTCAGAACAATGGAGTTCGGAGGTCAGGAATACCTACATTCCACATGAGTGAACTTTTCATCCTTTGAAATAATAATGATGAATGGTCAACAGCCAGCCACACTGTATATTCAGGAAGAGAAACCAGAACACTGAAGCTGGCATGGACTCTTGCCGGCTGTGAGGCAGGAGATATTTGTGAAAACAGTCAGCAGGTTTGTGAGGCCTCATGAGTGACAGTGAGGTTGTTTAGTCTTCACAGAAGGATAGCTAACAGTTTGTTAATCCTTCAGAAAAAAATTCACCCTAGACTTGCTGATTTTCTCAACCAATAACTTGGTTATTCCAAGTGGAGTATTTGAAAACTTCTGAAGATTTTGTGTATTCATAGACTCAGTTTTTCATCATAGAATGGGAGTTTATAATTCTTAATAAACTTTTGTAGGTAACCATGAAAATCTAATATCTCAGCCTTGCTTGAAATGAGGAATTCTCTACCACATAAAAATCACCCAGCTATGATGCTTTTTCTATTTTATGTATCAATTGTAATCAAAAGTAAAATGGTTGTTTTAAAGTTTTCTCAGTAGGCCTATAATAGGTATGTGCTTATAAAAAAATGACATAGCATTCACATATTTTCATTTCCCTACCGGGGATGGGGGTTCTGCCTCATCTCAATGTTATATCTCCCCCTCCTCCAAACTTGAGATCACTATTCTAAATAATATTTTCATTTATTTATGAGCTATTCAATTCCTAGCACATTGAGTAAGCACAGTACCCTGGCTACAGTAGACAGTAAGCATTTGTTGAGAAAAGAAATACTTAAATGTGGTATAGGCAGTTAATATTATTCAGGATATTAAATTTGTATCTATAAATTTATAATTGAGTAGATTAACATTTTTTATAAGTTGTAGATATATACTGTGATGTTCACTACAAAATCTATTCACGTGGTCATTTTGGGTTCTAAATATATTGGTTAGGTGTTCGTTTTATTCTGCATTTTTTTATATCTTTTATATTTCTTGGGGCAGTGGTTCTTGGAGTGTGGTCCCTGGGCCAGCAGCATGAGCAGCACCCAGGAGCTTGTTAGGAATGTCAGTTCTCAGCCTTGCCCCAGCCCTACTGCCTCAGAGCCAGAGCAGGGCGGAGTGGGCTGCTGGGAACAAGCCCTCACGGCAGGGCGGGCTTCGTGGGTGGGCTGCTTTGGGGCCAACAGGACCCTGCACTCAGAAGAGCCTTGTGCTTGGTTCGATGGTTCTGCTATCACTGTCTTGGAATTCTTAATAATTTCTTAACAAGGGTCCCACATTTTCATTTTGCCCTGGGCCCTGCCAAATTATAGCCAGTCCCACCTCCAGGTAATGCTCACATAGGTGCAATTAGAGAATCTGTGTCTTAGAGAAATATTAAGATTTCCTCTGGGTAACTGGTCAGTTGGCCATTTGATTATAAGTTAAAACCTATTCAAATTATTCAGATTGTTCTAAGGAGATTGGTCCTGAGAGAAGGTAGTACTAAGCTGTGTTAATATTTCTCTTAACTTAGTAACCTGGTTTTTAGACAAACCTTTGGCCCTCTCTTGGCTTTCCATAGAAATTGCCCAAGAATTACAGCCAGAAGTGGAGTGAGTGCAGCTGACTGTCTTTTCACATCCCTTCTGGACCTTTCTCTTCCTGGTTACCCAGAAAGTGTTCTGATGAAAACTTCTTCTGAGCTCGTCAGGTGTCGCCAAACATTTAACTACTTTTGTATCCACAGGAAATTACTTAGGTCTCTAGATTTATGAAAATCTCTGTGTATAGGTGTTAGTTCACAGACATCGTGTTAAATAGCATATAATCATAGTGAGTGATCGATCAGGCCAATTAGGAACAGATATTTCAAATTGAGATAATCTAAAATGCATTTATTTATAATAAATAAATTAATTAATTCGAAAGGTGTGGGCACGATGTAGGGGACCGTTCAGATCTGTGCAAGAACCCAGTGCCACAGTAGTAGAGATGTCACTGCTTCTAGGCCCAAAGGGACAATGAAGGGAGAGGTTTCTAGAACTGTAACAAGGGAGAGTTCCACAGCACTGCCCTAAAAGGGATAGTAACCTCCTGTTGAGGAACAGCCAGTCTGAAGTGAGCTCACAGGAAGGGAGCCAGGCGAATACATCTGTCTCCTGCCATCGCCCAGCTCTGCTGGAAGCCTGAGAAAACAGGGCATCCTGATGTCACTTGTATTATGTATGCCCGCCTGTGCGGAACCAAGCAAGGGGAGAAAAGTGGAGATAGATCTAGAAGAACAAATGGACAGTACATGGCACTGCTCACTCCATTTGCCTCTTGGTCTGTACTCTGTCTTTTGTCCAACACAAAGGAGGTGGGAAGTCACCTCGGGTCGTGTGTCATTGTGAGATAATGTCCATGTGGTCATACTCACATCTAAAGCATTAGCTACCAGGGGTGTTGTCTTTTTTTGGTAAGGTAGAAAGAGGGCAAAGGGAGAAAAGAAGGGATTTAGTGACTCAAAACATAACTGCTATAGCCCCTACCTCTACAGCTGGCTATGAGGCCTCATTAGTAATCATGTTTTCCTTCCTCTGTCACCTCTCAATAATGGAAATCTTAGTTTTTGAGCACCTTGACTTGATTGAATTACTGCTGTTTCCACTGACCAGATCTTTTGTTTAAGGGCACCTCTGTGAATTCATGGGTTATACATATTGCCTTCCTTATCCCTGTTGCACAGTAATCCTGGTGACACCCTTCTCTGACTATTGGGTAAATAGAATGAGGAGCCCAAAATGGCCAAGGGACAGACTTTCTCAGCTTCTGAATCATCACATCATGAAGTTCTCTGGTGGAAGCAAACATTATTCCAGTGAGTTACCGTATTAGGTGTTTTTGTGAGAGGAGCCACTCCAACCTCCTCTTCAAAGCTTCCTGGCCTGTGCATCCTTGCTATGGGGGAGATGGTACCCTACGGTGACCTCTGATTTGAGGCATACACTGCATTCCTATAGGAAAGTACCTTCACTTCCTTGTGTGTTGTTACCCAACTAGTGCTGAATCAGCACTTCTAGGCAATGGACCCGCAGATGCACTGCCTCTGTTGTAGAATGTGTCCCATGGTTGGAGGTGTACCATATGCAGTATACCACGTGATAGATAAGGCATTTTGCATGTCCAAGAATTTTGGTCCTGGCAGAAGTGCTAAAGGAAGAGAAGGAAAATCCACAAGCAGAATTCATCTACCCTATTTTAGTCAGAGTACTGCCCTCTCTAAAGTCAGAGAAATCCAGTGTCATCAGCTCACCACTAAATAGCCAGTTAGTCCACCCAAGGGCTCAGTATTGGCCTTTGCAGTGGCATTTTTTGCAATCAGCTGTGATGGTGACTGGATTAGCCTTGGTGAGGAAAAAATACTGTGACTGGCCCCTACATCCCTGCCTCTGTGGCCAGTGACTTCTTCCTTCCAGATAATATAAAGATGGTAAAACATACTAACTTTGCCTACCACCTTATTATTTACATGGTCTTCATGTCTAGTACTTTATTTTTTTATTTGGCCAATAGATTAGACATTTAAAATATATATATATATATATATATATATGTATATATATATATATATATAGTTAATTCTAAACAAACCTATGCATAAAATTATATTTTTAAATAATGTTTTTTGTTTACCATTTCTTCTTACATCTCAGACTTTTCTTCTGGGCTTATAATCCTTTATGTTTCTTTAAAAAGTTATTTTAGTGTAGGTCTATTGGTGATAAACTATTTAAATTTTTGTTTCTCTGAAAATGTCTTTATTTCACTGTCATTCTGGAATCACTCAATTTTAGGTTGATAGTTATTTTCTCTCAGCAGCATTATTCCATTAACTTCTGCCTTCCACCGTTGCTATGGAAAAGTTGGCTATCAGGCTAATTGTAAATGACTGACATTCCTCCATGATTGTTTCCAAGATTTGTTTTTCTTTAATACTCTGTGGTCTCATACTACAACAATTATGTGCTTACATTGTAACACTATAATGGTGTTAATTTTATTTTATTTATTCTGCTTTCTATATTTATGAACTCATATCTTTCACCAATTCTGTTTAATTCTCAGCCATTATCTTTTCAAATATCTATTATCTTTTCTCTGTGTTCCCAGTTTCTCTTTATGAGACTCTAATTACAAGTGTGCTAGACTTTCCCTTTCTGTCCTCCATGTTGATGAAAACCGCATTCTCATTTTACCTCACCTTGTCTCCCTGAGCTGCATTTGGGTAATTTCTCTAGTTTTATCTTCCAGTTCACTCATTTTCTCATCAACTCTCTCTCATATATGGCTAAACTCATTCATAGAGCTTTTTTTAGATTAACAATTATGTTTCTTCATTCCCAAAGTTTAATTTGGATTTTTCAAATATTTCTAGTCATTTTTGATAGTCTCTTGTTGCATGCTAATTTTTATTTAATTATTTTATTTCTAATTCTTCTATATGTGTGGAAAGAGCACCTCAAACCTACTCTCTTAGCAAATTCAGATATTCAATGGACATTTATCATATATATGAATGTATGTATGACATACATATATTCTTTACAAGCATCTTGAAAACAGCCATTTTATATTCTGTAGTTAATAATTCTAATACCTAAAGCCATTGGGGATGTATATCTAAATTCTTACATGTTCTTGTTTATTCCACTGTCTTTCCCTTATTGGTGATTGGTTTCCTTATATGCTTGGTGGTCTTTGGGGATTTATATTTTATAAATCTTAGTGGGAACCTTGAATAACTAAAATAGAGATGCTTTTCTTGAGAGATGATTTACTTTTGCTTCTTATGGGAACAGGGAGCTGCTATCAACCTGGGATTACCTAGCTCTTTTAAGAATCGTGGTTTATCAGGGGTTTTAGATTAAGCTCCTCCAACTTCCCACTGGTTTAGCCTCTCAATTGTACAAATGACTGTGGTGTTTGCTCTTAGAGCAACTCCTTCTATTTATATGGGCTTTCAGCATACCATTCTTGTTTCAGCTCAGTTTTGAAGTTTGTTTGTTTGTTTGTTTTAGCCCTTTAGATAGTTTCCTTATTTTCTATGAGCCCAACAATGCAATAAAAATTATTTGAGAGGAACTTTCATAGCATCTGGTCAGTCATGATGCTAAAAAGGGAAGTCTCTTATTTTGTATGTTTAATATGTACACACTATTAATAGAAATAATATCTGAAAAATCATAAAATATTCAAAGTTTTCCATGATAATTTTACAATATTCTTACTTTCAAAATTTTTTCAGGTTTTTCATTTATACCATTTCTCAAAGATTTTTAAATTAAAGCCTCTTATTTAGTCCCATGGATGTAGGAAATGGATTTCTTTCGTTGTTGTTGTCTTTTTGTGTTGCTATTTTATTTAAACATTTATTGAGGGTTGCTTTGTTTCAGAGTTGACAAACTTTTTCTTAAAGGGCCAGATAGTAAACACGTTAGGCTTGTGGGTCTGTTGCAGCTACTCGCCTCTCCTGCTGTAATTTGAGAGCAGCCACAGACAGCATGGAACCCAGTGGACGCGGCTGCGTTCCAGTACAACTTTTATTACAGACAGCAGTGGGCCCACAGGCTGCAGATGTTGCTTCTGATCTGCTGTAATCTCTGAATCAAGTCTTTTTGTGTGTTGGATCTGTACTGATCTTCACCAACCTCATTTTGGAGATATCTGCTGCTCACACAGTCCACTGAAGGCATAGTGGTTTACTTTTTTTTTTTTTTTTTAATTTTTTTTATTTTGGCATATTATGGGGGTATAGATTTTAAGGTTTCAATAAATGCCCATTTCCCCCCCTCCCCCCAAAAGTCTGAGTCTCCATCATGACCATCCCCCAGATGGTGCACATCTCACTCATTATGTATGTATATACCCGCCCCCCTCCCCCCTCCCACCTGCCAAATACCCTATTACTGTAGCACCTATGTGTCCACTTAGGTGCTACTCAGTTAATACCAGTTTGCTGGAGAATATATCTGGTGCTTGTTTTTCCATTCTTGGGATACTTCACTTAGTAGTATGGGTTCCAGCTCTAACCAGGAAAATATAAGATGTGCTATATCACCATTGTTTCTTAGAGCTGAATAGTACTTTATAGTGGTTTACTTTTAGTTTCCCAAAAAACGCCATGCTTTGGCTGCCCAGGGTCTTTGCATGTGTTGTTCCCCCTCTCTGAAATGCCCTTCCCCATGTCCTCTGTCTAGCTTCCTCTAATGTAGCTTTCTGAACATAATTTAAATGCTCCCTGCTTAAGAGGGTACTGTTATTATTTCCACATTTTACAGATGAGGAGACTTAGGCTCCATGGAATTAAGTACAGCTAGGTAGTGACAGACCCCAGATTCGATCCGAGGTGGGTTTGTCTGATTCCAGGCTCTGAGCCGATATCCAGCCCCACTATGGCCTCTTGGTTTCTTGGTTATATGCACAACTGAAGAACAAAGCCACCCAGCTATTCTCAGGGACCTGTCAAGGCAGTGAGCAGCGGGGTGGAGAGGCGGAGTCACAGAAGCACTATGCTAGTATCAAATGGGTTGACTCAAGGTAAACGGGAAGGAATCAGTTACCTAATTGCAAACAATCCCACTGTTAATGCACAGCTTTATGATTCAGGGGTCAGAACAGTTTTATGCCAGTGGGATCCCAGTGTTCTTGTGGGGGTGAAGGGAAAGTAAGCAGGAAGGTTCCATTCTCAGTGGAGATCTGGGGCCGAGCAGAGTGCCCCAGCTTATCCAGGAGGTCTGGCAAGCATTAAAGAGAAATGACTTCCTAAATTCCAGCTGACAGGGGAGCTGAATGCATCGTGCCATCCGGGATGCAGAGCCCTCGTGCTCAGGGAAATGAATATGGTTTAAAAATTCATGGGATCTTTCCGGTTTGTCCCAGGCTTGGGAATTTAATGTGGAACATTTTTTAAACAATAATTTGAAAGAAAGTTAACATACTTTTCTTAGGATTTTAAAGAGATGTGTTTTGCTTATTAGTCAGTGGAAAATTTATATGATTAAAATATGTTTAAATGTAAGCTGGCTAATAAATAGAACAGGCTCAGGGAAGGAAAATAGACCATTTGAAGCAAATCAACCATTAATTTCATATGTATTACCTAAGCAAAAAGAAAACATTGAAGCAAAGTAAAAATGACATGATGGTCCATTTCAAACATTTGGTAAATGTAATGTAAATGAATTCTCTGCAGTGATTCTGTGAGTTCAGCCAAATCATCAGAACCAACTTTAAGAATCTCATGATAACTATGAGCTTAACAAAGTTATGCAGAATTATGGTGTTAATTTTCTGGAAGGCATCAACTATAAATAAGGATGTATTATTTTGTCAAAGAAGTAATCCATAAGCAGAATAAACCTTGTCAGGTTATAATGTTGACTAACACATAACTTGTATAGTATTATAGTTATTCCCAAAGACAAAGTATGTATGCTCACACACGTATGAAAACTATTTGTACCAAAAAAAGGCATTATTTTGACATCTTCCTGTGTATTTTACTTTTATAAAGTAAACATAATCCATAATTTTCAAAAAAGGACTTGAAGTGGGTTACAATTAAGCCTAGGTCTTCACATGTGTACACACAGACACACAAAATGTGATTAATAAAACTAAAAGTAGAAAGTATAAGCTGTGAAAGCCTGAGTAAATTATTTTTCTAACCACAAAGTCCATTATAATTACTATGTTGATCATCAAGTTTGGCCCTGAACTCCCTGGCAGCCAGGGCAAAAAGGGAAACAGGATAAATTGTACCATTCTTGTTATTAGAATGGAGAAAACAGACTAGTTTCTAGACATAGAGATTTTCCTGGCACCAGATAGCAAAAAGAGTTTGTTATGTGTGGTTTGCTATAGGAATATTGAACTACATAATGGATAAGGCCCTCCAGAGCTCTTTCCAGCAAATGCAGATGTGGTTTTCATAGAGCTGTCTCCTACAACAACTTAAAAGTTGGTGCCATAACATTTAAGTGCAACTCAAAGAAGGCACATTTTGCAAGAGTACTGGTTTTTATTTTCATATTGTGAAAGGTGTGTGGTTTTGCTTTTAATACATATTTTAAGACTCTAGAAAGAAATTCTATGTGCCTATGTTGCAGAGATCTGACACCATTTCAATATCTACACAGTTCTCCAGGGATTTTACTTGGACATGTCCAAATTTTTAAAATTTCTACTCGTCATCATCTTGTATTTCATGAAAGTTTTGAAATATACTCAAGTTTTTCTATTGGTCTCTCTCTCTCTCTTTATTCCTTAATAATGTACTAAGGTTCAGTAACTTGGTTGAGTGTAGACAGGGGCCTTAGAAAACATGGTTATTCATAGGAAGGGTAGTGTTATCCCTTTAACAGATTCAGTATAAATTATTTCTGCTTCATCTAGGCTTTTCTATTAATAATTGCTTTTAATTTTAATTTTCTTATTAACTATTTTTCTACTATTACATTTATGTCATCAATATGTCAAACTAACACGAGTTGTTTAATAATCAAAATACAATTGTTTTTGGTCTCCAACTACCTTTTTAAACTTTGAATGATGGAGGAAACCTTCCTCATGGCACTGGATAAAAACCTAGCAGAGCTAGTATCCTTTCTGCTCGCTCTTAGGCAGACACAGTCCCACAATGACTATGAGTCACAGGCATTCCACAATTAGAATGTTCACCTGACTTTTTTGATCAGCAAACAACAATCAACCTCAGCACATTCAAAAGATGTTAATGATTGGTTGACTCCATTTGCTTAGAAAGGCTAAGCCAGGAGTTTTCACCTTTTTGTGTTTCCAGCATTCTTTTAAATTCTGTTATTACAAATATTTGCGAACTATCTTGAAGGAATTAAATTGCATCCATGGTTATCTCAGCACCAATAGTGCTGTTTGGACAGATCCATCTAGTCCCCAAGGCCCAGGCTTCTGCATCACCAGGCATTATTCTCCCACTGTCAGGAAGCACACGAACTTCTGTTCGTGATGACTTGACATTTGTCTTCTCTCTCTTATTTCTTAGTTGCCAAAAATTACACTATACTCTACACTGGATACACCCAGACCTAGTTAGCTTTCTACTCTCTGAAAGACATGGTGGTCCTTAATAGCACAGAGCCTCATTTGTAGCCATTGGAGAGCTGCCAAGGACCTTATTTCACCTTCTTAGCTTTGGGAAATTCATGCAAACCCATCTGTTAGCTCATTCTGCATTTTGGGAAATAATAAATGGAAGAAGTTGTCTAGGATTCCAACTTTCATAATGGTGTTATATTTTTTTCAGCTTTCCAGTACTATTGTTATTGGGCATTGTATATTCACCTGCATGTTTCATTGCTGCATTCCGTAGACAACTAATGGAAATCTAAAGGAAGTTCCTTCAACAAATCTTTATTGGAGGCCTACTGTGAATTGGGCACAGGCATGGCAATAGGATGTGAGGAAGCAAGTTGGTCAGCTCTCTTAATTTTAGCACCATAATAACTTGAAGAAAAAACAATTTGTCAACAATAAAATTATCTGTTAATAAGATAATGGGTAGTATAGTACACAGTGTCTTTTTTAACACCTGTATTCAAGAGCTGAACAACACCTTCTCCACCCTCTGATTTTCTTGCCTATTCCCTTTATTAGAAGGATGCAGGTTACTGTTTTGATTTTCCAGAGTTTTGCTGAGTTAGCAAAAGCAGTGCAATTTACCCAGTCTTAACCTCAAAGACTGCAAGGGAGAGCCGGTGAAATATTGCACAAGCCCAGCCTTGGTTTAGCCATGAATTATGCATTGTGTATTTAGACTATTCTACTGTTATAGTCTGTTTATCTGTTGACTTCCACCAAGATTTAGGGTTTTGTTGTACTTAATAACTTGCTTTATTTTGTTTGACATGTATTTTATGTCCTCCATGTGCATGGATACATGAGATACACAGTCCTGGGTAGGGGCCTGGCAAGAAAGTCCAGCCCAGGAAGCACTGACTCTGAGAGCTTGGGGTAAAATTTTCACAGATAAAGGCTAATGAATGTGTTGGTGGATCAGAATTCTGCCTTTTCTTCATCTGTGAGAACACAAAACAATTCAATGAAAAGAAGAAAGATGAATCTGGGTTCCTTTGTTCTGAATTTTCATTCTTAAAGCTGGCCCTTACATTAAAAAGTTGTCAAATGATATTCGGTTAATTCAGTGTTGGCCACAAATATGAATCGCACTATTTTAGACCATATTCTAATTTTCCATTCTTATTTTATTATTAAGTCCTGTATTCAATGGGTCTGGTGGATTAACTGAGGTTTTTGCATGTCTTGAATATATTAGCAGTTTTACGAGGGTTCTGAGATGACACTTGATTTTAGCCCGATCTGAAAACATCTCAGACATTTCTCAGCTTACACATGTTTGTGCTTTAGAATTCTGAAGCTGTTAAAGGAGAAAAACAAAATAAAATAGATACTGAGATTATTCATATTTAATATAGTTCATTACGTATCTTCTGTTATATATATGAGAGGTATGCACATTTTTATCCCTATTTATATTTAGTATTTATTTCTGGATTTTAGAAACTTATTTTCCCATTTCCATTCTGGTTTTTGGAATTTAAATGATCTTTGTTAAAACAGAGATATATGCCTCTAAAGACTCTCCAAATGGAATTAGCTGTTTACCCAGCCCCAATTTTCATCAACTTCCTCTTCCCACCACAAGTGCTTGTGGCATCTAGAATGTAATCTCTTTCCCCATATATAGTCACAAATAATTACATGAATGCCTAAAATAAGCACTATTTACATTTGTGTAACTCTCACAGAACAGTTTTAAACAGCTCTTCTTGAGTCTCATAAAGACCCTGGCTGAAAAGAAAAAGATGCTGAGGCTCAGGTATTTTACCCACCACTGCCCAAAGTCACACCAGCCAGAAGTGGAGGATTCTGTCATTTTCATGGAACCCCGGTCTTCTGACTCCAGAGCCTGTGCTCTTTGCTAAGCTCCATATTGCCTCTGAACAGAAAACAGGCAAACAAACAAGCATTCATTTAGCATCACAGCCTATTCGTCCCATAATATTTACCTACTATGTGCCAGGCATGTGGTAGGCACTGGTGACGCCCACAGATTATTGAGAGCCCTCAGTCCCTAGCTTCGCTGAGCTCCATCTGGCTGGGAGGACGGCCAGTGTCTGGGTTGGGTTTCCCGGGAAGCAGGCTGGTTTGAGTACGAGTAGCTTATCTGGAGGGGGGATTCACCCTCCCTCTCTCCTCCACCATTAGCTGAGGGATGCTTCCAGGAACATTACCTCTGCTGCTCCTGGCCTGTATGTGCCCAGCAGGCCAAGACGAAGCCCACGGTGGAGCTGCAGATGTCTACAGTAGGACTGTTCTGTGCTCTCGCGTGCCGAGGGGAGGAGGGCGAGGCACTGGCCTGGGTGCTGCAGCAGGGAGCCGGGAACTGCCCGTGGCTTCGTGTTGGGGGCTGTGTGAGGATGAAGGGGCCGCCAGGAAAGCCTTTCCAGTGAAACTGGCAGCTCCCTAGCAAAGGCGAGACAAGCAGAAGGAGCCCGATGAAGCCTGCGAGAAACATTCTACGTTGAGGGAACTCTAGGAGTTGCATGTGGCTGGAGTGTGTTTGAGAGATGAGCGAGGTAGGGCAGGTGGAGGTCAATCCCAAAAGCCCAGAGAGCCACGAAGGAGAATTTGGACTTTATCGTGCAGGCAATAGAGAATCATGAAATTATTTTAAGTGGAGTCATACCATGATCAGGTTTGTGTTTGAGGACTATCCTTCAGGCTTGAGTTCCAAGAATGGAGGGAAGGACTGGCAGCTGGAGACAGGAAGCGCAGTCAAGAGTACGTTGCATTGCTCCAGGCCGGGGAGGCCACCAATAGAACAGCCTCTTGTCGGGCGGCCTTCCCCACAGTGGCGGTGTGGGCTGCCACGGTCTGCTGGCGCCTGAAGGGCCTCCTGGCCTCGCCAAGGCCTCCTGGCGGCGTCGACTCGGGAACTCCCCCGCCTTTCTGCGTCACTAGTAGGCTATTACCCTCTACGTTTGCTTGAAGAGGAAGGTTTTTATTTCTTTTTTAGAAAACGTGGTTAAAATCCAATTTATTACTGCTGGATTATAGCAACAATGTGCCTTTCTCTTCCAGTATTCCTCCTGAGTTCTTCTCAGACTGTTTGGGGAAATGATGGCAATTTTACCTGACATGAGCCCCCAAAATGCCTTTATCCATCTTTTGCACATAAAGTATTTTGTTTCATTCATATTTAATACATTTTCTGTAAATTAGATTGTATATTAAGTTTCACTCCTGCGTATGTAATCTCTCTATGCATCAGTGTTGTTTTTTTAGCTTGGAAATTGCTAAGGGACTTGTGTAAATCTCATGGACTAGTAGGAAGTACAAAAAGGTTCTGCTTGAGCAAGGCCAATGGTGTTGATATTGATACTTCATTTTCAGTGTCTCTGGGCACTTAGAAGGTGCTCACTTCCCTGAGGACTTAGAAAGATCAGGGCATCCATGGCCCCAGAAGCAGCAAACAGAGTTCCTCTTAGGCTGTCCCACAGGGGTTCTGCTTCGCTATCTTTTTATAGAATAGTCATAGTGGGTTATGAATTAGGAGATCAAATTGGGGCCATGTGGCAATAACTGCAAATATTAAGCCTTAGGCCAGTGGTATATTCATGCAGTGGAACACTCTTGAAAAATGAGAATGATCTATTGTAACACGATGATGAAGATAAATCTCACCAATGTATTGAGTGAAAGAAGAAACAAAAAAGAGAAAAAGAAACACAATCCCATAAAGTCAAAACAGGAAAAAAATAATCTATGGTGTTAGAGCTCCAGGACGGCGGTTACCCCTGCGGGGGGCGGGGTGACTGGGAAGCTGCCCAAGAAGGCTTTTGGATGCTGGGCATGTTCTATTTTTTGAGATGGGCACTGGTTGCACATGTTATGATCACTTTGTAAAAACGCATGGAGCTATAAATTCACTATGTGTGAAATTTTCCATATGAATGTTCTCAATAAATACGTTTATTTAAAAACTAAACAGAAATAAAAATGGAAAATTTAGGCCATCAGAGCTGACCTGATGGCCATCCACTTCAGACTATTTATGTTTACATCTGGGAAATCAAGACATGGGGAAGAGGTAGGGTGTGTTCACAGGCCCCCTGCCAAACAACCAGCTGTAGAATCAATGTGGCACCCAAAGGGACCCTCTCCTAGGCCATTGTTCCTGTCTCTGTATCATCCTAATTACATGCTAGACTCAATGTATCCAGGTGAGAATTGAAGAAGGAGGCTGAATTCTTAAGGAAAGATCCACAGGATGAAAGGATCAAGGTCCTTTGGTATGGCTGGGTTTTTTTTGTGGTTTTTTGGGGGGATTCGTATTGCCTGCTGTCCTCCCATTGTGCTGAGGACCATTACACTGGGGAGAGACAAGGGACATTTCAAAATTTCCTTCCCAGCACATGGCCAGGATGCAGGATGTAGATATTCTGTGGGGAGTGGTTCCTGCTGTGGCCAAGGCAAGCCCTAGCTGTCCAGTATTTAAGGAACTCAGAGATTATATGGGGAGATCTGGACCATCTTTTAAAGCAGACATAGCTTCTCATCCCAATTGGAATTGACCCGACCCTTGCCACACTCTCTGTGGCTTTTGAGGTGGTAAGACTTGGCCCAGATAATAATTGAGATAAATGAGTTTAACTGGTTACATGGTTGAAAACCCTCTCCTCTCCCTCCTAATTTAGAAGAGTCCAGAAGCACTGGGTCATTCTTCTTGGCTCCCATTATGAAAATATGGCAAAGTTGGCTTCTTAGTCCATAATACTGGTGAGGGGGGGCTGGGTCAACATCAAAAATCTCTCATGGTTGGAGAGGGGACCTCCAGGACTTGGATTTCTTCTCACAGGGACTAAAAGGTCCTAGGAATTGTAAAGCCCATGTGTTTCAGAAGCTGCCATGAGACTTCTTTGGACTTGAGCTATGATCTCTTCTAGAATAGTTGACCTCAAAATTCTTCAGAGCCTGCAGGAGTCGTATTGTTAGATGTGGAGTAGTACATTTTCTCTAGTGAGTCCTGATGGATCAGAAGAGATCTGTTTGGGGTCTTTATAGATTTACTAGAGACAGAAATGATTCTTATCTCTGTTTTCCTATTTCCCATTTAAAATAAAATAAAGTATTAGGAACTAAAAAATCTTAAAATAGTTAAAAATGCATGAAAAGTTAATATTGAAATATTCTGCCATGTAAGAAATAATTGAGATGCCAAGTCAAGTCATTTATATGAATAGAGACGGCCGAGTGTTGCTAACAACACTAAAAATAGTAGTCACTTTTTAGCAACCATGTACTGGGCTTAATCTAACACATTTCTTATAAAAACCCTACTAGATATTAATAGACACATGTTATTTTTATCCCCATTTTGCAGTTGAGATATCCACATTGTGGATATGACTGTATAATAATCCACAATGGCAGCAGGAGAGTCTCGTGTACACTCACACACAGTTATACAAATGGATAACTTGCAGATAACAAGCCGCAGGTAGTCATGCGGCTTGACTCTAGCATGGCGATCCAGAGATCAGACTCTCTAGTCCCTCTGGAATGAGCTTAACGGGCATGGTCCTTGGCACCAAGTGGGCATTTGAATAATTTCCTTGGCATTAGATTCAATGCGTAGAGGGCTTGTAATCTCTTCCAGAATGTATGGATAAGCCAGGCTTTGGTTTTCTCTACAGAATTCCCCTTCCCTCTGCCCCATCACCATGCACATATTCCTCAGAAGGACAGGACTTGGCTCATTTTTTACCACATTTGCAAAGGAAACGATAATTATTTTACTGTATGTTGGCATATTGTAAACTATGTGTAACATGCTATGGAGAGTCTAACTCAAATGACGAAGGAGTTAAAAACAACTCCCACATCTAAAACAAATGTACAGGCAGGATCCATAAATGGTAGTCAATTCACGAATTAAGAAAATAAGTGAAAGGGTAAATGCACTTTTCAAGATCTAAGTCTTTGTTCAATATGTTAAACACATGGCTGATTTCAAAGTCCCTGTAACCACCAAGTTGGAACACAACCCACTCAGAAGTAGCTGGCATCTTGCAGGAAAGAATTAGAATTCCTGGTGACCTTGATATGTTAAAGAAGTGATCAGAAACAATCAGCCTGAACTCAATGGGGCAAGAGAAAAACAAATTGTGGGCTGCTGGCTTTGTATAGACCCAGTCAGGAGAACCAATCCCAAGTTAGAGGCATTGCTGAAAAGTCAAGGGCACTTCCAGCAGCATCAATGAGAAGATGTGGGCTGCGCAAGCCGCAGGAGGCATCTCGCCCTGGCTCTCCACTGGCACAAGGCAAAGCCCTTCATTGCCATATGAGGCCCACAGCAGGGGGGAGAGTTGATGTTGAGGAATGCAGGGCACTGGGGGGCTGGGCAGGGAGGAAAGTCACTGGTCTGTATGAGGACCAGGATAAGCAGCTATTGTCCATGGATGCAGGAGGAAGCAATAGGCTCAAAATTACAGCAAGGGGATGGAAGATAACTAAAACAAGGAACTAAGAACAGTGAAGGCTGAAACCTTGAAACTTCATTAAGTTCAATAGCATTTCTTCTCTAAAATAATTTGAAGGGGGATTTGGAGAGAAATCAAGGATGGTGCTGGCTAATTTGTGAAGCCCACTCTTGAAGATTAAGAAAGACTTCTTTCATCAGGACCTACTTTGAGGGTTTCCATGTGTATCCTGAATGATCTTGCTGCCAGGTTGTTTGTTCAGTCATTCCCTTTGGGTCAAATGTTCTTTTTTCTATCCCTTCAAGGCCTAGTTCTAATGACGCCTTTTCCAAGAAGTCTTTTCCCAAACTGGAAGTAACCTTTACCTTTTCTGAACCCTCCATAGCAGTGTACCATGGTTTCCTCTCAGGTGAGGCTTCCTGTCACGAATTTTTGATTGTTCCTTTAAATGTCCTTCTTATTTACCCCTGATCTCCTTAATGTCAGAATTAGCCACGTATATTAAGGGCTAATAATATGAAAGGCTAAACAAGCAAATCTCTCCTCTGTTGGCACCCGTGGAAACTCTCACTTTGGCAGCAACTTCCTCCAAGCCGCATGGAAGGAACTAACTCCTGACAAATGCCAGGGACAAAGGGATGTTTCCCAGTTGGCTTCGTGTAGGTGGTAATTGAAGCACAATTTGAAAATGAGGGAGGATTTCAGTGATATTATTGTGACTTGTCTAGACTTATTAAGAACAATCCAGGAAATGTAGGGAAAATGTGGGAGGAAGAGGGAGTAGTAGATGGTAAGACTACAGGGAGAAGAAAGCTCTCTGAGCTGTTCTTGTTAAGAGACGGACTCAAAACAATGACCAGACCATCCAGAGGCTTTTTTACCTACAGGCACAATTTATGAGTTCCTATGAAGAATTTCAAAGTCACACGGAGTCCTGTTGTTGATATGACTGGTTTGGGTCCTGTGACCTCGCCAGACAGCCTTTTTTACACAGTTCCATAAATTGGTGACCAAAGTGAAGGAACTTGACAAGCTCTACAGAAACTCTTTTGAACTTCTTTTTATTGTAGAAAAGATGGAAAATGATGAACTTCTGCGGCATATCTGTAAATTTTAAATCTCCTGTAAAATGAATCACATTTCCCTCCCTGCCTTCCTTCCTTCTCTCCACAGAGATACAGGGGAAAATCACAAAGGCAGGGAAGACAAATTGGAGTTTTTTAAAAATGAAAAGCACACATGAGTCCAGAAGACAAATGATGCCTTTTGTTACATGAGTAACCTATGAGAAATTAGTCCTACAAGGCACGTTTCTGTCTGTTAAAAATTAATTTTATTTCCTTGAATAAATTCTCTTTTCCCCTTTAGAATCAAAACATCCTAGTTTAATCACCTGAAATTAATTTTTTAAAAGCTTTGTATTCAAAGATATAAATGTGGTAACCTATAGGTCAGGGGAAAAGATGCAGAGATATCATGGAAGTCAAAACCATTTTAGATATTTGACAGCTGATCCCAGTTTCTTAGCTATTGTCCCGTATTTTTAATGGCCACCTGTGGCTTCCCGTGCAGGGACCCTGCCTTAGGAGTATGTGTTTGGTGATCTCCACATTTTTACCTGTAAGAGCAAGTGATGATACTTATCACCTAAGGCAATTGACTTTTTTCTCTATTTTCAAGAATGGGCATTCTCTAATCTCAGTAAGCCCAAGTGATAGGCACATTGAAAATATGCCATCAATCCATCTCTGAGTTTAGCTTGTAGATAATAATGATATTTTTAAGTGGCACCAGCAGAAAAATTTTTCTTTAGCATTGGCATTCTAGGGGAAAGAATAAAATAGTTCACAAAGTGAATCCCACATTTGTCATTACTTCAGATTGAATCAGTTATACTGACACTAGCATATCTAACAACGATAGGCGGGCTGTCAGATTAAGAAAACTAACGTTTGTTATTTTTATTATATAACAGTTTAAATAATAACAAGTAACCGAGGCACCACACTAAGTGCTTACCTTGGATCATCTCCTCTAGTTCTTACCTTAGCCCCATGATCTTGGTCCTGTAAATACTTGCTCCTTTTCATCCATGGGGGAACTGAGACCCGGACTGCTTACTGGCCCAGCTGGCATTTGAGTGCAGGCAGTCAGCCTGCAGGTCCCGTTCTCCCTGGCACTGCGCACACCTCCTCCTGAAGTGCAGGTATTTGGAAAAATATAAATTCTTCACTTCAGGCTTTGCTGAGTATGTACTGCATCCCTCTAGCGCCGTCTGGTGAGCAGTGTTTGATGGTGTGGGTGGAAACTGTGGCGCATCTCAGGGTACAACCGTAAGGAAGATGCCACGTTCTGTGGCCTCTGCCATGGCTGGCCACACCACCTGTTTCTGGCTTTGGAGTCCAAGGTGTGAATTCTGGCTCTGCCATTTATTATCTGCTGAACCTCACTTCACTCTTTTATACAGTGGAGGTAATTACAGATATTCACTGTGATGAGAAACTACTCATTAATTTGCCAAATACTGATTCGATGACGCTTATTTAGAGTGACAAAGAAATGATGGGGGCTGATGAACGTCATTCAAACTGTCAGAGGCTGTTTCTAAGTTGGAAGGTGACCTGGCCCAGTTAGCATCTTGAGAAGATGGCCTCGGCTGCATGTGGAGGCGAGAGAGGAGCTTGCAGGGCCTGGGAACAGTAGAGTTGGTGTCATCTTCTCTGCCAGGCCTTGCCCAACATCCTGTTGGCCATAGTGATGCGACACTCCTTGCTCCCCATTCCGTTTCCCCTGATGCTTTCTTGTGTGCTTGCTTGGTTTTGTTTTCCTACTGTTGTGTTTCCAGCATGTGGAATAGTTCCCGGAACATAGCAGGGGCTCAGTGTTTGTTGAATAGATGGATGGAAGTCAGTAAGGACCTCACTGGGGTTGCAACATGTGAGATGATGGCAGCATCCATGCCCCCTGGCATGGAGAGAAGGGGACAATTCAGGGTGAGGAAATAGAGTGAACCTGTGGGTTAGAAAAAGAGAATTCAGGGGTTTGGGGTTGAGTTAAGTGGCCAAACGATGGTGCCTTTTGTGAAATGCGAAGGGTGCAGGAAGTGAGGGCATGGGGGGTTGGGGATAAGCAGAAAAACCACTGGGACCGAGCAAGCCAAGGCACCCACAAAAATGCTAGTGTCATGCTATAGGTAAGACCCCTGTCGTCTTAGATGGCAGCAAGAACGTTGGCTGACTCAGGTAGAACCTCCTCAGTCAGCTGCCTCTCCTGGAGGTGTGAAAAGGAAAGGAATCTCAGCAGAAGTGTCAGAAAGCCTTCAAGTCACAAAAGAGCATCTCAGAGCACACAGCCGGGACTGATATGGGATGCCCCACGTGGACGTCTGTGCGGGACAGCGAGCAGAGAGGAGCAGTCGGGTGTGACCTTGGGGCCCCTTCTCTCTTTCCAGTTCGAGCGGGCCTGTTGTACAGGAAAGCAGTGTGGAGTTAAGTAGGTCCTTAGAAGCTGCATTTCCATTCTGGTCCTTCATCCTGTATATGCCTCTTCTTTTTTTATATTAGAGCTATTTCATCTCCTCAGACTTTATGGAGAAGAAAAGGGAGCAAGGAACCAAGACCTCACAAAAAATGTTTTTAAGGATTAAATGAATCTGTTACATGAACTTGAAAATTCACAGACGACAAATAGTTCTTCCCCAGGCCTCCGTGAGGGCCGTATGGAGAGGCAGGAGTGTGTGCCGAGCACCTGCCCTGGAGAGCAGGGCTGGCGGGAGGGAGGCCTGTGGCTTTAGGGCTGGGTGGCCTCGTTCCCTTCCCAGTGCTGCTTCTGCCAGAAGTTCAAGGGTTGCTTTCAGTGTTCCAGGGAGGACTCTGGAAGAGGTCCCCAGGGCAAGTCTGAACTTGAAACGCAGT
The DNA here is from genome assembly GCF_040939455.1 of Microcebus murinus. Taxonomy (NCBI): domain Eukaryota; kingdom Metazoa; phylum Chordata; class Mammalia; order Primates; family Cheirogaleidae; genus Microcebus; species Microcebus murinus. Next base: position 160,649,702 of record NC_134104.1, on the reverse strand, counting down.
GATGAACGTGGGGCGTCCCTGTAAATTGTCATGACCCCGGACCTCCCTTCCTGGACTGTGCTGCGGCTGCCTCAGCGTTATTGTGGGTGTTGACAGAGTGCTCGGTAAGGCAAAGACAGCCCCCTCGGCCAGGGTCTCACACAAAGTCATGGCTGAGAGCCCAAAACAACAGCCACCACAGAGCATCCAAAGGTATTTGGGTGACACACCACAAGCTGAGGCCCCAGGCGTCACCGATAGCTTCCTTCAAAGCCCTTTGTTGCTATTCCCAACTTAGGGTGTTCTAGTGAACCGCGATGAGGGTTTTGACCCTCACGAGGCTGCGCTCTTCTCGGCATATCCTTGCTGACGTTACCGGGACGCAGGACTGCAGACCAGGTGCTTCAGCGGGAGGGCATGCTTGCCACCGAGCTGCAGTTAGGAGCACGGCAGACATGGCTGGATTCGAATACAGGACTTGCCACCTACTAGCTTTATGACCTTGGGTAAAAGGCACAACCTTAAAATAGCTATAATATTGGCATGTGTCATATAGGAGTGGATTTTTCTGAGCAGAAAACAAAATACATATGTAAAATGCTTATCTTCACACACAGACTGGCACTCGCTACGCACTCAGTAAATGGCAGTTGTTATGATTGAGATACTCTTTTATATTTTATGTTATTTGGATTCTTTTTGTTGCATGGTTTTAATTCTGAGATGTAATTTTTTTTCTGTTTTGACATTTATAGCATTGGAACTCATAATTTATTTTTTATGTCCATTTATTCTTTTTTATGTACCTGGTGGCTATTATGAATGGAAACTTTCCCATTGTCTTTTTGAACTGACAGTGAAGGTTAAAGGAGAACTTAGTGAATATTTAATCTGTAACCTTCCTGAATTATTTTTTTTAGTTCAAGTTGTTTTTTAGTTGACTCTTGTGCTTTCAGAATTGATAATCATATGATCTGTAAATAATCCCAATTGGGCTTTTACAATACCTATATTTTCATGTCTTTTTCTTATCACTTTAGCTAGAATATCTGGAACAATACTAAATACTAATGGTTATAGTAGACATTGTTGTCTTCCATCTGGTTTTTATGGGAATGTTATTACAGTTAGTTTACTATTACTATGTTTACTATTCAGATCAGATAGTCCTTTTCAAAGAGATAAGCTCTTTTTCTTAAGTTTTTATGATTTTATATCAGGAATTGTTGATTTTTTATCAAATGACTCATGAGCATTTTTCTAAATCGGTAGTTTTCAAACAAAGTTATACATAAGAATTCCCAAAGAATACTTAAAAAAAAATAGACCAAAACTTGCTCCAGATACACCGTGAGATACTTTGCCATGGTAGGAATCAGACTCATGATTCTGATGTGTACCACTGATTAAGAAGTATTGATTTGGGTGATCACATATCTATTTGTCTCTCTTAACTTATTAAGATAATGAGTTATATTATGGAATTCCTAATATTAAACCATCCTTAGCTTCCTTGAATAAACCCTACTTGGCCATGTTTACATTATTCCTGTAATGTGCTGTGGGTTTTCTTTGCAAGTGTTTTGGCTTACAGTTTTTACACCATAGTCACTAGTGGAATTGGCCTATAGTTTCTTCTTTTATGTATCCAAGCTATGGCAGCTTTTAAACTTAAATTGTGATGTAGTCTATATTTCCAGAATTCATTAAGCAGCAAAAAAAAAATTGGTCTGTTCTCCAAAGCATAAAAGTATTCTCCTGTTAAATGGCCCAATCCAGGGCCATTTTTGGAGATAATTATTTGGCAACATTTTCCATTTATTTCCTGGATATTTAGATTATTTGCCTCTTTCCCAGTGAATGTTATTATTTTTATTTTCCTAGAGTATCATCCATTTCATCCATATACATAGCCATTGTCTTTTGGTCATTTTGTAGTTATTTCTTTGAATTCTCTCTCGACCCATTTTTTCTTGATTAGACTTCCAAGAATGGGATCATTTGTTGTTTTACTCTTCATTTTCCTAATTATTAGTGTATCCTTTCATTTACTGGTCACTTGCATGTCTCTCTTTACTGATTTATCTATTCACATCTTTTGTCCATATTTCTGCTAGGTCATTGGAACTTTTTCTTATTAATATATCATATTATGGATGCAAATTCTTTATCTGAATTATGCTTATCTACTTGTCATTTATCTCACACCCTTGCTTATGTGGGATCTTTAGCTGTTGTTTGTTTCAGGTTGCTGTTGTGGTTGTTGTTTGCCACCTAGAACTGTTACAATTATATACATCTCAGTCCTTTCCTATATACCATTGGGATTTCATGTCTTTGAACAGTCTTCCCAATGCCAAGATTTTGAAAATAAAATCAAGAAGCAAAATAACTGGACATTATGTCCAGGGAGGTACATGAAACACAATAGGCTCACAAAAAATATTCCTCCCCGACCTCCTCTTCATTCTCCTCTTCCTTCTTCTTCCTCCTCACCACACCATTCTGAATGGGGAGTTAAAGAGCCAAAAGTAGAGTCTTAGAAACAGCCAAACTCCCCCAAACCATGTTTCTCCAAAGCCCTCTGCACTTCTCTACTCCTGTGTGCACGCACATGTGAGTTCATCTAGCTATGCAGACGCACACGCATGTACATTCATAAGTGCTCGTTTAACAAAATCCGTTTTGTGAAAAAAATTAAAATATGTATTTTCCCCATGGGTATTTGGATTTATTTCATTAAAAGGGATTGTATCAGCCATCAGTAAGCATTAATAATCTTACCTAATCTGATATGAAACATCACTCCTATGCCCTGAAAGTTTTGTTTCTCTTTAAAAAATAAAAATAAAGAGATCTCGCAAAACCAATTTTTTAAAAACTACCTCATTGAGGAAATAGTCAATTATGTCACATTTCACCATGATAAACAGTTCACTAAATGGGCACAGTATTCTGAAATTCACATGTGGAAGAGAACCACACAAGTGTAAAAATAAAATTTATATACAGGATTAGGGGGTAAAAGTGTATGCTCCAACATGTTTGCCTGATAGTGTATAATTGCTGTGTATTATTTGTCGGTTAGAGGGATCAGCTAAAGCCTAGTGTATAAAAATTCATGCCAGTAGGAAATTTACTATAAATCAAATTCTAGATTAGTCCATAACATTACGTCTTCGGGTTGTAAATTAACTCACACAAATTTGGCTTTCTGAGTAATGAGCAACATTTCTAGTGGAGCTGGAGGCTTACCATAAATAAGTTCAGACTAGACACAAAGCCTCACTTTCCCTCCCTTCTGCCAGTCTGGGTGGGGGTCTGTGTGCCTGCTTTGTGGCTGGACTTCCCATCCAGAGATGGCCTGGGGGCAGGTCCTGGCGTGGGTTAGACGTCCTCCATTATCCCTGTCTGGAGAACACGGCATGGAATTCCATTTTCACCGTAACACAGCCGTAGCTGTTTCCTGCTCTGGCCAGGAAAGGCACAGTCAGTTCTGCCTCCCAGCAGGGAGATGCCCCAGAACCTAGTGCTGCACCAGTCTTCAGATGCCACGCTGGACCCCCACGGCCCTGCTCTGACGGGTGGATCCCTTTAGATGACACCAGATACGAACCATAGGGTGCCAAGTGTCTCTGCACAGCAAGACCATTTGTCCCTGGGGAGAAATCACATTTTCCTTTTTGAGATGCTGCATATTGCTATTGTTATTTTTAATGCGTTTTTAACAATTCTAAGGTGAGAGGGGGGAGAAGAGACGAGGGAGATACTTTGTCCTGTAAGCAGGAGAAAATCTTTACAAGAGTGTTCCAGAAAAGATGTCCCCAGTGTTTCTTCAGGCTCTATCAGTCAAATGGCATCACATTCACAGACAAGCTACTATTAATACTAAAACTAACACCAACACTAACCATAGTGCTCATGCCTACTATTTGTGTATTTGCTATGTGTCAGGTAATATACTGTTCCTCTATATGTGCTTTCTCCTTTTCTTCTCACAGCAACCCTATAGGATGGGTGCTATTTACAGTCACCCAAGGGTTAGAGAGGTCTAGGATCATCAGCTCCAGCTCCAGAATGCTCTGGAGCCAGTATTCAAACGCAGGTCTGGCTGGCCCACAGCTTGGCCCTTTGGTCCCTCCAGGCTCACATTAGTGACTCGTGCCTATTTCTTGGTATAGGATTTTATCCCCTTCCTAGGGTCCTCTGGTTTCAAGATTCCCCATGTGGATGTTCCCGGTAAATCCCTGGACCAGTTCTTCCTCAGTCCCATCATACCACCCAGTGGCTTCCCTGTTTCATCCTGCTTCTCTCTCACTCAGACCTGCTCTGTCCTCAGTCACGCTGTGTACCCAAAGAATGACCCTCAGTGTGCTTTTATTCCCTGGTCCTCTCCATGACAACCTCCCTCCACTTCTGCCCTGCCCTTCTCTCCGTGCGGTGCAGACAGACCTGCTTCTGACGGCCCCAGGACCTAGGACAGCAGGACAGATGGGCCCAGTTTGGCTTCGGTGTCTTTAGTGGTTCCAGTCACTTGGTCGGTTACTAAACTTTCAACATCAACAGATAACTTTCTTAAGATCCAGAAAAGAAAGAAACGTGTGTGTGTGTGTGTGTGTGTGTGTGTGTGTGTACACACGCGCGCGTGTGTCTTGGTGTTGGATGTGCAAGCCTTCAGAGCAGGCCCCGTCTGCCCAGCCTAAGGCGGGACAGGCTCACTTCCAGCTCAGTGCGACTGGCCTGGGGCCCACCACCAAACTGCCTTCCCAGCCCTTCTTCCACTCTGGTGCACAGGCTCCTGTGTCCTTTTCTCTAAAAGGGAAAGGAGATGGATGGTTCGTGTTATACTGATACACAGACTGTCCCTGAAGCCAGCGGGGGCTGCCCCTGCCTCACACAGAACAAAGCAAATTGTCTCAAAACTGGCAGAGGTTGGCAGAGTAAAGTTGGTTTGGGTTCATGACTAATTGTCTGCTACTGTGACACTCAGAGGACAGGAAGGGAAAGGCTTTTTCTCACTAGATTTTACTTTGTTGTTGTTGTTCTTTATTCTATCTAATTATATTTTTGCACCCACTAACCACCCCCGCTTTATATCCCCTCCCCACTACCCTTCCCAGCCTCTGGTAACCGTCCTCATTGGATTTCTGTGGTCAAGACAGGGCAGGGCATGCTCAGAATTTTTTCTCTCTCTGTCTCATCCTCTCTTATTTATTCATACTATTAATATGTATTTCTCTTCTTCTCTCTCTGCTCCCTTTCTCTCTCTCTCTCTCTCTCTCTCTCTCTCTCTCTCTCTCTCTCTCTCTCTCTCTCTCTCTCTCTCTCCACGCACACACACACTCTTGTTCTTTCTTGCCTTTATTGTCAGCAAGGAAGGAAGGAAACAGAAAATTAAAGACAGAGAGGCCTTCCCCTGCAGTTGAGATTTCGAAAGCGGATCGAGGAGATTAAAGGCAGGAGGACACCTGTGGGGCTCCGAGGCTGGCCGGCTCCGCTTCTGCTGCGGAAAGGCTCCCGCAAGGCTGCTGACTGTCCACTGAATTAAAATTTGTTCTTTAGTTATAACTGGGAGTGAGAATCAGTGTTGTTGTAAGCAGTGACCTATAACAATTTAAAATTTAATGAGGCAAGAACTAAATTGAGCTTGTGTTTTATGTCTCTAAAACTTGTAAAACATGCCACTCTCTTAACCATGTTAAAATAAATATTAGTAATTAGTTAATATTAATAGTTTGTTATTTTGATGAAGGGCTTTCTTTTCAGAGGGAAAATAAAGCAAATTAACTGGAAAGGCGTGTTCTGCTCCCCTGGCTGGCCAAGGCTAAGAAGAGCCCGCCAGGTCACCCAGCTGGCCGGCCCGTGCTGCTGAGTCACCTGGTGGGCTCTCCCAGGCAGGGGCCGGGGAGGTCAGCGCCTCTGAAGGCCTGGCCTGGCACAGCCAACCTGCAGAGTGAGTACGAATGTCGCTATGTGTAAACCAAGTGTTCTAGAAACCTCTGGAGCACCTGGACAGCAGGACCCGGAGGCCCAGACCACAGAGCGGGAGCCTGAGGAAAAGGGAACAGGACAGAATCATAAAATTGACCCCAGACCATGGCGTCAGGGAGTCCCTGAGTGCTTTGAATCCTGCTCTAGGCCACAGTTCTGGGAGGTTCGTTTCCCCGTGTCCAAATGCACGCTCAGCCCTGAGCTGAGGCTGTGAGATTCATCTCAGCTTTCTCGCAGAGCCGACACTGACACGCCGCCTGCTGCCAGGCGCCCACGGCTTCCTGCCCAGCCTAGTGAGGTGCTTCTCAGACTGCTGGGCTGTGCGCTTCTGCCCCCGTCCCCTCTTTCCCTGTGGGAGGGGCCATGCCTCACCCAGCCCGGGCTGAGACTAAATGTCTCATGTTAAAAGCGTGTGCTCCGTGAGCATGCTTCAGGTCTCAAAAGGCAGCGAGGTTAATTACTGCTCCAAACCTAAGCAGGGCAGCCAGAAGGATGTATTTTTGAAAAGATTGTGATTATGGGGCTTCTGGTTAGAATGGTTTGGGCATCAGGCAGGGGTGGCAGCCCAAATCTGTGGGGGAAGAGAAGAAAATGACTCAAATCTCAAATTGGATAAGTATATACACAAAAGCCGCCTCCTTTCCCTCTGTAATCTCTGTTCCTTTCAGTGTATCCTGGGTGTTCACTGAACCAAAAAATATTCTTAAAGTTTTCCCCATGCACTGTCAAGAAGCCCAGGATATTTTTAACTAAAATAGCCTTTCCCAGGAGCACCTGCCAGCAGTGTTTTGTTTTTGTCTTTTTTTTAACTGTAACTGAAGCATCCAGCCACATGCTTTGTTCATTGAACGGCTGTTGACTGAGCTTCCTTTGTGCCCAGCACTGTCTGGGTGCTGGGAACACGGTGAATGAAACTAACGTCCCTGTCATCAGAGAGCTGATCTTCTGGACAGGGAGGAAATAATCTACAATATGAGATAAGTAAGGCATTTATATTAGCTTGACCCATATGAAATTGTCATTTGTGCATAGGTCAAAAAAGTTTAAACATGGGCAAATGTGTATGCTTCAACGTAGCATATGATATTTTGATAATGACAAGTACTAAGGAGGAAGAAATAAGTAGGAAAGGGGAATGTGAAATGTTGAGATTACAAATATTTAATTAAGAAAAGACCTCTGAGAGAAGGTGAGACTTGAACTGAGGCTGAAGGGAGCAAGGGAGCCGGCCTTGGGCGAACCGGGAGGGACGAGGCCCTCCTGGCAGAAGGAGCCGCAGCGAGGAGGCCTTTCGCAGGAGGAGGGCGAATGGCAGGGGTGAGGAGTGCTGGGGGAAGCAGTTAGAGCCGGGACGGTGGCCGTCCACGGCTTGGCTGGGCTGAGAGAAACGCGGGACCTTCGGGAAGGTTTTAAGGGGAGGGGTCCCTCGCTACCATGTAACATTCCAACAAGGTCCCTGGCCGCTGTGTGGAGAAAAGGCAGACAGGGGACCGGCCAGGAGGCCATTGCAGCGACAGGAAGGGACGAAGGCCAGCCAGGCCGGGCGGGCGGCGGGGTGGCCGCGGTGCCCACCTTTGGACCCGTTTGGAAGTGGAGCTGGCAGGATTTGCTGGAGGACGGCGTGTGCAGGGCGGGCGGCAGGGGTGGTGGTAAGGTGGGCGCTGAGGTTTGGGTACTGAGCAGCGGGAAGGGTGGAGCTGCCCTTGGCGGAGTGGGTGAGCGGAGTGGGAGCTGGGTCAGCCCCCGGCCGCATTTCACGGTTCTAGCTTGCTGGGCTCAGGGCTGCTGCGAGAAAGTGCGTAGGGGAGGGAAAGGAAGAGCGAGAACCTGAAATGGCCTTTTCAAAAATTAAAATAAATGGTAATTCTAAGAACAGATATTGACCCCCATGCCTAGAGCACCATCCCAACCTTTAGGCGCAGATTTTCTTATTTAAGACTCACGACATCCCCCCTGGTGGGTGGAGAGCCCAGAGACTTGTGGCCTTGGGGTCCAGAGCCTTCATGAGTCCCTCCCAGGTTGCTAATGGTTGTTTCACCCCTCCAAGTGAGTGGCTGTTCTTGAAGATCATGGCCAGGTAGGAGGAAAAAACCAGGCACGATTGGGACTTCTGAGAAAGCCTGTAACTACAGACATCCTGCGTGCTCTGCTTGAAGGTCAGTCCCCACTGCAGGCGGAGGGGCTGCGGGGCCAGGCCTGTCAAGGAGCAGCAGGCAGGCTCATCAGGTGTGTGGGGTGATATCTCATCTCAGCACGCAGGAATGAGAGGTGCAGTGCCCAGCCTTTTTCGGCACCAGGGACCCGTTTCATGAAAGACAATTTTCCCCAGAGGGCGGGGCCGGGTTGGAGGCAGAGCTCGGGCAGTGATGTGAGCATGGGGACGGCTGGAAACACAGACGAAGCTTCGCTTGCTCGCTGGTGCTCAGCCACTGCTGCCTACCCCTCCTTTCCTAATTTTCATGGAAGATGATTTTTCCACGGGGTGGGAGCAGGGAGCTCTGCAGCCCAGGGGTTGAGGACCCCAGAACTGTGCAATCAGCCATCCTCCAAGGGTTTGTGCCTCAGCATTTCCATTTATTTTCATCTTCTAAGTTTTTCACTGTGAACAAGTTATGAAAGAAGTTAAGAGCATAGGATTAGGAAACGGACAGACCAGATTTCTAGTCCTAGCCTCTCTTTTTATTAACTTTGATCTAACTGTGGGCACCTGTTAACCTCTCCCAGCCTCAGTTTACCCTTCTGTGCAATTTTAGCGGGGTGGACATGAAGACACAGTGAAATAATGCATGCACAAGACCTATCACAATGGATGCTGCTGATCTCATTCTTTGTTTTATCTTTAGGACAAATCAAGATAATTTGTAATCTGAATAATCTATATTAAACTGGGTGTTAGAAAAACAGCAGTTTAATGGTGACTGCTGAATGGCAACTCACTGAAATTCAGAGTTGGAGGGGCACTGGGAAATAGTGAGGACTGGATGGTGTCTGCCCAATTGAAGGGGCCAGTCGCTGCTCAGTTCCCGTTGGTTTCTGTCATACAAGAGCATAGCTCTACCGATTGTTCCAATTGCTAGAGAATTGCTCAAATTGGGATTTTTATATTTTGGCAACTAATTAAAAGATAAACTTAAAATGTCATGCAAGTTGAACAAAGTATCCCTGTGGTTCTGGTGTGGCCTGGAGGCTACTGGTTTATAAGCTGTATTAGTCAGCTTTGCAGTGTAACAAGTGACCCCCAGCTCAGTGGTCACTTGTCAGCCACAGATCAGCGGGGGCTGTGCTTGTGCTCTACGTGTCACTGTTGTCACTGGAGCATCCAGGATGAAGAAGCAGTGCTGTTTGGGTCATGCCATTCTCATGGCAGAGAGGAAAGAGTTAGCGGAAGCCCACAGTGACTCTTAAAGTGTCCGCTTAGAATTTAAATGTGTCACTTCCTCTCACACCCCGTTTGCCAAAGGAGATCACATGGCCATGCCTGAGAGTGGGGCAGGGAAGTGCACTCTTCCTGCAAGAAGGCCCTGCGCATCTCCTGGCAACAGGAAGGGTGTTGGACGCTTCTACAGGGAAGTAGGAGCGGATAACTCGGAATGATAGGCTCATCCTGAGAACCTTCTGCTTGACTCTCCTCTTTCCATTCACTTGTCTTTCCAGAGGTTTATTCAACTGTTGCCAGAGTAATTTTCTAAATCCCAAATCAGAGCTTTTTTAGATTTCCTTAAAACCACGTGTGACACTCTGTGGCTTGTGGGATGAATAACAGCCCTTTAACGTGGCACTCAGGCCTTCTGCAGTTTGGCTACTGTGCATTAGCCTGAACTGAATGAAATTTCTGATATGCAACTATTTTTTAATCTGAAAAGATGGCGATTTCATATTACTTGACCAAAAATACTTGTAATTTTTTATCCCCTGAGAGCTGAAGGCTGGACTGTCCAGCATTGTCTAACCTGTAATTCCTACCTGCAAACAGTCATTCCCTCTGCCTGTATCTTCCTTTTCCATCTTCTGCCCACTCCAGGCAGAGACTCTTGTAGCTCCGCCCCTAAGATGTGCTCAGAAACAGGGCCAGCAGGGAGGAGCAGGAGGCCATCCCGAGGAACGTGAAGCTGCTGGAGGACAGCTGTGCACCTCAGAGCTCTCCATCCGGCTGGGCTCGCTCTCAGCTCCCAGTCCCCCCGCCCAGGTAAATGTCGAGTGATGTCCTCATGCCCAGTGGCAGTGACCACCGAGGTTCAGAAGGGCAGATTTCTTAAATGTCCAGAGGACGGGCCCTTAGGTGCATGAAAAGCAGGGTCATTCACTCAGTGTGTCCTTGCTGACCACCTCTGTCTGTGTCAGGGCTCACTCTGGCCCTAGGGCGCATCCCAGGGTATCACAGATGTCAGAGTTGCAGAGCCAAAGGGACTTTAGAGCCCTTCTGGTCCAATACCCCGTTTTACGGGTGACCGAGGTGCGGTGCTGCTGCCGCTCCGGTCCTGCCGTCCGCCGCCGCACCACAGCCACAGGGCAGTCCGGGCCACGGGGTAGGTCACGTCTGCTCCCTGCACTCATCCTCAGACGGATATCACAGCATTTATATAACTACATAAAAACAACATCAAAATGTAAAAATACAATGAAACCCAACCTCCTGCTGAGGGTGCAGCCTGCCTCTGCCCGCTGCCGTCCCCTCCCCTCCTCAGCGCGCCCGTTCTGCCTCTGAGCTCGTCCCTGCCTCTGGCGTTTGTGCTTCCTGCTCCTGCGTCCCCTGTGCTCCTCCTTGGGGCCCACACGTGGGCCAGTGGCTGCTCTGTGCCTTGGGCTCAGTCGAGACGTCTCTCTCCTTCACAGAGGGGCTGCCACGTGTGTGCTCTTCACCCTGTAATTCTTTACTGCTTTATTCCTTGGTTGGCTTTATCTGAAATTCTGTTTATCTGCTTACTTGTTTATTGTTTTACTCTCCCATAGGACGTTGAATTTCAGGAAGGCAAAACCTAATCCTGTGTGTTCACATGTATCCCCAGTGCCAAGCACAGGGCCTCTTACAGAGTTTGTGATTGTTAAGTCGTCATTGAATGACTGAATGAGTGATGGATGGGAAGGGTCTGATATATAAATACTCAGAGGTGCTTTGTTCCAGGACTGGTGTTCTGATTTGCAAATCAACCTTCTTCCCGTCCTTCTACATTTGGTACCTAGCAGACATTCAAATATTTGTTAAATGAGTGATGAGAGCATGTTCATAGCTTGAGTTAAACATGGGATGAATACTTCATTTTTCAGGTCTATGTTAGATATCACTCACTCAGTAATCATTTCTTGTTCATCTTCAAACCTTTTCAGCCTAGTACTCCTGGAGGGCGTCACCCATAGATGAGAGCAGGCGTGAGTCTATGTGCCCCCCCCCCCCCCGGTTTAAGCTGAGTCTTGGTGTATCTGGGCACGTCTGGTTAGGCAGGCCTCTTTGGGGTCTTTACACATGAAGGACCACCTTGTCTCCTGGAAATTAAAGCATCTTAAGGGAAGCCTGATTGAGAGGGTGAGAGGGAAGGAGTGACTTTGCGTGGAGCTGGGCATCTGTCACACAGTGGGGTTTCTGTTTTACTTCCCTAGCACGGGTGCCTGAAGGCAGAGGGCCTGCGGTTAGGGTAGCCAGTGAAAACTGAACAGGCTGACTTGCTGAAGCCTCCTTGGCAGCCCCTGAAACCAGCCACTTTGGAGCTGGCAGATACATCAGCAATGGAAGAAGGTGACAGTGACTTGGAAGCTGACACGCTCGGTAAAAACCCAAAGCCCACTGAGCAATTTACATTTTATAAGAACTGCATGCTAGATAATTTTGCCACTGGAGCTCTAAAGTTTACATTTTATCTGTGTGACTGTTTAATTAGCACCTCTCCATTTGTTACCCCCCCCCCCATTAAGTCATAAATCCCGGAATGCAGAAGGCCCCTTGTCTGGTTTTCCTCACCATTTTATCCCTGATGCCCAGCACAGGGCCTAGCACACAGTAGGTGCTCAATGAATATATTCATATTTGGTAGCTGAATGAATGAGGGAATGAATGAGGCCTTTCTAAACCCCAAGCTGACATGACCTGGGTGGCAGAAATAACGTGATGGGGGAAGGTAAACCCAGCAGGGGACCAGGCAGAACCAGACAGGGGACCACTCCCAGGACTCCTGCTCCAGCATGTGGAGGTGCAAAGGCAAAGGAGGAATACACGGTGCCTTTTGGCAACCGTTCTATCCATACATTGGGCTTTCAGGGAAGGGGAATTCTAGGTTATAGTCACAGAGTTCTGTCCATAATCAAATCTCAGTGTGCCTGGTGTCTTCAAGAACATTGTCAACCCTTCCCAACCTGTGTCAGAGATAGGAGGGTGAGTGCTGCCTACCTAGATACCCTCCTGTTTGGGTTTTTGGTCTATATCCCCAGTGCCACTCATCCCCTCTCCCCTGTCATTGTTTCTGGGGTAAGTGCCAGGCTGGTTTCCTCCACATAAAGCTGAGATGCCAGCCCAGCCTGGCCTTCTTGGGTCATTTCCAAGGCTGGATGGGAAAGCATTCTCATACTGTTGTTTGATTCATTCACCCAAAACCTCATATATCCATTCCCCTATTATACTTTGTTCAGGTCCTTGTTGTTTTTCCTTGTGGAGAGAGCCAAGAGGCATGTTCTAGCCTTTAAATGGGGGCAGATGCCCCCTCCCCAAACTGGCAGCTTTCCTTCTATTGCCAGCCCTTGGCCATAGCAGTAGTCTTGGTGATCTGGGATTTAGCACCGTTACACGTGGCCTGGACTTTGAAGTCAGCTGCTCCTCCTGGCACCGTTGGCAGTAGGTTCACACAGTTCCCTTGGCGTTCTAGGACTTGGAGTCTAGGCACACCGCACAGGGGTCCTGAGCCCCTTTCCAGAGTCCTCCCCTGATTCGGAGTATAGCCTCGAGCCAGCTCCTGCAACAGATTGCATTCTACTCTGCCGTCCTCTTGCTTTTATTCTATTAGAAGTTTGTTGTGTTGTGTTTTGTTTTTTTCCTGAGTTGCTGAAGAATAAAACAGTGACAGTGAGGTCACTTAATCATTTTATTCAGCAAAATGTGCTAAAGCCAAACGCAAACCTGAGCAGGCAGAGAATGGAGGCTTTACTGATGTGGGCGAGATTTCCTCAGGCTGTTAGTCTGGCCTGTAGCCCTGTCTTTAAGATATCCTTTGCGATATTTTGTGGGGTTTTTCTTTTGTTTTTTCCTCCCAAGACAGAGTCTCGCTCTGTCGCCCTGGGCAAAGTGCTGTGGCATCATTGTAGCTCGCTGCAACCTCAAACTCCTAAGCTCAAGCGATCCTCCTGCCTCAGCCTCCCAGAGTGCTGGGATTACAGACGTGAGCTGCCATGCCAGCCAGCGTTTTATATTAACACAGTATCAGTGTGATGTAATGGCCCCAGTAACAGCTGCTCCCTCAACCTTAGGGGGAAACCTCAAGTAATGACCCACCCCCTGACTTGTGTTCCCTGTGTTGAGGATGGCTCTGCCAGTTTAGATTGTCTGAAAATGTGCATTTGAGTCATTAGGGCAAAAAGCCATAACAATAGTTGCACATGCTACGTCATCGGGTAGAATACAATAGCTCTCTTAGACCCTGGGAAAGATTGATTGCTGCACTTATCTCTAGATTAAATATGAATTTGGGGACCCTTTAGGATCAGACTTCGCAGAACCATTATGCCAGTTTGAACAAGTATCAATGGCTGGAGATGGATGGGCAACATGACCTGCCAAGAAAAGTAGATTTCGGATCATTCTTGTGTCTTGGGATGAAAAAGGTCTCCTTTTATTCAAGTAGGTAATGGGGGTAATTGCATGTGTTTTGCATAATTTGATTTATGAGGATACTATAGTTACACATGTGCCCTGGTCTGAATTCTCTATCTTAGGAATTCTAGCTTTATTCAGTAAAAAAAAAAAAATGAGTGGGGGAAAAGAAATCGTTTATATGGACTTGTAAGGAGACTCAATTATGACTTCCATTTCTGCCATTGGAAGAGCTAGGAGTACTCTGATAATTGCTAAGAAGCTATTTTGAGTTGAATTAAAACCCATCTCGTAGAAATTGTTCTGATAGGTAATTTTTGAAATTGACAAAGTTTGGCACTGAGTTGAAGGGCTTTAGAACTTGGCAGCCATATTCTAACCCTGCATATTGCCAAAAAGAAAAGCCCCACCAAAAATGGGCCTTGCTGCCGCATGTTCTATTGTTTGTAGCAGTCACATTCAGCTGCATGCAGTAGAGACGAACCTTCTTCATTCAAGAGACAGGGAAAAGGCCCCACATCTCTATTTTTAGCTTGAGTGCCAGTTGGTCTGCAGAGGAATTCTTGGGAGATATGTGAGTAAATACAAGTGGGGATTCATTGAGTAATTGCCAAAAGGTCTTATCAGTGCATAAGAAGCTATCAGAAAATCGTATTAGTTTAGAATCTGTTAATTCAGACCTTTAAGATCTAAGCCTTTTAATGACCTAAGGAGAATTTAGTTTTTGCTCTATCTGGAAAAGGAAGGCTTGATGGGCAAAATAACAGCAGGACTACAGATGTCAGGCACCTCTTTCACTCATGCAGTCGTTCGGTCAACACTTACTCAGGGCTTGGCGTCTGCCGAGCTCAGGGCTGGGACTGGAGACTGTGAAGGACGCAGGCCCTGTGCGTGCAGTCCAGGGGAAGGAAGCGCGGTCCAGGGGAAGGAGTGCAGTCCAGGGGAAGGAAGCGCGGTCCAGGGGACGGAAGCGCGGTCCAGGGGAAGGAAGCGCGGTCCAGGGGAAGGAGTGCTGTCCAGGGGAAGGAAGCGCGGTCCAGGGGAAGGAGTGCGGTCCAGGGGAAGGAAGCGCGGTCAGGGGAAGGAAGCGCGGTCCAGGGGAAGGAGTGCACCGATAAGTAAACAGTGCAAGTTTCACAGCAGGTGTGACAGAAGTCAGTTCTATGAAGAAGGAGGGAATTCTCTGTGCTCACCTGGAAGTGAAAATTACCTAAGAAGAAAGAGAAATGGCTTGTAAATGAGGCCAGTGATTACAAATGTGCTTCCCATCTGTTATGGCTGTTGCAGAGATATAATTTAAGTTTAAATTATCTGTGTTTAGAGAGGTAAACACTTTTTCTAAATTTGGTGAACATTGCAGAGCTCTTTATGGCTAAATGGTGTGTCCCCGTGCTTTATACATAAAAGTAGAGTTGCAAATCCTTATTCTGGACTAACTGGGGAAGAGAAATAGCGGAAGTATTCCTGAAATGTTAGTACTTGAAAACTTACTTGGGGGACTTTAAAAGATTGACAGGGTAGGTCTGCATGTGAGTTAGTGAATACACTAAAATAATGTTCATAAAACTATACCATAGGAATCCAACTTTTTCTTTTAAAAAAAAGAGAAGCTTAAAATATCTATAATATTATTCTTTATTAGGTGCTATGATATGGGAAAAAGTTCTTAAATTTTTAGAAACACAAACTGACATATTTAGGGGTGGAATGTCCTGTAATTCAACATGAGAAAATGTAGCACATTTGTTAGGTTTGGGCAGTAGGCTTAATGTGTTTATCATACGCTTCTGTTCCTTTTCTGTATGTTTAAAAATGTTCATGATTTAAAGTCAAAGTCTATATCTATACCATTTATGTGCTAGACAGTTATGTTTGGTACTCAATAGCCACCATTTCTAAATTTCACAACAGCCCTGTAAGAAAGCAAAGCTCTCTCCCTTTAAAGATGGCAGAACTGAAGCCCAGGTCACCTAGTCGGTACGAGGCAGAGTTCCTCTCTGAACCTGGGTTTGTTTAATGCCAGATACATCCCAGGTGTCTTCCTGACAAATGCAGTCTCCTCTGCAGAGTGGGAACTCTTTCCGCCATCTCCCCCAGAATGACTGCTCTTCCCTTATTGGCAGCATTCTAGCAGTGCTAGACACCCCTTCCTTAAGTTGAGCCATATCCCACCTCTCTGAAATCAGTACTTCCTACTAATTAGTTTAACCCTTCAGTGTCTTGCCAGCATCCCTGGGAGATAGTTGATTCTCCTGCTGGTCCTCACCCTCTAGCCTAGGTGTCCTCAAACTACGGCCCGCGGGCCACATGCGGGTGTTTTTGCCCATTTGTTTTTTTACTTCAAAATAAGATATGTGCAGTGTGCATAGGAATTTGTTCATAGTTTTTTTAAAACTGTAGTCCAGCCCTCCAACGGTCTGAGGGACAGTGAACTGGCCCCCTGTTTAAAAAGTTTGAGGACCCCTGCTCTAGCCACATTGAACTTCTCATTGTTTCTGCTACATGCCAAGCTCTTTTGGGGTGTTTGCTAATGCTTTCCCATCTGCCTGCACACTGCCTCCCACCGCTTTCTTCTGGTCAAATCCTGGTCATCCCTCAAGTCCCTGATAATGCCATTTTCTTAGGAATCCCTTCCCCAATACCCTGTTTAATTATGTATTTACCTCTCTCTTTCCAACTAGACTTACATAGGACCTACATATGGCCAGGCTTTCACTGACCTACGTAGTATGTGTTCGGTAGAGAATTGTTACGTTGAACTGAACTGGACTCTGGTTCTTCCATCTTGTGAAATAATTCCATCTATGTGAAATAATTCAGGTCCCGTGGAAACTATATGGAATAAATTGGATCTCTCGTCTCCACAAGTCTTTTAAATATTCAGCCCTCTTCCATATTTCTCTCTTTTTGTAGCCTTTTCTTCTTTGACTGAATATTCCCAGTTTGGCTCTATTTTTTTTGCTTCCTTTATCATATAGGTTAACCATCTGAGTGCTTATCCTTCATCATCAAGTCCAGGCCACACCCTTCTCAGGTCCAAGCCAGCTGAGGTCTAGATCTCTTCATTTCTTCTACCAGTCTTGACCAAGGGTTTGCTTGATCCAACTAGCTTATAATATTGATTACCTATAATACTGCCTTTTTTTAATGGACCCTCCTAAGTGGGAGACCTTGAAGACAGGCTGGGTTCTCATTCATTCGTATATCTGTTGTAGTTAGTATGATACTGGAACACACATGTGTGTCAAACATTGGTTTTTAGTGGCTGCTGTATCATGTGCATTGCCATGTCAGAAACCTCCTAGGCAAGGTAGCAGACGGGGAGACCCAGGAACTGTGCCTAGGTCGTAGGGAAGGCTTATCATGTTTATGTAAATGAAATGCCTTATTCACCACGTTTAGAATAGTCCATACATTTATCTGATTATTTCACTCAATGTAGGCTTAATTTTGAGCTTTGGCATGCATTGGCAAACTGCAGCTCATGGGCCAGCTTCTAGCATTGTCTATCATCTTTTTTTTTTTTTCTTTTTATTTCAGCATATTATGGGGGTACAGATTTTAAGGTTTCAATAAATGCCCTTCCCCCCTACACACACAAGTCTGAGTTTCCAGCATGACCATCCCCCAGCTGGTGCACATCTCACTGATTATGTGTGTATATACCCGCCCCCCTCCCCCCTGCCCAATACCCTATTACTATAGTACCTATATCATCTCTTTTTATAAATAAAGTTTTATTAGAATGCAGTCACAACCATTACTTTATGTGTGCTTTCAGACTACAACAGCAGAGTCAAGTAGTTGCAACAGAGAACCTTGGCCTACAAATAGGGTTGTCACGTAACATATGGGAAGCCTAAGTTAAAATAAAATCAGGGCCAGGTGCAGTGGCTCATGCCTGTAATCTTAGCACTTTGGGAGGCTAAGGCAGGAAGATCACTTGAGGTCAGGAGTATGAGAACAGCCTGAGCAGAGCAAGACCCCATCTCTACAGAAAAAATAGAAAAATTAGCCAAGTATGGTGGCGTGCGCCTGTAGACCCAGCTACTCAGGAGGGTGAGGCAGGAGAATTGCTTAAGCCCAAGAGTGTGAAGTTGCAGTGAGCTATGATGATGCCATGGCACTCTATCCCAGACAACAAAGCCAAGACCCTGTCTCATTAATTAATTAGTTAATTAATTAGTTAATTAATTAATTCAGATAAACAATGAATAAATTTTTAGTATAAGCATATCCAGTATTGAGCATTCAAAAGATTCATGTTTATCAGGAATTCAAGTTTAACTGAACTCCTATATTTTTATTTGCTGAATCTGGCAACTGTACATGTAAAGCCTAATGTATTTGCTATCTGGCCTTTTACAGAAAAAGTTTGCAGGCATGTGTTCTATAGTAGTCACAACAGTGAGTGATGCTGGTAGGAATGGTGAGGGATAAGAACAACAATAATAGCAGCCACCACCCTTTTGTTGGTATCATGGGTATTGGTGCATTATCTCATTTGATCCTGAGATCACCTGTGTTAATGTCAACACAGGCTCTGCATCACACAGTGAACAAGTGGTGATGCTTAAGAGGACATCTCGGTCTCCTCATTTGCCATGTCCCCATCCACCATTGACCTACCTACTCTTCCTAGAGGGAGGTTTGTGTCTCATCATTACTCTTTTTCCACAGGTTTATATCATGCCTTTTAGTCTCTCCTGTTCCAGAAACAGATCAAGGCACCCCTACACCACTACCATTTACTGTATTTCATTTCTCGATTAGCTGACTCCATATGTTTATTATATATGTCAAATAATTGCAGTATTATTTCTGGATTATTTTATCTGAGAGTCTGCTTTACATGGCATGACTAGCAGAGACACCTGTGGGGAGTCAGATTTGACGATGAATGAGCATTCAATCGGGAAGTCCTCAGGGTGATCTTCCAGCTGTATCCATTGCGGAGATCCGGCAGCTCGTGGGGAAGCAATGTGTTAACTGCATCGCAGTTCACTCATCTTCCTCACCGATGTGTAGGTGAGAGTTCTTTAATAGTGTATTGAATAACAACTGGATTATGCAAGTTTTGCTATTTAGTCTATTTTAAGTGTTTCTGAACTAAAGCAAAAGAATATTAATAGTTCAGCCCTTCTATGCGGCAAATATCAAGGAACTGATCTGTATAACTATTACTGAAAACACTGGTTTGAGGTCTCCAAAGTGCCCTAATCAATTTTTCACAACCTCACTGAGATACTTGTTTACATTACAGACAGTAGACTATTACCTTTAAAGAAGGGGATTTGAAGATAAACCAGCTTCAGAATGTGTTTCTGAAGAATCCAACCTGTTCCTTGACTATGGGCGGTGGGAAGCGCATCAATTTACCTGTGATATTGCAAGTTCTCAGATGTCAACGTGTCGCTGCTCTGTCCTTGCTGTGCATTTGCCTTTTCCAGCCATTGGAAAAGGAAGAGACTGAACCCTACGGTCTGTTTTCATGTGATAACCTTGACAGTGGACTACTGTTTGGTAGGGGTTTATGTCAGGGGTGGTGCTGATGCTCTGTAGGTAAAAAAGGTTAAGCCCAATAGCAAAGTTTGGGTTATGAAAAGTTCCACTGTTGGACTTTACTAACTTTTAAAAAACCTTCAACCATGATGCTAAAACTTCAGAAGTACAAAGATGAGCTCGTTAAAGTAAAGCACAATTTAATTGCTATTTTTCTTTTGTGTAAAAATATACTTCATGTAAGTTTAAGTGCACTGCTCTCAAAATCAACCGTAAAACTTGAAAGTGTCAATCATTCAGATAATTGGAAACATATAAATTTAAGGAATGTGCAGCTGTAAAATTAACTACTGGACTCATTTAAAAGACGAGATTTACTAAAGGTAAAACTTGCTGTTTTCCAAAACTCCCTTTTTTTCCTTTTCATGATTATGTTGCAAGGGAAGAAAAAACAATTTTCATCATACTTTAGTGAATTTTAATGTTACTTTTTTTTTGTTGTTTAGTCTTTCGTCCTTGAGTATGGAGAATAGAAACTACCATGTTTATCATACTTATTTTGACCTTAACCTTTTTTTTAATGAAAGAGACTTAAAATGTCCCAGCTGGTCTGACTCCTAGTGAGGGGAGGAGACAGTGGTGAACTTCTTCCTGTGCAAATGTGGAGAAGATGCGGCAAGGCCCAAGTGATTTAAGTGAACTGTGGAAGCAGGCATACTCTTGTATTCATGAAGAATTTAGAAAGCTGTTTCTTAAAACTGTAAGAAGATTGTAATTTCAAAATGATAAGAAGAAATGGCACCACAATGCAGCAACTCAGGATTGCCTATTTCCTTTCTAATGCTATTTCAAATGTGTTTGAATTTATGCTCTGTTGGATTGGTACGAAAGTAGGAATTTTACAGATAGGTAAGCTGGGGGAGCCTAAAATGTCGTAAAACAGAGTTACTTTTGAGGTTTGGCTTAATTGTTAGGGAGTAAAATTTTATTCCAAATTGAAATTCCACTGCAAAGAACTAAAAATATCAAGAATTAGTCAGTCTGTAATCTAAAAAGAAAAAGTAAAAACCACCTTATCTGGTGGAATTTGGTGGTTAGCACTCACCTTGGCAAGCCAAGTGTTTTGAATTCCCAAAATGGACTCTCTTTTAATATGCTTAAGCCTTATTTGCTGGTAGAGACCTTGCTGAAAAATATGTTTGATCCACTCACCTTCATTGACATAAACCCACCGTAACCTTCTTGGAAAATGTTATAGTTTGAGCTTTTTGCAAGGGAGTTGGTTTGGTGTTTAATATATAATAAGAAGAGTGGAAAGATCCAATATCCACAGTTCCTTAGATTAAACGGCTGGATTTCTTTTGGCTACAGACCTGACCCACCTTGTCTGAATGCCAGCCCTTGAAGTGTAGGTTAGCAATGTCCTCCGAGACAAGAAAAGCTAACTCAGAACGTTGTAAAATAGGGCAGGGATCCTGAAAGTCCTAAGATTGCTAAGGAGCTTGTAGGGCCACTGGGGGGCTCTGAAGGATGGCAGGAAGCCCTCCTCCTCATGAGGCAGACCCTCCCCTTTCACAGTGTCCAGCAGAGAAGAAGTGGTTCTGAGGATATTGCACTTGTAGGAGAAGCTCGGAAGGAGAAGAGGCAGAGTGTCTGCGGTGGCCCTGCATGTGGTAGAGCAGCTGCGGCGGACGTGGTTTGGAGCTGGCAAGCCCGGCTCAACGGCAGGCGCAGCACACCGCACAGCACTCGGCCGTCTCAGCCCCAGAGTCCGGTCCCTTTGTCCCTCACAACGGATAATTTAGTATGATCTGGTTTTTTGCACTAAAGATTTTTAGATGAGACTTGAGCTCTGTCTGTTCTTCATGGACTTATAATAATTCATATCCGTGTTACTTTGGGGGAGAATAGCAGATTATTAGAGTCACTGGCACAGTTCAGAGAATTGCTGGGAAATATTAGATAGCCAAGAAATTGAAAAAAATGATAATATTTTAGTCACTCTAATAGTCATCAAATATAATTCTCTCTAGATGAAAATAAGAACTTGAGGGTACAAATATGTATATGTATATATGATATTTATCTCAATTTGATAAAATTATCTTTTGCAAAAGAGAAATATTACCTCAGCCTCAAATAAAATTGACTTTTAAACATATAAAAGTGAGAATACTCAGTTAATAATAGCTAACAATTTTGATTATAGGCCGGGCGAGGTGGCTCACACCTGTAATCCTAGCACTCTGGGAGGCCGAGGTGGGCGGATTGCTCAAGGTCAGAAGTTCGAAACCAGCCTGAGCAAGAGCGAGACCCCATCTCTACTATAAATAGAAAGAAATTAATTGGCCAACTAATATATATAGAAAAAATTAGCCGGGCATGGTGGCGCATGCCTGTAGTCCCAGCTACTCGGGAGGCTGAGGCAGGAGGATCACTTGAGCCCAGGAGTTTGAGGTTGCTGTGAGCTAGGCTGACGCCATGGCACTCACTCTAGCCTGGGCAACAAAGCGAGACTCTGTCTCAAAAAAAAAAAAAAAAATTTGATTACAATTCTTAAATTGTAAGCTATTAGATAGATAGCTTATATTTATGTAAATGGAAATGGCCTAAATTATTAGAATATTCAAAATGAGCAATATTTATAGGTTTATAACTCCTCCTTCACCTATTATATTCATTTTGTGCCAGGCACTATGCTAAGTCCTTTCTGTATAGTACCTTATTGATTTCCCACATCAGTCGTGCGAGATAATTATTATTAGACTCACTTCATAGATGAAGAAAGGGCCAGGTGTGGTGGCTCATGCCTGTAATCCCAGCACTTTGGGAGGCCAAGGCAGTAGGATTGCCTGAGGCCAGGAGTTTGGGACCAGCCTGGGCAGCACAGTGGGAACCTGTCTATAGGGAAGGAAGGGAGGGAGGGAGGGAGGGAGACATACAGGGAGGAGGAAAAGAGGGAAGAAGATAGGGGGAAGGAAAGAAAGAAAAGACAGATACTTTGTTGTTAGGTTGAATTTATGATACTATCATTTTTATGGGTTGAACATACTCAGACACTTATGATTTCATACAGGTCCACCTAGTATAATTTTATTATAATGATTTCTTTATTACATGAATTTGGATTTAGCACTGATCAAATCATATTATTAGTACGAACCTCCTCACCCCAAAAAGTCTGAGCTAGAAAGATCAGTCTAAAAGGCAGTTCCTCTGCTACTTCTTGAATTTCTTTAAAAATCAAATTTACATTATGCTCAATAACATAATGGTGTTCTTTTGTAGATGATAACTTTTCCAGAACAACTTACATGTCATGGTATTGTTAATGAAAGCTGGGGAATGTGTCATAAAACAAAGAGAAGCTCTCCTTGACTGGAAATGGCAGTCATTCACCATGCCTATAAGCTAATATAATTTGATGTTCTTTTCTGATTACCAGGATACACTTTAGTTTCAAGAGGAGTTGTTTTTAGTTCAGCATGGAGCACTTTCACCAAAAGCATATTGAATTTGTTATGTCAGCATATTAACAAAGTGGGTTTTAAGCTAAAATTTGAAAAGGTAAAAGCATGTTTTAATATGGATTTCGGTATACATTTTTCTTTTCCTTTTTTGTATCTAATTTTTAAAATCAGTTAAAAGCATGGACATTCCCTTTCTCTTTCTTTAAGGGAGGGAACCCAAAGGTAGTTTTCTTTGCCTTGGTAGGGGGGAAGGAGAGGGAGGGGTAGTGAGGAAGAAAAATTTTAAAAGGTAGAAAGGAATGTCTACCCTTTCTAAAAGGAGTTATCTTACAGGAGTTTTAATGACTGGGAAACAAAGTTGCTGGTGCCACTTTATTTTCAAGCTGATTTTGTTTTTTGTAACATGGGCCAGTGTTTGGAAATAATTCATCAGAAGATGTCAGGATGAACAAGAGACACATTAGAGTCAAACAGCCTTTGACGTGTCATACCTCTGTTGCTCTGAGACTTTTAATTTTGAAATTTTAGAAAGATAAACTAACTGGAAAAACAGTGATCCACAGCCTCAAAAATACTTACTGTCATGTCCAATTTCCCATTTCGTGGGTCCATTGGGTGCATATGGGAAGCTCAACTACACCTTTTAATGGGAGACTAGCCTCGGATATTTTGATGTCAGCGGCATAAACGGAATTCACCAACATTACAGTCATCTAAGATCATGCTAGCATCCAAAAGCCTCCTGGTGCCCCAGTTTTAATAATTATTAGTGCCTTGTATTATGTAGGTGCAAAAACACCTGACGATGATAAAAGTATGGTTAAAACTCTGAGGATAATGAAATTATGTCAGTATGGCTTTTTAGCTTAGTGATTGTGTTTCAATTTGTAAATGTTATAACTGTTTAAAAAAAAATTTTTTTTCTTTAGCAAGCTGCAAACTTTTAAAGACGTTAAGCCTGCCAAATTACAGCCACTTATTTCTGCCTGACGTATTTTTCAGCTTAGAACCACAGAGGGACTGCCAAGCCTGTTCCTTTTCATTACCTGTTCTGTGTCTGGCCCAGAGTTTAGATTTTTGAAAATGGAAAAAAGCTGTTTGCAAAATCACAAGGCTCTTGAGCTCTTAGTTTCTTCTTAGTATCAACGTTTATTTATTTAGGTTTGGGCTGGGTTTCAAAAGATTGAAATTGGAAACAGAGAAGGTGACTTTGAACACCATTTATCTGTATATAAGCGAACGCTGGATGTACGTTTAATTTAAAAAATTGCTGTTTCCTACAAGAGGGAGCTATTTTTCACATTGTTACAACATTTTTAGAGGTCACTAGGTGGTCATGTCACCAGCAGGGAGTTTTTGTTTGGCAGGCGGCATTGGCAGTTAGTTACAAATGCCTCCCATGATTCAGTGCTCAAAGGGGGCTTCTTTGCAAGCAACAAATACTTACAACCTGAGAACTGAAGTATAAAAAGTAGTGACAGGGAAAAATGTTTGGAAATGTAAAACAGCATCTTTAGTGGCCAAATTGGGGTGTTCGGGGAGTTGAAGATTACATGTCTATTTTATACTTGAGTTTAGCGTTTACAGAAGCAATAATGTCTTAACTACTGTAGTTGGCTGTCACCTTGCTTCTAGTTAGTAAGTGCTCTTAATTTGTGACTTGTTGGTTCTCATGATTTGGAATATCGCCGGAGTTCCTGACAATAATCTTTATTAACCTCATCCCCTGCATTGGCCATCCTGGTGGTTACTCAACCTGCGCCTCTCGGTCATTCCTCATCATGAACACGGGTAATTTAAGCAAGATTAAGTGGGCGGCTAAAAGCACCAATTACCCGGGCTTCTTCTAGGCTTCCATATTTACAGACAAACCAGAATTTCTAATTTAGGGTAAGAGAGTTATAAGCCGTCTTTATGGGGAAATAAATAAATGAAGTGCAGATGGATCTTTGCTGAAATGGCTAAAATGCAAAAAAAAAAAAAAAAAAAAGATGAATAGCCAATCACTGGAACTATGAGCATTTAATTTGTAATTAGTTTTTAGAAAGTATAAAAATGGAGATTAATTTATGTCTTCATATCAGGACAATTGCTGTTCTCCTTCCCCCTCTCCACTTTTGTTTCTCTAAGGAAGGACCTAAAGAAGACAGTTACCCTTAAGAACACAATATGGTTATTTTGCTATGTTATTACAATTTGTGGGTTATAGATTTTTTAAAGCTACCAGATAATTAATTCAGTTTTAGCGGAGAATTGTCATGGCTCATGTTGAATTGTTTAGGGTAAAAAAGCCTAAAATTGCAGACTTTTTTAACAGAACAAAGATACTTAGCAACTTTGTCTATTTGCAGTTCAAAGAGAAACTACAAATAAATTGATAGGCTTTTTATTTATCTGGCCATAGAAATCCATTGATATTTTTTCTGTTATAATTTTGTGAGATTTAAAAATTCTTTATGTAAGGATGGGCAACTGTCACAGTCACACAGTACTTTTTTTTTCTTTCAAGCAAATTAAATTCATATTCTTAATGACATTTTGCTTCTTTAATCCTTTGCAGATAGCCTTTTAGCTCTGAAGATTCATTGAAATATTGAGTTTGGATATTCAAAAGAGTCCTGCTAAGTGATTAAAAAATAGAAGCCAAAGTCTAGAGTAGAAGTGTTGTCTTAGGTACACTGTCAATTTTATAATGCAGTTCTTTTTGCATTTATTAAAAAAACTAATTTCCCCTCTCCAATTTCCATTTGCTCAGGCATGTGATAGTGGAATTATGATACCATGGTAAACACTAGGAATATATTAAATCTGCAGATAAAAATACTAAAAGCCTGAGAATATTATTATTCAACATCCCCTCTTTTCTTTTTAAAAATAATTTTCTTTTCTGGTCTCTAGAGATTGATAATTTGAACATATTTATCATATAGCTAATATTATAAGAATAGTAAATTAATGAACCACACTAATAATAATGGTAATAATAACCACAGGTTAGATTTAAAATAGTAACAATTGCTTATTACATACTCAAACTAAATGTACTAAATGGTTTACATTCTTTATCTCCTATAATACTCTCTAAGAGTGATAGTATTCTCATCTGACAGATGAAGAAACTGAGATTCATAGTGAACTTTCCCAAAATCACACAGATGATATTGGTGCAGAATCAGTATTTTAACCCAGATTTGTGGAATCACACTCACTGATTCAACAAATATTGATTGCATGTTTTGTACATTTAAAAAGCTGACAACTTTTCAAATTTATTTAGAAACAGCCATTTTCTTTCCTGCCAATGGATTATGGTAACATCTTTCAAAGAACCACAGGAAAAAGGCGGCTATCTTGTGTTTCCTCCAGATAGTCATTTTCCCTCGTGGATTTATGTTTATCCCAGCTGAAATTCCCATCATCCATTTAGACTGATGGCTTTACTCTGGCTCGATGAATTTGGCCTAATTGATAGAAGCAGTAGCTGGTGCATAGTATGTCCATACCAGATATTGTTTGAGATGAATCAAATTGCATCATTGCTATTTGGGTTTTAGGGGTCAGAGCTTTGTGGGTAGGATTACTGCTGATGGTAATGCTTGCCATTCCTGTAGGGTTTTGCAGTTTACCAGGTGCTTTCCTATAGGGCATCTTATGTGAGCCTCTCAGTGACCGTGGGGGAAGGTCACATCTTTATTTTGCAAACCCCACATCTGAGGTGCATAAACTCACATGACTTGTCCAAGGTACACATCTAGAATCAGTTGACTGTCTTTCTGTTATGCCTCTGCTGTTTTCCATTCCTTTTAGTACTAGTGGGGGAAGTAGGATGAAGGTTCAGACTTTTCTCCCCTTTCTCACTGGGACTGAGAAATCGTGGCCCTCCCACGGGCCCATGTGATTTGCTCTGCCCACTGAGTCACAACGTGCCGCTGTCACTCACTTGGGGAGTTCTGGCACTGTGCGTTGTGCATCTCTCTCTTCCCTGTGGATTTGGTTAGCAACTTTTAGATTTGACTTCAGTCCTCCGGCATCCCAGGTAATGAAAGAAATATGCAATAAAATGAAATAAACATCCAGGCACCAGTTGTAGAGCTGCCCTGGGCTGCTCTCACTGACAGCATCGTGACTGAGGGGTGATCCTCTTATCGGAATTCAGCCAAGTCCTCACTGGGTGCAAAGTGAATGCATTATCTGTTTTTTCTGTGTCAAGGATAGCACAACTCAGAACAACAGTGAGATGTTATCTATTTTACATTGAGACTGCCTGTGTTCAGATCTCTGCTTGGCCCTCTACTAGCCGTGTAAACTCTGGCAAGTTAGTTACCCCTTTCCGCCTCTCTTTCCTTATCTGTCAAATGGGAACATAATCGCACCGACCTCACTAGATTTTTGTGCATATTGAATGAGTTCACACACATAAAGGACTTAGAACGGTGTAGTGTATAGCACAGAGAAAGTGCTGGAGTATGTTGGCCGTGTGTTTCCTATTGTGGGATCTATGGCGTATCCTCAGGGTGTTCAACAGTCTTTACAAAACTGCCCAGTTATCTTGTAACAGGCCAGGAGAGTGCTGGAAAACTGGGTCAATCGGGGGAAAGCCTTGATTGGCAGTGATTGCCAATTTCTGTGATGTAAATACTCCTCCCATGGCCAGGGTACAGGCTGACCATTGGAGTTGGACAAAGATGCACATGATTGACTGCTTCAGCACACCACAGAAATAGACTCTTTACACTGTGAGATCATTAGAGTAATTGCTAATTAGGATGGTCCTCAGCTCACAGCTATCCCCTTTTCTTTTGGTGTGACCCCATTATTTAGAGTGTGTTTCCAGGGGACCCCAGGCCACAGATGACTAGATTAGGCCAACTAATTTTCTTTCCAGAAGTTCAAACATCATTCTTTTTCCATGAAGCCTGGAGATTGTAACAGAGTTATTATTTAAATAGTTAGGTCTTCCCAAGACAGGTTTAGGATTTCCTACTACTGAGGATTTTGAAGTGACTTTCTCACTGACCTTCCTAAAGCTTACTTGTAGCTCTTTTCTTTTCCTTGATCTATCGAGGTTTCCCTCTAATATTTCCTCTTTGCTACGTTAACCAGAAATGTTTCTTTTGCTTGCAATCCAAAGAAACCTGACCAAACCATGTGTTTAGTCATGCCATGCATTCTTTGTTAGAATTATTTCTCTGAGAATTGCTCGACATGCACCTCCTGTCAATTGTACCAGTAGATGGGCATGAGGCCACTGTTTGACAGCTCGGACCTGGACAGAGTTCCTCCTGTCACTGGACTGGCATCAGCCGTACCCCTCTGTGACTTTCATGCTTATGCCCTATTTCTACTCTTAGGGTCCTCCTAGTGCAAGCTTCACCTTGTTTACTCCAGCAGACAG
Source organism: Microcebus murinus (assembly GCF_040939455.1). Lineage (NCBI taxonomy): Eukaryota > Metazoa > Chordata > Mammalia > Primates > Cheirogaleidae > Microcebus > Microcebus murinus. The sequence continues at coordinate 160,621,573 of NC_134104.1, read as the reverse complement.
TTGAAGGGATAACTACCATGTTCCGCCATCTTCTCTGAGGCTAGTTATCTCCACATTCATAAGTTTCATCCATATACATATTGCATGAAAAGTCCAACAAAAGGAACAATGGACGGAGAGGCAGAATATGTCATATTTCACACTGGACTCTTCTGAGCACCTTTAGATGTGTTTTTTCTAAGGATTGACATTGACTAGCTCGGCTTTTCTTTCCATCTTTCATCACTGAAAGCCCCAAAAGGACCTGGAGCTCATGCCTGATTGGGCCTATTTGTGAAATAAATTATTTTCCAATGATGCCCTAAAGATGCTGTATCTGAAAGAGACATTGTCAAAGGAGTGAATAGTCACTTAATAAAAACAATTTGAGTTCAACAAACCCAAGTGGAGATTTTATTGGTTTTTTTTGTGTTTTTTTTTTTTTTTTTTTTGAGACAGAGTCTCACTCTCTTGCCCTGGCTAGAGTGCCATGGTGTCAGCCTAGCTCACAGCAACCTAAAAATCCCAGCTCAAGCGATCCCTCTGCCTCAGCCTCCCGAGTAGCTGGAACTACAAGCATGCACCACCATGCCTGGTTAATTTTTCTATATATTTTTAGTTGTCCTGCTAATTTCTTTCTATTTTTAGTAGAGATGGGGGTCTCACTCTTGCTCAGGCTGGTTTCAAACTCCTGAGCTCAAACAATCTTCCTACCTCAGCCTTCCAGAGTGCTAGGATTACAGGCGTGAGCCACCACGCCTGGTCCCCAAGTGAAGTTTTCAAGGCAGCGATCTCGGAAGCCCTGGCAATATCTAGGTGTCAGGCACTTTTCAAAGGGAAAGACAAGCCCTTATCTATGCAGGGCAGAGGGGAACTAAACAGGACGCCCCAGATGTTCCTCAAACACACCTTAATAATAATAATATCTAGCAATCAGATAAGTGTTTTCTAGACTTTGCATGTCATGGACCAATAATATGAAAAAATGTTTCTGAAAACAATATATGCTTTTTAACTTAATTAAGCTATTAAATAAAGCTATTCAAATGTTAACTACTGTTACCATCATTTGAGAAAAGGGTAATTTTAATATCAAAAATTAGGAAGAACATTACTGAGTTTCAGAATAAAAGCCTGCTGTGCATGCCCAGAAAACATGTCGGCGATCTCACTCGCACAGTGTGTGTCTGTGTCCTCGTGTGCGCGCAAAACATCGGTACTCGGCAGCCCTGTCTTTGAGATGGCGCTTGGGAATCACTTCATTTGACCCCACTAACAGGATACACTGTTAGAGTATCCTTCAGGGACTCTAAAGTCCCTGAAAGTTATGCAACTAGAAATAGGTATAAATAAGTAAAAGAGAAATAATTTTAAATGACTGGATCCCCTCAGCTTTTTCTCAGACACCCCAACTGGAAGCCCCTGTTTCCCTTCCAGAGCACTTCCAGTCCCCCCGCCTTCACACTCAGCTGTGTTCCTTGCCCTCTGGGAAGCCTGTCCCTATCAACCCAAACCAAAGGGACATTTCTTCCTTCCTACAACCAAGCATTTTAGCAAAATGGCCAAGAGTTCAGGATCTGGAGCCACAGGCTTGGATTCAAATTCCATTTCTACCTTCATCAACTATTACTTTTCTTTTATGATTTAAGTTTTCATATGATTTTGCTTTCTTTGTGAGAATAGTTTGTAAGCCTTATCCCTGGCTGGTCCCTCATAACACCTAGCACAGTGTTCTGTCCACAGTAAATTCTTTGTGGGTTTGGCAGAGGCTAAGACACTGGTCGACAACATTAGACTGCTCTTTATGCTACCAGCTATAGGCATGCAGCCATCCTCCAGGGAGCTTTTTATTGGGCCTCTCCTATGGAGACTTAAAAGTCCCTTTAGGAGTCTGCAGCCCCATTCTTCTTCAACACCTGCCTATGTCCTGTGACTTGAAGTTCAAATCTAGACGGGGGTGCTCAGTTGTTGCTCAGTGGAGCTGGGCAGCCTCAAGGCTGTCCAGGGAGATAGATGGTCTGATCTCAAAGCAAGCAGTCTGCAGGTCAGTATCACAGGGGGTGGTAATCAATGTCAGGTTGGAGTCTGGTTACCAGGATGTTTTCCCACTAAGTGGTTTTCCAGGTCTGGGGATCCTTATTATGGGACTGAGTTCTGTCACCTTTTGGGGCTTCTGGGCCCCCTCATCCTACTTCCAAATTGTGTAAAAGGCTCTTTTACCAACTGGGCTAATTGCCTCTGGTGGTCAGGGTTGGGTGCATATGGAATAACAGCTGGAATTGTGGAGAGGGAATTGCCTCACCTTTTAAATCTTTGAAGGTATAAGTGATAATTAAAATTATCTATGGGCATGTATCATAAACAAAGAAACCAACAAAGCTGCTTTTTTTTGGAAAAAAAAACTATTAGATTGAACGATATGAAATTGCTGATATGTGATTGTTTCTGACCCATAAAAAGGTAGACTTTATATCATTTAGCCTACATCTGTGAATATTATGAATATGAAGCTTTGTGTTTCTGTTTGTTTGTCTTAAACTTCTGATTGCACTGGACATTCAGAATGAAGAAGATTGGGTAGGAGGGAGCTTTTGAATCAATTATCCCAGGATTCAGTACCTATGGGTGGAATGCCATGTGGACTCTCATGCGTAGTCTTTGGGTTGGTGAACAGGATTCGCTGATATCTTCTTTGCATGGTACTGCTGATGACCTGGGGTCTGCTCCTGACAGTGACAGAAGGGGGTTGCTTTGGGTTTAGTGGCATCACTGCAGCGTCCACCTGTCTCATGACTGTGGAGAGTCTCTGAAGTCTGCTATTATAAGTTCCCCAGAAGCAAGGAGGGCATGCGTCTTGTTTGCCCCTGCGTCCCTGGTACCTGGCACACAGTGGGTTCTCAGTAAATATGTGTTGGATGAGTTGAGGGAATTGGAGAACTAGCTCTGACTGTCTGGCTGGTTTATGCTTGCTGTGAGGCACGTAAACAGTCACGCCAGAGGAACACGTTTGGTTGAGTTGCTTCGCGTTGGACCTCATAATTTTACATCAGAAATGTTCCCGTTTCCAGGGATTGCTCCTCCCGGGGTGGAAATTTCACTTCCATGAGCCACAAGGCCACCCATACTGTAAATCCGAGACGGCTTTCTGTACCATTGTGTCTTGGGCTGGTTCCCTCACGATTCTTTCCAGATGTGGAGCGCTCTCAGGTAGTTTACCAGACTTGTTCTGCATTCGCTGTCTGGTTTTGCGTTCCCTCACCCTCTTGAGAAGGAGCACCCTGGTATTGTCCCGCATATTTGTATTCACGAATCCAGATATAACTAACAGATATAACTTATTGTTATTTCTGGATTCACTGAGTTTTGCAGCTCTTTGTTCTGCTTGTCTTTTGAACCAGTTGCTTAGCAGTTCAATACTTTAGGTGTATGTATGTAGATGCACAGTTCTGTACTTCTGTGATTTGGGCTCTGAAGTTAACTTGCAGTCATTGGACATGCTTTTGTACCTCCCTTTAGTTTAAAGGCTGCGATATGCTGGTGAGACCTCACAAGGAAAGTGGCCATGTGTATTTGCTTTCTCTCCTGCTGACATACTCAACAAGTGGTGAGTGAGTGTGCGTTAGACAGGCTCAGTGTGTTTTCCTGGTGGCGTCTTAGCAGTTTCATCCCAGCACAGAAGCATGATCGGGTTGGTCTCACTCCTTTCCCTCACAGTGAGGAAGTGTGCATTTCTAACCTCAGTCATTTGGACTGTACATTACTTCCAGAGAAGCTTTCTCCCCAATTTTCAAGTGTGAAGCTCTCTTTGGTGTCACAGTCTATTTTATTCTGGGCATTCTTTTAGCAAATTTATGGCAAATACATAAATGCTGAGACTTTTATTCACTTGGAAGCAACTGTGTCCATGAAGTGAACTCTTAAAAAACAAAAAAAGTGCCTAAAACATGCCCATCACCTCTTAACCACCTTCTCAGCAGGCCCAATCCTATTTTGAGTAATATTTTGATGATTTGATCATTGATCATTTGAAAGTAAACTTTTTCAAAGAATGAAAAATGTCAGCAGAAATAGGATTAGGATGTGAAATGTCCTAGCTTTCTCTGCATCACGAATCTCTCCTATGGCTCAGGTTCTTGTTCTTGTTGTTGTTGTTGATAAGCACTCTTTCTGGTAACTTTTTAGAATGTAGATTATAGAGATGTAACTACTTTGGAAAAAAGTGGAAAAGGGCAGTATTTATTGCAATGGCCACGAGATGGCAGACCTAAAATCCAGACTTCTCAAACTAGCAGAGACACTTACAGGAGAAGTTGCATCTTTAAGATTGTTTTAAAAGCCATCAGCTTCCTGTTACCCAGCCAAAAAAAGCAAAAAACAACAAAAAAACACAATTACTCCTGTAAGTTATCCTGAGTCATTGTCCAGTTCTGTAGCAGGCAAAAGAGAACAGCTTTGATTAACGTTGGATCAACAGCTTTGATAAGAAGATGGGAATCTCTGTAGCCCTCCTCCCTAGAAGGCATCAGGCCTCCCTCCCCTCCCAGAAACCTGCCCTTTGCCTGGCCACCTCCACGGCCACGGCCACCGCACGCCGCTCTGTGCTCCCTCCCCACGGCGACACAGCCGCCCTTTTCCTTCTTGTGAGTAGGACACTCTCTCAAAGGAGCCGCCTCTAACAAACTCAGTTTTTTATGTACTTCTCTCTACAACGATCCACTCCATAGAACCTTAATGTAATTTTCTTCGAATGTTGCACTAACAAAATCCTGAAGTGTGCCCCCTTCTTCACATATCCCTCTCACGGCAATGACATAACAATCTGTTTTGTTTTTCATTAAAATTTAGCCTATGGGAATAGTCTATTCCATGTAAACATAAACAAAGGGAAGTTTAACACAAAATATTCAAATTAAGAAGGGAAATATCTAGTTCAAGATGTAGGAGATCAATTTGCTGCTCTGTGCAAAGACCAACTAATAAATCTTAGTAGCCTTAAATATATAGTGCAAGGAAAATTAAAGTATATTGTCTTTAGAGAAACTTACACACACACACACACACACACACACACACACACACACACTCCTCACCAATAAGAAGAAAAGTAATTGATGAGATGCCCTGAGGGATAAACCTGGGAATCAGTGACCTATTTTCTGGCATTTGCTCATTTCCAATCCAAAAGTTAATGCGATGAGACAGTCTCTTGACAGTAATTGATCACCCATGGAAATGGGTTTAGTTTAGGTGGACACTAGGCAAAGCTCTGTCCCACAGTGAAGTCCAGATGTATTTGGTTTTCTCATTATCAATCATCAGTAGCCTTCCAGGGATTCTGGTTGGTGTATTTCACATAGAAAGCTACCTTGGCAGAGCTGAATGGTCAACAGAGAAGCCTTCTCATTGCTGAACAGGAATAACAAGAATGACTAACATTACACACTAACACCTGGTATTGGGTCATGGAAATGCCTTTATTGCACTCAAACTTCCTGCCTTCCAAATTTACCAATTTTTTGAAGTTTTTCTTTCAATAGAAGAATTTTCTATTTTGAAGTTGAAGTTGTTTGACATTGGTTAGATTTTGCACTTGACTTTGGCTTTTAAAAGGTCACCTTTCAGAACACGTTTCTATTTCTCAATTTCTCATACTGTGTGAAATCATGCCTTGTCTACTTCTGTGTGGCTTTCTCTATCAGTTTAGATGGAATGATATTGACCAGTTTTTGACCAAGTCAAGCCTGGCTCCTCTGGGATGCAACTCTTCCATGGGTCACAGACCCTTCTCCACACTCAAGATCTGTTTTCTCCTTTAAGTTTGTTTGTGAAACAGATGTCAGCTCATGAAAGTCAAATGTGCAGCTTAACAGAAACCAATTTTAGAGGCTTCTCTGAAAGTCTGTCTTGAAAGTAAGAGACCCAGTTGCATGTTTATATATATTTAATACAAAGGGGAACTTGGTAGAAAATAATGCAGAACTTTGAATTCTTGAGATTTGGTAGTGTCCATTTTATGTAATAATAAATATGTGATGGCTAGCATTTATTGTGTGATCATGTCAGGCACTGAACAAAATCTTTGCATGCATTCTCACATTTTATTCTTATAATGAGCCAAGAGAGAGTTACTGTTATCCTTCTTAGATCATTTAAGAGGAAATCTAAGTTTCCGAGACAGTAAGTAATTTGCCCAGGGTCATAGAAACAAAAAGTATTGCTGAGATTCAAACCCAGGTATATTTGATTTCAAAGTTTAGGCACTAAATAAAGATCAGTACCTTTTCCTCTTAAAGACTTGAGTGATATTTTATTTTTGTGCATAAGTTTTTAGAAAATCATAATAGGTTAAGGTGCTTGATAAATATTTCCTTTTCTTTTCCTTTCTTTCTTTCTTTCTTTCTTTCTTTCTTTCTTTCTTTCTTTCTTTCTTTCTTTCTTTCTTTCTTTCTTTCTTTCTTTCTTTCTTTCTTTCTTTCCTTCTTTCTTTCTTTCTTTCTTTCTTTCTTTCTTTCTTTCTTTTTTTTTTTGGTGGATCAGGCCCACAGTAATCAATAATGCCTCCCACATGTCCACTGCCAAGACCTGGACATCCCATCCTTCATTGCCGTTTTATCAATTCTCCAAAGGGCTGGGACCTGAGAGAGTAATTTAGGATGGGGACGGTAGCTTTTCCTGGCACATCTGGCCTTGGGCCTTTTCCATGGGGGAAAATCCGTTGGCTCCAGACTCACCAATACCCCTTGGTAGTAGGATGCCATGTGGTGCTGGCATTTGTCATATTCGTGTCCTGAAGCACAAGATGTTGGCACTTAAGAGCTTCCTGGCCTGGTTGTACTTGGAGGAACCACAGATGGGCCAGCTGGCTCCCTGGGTCACGCAGTTAACAAGGAATAGGGTAGAAGCCGGTGCACACAGCAAAGAGCTTCCACAAGACTCCGTGGCCCCTGTGTTAGGAAATTCCAGTCCTGTGCTATTAGGTTTCAAAGACACAAATTCTCTGTAATTGGAGTAAACTATATTTTGAGGTCAGTTTTAGGTAGGCGACAGAGAGTAAACCGCATTAAGGAGTCTGGGCTGCCAAAGCCTGGCCTTTATGAATCTGATCTGTTCTTTGTCCTTGCTGAAACTCGTGCTTGTTCAAATCTATCTCCCCCTGTGGGCCCTACCTCATGCGAGCTGTTTCCCTTTCTGTGTGGCCCTTCTGCATGTACTCTACCTCATTCTGCTGGTGGGTAGAGCTGATATTAATGGATATCAAAGACCTTTTCTTCCCCAAAATGCCATTTGAAACTACAGCTTTTAAAGTTCAGGCAAATGAGCATCTATCTCCAGGGGTGATCACAGCAAACCTCCACCCAACCCTCACTCCAGGGGTGAGAGAGAGGCTGTTTTGAACAGGATCTTTCGTCACCGTCTGTCTTAAGTCACCTCCTACTGAACTTACGGTTGAAGATTCAGGGTCATGAGGGAAAGAAAACAGTAATTAACTGGGAAAAGTTGATTGAGCAGATTTTTTTTTCCCACAGTATGATTAGAACATGACTGCCTACACAGAGCACCATATATAATATAGGTTCTCTCTTATATGTCATTATCTAAACATTTCTTAATGGAATGCAGTTTTTAAGCATCTGCTTTTGTAATTGTGTTTCTAAAGATGGGTCGGCTAACTAAAACAAGAACCCACAAGAAAAAAAAAAAGTGTCAATGCTTCTTCCCCAATCCAGTTTATAACAATTCCTAATTGTCCTGCCTCGTATGCAACTCCTAAAATTAATTTTAGATCCTCTCTTAAAGCTCAAATCATCATTAATAGAATGACAGCAACAGGGAGTGAAAAAGAAATGTTTGCAAAGCTCCCTTTTAAATGGACTGTGATAAGTGACGTAGCAATGTATTACCATCAGAGGTTCCTGGAGCCCCTTTGGGAGGGTTAGCCACAGGCGACACTCAAAAGAAGGCATTTATCTTGGCAGGGGATGCCCTTCAGTCCTCTTTTATTTCAGTCCATAGAGGATTTTTTTTTCACAGTGGCTAAAACCACTTTTTTTTTTTTTTTTTTGGTGTTTTATTAGCTGTATCTTGACTACCTCCTACAAACTGAATGACAGGTTAGGGTTATTAAATGTGTTCTTGCACATATTTTTATCCATTGTTCACCCTGACTAAATGCATGAGAGGGCACATAATTCCCCCCTTTTTCCCTCTATTGTTGCCCATATTTGTTAAGGAAATTTTTCCCCTTGACGTTTGTTTAGGCTGTACTTTGATAAAATACTGTCTATGGTCCACTTTCTTAGCTTGGCATTCAGCAGACTCTTATAGATTTATTTCTCTTCACATTATCTTATCTTCCTTTCTAGCATATTTGGGCTTCCTTCTCATATTTTAAACTGCATTTTGGGGCATAGACAGATCACCTTAGTAATTGTATACTGGAGTATGGCTGTGTTCTAAAGATTGTTTTGCAAGCCTTTGGTATATACTTAACCCCATTAACTATCTAAGGATGAGTATCTATGTACATTTCATGCTGTCTATGGATGGGCAGGAAGGACGGACTGAGTGCTGCAGCGAAGGCTGTGGCACTTTCTTCAGTCTGATGGGATGGCAGCTATTTATGGAGCAGTGTAAATCTGGCATTGAATCTAGAAGGTGAGACATTTATTGGGGAAGAGAACAAAGATTTTTCTTTGTTTTTCTAATTTATATCTAAGAGTCTTGTCACTGATATACTCTTTATACTTGAGCCTTTTTTTAAAAAAAATGGTGCATTGGAACTGCAGAAACATTTTAGTTTTCCCAGTTTTTTGAATAGCTAAAACAAAATGCTTCACAAGAAAAAAAAAAAAAAAGCAGGAATATTTAATTTAAGTTTCCTAATTTATTCCAATGTTGGCCATTTTTTCAAAACAGGTGTCTGGGTGTTTTCAGTGAATGACAAATTTTCCTAATTTGTCATTAGGAGCTTTGTGTCACTGTGTCAGCAAATTGTCTCGTGGGAATTGTAAAATTGTAGAATCTGAGGTAGGGCTGGCAAAATGAAGTTCATCTTTATAAAATTATGTCCAGTATCCCCCACCTTCAAAAGCAGGGATAAGGAAAACCCATAACTGCAAAGAATTAGCTCATAGTGATTTAAGTTACAGGTTGAGTATCCCTTATCTGAAATGTTTAGAACCAGAAATGTTTCAGATTTGGGGTTTTTTCAGAATTTGGAATATTTGCATCATATTTAGAAGTTGAACATCCCAAATCTGAAAATCCAATCTCATGCTCAAAAAGTGTTGGATTTGGGAGAATTTTGGATTCCAGATTTTTGAATTGGGGATTCTCAACCTGTATTAGCTAAAGTGTATCAGCTTAATAGTTACTTTAACTCATTCTGTAAAGCTTCTTGCTTAAAAAAAAAAAACAAATTCAGTGGCTCTGTCAGCTTAGAATGAAGGGTTTGCTTTTCCTGACATCTCTGTACAAATAGGTAATGGCCAAATACAGCCTTAGCATATTCAGAATACCCTTCCAAATATCCTAAAGTGTAAAATGTTAATGTTTTTTCTAGTTTTAAATACCTTTTTTAAAAAAATCTTCTACTAATTACTCTTTGATTTAAATAGACTAGAATTATGAAACGTAGCTCTCAATCAAGGTGTTTTAGGAGAAATCATCATTAGTTTATGGCCAATATTTACATGAGGATTTCAGAATGTATATAATCTTATTTACACTAATCTTATTTAGAGTTCTGTGATTATATAATACTGGTATCTATAAAACAGATTTGTTAGCCAAAAGCAAAACAAAACAAAAAATACAATAAGGAAAAGATTATGAAGAACAAAACAGATTATTTCACATGAATATTAAGGTTGGTAAGTGGCTTTAATAAAAATGATTTTAAATGTATTTTGAAGTTTAATAATTAAGGATAATTTTATTTGGAACTGTATTTGCTAATAACATCAACAGACAATTAGAAATTGATATATGTTTTTCTCTGACAGTAAAGTGAGAATTAGAAATTAATTTAGATATTCTAAGAGGAGAAATAAGTGTTAAAGCTTAAAAGGTGAAATTATAGAATCATAGAGAAAAAGGAATTTAGAATGATCAATTTTGGGGTCAATGATGACTTTTAATAGCTGAAAAAAGAATATGAATGTATTATCACGGATCACTACACTTAAAAATGGTAAAGATAGAGATCTGAATCAAGATGGCGGACGAGAAACACCGCCAGACAGAGTGTCTCTAAAGAAAAGACAGATTCTAGCAGAAATTAGAAGAAAGAAGCAAGAAGATGAGCGTACATCAGATGAGGGTCGGAAGGAGGGGTACCTGAGACCATGGGAGACCCCACAGGAGACTCCATGGGAGGAGTTGTGGAGGAGAACTAGAAGCAGAAACCTCCGGAGCAGCCTGGAGACCAGCGACAAGAGTAGGTGGAGTGATTAACTCTCCCCTCCCTTGCATCTTGGACTGCTGGTGGGCGCCCCAGTGGGTGGAAAGATCTGCAGACACCAGCCCGGAGAGCCACTGCCAGCGAGCAGTAAGCCTATAATGGACGCAGCACCAGGCTCCCAACTCCTGCAGGGCACTTCCCTGTGCACAGACCCAAGCCACGCAGCAGGCGCCATATTGCCTCCTCCCCTCCCCCGGCCCTATGTGCGGCTGCCGAGAGAGACAGTATAGCCACCAGCCAGAGGCACCTCCAGGGAGCAGGACCTTCCCTTTTGGGGCCCTACAGCTGACTGAGGGGAACTCAGACTCAGACGGTGAGCTCCCTACCCGCCAGCCCTCCCAGAAGCTGCTGGCCCGGTGAGCTCAGGAGAACGGGGCAGACCCTGAGGCTGAGAGTCATCGACCCAGCTTGGGCTCACTGTGGGTGAATTGGGACTGGCACTCCTCTCCCTGGTGGAGATATAGCTTGAACTCTGGGACCCAGAGGTCAGACCTGCAGACCAGATCCCGTGCACCGAGGTCTCGCATTGCCCAGGACACAGAAGGCACATATGCAAACAGCCTACTGAGGTGTGTGTGCCTTCAGGGGCAGATCAGCATCCTAGAGGGCAACCCTCCTCCCAATGTGAGGCCGTGCGCCCACCCCAGGTGGCGTTCCTGCACAAGGAACCTCCCTGTCAGCAGCACAGCCAGGGGAGGCCTGGTGGCGTGAGGTCTGGCCTGCTGCCGAGGCCCAGGAGTAGCTGCAGAGTTAGGGAGGGTGGAAAGAAGCGAGGCCCGCTCCAGACTGCGGGTCTCAGACAGCCCCACCCCCACAGCCAGATATTCTGACTGAGCCGGGCCAGTACAACCCCTCCCTGGCAGCTTTTCCTGGAAGCAGAAAACAGAACTTTGACCCCTGCTAACGACATTGGTGGTACCTGAGGGCAGGCTTACCCAACCCAGCTCCGCCCAGACTCTCTCCTAGACCAGCCCTCACTGAGGGGGAGAAAAGGACACACCTGGAAGTCCCAGGGCCCCACCCACCACCTGAGGCACTAGAGTTCTCTCTACAGGAACAAGAGCTGATAACAGGACACAAAAACAACAGCATAGCCTGTTCCTCCAAGCAAGCGCCACCTACTGACAGGGAGGGCATCCTGCACAGCCTTTTCATGGCACCTACAGACTCCTCATACAGGGAGTGGTCAAATCTCACCCACAGACACCACCTACTGGCTCAGAAACTAAACAAGGTGTGTGAATACCCAAACAAAAACCTAAAGGAAAGAAACAACAACTGATCAACATGGGAAGAAATCAGTGAAGGAGCTCAGGAAATATGAAGAACCAAACAGAAAACACACCCCCAAAGAGGAGCACCAGCCCCCTAGAAACGGACACCAACCAAAATCAGGCAACCAAAATGACAGAAGAGGAATTCTGAATGTAGATCATAAGAAAATTCAATGACCTGCAAGAACAACTCAATAACCAACACAAAGAAGCCACAAAAAGCCTCCAGGACCTGGAACAAAAGTTCACTAAAGAAATCGAGATACAATGAAGAAAAGTTTAACCTAACTCCTAGAAATGAAGAATCAATTCAGGGAACTACAAAATTCAGTGGAAAGCCTCAAGAACAGGGTAGATCAAACAGAAGAAAGAATCTCAGAAATTGAAGATAACACCTTACAATTAAATAAATCAGTCACAGAGATAGAGGAGAGAAACAAGAGAAAAGAGCAAAGCCTACAAGAGATGTGGGATTATGTGAAGAAACCTAATGTGAGGGTCATAGGATTGCCAGAAGGGGAAGAAGACAATACTCAAGGGTTGGACAAGCTATTTGAAGATATAATAGAGGAAATTTTCCCAGGCCTTGCTAAAAATCTCTATATACAAGTTCAAGAAGCTCAGAGGGCCCCTGGGAGATTCGATGCAAACAGGAAGACGTCATGACATGCAGTCATCAAACTGACCAAAATATCAACTAAAGAGGCCCTACTAAGAATTGTAAGATGAAAGAAGCAAGCCAATTCGAATAACACCAGACTTCTCTACTGAGACTTTACAAGCAAGGAGAGACTGGGGCCCCATTCTCACTCTTCTGAAACAGAACAATGCCCAGCCTAGAATCTTATTCCCTGCAAAACTAAGTTTTGTATATGAAGGAGAAATCAAGACGTTCTCAGATAAGCAGAGACTGAGGCAATGCACCAAGACAAGACCAGCCCTTCAAGAAGTACTCAAAACAGTGTTACCCTCGGATCAGCACAATAAACACTCACGAATGTAAATCTACTCAAAGCTAAAGATTAAAACCCAGACACTGCAAGGGCTCAAGAGAGAAAACAAAGCAACAAAGTTCAACCCAACATAAAGAACAGAAATATGCCCCACCTATCAGTTATCTCAATAAATGTGAATGGTTTAAACTCCCCACTCAAGAGACATAGGCTGGCCGAATGAATAAAAAAACACAAGCCAAGTATCTGCTACCTTCAGGAAACACATCTAACCTGCAAGGATGCAATTAGACTAAACGGAAAGGGGTGGAGAATGATATTTAAAGCAAACGGAAGCCAAAAGAAAGCTGGCGTGGCAGTGCTGATTACAGATAACTTAGTTTTTAAATCAAAAAAAGTAATAAAAGACAAAGAAGGTCACTATATAATAGTGAAGGGTACAGTTCAACAAGAAGACATACCAATTCTAAATATATATGCACCCAACCTTGGTGCACCCAGATTCATAAATCAAACTCTACTTGATCTAAACAAATGGATAAACAACAACACCATAATAGTTGGAGACTTTAACACCCCACTGACAGGACAGGACAGATCCTCCAAACAGAAAATCAATAAAGAAATAATGGACTTAAATAGAAAAGAGAGGAACACTCCCACACTGCTGGTGGGACTGCAAACTAGTTCAACCTCTGTAGAAAGCAATATGGAGATACCTCAAAGCGATACAAGTAGATCTACCATTTGATCCAGCAATTCCATTACTGGGCATCTATCCAAAAGATCAAAAGTCACTTTATGAAAAAGACACCTGCACTCGAATGTTTATAGCAGCACAGTTCACAATTGCAAAGCTATGGAAACAACCCAAGTGCCCATCAATTCATGAGTGGATTAATAAAATGTGGTATATGTATACCATGGAGTACTACTCAGCTTTAAGAAACAACGGTGATATAGCACCTCTTGTATACTGCTGGATAAAGCTGGAACCTATTCTACTAAGTGAAGTATCTCAAGAATGGAAAAACCAGCACCACATGTACTCACCAGCAAATTGGTATTAACGGATCAACACCTAAGTGGACATATAGGAGTAACATTTATCAGGTGTTGGGAGGGTGGGAGGGGGGAGAGGGGATGGGTGTAGGGGGGGCATGGGCAATATAAGTAACCTTAATGCTTTTACCCCCATAATACGTTAAAATTTAAAAAATAAATTAAATTTAAAAATGATAAAGATAGTAAATTATATATGTATATTTTACCTCAGTGAAAAATTTTTAAAAAATAAAACTATATAATACCAAAGTTTGAGGAAATGTGTTAAAGTAGACAGAGTCATGGGAACAGGTTAGTGGGCTTCTGTTTCATGGATGTAGGCAGATGACAAGAGACTTCTGGAACAGAGACAAAGGACTTTGTCACCCATAGCACAGAGAGCATCATTAGTATATTTGTGTCAATTCCCCTTGTTCTAAGTCCCATGGAGGCCAGGCAGATGGACCAGGGGAACATGAGCGTGCAGTTGGTGGCATTACTAGAGAACAACCCTGAGTTTAGGGAACCTGAATGGGCAGTAACAGGAATGTGCTTGCCCTTTGCTGTGGATGGAGACACTATTATACAGGGCAGTAAGCATGTGTGCCTTTTGATCCAAAGGGAGACACTAACTCTGTCTTTTAAGGCTATTCATTATACAAAGATCCTTGAAAGATTGTCAAAAAAGAAGACAGACAGGGCCTTTGCTTGTAAAATGTATGGAAATGAGAGATTCATAGAGAATTGTTTCTCAACAGACATAAATGTTTTCACATGCTATTAAGATTTTTGTAATCAGCATTTTAAATGGATATAGCTGTAAAGGGTCAATCCTAGTGATGTAGCACAATTTATCTTCAATCCCTGATTTTCCTAATATTGGTCTTCTAGGTTGTTTTAATTAAAAAAGCTTCACTTAGACATTTCAGTTTGGGGTAGCAGGGTAAAATAATGTAGTCACCTTGTGTGTTGCAGTGGAGTTTGGAGTAGATAGCGAAGGGGCTCTGCCTAATTTAATGTAAAGTCCGTGCAGCCTCTTGAGCTTGGCCTTCTGTAGTAAATATGCACTGGCTATGAGCAGCAAGCATGTCTATTGTCTCAAGATGTTATCCAGAAGGAGACAGGCTCTGTGAAGCTGGATATTAATGCTGCTGCTGGTAGTCTAGCCTGCCTGGTTTTCTTCTGGAAAGTGGAGATATTTCCTGACATGTTCGGCAGCACACACATCTGTGTGAGCCTGAGACAGAAGCTCCTACTGCCTGACATTGGGGGGCCCATATAAATCCCTGCAGTGAAGAGGGGAATAATCTGAGATCCAAATAATGGCACCTTGTCCAAATATCTCAAGGAGGTCTGGGAATTAAAGGCAAACCATGATCAAGACTCAGCTTTAGTCCTGGGACTTGTATGTAAGGAAAGTACCCAATGTGGAGGCTTCTCTGGGGCTGTGGAGTCTTCCAAAGTATCTGTTGCATAGAATGCTTCAGAAGTGACTCAAATGGTGAGGACAAGACTTTCTCCATGAAAAGGAGGACTAATGAAACACACTTGGAAGAGCCATTTCCTAGTCAAGAATCATCCCAGAAAATTCCAGGTTAAAATTTGTGACATAGGTGGCCACAACTTTAGACTGCAAAGGTAGGAGGAGGCAACTTTAAAACTTTTCTGAGTAAGCAATCTCATAGATTAAGCAGGAGCAAAGCATTCTGATTTTTTAAGAAATGAATGGAAGGTTTCAAAAGCTGGTGTAAAGTAAACCTATCTATTCCTTGAACTAAACAATTTTGAGCACCCACTATAGGCTCAGATTTTCTAGAAGCTTGAAAATCGGTGGTGCACAGGATAGATGAAGTCCCAATTTCATGAAGCATCAAGCCTAAAAAACAATAAATATCTAAGATTGTTTCCAATGGTGAAAAGGGCTGTGAGCCACGTGAAACCGTGTAATGTGACGGACCACTGCCGTGCACACAGGCGGGAGGCAGAGCGGCACTGCCAGAAGGAGCAGCTGGAGGGGCCCTCTCTGCAGAGGGTGCCTTTGCGCTGAGACATGGAGGACAAGGGGCTGCGTGAGGCAAAGGAATGGGAAGGCAAAGCCTGTGAGGTGAGAACGTGGTAATATTTTCAAGGACTAGAAAAGAGACCCTGGAACAAGACATGCTAGAGCCTAATGATTGAGGAAGGAGAAGGGGAAGGGACAACTACAGACAGGTGGTCAGGGCCAGTTGGTGTAATATGTCACCGGCACCAATAAAGGGTTTTACCAATAAAGGTAGATTTCAAGTCTGATGGATGATGCAATGGTTATGGATTTTTCACACAGCAAAATGGTGGAATCTGGGTTTATAAGGTTTTAAAAGATGACGTTGCTCTTTTTACCAGGGAAATCAATGAGTAAGCTTTTGCAGTGATCTCCATGGGTGATGCAGATAGTTGAGAGAAGTTGTGATAGCATGAGTTTAGATAAGGGTGTACTTTCCAGGAAAACCTACTGAGATTGTCAATGGCTTGGCTCTGGGTGGAGAAGGAAGGACAGGACCTAAGATTGACTTCTAGGTTTGAGGTCTGGGCTACTTAGTGGAGGTGCTATAATTACTGATATAAGGAAGGCTGAGGAAGGAATGGTTTTTGGTGGAATGGCAAGGGAGCATCTTTAAATGAAATGAACATGGAAAAGTAAATATGTCTGTTTGCCTTGAAAAGAAAAGCTTGCATGAAAAAAGTAATACTTGATATTGAAGTTGCTACCCAGTTTGGTTAAGTTGTCTTGAAGTACCTAGAACCTTACTTGATGCTATGGTTTGAATGTGTCCCCCCAAAACTCATGTGTTGGAAACTTAATTGCCAGTGTAACAGTATTAAAAGGTGAGGACTTTAAGGGGTTATTGGGTCATGAGAGTGGAGCCCCTATAGATGGATTAATGCCTTCTTTTCAGAAGTGGGTTAGTTCTTGAGAAAGCAGATTGTTATAAAAGCAAGATTTTCTCACTCTTGCCATCTCCTTCGTACTCATTC
The DNA here is from genome assembly GCF_040939455.1 of Microcebus murinus. NCBI lineage: Eukaryota > Metazoa > Chordata > Mammalia > Primates > Cheirogaleidae > Microcebus > Microcebus murinus. Next base: position 160,604,846 of record NC_134104.1, on the reverse strand, counting down.
TCTTGCCTTTCCACTTTTCACAATGTTAAGACTGAATACAAAGTCCTCACCAGAAGTTGCCACCATGTCCTTGGGCTTCCCAGTCTCCAGAACTGCAAGCCAAGTAAACTACTTTTCCTTATAAATTACTCAGGCTCAGGTATTTTGTTATAACAACAGAAAACAGACTAAGACACTTGGAAAATGAATGGATGAAGGTGTCTTAGCAATGAATACTCAGATTGATTCCCTCCAATTTCTAATATGCAACTGTATCTGTGAAGCCCTTGAAAATGCTTCTCTCAGAGAACACGCATAGCATGCTGGTCTCAGGGATTCTGACCCAAACTACTTTGTCCATTCTGAGAGCCAACGAGGTAGTTTGTCTTAATCATTTTCCATGATTCCTTCCCATTGAAACAATATTCTATGGTTCATTTCAACAATAAATGCCAATTGGGTTTTTTTTTTCATTTTATAAAAATGATCACAATAATCTTTATTTTATCAGACAGGAAGCACTACTTGCGGCCATCAGTGAAAAAGATGCAAACATTGCCTTGCTGGAATTGTCTGCCTCCAAAAAGAAAAAGACACAGGAAGAAGTTATGGCCCTCAAGCGGGAAAAAGACCGACTAGTGCATCAGTTAAAGCAGCAGGTGGGCCTTCTGCAAGAAAGGTGTGTTTTGCTGGGTTTGGGGCCTTGAGGGTTCTCTCTGGGTTTAGCCAGTCTTCATTTTCCCATATCCATCCTGAAGGCTCAAGCAGCTGAAACCAGGTAGGAATAAAATGGTGTGAGGAGTTGTTGGAACGGCATTTTGCTGCTTTTCTGTGCTAATGTGCATGTGGCTGGGCTTGTGTGGTTTGCAACCAGCAATGTTTTCCTTTCTTTTGTATTAGTGTCATCTCCCCAGAAATAGCTCTCAGCTCTCTCAATTTCAGTGGACTTTGTTTGACTTCTGATTAAATTCTGGAAACTCCTAATTAAATTCTGGGCACCTTCTTTTCTGTTGGACCTGTTACCTTTTATCTTACTCACTTTCTGGCCCCTGTAAATCACTTCCCCGTCCAGTTATTTAGGTTTCTTTCTTTCTCTGTATACTTCCAACTTTGTTCTTCAACTATTTCCTCCAGGAGCTTTCAGGCAAGGAATATCGCTCAGGCCTTCGCTCTGCCAGGCTATGCTTGGAGACCTCCCAGCCATTATTCAGTCTAATTTTTTTTGTCACCTATTTGCCCCATTATCCTGTGTTTCCTTCTCTCTAGGGCCACTGCATTCTTCTAAGGAAAATGAAAGGAGGGGCATAGTTCTAACTTGTGCAGAAAGTTCTTTGCTTTCTGGAGGGTTTTCTGGAAGTGGCTTAAATGGAAACAGTTGCACCTGAAGCATATTGGATGAAATCTTCTGATGTTATTTCTCCCTGTATATAACTTGGGGACTTCTGTAAACAATGGTCAAAGATGTTCACTGAGTTCTAAGTCATTGGAAACCCATTCAGCTCACACGTCTGTGGCCTCCCGAGGTGGCAGCCACATCTTAGCTAGGGGCAGATGGGGTTCTGAAGCTCTCTAACTGCCACATGGTTACCATGTAGAGTCTGTCCACATTGATTCAGCCCCTGGGACTGGCTCTCTGCCTCCCAGGGGTGCTCTGTGCTAAGCAGAGTGTGCAGGGCGAGTGGAAGGAAGTTGAAGTAATACTGTCCTCCCCTTACTGTTGGGCCAACCATTTTCCTCCTCCAGAGGAAAAGGCATTCTTTGGCCCTGAACCAGAGTCCATGTCTCATGGGGCCGCCCTGCTCAGAGATAGAGAGACCACCACCACACCTGGGCACCCTCTCCCTGCAGAAGGGGGATCTCAGTCACTGCCAAACATTGGGGTCACTCCACAGAGCCTGGGACCACGCACGTCTGACCTCTTTGTCTGGGGCTATGCATCTTCTGCACTTTGTTTCCACCTACTCGGCCATAGAGAGTCAAGAAGAGCTTCCTTCTTTGCTTTTTCCCATTCTTTCCCTGTGCCCTCCCCTCCTGCATCTAACCATTGTAGCTTTCTCCCACAGGTTTATAGACCTAGGAAACAGCCCCTGAGCTCAAACATACTATGCACTTGTGATGCTGGCTACAGCCCAGATATTACGGCTGCGTACCACGGGTCCAGCTAGGACGCATACATGATCCGAAGGTCTCAGGTCAGTCAGCTGCTAAGGAGACACCCCCACACCATGGTTGGTGGGGGTACATAAGCACCACATCCTCTCTTGACCTTCACCTCTTTTGATGATTTCCAGTACTCTGGGGTCATAAAGTCTGAGACCATAGATGATAGCATTATATCATCTAGCAATATAACTTCATTTATTACAGATTTGCCAGTGGTTCCAGACTTGGTGGCCACCTTACAGAGTCGGCTCTTCTGAGATGGCCTGGTGGAGCTACAGAGCCAAGACTGCCAGAGGCCTTCCTACCAGGCACAGTGCATTATTTTTCCTTTCTGTCTCTTAGATATATTGCTGCCCATCTCGCTCTACTTTTCCCAGTAAGAAATGTTTTAAGACTGCTTGTTTTGTTTCTCAGCATCATGAAAATACCCTCCTAGATTCCAGTAAGGATTGAGTGTAGCCCTTCAATTTGCTCCTGGGAAACTGTACAAAGCTTTCATTCTTTGCAAAAGGCTTGGTTTGGGCATCCTGAGGCACATTTGGGAAACCCCAGCCATGCAGAGTTAGGGCCAGCCTGGGCAAAGGCAGGATCCGAAGGGCTGTTGTGGAGGAAGAGGCAACGAGGGAGGAGGGTGAGCTCCTTGGTGATTTAGGTCTGAAATCCTTCCTTACACCCTGCCCACTAAAGAGCAAGAAAAATCACATGAACTTAAGTATTCTTATTGCAAATAATAATGATTCTAAAAATAATGGTTCATTTGCTTGTAAAAGTAACCCCCTTTATCGAATGTGCTGGGTTGCGTAGCCCGCATTCCTCAGGAGCCACGTCCCACAGTCCTCGCAGCAGCCCTGGGAGTGGGTGCAGAATTACCTCCCTTTTCTGGGGAGTATAACTGAGGCTCAGAGTGCAGGTAACCAGCCCAAAGACACAGCTTTTGAGTGACAGGGCTCAGGCTTTAGATAGTCTGGCTGACTCCGTTCAGACAGGGGTGCAGAGTGACAAGCAGAAGGGCATTCCCAGGAGTTGTGAGGACCCCTCATCTTCACAAACCTGAAGCAGGTGCCAAAAAACCATTTAAGAATGTTCTCCAGCCATTCACAAAGAGTGGTTTCTGCCTGCAGTTCTTAGGCTTAGGCTATCTGATCACGTAAACAACAATTACTAATACTTTTGAGCTCTCGCCATGTGCTAGGCATGGGTCTAAGAGCTTTAGGGACTTTAACTCATCACCTCCGTACAAGACTGACAGTGCAATGCTCTTACAGAGAAGGCGCAAGCAGTCCAGAGAGGCTGGGCGCCTTGCTCAGGCCCGACGTGGGACACACCGTGATGCTCCAGGAGACCCTTTGCCAAGCAGTCAGAAATGGATTTTAAAGACAGCACCCAAGGTTGAACTGCTTAGGTTCAATCTTGTTTCTAGCACTTATTTGTTAGCTGGGTGATCACAGGAAAGATACTAAACCTCGCTGGACCTGTTTCTTCATCTATAAATTGGACCAACAGTCTAATTCAAAGACATTGTGAGGTATAATGTGTGCAAAGTGCTTTGCGCATGCTTGGTACATAATAGGTGCTATATATGTGTAAGCTGCTGTCACTACGACCATTACTACTAATAATAATTGATATTATTTCTGCCAACCCTCGGAAGTTGTTTAATTCTTCATTGTTGCTGTTTTGCACACAGGTGGGACTCATAGCTCATTAAGAACATGCCATTGGTCTGTGGCAGAAAGAGCAGACAGGTTTTTACTTAAGCTTACCTGATTCTCCTCCCCCGAAGCCCAAGCACTTGGGGAGCAGTGAGCAAACATGTCAGGAACCCTGGACTCCAGCTCCCAGCCTGCACCCAAGAGTCCCATAGCCTTTATTAAATTTGCTTGGTTTGTGTGTGCAGCCCACCCCCGGGAGTGTGAATCCTAGACCTCAATCTTCTTAGCCTGCATGGCTACTTGGAAGAACAGAGGGCTTTCAGGGGCCAGGCCAATGGGAGAGGAAGGTCCCAGGTCTGGCCTGCTCAGTTTTCTGTGCAGGTGGTGGGACAGACTGGGATGCCACCCTCTTCAGGCTGCCTTTTGAGCTCACCTTATACAGAAAGTGCCTCCACTGCCCATGCCACCCTCGCTGACTGGACATGAGGAGCTCATTCAACATCCCCCACAGTTATTATATTTGCCAGGCACATAGTAGACACTCAATATTTGTTGTGTGAATGAATGTGTGATTGCCAAGTGCTTTATCTATACATAAGTTTGCAAACATTATCTCTCTTATTCCCCAAATCAACCAGCGAACTTATTGCAGGCCTACTATGTGCCAGGCTCTCTACCAGCTGCTGAGGATTCATCCACAGCAGGTAGTTTACCTGTCCCAGTGAGAAAGCATCATCTTCATTTTTTTATTGATCACAGCAAATCTCCAAGCGACCATGTGACCTAACCACAATCAGAGCACTCATACCTGGCAACACAGAGTTGGGCCCAGGTCTGTAGGAGTGCAGACTCTGTTCCTAGCTGAGCCGAGCACCTGCCTCCGAAGCAGCACTGTGTGCCGTGGTCAGCCCCACACCTCACAGAGATACCCAGCCACAGTGTCTCAGCCTGCCCAGGGGAACGGGGGAGAAGGGGGCGGTAACTTGCTGAGACCAAGTGCCATGCTGGAATTCAGTTCAGAAAGTGTTTACTAAGTGCCTGCTCTGTGTTACAGTGCTAGGCATTTTTGTAATACACTAGTGACCAAAATAGATAAAGACCCCTTCTTCATGGAGCTTACTTTTTAATGGGGCTGGAGGGAGAGAGGAGATAAACAATGGCCATAATAAATAAGTACATTTTATGGTAGAAAAGGAAAAGACTAGTTTAGAGTACAGGAGTGCTAGGGTAGGATTGAGGGGCTAGTGACGATTTAAAATAGGGTAGACGACGGAATAGGCCTCATTGGAAAGGTAAAATAGGGTAGACGGAATAGGCCTCATTGGAAAGGTAAAACAGGGTAGACGGAATAGGCCTCATTGACAAGGAGTCATTTAAGCAAAGACTTGAAGGCGGTAAGGGAGTGATGTCTGAGGGAAGAACGTTCCAGCAGAGGGAACAGCCAGTGCCCTAGGTCAGGTGTGTGCTGCCGCATTTGGGAAGAGCAGGGAGGCCAGTATGGCTGCGTGGAGTGAACCAGGTGAGGAGGTGAGCTGCCAGAGTCAGAGTGCAGTGGAGGAGACAGTGTAGAATTCTTATGAGGGATCTGCTAAGGGTAGTATGTTCTGAGTCAGAAATTCTCTGCAGTTAGGAAGCAGAATTCACTAGCTGTGCGTCTCAGAACCGGGAGGGCTCCCCCTGGCACCCTCTGGACTGCCCTGGTTATGGCTGCCCTTGTGAGCCCATTCTCTGCATCCCCTAGCTCCAGCCTCCAAGGAGTCCCAAGCACTTGGCTTGCACTTATAAGAAGCATCGCCACTTCCACTGGAGAGATCTCAGGCCAGAATACACCTGTCATACCTGATGAAATTTTAAGTAGTTGGGAGCAGGGCATTTTGACAAAATACCCTCCCTGAGTTTTTGGCAGCCTCAACCTCATATCATAAGAGTCCAAATTCCACACCCTGCTTGCTGTCAGGGAGCATGCAGGCAGACAAGAGTGGCCACTACTGTGCTGTCGGCCTGCACAGGGTGTTGCCTGTGCCAACGAGAAGTGCATCTGGCCTCCAGGCTAGGCCAGCCATTCTCAAACTCGAGTGGGCAAAAACATTATCTTTTCTAAAGATAAATCTCATATTACACTTATCTCCCTCTAGCCCTTACTACTGAAAACCCTTCCCAGGTGCCCCTAGGTGTGAGGATAAAGGCAAACTCAAACAAACGTGCTCTCTGCTTTGCATATGCCATTCCCTCTACCTAGAACACTTCCCTCTTTTTTTAACCTATTAATAGTTAATACCTACTCATCTATTCAATCTCAGTTCAACATCACTTCAGGAAAGCCTTCTGGGACTTCCTCAGTTAAATTAAATGCCTCCAATTTGGCTCTGTGTAGCACATGTATTATCTATTTTATAGCACTTGTAACAGAGACAATTTTGTATTGGTTTTTGTAATGATTTGAATAATAACTATCTGCCCTGCTAGTTTGTGAGCTCCATAAGGACTGAGAATATGGCCTTATGCCTTTTTTTGCTCTCCATTTATCTCCAGGCTTAACATAATTACTAACACATAGTAGGCATTCAGTATTTGTTGAATGTATGAATGGACAAGTGAATCACCAGGCGGCTTCCTAAGAAAAAAGACATCATTAATCAATTGTGATCCTTGTTCCCTTTAGACAAGACTTAGCCCCATAATTCTCACCCCAGTGGTCTGCAGGACTTGATAGAAGAGATGAGGTCTGTTTGAAAATTGATGACCACAAGCGATGCTGTGCCCTTTCTGGCCACATTGCAAGGGACTTTGCAGAAGTGCCTTTCCCCGCGGTTGAGCTATTCAAGATGCTGGATACTTGGCACCTTTCCTCCAAATCTCTTGGCCTTATTGCCATTCGAATCCCCTCCGTTGTCTTGGGCTCTTCTTGACTAAAGTGTCCCTGAGTTCCCAGAGGTGACAGATTTCTTGTTATGAAGGGAGCACCTCCATTCCTTCTATCCTTGAATGCTCCTAAGAATCTCATAAATCAATTTGCCTGGAAATACATTGATTCCTTTTAAATATCTGTCAAGAAAGCTAGAGGTGATATGAAATGAGTCAGAAATTCTAACTATGCTTAACAATGAAAGCCTCTTTATGATGCTCATCAGGTGTTCACATTTGGGTTGGTTCTAGGCTGAACACTGTATAAAAGTAAAAGAGCAGTACGAATTAACTGTTATTATAATTATTATAACTATAATTTATAAATTTATAAATGTAATTTATATATTATATTATTTATATTATAAATTATATTATACATTTATATTATAAATTATAAATATAACATATATTTATAAAATTATTATAAATATATAACTATATAACTGTTATTATAATTAACAAATAAATTTCTGTTATTTGCTATATTAAAAAAAATAAGGGATTAATAATAGTTTGGTAGAGTAGATATCTAAGACTATGCAACTTTTATATTCTTCCCATTTCTGTTTCTTCCCAAACACATACCTCTGATACTTTTGCTTTAACCTCTTAAAAAAATATGGCTTCCAGATTTGTGCAATTTGGGGAGAGGGTCTCAACTGGGAATCAGTTAAACTTTGATTTTGTTCTTTCTCTAAGAAGACCAATTCTAAAAAATATTATTAAAAATTACCATCTTTCTTTGGTGTCTTGGAGCCAATTCCCCCAACTCTTTTCTTCTACTCTTGAAGAAAGGACAGACATCAAAATAATTAATTCTGAAATCATTGGATTTGCCCGCGTATAAAGGGTTTTTGAAGAAAGCTTAAAACTAAATCTTACCCTCTAAACCATATTCCTGAATGCCCCCGTTTGCTGAAGTAGCGATATGCACATCCTTGATGAAAATGCCTCTTTAAAATGAGGGCCAGACACTATTGTTTAGTTAAAATTGGAAGCAGCTTATTTCTCAGAACCAGTTAGAATACTTTTGAGAATTGTACTTGGTTTTCTTTTCCCTTTCCTAATAGTTCTGGGCATTGCTTTTGGCTACCAGGAAACACGCAGGCCAGTCAGGAGCAGGGAGGGGTCCAGACCGGGAGACTAATCCACCAGTTCTCTGTAGTTTCCCGCAGAATTTGCAAAAACGAAAAATCATGTTTAGGTAAACATTCTGGAGGCTGTACCGGGTTGCACACAGTGTAATCTCTTTGGGTAGAACCTCCCTGCCATGTGTCGTCCAAGAGCCATAGGACTGTCTTCAAGGATTAGTCAACAGATGTGTCCACGAATGAGAGAAGACAGAGGCTGCCCTGGAACGTGTTCAGGAGAGCCACACGTGAGGGTGGGATCCTAGTCAAAATTGGATCTCAGCGGAGGTAGAACCATCCTGTCTCTGTGGGGGAAAGCAAGAAGCACCTGAGTGGGGGTGGTCAGTCAACATTTCTTTCCCTCTCTACTTGAAGATATGGTTGTGCTTCCCATTATACTTCTGTTGCATTATATGCAGATGACTTTTAATTGCACTTTATGGTTCAGGAGGTGAGTACAGTTAAACAGCAGTAGAGGAACTCCATACAGTAGGGTTCCTATAGCCTCCTGTTGTGTTTGGGTGAGTTCCAGAGAAGCTTGATTTGATCCCAGCATTGTAATGCATCACAGACTTGCTCCAGATCAAATTGCTGAAATGTAAATACATTGGTTTTTGCAGCAGGCTCACTTTGGGTTAAGCTGTTCATGTCCCACTGTAGAATCTAGCCACATCTCTATCTTTAGCTTCAATGCAAAAGTTCTTTGCAGTAAGTTCTAGAGGCCCCTTTTTAAGGAAGAAATACTCATATCTGGCAGGCTTTTCTCATGAAGGTAAAACCTGAACTGCTCAGTGTTACTGTAAATGGTTTCCTCTTACTCTCCAAGTAATTGGGTAGGATACTAGTGTGCTCTCTTTGCCTAGAAATGTTCCTTACACTATAGGTGGCTAGTGCCTCAACCCCAATACTCAGAGAATCCATTCTGTTCACCAATTGCTATGCAAAGTAACACTCAAAGATTGCAGAGGCAAAATATTTTCTCTATGATTTCATGTGTTTCTCAAATCCATATTGGAGGGGCATCTTCTCAGAGCATCAAGCTGAGCCTAATAGACCAACTTTCTGAATCTTTCATTTGAATGTCTGCTTTGGTGGAAGCCATGTTTAAAACACCACTTTAGTTGCCTTCCGTAATATGCATGGAGCACCTTTGATGGGAGTGTGTTAGGCACTCTTTGGCTATAGGAGATGTTGACCTGTCCTTGACCCTTGGGGTTTTATCATCTCTGCCACCAATAAGATAGATATTATTCATAGCTCATGAGAGAGATAACAAGACAAATTGCTATTTTTTGGTGCAGAGGTGTTATTGAAGTTCAAAAATCTTGGCTACCCAGAGTACTCAAGGAATGCTTCCTGCAGGAGAAATCCCTATGAATTCTGTGACTGGCAAACGATAGACTATCTTTTGTGACAAATGTCTATCCAACCATTATGCATTCTCTTAAGTTTTCAAGGATCCTATTAATAGTATAAGTATTACTAGTTTTAGAAAAACTAAGCAAACTACTGTTTGCTTTTTAAATATTATTTTTTATGTAGAAAAACTTGAAAAGACAAACTTTACCATTGTGTTCTCTGGCTTTTAAAAATGCATAAAGGGGGAGATGGGTCTGACTTTTAAGTTTCAGAGTGATTTGCCAACTTTGCTTCAGTAATTTGAAGCACCCCCACAGCACTGAGCAGTTGGCAGAGCATATCAGAATAACAGGCTTAGCTGAAGGTGACCAAAACAGAGAATAGCATGCAAATGCCAAGAAGATCTCTCACTGTGCTGTGTCCCACTTTTTTTATTCAAATTTCACATCTGTGCTCTATTTTTAAACATTTATTCTTTAAGTGATAACGCATGTTTTACCAAGCCTCTTATTGGATTAGACATGTTTGAAATCCCTTCAACTTTAACCTGTTCAGTACCGCCTCCAAGAACATTTGGACCCACCACCAGAGAAGAGTGTATGGGGAAGTTATCGAGATGCTAGCCACCAGGGAGCGCTGTGCTTTGGGGAGGGAATCTAGCTGTTACAACCTGCCTGGATTTGGGGGAATCTCAGGCTGACACTGCTTCAAGGAGACTTAAGTGTGGGCATAATGTGTGTAAGTTCTTGCTCTGCATAATAGTTTTCCTATTCATATTGTAGAGTGGGAGGAACTAACAGTTTTTGAACTCTTATTGTGTACCTGGTGCTGGGCTAGGCATTTTAAATATATCATCTCACTTAATCCTCACAACAACCCTGAGAACCAGGTGTTAACAATCCTGTTTGAGAGATGCGGAAACAAAGAGCCCGGAACAGCTGGTGAGAGCTGGGACCAGAGCCCATGTGCGTCTCACATGGAAGCTCCTTCCATGCTCTTCCCAGGAGCTGCCCTGAGGTGGTGCCCCTATAAACTGGGGCTGAAAAGAGCATAAAAAGAAGGCTTTATTCTGTGACCCTGAGCACCCAGTCCCAGCCCCTCGCGGCCCTCCCCCTCCCGCCCGGCTGAGGCCACTGCGTGCAGGCAGGAAGGACGCTTATCTGCCCCATCTCCCCGCCACTGGGGGAGAGGGGCTGCAGCCTTGCACAGGCACAGCGGGTGCTGCATTGCCATGTTTCCTGTGAGGAGCGTTGGCATTTGCCTCCTGTAGCCTTCGTGTTCCATTCTGGAGGTATCTGCTTGAAAGCCCTTTCCCCTTTGGTTTTCCATTTTCTTTTTCATTGTTTAACATATAAAAACAGGTTTCTTCTGGTCCCTTTCTCTCTCTCCCTCCCTTCCTTCCTCTCATCATATAATTAAAAGTCCTTTCAGGCTGTCTTCACCTTATCATTTCAAATGAACTGAAAAAAGATCTGACTTCCTGCCCTTGTGTCCTCCCAATGCTGAATTTCAAAATGAAAGAAAAGCCCCTTTTCACTCCTTTTTTCCTTCATACTGCCCTTTGAGTGATTGAGTTAAATGGTACTGATTTTGTCATTGATCAGCATTGTCGTGCAAACCAGGTTTGTCCCTTCCTGGCTTCAGAATTTCTTCTTTTTCAGTTTTTTCAAATAATAATTTCACAGGAAAAGGATTCTTCACCCACCTCTCTCATAATTATAGAAAGACAACTATCAACCGCAGAATTTGAAATTTCTAGTAGTTTGTCTTTACTCATATTCTTCATGGGAAGATGCCACTTTCTTTTTTTCATTTTCTATAGCACACTAAAGTTCCAGAATCTCCCATGTTTCTTCTTATTTTTTCAATTTTGTTCCATAATAATTCACTATATTAAAAAGTAATAAGTATTTAATTTCGTAACATCCTTATTATGTAAATATACTTTTCAATAGTTTAAAACATATAAACCTTTTATCATAAAATAATATATGCTTATTATAGAAACTTAGAAAAATGTAAATAAAAAACTAAAAATCACCCATAATCCCACCTCTCAGAAATAGCTGTCATTAAGATTTATAGTTTCCTACATTCCTTTGTCTACATACATATTTGAAGAAAGACATGACATACTACATAATAAAGTTTTTTCAGCCTTTTAAACATTTAATATAGTGTGCATTTTCCCATGTTCTTAAAAACATTTCCTTATGATTTCCATCATTGAAATAATTAATTTTCTCATTCTCTTATTGTTGGGATTTCAATTTGTTTCTAGGTTTTTTTCACTTCTATAAAAATTGCCCAGTGGTGAAAATCTTAGTACATAAGTCTTATTTTTTTCTTCTATTTTCCTTAGGATTAATTCCCAAAAGTTGAATTATTGGAGTTATGGGTGTTTTCAAGGATTTTAGGGAATTAAGAAGTATCTCTCTCCTACAATCTACTTGACATTTGTAAACTTCTAAATAAATGTCAACTGCTGTGTTAAGTGTGTCAGGCTGAAAACCATCTCATTTAGTCTTTACAACAACCGTTTGGGGCAGAACACTGCTATAGATTTGGGGCAGAATACTACTATAGGTAGTGCAAGTGATCAGCAAATGGAGAGAGCAAGAGGCAGAAGGAGATTTTAGAACTTAGAACAGGAGGCGTGGGAAGAAGTGGCAGTTTATTCAGAAAATATTTATTGAGCATATACTATGTTTGAGATGCTGTTTGGATACTGGGGAGACTGCAGCAAACACAGCAGACAGAAATTCCTGCCCCAAAGGAGCTTACATTCCAGTGGAGAAACAAACAAGAAACAAGATAAAGACATCAAATATGTGCCATGTTATATGACAATAAATGCTATGGGAAAAAATAAAGGTGCTGTTCTACGAGAGATTTGGGGGTGCTTTTGAATAGGGTGGCCCTTGGATACCCCCTGAGAAAGAATCAGAGCAAAGTCTTCGAGGAGGTAGGGGCGAGCTGTGTGGAAGCGCTGGGCAGAGAGGGGGTTCCTCAGTGGGGACAGACTGCAGCCAAGGGCCCAGTCTGTTTTTCCCAGGTTGGCTCCCCAAGTGCAGTTGCTGAGTCGACAAGGTGGGGGAGCCAGAACCCCATACCACCCATGTTTAGAAGCGAGCATTTTTTTAAACTGTGCGGCACAACAACCCAAAACCCTACTTTCTTATCTTTGCCTGGTTATGGCCCTTTGGGCGCAGCCAACAAATCTTTACTCAAACTTTCTTTGATACAGTCTGGGGATGGAATTGTGCAAAAAAGGTTCAAGTTTAAATCTGACAGAGAGGTGGTCATCCCAGAAAATAGTGAAAATTCACAATAATGGCAACTCAGAAGGTCTAAATCCAGGGCTGTTCTTATGCCCCAGAAACCTCCAATTAACAGATCACCTGCAGCTGGCTTGTTTCCTCTTCCCCAGGGCTCAGCACACCTAGAATCACAAGCAGCTCAGAAGCCAACCAGAAACCCTGCTGCTTTGGGCTACGTTGGGTGTGCCAAAGCCACTGGGGGGGGTCGGGGCAGGAGGGAAGTGTGGGGGCCCAGAGCCAGGCAGAGTTTCCGTTGACAGTCTTCTTTGGATTTGGGGCTCAGTGTTCTCTGAGATGTCTGATGCAGCACCCATCTTAAAAGTGTGATGTTAGATGTTTAAGCAAAACAAGGCAGCCTACCACACCAGGGAAGCCCTGGCAGACAGTAGAAGGTTCTGGATCTGAGATGGGGCCTGGGAATCAGAGTTCTAGCCCAGTTCTGGACCCAATGCACTGGGAAACCTTGGACAGCTCATTTTGCTTCTCTCTCACAGGCTCGGTTTCCCCATCTGTAAAGTGAAGGGGACGAACTAGCACACCTCATAGCACCTTGTAGTTTTGACAGTCTGAGCGCGTCCCAGCACATTCACACATGCAGTACACTGAGTATTCAATCTACGACAAGGGCTTTGAGGATGTACAGGCAAATGGCACTGTTGGCTTTCACGGAGCCTGTAGTTGAATAACACAGTTAACATTGGTTGAAGAAATGATATGCTGGACACAGAGTTGTATACTTTTGTTGTTGTTTTTTTATAGTCCTCACAAAAACTCAAAGAGAGAGGTACCATCATTATCCTCACGTTGCAGATGGGGGAACCAAGAGCTGGTGAGTGGTTGAGCTGGAGGCACACCCGGCTGATCCGCGTGGAAAGGCAGCACTTGTAGCCACTTTGCTTCCCCACCATGACGAAATTGCCATTTTCCCACCAGGGACTGTTTGGGGATTCTAGATTTCAAAGAAACAGGGACAAAGGAAGGCTCCAAAGTTTGCTTATTTGACAGGTGTAATCCTGACTCATCTCCACTTACTAGGTGTAATGATGTAAGGTCAACTTACCTTCCTGTAAAATTGGTACCTTGTTTCCTATCTAACTCACAGAGAAGCATTATCATGAAGCATCTTCTCTGGGAAAAGTTCTTTAAAATCCCAGAGGACTAAACAAATAGACAAGCTGTTAGTCTCAGTTCTGAGATGCAAAGTTGGGACTATCTTATTCTTCCAGAGAGTAGCACTGTGCTTTGAGGAATGATGGCCCCTTACTGTCTCTGCTACCTCAACATAAACCCTGGTCCACGTGACTTGTTCCCTGACCAAGGAAGAAAGAACTGGAGTAACAGTGTTCATAGAAAGGCTCCTCCTCTTCTGTTTTCCTGGAAGCCAGACCCATTTATTCTGGAAGAAAAATAAATAGTGTAGAATGAGCAAACATTGACTTGAAAGAACCCAGTTCCTTATAGGTTCAGACATTTTCCTTCCGAGAAAGGGCTATAAATACCTCCCAGCCCTGATCTTGCATGTCCAGGCTCCTAGGGTTCTGCTGGGGCCAGGGTCTTCTGAGGCTTCTAGAGATGTGATTTGGCTTCCAGGAAGAGCCTGTGTGTTCCTGAGTTTTCTACTGATGCAATCCTGGTTGAGGCAGGGAAACAAAAAGTTGATATATTAGAGAGGGAGGAGCCATCTCCAGGGATTTATTTTTTATGAACCAAAGACACTTAAGTGTTGCTGATTTATCTTAATAGCACATACTATGAGCAAATGTCCCAGTTGCCTCTTTGTGCTTTTGGCAAGTATGGATGAGAAATGGAATGGAGCAGACCCAACCAGAGCTGGCTAGCCCAAAGTTTAGGAGTCTTAATCTTCCTCACTCCAAATGTGTAACTTAGAATTGTTTCCAAAGTTTTCCAAGTTGCAGGTGGATATTCAGCTTTGGCTAGAGGTGAAGTGGCTTCCATCACTAAGTTTTCTTCTGCTTCCAGAACAATTTTCTTGGGCTTAAGGGGAGCCCTGCATTTCCCCTCAGTAGTTAGTTATTTAAACGCAGTCACCACGTTCTAGTTCTGTGGGTCCTGTTCCTGCATAAAGAAATATTTTGTCACATGAAAAGCCCTCTTGCCTGTTGTACACATGATAAGGATTCTCAAAGGACACAGCATGACCGTTCTGCATATCCTTCTATGTCAGGGCTGGAATGAGACCACACCACACCCCATGCCTGAGAAGACGGAATATAAACTATGTCAAGGCCATATTCAGTGTCGTAACATTTTCTAATCCTTATTAGATATGGATAAATTCTCATGGCTTAATTTGGCATGTTGAATCAGTTCTTCAGATTGTCTTTGGGGACTGGAAAGGAAATGTACAACTTTACTACTTCTTTTTGTTTGTTTCTTTAGAATGGGACATAATTTTTTATTGTTAGCCAGTGGAAACTTCTGTGAATCATGGCCAACTGTGGCTCACCCCCACAGGAAGAAAGTATCAGGCTGTAGCTGAGAACAAGTCTTTTGAAACAAACCAGAATATTTGATTTTTGAAATATTTTTTCACTTACAAAACATGCTGTTCAACAAATATTAATGTTCTGACCAAGACCAAGAGAATTGAGGAAGTAGAAAGCTAAGATTGTTCTCTCAGGAAAAGTTTAGAGTGATGTGTGATGCTTTAGTTTAATCATAATCCCACTGAGCATGGAGAGAGTCTAGGAAATGTAGCCTCTGACCTTGGTCCTTGCTCCCTCCGAGGTAGAAGGACTAGGTTTTGGCTGGAAGTCAGGCATTTCACATTCCTTTACCAGGTCACCCACACTTACGTGACCTCGGGCACATCCTGTCATCTCACTTCCATTTCTGATCTTTGGTCCAGAAAACATACTTGACAATAGGTTCTTCCTTTGAGCTGCCAAACAGTTTCATGTTGAAAACCATTATTGAGTATTTTAAATTGCTTGAGTTGAAAGCTATTGTCCTGTTCTTTTTTCTGTTATCAGCGCCTCACATAGTTGGGTGGTCAGTCATGTATGCCCAGTAATCACCCTTAGCAGACTCGAATCCTGTCAACTTTGATGATTCTGACTGGCTTTGGGGGTTATCGAATCAGTTGGTATTTGTTATAGCTGCAAAATTATTTAAATGGGATTCTTGTTCTGTTCATAATTACAGGTTTGTTTTAACAGTTCTGTTTTGTACACTTTTATGAGCAAGAACCCTCTTTGGCAAATCCATCATAAATTCCCCGTGAGGATAGAGCAGGCGATTTTTCATTCCTTAGGTGCTTTGTCATGAGAATGGTCCCATAAAACCCTGATTCTGTCCTCTTAGCCACACCTAATTTTCACCTTCTGCCGAGAGCAGGGCCCCAAATCATCCCCACATCTCCTTATGAAATTCTGTTGAAAAACGTTAGTCCCTGTGCACCATGCACAAAGCCAAATTACTTTTGGAATATTCCATAGAACTCTTGAGAATCCAGGTAGCGATCAAGGCAACAGCACATCTTTCCCCCTCTTGGCACAATCTGCTGATTGATTTGTAGATTATTTTCTTTACCTCAAACCAGCTAAAGTCAAGTCTTGGGTCTAATTCTGTTGATTTGTTTATTAGCTATTATATTTTATTCTCAAACTCAGAGAACGCAAGGGAAAGCTCTGGGAAAGTAGAAGCCTCACTCTCTAGCCAGACACAATATTCTCCTGACAGTTTGCCAGGACTTTAGGATGTTTCTCAGATCTTTTACACTGTTGAAATGCAAATAAGAAAAAATAACTTCTAGAAAACACCAAGAAGAAACCACAGACTTATTCAGGGACAAAGCTGGTGTATGCTCATGTTGGTCTTCATATCCAAGAACATCTGCGTCGTTCTGGGCATGAACGCTTCCCCAGACCTCAGCGCGGTGCCCTGAGGAAGAGACGAGGAGACCTAACGGGAAGAAGCAGGAGTTGCTTTCTGGTTGTTGCGCCACAGAGGTACGCAAGAAGAGGCAGTGAGAAACATGGGGCGTGCTAGGCATACCGCAGTCTCAGCTGGGAACTTCCCAAAGGCTTAATGCTGTGCCCCATAGACTGATCAACAGAGAAGGACAGGCACAGAGTAGACATGACAATGAAAGGAAAGAATCATAAAAATTATGCAGGTGATTATTTTACTTTCCAGTTGTCTGGAGTATGTCTGGCTATCTATCTCTAGGGAAATCCCTCAAAACAATGTACATGTATCTCCATATTTAAAATAGTTAGATTCCCCGCAGCAGCAGTTCCTAAGCTTGTTCCCCTCCTGTGCTGGATACCAACTCCAGGACCAGCCTTCAGTCCTTCACATTCAGGATCTCAGGGGAGAGACACCAGTAAGCTGAAAGGTCTGGTTGACATATCAGCATTTGGGATTGCTGTAATGAAATGGGTCAGCAGCCCCCAAAGGTGGGAATCCCTGGGCCCCCAAACACTTGGTCCGAATGCATAGATAGCCTTGCAAATTCAGGTACTGTAATGTAAAATAAATGGCAAAATTTGGGATGGTTTTTGGCTGCAGTTGTCACCAGAAAAGGTGTAACTGGGGACTGGTGTGGGACTGTGTCATAGGAGTGAGGGTGGGGATGGAGACTGGCAACTCAGGACACACAATGACCTGGGTAAGAGAGACAGCTGGCCCAGAGTATTGAGCACAGAGAGGTTCCAGGTTCCAGACATTCGTTCCAAGGCTATAAAAAGGGATCAGAAGCCACAGACTAAGCTCAAGCACCTAGAGCACCTCTCCTGATATCTGGCAACCTGCTGATGCCTTTTGTATAGGATCAGAGAAGTTGAATAACCTGCTGGTAGTTACATAGCTGTTAAGTGGCTTAACTTTGGCCATTTGGCTCATGCCTTCTGACCCCACTTCTAGTTTTCTTTACTCTGCAGGACACTTCCAGTTATGGAAATTTTCTTAATGGGGTAAGTTTTGAGCCCAGCTGTAATGGAGGATGAAGGACCTGGTTTTGTAGGGAGGAGTCATTCCAGGCCAGGAAAGCACCAGAGTAGAGATGAATCTGTGTGTGCTTGGAACTAGAGACAGACAATCTTTGGAAGAGTTTCTGTTTTGGAAGCTGGGAGGAGGTGGATTATTCATGAGGAGAGGGAGAGGTTGGTCTTGCCTGGTGTCTGCACTGTTTCTATCTGATGCACAAGAAAATAGGGAGCCACTATGTATTCTTAAGCAAGAGTGTGATATGAAAACTGTCAACACGAAGCAAGCTTGGAACCAACATTTTCAATTAATGATAAAGTGGCTCCTGAGATTAGATTGCTGGGTCACTCTGCTCCTCAGAGCTTGCCCTCTGTTTCAGGAAGGCTGGGCACCTCTAGAGCACGTTCTTGTGCATATTTAACAGTAGTTAGTTGATTATCATCTAGGTCTTTCATAACTGCATCCCTCCACCACCACTCCAAGAATAAAATAACAGCTTCCTTCAATTGTACAGCTTATGAGATGTGGAAATTTGAAGTATTTTCTCTGTAGCACAAATTTCAAATGAAATGTCCTATAAAGCTTCAGAATCTAAGAGATCTTTGGGCCATTAACTTTAAAATCCCAGAACTAAAGACCTATTTTGCTACCAGTGTCCAACTCATGTCTGTTCCTAAATAATCATTATTGTGCATTATTCTTTTAATGGGTTATTTCCCAAAGTGGCAAGGAGGGAAAAAACACAGTGTACTATTTGATTTTGGATGCTCCTTTTTTGTTTTGTGGGATAGGACCTGGCCAGCGATGTCCCCAGGCACATGCTGTTCTGATCCGTGATTATGCTTTTTAGCCCACGCCTTTATGTCTGGGTCCTTAATGCCCAAGCTCCTATATAATTACCAAGTTCAGTGTGTGGGAATGAGGCAAATATTTTTTGTATGACTTTAGCCTATACATTACACATTGCTGTATTATTACAAGATATTTCCTGACCTTGGAGCTATACTATTAACTCTCTCAACTTGAAAAGACCCAGCAAAAAGATACTCCCAGTTCTTGGTCCATGATGCAAAATTCAGATGGCAGTGACTTGATCCACCTGAGGTCCCCTGGGTTCCTGGGGGAGGATTTGAATTTGGTACTAGTGCCTTGGTTCAGAGCCTGAAAGGGTCTTGAGAACTTTTCATTTACTATCCTGCCATGCCTCTCATGGCAGTTTGCTAAACTAGAGGGAGATTGGTGATGCTGGTTGTTAAAAGTTATCAGAATTTTAACAATCAGGCTAAAAAGAAAAAAGCTATGGCCAGGAAGTCAGGGCACTCCACTTAATCATGGACTATTGTAGTTCACTGACACAGAGGATAGCAGGAGTCTAAGTCCCCCAGAGTCTAAGTTCCCAGTCTCAGGAGTCTCTTTCCCAGAACTAAAATGATCCCAACGGCTTTGCCCCTAATCTGGGAAGCAGTTTATTTATATTTCAGCATTTTTGTATATGAAGCAGATAAATTTTTTTATTATTTCATTTATTTCCTATTACTGATTGACTATTCAAATAATATAGAAAGGAATAAAAGAGAAAGTAAACTCCCTAAAATCCAAGCACCCAGCAATAATTATCAACATTTACTGCTCATCTTTCTTGACCTTTCTCATATATGCATGTATATGTATCCATACAGGCAGGCAGACAGAAACCCACAAATATGTTTGTATGTTGACATTTGTTATTATATGAATGTGTTATTTTACAGTCTGCTTTTCTTTCTACTATATATCGTGATGCGTGTTCCTTCTGATGAATATAAATATACATCACTCTTTTGAATGGCTTCTGAGTATTCCATTACAGGAATAATGAACTTCTTCTCATTAATTGCTACTATGATTAGTGTCCCACTGATATCCTTCCACATCCATCCCTTTGTACCTCTTTAACTTTCTTTTCAAGAAAAGACTGTTGGACCCGAGGGCATGCATATTTTGAATTTTGATGCATGGTACCAAATGCCCTTGAGAAAGTTTATACCAACTTACAATCCTGCCAACAGTGAATGAAGGTACCCAAAGAAGAAAGAAATTAACTTTCCATTTTCTTAGGCTTTTTTGAATTCTGCCTGCCTTCAGAACTTTACCTCTAAATGCCTAAAAGGCAAATGTTGTGTTTATGAAGTACTGTAAGTTCTGTTGATCCTTACCCAGATTCCAAAACAAGTTATTAAATCAATGGTTTATGAAATTGGCATAAATCAGCAATCACTAAGATGCATTTGTTCCCTAAGATTAAGCAATGCTAAAGTCACTTTTTTTTTTTTGATAAGGTTATTAGAAAGGAAAATCAAGGGAATGGCATAGTCACAGGGTACCAAGATTTCAACCGAGTATCTGAGATGACAAATTCATACACACACACGCGCATACATATATCTTTTTTTCCTCTCTAAATAGAGAAGTAAGGACTGAATGGGTGGATTTGTAGTTGATTGGACAGCTGCACCCTAGGCAGGTTTGTTAATTACCTCTATAGGGAGGTTATCAGGAGGCCTGGGCTCTGTCTGACCTCCCAGCAGGTACACGGAACTAATTGCCTTGGGGAATACACTTTTTGAAAGTGGGATGCATCAAAGCTGGGAGGTTAGCGGAAACAATGACAGACATAATCAGAATTGAGAAAAATCTATGCAGGATGGAACTGTAGACCCAAATTTGGTCAGGTTAAGTTTAAAGAAAATATTCAATAAGGAAAAGTATGAAGTTTGTACTTAGCATTAAAATTATGATATGTGTGCCTATGTGTGTGAGTGTGTGAATGAACGGTGGAGAAACTGGCAGCCAGGATATGAGTTTAATCAATTGCAAATTAGAGCATTAGCTTTGCACAGCAGATGCCAAAAAGTCAATGGAACCTAAGAATATATTAATTATTTTAAAATAGTGTTTAGCACATGTAAGGACATACGTGCAGGCTTAGAGTCACACTCTGTTAGAGGAATTGTTCTCTAGGAGGAGCCCTAACACACTGTAGTGACCCGAGTGTGGTGGGGTGCAGAGTAGGAGCTAGGAGAAGTGGGAATGATGAGGCTAGAAGCTAGAGAAAATGAGCATAACTGTATTCAGATATTTGAAGACCTGAGCCCCCTGCACCTCCTCAAAAGAGGCAGAATTAGGACATGTGACTGAAGTTGCAGCTACGAAGCTCAAAATGTGAGTGGGGAATGGGCAGGAAGCATCCCATTTAAGCTATTTAACATGTAGTCTCATAGCTACTGAGTCTCCATCTCTAGTGTTAACATGATGAGGACTGGATCATCAGGACTACTTACAAACAGAATTCCTGTTTGGGGAAGAAGATTGTATTAGATTATTTCTACCAATACATGAATGGTGAGTGGCACTTACATGCCAAACACTCTCCCATGGATGGCCCAGACTTTGACAAAACTCCAAAGTCTTTTGCAGAGAAGTAAAGCACCATACTACCTGCTAACACTCCGACTCCTGCGAATGGTCCGCCGATAGCCATCGCCTGGTCGGGCTGGGGTGCAAAAGGAAGGGGCCAACTCTGTTTGCAGCGCAGCACATTAACTAGCTAGCCCCTCCTCCCTCCCCACTTTTCTGCTCAAGTGAGCATATCAATAAATGAATGAAATGATGTTCAATTTCAAATTATAATTATGGAAATATGCATGGGATACAATTTTTCACCTATCAGATTTTTAAAGATTAAAGGGTTTGAAAAAACTTCTTGTTCGCACAGTGCAGGGAAAGAGTTGCAGGCTGGATATTGACCAACAGTTTTAAAGGGAGTTTGGTGATATCTTTCAAAGTTTAAAATGTTTGTATTCTATTCTAGGGATCTCTCTTTTCCCCAGCACATTATAGAAACAGCTATTCTATGTTTAAGCATCTATCCTTGTTGAGAACAAACACATGAGGACAGGAAAAACTATTCCTTTGCAAAAATATTCTTTGAAGTATTGTTGGAGAAATGAAAAACTGGAAATGGCCCAAATGCCCATCATTCATTCGTTCATTCAAAAAATACATTTCTTGTGTGTCCACTATGTGCCAGGAAATGTAGGCACTTGAGATACATCTCTGAACAAAACAAAGATCCCTTTCCTCGGGGGCCTCTATTCTAACACATCAATAAAGGACTGGTAAATAAAAGTATACCCATAGAGAAGAATAATGTGTAACCATTAAAAATGAGGTAGGTCTGCATGTTCTTGACATGGAAGAATGGCCAGGACATATTGGACATTTTATTCTGAAAGGGTGTGTGTCTGTGTCTGTGCTTGCATTAAGCATAAAAATATTTAAGAAAGATTGGTAGAAAAACCTTAACAGCAGGGATAGATCTTGGGGTAGAGGGAAAGGGAATATTACTTTTCTTTTTATAAACTCTTTTGTTCTACTTAATTTTTCATGACTCACATGTATGACTTATGTAATAAAAACCTTATAGATGTTATTAAAAAAAAGAAAATTACGAAGCTAAATCAGTAGGTCTGCTAGAAAACTAAGGCTCATATCTCAAAGAAAATGGAAAATTCCTTACCCTATCTGTAGCCATTGAGACCAACATGATTAGGTGTTTGATGCTGTTCAGACTGCAAGGATGGAAATTAATCCCATAGTGCTCTGGAATGTAAAAGCAGTGGCATGAGCGGGCCTGCGGTGCTACAGGTCACGGGCATGGGGACTCGTCCACACTTGCAGATCGAATGGGCAGGCGGCCAGCAACAGGGGCAGGGCCCTGGGATAGCAGTCAAGTCTTCTGGGGCCTTCTCTTGGGTCTGTGGGTGGCTCACCTTCACCCTCTTGGAGCCTCGGTTTCCCCTCTATAAAATAATGAGCTTGGAATCACAAACTTAAGGTGTGGCTCAGTACTAACATTTTACGAATCTGATTATTCTGGCAAGTCCTCATTTGTAGGGAAGAGATTTGAGACAGCTACTAAAATTCTCTAGAGGCTATGAGAAGATCACCCCAACTTTCCAGTGACTCGCCTTTTCCTAGCTCTGTTAAGAAATATCAGTTATATACTTTAATATCTGGTTTGTGTTTACTCTTGTTTAAATACATTTGGGCAGTTTGTACTTTTGCTGTTTCAACTGCAAGGTCACAAAAAAACAGGAGTTTGGGATTCTACCTTAAATGGGTGATTAAGAAAAATTGTTTTTCAGAATTTTGATAAATTTAATTTGATGTGTTAGTGGGAAAAAACCCAACATGATTCAACAAACTAGACATTTCCCAACATGATTCAACAAACTAGACAGATGAAATTTAAATGTAATTTCATCCTTTCTGGAGATTAGATTTCTGTCAGATTCACAAACCCAGAACTTGTACTTTGCCTCTTCTTTGGAGGTGAGTTATCACAGAAGAGGCGGAGGATAGGTGAGTTTTCGTTTCTGTGCGTGGAGGGAATAACAGCCTGCGGAGGAGGAGAGGAGACCTGGGGATGCTGTGCCTGTCCTGTGTGTGCAGCTCGGGGCCGTGGGGACCTTCTATCCCGAGTAGATCTGAGACTCACACCCTCCTTCCACACAGAGCTAAAGCAGTCCTCCACAGGGTGCGTGCGGAGTGTCCGTGTGAAGCTCTTGAGGACACTGAGGTCCAAGCAGACGGGGGACAGCACGCAGGCAGCCCGGTGAGAAGACAGACCCCAAGGGAATGTTCCAGAGATTCGGTATTTGGGACACTCACTGCCGTTTCTCCCTTCCCATTTGTTTTTCAACTGATTGGAAAACTACTAATGAGTATGTTTGCATTTTCTCCAGTTGTCTTGCCCGAGTGCGAGAGCAGCCCCGGAGGGGTTGTTCTTCCTCTGAGGCGCTGGCTGTCTCTGCCTGGCTCCTCCTGCTTCCCTGCCACTGCCCGACTCTCCTGGCTGTCCCCTCACCCTCTCCTGGGGCTGGGGCTGTGCGCAGCGCTGGCCGGCAGCCCACCACGTGATTTGCTCACACCATCGCCTCTCCCCCTTTGGTGTCATTTGTTTTGTTTTGAAGGGGATGAGATGCAAGGGTGGTCTTAGGTGTGTGCCCTTCCCCTCAGCTTCAGGACGGGGGGCAGGCCCAGACTGCGTTCCCTGCCGCTTGTGTGTGGAGCCCACAGCCTCTGCCGGGGAACACCCTCTGTCCTCCCACGGTTCTTGGGTGTGTTCATCCTCTTGACGCTGCTCTGAATTTCTGGTCTCCACTGTCTGCAGCCCAATCCATTCTTCATTGTTTTGCTCATCCTTCTGATGACAGTGTCTCAAGCTTCAGACCATCTTCATAATGTTCTCCATGTCCTAAGACTTCATTCTCATACCTTTTAAAGTGAACATATAACTATCGAAAATTCCTGTGAATTATCTTGCCCCCAGGGGTGTGGACACCTCTCGTCATAGCCTTTGCTGTCTGAGACTCTCGGTCTCTTCCTGAGGGTGCTGCTGGGTCACTCACCCCACGGCTCCTGGATGGTAACTCACACTGTCAGTTTCCAGTCTATCGGCCAATTCTGTTGGGCCAGATGCTAAAGCTTTTTTCTCATTCGTTCGTTAGGGAGCTGATTTGGTAATGCCAGGTCTGCGTAAACCAATGATAATAAATATTTGTTGAATTATGAATTGAATGAAGTTCTTGGCTTTGTCAGTATACTTTTAGAGTCTGAATTCTGTCATCTGCAAATATTCTCTTTTCTTTCCTCCTTCCATTCTTTCTTTCTTCTCCTCTCTTCTCTTTCCTCTCCTCTGCTTCTCTCTCTCTCCTCTCTCTTTCCACCCTTCCCTCCTCCCTCTCTTCTGTTTTCCTTCCTCCTTTTCTTCCTAGGCTCTTTCATTCTGTCCCTTCTTCTTTTCCTCCCTTATTCCCTTTTCTTCCTTTTTGTCTTTTTTTCTTTAAAAAATTGAGATTTGCTGTTGAAGTTTACTTTCTAAAGAAACTCATAACAGACCATGCACAGAATGCTTCCACAGTTTAGTAGAAGAGTTTGGGCTTTTTTCAGGGACCCTCTATTGACTCTGAGTTGAAACAGTTTAGACTCCACATAAAATATGCGTTGTTTACCCAGGCTCTTCATGCTCTGCATACTGTTACAGTCCTTGAAGAGCTTGTCAGTGACAAGTAAGATAAATGAATGAAGAGGACTTTACAAGTGTTTAAAAGCTAAGTATAGCATGTGCTGCCCTCTACTTAATTAAACAGACCTGCGCTTAACTAAGTAACTTTGTGCTGGAAACTTCTAGGGCCTTCCCCCTCCCCCAGACCCCACCACTAGCAATGGTGCTCAGAATATTAGAAATTCCTTGGTTGTCTACACTTGCTAGTGTGTTAGCCCAGATTCAAAGCTATCTTGCTGGTCGGAGCATTAAGAGTTAGTGCAAATTGTGGATAATGACTTTTGAAGTTATATTAGGGATGGTCGGCAACACAGACTTCTTTGGGGCTCAATTAAGATTTAATAATGTGTCTGAGATTCATCCTTTTTCAGAGAGAATATTAAAAGCAAAAGTGAGCTGCTTCTCTTTTAGGCTCTCATTAGAGTCAGAGCCCACTTCCAACTCAGCCTTGACTCGTTTTTACAAAGGAGTCAGTTCTGTGGGTCTGAGCAGCAGGGCACGTTGATTACATAGGAGGCTCTGGAGTCAGAGTCTCAGATCTACCAGTTGTGTGAGCCTGCTAGTCTTTCTTAGCCTCAGTTTCATCATCTCTAAAGTGGGGGTAAAACAGCCTCCACAAGACTGATATTCAGGGCATGTGTGTTTGTGTTGCTCTTGGTTCTCATGAGTTTTTGCCCGGGTCATGGCAGCTTTTAACAATTTTGCGGACAGCCCCATTGCAGCCTACGCTACAGGGTTGACGTGACTGACTAAATGAGAGGACACCAGCAAAGCTCTATTCCTGCACGCAGCAAGGGCTAGTCAGTACTGCTTCTAAGTGTTGGTGTTAACCGGGGCTCCATCTCGCAGAGTGGGTCTTCTTTCTTTTTTCTTTTTTTTTAATTTCAAAATATTATGGAGGTACAAACGTTGAGGTTACACATATTGCCTTTGCACTGCCCGAGTCAGAGCTACAGTGCGCCCGTCCCCACACCCATTAGGTGTGAATTTGTCCATTCCCTCCTTCCCCTCCCTCTTGCCTGACACCCAACGAATGTTACTTGCATATTTGCACATAAGCATCGATCATTTAGTACCAATTTGCAGGTGAGTACATGTGGTGCTTGTTTTTTCCACTCTTGTGATACTTCACTTAGAAGAATGGGCTCCAGCTCCATCCAGGATAATATAAGAGGTGTTAGTTCTGACACTATTAAGGATCCTAACATGGGCAGAGTATATAGAACTCTTTCTTCCCCCGTGGGCTGCAATGGCTGGTATCAGAATGGGGAGGTGATGCCCCTGGCTACAATCATTATCCGTAACCCTCCAGGGAAGCCCTTGGGTGCTAAGGTGGCAGCAGGAAGCAATTCAACAAAATAATTTCCTTCCTCTGAGTTTAGCAGAAACAACACAACAAAGAAAAGCTGCACAAAATGTGCAGTAAGGAATAAGAACTGTAGTTCAGCATCTATCCATGTGGTGTTTGGTTCATGCTGAAGATGTTCTTCCTTCACTTGCCCATTTTATAATACAGGAAATGAGGCTCATGGAAATGTGATTCAGTATTTGGCAGAAACAGA
The DNA here is from genome assembly GCF_040939455.1 of Microcebus murinus. Lineage (NCBI taxonomy): Eukaryota > Metazoa > Chordata > Mammalia > Primates > Cheirogaleidae > Microcebus > Microcebus murinus. Next base: position 160,578,716 of record NC_134104.1, on the reverse strand, counting down.
ACTGGTGCCAGGCAGGTGTTACTTCCTGGGGGAAGGTGAGAGTTCTGTCACCCTAGATGTTGAGAAATTCTAAGAGGTATTTGTAGGAAGGAACCTGGTCGTTGCAGTTGTATTAGTTCTATGCGAAAGTTAGGTACAGCTTGTTAATCATTCAGCAAGCATTTTAGCTGGGATTCCTGCAAAAACAGACCCCAAGATAAGGGCTTAATGCAGGTAGTTTATTTGTGAGATGATCCCAAGAAGCGGTGAGAATGTGGAAGTGATACAGAGAAGGAAAAAGGCCAAGAAAGGGTACGTTGGTGGGCAGTTCTTGCTACAGTCAGCCAGGTCTACTTCTGCTGGGGACCCACTGAGAGATCTGGGAACATACCATGGTATTGTCCCACTGAGGGGCCAAGATGCTGACTATTTATCCATCCCTTCCCACTCACAGGTTGAGGGTTATTCCGGGAGCATGAGCTCCCCAGCACTTTGGTCCTGCCCTGTTCCCTGGCCAAGCCTGCATCTGTGGCCACAGGAAGACCTCAGGCAGAGAGCTATGCACAGGCTTCCTGTGGAAGGACAGTCACACATGCAGGACTGCCTGTCGTGCACAGGGAACCTCCAGGGTGGGACATGAGGATGGGAAAGGGGCCCTGACATTCTCTGTAACAATTTAAAAATAAAATAAAATAAAGATACTGAATAAGTAGATATAAAACCAGCACCTAAACCCTCAGGGTGAGCTACTAATTTTCTGTCTATAAATAAGTACCAAGAGAGGCACCCAGAAGAAAGTTGGGAGGGGAATCCCATTAAGCCTCTGCTCTGCTGCAGTGGGTAGCAGGCGGGAGGGGCCTGCCGGATGAGTTGGGGGAGATCATACCACTTTTCAAGGCAGGACTGACACTGTGGCAGTGGATTCTATAGATAATTTGTAAGCACTGAGATGCCAAGAGACTGGCTCATTTTCCCAGAGGTGTCACGGTTTGGTATGTGTGAACATATGGCTATGGCTCTATCTTAAATTCCTTCCCAAATGCCCCAAATTGATAAGTTCTTTTGAGAAAAAAGATGGCGAACTATCATCTCAAATGCTTTTCCTGCTGTCCCACATCCAGGAAAGGATGAGAAAAGCAACACACAAGCACAGGGATGCACACACCCCCTTTGGGGTTCCATTTCCCCTCACTGGCCTGTTTCTCCTCTTGAGTGATTAGAGGCCAGTTTACTGTGGAATCTCCCCGTCCGCTCTTCCTTATGCCACACCCAAGCCGACCTTCACATCGTAGGTGAAGGGCGTATGAGCCAGCGAGCCTTATTTGATGCCCCCGCCCTCAGCCAGAGGGGACCTGGCCTGCGTCTGGACATCCCATTATACCATTCCCTTCTCTCCTCTTTTCCTTCTCACATTGCGCCTCCAGTTCATCATGCCTTAAGCCCTATGCCTGGCCTGGGACCTTACCCTTCATATCATTGCCCTAGTGCTCTGGAGTTAGAAACCCGGCTGCAAGTCCTGTTCCCCAGGCTTAGTTTCCTCATCTGCAAAAGAGGACTCCTAAGAATAGCTATCTCAGCAGTGAAGATTCAACAAGAGCATTCTGGCCAAACATTTAGCACACTGTTTATAACAGGCTAATTAGAATCGAATTGTTAGGACACTGTAATTATTCTTGTTGTTGTTGTCATTGTAGATGTTCAGCAAGTGGTGAATGAATTTCAGTGCAGTGTCCACAGTACAAGCCTTCGCAGCACTGATTCTTACCTGCTCGCAGAAAGCTCCCCAATGCAGTACATCCCTCTATAGCTGCTTCATCCTCTTGCTTCATTTTGTCCTCCAGCTGTGACCCGAGCACTGGAACCCAGATCCTGCTCGGCCACGGTTCACTGCTGTGTCAGCTAGTAGGTGTCCAGGAACACACCCCCTCCACTCACTGTCCAGCTGTCTGGTTTCCTCATCTTCTACTTGGAGACGAGAGAACTTTCACCTTGCTCTGATTAGGTGGAAACAAAACTAGTAGAAGAGTTCCTGAATATTTTATATTTCCCTGGTGGGAAAGAGAAAAGAAAACCTGATAGAATAAAACTGTAATTGCTATAGCAATTGTAATTGCTATTATCTCCATATCCCATAACAGCAAATCTTATTCTTTTTTTTTATTTATTTAAACCATATTCATGAAGGTTTTGTTAACTTGATCCAGATGATTGATCAAAGCATAGTTTGTTATTGCCACCTTGCTAAAATATTTTTAAAGGCAGTTTTAATATTATGCTTTTATAGCTACATATTGCCATTAAGCTATTGAGTCTATTACTAGTCAGTCAAGGATTTTCATTTCGTGTCAAGAGCTCCTTGGATAAATGCTTCAGAAACGTCAAAAGAGATGGAGTCTCTGGCACCTTTTCACAGATGGTGTTCATTAGGGATTTTGGTTAATGGATAAAGCTTCAGTTTTCCATGGTTGACTCTTGGCACTATCAAAAGCCTTCCAAAGTCCCCTGCTCCTCCAAAGCCTTGGGGGTAGTGAGGAAATGAACCTGCTAACACTCAAATGTCCCTTATTCCCAGTGAGGTGAGTAATTGAGGAGGTGGTAGAGCATTTCATTGCATCCACTTTACTAAGGAATGGAATACATCAAGAAGAAGACCAAATTGATTGGCCCAACAGCTCCAAAACCATCCATGTACTCCACTTTCTCCACTTTCAAAAGTTACAGCAGACAAAAACAGCAAACAACAGGAAAAGCTAAACTATTACATCGAGAGTCAACTACTCTGCTGGCTCATCCCAGACTACCATTGTGCATTTTCCCCTCCTATCTGTTCCACAGCAGCCTGTGCCTCCCCGTTTGTTCGTTTATACATTCACACACTTATCTGACACACATTTACTCACCGTTTCTACACCAGTCTCCGTGCTAGGTGGGGAGTAGAAGGTGATCCAGACACAGGGCTTCCCTCAAGAGATTTTCCACCTAGTGGTGGAGAAAGCCAAACAAACATGCAGTTATTTACCATGAGGTAAGTACCACCATCAGGGCTGGGGGTGGTCCCTAATCCCCCCCCCCAGGGGGCCCAGGGAGACACTGTTTCTGGAGGCAAAGGTGCTGAAACTAAAACGGGAAGAAGGGACGGGTGTGACGCAGGTATAAGGGTAGAGGATGAAGGGCAGGGTAGAGACAGAGAACAACATGTCCCCAGGTCCGGGAGACGGGCTCTAGAGGGTGCTGCACAGGTAAATAGCAGTCACCTAGAAAGAGACTTGATGCCCCAAGAAGCTCCAAAGAACTTGCACTCAGGAAGGAAGAGGAGTCTGGCGTCACTCTGGCTGGAATGTGCTCCACGGGAGGCAAGAGTGCAGTGCGGCAGGTTGCTGCTAGGGCTGCGGCCTAGAGAAAGAAGGTGGCTGGCGCCTGGAAGAAAGAGGAAGTAGAAAATGAAATCTGATTAGATTTGTCTCCACAGTCATGACAGAATATAGTAAAAAGAGTACAGTTAGCCAAAGGTAGAAGTGTCTGGTCAGCAGTTTGGTAGACACTGCAAAGGAAATGAAAAGGGGCCTCAGTGGATCACTGAATGAGTCCCCAAGTTCCCAAGTGCTGTGTGCGGAAGGCTCTCCCTGTCCAACTCGGTCTCAGTTTTCCCGGGCTTTCAGTTTCGACTGCCGGAAGACTTGCTGTTGGGCTTTGTGGTGGGCACCTGCTGTGTCTGATGGGTATGAGCCATTAGACGTGAGGTCACCTGGTAAAGTGTCAGGAGCTATTTGAACAAGTGGTGTCCCTGTTCCAATCCTCGTTACAGCTTTCTGCAGTTTCTTTCGTTGACCATTAGGGAGTGTTATTCTTGACTTCCTCTCCTGTCCAGACCATAGCTTATGTGTTAGGAAACCAGTATAATTGGGTGGGGATGAGGGTAGGTAGTGCAGATTTTTTATAAAATGATAAGAGATCCATTTTCAATTTGACAATCAAAGGAACAGGATTGGTCAAGCTGTTTTTATAGGAGAGAACACTAGAAACCAGCCTGTAAGAAATCGGTCACAGTTTAGGAGATATGTTACAAGCAAGATAAATAAAAATGGTCTCCAGTATCAGACCAAACTCTCATTTTTCATCTCTGTTTCACACTCTTCTCTTCCAGCCCAGACTAATCAAAAGAAGCCTCTTCCGCTCACAATTGCTCTGTGTACATTTCCCCAGATCTGGTATTCACATGAACAACGTGGTTTATTTACATTTCAGCACCAAATTGGAAAGATGACATCATTCATTTACAGTCTTTATCCCATGACATGCCTACTCTCCAACACCTCATTTCAGCAGACACATTTAGGACTGCATATAGCATCTTGTTTAGCTTGTACATTCTTTTATGGAATACAGTTCAAAGGTAGGAAACTCTAGGCTTGTCGCTGGTAAGAAAATAATCTCATAAAATCACAGAAGCTTCCCCAAAGGATAAGGACATTATGATGTTTACAATAGCAGAGTTATTATTTGTTCATTTAGGCTCCATCGTTCATTCTTGGGCAAGTCCATTCCATCTTGCCCATAGCAGATCTCACAGCTTCCTTCAGGCTCTCCGAATTGTATTTAGAAGAAACAATTCCAGCTTTATTAGTTGATGAGTTCAAAAGTACAGACTCCTAACAATACTAGAATTGTAGGTGTGAGCGCTGTATTTCAGAATCTCATGTAGAAATGGAAGCCTGACTAGGGGGATCTCAGTACTTGGTCTGCAACAGCCCTGCTGACCTGCTCTTTCTCACAAGGCGTAACTTGTTCGTGGGGTCTTCCAACACTTTAAGTGGACAAGCGAAGATGGAAATGTTATCAACTGCCAAAGGTTGCCTGGGATTTTTTATTTAATTTCTAAGTGGATCTTTTTCTCTATTTTTATTGTTTTTATTCATATGCACATTGTTTTTTACATTCACTTTGGGGCCTTTCAAATATTGTACAAATTTTAAAAAATAGAGTGAGTAAATCATGTGACCTCCTCTGGCAGATAGAATTGGGATGTGAGGTGTTTCCAAAACTTAGCAGAACCAAAGCATTGTATGGGAAAGCTATTTCTACCTGTTCAGTTGTTTGGCTTTTCTGTTAGCAGCAAGGCAAGAAAAGAGGCCTAAAGATTGAGAATTGGATGACCCAGAAAATCATCACGTTCTGTGTTAAGAAAGGGACTCTGAGGGACTGAAATCTATGCCTTACTTATCTAGCTGCCAAATGAGAATAGTAATAATTGCCTCTGGGAAAGTTTTGAGAATAAATGAAATTGTGTGTGAAAAATACTACAAGAATGCAACTATGTTAGGTCCAGAATTCTCTATTATCAGAGTATCGTTTATATTACATAATAAAACTCCAACTGGTCGGAGGCTCTGCCAGCCCCTGATTTCTGGCTGTCTTAAAGAAGTACTCATGGCTCACTGTCATCTTGAGCCACCAAAGGGACCGTTAGGCAACTCATGAATTGTCCTCAACTCTCAGTGACCCTCCCTGCTGAAAACAAGCACGTAGCTGCTCTCTAGGATGGCAGCATCCTCAAAACCACGGCCCCTCCTTCCTTCAGTCACTCATTTCAGCAGCAGGTGCTGCGTGTCTACATCTAGTGGGCCTGTGCTGGATTCTGGGAAGAGGCAGATAAAAAAATAGCTTCAGGGTCTACAGACATGTGGCAAATAAATCCATGGTTGGAGAGCTGTGTTCAGCAGGAGGCATGTGTCACCCGTGGAGTCAGGAAAAGGCTCCTAGAGAAAATACTGGGAGGTAGCCAGACACCGGAGTTGGAAGTGAGGGGAGGGCCAAAGGAGCCATCACAGGCCAAGGAAACAATGAACCAAGAAGGGGAAATTTCCTACAGCAAACAACAGCAGCAATAACGGCAATAACAGCATTTGACTTTTATTGCCAGGTACTGGACGGACACTTGAAAAGTCCATCGTATCATTTGCTCCTCACAGCAACCCCAGGGAAAGAGGTACTATTGCTCCCATTTTAGAGTTGAGGAAATTGAAGTTTATGAACAGTTATCTCTCTTAAGGCCACATAACCAGCAAAGAGGTAGAGCAAGACTTGAAACCAGGCAGTCCCATCACCAAACCCTCATTTCCTAGCTTTCTAGGTTGGATAATTTTATCTGCTTTGTTCCATGTCTTTAGGTATTCTGCTAGATTCTGTGAGCCTGTCGGGTCCATTCATCACTGGTCTATGTCTTGCCCTGCATAATAAAGCAATACAATTCTATGATCCTGGAAGTTTAACTATGACACCTAGCCTCCTGGGACAAACACCATGAGCTGCAAATTAGAGCGGTCAGCTCTTTTTCATCAACTTTGCACCTTTTGCTCAATTCCCTCAAGGAACAAAATCGATTAAAAGGTCCATAGGGAGCCCTTTCTCAAGAAGCCATCATAGCCACAAACCATCTCCATGGGCATTTCTGCATTTGGCAGCTTTCAAGTGGACTTTCCTGCTTTGTCTTGTGAGACCACTGTTTATCTGTCCTTCTGTGTTTCTATCCAGCCCTTTCCCATCGTCCCCTCCAGGGCTGCCTTCTCTGGCTAGCGGATGTGATCCTTGGCACTCTGTGTGTGTGTGTGGGGGGGGGGGTGTCAGGGAAGCACATTAACATCTACAGATGTAACATTATAGCTCCAGGGATGAGACAAAACCTTTTTCACCAAAGCTAATGGCATGGTGCTTTCTTTATTAAGTTTCAATTTGACTAAAAATGAAAACTTCTGGATTAGGAGCAAAGGAAGGCCTTTAGGTACCATAATTATGCCCTGAAGCTCTTTGATTGGTCTTCTAGCTCCTGATGGAATCTTCTGGGTTTTTTTGTTCTGCACAGACCCAGAACAGAATGAAGCTGATAGCAGACAACTACGACGAGGACCACCATCATTACCACCACCACCACCACCACCACCACCACCGATCTCCTGGGAGGCCACAACATTCCAATCACAGGCCCTCTCCAGACCAGGTTAGTTTCATTGGCGCTTACCTCCTGGACCCTTTTTACCCTTTGGATATCTTAAGATAAAATAAATAATCCTCAAGAAATAATAAACAGCATAAAGTGATATGTTCTTTGAACTGAAACTAATAGCTTTGGTATTTATTTCCATCACTCAAGGAATCTAAATGTTTTCCTTTCTCCTTCCTCTTTAATTTTTTGTCTTTTCTTGTTTATGTTATGCATTTTCTCTGCTCCCCTCCTTTCTTCTTTCATAGGTATATAGTCAATCGCTGGCTCACTATCTAATGGCGGGTTACTTTGGAATGTTTCTTTCAAAGTTTTAAGCGAAAGCACTCTGTTTCCAGGAGCTCAGCAACCAGAGAAGCCTTGAGTTTGCTGAGCACTGTCCTAGAAAATTCCTTAGTGATGCAAATTAACGGTGCAGTAAAACAACAAGAAGAGAAATCTGTTTTGTTGCCATTTTAGCCAGTGAAGTCAAGGAGTCTGGTTTATTTGATTTGGATCCTGTCTCCTCCCTTGATTAAGTAAAAGCAAATGAAAAGATGGATTGACAAAAACAAAAACCACCTGCAGTTCAATAATATTCCCGTTCACCCACCAAATGCAAAAATGGGTTATAGTGTTTAGTATTAAAACTCTTGACAATGATTTTATGGAAATTAGGAAATTAAATGCAAACTAGCAGGATAATATAGTCAGTATGAGCAAAATGTCTTACTACATTGTACTGAGACACTCCTCTCCTTTTTATTTTTGGTGCTCCTAGTATAACTTACACATGTACGTAGGTATAGACAATGGGTAATGCAATAGCACCGTCTAGGTAAGTGTGAACTCCTTTGGATATGGGAGCGTGAGGGCTTGTATGGGAGAGTATGGGCTTGTTCAACTGTGGGAAAAGAGGGTTTAATTGTTTGCTGCGGAGGAGCTGCTTATTATGCTCCTACAAATTTTTTCTAGTGTCTCTGTTTCCTTTTCACTTCATGTCACTAGCATCTCAAAGGAGGAGTTAAGAATCAAAGTCTCTAAGGTGTTTTACCAGGAGTGCCACTCCAGGGGGTACTGTTTACATAGAACACAACATTAGAAGTTTCTCCTAAAGCTGGGGAATGAGGCAGCCTGGACCAGGAGGCTCCCCAGCCCCTGGGCTTGGCCTGACCTTTGTACCTGAAGCTTTTGCCCTCAGAGACCCCAACACTGCAGACGCTATTTACACTGGACACCTAGATTTCTGAAGCCAAGTGCAAAAAGGCACCATTTCATGTTTTTAGCTCTCAAAAATGGCTCTTGATTTGGAGATCTCAAAAGTAGAGGTATTAGTTTCATGTCTTTATCTTGTATGTCTATATTTTTGTTCTGGTTTGGTTTTATATATCGATTCTCCCCCCTCACCGCACCACCACCTCCCTACACTCACCTGTGCCAGCATGCCTGGCACCCTGCTAGCTAAGTCTGTTCACTGTCCTTCTTCGCCCTGCCCTTTGCTCCTTGGCATTCTCCCACAAGGATGAGCGTGAGCTTTCACTGGTGGAAGACCTGCAGACCCTACTTTGATTATTCATCTGAGCTACACATGCATAAGGTCACCCTGGCTTTACCCCCCTGAGAGACAGTGGAGCCAAACGGGGAGTGGGTCACATGAGGACCTGCCAGGATAACAAACTGGTTTGTCTCATCACAGAGGCACACATGCTAATACGTCCTGCTGTGAATGGGGCACCTGACCACATTTATCTGCCTTGTGAATATTTCTCACAAAAGCTAGTCTCCTACTACTGTTCCAGAGATCTTTAATCACAAACTAGAGTGTCTTGCCTACTTGGTTGACCCTCATGTTTGTCTGTTGACACTAGAGGTTGTCATGGGGCAGAAATAATTGCTCCAGGGTGGTGCCTTTCCAGGAAGAATTAGCATTCCTTGAAGAATGTCTGGCTAAGGCATATTGTCAGGACCTTCGACACACATTTCTCATTGCTGCCGTTAGGGGATGGTGATGGTCTTCCACTTTCGCACCACCATCCCAGTGAACACGCTGAGCAACCCCAGGACATACAAGCAGGTAGCCTCGCTCCCTTCTCCAGGTGAGAGATCCAGGCCCTGGGAGAGGGGTGAATAGCCTGGAATCCTGCTGCTAATATTTGCTTATTTGAATAATACTTGGAGCACATGTACCATGCCAGCCACTCTGTGGGGCTTGAGGAAGAACATGATGGACGAGACAGAACCCTGCCTTCAGAGACTTTGCTGCCTAGTCCTAGGACAAGAATTCAGGTCTTCTGATGTCCTGTTCACTTCTTTTCTGGGCCATGCCAACCAGATCAAGACAGATAAAAAGTACTTATGACTTAAATAGGGGCCCATGACTTAGAAATTGAGTCTGCAGCAGGGTTCACTGTGAAATTGAAATATCCTTGGTGAGAAGGATAATTTGGGGGTTTTAAATTGGAGTCAGTAAGGTAGTAAGGCTCTTTTGCTGTACCTTCTCAATTAGAGAGGAAGGGTGAAGCAAGAACCCTGGTGTGCAAGAAGGCTCGCTCTCCCGGTGGCGACGGCTGTCCGCTCAGGCCTGGACCCCCTTTCTGCCTAGGTGCCCAGTCTAGGGCAGTGGTCACCTCCCCTGTACTGCAGATCTGAGATTTAGTAATCAACAATGTCTATGTCAATATATACGCTATTATAAATCTAAGTCCCAGAATGTAATAGTTATCACTGGCTGGGAAGTCTTTCCCAGTACAGGGTAAAGCTACTTCTTAGGAGAAAATGCCAGCCTTGTATCAGTATGTGACAACATGAGAGTCTTAATAGCGGGGTGATTTGGATGAGATTTAAACTAAACATCCATAACATACCCATGTTAACTGACCTGACTTAAAGGGGAGAGGTCTCTTTCAGGGATTCCTGATCCACTTCCCATGAATCTTCCAGCCGTGGCCTTCCTGGGGCACTAAGGATTGACTGACTAAACAGTGACTTATGGAAGAAGGGCTACAAAATGTTGACATTGCCTCTTGAGCTTTGTTAAGAGATCAAAACATATGAAAATGAAGAAATATGAAAAATCAGTCACTTTGCTACTTTTCCAGAAAAATCTCATTTTTCCTTAAGAAATTCAATTTAAGTATTGCCAGGTATTTGCAGAATTATATTCGTTTCCCCTTTATTCCCTGTCCCCTTCTCCTTCACTATGATTTTGCTTTCTCTTTAAGAGAAATTTAATCCAAGTAGTATAAGTCTAGACTAGCATTTCCCAAAGTAACTTTTAGAACATTAGTCCCATGAGGAAAGTCTTGAAACAAAGAGTCTATGGGCAAAGAATTTTGGGAAAGTACTGCATATTATAACTCCATCTTGGGGCATCCTGGTGCAATTAGCAGATCAAAGGATCTAAAAAAATCATATAAGAAAGAAAGCTTTCTAATTTTATTTAATCCAGTGTTTCCTAGGCTTATTTGATCATGTTTTTTTTTTCTTTTCTAATAACATCTGTGCTCTAAGAAATATTGTTCTCAGAGTATCAGGTGAAAAAGGAGACTACCAGGTTGAAAACATGACTGATCCAGTTTCCAGCAATGTTTTTCATCAGAAGGTGGAATGTTAGGCAATTTCATGCTTTGCATAACAGAAAATGAAAGTACCTCTTCCATTCATTTCCTGGGATACCTTCTGAAAGGCTATAGCACCTGAGAATGAGTTATCCCTCCAAGAACTAAGTAGATGTGAATTGAGGGAGCCGTTAGGATGAGGAGCCAGGATATCAAGGATGGTCAGAAATACACAGCCCTCCAGGGATTGCAAATGAGTGTGATGAGAGGATCAGAGGATTTGGAGAAGATGTAAGAGAAGTTGGTATGGTGTGGCAGTCCAGCGATCTAACCCCTACCTGAGAGAGGAGCAGTTAACAATTGGTGGCCTGTGACTCCCAGGATGGCCACAGCCATTGAATATGTCCAAGCAGAATATCCAGGCAAAGTCCCTGGGTCTTGGGTTGGATGTTGGGTCTTTAAGGGCCTAGATTTCACTGTTTTTTTGTGCAAAATGCACCTATATTTGTTAAAGCACTTCGATGATAGTTAGGAGGGGCCTAAATAGCAAAGAACATAAACATTTTGGAGCTGGAAACCCTAGACCAAGTGGCTGGCAGCCTAGGAGAAAACTTTCCTCTCTTGTCTCTCCCTCCTTCATTGAATGGAAATATTAATACTTAACACATAGGAATTGGGAAGCTCAAGGGATTTTTGACTACCTTTAAGACTTCTAGATCCTATTTAAAATTTAAATTTCACAATTTAGTTACAAAAATCCTACTTCTAAAGGAGAGCTACAGAATTTAGCGGCATAGAGACATAACGCTTAAGAGATCGATCACAGAAAAATGTGGGTGAATTTTACATTTTATATTGATTCTTTGTTACATATTCACATCTGTTTGGCCCTTAGTAGGCACTCAATACGTGTCTGCCGAATGACCTGCTCCCATAGTGCCTTTGGGAAATAGTAAGGGCAGGTGGAAGTGTCCCCAGTGTGCAGATAGAGAACTGGAACTCAGAGGAATTGCTAATGATCTATAGTCAAAAAAGTGAATGAGCAGGCCCAAGGTGAGGGCCCACGTCTCTGAGTGCTGTTCCTTGGTGGCAAAGTCTTTGGATGTTGGTGTGGTGGTATCTATGCAACCACATATATTTATGATTGTATGACCATAACACATCCACTTTTTATAAAATGCAAATGTGTACTGCATTGCAGTACATTTTATCCTATTTTGATTTACTTTCCAAAATTGAATTAAAATATCATCTCATGAATCAGTTATCTTTCCAGTTGCCCCAGCTTTTATTGTCTATATTTCCATTCCTCTGTTTTGTGACTTTATTCCTTTCATTTCCCCCATTTCATCTGTTCCCCTTTGCTCGTCTCTATTCATGTCCTCGTACCAATAAAAGTGTGGCTTCCTGCAAACTCTCCCTCTGCCATGGAATCACCAGAATGAGATCCTCAAGCAGAGGAATTGCTCTGGGTCCTGGGGGCTCTTGGCAGTGGATCGCCAGGGCAAGCCAGGCCCCAGAGCAAAGAGGATGCTTCATTCGGCCAAAGGCTTCTCTCAGATCAGCCAGGGTGATAGGAACACATTCAGATAGTAGTGACCTTCCCAGAAGCTGGGTTTTCCATTTTGCATTCTTAAATTGGGGTTGTCTACTCTGTTGATCTAGTCCTAGAAAATTGATTGCCCTAATTGTCAATATCACCCACTCTACTTGGCAATTCACAGCACCTGCCCGTGGATGTAAACAGTGATCTTTGGTCCTTTTCTGCTGCTCCTGGTCACTGTGTGGTCCCAGCATATGTTGCTCTCAGCAAGATGTGAGTCTGTGCCACTAGACACATTTCAGGGCACTGCATGTCCACTTCCTTTTTCTGCTGAAAATTCCCACAAATTTCTGCTTTGGACTCATGTCATTTTGCCCTAAGCCATCAAATAATTTGGTCACTAAAGAACCTGGACCTAGATTTGGCCTTCTTTTCAAAGTGGTGGTCATGGGACCCAGATACAGATTGTATTTTAAGATATAATAAAATGATCCCAGTGACCCAAGCCACAATGGATAATGGAAATCTGTTTTTCATTTTTGTGTATAGCCTCTGGATTCCTACACAGAAGCAGATACCCAGAGTACTGAATCTGTACTCTGATTCAAAGAGACTGCAGCATTTGCTGCCTCAGCTTTGAGATTTTGAGGGCAAAACATCCACCTTCCCCCCTCTTCTCATAGGCAGAAGAGCCATAGGTAGAGTTAGCTCAGAAAATAAAAGCAAGGTCATTGCTTTCTCACCCTCCCACCTCTGTCCATGTTACACACAGCTGAGCCTTGAGTACCTGCTCCCACGTAGAATTAGTGAGTGTTCTGTGAAATATTCTCATAGGATGGAATTCTAGCCATCCCTACAGTTAGGCCCTCATTGAGGTCGTGGCTGGAGGCAGATGACGTCTCTAGGACCCACAAGATTCCTGGCCCCAGATCTGTTTTTGCAAAACCTGCCTGCTTTTCTTCTCCTTCTCTCAGGGCCCACATTTTGGGTTTAGTCCCCAAGAAGTTGGTGGAGTCCCATGGTCTACCAGGAGGATGAAGCAATCCCAGCAGCCCCTCCTCAGGCCCTGTGACTTCTCAGAGAGCCAGCTCTAACCCCGGGAGTCCCCGCTCACCCTCAGCCCTCTCTGTGAATGTCGGATGAGCCGTTGTGATTGATGCTCTGCCTTCCTTGCACTTTCACCAGCAGATTAGCCAAAGTGCAGCCCTTGAGTTCTAGCAAACACACAAGGGGTTTAATTTCTCTGTTGCCCCCAGAAGATGGATTCTGTATACAGAGTTGTTATTCCTAGCCTTTGCTTAGGGAGGAAAAAAAAAGAATTTATTTTATGTTTTGAGGTTAAATGACTGTGGGATAAATGTATACATAGTGTCTTGTGTGTGTATATATGTATGTATCGCTATAGGTCAGATGACCTGAGGACTTTGCCACATATGGAAGAATTTTGCAAGATCATGTTTAACTAGAAATCTCTCTCTCCAACTTCCCCTGAGTGCATGTTTGAATATACATTATGTATACACATATATGTGTGTGTGCATGTAAATACATCTTCATGTTTCCTACGTAGAAGAAAAATTAACTTGTATATCAGAGCTTACAAAAGTACAGTTCCAGGACAGCAAAAAGCCAGAAATATTTAGTTCCCTATGACAGTAAACTGATAAGAAAAGTTATGTGTTTTAGGATTTTCATATCAGTTTTCAAACCAAGCTAGTATGTCTAAAGCTCGCCTAAATAAGAGATGGTCGATTCCACATCTTTGAGAGGAGAAAAAAAAATAAGAGAGGGTAGATTTTTTTTTTTTTTTTTTTGGCATTGCAAATCTAATTTCATGGCCAGCTTCTTGGAAGAAGCCTTGAGTTTTGGCTTCATGTAGGGATGAAGCCTTTGAATTCAACAACCCATGAAGAAACCTCTTGTTGGTGCTGATGTTTATTGAATGAAGAAGGGTTCAGAGATTTTGACCGTTGCCACTCCAGGACCAGCCCTCTCAGAACCAGAGCCAGAGATATCCTGGCGTGCATTTTGAAATAAATCATAAGAACCACTTGCCTCTTTTCCAATACTTCTTTTGTCACAAGTAGATTGGAAAGTACTGTGTTTAAAACTCAGCAGGTTAAAAAAAAAAAAAGTACACGAAATAGAAAGTTAGAACAGATGTCACTTTTTTCATTATCTTCCAAAGGCAACTAAAACTCCCCAAAGCTACTAAAACGTGAGCTGGATGGCATATGTAATTTCTCACCATTGGGAAATAAAGGTGGCAGTTTATTTGTTTGCTTGTTTTTAAGAGCAGAAGCTCTGGAATGCCCCTGCCACCGGTGAAGAAGGAAATGGGGGACAAATGTCTGAACTGTTGTGGGGGGTATTTAAAGACCTCCCTCCTCTCCTAGTCAGACCTGCTCACCCTGCTATCATTAGCAGCGGAGGACGGGAGGGAGGGGTCACTCAGCAGTGGGGAAGCCGGCTTTGGCAGGTTACTGCCAAAGCTCCTTAATCTAGGCGTGATGTTAATTCCTTACGTGTAAGCACATGAGGGCACGACTTGATAAGCCCTGCCAGGTAGGGTCTTCATGTACGCGAAAAAGGTAGAGCTGCTTAACACATCAGGATCTTCCTGTTAGAGAAGGATTTTTCCTTAAAGGAGGTTTGAGCCTATTGAAGATTTCATTCAGTCTTACTCTATGTGGAATAAAGTGGTTTTTTTTTCCCTTTTACTGATTCAGCTAAGTTTTGCACTTTGTTTGCAGTATTAGTGTTTCATTAAGAGATTTGTTGCAGTATCTTTTGAGTCAACGTGTGTTTTCAGACATAGCCTGAACCCCCAGCTTGTAGATGTGGCTCATCTTGGCAAACTCGGAGGGCTGATTCCTTTTCAGCTGGCTGCTTTAATCCAGTCGCGTTTATCTGAGAGACAGCACTTCAGCTCTCCCATTGAACGGGGTGGCCAACCTTGAAATGCTGGAAAGCAGGGAAATCCGTTTTGCATTGCTAGACACCTTGCCTCGCTCTTCTTCTGGAGCTGCTGTGATAAAGAGGGTGTTGGCTGGCACTCCCGCACGGCAGGGCTGCTGAGGCGGGGCTGGCGGAGGAAGGGCTGGAAACACCGTCAGACACTCGCCACACTCACAGACACTCGCCACACTCACAGACACCCGCCACACTCACAGACACCCGCCACACTCACAGACACCCGCCACACTCACAGACACTCGCCACACTCACAGACACCCGCCACACTCACAGACACTCGCCACACTCACAGACACCCGCCACACTCACAGACACTCGCCACACTCACAGACACCCGCCACACTCACAGACACTCGCCACACTCACAGACACCCGCCACACTCACAGACACTCGCCACACTCACAGACACCCGCCACACTCACAAGTCCTGCTGTTATTTCGAGAAACTGCCTCACTTAGGGAACGATGGCCTTCTAAAAGTCCTGGGTTGGCATCTATTAAAGATCTGAATGAAGTCTAGTTCTGAGCAGCCCACACTATCAGACCCTTTTCACAGACGCCATCTGGCCTTTGGCGTTCATGCAATAGCAGATCTGTTGTAATAATAGTCACAAATTGTTGAATGCTGCCAACAGGGGTGACATGCCCAGCTATATCTGTCCAAGTCTGTAGCATCCACAAAGTGGTTTAGCTTATACTCTCCAATTTAACTCACACAGCAGCCCTGTGAAGTGCCAGGGCCGGACATGGCCCCGTTTTCTCCTTTAAGCAACTGAGGGAATGAGGAGTCTGAGGCTGGAGGATTTGCTGCCCGCCAGCCAGGAAAGGGAGAGCCAGAGTCGTGTTAGACACACAGCTTTCGCTGTGTCTAACAGAGCCAAGAGCCAATGACTGATGGACAAAAGAGAAAAAATCAGGCTTGTCTTCACTCCCTTCCCTTTTTTATGGTTATCTGGCAGTGGCTCAGCTTTTAGCAGATGTTGACTTTGAGCTTCCAAACAATATTTTTGGCCAATGTAGAGCCTTCCAGCACTTTCTTCTTCAGCTGGGCATCTTTTGTCCTTCAGCTGAGCAATTTCCATGCACCAAAGACTGGTTTCACAATTACTTTTGCTTGAAAAAAATAGAAAATCGGTTTCTTCAATTTGCCCCACAATGATGGCACAAAAAACTGAGAAAACACTAAATATACTGTATTAGAAGCAAATGAAAAGGCTGCCAAAGCTTCTATAATGTTCTAGACAGCTTGAGCTTGGGAAAGGGGTCTCAGATGGCTGCCCCAGGGTGTCCTCGCGAGGTGAACTGAGAAGAACCAACCCAGGCTACACAAGCTGTCTGGTCTTTTCCTGTCCATTGAGAGACGCCCCCATGGGTATTTTAAAATATAGACATCTCCCATCAGATTCTCCCTCAGCCACTGAAGTCTGGCTTTCGCCAGTTGGGGTTAGAAGAATAAACCAGGGACGTGGTTGGTGCAGTAGAAGAGAGAAGCAGTCATTCCAAGGAGACACAAGTCAACACAATCTTGGCAATCCTAAGGAGCTCTGGAATCCAGGCAGCATATGCCTTCAGAGGAGTCCAGTCATTAAAGAAAGCAAGAGTCCAGCATTAAATAGTTACTCATTTAGAGATATTTAAGTTCCACGTTTGAGATGTTGTGGGACAGGATGAAGGAAGTGAAGGTGCTGCCTTTTTCTTCAGGGACCTCAAAAATTGTTAGGGTGCTTCTGATATGCCCATATAAACAGTTCCATTTGCAAGTAAGGAACCCTTTCTTCCAAGAGCCGGAGGGACCCAACTTACGCCATAGCTTGCAACTCCAACCAAAGTCTTCAACAGCTTGGAAAGAGAGCAGTGCAAAGTTCAAAGTGCTTCAGAGCGGAGCTAAGGAAAACTAACAAATGCCTTTCGGGGTCAAAATGAGCTCTTCTTTATGTGGCATCACAGCTCACATGGTGGAGACAAAAGGGTGTACTTCTGAGGTTACACAGACTAGAATTTGACCCTGGCCCCACAGCTCCTATCCAGGTGTCTTTTGGTGAGCCAGCTGGCATCCCTTCTTGAGCCTGCCTACACCTGTGTCCCCAAGCCAAAGTGAAACTCAGCGAGGAAACAGGGAAAGCTGTCAGCACTCCCTCTGACCTGGAGGAGGCGCTAATTCACACTGGCTCTTTCCTAGCCTGGCTCAGAAATAAGCTCAGGTTTACGTTAAAGAGACAGGGAAGGATGTATCTCAACCTGGCTAAGACTTCCCTATTTGGAGAGCTTGTCTACAAATGGGCCCTGCAGGCTATACCAGATACAAATTGTGTGAGAGTTTATAGGTATATCTGCCCCATCACCTGAACAGAGACATGCATCCATGGGCTGAGCGTTCCAGGAGGCAGGAGAGATGAAAGACACAAATGAGAAGTCTCTAGAGGGAAAGACCCTTGCCTGTCAGAAAGCTTGTTAGGGCCCTGACGAGGCTCTGTGCCCCTCTTTTCCACGCTCATACCTAAGCCTATTGCCTGGATTCGCACATGTGTCTGTCCTCCCAGTTCTGGCCACGCCTGCAGTTGGAGATGCCAAGAGGATCTGCTTTGGTTGAAGCAGGCTCAGGGCACATCATAAATTCCACATTGTGGTCCCACTTTTGTGACTTGTGCAGCCGAAATTTGCGGAGTCCTGAGGCTTGAAGCTTTGGAACGTTTCAGAGAAGCCATGAATAAAGTAGAGGTAGAGGTGGGGCTGAAGACTGTCCACACCAGACCTGATATCACCAGGATAATGTCCTTGCACCCCTTCCCACAAGGAAGCCGGGTGCGACTTCTAGGCAGATACCTCAGCTGGGTGCCCACAAAGGCAGTGAACTGTTTGAAAGTGATGCTTTCGTGGTTTTACTCATTCCTCTCTAGGACAGGTATGACAGCAAGGCCCCCATTAGGAACCTAGTTTTCTGAGTTCAAGAAAAAAGCTAGCTATCAACTCAATAAGAATTACAGGTGTTTTAAAAAAATATCCAGTAATTGGTTTACCTGCTGGCTGTACCTAAGACTTCAAAATAGAGACCAATTAAAGGTTTACCCTGGGCCATTTATCATGTCAGATTATAGAGCTCCTTCCCACAGCTTCTTTGCTGGGACCGATAAATGCCCCCCACAACAGCAAGTCTCTTACTTTGTCAGCGATGACTCAGTCTCTTTGCCTTTAGACTTGTCATCAACATAGCTGTTGTAAGCAGCCCATCCAGTGAAGATTTTCTTTTTATCTCAGTATTTAGAGAATCCCATTAGGGCCCAGGCTCTGGGACTGCAGGATTTCCATCAGGGCTTGTCCTTTATAA
Source organism: Microcebus murinus (assembly GCF_040939455.1). Taxonomy (NCBI): domain Eukaryota; kingdom Metazoa; phylum Chordata; class Mammalia; order Primates; family Cheirogaleidae; genus Microcebus; species Microcebus murinus. The sequence continues at coordinate 160,560,359 of NC_134104.1, read as the reverse complement.
CACCCCTGGATCTGTAGCTGTACCCTGACGTTACTTGATAGTTAAGCCTCCTCCCCTTCAGAATTTGCTGTGTTTTGTGGTCACTGTGCTCTGGGCTTCAGTCCACATTGGATGTTCCCATCCTCAGATGCTGTGGACCAAAGCACGCAGATGACTGATGGACTAGAGGCTTTCTTTCTCTCCAGATATTCTGGCAACTCTTGGCAGAACAATCACTCATAAAAGACACGCAAGGGATCAAGCACCAGGCAGCATTCAGAAAAGCCACTGCAAAGTAGATTTGGAAATAGAAAAACAAGGAAAGGAAACAGGACTCTCGCAGGACTGATAGATGCATTTTATAAAATTCAAGTATTTCTAAATAACTTGGCATGAAGTTAGGGATCAAGTGATACTTGTCTTTTTCTTATTAGTTGGTCCCCAAATTTACATTTCTGTGTGGTAAGGTTGCTGAACAAATTAATATTTGCATACAGAGATGCAGGCAGCTCGGCTGTCAAACAGCTGCAAACGCTTGCAAAGACTTGGAGCTCCCTCTCTGATTAGGGCCTGCAGTTTTGCGTTTTATTCCCCAAACAGACACTCACTCTGACCCAGATCACTTGATGATGAGGGTTAATTCATGTTTACGCTTTGAAGATCAGAGAGACCAGAAATGGCCACCACTTCTTTTTCTATTTTCATTTAAAAACTTTAAATTTTAAAAACGAAAAACCTTTAAAAATGCATAATATTCTGAATCCATGAAAGGAATTTATTCACATTTCTGCCACATTAAATGTTAGCAAAGTTTATATTGGACTGTCGTATTTCTTTACTTTATTCACTAGCATATAAGACATCGATCTGAACATCTGGTTTTTAATAACCCTCGACATCTGGGAGCTCCTTTTTATCCCTATGGTGGATGAGGAACAGTAGCAATAATATTGGCAGTGTATATTTTCAAGCTGCAACTCCTGTCTGTTTCAATCATAATTAATTACCACTTTTTAATATAGTTAATTTGCTAAAAGTGATTTGCATTAGACCACATTTCACTCTTAAGAAAATAGTGGTAGATTTTGGTGGCAGTGGCTTTTCTTTTTTCTTACTTTCTTCTTTTTTAAAACCCTACATAAATGGATTTGAAACAAACTGAATGTATATACACTGTTAGATATTAAATGCAAAATGAAAGAAACTGCTCTGCAAGTTATTTTACAGCCATTTAGGAAGCAATCACAGGGGCTGTGGGCAAAAGCCTTTTAGCAAAAGCCTCCTATTTGCTTTGTGATTTTGGCAAATGATAGCATCTTTCTGTGCCTAGAGTTTTCCTACAGCAGTGATTTTCGGAGGGGAATGTCAAGAATCTTATGATGAAAGCTAGGACCTTCATTCAGAGAAATATATTTACATACATACTCAACAATATTCTACATTGAATTTCAAGGGGTTGCTAGACCCCTTGAAACCCATTTGTGGATGCCCTAGGATCTCATGCTGTAGACTTTCCTTCTTTATTAACATGAAAGGGAACATCAACTTTGCTTTTCTCCAGAGACAAAGAGGAAATTCAATGATGTAAAAATATATTTTTCCCAGGTCATATAGGGAAAAGGGAAGTTTATTGCCAGGAGCAATTATTAGACTCTTTAGTAATAAATAAACACACTTAATTTTTACATAAGCAGGCCAGCTAAAATGACCAATGTATCTGATTTTTTGCCAGAATATTCCTACCTAAATTGTCAAGTGAAAATTCATATTGTTTTGTCCAATTCAGACTCTGTGCAGATCACTTGGTTGACTCAAGGGGTCATTGGGATTGTTAGCTTTTGTCCAGAGGACTGTGGATCCCTTTGATAGTCTGATGAACTCTCTGTACTTCTTCTCAGAATAATTTTTTAGATATCTAAAATAGAATACATACAAGTACAAAAGAAGCAAATTATATTGAAAGTCAGTTCAAAGACCACACATCTAAATCTGTGCGTAGATAAAAATTACCTTGGCCTGTTGGGAAGATTAGGCTGAACTGTATGAAATTACTATTTTTCTAGGTCAAAGATGTTGAAATATGGACATTTTCATATGATTCAACCTAATATTATAATAACTTAACCAATAAAGATCCAAATAGTGAAAAAAATGTTCCAAATTATTTTTCTTGCTGTTGATTTTCAAAACAAAAAAGCAAACCATGGCAAAATCTGGTTTCTTTGAGGATTCATTAAAAGACACAGCTCCCAAAGTATGTGTGCAGCCAGGATATAGACCAGTCCATCTTACAAGCATTGTTTCCATCCTTGCTGTAAACAGTGAGACTTGTTCAAAACGAGGACTTTGAGATGGTGGATGTACTTCTCTTTTCAAATATCCAATTTCCTTGCCTATTGGCCACTTGATTAAGTGAGGAAAGTGGCCAGAGCCATTTTGGAAACCTTTTCAACAAGAATTCAGACCAAATAAGTTTGTTTATCCATAGGTAAACATAATTTTAAGTTAAACAAAGCTTCCTTTCTCCACGCATTCTACTGAATTGAAAGTGTACTCTCTTTTCTTTGAAACTTATTTGATTGCAAATGTATAATCCTTCCATGCAAATGTATGATCCTTCCATGCAAATGTATAACCCTTCCATGCAAATGTATGATCCTTCCATGCAAATGTATGATCCTTCCATGCAAATGTATGACCCTTCCATGCAAATGTATGATCCTTCCATGCAAATGTATGATCCTTCCATGCAAATGTATAACCCTTCCATGGCGTGCATACCCACTGTTACACTGAGAGCAAAACAGCCGCTGACAAATAAGAAGACTGCAGCATGTTTGAGCCTTTGTGGGATAACCGCCATGAGCTATCACATGCTAAAACATTTGTCCCCCCAAGTAGATGGAATTGTTTTTTTTTTTAAACTCTTCTTCAGCCTTTATTGATATTAATACTTTAAGCTTAAGAGAAATTAAGGGTATTTGATTACTGTAATTACTCCTCTGCTTACTTAAAAGGTTTAATCTATTCCTTAGGCATACACAATTCAGATTGCATGCTTTCCAAAAAAATAATCAGCTGCTAATAATGTCGACTAATTTTAATCTTCTAATCCAATCTTGACACAGAGTCAGAGCTGGGTGGATGGAATGTTTTTGTGTGGGTGTTGCCATGGATACAAAACTCGGTTATGTATTTGACAAGTCGGTGATGTGGGACTTAAGTTACTATGGGTTTTCTTTCCTCGATCTTTACAATTAAAAAACAAAGATGAGTGTGCCTTTCCAGTGCATCTCGGTGTAACTAACCTTCTCTTCTTTCATTCCGGTGCTCCCCCCTCTCTGTGCACCTCCCCACCCCGGGCCGGCCGCAGGATGACGAGGAGGGCATATGGGCATAGCCGGGCCTGTAAACCAAAGTTCCAGTTTTGTTTTGAGGGGTGAGAAACCATCTTTTATATCATTTTTCTTAAAAAAATATTGCATTCTAGTGTTGTATTGTGTGCGTGCTCAGTTGTGCTCGCTGATGTCTGTGACTGTGCCCTGTGTTTGCTACTGTGTTCCGTGAGCGCAGAATGTCCGCCTCCCCGATCCTTCCCGAGAGCCCTCCCCGCCTCCCTCCCCACCCGCCAGCCACGCCACCGCTCTGCCTTGTTGGGGCTGGGTTTAGCACGATGCGAATGTTTCTGTGTTATGTAAGATGTAACTATGCCCCTACTAGGATTTATACATGCTTCTTAAGGCATGATTGTGGACTCGGAAATTGTCGCAATTCTCCGGTCGTGGTTTCCAGCTGGCTGCTTGCTTTCACCAGATATGCCAGTGTGGTGTGACTCTCCCGTCCTTCTGGTTGTGTCAAATGCTTGGCAAGGAATAAGGAAAATAAAACTATGTATCTTCATGGAGCTGAAGCAGTCATCTCTAAGAAGCCTGTTTAATGGATTGTGCTATCTCTTCTATGGCAGTTCTGAAGAAAACACAAGGATCAAGGCATAGTAATGGTGAATGGGTAACTGTAATTCTTTCAATGAATTCAAAGTATTGGCATTAGCAGGTCTCCATTGAGTATCTGTTGCTTTCTTAAAAATTACACTTCAACGGAGCTTTGTGTTGTAAATTACAAACATTACATTTTTTCCCATAATGTTTTTCTCTTTTAAAAGCTGATTTTTAGCTATTAAGAACCCACCCTTTATTTCTGTCCTGTCTGCATTGTGATCGAATAGTGGCACATGCCATTACCATAGTTATAAATGGAACATTGAACTCTAGCAACTTTTGCTGCTGGGAATTATACCACTTGTATGTACTGCAGGCTATCTAACACTAAATCACACAGTCCCCGGGGTTGAATATGTGTGTGGTTACATGGAATATGGTATTGAACTTGATGCCATTGCATGTGACATTTTATTCAGAACGAGAAATGTGGTAGACCGTATGCCATAGTGATTTTTTTTCTGGCCAGAAAGTACCCAACGTTCAGTTCTTTCTTCTGGGACAAGCATGAAATGCCACAGTGCTGGAAAATCAACAGGTCTGGGACAATTCTTTGGGACGGCTTAGCACATGCCCTTTCCCAAGTCTTGCCTTCATATCACGTGGCAGTGGTGCTTCAGGTGGATCTTAGCCAGGAGCTGCTGTGTTTTGCCCATGGGCGATGGTTTCATTGTTGTGTTTCACTTCTTAATTCAACCTGTTGTAGTTCCCACTAATGGGTCCAATTGCTTTCTTTGGTACTGCAAGGGGAATGCACAGAGGGGTGGTTTTCAGATACAACGTCTTTCCGTGGAGTAACGATGGAATGCCTCCTGGATCCATGTGCTGCCAGTAAAGCCTGCTTTGTGTTGACGTGGGACTGTCTCGCCTCTTCTCTCCTTACTGGTAAAGGGAAAGGCAGCACTGGAACTCGCACTCCCACGTGCAGAGTGGTTCCAAAGGGAAGCTCGTCAGTAAGAGGAGGTGGGGAAGCCAGAGAAACTCTGGACATCCTGCTTGGCGAGCCTTTCTCCCTATTCCCTGTCTTTAAGAGAAACATCATATTTACTTGCACAGAAAAGCTAGTGAAGGAATAAATTAATTTAAAACAATATGAAATGAGAAGAAAGGGTTTTATAACACTAAAAAGCAAATAAGTGTAACCCACTGAAAACATGCATGGAATAGGTAGGCAAAGGAAACTTCTCAGAGTTTGGGAGTCGTCTGGAAGTTTGGCTCCTACGTGGGGCTCTTCTGTGGAGCTGCTTCTCCCATCCTAACAGTTCGGGTGCTGGGCTGCACTGCATCTCTCCTGAGTGATAAAGATGGTTATTGCTCTTTCACAAGATTCGTGACAGTGTGCCATTCCCTGAGATGTGAACCGTATTGTCATCTTCAGGATGGAATTGGCTCCTGAGAGCCATAGAAAATCTTGCCTTGCTCAAGACAAATGTAGACAATTGTGTTACATCCCTACCCCCTTTTATTCCTTCATGAATTTCTCCAAACATCATGCACCCCAGAAAACAAATGTCTTCAGAAAATTAGTCAGTATATAATCCTACTTTAATATGTTGTAATAAATGTTATAGGCTTCTGGGGAAAACTAGTTTTCTTTCTTTATGACTTCTTTAAACAAGTTTGCTTAGATGTGCTCAGGCTTTTAAAACCGTATCTTTAAGGATTTAAATAATGAGGCATAGGGAGAACCTTCCATTTTTGAACAGCCGCTGCATGTTTTGCATTGCATTACAATCTGTGAGGCCTAAAGAGACATTAAATTTATAACTAAAGATGGATAAACTAACTGTTTTGAATGTTTTGATTTATGGCCCCTATAAAAGAAACATTACAAGATGTTATTTTACTAGACATCAGTAATATGCTCATAATAGCATCAGAAGGCCCTGAATTGGATCTGGAGTTTTGGTGCTGAAATGAATCATAATTTAGGAAAAGCTGCCCTAAAAATTACAACAACTTGGAATTAGCATTAACAACCCCAACAGCTCCTCCCTTTTTTGCCACTTCTAGATCCTAAGCCCATGCATGATTTATTTGTCTCACTATGGTCATTCAAGGGTGGTATTTTCTGACAGCAAAGTGGATTGGGGAAGTTTGCTTTTACACAGAGTTTTGACAGCCTCTCCCCTCTTAAACCTCATATCTAGGCCCGGCTTTATCAGTATGTGGCCTGTACAGTGCCCAGGGCCCTGCACTTAGGAGGGCCCCACTCTTAGTTTAAAACCTTTGCTATCTCTGTCTTGGAAATCTTAATATTTTTCAAATAAGCCCCCCCCATTTTCCTTTGCCCTAGGCCCCCCAATTATGGAGTCTGTGCAGCTCAGACCCACCATATTGTCCAATACTATGCCTCCAACTTCTCTCTACTCCCTCCCATCAGCTCGTCCACGTCCCTGTTTCCTTCTGCCTAGGATTCACCTGTGGCCTGCCTCACTGTTCTGGTTTTCTAGAGCCTCCACGGGATCACATTTCCAGCAAGTTGTTGTCCTCATTGGCATCTCTGCAATGTGTATACAACCATTGTCTCTTACCCAAGCCCCTAACCCCCACCCCCCACTCGTGTGCACGCAAGGCTTTGGGTTGTGAACATATGCTCCTGGAGCTCAAACTATATCTTCTAACCCACTTTGCAAAATTCAGAAACAGCAGCTGCTCAGTTCTCCATAACTTTCCTTTGGGGGAAAATCCACTTGATGTCGCAATCATTTGTCTCAGCAAATAACTCAGCATTCAAAGGTGCTTTCCTTGGACCCCCAAGAGGTGTCTTGGTTTGTGGCCGTTCAACGCAGTGGGCAGTGGGAGAGCAAACAAGACATCTTGTGAGATTCAGTGCCACACCTGCCTTGACATTTGAATGTCCAGGCTCTTACTGTGAGCTCTTGGAATTAAGCGGACGTAGAAGACAAGTTTTTATTTCTTAAGCCACTAGAAAGGAATAAGTCTTTTTTGATTGAAAACGTATGTAAATTTTAGGACCTGATTCATAAAAGTACAGATGTGGCATTAACAAGTTTTGGCATGGGGCTGTGATGCTAGTAGATGCATCCTGTTCAAAATGAAGAATTGTAGCTCTGTGCCACTGGCACGTGACGGTGTTATGGTGAGTGCAATTATGAATCCCAGAACATCTAGACATGAGGAAGGGGTTTTGACAAATAAAAGTGGTGCTGGAAGTGCCAGTGGAACTCCCTGGAATGCGCCCTCTTAGGAAGAATGGAAGAATAAGGAGGGAAATGTTTTATTATGGCTGGGAAGTTTTTACCTTTCTTGCCTTCTCTTAACAGACAGGGTCTGTGTACTAGGCCTGTGCTTGTCCTGGGCCAACAGAAATCTGGCCACTGGGAAAGAAGTCGTGGAAGAGCCCTGGGCTCTATACGAAATGGACATTGCTATGCAAAGTGAAGGTTTTCTTTTCCACGTCCTGTACAAGGTTACCTACTAGTGTTTTAAATTCAGTTTACAGCTCCTGTGACTGAGGATCTGATATATCTCTTTCTTATGCCATTGACTACTAAGACTTTCATTCATTCATTCACTTATTATTCACTCATTTGTCCATTCTGTCATCAAATGATTAAGTTCTTGGTTAGATGCTGGGAAAGCCATGATGCATAAAGATAGATATGATTGCTACCCTGTGGATCTTGCCATCTAATTGAGGGAAACAGAATATAAATAATTAAACATATGAATAGAAACCTTATACATTTTGATCATTGCTTTGATGGAAACCAGGAAGATACTGAGATTAACATGAGGAACCTACTTAAGAAAGGATGCTCAGTGAGCATCTCTCTAAGGAAATGAGTTGTAAGCCAAGCATTAAAAGAGGGAGAATCAGGAGGCATCCACACCAAGGTGTACGTTTGGGAGGTGGTCCTAGGCAGGCATGTAAAGAGCTGGAGGTGAGAAGGAGATTAGGGGCTGAAGGAACTTGAAGACCATACCTCTGGGTAGAGCACAGAACAGTGATATAAGGATGGGGAAGCAGGAAGGGGCCGGAAAGCATAGGGCCTTTTAGGCCAAGGCAGAGAGTTGACATTTTAGCCTAAGAAAAATGAGCAGACAGTGGAGGATCTTAGGCAGGGATATGACATGATTTGATTTATATTGTAGAACAAGCCTGGCTGCCGTATGGAGGATGAATTGTCATGTCAGAAGGAGCAGAAGTAGAGGCTGTTCCTTCATTTGTGAGAGAATCAATGGCGCTGACCCAGGGCAGCAGTAGTGGAGATGCAGACAAGTGGATAAATTGGAGCTAAGACTAGGACTTGGATCAGGAGGTAAGAGAAAGGACAAAACTGAGAATGCCTCCACGTTCCCACCTGGGGGGCCAAAGCTGCAGCAGGCAATCATTGGGGCTTGGGGGGCTGAGAAGGAATCCAGAGTTCTGTTTTTCCCAGATGTCCAGTTGGGCTGGCCAGTGGAAAGAAGGCTTTTGCCCTATCCTCATTTCCATCTGTCTGCATATCTACAGGGCAACCTCTGGACTCTTATTGCAGTGATGTGCAATAAAGAGGTGACAATAAGATGACAAAGTGAAAGCATGGGTGAAGTCTGACTTTAGGAGTGTGTGGCTCCTCCAACTGTTGAAGTGAAGGAGAGAGCTTGCAAAGATTTCAAAGAAAAGTCAGTAGTTATAGAATAGAGAGACATTGGTGGGGGGGGGGAGTGTTCTGTAGAAAAACAAAGCCCCTGAAGTTGTAGGAGGTTGAAAAGGACCCAGAGAGAGGAGAGGGAGATGATGGGGTTCTCACAGTTGCCCCTAAGATCACCAGGCATTAGGAATTCTGCCTCATGAGATGTTGACCACTCTTCATGGTTGGCTTCCCATCTTGAAATTCTGAGCATATTATTTTCTGCAAGAGAAGCTTTCAGTAGTCTCTTTTCAGGAGTTAAGATGAGAAACAACCAGAAGTAGCTATGAGATGTTTCACAACCTCCATGACAATGGCTCTGCCTACCTCCAATTGCAGAACCGATTCCTGAGCAAAGTGAGATGTTTTTGCTTTATCTCTGTCCCCACTGCCTTTTTTTTTTCTTTCCTCCTCTGGAAGATATCTGTATGTTTACATCTTCTGTTCAGGCTTATAAAGGTAGTGTTTAGAGCTATGACTTGACTAGTGTTTAGTAGCTATGACTACTATCTGTAGTCCTCGCGATCAGTAATTCATTCAAAAAATATTTCTTGGCCGGGCGCTGTGGCTCACGCCTGTAATCCTAGCTCTTGGGAGGCCGAGGCGGGCGGATTGCTCAAGGTCAGGAGTTCAAAACCAGCCTGAGCAAGAGCGAGACCCCGTCTCTACTATAAACAGAAAGAAATTAATTGGCCAACTGATATATATATATATATATATATATATATAAAAAAAAATTAGCCGGGCATAGTGGCACATGCCTGTAGTCCCAGCTACTCGGGAGGCTGAGGCAGAAGGATCACTCGAGCCCAGGAGTTTGAGGTTGCTGTGAGCTAGGCTGACGCCACGGCACTCACTCTAGCCTGGACAACAAAGTGAGACTCTGTCTCAAAAAAAAAAAAAAAAAAAAAAATTTCTTTATCTCAGTACTGGAGTGAAGGCAGTGAACAAAGTACAGTTCCTACTCTGGAGAAATGTACAGTATTTAGACTACTATGCAGACTCAGGCTGGTGTCCGTGAACCCAGGAGGGTTGCAGTCCCCTGGCGTGGTTAACGGACTTGAGTGTGGAGGCATGCACATCCCCCAGGGAGACTGTCTGTGGTCCTCAGCAGGTACTCAGAGGGGCCAGTGACTCAGACAGGTGACGAAGTGCTCATTTACGGAAGACTGGGTCACAGTGTGGTGGGGTGGTGAACGGTGTGGTCTGCGGATTCAGATGGTCCTGAGTTTTGATCCCAGCTCCAGCACTACTTGTTTGGGTCACCTTGAATAAGTCGCCTTCCATTTCTGCCCCTCGGTTTCCTCTGTTGGGCCAGGTTGTGCACACCCCACAGGGCTGTTGTGGGGATCAGACGGAATGAGCTGAGTGGGGTGCCAGCCCATGCCTGGTGCACGGTGAGTGTCAGTCAGTCCTAGGCAGAACATCACTACGATTGTTACTTCTGGGCCTGGCAGTATACTGTGTCTGCCAGCTAAGGAAAGTGGTTGATACTGTGGGGTTGATGAATTTGGGAGGTGAGAGAAAAGGCAGGAGAAAGGAACATCAAAAAAGGAAATCAACTCCTATGGCCACAGCTACACCCAAGCCAGCTACACATCTTCTGGCTGGCTTTAAAGCATATTTACTTGAAAACACACCTTCTTCAGTTACCTTTGATTTTTATGACGCTTGGGTATAGCAAAGGAAAGTCTGAATTGCTGGAGAATACAGATTAGTCCATGTTTGTAGCAGAGAGTTTCTTTCAGCTAAAAGAAAAATCTAACGAGTAGTATGAAAATCCAACAAATATTTAAGTAACAATTAATCAAGAGCTGATGAATTGGAAGGGAGAAAAAGGTAATAATGTCTTAGTCGCCCTCTTTCTGCTCTCAAGCATTATGGACGCTGAGGGATAGAAGTTTTTAAGCAGACTGGAGTGCAGTAAATAAGGTTTTGTGGGTTTTTCTGGAGCTCATGAGGATGACCTGGAAAGGCGATGCGTGTTGGCTTGGACATGACCACACTCTCAGGACCTGAAATCTGGCTGAGAAATCATAAACAAACAGTGGTGATAAATGACCACGGGCCGGAGCAGGAGGTGTCTAGCAGAGTGCTGCTGCATCCCATCACAGCCTTCCTGTGCCAGGGCTGGCGCAGGAGCACGCCGCCTCTCCCACCGCTTCGCCATTCATTGTGGAGTGCGGTGCTGGTCTGGTCTTGTTTAACCTCTTTATTAATGATCTGTAAAGGGGAGAAAAGAGCATGTGAGGGAAAGCCACAGATGACACTAATTTGGGAGGTGTTGGAAATGCTAGCGAGGTCAGAGAACTCACACAAATGGCCTAAAGAAGGTTAGGAACATGGAGGGAAAATAACAAATCTTGGAGAAGTTCAGATGCTCACATCTGGCGAAAATTAATCTGAGACACAGATATCAATGGGTGGGAGGGGTATGAAAAGCTGAATACTAGAAGAAAAAAAAAAGAGCTCAGTGGACATTGAGCCTAAAAGTCAGTGGACATCAGCCTAAAAGTCTGCCATGGGTGAGAGTAAGGAGAGGCACCCATGGCAGTTAGCACTGTCGATGTTAGCAGGTGACAAGGTGACATGTGTGACCATGTGTGACAATCCTGACCATAAATTGTGTCTTACACCTAGGATATCACAAAGTAGTGCACATTCTTTCTCAAAGGATCATCTAAGTCATCAGAAAGATGGAAAGTGTTTTTAACAATGCAACCACTAAATGAGAGCAGGGCCCCATGTAATTTGGATGTAGAACCAAAACTCCCAAAAAGAGTTAGCATTCAAACATGGCCAGGATGGCATTTTTAGGGGCACCCTACAGAGTTCCTCTTAGGCTACGTAAATGTGAACATGAGAAGGCTCCATAGGTCTCATTCTGAGACTTGTAGACCAACAGCAGATAGTTCTCAGAGGCCTGCTTTGGGGAACCATCCAATTGGTGGGCAACCCTAACCCTAACCCTAACCCTAACACTCTGGCCAGAATTTTCTTGTTGGTTCAAGGATGGAAACACCAGCCCCATCTCTTTCCAACCATCTTCACAGCCCCAACAGAAGGGAAAAAGCAGACAATATCTGAAGTAAGAGCACATGTTTGTAGCCATCACTAGTTGTATCGATCAGAATGGCTGCATTCCTTTCTGCCATTGAGGAATCAATTGGCTGGAGGCCACTGGCCACACCAAGGTGTCCTTACTCTCCCCGCAGGCCTGCCCGACACATGCCTTCCCCAGACTAACACCATCCCTGCAGGGCAATGCTGGCCCACCTGGTGGCTGCCAGATATTCTCATGAAACAGGTATGGCAGTCACCATTGTGCCTTCCCCGGGAACATGTCTGCCAGAGACTTTGGGGTGGCAATGTGCGTGCCCTCCAGCTTTGTTTTCCAGGAAACACAGCGCAAACGCTAAGAACAACAGCAGACAGCAACTGAGAGCTTCCACCATGCCAGGTCCTGATCCAAGCTGCTCACGTGTTCAGACTTGAGGGGAATCAGTTGGGGTGTTGAGGCCCGTAGCTTCAAAGCAGACCTTGCATTGTAAATGCTGGTCACACTTGCCTTGCTGCTCACAGGGCCATTCCCATGGTGACAACGTCACCGAGATGCCGAGTCTGTATAAGGGGGTGCCTTGCCATTTCTTTCAGGCTTCGGAGCTTCCCTGCAGCCTGAGGGCTGGCCCCGCTCACTGGTGCCCCACTGTGTGCCCTCACAGTCGGCCCCTCCCGTCACGGCTGTGCCGGTGGTCGCAGTGCGGTGGTCGCAGTGCGGGGGCAGCTTCAGATGCTGCCCGTGCCTAGACATTTGCTCGGTGCCTCAGTCACCGCGTACACGCAGAGTGGTGCAAACAGAGCTGCAGGAGAAAGATTGTTATAATCTCTTTGAGAAAAGATCATTTCTCAGTTAAACCTAGTACACCCCGAATAAGAAGGCAAAATCCTGTATGTGGCTAAAAACCCCTTCTCGGTGCTTTGTTCCTTTGTCCACCAGAGGACCACATGGGCTGAAGCTCTGAAACCAAAACGCAAAGATCGCTCTCACTGAGCTTCTTAAGAAACTACTTCATTTTCCCCATTTAGGCCTTTGACATCCATTAGAGACAACTTAGAAAGTTTAATGAGAATATTAAGAAAATCTGTTAAAACCCTCATTCAGAGAGGGTGTCGTCTGGCCGTTCAGCGTGCGCCCTGCGTGCCTCCCTATGCCAGTGTCTCCCGCCTGCTCGAGGAGGCAGGGCCCAGCGCACCCAGGCTCTAGAGCCTCACAAACCAAGTGCAAATAGTGGTCCCCGCTCTTACCTGGTGGCTTAAGCCTGGAAAGACAGGTAAGGCCATTATCTATCGTGTGGCTGTCATTCCCTCAGCACCACACGCCTGTCTCGCCTGAGGTCTGCTCAGCAGGGCAGCGGGGATCAGGGCTGGGCGTGGGGCGGGGAGTTGCAGGGTGCCCTGGGGCTCTGTTCCTGGCGGTGGCGGTGGCTGCCCCGTTCCCCACTGAGGTGTTAGTGGTGGCTCTGAGCCGGGGTGCTGGGATTCGGCTCCGGCCTTCCCGCACACCTTGGTCTCTGGCGTGGCCGCGGCATTCGAGAGGAGTTGCTGTGCCACCCCTCTGCCAGGAAGCCCTCCGGGATTAGAAAGGGAGTCCCCATTGCCCCGTGCATTGGGCTGCGAACAGATTCTGTGGGGGCTTCGGCTGCTGTTGTTTCTACTTGGCTTTATGGTTTTTTGTTATCTCGTGTACTTGTGTGCCCTGGCCCGGGCACTGGCTTGGGAGCACGACGAAAGTCATGTTAGAGAAAATCGCTTTCCTCCTTTCCGTCTGAAGGCCGGGGACACGCCAGGAACCTGGAGCCCAGCTGCTTTCTGCTGAGGGAGGGATGGCTGGCACAGCCACCCGCGTCCCACCAGCCGGTCCCAAACACGAGCCAGGAGCCCAGGCCCCTGGGCGCAGTTGGCCACAGCAAAGGGCTGTCCTCCCTCTCACGGAATGTGGGAAGCAGAGAGGGAGAATGAGGAAGCAGTCCTGAGCCGAAGAGCGATCTTTGTCCCTCCTTACACAACAGGCTGGGACGCAGCGAAATCTGCTAAGTCGGGTGCGGAGGTAACGGCGGGTGAGGGTGCAAGCTGAGGCGTGCCAGGTGAATTTTCTCCATGCTATTATTTTTAAAAATTATGATGCACTAGCATGGTGATGGAGGCCAGGCTGTGACGCCATCTCCGCGCTTCGCGGGTGCGTGTGATTGGCTGCCGTGAGGCCTGCAGGAGCTCTCAGTAGCTGGGGGCCGTCCACCGCGGGCCAGGCCAGGGAAGGGTGGGCGCTCTCATTTCTCCCTCCACAGGTCACTGCTGTCCCAGCTAAACTGAGGGGAAGGCCTTTAGCCCAGCAGCTCTCGGCCTCATCCATTGATCTCAGGGAAGATGCCTTAAGGTCTTGCGAGCTGACACTGCCGCGTCTCCCATCTCTCTTTCGCTCGCTAGCAGCCTTGCCGGGTTAGAGAAAATGCCCCGCACCCCTGATCTCCATCTGACCCACCATCGGTTCTCTGAGGGTGGCAGGCAGGGGACGCCATGCCTGTGTTACAGAGTAAGAAAGTGAGCTTCGGACAGTTGAGATTGTCCAGGCATATAGAGGTAGGACACAAGAGAACTGGGACATGACCCTAGTCAACTGTTCCTTCCCTATAGTAGTAATTCCCTAAGCATGTTCCTCAGAGCACTCACTGATGCATATTAAGAAACACTATTCTTAAAAATAATAACGCAGGCATTCTGTATTCATGTAAGTTTGAGCAAAACTGGATTAAACAGAATTAAATAGGTTTCTTTGTTGCAGGCCTTCTCAGAGCCTTTCATGGGCCAGCTTCCTCAGTCTAGTTGTCACCCTCTGAGCGAGCGGGTTTGCTATGCTTGTTGCCCATGGGCCCTTTTCTTCCCAGATCCTGTATAGAATTAGAATGTGCAGAATGTATTTGGGGAAAGCTTTGCCCAGCCTGCCTTCTCTTTGGTCTTCAGGACAGCCCCTTGCCAGAGCAGGTGGGGCCGTTCCCATTGTGCGTTAGTTACCACGAAGCCTGTAGAACTTCGTGCCAGAAAGGGTGAGCAGGCCTAAAAAGGAGAAGGCAGGAAGCCCGGCACCATTAGGCTTTTCTTTTCCTCACTGTGTTGGACAACTGCGTTTTGCTGAGTGTTTACCTGGCACCTGGAATTCAGGAATTTGAGCGTAGTTGCCTTTGTGCTAGAAAAGGCGCAGGGGCCGGATGTTGGCGGAGGTGAGAGCTAGCACTTCCCTTCCCATGCTGAGTGCCACGTGCCTGCCCCTGTCCCTGGTCAGGGCCCAGCAAACTTGGTCTGTGATGACGAGGTAGTAAATTTTTAGGCTTCGTGGGCCAAAAGGCAAAATCAAGGGTGCAGGTATTTATATAATAAAAAAGAAAACAAATTTTCACAGATTATTTTATTGAAGAAATTCAAAGTATGAGTATAATTTTTTATAATATGTATCTACTGATGAGAAGAGTAGGATTCTTTCTGAGGGGAATATCATTTCACTTCATTGAGGTTCAGAATTAGTATTCTCTGTCATCGAAGTCTATTGGAAATGTGCATCTGTGAATGCTGATCTGTAATGGTGCTTTATGCATTTCATCTCTATAAAAGTCTGTCCACGCAGAGAGGTGACGCACATGGCACTCGAAGTGCTGTCCAGTCACAGGGGCCTCGTTGCCATCTGCAGTGCGCGAGCAGCAGTGCAAAGCCACGTGCGCACCACATGCGGTCTCGACCACAGCTCCTCAACCCTTCGCAGCGCAAAAGCAGCCGGGGACTGCGAACGGGCACGGCTGTGTTCCAATGGAAACTGTGTTTATGGACAATGAAGTTTGAATTTCATATAATTTCCATGTGTCACAAAATATTCTTTTTTATTAATAAATTTTTCTCCATCTGTTTAAAAAGGTAAAACCCATGTTTAACTTGCGACCAGTGGTGGGCTGGATTTGACCAGTGGGTCCGTGTTTGCCACCTGTCCTGAGTACTTTCACACTGGGCATCTTATTCAGTCCTCACATCTCTCCATGTAGTAAGTACTACTATGATCCTATTTTCCAGAGCAGGAAATTTAGACATGGGGAGGGGGGAATTTCCTTGCCCAAAGTTACACAACTCCAGAATTTCAGAGCTGGAATTCGAACCCGGGTGTATCTGACTCCAAAGCCAGTCACTCAGCAGGACTGTTGCTTGTCTGTATTGAGTGGCATTTCATTCTCCACAGTGACCCTTTTCAGCTCTCTGCTCCAGTCTGCAAGCTCCCCACCTATCCCCCTCTCATGGGAAAGGGAGGATGGGCCCATTTCCCCCAGAATTGTGAAGACAGCCAACAAGAGCTCTGACCAATTTTCTCCTGCCCACCCTCGGATTTCTCTGTATTGACATTTCTCTGCTTCCTTCTCACATCTTTTGTCACCTCCTCTTCCTGCCCCGGCATGTCTATCCTGCAAGAAGGATCTCATGGGTGGGAGTGTGAGCTCTGCATTCCAGATCTGCTCATTAATAGCTGTGTGACCTCAGGCATGTTATTTAATATCTCTGAACCTCAGTGTTCTCATCTGGAAAATGGGGAAAGTGATTTTTTAAAAATTTTCCTCCCTTGTGGAGTTCTTAAGATCAAATAAAATAATATAAAATTCTAGCCCTATGCTAGTATATAGAAAGCACTCAGTACATACTAGCCTCTGTTATTTTTAGTTCCTTCCCCACTACTACCTCCTCTGATACTATATTGATCACCTCTTACTGGTTTTCGGGTCAGGATCTCTATGATTATTAATCAGGTACCTATTGTGTGTCAGAAATAGCTAAATGTTGACTTGCTATGTGTCTCCTCAATCAGACTGAACGCTGAGCACGAGGCTGCCAACTCTAACTGCCTTGCAGCGGCACACATTGCTAAAGGCACAGGTGGAACCATTCTCCCTAGACGTCTTCATGCTTTGTACCAAAAGTCCCCTTCCTGGAGTGGGTTGGATATTACTCTCTTAGTATCAAGCAGCAGTCTAGGCAATGAAAAATATGCCTGCAAATTCAAAAGTCCTCAATACAGTCCCAATAGCACAATTAATAGCCGGTTGGAATTAGGGACATAAAGAAGCATAAAGCTTTTCAACCATTACAAGAAGCATCACCATGTTTTACAGTCAGGAGAAATTTTAACAGAGGCCATAAAATAAGTGAAATTATAAAGAAAATGTGAAAGCTATCTTTTTCCTGGATGTTTGTGCTCTCTTATTTGGCTGATCCAGAATAAATTAAGGAAATATTGGAAACAGTTTGTTGAGAAAGGCAATGTTGCATCTTCTTTGCCTGCAGAAAAGCATGTCCACACTTGTAGGCTTTGGCATATTCTTAGAGGGGCTGCAAGGAGCTGTGCACGCAGGGCATGTCCCAGGAGATGACAAGTCTTTGTGTTTCACGTTTCCTGGCCGCCAGCAGCCGGCATCTTTCAGAAATCACATGAAAAGTGGGTAGAGCTCCTTGTGCAAACTTCTGAGCAGAGGGTTAAAGGAGACTTTGTGTATGACTTTTAATCTTGTTGGGAAATTTTAGGGTGAAAAATGTAATTATATCTGAAATGCCAATAACCAAGGCCAAAGGAATGTCTCCTCTTTGGAGGGTTCTTTGGTGATGAGATTAAAAACTAAGCTCTTGTGCTTCTGCCTACAAACTATTCAGATTATTTGAAAAGAAACAAAAGAAGACACTAGGAGGAAAAACACCACACTATGTAGCACTTTACTAATGTTCACCTGTTTGTCAATTAGTTTGACAAATATTTATTGAGTATCTACTATGTGCAACTCAACAGAAACTATACAGACAAGTTGCTGTTCTCCTTGAGTAATTTTACCCAGGCAAGGTATAATTTTAATCATCCATTGGTTAACACAGGTGCTGGTCATTGGAAAATTCAAGGACTCTGCACATTAGCCCAGGACAACTTTACGTTGCATAATCTGTACTGCCACTGATTCTGTGTAGATACAGTTTGGCGTGGTTCAACAGGCTGACTTAGAGAGCTGTGTGGTGTGGCCTGAACACAAGGGCCAGAGGTCAAGAGGGGTAAGACACAAAGAAAGTAAAGGGAAGATAGGGAAGTGACATAACCACATTGGAATAAGGGGTTATAGTCAGCAGCCAACAGACCCCAGTGGAGTCTTGTGAGCTTGTAGCTGTGGAACCCAAGTCATGACGATTAGCGTAGTGTGTCCTGGGGTGGAGAACAGCCATTGACGAAGGCCTCCTTGGCCACGTGTGACTTCGCCGAGCCTTCCTTTGCCCCAACATGCTGGTTTTAGGTTGCCCCATTTTACAAAGAGGTTAAAGCACACTCCTGAGGTCACACGGCTTGAAGTTGGGAGACCTAGACTGGACCCCCATTCTGTCACTCACCACCACATCCTGTGTCTTTCTGCAGCATCATTTGGCCACCACCAGCTGTCATTAGAAAGGGGTTCTTCAGACACAATTCCTGAAACCACATGTCAAAGTCTCTCCCCAAATGGGTTAAGTTCTCAGAGTTTGTGAGTCAGCTGACTTGTAGTTGAGAAATTAAATAGTTTTTTATATATTTATATAATTTATTATGCATTATATATCTTATATATGTTATTATATAATGCATATTATATGTTAAACATATGTTACATTTCCACGCTAACCCACAAAAGCCTATATTGTGTTGCTAAAGTTCCTATGCTCATGGAGGGGTTGGAGAGGATCGTGGAAGATAATAGCTATAACATAATAAGAAAAACCATAATATTGAATGAAAACTTAATAATGGCCCAAATACCTCAGGAGAAGTGGTCTTATTTAAAAAGAACCAGGAAAGGTAATGCCCTTGTTACGATGTTATTTTGAGAATTAAATTCATTAAACCATGTAAAGTGTCTGGCATGGTGTAAAAGCAACATAAATGTTAGTTGCATAGATAAATGGAGACCTTTAAAAAGATTCGTAAGTGAATTTCTGAACATTTTTAAAGGTTTTAGAGAAGGATCACCTAAATTATTTATTCTGCTTAATTTTACTCTGAAAGAGGCATTAACTGCTACATCGCACCTTGCCATTTGTGCATATCGTAAGTGCCTGAGTTGGAAGCTATGAGAGGAGGCACTGAGCTCTCTGCCCAGTGCTGGCACCCAGCAGACCCGCATCAGCGTCAGTGCCAAGATGATATGTCCCGCCTCAGGGTCTGTACCTGCGTGGGGCGTGAAACACAGTACCGCCAGCTTTGCTCAAGGTGTGGGCAGGATGCTTCCTTCTGAGGCTGTAGGAGAATCTGCTCTGTGCCTCTCCCCTGGCTTCTGGCAGTTTGCTGGCAATCTTTGGTGCTCCTTGGCTTATAGATGCTGCACTCTGATCTCTGCCTTCATATTTACCTGGTGTTTTCCTTGTGCATGTGTCTGTGTCCAAATTTTCCCTCTTATAAGGATACCAGTCACATTGGATTAGGATCCCGGATGACCTCATCTGAACTAATTACATCCGCAGCAACGCTATTTCCAAATAAGGCCACATGCTCAGGTACTAGGGGTTAGGATTTCAACATATGAATTTCAAGGGGATATAATTCAATCTGCAACAGGCTTCTAAGAATCTTTTAAAGATTTCTCCCAGCTCTGAAATTTCATGCGGAATGATTGAGGTCTGAATTATTTGGGGCAAACAAATAAGTGAACCTCTGTGAACAATGGAAAGAGCACTGTCTGAAGAGTCAGGAAACATGCTGCTTGAGGGACATGTCTTGACTTTCTGATTCTTAAAATTTATGTACTTTGTCGTGCGCCCTCTCTGCCATAGAGGGCTAACGGGGACACCTTGTACACCTTCACTGCCCTCTCCCAAAATTGTCCTGCAGATTGAAGAAGAATGTGGCTCTAGAGGCACCTCAAAACTCTCCAGGCTCTGCCTAGGTGTGTTATTATTACCCCATTATTTATAAGGAATAGAGCGAAGTGCTGACCCCCACATGGGACTCGGTGTGTGTTAGCAGGCCTCGCTCTCCTCTCTGCCGGCCTCTCTCTCCCTGCAGACGCAGACGTGCTGCTAAAGTTTTCAAAGCTCCCAGTGTTGCGAGATTTGAGCAAACTTGATCTTCCAGGTTTAACTTAAATATTGTTTCCATTTTGAAGCCTGTCATGTGGGCGTACCACAAAGAGCATTTGGTTTCCCCCCAGCCCTCCTGAAGCTGCGGCCGACATCCAGGCAGTAACAGAATACTAGGAAGAAAGAGAGAGCCTGAAATGGATCCTTGGCTCTCAGCCTGCACAGAGACAAAGCAGGATGTAAGCAAAGCCATTGCTTCTCCCTCTTGATCAAAGGCGAGATGGGGCCCCACCCTGCTCCCCACCACCCAGCGAGCAATTAGCGCAGCCTGGCGGCTCCTTTGCATGGGGGGAGGGGGTTGCTGTAGCTCCAGCTCATCCGAGGGTGCCCTGTGTGCCCAGGTGGGGAAATGTGTGCATCTGCAAACAGATGACATGATGAAACGGGGAATGGGGACATGCAACCAGCCTTGTTGACAGCTTACTCTTTTCATCTGCATTGGGTGCAAAGCAAGATCAGGATTTGCCAGCAGAACCTAAAAGGTTCACATCGCAGGAGGCAAGTAGACTCAGATAACAACAACTGCCCACAATCTTAATAAATACAGATTCTGATTCCACAGATCTGGGTGGAGCCTGAGATTCTGCATTTCTAACAGGCTCCCCGGTAGAGTTGCCAGGTTTAAAGGGAAAAAGAAAGAAAAAAAAGGCCGGACACCCAGTTAAATTTGAAATTCCTGTATTTTATCTGGCAGCTGTACTCCCAGACAATGCTAACACTGCTGGTGTGTGGACCATACTTTGAGTGGCAAGGGTGCACCTCATAAAAACATAAAAGTCTGATGAAAACACAGGGCTGAGTTAGTGGATGAGCATGTGGTATAATGTAGAAACAAGCTCATGGTTTATAGGGTGGTCACACTGCAAAATATAACTCGGCTATAGGCAGAAACAAACCAAGAGCAGCAAAGACTGTGCATGAGACATTAGAAATGGGGTTCCTTGTGTTCTGAGGCTTCGAGTCCCAAGGGCCAGTGTAGTGCTAATATTTATTAATACTCACCTAGCTACTTACCTGGCTACTTATTTAATATCGGCAAATCCAAAGTGAAGTTATGACCATTAAAGTAAAAAAGGCTTTTAAAGTGCTAAAACAAATGCGCAGTTTCCTGTTGAGGGCTTTGGGGATGGCAATCTGCCACATTCTGCCTCCCTTTCCAACCCTCCCTCCAAAAAGAAAGGGGCTGCTGCGACTCCGGCAGCTCAGCCCCTGACAGGTGATCTGCAGAGGACTTGGGGCTGGGGCTTAGGTTTACACTGACATTTGACATGCAAACTCAAGGCTCTGTTCCTTTGAAGCTAAAAGAACCGATTCCAGCTCCTTTGAGGATACTGGGCCACCAGAGCAGCCACTTACAGATTGCCGGAAGGTTGGCGCTGAAAGGGGGCTTAGCCATCATTTACTCCAGCCCGAATTCCGCTGATGCAGGGGTAGCACTGCAGAGGACAAGCTCCTCCTCCTCTGAGCCCCTTTCTCCTTCACTGGCTGCTCTGGCATGTGCACCATAAGAGCCTTATCCCAAGGGCTGTGTGAGGTTAGGATCTGGTTTTTAGTATCTGGTTTTTCGAGAGTTTCTTTGTTTTGTTCTATTTTAAAGTCTAACAAGATTGCCTGCATTCCAAATCTTCCTTGCCTGTCTTCTATAATGGAAACCATCTCCCTTATCCTATCTGTCTATCCTTGGGAGTGGGTTGAATCTCATATATATGTCTACCATGACTGTAGTAGGCTTGATTTATTTAATCAAAGGCAGGCACAATACTTTCCCAAATTAAATAGTGCCATTTGTTTTATTTTTTAAATATTTACCGAGTACCTACTATGCCAGGTCTGTAGAAGACCACAGCCACTTAGAAACTAGAGGATAAATAGCCCCCTGTCCTTCAGCATTTCTCATCGAGACTTGGCTCTACTGCAGCAAAGAATAAGTGTGGAATTTTTAGCTGAACTGCTCAGAGGTTATTCATTTTAGCTGTTTGGCAGGCTTTAATTTCTGAAACACTTTCAAATAACATCATTTTCAGGTCCCATTTATAGACGTCTGACATGTCCCCTTCCCCTTAGTGGTATGTCTAACATCATATTTTTTACCCAATTCTTTAAAAATCTGCATGCATGATTCAATTCTCATTGTAAAATATTTAAACTATATTGAAGTCAATAGCCTAAAACCTGAATATCTCTTTCACTGTGTCCCCCAACCTCACACTTCTCCTCAGAAGCCATATACCCCACTTAATTGGTAGATATGCCCTTTGCATGCATTAGCAAAGTACATACACATCTACACATTTCATTTGACTCGAATTGGATCATATTATACAGATTCTTCTGTAATTTGCATTTTTCACTTAATGATATGTCTTGGCAAACTTTCCATTCTAGTACATATGGATCTACCTCACTATTTTCTATTAATAATAGCAACAGAAATATTCCATGGAGTTCCTCTGCCAAGTTTTATTTGGCCACTCACAGTTAATGGATATTTGGATTGTTTGCCTTTTTTTGCTATGACAAACAAGACTGCAGTAAACAATTTTCTGTGTATGTCTTTGGGCATATGTGCAAGTATTTCTGTAAAATGGAGACCCAGAATTTTAATTTTCTACATGAAATAAATCTGGTAAGCTGATGAGAACAGGATTGGTTGCCAATTGGCAAATACATTCTGACCAGAGTCTTGAGTTTCTTAGCCCACGCTGTCCTGCTTGTTTTAATTCAGGATTTTCCCCAAGAGTCCTCCCTGTTCAGGCCCTGCTGGCTGACGTTTTGAAACCTGTAGTTAAGCTTTGTAGATTGAAAACCTTAGATTTACAGTATTTAAATACCTTAAAATGGTATAGACTTTGTTGAGGAGAAAGTGAAAATGGGAAGAATGAAGGAAATTTCCCTGATAATGGACTAAAATCTCCATATTAAGTAGACATTAGTCTCCAGGAAAGGATGTGGGCCACTGTTTGTGAAAAGAACTTTTTCATGTTTTTCTTCCCAGGTAAGCCAACTCCACAAATAGCCAAAACTAAACACCTAATGAGTATGCTGTGTTGAGATGGGTTTTGTTTCAGATTTTAAAATTCAGTGAGTAGGTATGGCGGGCAGAATTCTAAAGATGTCATCCCAAGATTCCCATCCTCTAGTTATCCAGTTGAACACTAATCTAGGCACTAGACAAAGGGATTTTGCAGATGGAATTAAGGTTACTAACAGCTGATTTTAAAATAGGGAGAGTATCCTGGATTATGTAGGTGGACCCAACGTTAGGACATTGCCCTTCAAAGTGGGGAAGGCAGGCAGCGGAGCTAGGTGCAGTGGGAGAGAGGAGAGGAGCACTGCAGCAGAAGGAGACTCAGAGGTTCCGAGGGCCAGGAGAGGCTACAAAGAAGGGAAGGGGCTGTGAGCCAGGGGATGCAGGTGCCTTTCAAGGGGCCCAGCCCCTGCCAGCAGGGGAAGTCCTATGACCACACAGGGCTGAATTCTGCCAATGGTCTGAATGAGCTCGAAAGTAGATTCATCCACAGAGCTCCAAAACAGATTGCAGCCCTTTTGAGACCTGGTGATTTTGTCCCTGTGAGATCCAGAGCAGAGAACCAGCTAGCTATACTTGTGCCAGATTTCTGGCCTACAGAACTGTGAGATAACAAATGGATATTTTTCAAAGTCACTAAGGGTGTGGTAATTTGTTACAACAGCAACAGGAAACTAATGCATAAGGGTTGAACCAACATTGATGTGTTGGAAGCAGAAGAAAAGGACTCATTGGGCAAGCTGGTGCATTTCTCGCTTCCTGGCATCTGAAGCAGAGTAGGACCCAACGTTATAATATGAATAGCAACTTCTATTTTCTAAGCACATACTGAGTGTTAGGTGCTATGCTAGGTGCTTCTGTGCATTCCCTCCCTTAATCTTCATAATGGCCCTGCAAGGATTGGTGCTTTTATTATTATCCCTATTTTACAGAGGGACACGAGGCTCAGAGAGGTTAGGTTCCTGGGCAGGTGACACATGGCTGATAAATGACAGGGTTAGAACTTAAACCTGTGTCTGCAGGACATCACACCAAAGCCTATGCACATGAGCACTCTCCTTCACAGTGCACCACCACCACTGCCCCAGTTAAATATGAAGCCAATATGTTTCCATATGCAAAATTGATGGTGTTTAAATTCTTGTGAAACACTCACAACTAAGAATGCCTTTCATCACATAAAGCCCTTTGACCTTGTTTTAATGCCCTTGGAATACTACACCACTAGATGCTGAGCACGGAGAAAAAAAATCAAAGTTGCATGGTCAAGGAAACAGAAAACTCCCAACCATCCCCCCACCCCTGGGCTCTCCAAGCCAAAGCACAGTGCATATTCTTATATTTCCTTTCAAATCCTTGGAGGTCCCACTTGCTCTAGATCGCATCAAAGATTATACCTTCTTTCCTCTGTCAGACACTCAGTTCCAGAGGTGAAAGTTGTGATGGAGACATTTTTATACTTTGGACATAAACATCAGGAGCCAAAAGGAACAAATGCAATGCATAGCTGATATTTTATCTGGAGGTGGGGGCTGATGTGTCCATTTGCTCTCAGTTCTCTGTACAGAAAGTGGGACCTTAAATTCAGCCAATGGAAAGTCTGAGCATGCAACAAGCTCCTTCCTGTGTTTATTCATTCACACGTTTAAACCCTTAACAAATATGCACTGAGCTTCTCTAATGTGCTAGGGCTTGTGTTGGAAACTGAGGATACAGTGATGTATAAGCATGGGTCCCATCTCCATGGATCTTCCAGACTTGTGAAAGCAGCACAGATGAGCAAACAGTTGCAGGAGAGTACAGTAATGCCATGGTAGACCAAGCCTGATGCCTCGAGGTCATGTGGGGAGAGACCTAGACACAGCAGACAGGAACAGTGGCCCCTCAGCTGCGGCCTGAAGGAAAAGTAGGAGTTGGCCAGGCAAGCAGAGGCAGAGGAGAATGTCCCCGACCGAGGGAATGTCGGGACATGATTCTGATCTGGAAACATACATATGTCCACAAACACATCTGGAGTAGAGAAAGCAAGGAGGCAGAATGGCAAAGACTGAGCTGAGGGCATCAGTAGAGACTGAGGTCAGAAAGACTTTCTACTTGTGTTTTGAAGAGATTGAACCTTATTATAAGGGAACTTGGAAATGATTGAAAGAAAAAGCTGAACTTGACTAGATGTGGGTGCTTTAAAAGGATCCCTCTGGTGGAAGCATCAAGAACTGATGGAGGGCCGGGTGCGGTAGCTCACACCTGTAATCCTAGCACTCTGGGAGCCTGAGGCGGGCGGATTGCTCGAGGTCAGGAGTTCGAAACCAGCCTGAGCAAGAGTGAGACCCAGTCTCTACTATAAATAAAAAGAATTAATTGGCCAACTAATATATATAGAAAAAATGAGCCGGGCATGGTGGCACATGCCTGTAGTCCCAGCTACTCCGGAGGCTGAGGCAGGAGGATCGCTTGAGCCCAGGAGTCTGAGGTTGCTGTGAGCTAGGCTGATGCCACAGCACTCACTCTAGCCTGGACAACAAAGCGAGACTCTGTCTCAAAAAAAAAAAGAACTGATGGAGGACAGCAGTGGAGCAGGGGACGCTGGAGAGGTGTGTAGGCATGAAGGAAGGGTGGGATCAGGGATGGAGAAAGACAGCAGGATTTCAGAGATACCTGGGAAGGAGGGTCCATAGGATTTGGTCCTAGGGTGAAGGAAGAATAGAGAGGATGACAGCCAGCCTGACATGGCCAAATCATCACCCAGATATTATTTGGGCTGACAGGCCCAAGCTGCAATCAGCAGGGGCAACATGGGATTATAATTTGCCATTTGTGAAAGTCCCGAGGAGTAGGGAATCAGCTAGGAAGCAATCTTGAGGCAGCCAAAAGCACCTCTGTGGATGGGCATCTTGGGGATTTCAGAGCAGGTCACTCCTCCTGGTTGTTTTGAATATGCTGACAGAAGAACAAAAGCTTTCAAGAATACAAAGCCCAGCCCCATAGTGAAGCAGAAGATGATATGCAGTTTCAAATGCTTGCTTGCTTTCCCGAACCCTGTCTTCTGTGAAGAAGGATGTCTTGCCTGTTGAAGGTGGCAGGTGCAGGTTGCTCTGTGGACCTGGGGAAGGGTCACTGCAGCTGTAACCTGTGCACTCCATTTGCCCTGAGGTGCTATGACATCTTGACAGGTGTCCTTACTCTTGGCCTTGACATGTTACATCAGGGCTGCCAGTCAGCTGGGACTGAGCTCAGGGAAGAGCCTGCAGACCTGAGACTTAATATTAATAGCACTTGCTTGGTTAAACACCTGTGGTTGCTGTGGCCCTGTTGCAGGTTGACCAGGTCAGGGCTACTCAGATCTACCTATAGGGTGATGGTCCTTCAATCTTCTTAGTACGATAGCTCTGCAGCAGGGGGAGGGAGATTTTCATGAGCAAGATTATCATGAGTGTTGCATTTGCAAAATGCAAATTCAATGCCTAGTAGTGGTTTATAGACATCTACTGCTTTGGTCTGCCCATTGTCTATCTCCACCTCTTCTGATCCCAGTAACCACATTTTCTTTGGGGAATTCCTTCTAGTTTCTGCAGTTCTGGGACAGTTACCCTTTGCGGAACACTACATCAGCTCATGGGCACATGGCAGCTCAGGGCAGCCAATCAGAATCCACTTTCCCTGGACTTGATCACTTCAAAGGAAGCTATCCCTTGGGCACAGTGATTGGTTCAGAGATGGGCACATGACCAAGCTAGACCAATGAGTCTCAGTTCTGAGACTTTGAGTTAAGACTCTTGGAAAAAGAAGTGCTGACTCTATGGAATTGGAAGCTGGGATGATAAAAATTTGGGGTACCAGGGGCCAGAAGGGCCATAGTATGAAGAGAAACTTGCCTGAGAGTGAAGTCAGACAGAAAAGGAAAGTAGACCTGAGAGATGGAGAGAGAGACAGATACAGATCCCTGAGGACATCATTTAAGACCCTGAATTTAAGTGTGCCCAGAACCCACTTAGTCCTAGATGATTTAGTTACAAGAACAAATAAATGCTTTTTTTTTAACAAGCCAGTGTGAGCCCAGACAAATAGAAATTGCATCCATTATTGAGTCCTGGTTCAAGTCAATTTAGCAAGTGTTTGCTAGGTTCTATGGTGGAAGCTGTACCTCAGAACTATAGGGAACACAGGAGGCATGCTCTAATTATAACCGTTATTATTATCAAATTTATTTGACATTTCCCCTTTTCAGACACTCCTCAGCACTTTACAAACATTACTTCATTTGACTCTTCAAGAAAATCTTTTTTCTCTTTTTCTTTCTTTTTTTTTTTTTATTAGAGATGGGATCTGGCTCTGTCACCCAGGCTGGAGTGCAAGGATATAATCACAGCTCATTGCAACCTCGAACTCTTGGGCTCAAGTGATCCTTTCACTTCAGCCTGCCATGTAGCTGGGACTAGAGGTGCATGCCACCATGCCCAGCTAAATTTTTAATATTTTGCAGAAGTGAGGGCTCACTGTGTTGCCCAGGCTGGTCTCAAACTCCTGGCCTCAAATGATCCTCTCACCCCAGCCTTCCAAAGTGCTGGGTTATAGGCGTACGCCACCATGCCTGCCTCAAGCAAATCTTTTAATTATAAATAATTATCTGTATTTTACAGAAGAGGAAACCTAGACCCAGAGGGTTAAGAAATACATCCAGTGTGACAGTAATGATGACATTGGAAGGATGTAAGTTGTGATCTGTGATAGCTCCAGAGTCTCCACTCTCACCACCCTGATTTCTCACCTCCTTCCCTTCAGAGGCTCACGCTCTGGCCAAGGAGACATAAAGGAAACACACTGGTACAGCAGGGCAGGTGTGGTTGCTCCCTGCCACCCTCGGGGACTTGGAAATAAGATAAATAATATTGTATACCCATGAAAGCAAAATGGAATAGATCAGAATAGAGATTTGCCAAATTGCCCTACAGAGCCAAAATGCTCCCCAAAAGCCAGACTAGGTCTAGCTGCTGAACATATTGATAGCAAAGAAATACAGGTGTGTCAGAAGAGATGTCAGCCAAACATGGAAGCAAAGAGCTAGGAGGTCAAAGAGGAGAATCTTGGGGAGGTGCACCGTAGCACTAGCTAGGAGATGGGCGCCATAGCCATGGGGCCTCTCGATGGCCAGACCATCTCTATAGCAAGGTGAGTGACCAGGTCGGGCCATGGAATCCAGGGGTCACTCTTCCCATGAAAGCTACCATTCCACTGTGGATTAGTGCACTGGGCCACTTAGCATGATACCCTCAAAGGACTGCTTCAGCCAGTACCCCTGGTTTGGGGGGGTGCCACTCCCCTCTTCATTGTTACCTTTTCTACTCTCTTTTAAAAATCATTTTTAAACCTCTGCCTCCCTAGAGGGTATGTCTGTAGGGAGAAGACTGTTTGCCACAGGTAGACATTCCAGGTTGTGCAGTGATGGTTTAATGTCATTGTAGATTCAACTGGCCTTTGGGGTCTAATTTGGTTTCCATTGTGAGTTGTTATAAGGAGAAACTGGATCGGTAGAAGCTGACAAGTCTTTGGGTCCATACATCAATTAGAGTTCTCAGTATAAAGTAATCACAGGGCACCTGATTTGTAGTGTTAACCAGACAGAAACTGGCTACTTTGAAAGCCGCCCTTTTGGAGATGAAGTTCCTCTGTGCACTGACAAGTCAGGTTTCAGAACCTTTCAGATTCAAGGCCATGGCTGGATGATGGCATAGCAGCCATTTAAGGTACATTCTCCCATAGGTGAATCTTCATGGGTACACCTGTGTCCTGGATGAGAAGGGCCAGGCAGCTTTGCAGACAGAAAGAACAACATGAACTTTGAAGTTAAATGAATTTAAACTTGAGACCCAACTTCACCATTGCTAGCTAAGTGGTCAAGTTTTCCAACTCTTTAAGGCTCATTTTCTTCATGTAAAACATGAGGATAATAATAGGATCTGCTTCATAGAGTGGCTATGAAGACTAAAATGAAAAAGAAAAAAAAAGAATGCAAAGATTTCAGCAGGGCACCTGGCATAGTTGCGCTCGTTAGCTGTTAGTGACTATCTTCTTGCTAATATCATTGCATCCCCTGGTGAACACACCCCTCTGTCCATATACCTTTCTATGTATGGTCCAGGCCCAAGTGTTCCATACAGTGACTCAGGCTCTCAGGAAGGCTGGAAGTCTTGGAGGAAGAAAGTACCTGGCCTCACAGTAGGCTGGCTGACCCAGCTATCCACAGGGTGCAGACTGGAAATGTCAAGGAGAAAAAAGGCCCCAGTAGTTGGGTTGGACTGCATAGTTCGACCTGGTTGAAGAGACATTCCAGATCAGCTATCAAGCCAACATGCCATAGGGAATGTAGTCCCAGTTTAGCCTTATCTGTGAAGTTTTTCAGTAATATCCAAGAATCTAGATTTCTTTGTGAAATCTCTCATTTTTTACATCATAGCAACTAATTTGGATTCTTTGAAACACTATGCAGGTCCAACAACCAGCCTATGAAGCAGTCTTGGGGCTTTATGGCCTTTATCTTACAGGCTGGGCAGGATTAGAGTAGGAGCTGAGTTTGGGTTGCTCCAGAAGCATATTCTATGACAAAGATGAAATACAAGCAGTTATCTTAGGCAACATCAATAGGGCAGTGGGGGAGTGGGTCAGGGATGGGAGGGTAGTCAGTAAAGGGGGACATGAAGCCACCACTGTGGGTGACTGGTAAGTGGAGCTTAGCCCTGCTAGGGACCTCGGGGGGCCAGTGCAGAACCTGAGTCATCCCGCTTTGGGGCTGAGGGAGCTGGGATATGGATATTCTCATTCCTGTCCGTCTTTGGCTGAGGGCTGCTCCTGGGGACATCGGTACCCTCACACTCCTCACCTGCCACAAGCCTGTACAGGGCAGGCTTTAGGGGCCAGAGAGGCCCTCGGACAGAGGCACGCAAGGATCAGCAGCTGGAGGAGTGCTGCGTGTGGTGAAATGGGAGGGTCTGATGGCCATGGCGGGCACCTGCAGAGTCAGCAGGAGAGGGCACGAGAGAGGCAGCACCAGCCACTGCACCAACAAGTGCTCAGAACACCCACTTACCCTTGCAGCTGTGGGGTGGGTGGCAAAGGTCCCCTCACTGGCTTCATCTTTTCCGTCAGATGAAGCTTCCAGCACATGCCTCTGATCTCCTTCTTGTGCCAAAGCGGGAGTTGAGGCTGGAAAGAGATGTGCTCCCCTAGCAGGAATGCCTGCCCACCATGCTTGCCTCTAGTGCTTGCCTCTAGAGGCTCTGCCTGTCAGTTACAGGAAGATCTGCGAGATTCCACTCTCCTCCGTTATCTTCTGCCAGGTCTCCAGTGGCAACTCTGCAACCGATTTCTGTAGAGTGGTTCAAATTGTTTTATATCTTCTTAGCTGCCAAGTACAATGTCATAAGCAATAAATAAATAAATTTTTGGCCTATCTGGAAAGCATATTTTGTCCAGATGCGTCCTTGAAACTTCAGCTCTGAAACATGAAAGTCAGATTGGAAACCACATTCTCAAAGCTTGGGGGGAAGTAGGCTCACATGGAAAAGTCATTTGATTGGCAGGTGCTGCCAAGCAGCCCTAGATTTGTGTCTTGCTGATAGCCAAGCAGCATGCCTTCTGAAACGCCAAGTGTGCGAAGGGATGCGGCTCACCAGTGTCTGTGCTCAGCATGGGTGGCCCTGCTGGACAGCCTGGGGCCGGGGGGAACCAAGCTTGGAGGGTGGCTTGGCTAAGGAGCTGAGACCTGTATGTGCCTTTGGACCTCTTGACCAGCTGGGTTGGAACAAGCCTTCCTCATCTTGAGGGCTTTTCTGGGGTGCATACTGTCCCCAGCCACCTTGGCCTTGCTGAGGCAAAGGACAAGGCTATGGGGACATGTAACCAGGAATGAGGAGGAAGAGGAGGGAGACCGGGATGGCTCAAAGCCAGCTGGGCATGGTTTCGCTGGTTTAGCCAGCCCTGAGATGGAGTAGGCATTCCAAGACAGAGCTTGGGCCAGCAGGGAGACGATCTGGGGGAACAGATATGGCCTTGAAGACAGGAATCACTATGTAGGGCTCAGCAATGGTGGCTTGGGCTGCCTGTGCCAGATGGCTGAAATGCTTTTAAATGTCCTCTTTATCACTTTTTAAATTAAAAATGCACACACATAAAAAGTTAAATTAGAAATGCATGAAGTGAAAGGTGAAAGTTCCCCCTGCAATGTCCCCAAATCCACCCTGTATCCTTCCAGAGATTATTCTAGGCTTACATACAAACAGAATTAAAATGAACCATGGAGGAATTCATGAAAAAATGATTACAGAAATGGCAATTTTATATATGTACATACACTTGTGAAATACATATGTGTATATAAAAGTAAAGATGTCACTTCTTTTCTTTTTTTAGGATTTTTTTTTATTTCAGCATATTATGGGGGTACAGACTTTAAGGTTTCAATAAAAGATGTCACTTCTATATCTGAGTATTTTTCTTGAATGAATTCCTTCACCTACCATCAAGATTTAATTCTGGACTCTCATGTAGTCCTTGACTGGCAGCCCAGCTCGGTTGCTGAGTGTGAGGCTATTGCAAGATTTTATAGATGGTTAAGAATATTGGCCGTGGGCTCAGGTACTAATTCTGATACTTTCCAGTATATGGTCTCGAATCTCTCTGTGCCTCAGTTTCCTCATTTCTCAAAGCAGAACAATAACATGCCCTTTCCAGGGTGGTTGACTAAAGGAGAGAATGCCTTT
The DNA here is from genome assembly GCF_040939455.1 of Microcebus murinus. Classification (NCBI taxonomy): domain Eukaryota; kingdom Metazoa; phylum Chordata; class Mammalia; order Primates; family Cheirogaleidae; genus Microcebus; species Microcebus murinus. The sequence goes on along the minus strand of NC_134104.1, from coordinate 160,528,792 downwards.
GCAGCCCTTATGTGGCACGGAATGCCTGCCCGGCACATAGCGCTTGGCAGAAGCAGGAGGGAAGTGTTATTACCAGGAGAGACAGCAGCCATCTGGCCAGGTGTGTTTGCCCAGGGACCTGGTCTGTAAATATCTACCTTTATAGGTGCTCACAGTCTTCTCCTAGCCAAGTAACTGAGAAAAAATACTGGAAAATAGAATGAGTTTAGAATAATTTTTGAAGTCAATAGTCAACTAAAACCATTCCAAAATGCCTGAGAGCTTGTTGCAAACCATCAGCTGTTCTAGACCAGAAACAGAACCTGATTTCCAGTTGTAGATGATAAATAAACACAGTACACTGCCCTTTACAACAAGTGGCTGTTTTTTTTAACCCATGCAGATGTGTCCTATTTACATTGAAGCTGTCATACAAATTAGCAAAGGCCCACAGAATCTGAAAGAAGGCAGACTGCAGGCCCCAAAATGTTCCCAGGAATGGAAAACAGTTTATCCCCCTCCTCATGGCTGTTGTGGCACAGTCCTGGTAGAAATTGGGCAGAACTGAAGAGCTTTGTCCAGGCCAGCAGAAATGTTTGCTGACCAAGCGGGCTTTGAGGCTAATCTGCAAGGCTGGGTACAATGAAATGCAGTAGGGTCTGGAGCTGATGTGATTTTGACTTTTTCCGTAAGAAGTCCTGAATGTGGAACAGATATGAAAATCCCCTTATTTGGTACAAGCTGTGTGTAGATGGCAGATGGAGTCTGCATTAAAATACCAGTTAGGGAGTAACGGATGATCTCCTGAGTGTTGGCAAAATACTTGTTCAGCTACACTCATCGGATTTATCCCTTATCAAACTGCCTGTGTAGGCTGTTAGAGGGAAAATCTGGAGGATGGAGCCACAAATGCAAAATAGATAAGGGCTGGTAGGGGGAGGTATTCAGAGTCCAGGGTGTTCCACCCCTCCTATAAACTAAGAGTTTCAGAGAGGGGAAGAGCCGGCTCAAGATGCCCCAGCCGAGGCCCAAGACTAGAACCCAGGCTGCAGGGCTTCCACCAAAAGCAATTTCTACCAGGTCTCGCAGCTTCCAGATGAGTTTTCTCTTGGGGGATGCACATGGACAGAAGATGTAAACAATTTAAACATACGCATTAAAACTCTATGGCTGATCTTCCTTGGAGAGGAAGCAAATCCCTGATTGTGTGAGTCCAGAGGTGTTTTGGCTGTAGAAGAGCAATTCATTAATTCTCGAAGCACTACAGAAGACCTGCAGAGGATGCACCTGCGAAGGCCTGTGTCTGGGACTGGAGAGCACACAGGTGCACGCAGGCCCCGCCCGCAGAGCAGGGCGCGAGCTGCCCGCAGCATCCTCTGAGAGGCCGGCACAAAGGGCTACCCGAATGCAAAGAAAGCGGCTTTCCAATTTTGCCTAGATGATTCAGGGAAGGCTTTATTTGATCTGGACCTCTAAGGGGTAAATAGGCTTTTTCCTGGCAGAGAATTCATTCATTCATTCATCTATCCGTTCATTCATTCAATTGAATTTTACTGAGCACCTACTTTTTGCCAGTCTAACAAGCAGTAAATATGTAGCGATAAACAATACTTAGCTCTCGTGGATTATATTCTGTTGGGGAGAGTCAGAAACTAAGCAGGTAAATGGACAAATGAGTTTAGAAAGTGATAAGCACAAAGAAAGAAATGAAGTGGGAGAGACTGAGGGTGAGGACGGCGCCGACGGGCTGGGCTGCGCGGCCCGAGTGCCCTTCCAGGGAGCCGCGGAGGGCGTGGAGCGGGCATGCCCGCGCTGTGGGTAAGGACCGGACCCTGCTGAGCCTTTCTGCTTCAGACCCACAGAGAGGCAGAGCTGAAAGTCAGCATGATCCTTTTGTTTCACAGCACGGAAACTGAGGCTGGGAGAGTCAGCTGGGGCAGTGGGCGGGCGGGGCCCCGACACAGGACCCAGGGCACAGAGCTGTGCTCCCCGCCTGCCTCTCGCCCCCACCCGCCTGCCTGTCTTCCAGCCACGTGGACTAAAATCTGTTCCCCATCAGACTGTCCAGAGAGGGCTTTCGGGCTTGTTTCCAGTAGTGTGTTAAAAGGCAGTCACCTTGAACGGCTTCTGCCTGAGAGAAGTGTCAGCGTCGTCGCCACCTATGTCACGGAGCAGCGGCACATGACGCAGGAGCCCTGGCCCCATGGGGGGAGGCACAGAGCCGTTCACCAGACTGGCTGTGTGGCCTCAAGAGCGTCCCATCTTCTCCTCTCTAGACCTGTACCTCTCTATGTTGAAAATGAGAGGATTGGGACATAAACATTACTTTTAAAAAGTTATTCCCGTGTTGGATAATTTTGAACTAAACAAGTTAAACAGATTGCCTGTTGCAGGACTTCTCAGAGCCTTTAATATTCTAAGGGACTCTGTCAGACTTCACAGGGAAATGCAGTCTGATGCATGTCACAGATGTATTTATGCACGTGTCCCTGGAATGTTTTGGAGGGCACACATAGAACGTGTGTTCCTCAGGGTCCCCTCAGTGGGTAATCCCGAGGTTCTGAGGTGGGGCATGAACGGGAGCCTTCATTCATGTCCTTGCCTGGTCATGTTCAGCAGCCGACATAGAGTGGCAGGTTGTCGAGTGTCTCCGTGGTGTGTGTCCCCTCCCCGGTCCCCTCTCTGCTGACTGTCCTCCAGTGACTTCCAAAGGCTGTTTTCTGAAGGAACGTGACAACAGAAACGGCACCTCTCCCTCTGGAGCCTGCTTGGAGCTCCTTGTGGGCTTCAGCCCCTTACCAGACATTTCTGCCCAGTGCTCAGCCCAGGACAGGCGCATCCCCACCACCCGGCAAAGGGAGCCTCTGCCAGTGGACAGCGGTACAGCCAAGGCTCAGTCCTTCTCCATGAAGCTTGCTTGGGACGTTTCCCTAGGGAATTTCTCACTCTTTTACTTTTTATCTTGTTGCTCACCTTTAAGACTCTTATGCTCAAGGATAGCCATACAGACTGGGGGTCTCTCAGGTGGCCCCTGGAGACATCTACCTGCAAGCTACATCTCTGTGGCTCCCACAGAACTGTCGTCCTCATCCAGCATGCACTGTTCATTGAGCACCTACTGTGCGCCAGGCAACATGTGAAGTCCTTTCTCTGCACAGGTCATAGTCCCCTAGCAGCAGCTGTGCAAGGTGCGGGCACTGCTGTTATTCCTCCTATGTGGATGAGGACAAGGAAGCTTGATCCAGTTTAGTGACTCCCCAGAAGTCTCACAGCTGGCACATCGGACGCCTGGAATCCCCAAGTCTGTGCATTTCATTGTTGTGCTGTATTGCCCTATTGATGTTTGAGTAAATGGAAGGTGAGTGGATGAATGAAGGAGTGAATAAATGAATGAAGAAGCCAGTGAGTTAATGACTGAAAGGAGAAGAACAACCACCCACCCACCCCACCCCCAGTTTCAGGAAACTGGCCTGGCCATTGCAAGCCCCGCCATCTTCCGGCCCATTGTCTCTGTCCCCTCCCCCTCCCCCTCTCCCAGCCAGGGCACACGTGGGCACCGCCCTCTTGTGGGGCCTGGCAGCCACCTGCCAGCAGCCCACCTCTGCTCCAGCCTGCAGTGCACGCGCGGGCGCAGCCGCGCTTCCAGCCGTGGGGTCTCGTGTGCCACTGCCGAGCTTCTCGCCAGGAGGAGGGCAGCTGTTCCGGGATTGGAACATGAAGAAAGACGGGCTGAGATCAGATAAGCATCCCTTCCCAGGCAGACGTGCCGCCCAATTTGCAGGCCTCTGTTATATTACTAGCAGTTAAGGAATGTTGAAATGGAGCTCTAGCCTTGATCTGAATCATAAGCTCTGAAGCTATACTTAAGTCTACCTAAAGATATTTCAATTTGCTATCTCTCTCTTTTTTGTAACTCCCCTTGGCTCAGAGCACACTTACATCCCTGCAGAACACAGAAAGCCAAGGCGTATTTCTTAATGTTTTACAGTACAGTTCTAAGTCCTTCTTATCCTTTGATAATCATATTGTAACTTTTACTCAACGTATTTGTGGGTACGCCTGTGTGTGTTTTATGTAGAAGTTCACATTTATAAGAACAGCATTTGCTCCTTTTATCTGTTTTCCCCAAAGCTGTACTTGTAAGACCACATTCAGCAGTGGATTAATCCCCAAATAACTTAGTTCAGCTTTCACAGCTGCTGCCAAACAGCGTCTCCTGGATGGGTGTAGACGCTGTGGTGGCTATAATTAACAGTTTGTCGTGGGGCGGAGGTTGTAACACAGGGACTGAGAACTGGGCCGGGGAGGTCACCAACTGCTAGAGAAAACTGCCAGCAGAAGAGCCTACAGAGGACTTCTCTTGGAAGGTGGAGGAGGACAGGTGACACAAATGTGTCCTGCAGCAGCTGGCCAGTGTGAAGCCAAGGGACTGGATGAGCCGGCAGGCTCGTGTGCGTGTGTGTACGTGTGTGCACGTGTGTGCACGTGCACGCATGCGTGTGTTTGCATGTGTGTGTGTTGGATGGAAGAGGGAAGCATATCTTTTAAGACTAGGTTTGGTTATTAAATTTTGTTTGAAATCTGATTTTTTTACTTATTACTTCTGTGACCTTAGGCAAATTGCTTATACCTGGCCTCTCTGCACCTCAGCTTTCCTCTCTATAAAATGGGGATTCATTCATTACTCAGAAAATATTTATTGAGTGTCTGCTCTACTCCAGACTCTGTTCTATACACTAAGGATGCAGCAATAAATAAAAAGACAAAAGTCCCTGCCCTCACGGAGCTTGCATTCCACAGATGGGGAAAAACCCTCACAGGGCAAGTAATTATAAGAGTTAAAACAAATTGTTCATTAAAAGTGCCTAGCACAGTATCTGGCACATAATAAGACTTTTAGTGAAAAGGAACAAATATTAACATTATTATGCTTTAGGTTATATTTACTAAGTGACCTTCCTCTCCCCTCCCAAAAAGCAATCATGAGTCTAAATTCCACCATTTTATTTTACAAGCAGATTTTTCTTTGGGAAGTAACATAAGAGTATTTGGGGAAAAGATGCTCTGTAAATGTTTTGCTGGCTCAGTCAAAACAGTGTATCTTTGTATCAGACATCTTGAAGGGTAGCAATGTTTCTTGAGTGGATTTTAGTAAAGGAAGATCAGCTCTCGGGTGGTGGCTCAGACATGACAAACTGGAACAATGCAGAAAGGAATGCCTGAACAGGTTGGATTAAGAATTGCAGGGCAATTACTTTCTGCAAACTGATATGCGAGAAAGAAACACAGGCACACCTTGTTATCCAGAAACACAATAAGCAAAAATTCACTATTACAGAATTGTAGAATAGGCAACCTCCTACGTAAAAATGGGTTGTTATTACAAAGGGGGAGGGGGCGTTGTGAAATTGGTTTGGAATGTGGGCCTCATTTTCCACTAGAGTAGAGTTCATGGACTGATTCTCAAGGGCTTATTTAACCTACACTTGCCTGAAATGTATTATTTTCCGCTCACCAGCCACTATGTGCAACGTGGCTTTTATGGGGGAATGCAATCAAAAGACCCTCCTCTCCCTGCCTCAACCTGGTACCACTTTGTACTAACTATACAGGGATTCCCCTTGGGTTCCCCTTATCCAAAAATTCATTATCCAGGGCGAGTGCTTAAAAGGTAGCAGGAAAGCCAAGGTTGTCATAACAGTAAAACATTCATGGATCGATTGACCACTTATCCAATTAGCCCCACTGAGACATCCTTCCCCATTGATACCGGGCCTCTCACTTTGTTGAGAGTAAACTCTTTGTGCATCTTTTTTTTCCTTGGATTATCTGGATATTTTCAGCAATTGATCGCAATAGATTGCACAACACGTGCAAAACGAAGTAACAAATTTTTCGAAAGATATAAGATTTTATCAAGTTGATGAAAGGGATTTCGGAGACCAGGTTTGTGTCACATGCAAATTCATTAACAAATGATAACTTATTATCAATTTTAAAAAGTCAATAAACATGATGACAGCCCAGGGGCTTCAGAAGGATTGGATGTTAGAGGCTTATGGCAGGTCCTTAGGAAAATGGTGTATGTCTCACATATCTTTGCAGCAGCCAACCTCTTGATGGCCACACTGACGCAAGGGAAGGACGGCACACACGATGCCCTCAAGCAACCTGGTTAGGAAAAAATGACCCGAATAAATCAACACTTATTTTATTCTTTGTTCTTTACAGAACTATCAAGTTGATGAAATTATAACCCAAATTTTGTTAAAAATGTATGTATTCATTTCTAAAAATTTTAGTCTCATTTTTAAAGATAAAGTTCCCAATTTCTTTCCCACTATTTACTATGAAATGTTGGTCCCTGTCAAAGGGGACTACCCTCTTCCAGGTTCCAGTTTTTCTCTAATAAGGAGAACTTTGTGTATTTAAATTGGAGACATTATCACAGTAGATCTGCGCTCCCCAAGCCCCAGACCGTGGCCCGGTACCAGTCCATGGCCTGTTAGGAGCTGGGCCACACATCACCACCTAGGCTCTGTCCCGCCACCCCTGGTCCCTGCAGGCCTGTGGAAAAACTGCCTTCCATAAAACTGGTCCCCGGTGCCAAAAAGGTTGGGGACTGTAGCTGTAGATGACTACATTTTAGACATTCTGAATTAGGGTTAGTGGGCAATATGGGAGCAAGGTATCTGTCAGTCTAACATCTCTCTGTCTACACTGGTGATGCTTAATCTTTTCAAGGTCATGGACTCCTTGGATGGAAAACATGGTGATAACTGAGGAGTCTTTCCCTAGAAAATGTATAAGCAAAGAAAATTTCAAGGGGTTCACATACCTTCTTGATGTCTATGCATGGATCGTAGATGCTAGATCATGAATATAAATAACCCTGATCTACACCCTGGACTGCAAATCATATATTATTTATTTACGATGTACACATATACAACACACATATATAAGTATGTGTGTATGTATATGTATATATGTGTATGTATATATAGTTTATGCATATAATTATACACATACATTTGAGCACCTATCAGATACCAGAGCACTTTATATATTTTCATCTTTTTGTTTCAGACAGTGACCCTATGGGGTATGTAATATTGTCCTAATTTTACAGATAGAAAAACAGCCTTGAGACCAGTTAGGTAACTTGCCCAAGGTTTAATAAGTGCTGGAGCCTACTTTTCAAACACTTGGGTTTTCTAAGGCCTAAGCCCATACTTTTTCTATGATATCAGGTCAACTCTGTATGTTCACATATCACACTAAATTTTTTTCTTAATAAATAACTTTTACAAAGTCTTTAGTTATTACCCAAGAACTGCTTGTTTGTTGTAGAACAATTACACATTCTAACTCTTAACTTTTGAAGTGTTCTCAATTCTCTCTCTCTTTTTTTATCATAAGTTGAAGAGAAAGCAGGTATTATTATTATTATCTTCATTTTACCAAGGATATAAGGTAGGTTCTGGAACTTAAATGACTTGCTGAGATTAGCTGGCCAATGGTAGCTCACTGATGGCTCTGACTCGGGCTGGCTGGCCGCCATGGGCCCGCACGCAGGGCTGTGCCGCCCGCTCACGCCCACTCTCCTCTTGGCACTGCCTCGACTCCCCTCGTCCTGTCCGCAGAGACCCCCATCACTGTCACACTCACGCTCTAACTGACCCTGGCACCCTAGAGTCTGGAGGGCATTTGTGAGTTTGGAGCTCTTGATTTTTTCCGTATGTATGTCTTGAAACCCAGAGACCAAATATTAATATTTATAATGAAAGCTGCTTTGCAGTAATGGTTCAGAGTCTCAATTGTATTTAAATTTTAATATTTATTTTTCCCTATTTTATCTTCACTATTAGATGCCAACTTACATCTGATTTTACTACAAATGGGAGCTACAGATTTCTTCAACAATAGACTGGATGAGTATCCAGTAATACATATGTCAAAAAGTAATGGGAAAATTGTAGCTGCAAAGTTGATTCTGTGCTAGATACTATATTAAGTATTTTATGTGTACTAAGTCATTTAATCTTCACAGTAATCCTATGAGGTAGCAATTGTCATTATCTCTATTTTACAGATGAGGAAACCGAAGTGCAGAGAACTTGGGTCACTTGCCCAAATTGTAGCACGAATAAGGGATTTGCATGCAAATTTTTTCAAGTCTGGTAAAATTCAACTGTGTGATATAATAGCAAGTCCCTTAAAAACAGAGCCACATTCTGGAGGAGGCATCAGAAACTGTCTTTTATCTTTGTATTTTCCCATACTCTATATCCACATCATGATGATTGATGCTCCTGATTATTACCTCAAGGCACAATAAGATTTTGAAGAATCTTCTCAACAATCAAGGAAATATCAATCTCAAAGAAATATTCAAGGAAAGATTAACTTGGTTTATTTATTTTTATTTTAAGTTGCATTCTAAGTCTATGATGATTGCTAATCCCATTTTTAAGCTTGCATTCTAATTCTCTGAAAATACTCCTTTAAATACGTCACCTTGACCCTAGAGTATTAGCATCAGGAAGAACCGCTTGCAGAGCCTCACCTGCAGGAAGACCAGCACTGCAGAAAAGTGTCTCCAAGCTGGGAAGTACTTCCTCTAAATTTTCAAGAGTAAATTTCTATGCCATATTTGCTCATGAATATATAAACCCAGGTAAATAAAGTGATAAGATTTCATAATTATTTCCTATTTAGGCAGGTAAATGCATGCATACACCTGTATGTATGTGACTCTCAGTGTAAATACATTACATTTTTTCAGTCAAGGAAAATATTTCCCTCACCTATCTCTGTACTGCTTATTCTTGAGAGTAAAACATGTCTAAATCCACATGCAGTGTGAAATTAACAAGCAGATTTCCCCTCTCCTCTCCTTTCCTCACCCACCAGGCAGGATATTTGGCACACGCTGGGGTGCCATGGGAATGGTACGGTGTAATTATGTGGAGAGACCAAATCAGGGCAGGAAGCAAATGTAATCAATTAAACCTGTGCTCTGTGGAGGGCATGGCAGCCAGGGAGAACATGTGGGTGAATGTGAAGAGAGACTGAATTTAGCATTTTCCTCTTGGGAAAAAGAAAGTGGTCACCCATGGGTAACATTCAGATCTGGCTTTTCAGTTCTGTGTGTTTTCCTCTTTATGTGATAGTATGAGGAAGAGTCTCCGAATTAGCCATAAACCCTAACTCTGCATATTCTTCATTGTTTATTCATCCAACAAATTTTGAGTGTGTGCTGTGGTTCAATAGTATGTTAGTGCTAGTGCAGAAGGAAGTGTCTGCTCATCAGTGCCATCTTCCTTCCTTCCTTCCTTCCTGGGTAAAGCAAGGGTACATTTCCCCACTATGCAACTGGGTTCTGGCCAGTGGAATTTGAGCAGAAGTGATGGGCTATCTTCACCATAAAATAGTCTACATAAACTTTGTTATGCTTTGCAAAGACATTTAAGCCTACTTGAATCAAACTGAGAAATTTGATGGGCTAGCAAGATAGATGGAAAAGATGGCTAGTTGGTGAGTGTGCAGTTTACCAAGGCACCAAGGTAGCTTAAAGGTAGAAGTTTCACTTTTCCTTTAACACCTTTTTCATGATCAAGAAAATAGTAGAAGGAAAAGGAAGGAGGGATTGTTAGAGAAGGTTCCTGTGCCACAGGGAGCAGGAACCTATACTGGCTATCTGAATCCAAAAGGAATATGTAGTAGTTGGGACTCTTGCATCAACATCAATTCAAACTATTTTTTTAAAGGGGAGGAATAGGAATATATTGGCTCTTATATCTGAAGAGTCAAGGTGTAATGACTTCAGGTATGGCCAGATCCAGGGGCTAAAAATAATGGTATTAGGACTCTGTCTCTCACCATCTTTTAACTTTGCTTTCACCGAAGGAGATTTCATTCTCTTGCAGACTTCTACCATAAGATTCACCATAGAACACAAAAACAGCTGCTGACAGCCCCCGATGTTTACATAATAGTGTGGATATCATAGAAGTATGGAAGCCTCTCTCCCCCAGTAGTTCTAGCAATCCCAGATAGAATCTCATTGCATCAGCTTTTGTTGTGTTCCTATCCATGAACCAATCACTGTGTAGCTAAAAAGTAGGATATTTTAATTGATTAGACCTGTGTCATGTTCCCTCCCCAAGGTCTGAGAGTGGGGGAAGCACAATTCCCCAAAAGAAAAAATCAAGGTATTACTATTAAAAAAAAAAAAACCCAAATGACAAGCAGGCAATAAGAACATGTGATACAGGGCCTTTGGAAAACCTGTGGGGACTGTCACTGAGTTGAAAGGCTCAATGGGTAGCTAAGCTACACAGGACCGGAGCTAGGGAGTAGAAAATCAGGGTGTTTTTCTTCTACTTTCTCATTTGCTTTTCTGTCCCCTCTCATCCAATTTCCTTTGCCTTCCTCATGCCCTTGCCCTAGCCTGCATATTCTCACAACCTTATCACAGACTGGCTCAGTCTCTTGGAATCCTCTTTCTCAGTCCTTGGGGGGGCGGAAGCTCATTGGTCCATCTCAAAATCAGGTCACAAGCTACAGGTCACTGACCAGCCTTATAGATGTAGTTGCCTGAAGCAGGAGTTCTAGCTTGGTACAGTCAACGCTACAAGTTGAAGCAGATCAAGCTGTTTGGGGGTGTCTCCTTCCAGGTCTGTGGATAAGGTAGGATCTTTAGAAAAGTATAGCAGAGAAAGCTATAATATGTATCAAGCATAGGCAGAAACTTTTGCAGAAACAGGCTACAAGGCCATTCCTAGAATATGAGCTTTGTAGAAAACCTGGAATCTCATTCCTTGACAAAGACAGATGAGCAAAGAATGGGCTATCAAGGAAGCAGGAAGTCCAAGTTAGTTACCAAGGAAGCAGACAAAGAATCAAGGCAAAGTCTTGGCTGCTCCAACACAGCACCGATTTCTCCTCCTGGGGAGGTGAAATGCAGCCACAGGACCTGGGTATTGTAGTATCTTTTAATATCAGGTAGTGCAGGTCTTCCCTAGCAGCCCTCGAGTTGCTTCCTATGAGGTGACACAGTTCTCCTTGGGGCCCCAGCTGTCTGTGAATCTGCCCCCTCCTTGTCAGAGCCAGAAGGGGTACCTGGAGTGATGTACCACCTTCTCTCTCAGCCTTGGTCCAAGTGTGAAAGCATCTGCTTCCTGCCCTTCATCAGCTCATAAGTCACCCAGGGGTCTAAGCAACTAGTTTTATTAGAAACAAAAAGTAAATGTGTGCGTGCACATGCACACGCACACCCCACAGAAATTAAAGTGCCATAAATTGATGCACGCTGATTAAATTGAGGTTGGTTGGATTAAAAGCAAGAGAGAGTTTTTCTAAATGTGTTGAAATTAACCTACGTGCTGCACACGTGCACTTTCTTGGCTGATATAGATTTAAGTTGACAGAGCTTTCAGGCCAAGCAGGATGTTAGGTCTCCTAAGCATTCATTCATTTGTTTATTGATTCAACAACTATTAATATTTTCATGTACATTATGTACCAGAGTGTCCTAGCATCTTCTTCCTCTTCAGCTCCAGCCTGTGCTTCTCTCCCTTCTGTGGGCTCCCGGGGCTTCTTTGTGGCTGTGTCCTGGTAACTGGCCTCCTGGGTATGAATACACTGTTTTCCTCCGATATTCCTGCCCCGCAGTTCTGCACCTGGGTCCCCAAGATCCATCCCTGCACCCTTGAGATAGCTTTCTTCTCTGTTCATTTGGTCTGGGGACATGCTAACACTACTTCTCCCTGTGGATGAAGGTGGTGTTCCTCTCCTAGCACCTGGACCTAGTCTCCCTAGAGGCGGGTGACATATTTCCATGATGCCTGAGTATCAGATTGCGGGCACAGCCCAAATCCTCTTTAGCCCAACCTACATGTTCCTGTTTTTCCTGTGAGAACTACCTCCAGCAGTAAGTGCACGTACAGAAGCAGCCCAGTGCCCCTGGATCCGACGAGCAATTCACCTCGTTTCGAAGGCATTTCTCCAGGGCGTTCTCAGATCTCAGATATTGTCAAGGGAGATGTAGTAGGCACTGCTTTTACCAGGGACCATTCATCATATCGTCTTGAAACCAAACCCTGTGCTGCCCACTGTCTTCAGCAAGATAAGCAGGGGATAGGAGGGCATCCTGTGAAGGTTGCAGCTGTACTGTTAATACTATTCTCATGTAGTTTGGTGAGTACAAATAAAGAAAAATGCTTAAAGTTTTCCTGATTTCCTTTTAATTTTTAGACAAAGTGGTAGTGATTAGCCAGCCCTGTACACCCTTAAGGAAGTCAATTTAAAATCTGGTAACCAGCCAACAATATAAAAGTATTTGAATGCTGTGTATTTATTAATTAATGTATTTACTTGGGGGATGGGCAAGGACTCTGGTTCCTGCTCTTATGGTGCCCTTTGGCGAAAAGACTGCAAAGTCTAAGGTGACTCTTTGGGGAATCTCTCTGAAGTAGTAAGTCATTCATGGCCAACCTTTTAATTGAAAGTAATAATAATTCCAATAATATTATTAAGAACCACCATTAGCTCAGGAAGGACTGAATTCACTGACGTAATGCCAAAGCTATGCCCAGCGATGACTGCTTTGCTGAGCCCCTGGGGGAATAACTTTCATGAACCATTGAAAAGTTATGAGCTCCTTGCGCTTGCACCAAGAAAGAACATGGCCTTAACTATTTGGGAAGCCATGTAAAAATGGAGAAAAAGCTACTTGTGCTTTTAACAACTTAATTAATAGCTGCAAATGGAGTTAATTCTCACAAAAACCCCATGGAGGAGGTTGGGATGTGTGTCGACAATGGAAAATTATCCTGATTTTATAGGTGAGGGCGATTCCAGACAGAAGGAACAAACATGGTCAGGGAGAAAGACAAAAGATGACTTTTTGTTGTGGGAGGAACAGGGCCCTGGGCAACAGGCTCCCTGTCTGGGTTGGGACAGGGAGATCATTGTGTGGGAAGAACTCAGTGGGGTAAGAGGAATCTGGGTTAATAGCCTAAGAGAATTGGGTTCAGTTATTATTTTTGCCATTTGTTAGCTTTCTGACCTTGGGCTAAAAGGGTTAACCTTTCAGAACCTTAGTTCTATCATCAATAAAATGGGAAAAGTAGTAGTAACTAACTTATGGAGTTGGAGGGTCAATGAGATCATGTCTGCCAAATTCTTAGCCCAGTGCCTGGCCCGTAGATGGTTACAACTATCTAATATCCTCATTATCTTTCTTTATTAACTGATTCTATAAATCTGTAATGAACACCTGCAATGTGTCAGGAACCATACAGAATATAGAGAACAGTTTATTTTGAGTTTACTGTCTAGTAGGGGAGTTGTAAAGAAACAAGTAAACACATCAGTAAGTAAAATACTTGTGATTTGTACTAAATTTGAAAGCCTGACTCCATTGAGTGGATCAGAGCTTCCATTTGTACTAAGGGACAGAGAGTGGTTTTTAATAACTTGGGCTTTAGCATTGGTCAGACCTGAGTCGGACCAGCTTGGGTGCCAGTCCCTGCTCCCTGTCGCTGCTTTGGGGCAAGTCCTTTATGCTTTCTGAGCTTTGCTTCTCCCTCTGCACAGGGGTTGGCTCCCTGCCAGGCCTGGGACATCACAGGTGTTCAGCAGGCAGAGCTGGTACCTCAGCCAGTCCCACCTGTCCTCTTAGCAGCTCTGGTTCGTGCCTCCCCATCCTCCACAGTGTGATTCTGCACTCCGCAGATGAAAAGGAAGCTGGGGAATTGCATTTCCACTTCTCCGCCTGGACAGGGGTGAGCAATTTCCCTGAGGATTTGGATAAAGCAGGGCTGGCATTGGCGTGAGAAGGGAAAGAACGGAGCGACCCAGGAGCACCCGCAGCCTGCCAGGGGCTCAGCCACAGGCCTGACCCAAGAGGAACTGGTGCAACACTTTGCAGGTTCATAGGATGGGCAAGTCCCCAACATAGAGACTGGGGGACAGGGGTGGCTGGCGTGGCTGTGAGACCATGCCAGGTGCTGGCAGCAGTCGGGGGATTGAGACAGGGCACATGATTGGGGTGAAGCTGAGAAGGACTGTTCTCATCGCCTGCTCATTTCCCTTTGAATGATTTGGTTCAACTGGGCTTAGAAGTCATGACTGAGCACTTATTCTGAGAGTCAGGTCCGGTTTGTCATTAGCAAGCAAGGCCTTTAGAGCAGGGGTCTGCTAACTGTGGCCTGCAGGCCAGATCCAGTTCCCTGGCTTTTGTTGTAAATAAAGTTTTATTGGTGCACAGCCACACCCATCCATTTCTTTTCTGTGGCTGGTTTCATGCCACAACACAGAGTTGAATGGTTGTGACAGAAACCAGATGGCCTGCAAAGCTTAAAATAGTTACTCGCTGGCCCCTTACAGGAAAAGTTTGCCAACCCTCGATTTAGAATATTATTAATACCATTTTGGTAGGAATAGATTCATTCATTGATCCATTTATTCATTCATTACACAAATAACTATTGATCATCTTAAGATGCTCTATATGCTGTGCTAGACCCACCAGTGTCCCAGGTGTTATGCTCCATCCTTGCAATAGCTGTGTGAGGTACTGATGTTATTATCCCATTTTGCAGATGGGGAAATGGAGGCTGCTGAGGGAGGATGAGTGATTGGCCCAAGGTCATCAGGCAGCAAGGAGCAGAGCCAGGACTAGACCCAGGCTGTGTCGTCCTCGAATTCTGTGCTGTCATCCTTCTTTGATGACATCTCCCTCATTTTCCTTATTTTCTCCCATTAGCATGGATGACTGTGAGAAGGGAAGAAAGATAAAAAATGATTTCAAGTAAAAATCTCTGACAGAAACACTTGCTATTTAAAGTGATGGATGAGTGAAGTTGCTACTTATCTGGCAAGCCTCTGTTGAGTTGAGATGATTGCTTAATGTGCGTGGTCCTGAGCGTGCACTCTGATTGCTTTACACAATATCAAAAATCATCTGAAAATGTTTTCCCTCGTAATGATATGATTTCACCACTAATGTTGATAAACATTAAAATGACATACAACATTTCCTGTTCCAACCTGACAGAGATCTTGGAGGATTTGTCTAAATATTAACATATCTTTAAAATAATCAGCGGGTGATTATCTGGATAAGAGGTCAAAAAAAGGATGTTTAGAAAAAAGAAAAAATAAAGCGAGGTAGGTTTCCCACTTCTGAACTCTCTGAACTTCTGTGGGAAAGGGAAGAGCTGCCCGCCTGCTTTAACAGGTTAAAAATAACCACTATTAGTGAGCAAGAGTGAGATTTCATTATCCTTTAATGCTCATTCTAGACATGGCTTTGCCAGCGTCTCCACGCAATAAATGCAAACCAGAGTTTCTAACTGGAAATAGGAGAAGACCATCCTAACCGAATGGATCACGCTTCCTTCTAATGACGATTTATGAAGAGGGTTTAATCTTACAGTCTAAGTAGAGGTTCTACCGACAGGTTCTCATATGAACTGATTAGGCTTCCCCTGTAGACATTTTTATCAGACTGATTCATTCCTCTGGAAGAATGCTGGCTTTTACATTTTTTTAAGAAGAGATTCCAAATGGCTTGTCAAGATTACATCTTGCATGTGAATCTCAGCCAGGATTATGTTACAGCTGGGACTGACAATATTTAATAGGTAGAATTCAGGCAGGATCATAGAAACCGAGCAAGCTGGTCCCAATAAATAGCAGGCATGTGGATGTATGGTGTACCTACATCCCAAGTAATTTCAAGGAAGTCTGTGCATTAGATATCCTGGGAGAATGCATTGATACATAAAATATAATATTCAAAGAAAATAAATTACTTCAACTTTTGTCTGTTACTTATGGCATGAGCAGATTCTTACAAACTCTCTTCGTGTCTGGGGCTTTCCATGACCTGAATTCCTAACCACCCCTTCAGATCCGCTGTAAAAACTACATACTTGGGGAGAGGAAAGAACCAGACCCTTTTGTGCTAAGCCGTCCTAATGCGGAGGTCTCGGCTGTGCTTGATAAGTGCTGACAAACTCACCACATCTGAAGGGGCTCCTTTGAGTGACAAGTCCCCAGGTCTTGGAACACAAAAGGAGCCTCTAGCGGGCCGCTTGGGAGGCAGGCATAGCACGCTGCATTTCCCACCCGGGACCCTTGACTACCCGGCATGGTATGTTTTGTGATTAGAAGGAAAGGGGACTGGAGGGGTGTGCATTGGTGTCATCTTTGTGTTGATTAAAAAGAATCAAGAATGAAATCCTTAAAGGTGCAATGGTGCTTTTCAATGAAGTATGAGAGGAGAAACATATTAATTTTTCCTGGACTCAGTGGAATGTAAGCTCCATAAGGGCAGATATTTTACCCATTTCCCTCCCTGCTACGGCCCAGGGTCTAGACCAGTGCCCGGCACTGTTCCGGCAAGGTGTACAGCTAGTGTTACAGCTCTTGTGGAATTGCCAGAGTAACAGCTCTTGACCGGGAAAGAACCCAGCCGCACACGGAGAGTCGGAGAACAGTCTTCATTCCTCCAGAAGGCTCAGCAGACTTGACTCTGACACCCCTTCCTTGGTCTCTTGTTTTTATACCCTTGGTAGGACGCAAAAAGCGTCTAATCAGCAACAAGCTTTAACATCCAATCAGCAACAAGCTTTAACATCCGGTCAGCAGCAGTGGGATTCAAAAGGTGTGCAATCAAGATGTACAGCCAGTGTGGTGGGAGGACGGGAGCAGGGCCGAGCACCGAGCCACCCAGCGAGGCCGACGGGTAGACCCCGGGCAGGGGGTAGGCCCCAGACGGCGGGTAGGCCCCGGGCAGGGGGTAGGCCCCAGACGGCGGGTAGACCCCGGGCGGCGGGTAGGCCCCGGACGGCGGGTAGACCCCAGACGGCGGGTAGACCCCGGGCAGGGGGTAGGCCCCAGACGGCGGGTAGACCCCGGGCAGGGGGTAGACCCCAGACGGCGGGTAGACCCCGGGCGGCGGGTAGGCCCCAGACGGCGGGTAGGCCCTGGGCGGCGGGTAGACCCCGGGCAGGGGGTAGGCCCCGGGCGGCGGGTAGACCCCGGGCAGGGGGTAGGCCCCGGACGGCGGGTAGGCCCCGGGCGGCGGGTAGGCCCCAGACGGCGGGTAGACCCCGGGCGGCGGGTAGGCCCCGGGTGGCGGATAGGCCCCAGACGGCGGGTAGGCCCCGGGCGACGGGTAGACCCCGGGCAGGGGGTAGACCCCGGACAGCGGGTAGACCCCGGGCAGGGGGTAGGCCCCAGACGGCGGGTAGACCCCGGGCAGGGGGTAGGCCCCAGACGGCGGGTAGGCCCCGGGCAGGGGGTAGGCCCCAGACGGCGGGTAGACCCCGGGCGGCGGGTAGGCCCCAGACGGCGGGTAGGCCCCGGGCAGGGGGTAGGCCCCAGACGGCGGGTAGGCCCCGGGCAGGGGGTAGGCCCCAGACGGCGGGTAGACCCCGGGCAGGGGGTAGGCCCCGGACGGCGGGTAGACCCCGGGCAGGGGGTAGGCCCCGGGCGGCGGGTAGGCCCCAGACGGCAGGTAGGCCCCGGGCAGGGGGTAGGCCCCAGACGGCGGGTAGGCCCCGGGCAGGGGGTAGGCCCCAGACGGCGGGTAGACCCCGGGCGGCGGGTAGGCCCCGGGCGGTGGGTAGGCCCCAGACGGCGGGTAGACCCCGGACAGGGGGGTAGGCCCCCGGCAGGGGGTAGGCCGCGGACTGGGGGTAGGCCCCGGGCAGGGGGTAGGCCCCAGACGGCGGGTAGGCCCCGGGCAGGGGGTAGGCCCCAGACGGCGAGTAGACCCTGGGCGGCGGGTAGGCCCCGGGCGGTGGGTAGGCCCCAGACGGCGGGTAGACCCCGGCAGGGGGTAGGCCGCGGACTGGGGGTAGGCACCGGGCCCAGCAGCGCGCACCCACCACGTGCTCCAACCCGCGGCGCAGCACCGGCCCTCGGGGATGCAGAGCGGGGCGGAGGTGGGCGGCCCCATGGTTTTTCCCTGTCAGCACAGAGTAGGCACTCCATAAATATCTGTTGAATGAATGAAAGGCCATAGATATTCATGCATGTATCTGTTCTACCAACAAATGTTAAATTAAAGCACCTATCATTAATATATGTCAGGCACCGAAATAAAGAGCAGCCCCTGAGGAGCTCACAGCCCAGTAGAGGGAGATAGATACACCAGCCACCTTTCCGGAGCCCTTGTAGGCAAAGAGCATGGAGTTATTTGATAGGATCCCCAAATGCGCCAGTCGGTCTACTGGATCAGTAAATAAATGATACAGAACAGCTGACTATTTTTTCAAATATATGTAGATTTGGTATGGTTGCTAAAATACAAAATAATTAAAAGGGTTAATGGATTCCTGATACTTCTTTGTCATCATGTGATTTCTGTCCCATAGATGATACAGTCCTTGCCATGAGGAGGTCATGGAACTCTGTGCCACACAAGGGGCAGGCGGAATGGCACCGTGGGGACAGTGAGCCAGTTGTGTGCCCTACCCCCAAGACAGACTGGTTAGCTGAGGGCTGGGCGAGACCCTTGCAGGTCTCAAGATCCTTGCACCAGGGAGCATGTGCTTGTGCTCTTCCCACTGCCACCCTGTGCCCGCTCACCACTAGGCTCAGCTATCTCCAGCCCAGGCCCACCCTCTGCTGCCCAGGGGGCTCTCCCTGCACCCAGCCTGGGCAGGTTCCCTCGCCATGTGCTCATGCTCTCTCCTTCCAACTCCTCATATCCTTTGTCACATCACCACTGTTTGTGGACTGTGTCAACCCCATAAGAACACCTTTTTTAAAATGTGGACCGCAGCCTCTAACCCATGGGGCTGTGACCAGGTTAAATGAGATAACATGTCAAGTTTCTAGCTCATAATGCGAATGAGTAAAAACTATTATTTTTATTATGACTATAAATATGACTATGATGACAAAGAATTAGGGCATATAGGACAGGGTTCAGAAATGATGCATGAGACAGCAGCCAAATCTTCCAAGGCAAGAAATGTCTGGACATCTTGGGCTTTCCTGGAAATCAGATCAAGATTCCACACCCAGCCAGCTGTGCCGTGGGTGGAGGAGCCACACTGTCACAGCCTGATGGTGCTGCAAGAGCTGTGGGTAGCCAGGGTCCAGTCACTGGTGTCCCAGTACTGTTTGCTCGGGTGAACCCTGCGCCTTCTCTGGCCCTCAGCTTCCTCCTCGGCCAAGCTGGTTTGGATTCTATCTTACCAGGCTGACATGACCGTTTTGACGTGACAATTTTGATGTTCACTTTTTAAAAAAATATAAGATGTTATCTCATACAAGTTACCTGTCTCGCAGTTTTGAGCCATGCAGGAATAGTGGTGAAAATAGCATTCATGTTTTCGGGGGACAGACGTGAGCCTGCCTCACCTGTCGTCAGGCAGCACAGCGCGGCATTTAGGGGCGTGGAGGGTGAGCCAGGCTGCCTGCACACGACCTCCAGCCTAGCCACTCTAGCTGTGTGACTTAGGTGAGCCATTTTACCTCTCTGTTCCTTGTTTCCCTTATCTGCAAAATGGGAGATAATAGTACCTTATTCATAAGGTTGTAATGAGTATTGAATGTGTCAATATTTCTAGATTGCTAAGATAATGCCTGGTAAACAGGAAGTACACATAGATACATACATTCACACGTAGGTAGATACATAGGTAGATGGATAAATGGATGGAATATAAAAGCTTTCAGTTAGGACTGATAGGAATTCCTGGTAGATTTGCTTATATTTCTTGAGCATTTTACTTGACCAAGTTTTAATCTTCCCAGCAACTGCATGAGGGAGGTTCTATTACCTTGTAAGAATCAGAGAAGACAAAGGACATAGGGTGAACTGTGGCAGAGCAGGATTCTAACGTAGGTGTTTCTGATTCCAGAGTCCTGAGATCTTAGCTCCTGAACTGAGACAGAATCCCCTAGAAAAAGTCGTATAAGGGAGTCATGTGTTCTTAAAGCCCAGCAATGTAATTATGCTGGACTCGCTTCTGTTTGTTCATCTACTCACTCATTCACTCATTCAACAATTATTATAGAGTGTCTCCTCTGTACCAGGTACTCTTTCAAGTTGGGGGTGTTCCTAACTCCTTACAATTTACCTTGGATTATGTTATGTGGGTAATTTCATGCATCTCTTTAGCAAAAATGTACTGAGTACTGCTTATGTAGACCAGGCGTAGCACTAGACATTGGTTAACTGTCCTAGAGCCCACAAAAGAGGGACATTACTCGTCTTTGCACCGTCTGCCTAGCAGATAGTAGACAATGAAATTGTCTTGATTGAATGGTCAGATGGACAATTAGTGGA
Source organism: Microcebus murinus (assembly GCF_040939455.1). Lineage (NCBI taxonomy): Eukaryota > Metazoa > Chordata > Mammalia > Primates > Cheirogaleidae > Microcebus > Microcebus murinus. The sequence continues at coordinate 160,508,490 of NC_134104.1, read as the reverse complement.
TACTCAGGAAAAAACAGTGACAGGATGATAAAATGGGAAGACTACCTGTTAGGAATTTTGATACTTGTGTTTTAGTCCTAGTTTTGCTACTGATCTGGGACCCTTTTGCCTCTTGGAAACTTAGCTAGCTGACTACTCAGTTTTCTTCCTTCTTTCATCTCTTCCTTTCTCCCACTTAGTTGCATTGAGGGTCTAGCCTGTAACTTGGTGCTAATCGGGAGGGGGATGACACTGGTCTAAGTTATCTCCAAGAGTCTTACTAGCTCTGCATTTTATGATATAAAGATTGTTTAGATGAGTTTCGTCTTCTGTGGCACGGTCTTAAAGTTCTAGGTTAGGACTGCAGTCACCTCAGGCTGCTAAAGACCCTATAGCATGGGGAGAGGGGTATAATTAAGCCCCGGCCAAGCTAGATGTCTCTGGGCCACACCTTGGGCTTCCACTGAAACTGCACATTAGAGAGACGATTTGGGTCAATACTCTTTGCCTCCTTATGTCCATCTCACCTGGTCTCCTGGGGCCAGACAACCTTCCAGTAGTGGATTAAGATCCAATCTCCCCCCTAAATTGACTTGAACCTCACAGTCATCCATACCCTGGGCTTTCTCCTTGCTTCTCTTTTCCAACCAGTTAATTCTCAGGTCCAGTGTGACCGGGATGGGAAGCTGATGTTCTGTGGATCCACCAGTGGTTCTCGCCTCTTGCCAGCTCTGCAGGTCGGTATGTAAAGGGGCACACAGCACACATTTCCACTTTGGCTAAAGGATCAAGCCGTCCTCTGCTGGTGTGCGTAGAGAGGGCCAGCTGTTTGGCAATCCCTCTAGTTTATCCACCCAATGGGAGTTCATCTAGAGAGTAACTCAGCACAATATCAGGTGTGAGCAAGAGTTAGTGCAGACCCCAGATCAAGCATCCTTGGTTGCAACCCCAGGTCCCCCATTTGCTAGCTAGGAGACCTGAGGCAAAGGACTTCTCAAAGCTTCAGCTTCCGCGTTTGTCCCATAGGGGATAAGAGCACTGGCCGCTCAACGCCATTGGGAAAGTCAAGTGAGATGATATAAGTGGAACACCACACACAGGGCTAACACAGAGTAGATACACGGTAAATGCAGGCACTTTTTATTGTCATTATTTTTGCTCTTTGTGGAATTCTCTCAGGAGCTAATAGTGTGGATTTTATTTATAAAAATCCCCACATTTTGTCCAGACACCTGTCAGGTGATGCTTGGTGGCTGGCCAAAAACTGTCTATTTGGTCACAGCATTCTGGAAAGAGCATTCCAATGACTATTCCTACCTCTTAAATTATCTCAACCTTCTTTTGAGATCTCTGCCAATAGTCCCTGACTCAACAACAAGAAGAAGCCAAGTGAGAGTTTAGTTGAGCATGTGCTGTAAAGATGGGCCATTTAATGGCAGAGCTAGAGTTTTGGAGGGGGAGTTTGAACAACTGGCTGGTAACTTTCGGTGCCAATACAGAGGAGCCATGCAACATTTGTTCTTTCCTACTGGAAGGTCCACAGCCTCTTTAAAGGGCAATCTCTTGGCTGTTAAGTTTGGAAACCAACTTGTGCATCTCGATGTTTAGGGGAAAACTATTGACTGTCCCTTGCTCTTTGTCAGCCTTTCTCCCCTTATCCCAATATTTAGGAGCTTGGCGGAAACAAAGAGCCCATTGTGACTTGGTACAAGCAGCAGAACTAGATTCAACATTCACTGAGTCTTAATTAATTGTATTAAGGTTAGGCAATTCCCATTGCTTGGGGGGGGGAGCCAAATACTTAATTTACTTGTGATGTGGTGTGTGTCCCCTAGCATTGAACTAAGCCACCACGAGACAATCACTCACTTAACAGAAACTGGGGCCTCGGCTCAGGAACTAATCAGCCCCTCTTTCTCTATGTATGGCTATCTTTACCACCGGGACCATCTGGAAGTTGTTACCTTCGAAATTCTTTCCATCTATTTTTTTTTTCCAAACCGATCATTACTGCCATGACCCCTTCTCTCTTTCTTATTTTTATGTTATGTGACTTCCCACTCTTAGATTTGCCCGTGCTATCTAGATCACAGCCCAGCTGCCCTGGGTATTTACTCTCTGTTTGATTTTCAAGTGGCACACCTATTTTTATGTACTTTTCCCAGTGGCAGAAACAAAAATCTTTGTGTACAACCCAGTGGTGGAAACAGGGGTGGCTGCCAAGGGGTTTGGGCCTACCCAGGTTGACTGTGTGCCCACCAGGGAGGCCCTGAGCTCTGCGAAGCCCCTGCAGTAGTGTCTTTATGGTGGGCACACATGGGTGTTCTTAGGAGAGCTTGGTTTCTTGCTCAGCTCACTGAGCAAAAGGCTCTGGCGTAACTGCTCTTTCTTTGAGGAAAACGTGCCTGGATTGGGGTCTGCTGTGCTTTGAGGGTCAGTATGGAAATATAAAAACCGTCTTATCTGACAACATTCCTTACGACAGTAGCCTCAAATATTTCATGAACCTTTAATTAATCCAGAGTCCTTACTCTAGCTCACAACAGCTCCCTAGTCTAGCTCTAGTTTCCCTCTTCTCCTCCTGTCATACCACCCTGCACTATCTCACCGTATTCCTAGAACCCTGGCTGTTTCTCTGCCACTCTCCACCAATAGGAGCAGCTTATTGCCACTGCAGGACCTCTGAGCCTCCTGTCTCCTGTGCCTGGAACCCACCTCCATCGTTAGGAGGTTGGCTCCTTCTCATCACACGGGGCTCAGCTTAGCAGCTGCCTCCTGAAGAGGCTCTCCCAGACCACACCCAGCCCTCCCGGCCCTCTGTTTCTTCTCTGCCACATTCCCTGTTTTGTACTCTTGATAGCTCTTCTCGCCATATGAATTATGCTATTTATTTGTTATCATGTCTGCCTGTCTTCAGTGGAATATCCATCCATGAGAAGTACCTGAGCTATATAGTACATCATTGTGAGCTCAGCCCCTGGCAGAGTGCCTGGCTCTGCAACTAGTTGTTTAATGAAATGCATTATCAGGGAGCAAGTAGTGGCTTTCTGGGTATACAGGTAATTACATAACAGAGGTGTTTAGATCATTTAGAATACAATTCAAAAGTAGCACAAGGCAGGGAGTATTATAAGACAACTTCAATTACTCTGGTAAAATCACTGGGAAACCTCGAAATTGTAAGCTAACTTTCCCTAACATGTTCTCCAAGTCACCATAAGTTTCAGTGTTTACGGTTCATTCTTTTTATTTCTGGTGTTTTAGAGTCCTTGTGGGATAAGCCCCTCACCTTTTTTCCAACCCCAGGCATCAAAACAGAAGCAGCCTAATCCTTCTAGAGTTCATGGTGCAGTGCCTTGTGGTATCCCTGGGAGCTGCGGCCTCCCTGTCCCCACTTCCCCGGGCATCCCTTATGATAGGAAGCTTCACAGTGTGTGCTGCTGCTTGGCTGCCAGTGAGCAGCGAGGCCAGGGGGCTGGAAGTGCAATGAATTCCAGTTTTATGGAGGCTGGTTCTCATCTTCGAGAACAGACAGACTCCCTCCAGGCAAAGGGAGATTTCTTCCTGTCCCTGTCCAGTAGTACATCTGCATCTTTTTTCTGTTGCTTCCATTTCTACTCCTTAGTCCCAAATGGTGAAATCCCTGGATAGCTAAGCTCCTGGTTCTGAACTCCATTTATATGAAAAAAAATCCCCATATAAAAAAGGGCCATGGTGTCCAGATTTCAGCAAGGCTAGCAGGACACCGTCTAAGAAGTCTCATGTGTCAGAGCCTAAGTCCCAAGGAGGAATCCCGTTACATGGGAGTTCAAGCCCACAGCCTGCTCTCCATGCATTTTCATTCCCCTCTCAGTGTCACATTGGCATCAACTAATTAATTCCTTTTGGAGAGGAGAGAAAATACTCTTAACAGCCAGGTTCCTGGCATGGCTGTCCTCTGGAAGCCTTTAGCTGTGCATCTTCTCTTTTCCATGACCTTTTCATGTGCCATTCCTACTGAGCCTTTGGGACTTGAATCCCAGGAAGAAGGGATTCCGGCATTGAAAGAACCCTGCCCCTGTCTATTTTTCGGCTAATGATTGGTCTTCATGAAAACAGAGTAAACATAAAGAAGTAGAAGGAAGAATTGTGTTTTAAGGCAAAGGCATAAGTCAATGAAATAGAAAACATCAACAATAATAACAAGAGGTGATCCCCAAAATAAAAGCTGAATCTTTGAAAAGATTATATATTAATATATGTAGTTCTGCACTGTCCACTGTGGTAAACACTAACCATGTGTGATTATTTAAATTTAAATTAGTTAAAACTCAACAAAGTTTTAAATTCAGTTTCTTAGTCACACTCGTCATGTTAGGAGCTCAGTAGCCACACTGAGCTAGTGGCCAGTGCCATAGTATGGGACAGTGCAGGTCTATTCATGTCGCACAGTGATGATAATAGATTTCCATTGTCATGGGACGTTCTGTTGAACATCTCTTCTATAATCTCATCGTTGTCCAGGTTAAACAGGAGAAAGGAAATACAGAAGATACAAAATGCTTCATTGGGAAAAAACTAGAGATGTAACTACAGATGCAATAGGGACTTTTTAATGATAAAATGTATTTTGAATAACTTTGTGCCAATATAGTTTAAAAATTAGATACAATGAGTAATTTCCTTTAAAGATTTCCAAAATTTACTCAAAATAAAATATAAAGCAAACCTGAATATGTCAGTAACCACTGAAATAACTGAATCAGTAGCTAAAATACGACCCTCATCCCCTTTCTCCCATCCCAAATTGGCACCAAGTCCAGATGACTTTATAGTCAAGTTCTATTGAAATTCTAAAGAGCAGCTGACATCTTTAATTAAAAATGGAAGTGGCCAGAAAGTCTTCAGATGGAGGATTTCAGTCCTGCCTTGGTCCCTCGTTTCCTGTGACACAGGGCGGACACTTTCCCTCTTGGTGTCTCTACCACGAGAGGTGAAAGGGTTTCAGTGGCCGGGCAGCTCCTGTGGTTCCATCACTTTAAGACATTTTTCTTCTCACTGTTCTTGTCTAGACAATTCACAGCTTCCAGGTATTAAAGTGACAACATTTGGTCACCCATAGGGCCAATTCAGTCTGCTCTGTAATAAGATGGTTGTTAAATAGACCCACAGAAGAAAGAAATGTCTAAAGAAACAGTTAACCCAACAGTATTATGGAACTGAAGCCAAGTTCCAGTGTGTTCCTATCTCTTTCAAGGAGGATGTCTCCACTGGAAACAATTTGCTCATAACCCTGAATAACAACACTGTCCAGTGGGACAGAGGCTGTGCTTTTTTTTTTTTTTTATCTTACATTAATAGCAGTAGCTAATGCTTATTTGTAGAATGATTCCCACATGCCAGGTGCAGTCCTAAAGACTTTTTATGCACTAACCATTTGACCTGTACGTCCCGTGAGGGTGGGCAGATAGTGGTTCCATTTTAAAGGCTGGAAACAGATTCAGAGATGTCACTTGCCTTGGGTTAGATGGCTCTTAACTTGTTGAACAGAACTCGTTAGGGGACCTACGGGGACCTACAACTGTGCTCTTATGCACGGACAACAAGTTACGAATGTTGTGGAGTTTCTGTGGTGGCTAGAGGCATTTCTCTTTGGGTTTTATTTGTCTGGTGAGCAGTGGCAATTCCCCTGTACATGCATCTGTTAGAGGTTACTTTTTCCATGTCACCCTATCCAAAGGATTGGTGAGAAGCCTTGTATTTCCTTCTGTAATAAAAGCAATCACTGGCTTGGGCTTTATTCAGTAAGGAAGCAGGACTGGCTAGTATAAGCTCATTTATGTTGTAATATTAAGCAGTTGCATGTGTAAAGGATGGAAAAAATGACAATTGCCCAGGCATTCTAGGGTCTAGGTTGACTGGAAGGTCCTCAGCGCATGTGCTTTAGCAGACTTAGGGAAGTCACTCCCTCATTTCTGTCCTGCTGGTTTCTTGAAGGGTCAGAAGTCCTTACGTGGTGACGCACCATGGCTGATCACTGGTGCTGATCAGCAGCAAGTCATTTGCCTGACGTCCTTTGATTCTGTGGCTTTTCTCAAAACTTTGCTTCCAAATACCTTGAGCTTAAGAGGGAGGCAAAGGCTAGCACACTCAGGGCCATCAAGGACAGCTCTGCAAGGGCCAAGAAGGCATGCTAAGGAGGAATCTCCCTGTGCTGCCCACTTCTCAGCTGCCCATTCCAGACTTAGTAGGTCAAACATGGCTCACCTCTGCAATTTGTATTGTGCAAGATGGACTTTGGGAAACTTAGGTAGCTGAGAAACATTTTTTAGGAGTTAAAACAGAAGCACATCCAGTTTAGATTCTTTGGAACACACCTACCTGAGATAATATGATACTTCTGTAAAGGTTTCCTGAGCCTACTACAAAGCTCTTGCAGAGAGCAGACAGACCGCTCAGTCCCTGGAGTTAACACAGGGGCTTAAGGGGATAATGCACCCTGGATTTCGCTTTGGTTTAAAAGTCTTTGTGTTGCTGACGGGGCTTAAAATGGGCAGGTGATCACTGGTACTGCGTGTCATCTTTTCTCCTCCCTCTTCTTATGAAATAAAAGTGCAAAGTGCTTACTTTTTTGTAAAAAAAAGAACTTAAGCTGTTTCTTTTAAATAAAACAAAGTTATTAAGCATTTTCTTTTGATTTGATATATTTGGAAAGACTTGGTTTCCATGGAGAGATGGAAATGGGTTGGGTATGTAATAAAAGGAACACAATAAACAGGTCTCCATCTACATCTATGAGGCATTACACAGCTGAGATTAGACATTAATGAGGTCTCTGTATGAGGGAGCCAGGGACTAAGCGGGACCGTGTCTCAGTCAGTGGCTTAGGGATGGGATACAGAACCTCAGTTTTCTGGCCTCATTTTTTCTTCCTCCTTCTTTATCATACCAACACTGCAGAAATGGTTACCAGTGTTTGACCATTTTGGTGGTGAGCCTGGCCTTGTGCTGAGTGCTCGTGACCACATGTTGCAAAGGGAGAAGTTGGTTGCGCTGAGTCTGCCCTCGGGCAAGGCTGCTGAGAGGCCAGGTCGGGCCTCAGACCCATTGTGGCAGGCTCCAGACCGGGGCACTGAGACCTCACGCCCAGGCGCCCGCCGGGCCAGCGAGTCCATCCCACGGAGTGCCTCACCCACCCTCCACTTCCCGTCTGCCCTCTCACTCCAGTCTGCTGTGAGCCATGTCACCTCAGCCCTGAGGTGGCCTCTTCATGGTTTCCCTGACTCAGAGCTTTCCCTGCCCACCCAACCTGCCGCCTCAGCCAGGTTCACCTTCCCAAAACACCACCTTCTCTTGCCCTCCCTGGTGACAGATGGCCAGTTCCTCCCTGTTGCCAACCACATCGGGCTCAATTGCCTCTGCCTGGTCCTCAAATTTCTCCCAAATGGGTCCCCTTGAGCAGTTTTTATGAACTTTCCACTACTCCTGGATAATGGGGTATTTTCCCCTCTTCTGAAAATACAATGTTCATTCCTTTTTCCTTGTCTTTGTGATTATCGCTTCCATTATCTGAAATGCCCTATTACCTGCCGAAAGCCTACCTATTAGATTCAGCCTAGATATGCTCCTTTAGGGAGCTTCCCATAAAATTTTGAAAATGTCATTATCTCCCGCTCTCTTGAGCTCCTGAAGCTGTTAGGGTTCTAGCTCAACTTTCCTCAGAACACCCTTCTCTCCACCACCAAGGTTTCCCCATGGTGATCTTATCTCCAGCTGGACTGGCTATTCCTTATGACAAAGCAGTGGTCTTGCTTCAGTTGTTCTCTCCGTGTTTAGCAGAGGACTACAAAATAATTATTGTACCTAATATTTATTGAGCACCTCAAATGTGCCAGGCATTGTTTACATGTATTAATTCTTGCAATCTTTACAATAATGCTCCAAGGTAGAGACTGCTATTAGCTACATCTTCAGGTGAGAAAACTGACTTACCCAAGCGGCAAAACTGAAAGGCAAACCAGGCCGTGGAACCTGTGCCTTCCCCTGCACTGTGCTGCTTCGCACCTTCCTCAGGCCAGACACAGGTCAGTACACACCTGGGCATGGAGAACAAATGAGAGGACTCGAATTCTTTATCTGGAATTTTACTTAGTTGATAAAGCTCATTGGTTCCCACATTTCCTCTAGAAATAGGTTCTCAGCTCCTCCCGAGTCTCCCAGCAGCTGGGGAATTGTGTTTTGAATCAGAATATTCTATTTTAGAAAAGCTTTCTGAGTTTGAGTCTGCACTCTCCAAGCCCTACTCAGAACCAGGTTGGCATTTGCATGGCAGATGTAACTCAAGCCCTCACACCTCTCTCTCCAGTAAAATGAGCCTCTTCTATTTGGTATTAGATTCTTTAATCCTTTCTGGAACAAGATAGAGTATAAACAAACAAAATGGAATATTTAACATTTTTAACAGTAGCAAAGACTTCCATAGAATTCTTGAAAATGAGCGAGTGTTTGACTATCGTGACTGTTTGTTTTGAGGAATTTGTGACTGCCTGGCAGCACTGTCACTTGGCACTGCCCACACATCCTGGCCCTCCTCAAACCCATGCCTATGCCCTTGCTCTTCCTTCTGGAAATTCTCTTCTCCCCCACTTGGCCTAGCTGTCTCCTTGCATTTTCTAAGGCTTAGACTAGGAAATCCTTTTCCCAGAGAATCTTCCCTGACCATCTCTCCTCCCCTCCAAAGGTAGAAATGCCACTTTTCAGTGCTTCCAGAATTTTCTGTGCATGACTCTCTCATTGCCTGTTAACACTCTGCATTTTAATAATTAATGTGCCTTTGCCTTTAGCCAGACAGGGACTTTCTTGATCTCAGAGTCCCTGGCTCAGCACAGTCCCTGCAATATATGGGTGCCCAGGGGCCTTCCTGAAAGAATGGACAGCAGGAGGGGATGGTAGCAGATAAGTGATATTCCATAAGGGAAAAGGAGAAGCTGTAATATAGCTTGTCTGTGTGAAAATCCCAAGTATACTCCATTCTTCCTCTGTGTCACCCTGTTCTGCTTTTCATGAGGGAGTATTTGCCCCGTGGGAAAAGCAAAACTCATTTGTTTTTAGGGACCTGCTATGCGTGTGGAAGCCTGGCATTCCCAGCTGGGTGTCCAGCAGCCTGCCACTTGGGTGTTTTATAGCAGTGCCTCAAGAGGTGTTATCTCCCTCTTAGGGGGAGGGGGCTCTTAGGTCTTTGGAAGAGAAAAGGTGATCAAAGAAGCCAACTCCAGGGGAGGTGTTTATGGGTAAGAAAGGGGAAGGAATGGACATGGGGTATGGGCGATCACAACATGGGGAAAGTGCTTCAAGAGCCCCTGGCCCTTTTCACATGGCACCCATCTTGCATATCCCTGTAAGATAAAATCAGCGTAAAGGTCATAAACCACTGTCAGAGTATTTGACAAGCCCCATAGGTAGTTGTTCCAAGCCAGTAAAAGCATCTTAATTGACCTGAACCACAGCAGTCATGCTATAAATATCTAGAGTTTATGGCCTGAGAAGGCTCAGTCGCATCTTCCCTCTGGTGAGTTTGCATAGGAGAAGCTTGAGGACTTAAGATAGGGCTGGAGTTGGGGAAAATCTGATTAGCCTTAACTTTATGACAAACACAGAGCTAAGTGAATCGAAGTGCTTTCAAGTCCCTGATCCCTGGGAGTTAAAGGCAGTGGAGTTTCTGAATTGGTGAAAGCCACCCAGTCCCCTCTGTGCAGCTGTCGTTTTATTGGCCTTGTAAAGTCTCACGTATACTGTGACAAATCCAAGACCATATACCTGTGAAGAAGAGATGTTTTAGATTATGGGGTGCAGAGGAAGCAGACGGTGGGGTTAGAGGGTGAAAGCGTGTGTTTATGCCAAGTCTTCTTTGGAATGTGCGAGTCGCTGTGAGAAGCAAGTCGCTCCTCCAGAGAGCACTCCACGGCCTGATGAAATGCCTCGCTCTCTGCGAGGCTCAAGTAGGTGGAATTCAAAGCAGAGTTTAAAAATGAATTCATACATCTAAGAACTCCATGCATCTTTCAAGTTAATTGAAAATTAAACTTGGATTTTAAAACATGATTTACTTCCAGAATTTTTATTGTGCATGTGTGTGAGGGGTAGCATTATTATCAAGCCTTAACACCATGTGTAAAGCAAAAATCATAACAAAGCCAACCCATGAAAGGATGTGTGTTTTAAAAGAGACACATTATAGAGATAAATTTTATGTTATTGATCAACCAGGTGATTGCCCGGGGACTCACTGATCAATAGAGTGGAGTCATCTTCAAGGTAAAAGGCAAACAGCCAACTTAATCCCAATTTGCAGAGCTTCAAAGGTGAACAGTCATTTTGCAGGGCAATGAAGAGCTCAGGTTATCTATTTAATGCCAAAGTCTGTGAAGTCAGTGAAATTTCTTTAATGAATTTGAGAGCAATCCTTCAAAGAAACCTCCAATTGAAACCCATAGAGAGGCCAGTTGTCTTTGAACTCAAGAGATGAAGTTTATCCTAGATTAACCTGATCTTTCAGTGTACTCTGTCTTGAAATCGAGGGACAGAGTTCTGAATTTTGAGAGAAGCATTACAGTGCCTTGGCAGGCGTGCCTAAAACACTGCCGTGTTTATTACAGCACATAGGAACACTTTTAGCTTCCCATACTGCTGTTTGTTGGTAAGGAGGTCTACCAACCAAAGAGTTCAGTTTACACATGAAATACTTACACATGTCTGTGTTCTAACAGTTTCTAAGGGTCCCAAGGTATATATTTAATTTGTTTTTTCTCAGTAGGTCTGCAACAAAACTTCAGTTTTGGTTTTATTTTTATCATACTTTTCACTGTACTTCTATATCCTTAAATGTTGCATCTTCCAAATCTGGAACTTTATGCCTTACACTGTGGGAGAAATAGGAAATCTGGAACTGATTGTGAAATCATAAAGCAGGGAGATGCAGAAATGTGTAGGGATCAGTGTACAAGTGCATAAGCCCATGTGCACAAGCCTGGTGTGAAGGACACGTCATTTTGAGTTTGAACCCTGCTTTTACATTTCAGCATAATGCAACCTAGCATTTTCTTTGGGTAGTGCTTGGGGAGCTTTTGGTGTTAACAGAATTCTTTTCTTAAGAGATTCCTTTGGATTCCTTCAGAGTTTGTCCAGTTTCCAGCTTCCAATAGGAAAAACATGGATAAGATTTTAATAGAAAAATAGTGCTCCAGATTTTTCAGTTGGCAAGCACCCTACTCTAGAGTTGTTCTTGTTTTATTAAGTAGAACAGGTTAGCTTAATAGAGGTGCTCTCGGCATCTGTACCCTGATTTAAGGGAAGAGAGAAACATGGGCTCCCTGGGAAAGTCACCAGCTGGGGTTTTGAGCCCACTTGCGGTTTTACTATTCCATTCTCATCTCACTGAAGAATACACTTGAACAACAGTAATATGTGCTGGTGAGTCAAGGCCAAATCCATTGGTGTTCTTTGCTCATGCTTCCTCAATAAAGGAAAGCCTAGTCTTTCCCTAACATTACTTCAGATGACTCTTTTCCTATTGATCAGACGAGTGATGGTGGCGGTGGAATGTTTTATTTTTTTGCTTTAGTGTTTTAACTAATTTCTAAAGGCAATACATTTTTATCACTAAAATTTTCAAATAATTCAAAAGTCTTTGCAAAAGAAAATAATCCCCTCTAATTCACCATCCAAAAATACTAACATTTTGGTCAACTATGTATCTTTCTAGTTTTTCTATATTATAGCCTCTAAAAAAAGATTATGAATGTTTTATAATCTGCTTTTTGAACACCTTCCCACATTAATAAATATACACCTATAGCATCACTTTTATAGTTTGTATAGAATTTTGCATTATTTAGCGAGCTCTTAATGATGAACATTTAGTTGTCTTCTTAACCTTTATTCACATATCCAATAATTTCTTTAGAATAAATTCCTAAAAGGGAAGTTACACACTGATATTGGTAAAGATTATGAAATGGGCCAGGCGTGGTGGCTCACGCCTGTAATCCTAGCACTCTGGGAGGCCGAGATGGGCTGATTGCTCAAGGTCAGGAGTTCAAAACCAGCCTGAGTAAGAGTGAGACCCTGTCTCTACTAAAAAATAGAAAGAAATTAATTGGCCAACTAAAAATATATATATAAAAAAATTAGCCAGGCATGGTGGTGCATGCCTGTAGTCCCAGCTACTCGGGAGGCTGAGGCAGGAGGATCACTGAAACCCAGGAGTTTGAGGTTGCTGTGAGCTGGGCTGACGCCATGGCACTCTAGCCCAGGCAACAAAGTGAGACCCTGTCTCAAAAAAAAAAAAATTATGAAATGGCCTCTCAGAAAGGTTATGCCCACTCATCCTACTCTCACATCTTGAATGGCACTGCCCCTCAAGTCTCTTTGTTATGTTTTGCTTTGCTTTTGCAGTTTAATTTGAATAGATTCAGAGCTCTCAGAATTTTTCTTCTGGGTGGCAGGGTGCAATCCAACAAAAACAACCAACATGCTTAATTCGAAAGTCAGTTCGGAGAGAAATGAAGAATATCCTTGGAGAAGTAAACACAATTCTCATGACTTTTCATGTGGTCACGCTCCATTTTCTCCATCACCAGGACGGTGATAGTTTCTCCCCTGTCAGTGCCGTCCTCTGACTTAATCTTTGGAGGTTTCAGTATCGGTTGCCTTTCCCGGTTTCCTTGTGAGAGGTTTCTTTATTGTAGGTGAAGATATGCAGGCCTGGTCAGTAAAAGGGACGTGGTCATGCTAGAACTGGGCAAGTGGCCCTGCTTCCCGCACACTAGACCTTACAAACACCTAAAACAGAACTTGGTTAACAGGTTAGTTTTTGCTGGTCATACATTCTGAATCTGGGGCTTCTTGGCCATTTGAGGGGTCCAAGGTTCCTGGGCCTTTTATCCTTTTATTGGTGAATTCACTGAAGTGTAGGCAGACAGAAAATGTTCAAGTGGCAGGCAGATAAACTTGTTAAATCCTTGGGAGTCCTTCCTTCCTTGCTCTGGGAGTTTATCATCTTGGCAGAGTTAAAAGGCAATTAGGCCTTGCAGGTCTTTGCCGGCTTGTTTATTGGCATTTTACACATGGGTGTTGAAGAGAAGGGTGGTATTAAACATTCCAATCCCTCTGGCTGGAGGGGAATGAGACCTCAGCCCAACTGGGAAGTCTCCCTGAGAGACAGCCTTGCCAAAATACGGGGGGAAAATCATTTAAATACAGTACCTGTGCCCCACCATGGCCGTGCTCTTTGTCAGTGGAAAATTGCAGTTGGCTAGCTCCATGCTGCGTTCCATTTCCTGGGAAATGGTTTTATGGAAGGGCATTTGATGAAAAAGTTCATTCCTTGTGTAATTGTTAGCTGCCCCCATGGTGTGAGTTAAGGTAGAGGCGCACTGAAAATAGTTCTTGCCCCGGTTCTCTAGGGCAAGCACACTTATGAGAAGGGAAGGGCGTGGGGGAGCGGATTTTTACTGAGTCCCCTGGTACTTCTGGTTTCTCAGAGTCTCCCAGGACAGCTGGTCTCCTGGGCAACATTTGTGAAGGAGCCAGATCTCGGGGCTCTGCAGCACCTCTCCCTTTCCTCGCACCCACCCCCACCCACCAAAGCCTCGGGCTGCCCTCCTGTGATGAGGGTCCAGGGCTGGACTAGCACCTAGCTTCTTCACGCAGCTCCTCCTTGCTCACCGCCCACCACAACTTTGTGTGGTTTTGTTTGTTTGAGTCAACTTTGGGCATTCACCTAAATGGAACTGACGAGAATTTCCAGGCCTCAACTTGCTAGACTTAGGAGTCAGGCACTCCTGGGCTCGACTTCTGTCTCTGTGTCTAACTTTGTGACTCCAATTCCCTCTCCAGTCTTAGATTTTTTCCATTTGTAAAATAGGGACAAAGATAGTTCCCACCATGCTAGTTTGTTGAGAGTCTGAATGAAATGATGCTTAACAGGCTGCTGGACACATGTTTTAAAAAGCACAACGATGGTAGCCATTGTTATTAAAATGTGCTTCATTCGTCTAACGCACATATGTTTATAGCATATGTATGTGTGTGTATAAATACACACAGTCAAGTGATAACTGTGTTTTTTGACAAAACTTGGCTATTTTTATTTCACCAATCTAGGGTGCTACTGAAATATAAAAACCTATCTGTATAAAATGAGTAAATCCTTGCTCCTGTCCAAAATACCTGGAATGTAAAAGATTTTCCATTTCCACAACTGACTATTGTGCTCAGCAGTTAGTGAGGTCCCTTCCTAAGTGGCCACTGCTTATCCGAATCTGTGCTTCCTAAGAGCTAGGCACCTGCCTTAATTTTCTCAACTAAAGAAAACACAGTAGGAAACTGCAGCCATTATTCCCAGCCTGGCCTTCCACGTTGTGAGACAGTTCTGCCATAGCGTCTTGCCAGCGTGCCTGCACGGGACTTCCTCTAGCCGAGTAGTGTGGTTCTGATTACGGACATCCTAGGAGACTCAGGAGGAGGGCCCGGGAGGGAAACCCGCCTGAGATGTGAGTGAACTTCCATCCTCTGGTCAGATGCACGATATTGAAGACCAGAAGGGATATGCAGTTTTTCCTTAGGAAGACTCAGAAAGAGAATTAAAGCAAATGGCTGACAAATTGGCTATCTTTTATGCAAAGTTGACAAGCTAGCTGCCTCTTACCCAAAAGAGGATATGCAGGGCCCTCAGGCCAAATGGCTCGCAGGCAGCCTGCAGGCTTTTTGAAGTCCGTGTTGCATGCATGCCACTGCTTTAACAACAAGGCCTCTGTGAATTGCCTCCTAACAAAGATATGAGACTTAATTTTTACCTAGAATGTCCTAGTTCCAACAATGAGAATTCCTTCCTCTCTTTAGCGCATGCGATGTTGGGTGAAATACCTGTGTGTACACACAGGTTATGTTTTTCACTCCCTATGGTTGGTTTTATGTATTGGGTTATAAACGCTAAATCTCTTTATTCCACCCATGCTGTGACCTTTCCCTGGGGCCCCCTAGACACTGGCTCACTCCTGTGGGAGTCCGGAGGTGACTCTGAGGATCCATGGAAGATGCCATTTGCTCTCGCTTGGATGGATTCCTGGGGACCTGCATCCCTGGGGCGGAGGAGGAGAGTGTGTGCAGGAATGGAGTGTGGAGGGCTTGGAGTTTCTCCACCAAATATCTGAGAATCTACTAATAGTTGTAACTCTAATATGATTTTCTTGTTAATCTCTGTCAAACCATGAAATCTGATATGTTAACCATGACTAAGCCGTGAAATTTGTCAACTTTGTCTGTGATTTACACAGCTCTGTTTTTTTAAAAGTCTTAGCACCAAGTGTGGAGCAGTGCCTCCCCGCGCTACCCAGCAGCCCTGTGTCCTGTGGAGACAGGAGAGAACAATGTGGCTTCTCAGGCTGCTCCAAGGACCAGGACAGATAAGATAGAAGGAAGAAAACTAAATGATATATTTTCTCATGAGGTGATAGCTATGAACATAGTGCATTTGCTTACATTCAAATAGTTTTATGGTTCATATCCTTGGACATGATAATAAATTTCCTTAAAGTGCTAGATTATTTGTTTTTGAGAGAAAATGAATGAATAAAACCTGTTTTCTCTTTATAGTTGAGTTGTATAATTAATCTCTTCAACATAGAATGAATGTAGTCTCCGTGACTTGAATCATCTCTGCAGTTGCTAGATGGATTAATTTGGATAAGTCACTTAGCTTTTCCCCCCTCAGTTTTTAGTTTTTTTCTTCTGAAAAATGGAAATAATACTGGGACCTACTTTGTAGATGGCTCTAAGGTACAAAAGAGATACCATCTCTGAAGCTCTGAGCTGGCCACACCTGCACTTTCTCCATTTGGGCTACTAGTATTGTTGGCATAACAGTATATAATGATATAATGGATCATTGGGTATCTTCAGTACCCAAAGGAAAATTGATTAACTTAAAAATTCATATAATCTGGAAAAATGTTTTATATCAGAGGAAAAGTGGGCAGCGTTTGGCCAAGCACTGCCATATCTGTAGTTTTCCCTATCAAGGAAAGAGAACAACTGGAAGGAAGAAATAAATGTTTCAGGTTTGGAGAGTGCTGAGGGTTAGGATGTCTTTCCTATCTTGGCCAAATGTCATTTTTCTTTGGACCAAAATAAAAAGAATGCCCATACCTTCCCCAACTGTTTCCTGGCCTCTACTCTGTAGACTATAGAATCAGATAGTCAAATGGCTTAGAACTCAGAGTATTTTGGCGATTTCAGTCAGCATGTAGTCTAGTGGTTTTTAAAACTGCTATTTAAAAAAAAATAATACAAAATCTTGCATAGTGCTTTAGGGCCTGAAGGAGACCTCCCCAGACACCTTCCTGCTATATCTGTAAGGCATAACCTGGGAAAATGGAGGCAGGCTGATCTGTTCATCTTACTGACAATGAAACTCTGAGTCCGTAGAGTTTAGGCAAGTTTCCCCAGGACTTACCACTGATGACCAAGAGTGACCTGGCCGTGTTTTCTTGCTTTATCCAGTTCCTTTGCCATTATCCAATTTCTTCCCTCCCCACACAAACAGGAGGAAAAGAAAAGCAAGGCATAAGACTTCAGGATGGCTTTAACTTGCCCAGGCTCTTGCCCTTGGATGGTCCACAAACAATGTCATAGAATTTTTGAAACCTCTCCCCCATCAAAAATAATTCTCTGCAAAATGTTGTGTTTACATGCATTTTCCCATGGAGAAGGTCTATAACTTTAATTAGATTCTCTCAAAGGAGTTTATGACCCTCAAAAGGTTTAAGAATGATTTCCCTATAATTTGTACCATTAAAAGTCACATGTCCAGTTCTGATTGTGAGCTGCAAGGCTAACGATCACATTGAGTAGCCTTTCAAGGGAAATGTGGCACATGATCGTCCTGTGAATGCCTGAGGCCCAGCCTTGCCTGTGAAACAGAAATTGGGTTGTGAGTTCTTCAGGTTGTCCCCGCAGCTTTAGTTCTTAGCTGAAATTCTAACTGGAGCTAGGTTCCAACCATCTTAGAACCTAGGTGGTTCAAAATTGATAAATTAATGTTCAAAAAAAGTACATTTACTTCTAGATATGAACATTCATTTATTTGCTTAATTCTCCTTTGTTCTGGATTAGGGTTACCAAATTTAACAAATATAGGTTACCCAGTTATATTTGAATTTCAGATAAGCAGCGAATAATTTTTTAGTAGAGTTCTTGGAAGGGGGGAAATGGATCAGCCTTGCAGATGTAGAAAGAGCCTTCTTTCAACTCAGGAACTTTTGCTGCAAAAATTAAGGGAAGTTTACTGTAAACGTCACAGGATCTTCTTGGGATGACGGAAATGTTCTAAAACTGGTTTGTGGTAATGGTTGCACAATTCTATAAATTTACTCAAAATTGTCAAACATTACACTTAAAATGAATGACCTTGATAGTATGTAATTATACCTCAGAAAAACTGTTTAAAAAATTAAGGGATCGTTTTCTGCCAACTGTTGATTTTTTTATTCTCAATTTCATACTAACTTGGGAATATAATGACAATAAATCCTCTCCTCAAAATAAAGTATATAAGCATACACACTAAATTTTGCATAAAATTTCTGGATATGCTGAATAAATATTTGATAAATAAAGAAGGACATCTCTAGATGCAAACTCCTGCCTTAACTGGGATTCCACTTACTGTTAAAATCCTTTTCTTGATGTTGGGAGTAAGGCTTAGCACTGGCAAAAGCAAAGGGCTGCTGTTTTGAGGAGTCTTTTTCAGTTGTTGACCATGAGGGTGACCTCTTGTGACACCTGCCACCCAATGAGACCGCCTCTCCCCCACTTCATGCTGAAAGGCCATGGGGAGGGCAGAACTTACCTTATGGTGTATGCAGAGCCTTGTTTTTTGTTTGTGTGTGTGTTTTAAGAAACAGCAGCACATGTTCCCACCCTGACAAACTTCTTCAGCACAAAGCGTTCACATGCCAGCGTGTGGGCTCCAGGAAGGGGCACCTCCACGCAAACACACAGACGTGTGGTCTGGTCATGCCAGCAGGAACTGGGAAGCCGGCTCTGTTGGCATACCCAGGTATTCTTGGCCGGGACAGATGATTTCAGTGGACTGGTGCTAGGTGGGATGCTTAGTCACGGAAAGACTGTGCTCTGAGAGCCTCATTTTTTATCAAGATTTGAGGACTAGCTCCTCTAGATTTAATTACTAAACTCTAGAAAGGCCAGTTCTTCGTACAGTTCCGAAGAGACACCGCAGACCTCTGCTAGCACCTCCAGACAAGTGCTTCCATTTTTCTGTTACTGTGTGTTGTAAACGCTATACCAAACCAGAATAAACAATATGCCTAAAAGATAATGGGAAAAGAACCCAGGCTGCTCAGAGACAGCGCTATTCTTGCTCCTTCTCCTTTGGAGATGGGTGGCCGCCTGAGCAGTCAGATTTCTCTGGCGGAAAGGGAGAAATGGGGGCAGTGGGAGATTTAGGGGCAGCCAGCACAGCTGGGACGTGCTCATTGCTGGAGGGGAAGGCTGCCTTGGAACCCAGGAAGCAGTGTGTCCCAGCTCTGCTCATCTGAAGTCCCTAATGTACCTCTCCACCCCCTGAGGCATTAGAACTTCTAGAGAGAGAAACTGCTAGAATCCAGATATTTTCACGCAGTTGAAGCCCTAACAAAGCCCAGTCTTCACATACAAACCAACCTGGTTCTTCGTACTGACTTGACGAGAAGTCAGTACCGTGAGGTGCATAGAAGTCTGCGCGTTGAAGCAAAGCCTCTTTGGAACCACAGTCTTCTGGAATTCCTGGGCTAGCCTCAGCCAGCCACCTGCACGAAGATACAACTGATTAGTGGATGGAGAGGACACACTAATTCAAGGCCCTTCTTCCCAGCCTAGCAATACGTGTGTTAATTCAATGATTCTATCTTATCCTCTCATTCAAATGAATCCTGAAGAAGAGACCTCTGCTAGCCCACTTGTAGTTACTACTGGCATTTGAAAGCAAGTAAATGCCTTTCCTTGAAAAATATTCTATAAATCCATCAATTTTGCTTATTTTAAATGTCGTCTCCCACATTTGTCCAAATAAGTGAATCTTTACCATTTTTGGCTGTTTTCTTCCCCCCAGAGTGAGTGAGTTCCAGTCCTTTGCTGGACGGATCATTTCTGTTGATCCCAGCCTCTTCCATGCTTTTGGCTGTTGGTTTTAAATCCAGGACACCCAACAGTAATCTTAGGGCTCCATTTTCTTTCTTGTGGAAGGAGCCAAACGGCCACGTCGGGCCTTGCTGAGCGGATGCCTTGTTTCTCATTTTCTCCTCCACGTCCCTTTCCTCTTACTGGTCTGTAGGTAGAATGATTTCTATTTGATACCTTCTTTCCCCACTCTGGTTCTTAATGGGTCAGCAAGTCTTATATGACTTCCTCGCCCAGATAGACAGCAGTATCACTGTCCTGGGGTTTTGTGAGTCAGTTCTCTCCAGGGATAGTTCACATGGCTCTTGTAAAGTTCCAGAAAGGGTGATGTTTCCCTCACTCTCACGTCATAATACTACATACAGGGAATTGTGTTTTTACAGATGCTGTGAGGAAGATCCAATAATTACCTCAAACGTTCAATTAAAGCACTGGTTCTCAAGGTGGGGGTGATCTTGGCCCCCACTCCTAGACATTTGCCAGTGTCTGCAGACGTATCTGGTTGTCACAAATGGAGGAGAGGGGTGCTCCTGGCATCTAGTGGGTAGAGGCTGCTGTATATCCTACAGTGCACGAGGCAGTCCTGACAACAAAGAATCACCTGGCCCCAAACACCAACAGTGCCAGGGTTGAAAGAAAACCCTGCTGTAGAGGAATTTTTGCTGGAATTTTTTTAATGTCTTCTTGAAGGCCTGAGAAAAAATAAAAAAGAAAGAGAATGCTCCCTTTGATGAGTACGAGCGCCCTGAGTCCTTGCATCCCACATGGACCCAGGAACTGGAGAGCACCGGGAAGCAGTGGGCAGGGCAGAGTGCAGGGCGAGGCAGGGCTTCATAGCTCTCACAGCTGTCTCAGCTCTAAGGAGAGACAACTTCAACAAATGCAGGGGGCCAAAAAGCTACAAGGGTGTTTAGTTTGTGATAAAAATCATTTTGTAGATTAAAGTGCTTCCTCCTGCCCATAAAATGGTATGTTCTTTAAATAACTCAAAAATTGGAGGCACTTAAGTGCATTGCAAATGGCAGGCAGGACTGCTGCTCAGGGCCTCGTGGATCGATCCACCCCACCATCAGGCCGACCCCGGCCGCAGGTGGCGGTGCTTCACGTCTTCTCCAGTGTGCTTGCACCTGACCTGTTTCCAACGCCCCTGCTCTTGGCATGAAGGGATCAGGGGGCTGCTTCTAGAATCAGTTTCCCCCTCCGTGGCCCCGGCTCCACTCGCCCTCACACCTGTGGTGGCAGTAAGGTGGCTGCTTGGCCGCCAGAGTGTCTTCCTTGCACCAAGAGCAGCTACAGAGAGCTCTCAGGCCCTCAGCAGAGTCCTGGTGTGTCTCTTTGGCCTTGATCGGATCATAAGCTCATCCCTGAGCCAGTGCTGTGGCTAATGGAATGCTAGAATGCTAGGAGCTGATTGCTGTGGTTCTAGCATGCCCTGGAGCTGGAGTGGAGCCTCCTGTGGTGCATTGTGGGCAGAAAGTGGGCAGGTGTATTGCCTCCAAGGGAAATTGGGATAAGATAGTCAAAATGGGGCATGGATGCCCAGTAGAATAATATCCATCTCTACCTCCTTCTCTCTCCCCCTCTCTCTCTCTCTTCCCCTCTTCCTCTCTCTCCCTCACTCCCCCCTTTCTCCCTGTCTCCCCCTCTCCCTCTCCCCTCCCCTCTCCCCCTCTCTCCTTCTCTCTCTCCCTTCCTCTCCCTTCCTCTTTCCTTCTCTCTCTCCCTGTCTTCTCTCCTTGCTACTAAGAGGCTTGGGATTCTGCAGTGGAAGACTTAAATCCTTGCACTGGCATTGCCATATAGCTAGCTGCCTAGCTTCAGATAACTTTATAACTCTCCCTGCCTCCTTTTTCTTGTCTACAACATAGAAGTAATAATACTATCAGAGAGGATTTGAAAAATCAAGGCATTATCTTGGAATATGGGAAGGATTGTGCAAATAGGCATTGATGGTGTTGTTAGATGCCAGTGAATTCAGTTCAGCTTCTGGAGTCCTAAAGTATCTGGACCAGCTACGCCCCGCCCAGCTAGTCCATCCAGGCCTTGGAAGCCGGAGTCTGCATTTCTCCCCATCCGTATTGCAAGTCAGTGTAGGAAATCTTCTGAGGTCAGTGATTGAGGTAATTGGCTTGCTGTGTATCTTGAAAAAGTGTCTGTTAAATGACATAATTGGCTTTAATTATGTAATTACGGCACTTAAAGTGTGGGGGTGAAAGGTTACTATTATATTTAGAAGTGAGATCCCCAAATGAAGCAAGGGTGTTTAAGCCAGCCTGTCTTCGAATTTCTCTTTATATTTTCTCAGAGGGAAGCCAGAGTAGGCTGGCCTTGGCCCTGGTGATGTGGGGTTGATTATCCCACATGAGGTAGTGCCGGGCTGCTCACCGCATCATAGGAACCTTTGTAGAGAGACGGGAAGGGGGAGAGGGCTTCCGGAATGACCCCTCCTCGAGCTGAAGTTAATGAGCCCCGGGAACTCAGCTGTCAGCAATTGAATCTGATTGGGCAGGGTGATTATACGGTCGCCTCTGGTGTTTGCACATGCACGGGGTATTTTTATTGTAAAAAATCTAATTGCTTACTTACTTCATGGAAGGAAAATCTAAACAAATTTCTGTTGTCATAGGTTAAGAAGACATTCATTCTTTGTAGAATAACTGCCTGCTCTGCTTCTTAGAAGTGCAGGTTTTTGTTTCTTTTTTATTTCAACCAGTGATGTTCTTTGCAGGACTTGAATTATATGATAATATTAAAACAGAAAGCTACTTTGGACTGTGCGTTTTTGGTAAATGACCACATACTTATAGCTCGTCTTGAACCGTTTCCTACAATGGTCTCTTTCATGATGCAAAGGCAGCCGGACCCCTGAGCAACACTCCAGTTACTGGGCTTCCACAGGCTTTTTGTTTGTTTGTTTGGTTGGTTGTTTGGTTGTTTGGTTGGTTTTGCTTTTGTTTTTTCCCCCATGTGGAGGCCCCTGACAAGATTGGCTGCGTAAGCTAGCTGGTTTCCCTATGTTGCATAAGACAAGCGGCAGGTATCGTATCTGTGATAGCATTTTCGATGTCAAAAACACGAAGGGTAAAAGGAATAAGTGCTCCCTCTACGGTTTCACAGGGACTTGGAAAAACGGGAAGAGCAAAGTGGGCTCCTATGTCATGATGTGAAATGGGGGCCCACCTTCCTGTCCGTTTTGGCCGCCCTGACGAGGGTGACAGTGCACGCCTCCGACACTGGTGTGCAGGGAATGGCGCTGCAGTGGGGCTGCTCTGTAGCAGCTCGACTCCACATTACTGTCTTTTTTCTCTTTTCTTATAGAAAAAACCCAGAAACCCACTTTCTAAGTTCTTTCCTTTACCTGAGATCCCACTGGAAGAGGTTGAAATGCAGCTGGATCGTGGGCATTGGAGGAGCACAGTTCCTCCTGTGATAAGGGCTGCAGACTCCAAATCCGACTACTCCAGCTGGGTGTAGGATTACAGGCTGGAGAATGGCTGTGAGCAAAGGGCTTTCAGCTCTCTGTCCCAGGAATCTTGCATGTGCTAACGTATCGCAGCCATGACTGGCTCACTCCACGGGTCCTCCAGGCTCAGTGTTACATGTCACTTCTTCCAGGAAGCCTTCCCTGACCTCTCCACCGTCCCCCACCCCAAGTCTGGGTTTGCTGCCTTTGCTTCCTGCTCCATGGTCCCCTCCAAGTTTCCCTACCCGCTGTCCTATAATTGCTCATCTTATCGTCTTTCTCCTGGACAGCCCATATGCTCCACGAGGACAGGGTCTGTGTTCTGTCTGTGACTGCTGACCCTCCAGAGCCTGGCACAGTGCTTAGTGAGTGTGTGTGGAATGACTGAGTGCGGAAAGGAGTGGGTGCTGGGTGTCGTAGGGACTGTGGTGTGCGCTCCCTTGCTGCTAATACTGCTTTCTTGTTGCTTGCAATTTTCATTGCCCAGATGATCCAGCTCTGTCGGAGGCACGTAGGCACAGCCAAATCTCATGCTGTACATTGATCACCTGTCCAACCTTTGCCTAGAGTGGGAGCCCCCAGTTCCTTCAAGAGATCCAACTTTACCTGTCTGTAAAGAAGAAGAGGAGGAGGGAGACAGCGGGGAGGATCCGGTGGCAGTTTAACACCAGAGCAGGTCCTATGTTTACTTTTCCCCTTTTGGAGGTGGGTAACTGCAAATGCCTGGGGTGCTGGGTTTCAGAGAGACTCTGCATAATGACTTGGACTGGGGGCTGACATGTACTTTATTTTTTGCTAGAGTGTAGAGGTTGCTATTTTTGTACTTAATTCATAGCCTGAGTGTTCTGTGATTCCCACCCATCATAAAACACGAATCCAGGTTTATCAACCACATGATGTAAATTGCTGTGTAGGCCTCATGGTGGTCACACCATGGTGTTGTTTGTATCTTGCTACCTGGACAGAGAAGAGGGTCATTCATTGGTTGCTAATTGATGACTATTGTATTTATTATTTACTTTTCAAGGCCTATGATTTTCAACAGCCTGACTTGTTTTGAGTCTGTGGCTTTTAATATTTTGAATACCCCCCATTCCCCAATCCAGTCAACTTCTTAGACCATGAGATCCTGAATAGATGGGATTTCACTAGCCCTGCACAATCCTGGGTATGCCTAACCAGCCTCTTCCCCAAGCAGAACATGAACCTATGGCCTTGCAGTCCTCAGGCAAGACAGCTTCCTACTGAACCCTCAAACCCCAAGCTGTCCCTGAGTTTGAACTGTCTGTTGTTGACTGGCCTGCAATAATGATTTCTAGGTGCATGGACGTTTGCACGTGAAAAACACAGCCTCACGTGTGGTGGAACAGATAAACCCACCGAGACCACAGGGCATTGGCCATGTGCTTCTTGCATAGCCATCTGCTCTCAGCTCTGCTAGGTCCGAAGTGTGTCCTTCCTGTGCTGGTTCTGAGTCTCTGTTGACTTAGCATTCCTGAGTTGCATTTCTGCTGTGGCATAATAAGTGCCTAAATTGGAATCTTTGGGGGTTCCTTCTAAGAAGAGAGCTTAAATCCACTTTGTTTTATAGAAGGTGTGTGTTCATCAACATTGTGCACTTTGAACCAAATATCAATGGACCATGGTGAGCCTTATTCCTGAGTTCTAAGGAAATTTTAGTTTAATTTTCAGGTTTGGAATAGCACCAAGGGATGCCTCACTACTTCATATCCTTTGTGGATGCAGGCAGTTAATAACTGCCTACACAAATAAATCACATACTTTTACAAAAAAGAGAAATCTTTGAATGACATTTAATTTCTAATTAAACTCGGCAATACAGTCTCTGAAGTGTCTCATCTTGTCTAATCACAATGATCTATTTCCTTCTAGAGTGCTTCTGCATGTAATGGGTTAGTCCTTTTGTTATTATCACATAATATAGTGAAGAGGATAATTCAAAAAAGAAAAACAAAAATGAGAATAAAGGATTGCTTTTTAGGTCAAACTCAAACTACTGATTATTTCTATTGTTTTGCTTTAAAAACATTTTCATATCCCTTCACTGATTGATCTATTCAGCAAACAGAGTTAGACATTGGTGCTCTAAGTAGAGGGCCTGGACAAGCAACCCGAATCCTAGTATCACCCGGGAACTTCTTAAAAATGTACATTCTCAGACCTCACCCAGACCTACTGAATCATGTGGGATCCAGCAAGGTATATTTGAATGAGCCTGTGTGTGATTAATTCTGGTGCACACGAGAGCTTGAGAGCTGTTGGTTTAATTAACTGCAAGTTCATGATGTGGGGGTATTAAAAGGAGAACAACTTCATACAGTTCTGCCATCCAGAAGCTTAGGATCTCATCATAAGGCACAAATTCATCAGATAGTTTAGCAGAGTGATCTTTATAAAATGTAAATCACATCATACATTCACTTCCTAAACCCCTCCAGGCAGTTGCCTTTGTACCTGTCATGAATATAAATGGTTGGCTGAGGCCCACAAGGCCTGGCACGCTCGGTCCCTGCCCACCTTCCCAGCCACGTCACCTGCTGCTCTCTCCCTCCCCCAGTGCTCTGCCAGGCGGCACTGGCCTTAGTGATCTTGTGCGGTGTCAGCAGGAATGTCGAGAAAAGGGAAGGCGGTAGAGAGAATTGTGAAGTTTAAAGAATAGTTTTGGACACTAAAGTATTTTTTTCATATGATAAAATATTTCTAAATCACTGTCTCCACTGGTTAATATAATGATATATTGATGTCTACATACACAGATGTATGATATATTAATGTCATAATATTAGTGGCCTCATCTTGTAGCATAGCAACATCTGAAAGGATCTGGTGAGTCATTAAGGAAATATTACAGTAGTTTAGTTTCATCTTAGTGTCATGTATTTTTTATTAATTTCCCTCTCTGAAATTCGGCGTGGCAAGCACAGTAGGAACTGAATAAACATGGCTGGAGAGACCAGATGTGGAGTGGGAAATGCTCTGTGTGACACCAGAATATTGATGGGGCCAATAAATGATTCTTGCTGTCTTTGTCGAGTTCTAGGAAAGATGGTGACCATGTTCGTTTTTTTGTCTTTTCATAAAATTGTGAATGCCAATTTTGATCTTTGGGATATTAAATGTACTATGTGATTTGGGAATAAAGCAGCTGTTTGGATTTTTATGGAATGTAAAACTGTAGCTCAGGATGCTCTTCAAAATGAGAAAGGGGGAAACACATATTTTAAATATGATTTGTTTAAAAAAATGAATTGGATTTGAGGCAAAGAGTTTCCTAGAGATTTAGGATTTCTGGATCCGAGAACAAGGTCAGTGGTTCTTTGGTTTTGTGTCTTGTTTTTGTTTTGACTATCCCCAGCTCTACCTTTCACATTAACAGGCGACTATATTATGAATACAGCACCTCTGGTTTGGGACATTATTTGCTCATTAGGAAGCCTGCATTTGAGATCTTCTGCAGAGGAGAAGGTGGGGTGAGGGTAGGGGATGTGCCCGTGGGGCCTCTGAGCTTCCCCTTACCTTGGAAAGATCTTCCAGGGAAGAGGCAGAAAGCCTCCTTACTACCTCAAATGCTGCGATACATGAGGGAGCCCTTCCTATTGCTAAGAGAAGCTAGTCTGCCCTCGTGGGTGGGGACAAGACAGACACCAGGCAAGCTTTGGCAAATAGCCACATTTTCACACTTTGAAACACACTCTGAAGGGTAAGTACAGAGAGCTAGGAGAGCAGAGAACAGGGAAACAGGCTCCCTCTGGGCTTGGCAGGGAAGGACACGAGGTTGACACTGTGGACTGAAAGATGACCACATGCTCACTGGGGTAAGTGTCTAGGTTGGTGGTGTGGGAGGGGCAAGAGAGAGTGTCCCCAGGGAGCTGGCATCACCTCCTCCACTAGCTGGGACTCTGCCACCGAGGCCATCCCAGCAGGGAGCCTTCTGAGCAGCACCACTGCAGAGTGGACTGCAGTGGGGGAGACTGAGGTGTCCTAGCAGTAGATACACTGTGTCCAACTATGACATCAGCACCTTGATGCCTGTTTCTCATCCTTTTCTTGCTTCCTCCAACTCTTCGGGTGCCCGTCTCTGACATAAGTCATCCTTGACAGCTGAGCCGCCTGCGGGAGACATTGACTGTCCCCGGGAGGATGCTTCCATGGCTTCTACGGAAGGGTTGTGAGCATCTTCGGAGAATCTTCCCAGGTGTGGCCCACAGCTCTAGACGTGAGGAACTGCCTTCTCCCACTGCCTTCTTGACCCAGAGGCATCTCTACATGTGTCTCACCTGTCCTTCTGGCCAGGCCACAGTTTGAGGCAGATTCTCTGTCTGTCTTTTTTTTCTTGGTGTCTCACATTCTGGCTTTGCACAGATCTGGCACTCAGAAATCATTGATGATTGAAAGATGAGATTCTGCAACTCCACATGCCTTTGCAATGCTGAGACTCAACTTCAGAAATGTGAAGTAAAAGAGATGCCCGATTCCTTCATTTGTCTGTCCACCTGTCCATAAAACAGTTGTTGAGGACTTGCTGCTTAACTGTGCAGCCAAAACACAAAACCTGGCATGTGGTGAGTTCACAGTCGATGCTGGTTGTCATGGAGGCAGTGGAACACTAACTCTGGCTTCAGTCCCTTTGTGTTCCTGTCCCAGTGACTTTCCCAGAAGCCCCAGCTCCTTATCCTCCTGAGTCCTTTAGGAGCGATAGGCCAGGGTACCAGGTTCTGAGAGTGTCTGCTTCTCTTCAGAGAGGCAGGACTGCCCCGTGGGTGGGAAGCACTTGTTTCCTGAGCTCTGATATTTCAGAGAGCCCCAGGACAGCTCGCTGGGTGCTTGCACACAACGAAGGCAAACACAAAGTGACAGGGAGCAATTGAACTTCAGGGAGGTCTGAGTAGCTCTTAAAAAACATTAACAAATTAATGAAGATAATCATTTGGAGCACCTAGGTTTCTACTTGCTGAAAAAGACTGGCCCATTTCTAAAAAGGGGGACTTCTTTGACTGAAAGAAAAGGGCAACTTATGCAGATGTGAAGGATTTGAGCATGGGGTCCCAAGACTGAGCCTGCAAGTCAATTCTGCCTAGATGGCATTTTGCATGGCCCACACAGGGCTCTAAAAACCTGAAAATATAGCATACGATTCTGGCTTTCTGGATTTGGGGGAGAATCACATGATCTGCCCATACCAGCCTGTATTCCCACGAGATTCCCCCAGCAAGCTCTTCCACCCAGCCAGCCCTTTCCAGTTCACTGGTCACTAAAGTTGGCCTTGCTCACCACCCTGGTCCCTGGCAGCACAGTATGGGACCCTGGTTTGGACCTGCAGAAGAGGCCCTTGTGCTGGGTTTCTGTAGCCAGCAGCAAGAATGAATGGTGCCCAGTTCCACTTCCCTGGCTTCCTGTCCAGATGCCACGTGGCAGGGCCTGTGGGAGTGACATCAGTGGCTCACCAGCCAGGCTGTCCATAAGAACCACGTGGGCACTTGCCCAGGCCCCACCTTAGGCTTTCTGACTTAATTGCTCCGGGGAAGGCTCTACAGCCATGTCCGCTCAAACAGCTTCAGAGCGCCACACTGCGGCGTGTGCGCAGCTCGCCTGCGTACTGGGACAAGTGTGCTGCCCATACGTGCTTTTCTAGGCCTCTGTTCCTCTTCCTGAAGTGGCATCGATTACCACAAACCACTGTCATAAATGTGGAATTAGAGCAGAGCATATGTGTCAAAAGAAAAGGAGTGTAATGCAGAAAACAAGAATAATGTCTTGGTTTGAAATACTCCAGGATATATCAACAAAAGCTGGGACTTGGGTGGCAGGGGGAGGTGGCAGACACCAGTGCTTGCCCCACCTGCCGCGTGACAGTGGAGAGGCCCCTCTGTGGGCGCAGGGTCCCCAGGCCCACCTGATGTGTACTCCGAAAAGGCAGCCTGTTATTTTCTTGCTAGATCCTTTCTTACTGGATTGGTTTTTTCTTTACATCAACAAGTCAATAATTTTGCAGGACTGTTTCCAGTGTTTGCCTCCTTAGCATTTTTCTGGTCTTCACTAAGCCCTTTTAACCTGCTACATATGTTTTCCATCTGCATAATATTATTGCTTCTTTTCTTAGTTTTGGCCTTTTCTTCTGGAGCATCTGTTACCCTCAGGTTCTCCCTGTGTAATTCCCACATCCATCCTGTCTTTTTCTCATAGATTATTACATCTCTCTATGCGGGGACAGCCTCACAAGACACAGTTAATTTCATTGATGATATTTTCTACGGCAGTGATCCAGCTCTTGGCTGCTTCTTATGTCAGTTGTAACTCCATGACTGCATTTTTAAAGGGTAGTAGGTGGTACAAATCCTCTTCCATTTTCCATTCTGGCTCTAGTCGTCTGCCTCAGAACCCCATGTGAGCTTTTTCACTGATGGGGAAACTGAGGCCCCCAGAGGGACAGGATTTGTCAAAGGTCACATTGTTGGGTCCTGGGGAAGGCAGGAGTAGAACTCGAGTCTTCCACCAGGACAAGGCCTATTTTGTCCCCAAGGCTCCACTTTAAAGATCAACCCTGAGGTGCAAAACAAATAATGTGATAGATAAGATTGTCATTCTCATCAACCTAATCAAAATACTGAGTGGCAGAGGCCACTTGGAGGAGCAGAGTCATGCTCACAGTCAGCCATCGGGCTCTTTCCTTAGCAAGGGGTGGCTTTAGCAAGTGACATGCTGCTGAAGGGGTCAGGCTTCTTCTGGTACACAGGGGATGTGACAGTTTAATCATTTATTCAACAGCTATTTATTTGGAGAGAAATAAAGTCACACGTGGGTGGAGGAGTCTGTAGAATTTTTCGAAGTTTAAAAGGGAGTCCCTGTCAAACTTGTGCTGCTTCTGTCTTCCACGATAAATTCAAAGGCTGGTTGTGCCCTTCTCCAAGAGCTGCCAATCCAAGGAAGAATCTTTACCTCCCGATGGCTCTCACCAGTGGCTTCTGTGATGGGACAGATCTGGCGAGCAGATGTTTGCAGTGGAAACTTGCTATTCTAGAATAATTCCTTCTGAGGAAGGAGGAGGCTTAGGTCAGAGAACAATGTCCCCAGTCTGTCCCTTTGCTAAGCAATAATGTCATCTTGGCTGCCCGTATAGCTGCCCCATCTTCCTGAAATCTTCAGTAAAAGGCCATTCAGCAAATGCATCTGGCATTGGCCAGGATTTTTCTAGCTGCACTTTAACAGCAAGGAATGGATTTAATCAGATTCAAGGAACATTAAGACTCATTCTATAACAGTGGTACCTCTCCAGAAGGGCTCTAGGAGGCAGATATTCAAGAACAAGTTTCTGGGCCGGGCGCTGTGGCTCACGCCTGTAATCCTAGCTCTTGGGAGGCCGAGGCGGGCGGATTGCTCAAGGTCAGGAGTTCAAAACCAGCCTGAGCAAGAGCGAGACCCCGTCTCTACTATAAATAGAAAGAAATTAATTGGCCAACTGATATATATATAAAAAAAATTAGCCGGGCATGGTGGCGCATGCCTGTAGTCCCAGCTACCCGGGAGGCTGAGGCAGAAGGATCACTGGAGCCCAGGAGTTTGAGGTTGCTGTGAGCTAGGCTGATGCCACGGCACTCACTCTAGCCTGGGCAACAAAGCGAGACTCTGTCTCAAAAAAACCAAAATAAAAAAAAAAAAAAAAAAAAAAAAAAAAAAAAGAACAAGTTTCTTTTTTTTTTTTGAGACAGAGTCTCACTCTGTTGCCCAGGCTAGAGTGAGTGCCATGGCATCGCCTAGCTCACAGCAACGTCAAACGCCTGGGCTCAAGTGATCCTCCTGCCTCAGCCTCCTGGGTAGCTGGGACTACAGGCATGCAACACCACCATGCCTGGCTAATTTTTTCTATTTTTAGTTATTTGGCTAATTTCTTTCTATTTTTAGTAGAGACGGCGTCTCCCTCTTGCTCAGGCTTGTCTTTAACTCCTGAGCTCAAGCAATCCTCCCGCCTTGGCCTCCCAGAGTGCTAGGATCACAGGTGTGAGCCACCGCCCCTGGCCTACTTTTTTTTAAGAGAAAAGTTTAACCCCTTTATTTATATTGTCTGTTTGGTGATTCATTGTCATCATACTTTCTTTTAATCCTTTTTCCAGCATATTGTGGGGTACAAATGTTAAGGTTACATATATTGCCCTTGCCCCCCCTCCCTCCTTGAGTCAGAGCTTCAAGCGCGTCCATCCCCCAGTTGGTGCGCATCGCATTCATTATGTATGTATATACCCATCCCCCTCCCACCTGGTTGACACCTGATAAATGTTTTTCCTATATGTCCACTTAGGTGTTCAACAGTTAATACCAATTTGCTGGTGAGTACATGTGGTGTTTACTTTTCCATTCTTGGGATACTTTACTTAGTAGAATGGGTTCCAGCTCTATCCAGGAAAATACAAGAGGTGCTATATCACTGTTGTTTCTTATACTGAATAGTACTCCGTGGCATACATATACCACATTTTATTAATCCACTCATCTATTGATTGGCACTTGGGTTGTTTCCACATCTTTGCAATTGTGAATTGTGCTGCTATAAACATTCAAGTGCAGGTGTCTTTTTCATAGAGTGACTTTTGTTCTTTTGGGTAGATGCCCAGTAATGGAATTGCTGGATCAAATGGTAGATCCACTTGTATCACTTTAAGGTATCTCCATATTGCTTTCCACAGAGGCTGAACTAGTTTGCAGTCCCACCAGCAATGTAGGAGTGTTCCTATCTCTCCACGTCCAGGCCAACATTTATTGTTTTGGGGCTTGTTAATAAGGGCCATTCTCACTGGAGATAAGTGATATCTATTTGTGGTTTTGATTTGCATTTCCCTGAAGATTAGAGATGTTGAGCATTTTTTCATATGTTTGTTGGCCATTATTCTGTCTTCTTTTGGAAAGTTTCTGTTCATGTCCTTTGTCCACTTTTTGATGGGGTTGTTTGATTTTTCCTTGCCGATTTTCCTGAGTTCTAAATAGACTCTAGTTATCAGCCCTTTATTGGATGCATAGCTTGCGAAATTTTTCTCCCATACTGTGAGTTGTCTGTTTGCTCTCTTGACAGTTTCTTTGGCTGTACAGAAGCTTTTTAATTTGATAAGGTCCCATTTATTTATTTTTGTTGTTGCTGTGATTGCCTTGGGGGTCTTCTTCATAAATTCTTTGCCTAGGCCAATGTCTAGAAGAGTATGTCCAACGTTTTCCTCTAGAATTCTAATAGTTTTACATCTAAGGTTCAAGTCTGTTACCCAGCGTGAGTTGATTTTTGTGAGAGGTGAACGGTGTGGATCCTGTTTCAGTCTTCTACATGTGGCTATCCAGTTTTTCCAGCACCATTTATTGAATAAGGATTATTTTTCCCAATGTATGTTTTTGTCTGCTTTGTCAAAGATTAGATGGCTATATGAGAATGGTTTTATATCTGGGTTCTCTGTTTTGTTCCACTGCTCAATGTCCCTGTTCTTGTGCCAGTCCCAAGCTGTTTTAATGACTATAGCCTTGTAGTATAGTTTGAAGTCTGGTAAGTTGATACTTCCCATTTTGTTTTTATTGCCTAGGATTGCTTTTGCTATACGGGGTCTTCTCTGGTTCCATACAAAGTGTAAAATTATTTTTTCTATATCTGTGAAAAATGATGATGGTATTTTAATAGGGATTGCATTGACTCTGTAGGTCACTTTGGGTAGTATAGACATTTTAACAATGTTGAGTCTGCCGACCCAGGAGCATGGTATGGTCTTCCACCTGTTTACATCCTCTGCTATTTTCTTCTTCAGTGTTTCATAGTTCTCCCTGTAGAGGTCTTTTACCTCCTTGGTTAAATATATTCCTGGGTACTTTATCTTCTTTGTTGCTGTTTTGAAAGGAATTGAGTCTTTGATTTGGAAGAACCAGTTTCTTGAGCAAAACTTGCAAACCAATGCAAAATAGTCAAGTTAAATATGCAAGGGTCTGAAATCTCAGTGACACTTAGCAAGCTCATTGGGATATATACTTAGTTCAGTGCTTTAATGGAGGAATCTAATTAGTCTTCATAGCAACCTATGAAGTAAGCACTAATATTATGACTATTTTATAGATGTGGAAACTGAGATTTAGGCCACTAAGTTACTTGTCAAAGGTCACATAGTGATTCCTCCTTCTTTAACCATTGGGATGACAGGTACACACCACAATGCCTGGCTAATTTTTTTATAGAGGCTTGCTATATTACCCAGGCAGGTCTCAAACTCCAGGCCTCAAGTGATCTTCCCACCACAGCCTCCCAAAATGCTGGGATTACAGGCATGATCTACTGTGCCCAGCCCAGAAATGATTATTTGAGTCAATTTTAATAGATTTGACAAAGGCTAGTATCTATATACTAGTATATACTATATACTACTAGTATCTATATACTAGTACTACATACTAGTATCTATATACTAGTAACAGAAACACCGAGTTTGGTGAAAAGGGCATTTATTTGCAAATTGTCTTCTCTGTTTTCATTTGCAACCTTCAGGCATCCTAGTCTGTGACACAGGGGTGCGGAGTCCACTTGGAGGAGCAGAGTAATGCTCACAGTCAGCCATTGGGCTCTTTCCTTAGCAAGGAGTGGCTTTAAGCAGGTGCTGTGGTTTCTCAAGGTGCCAGGCTTCTTCTGGTATATGGGGGAGGTGATAGTTTAGTCATCTGTTGAACAGCCATTTATTTGGAATCTGTGACATCCCATAGATATGATGATCAGCTTACTATCTTTTACTAGGACTGTAACACAAATAATCCTAAGGTGATGTGATCAGTTGTAGGTATGAGGTCTGTATCTCTTTGAGGGGCTAGGACTGCCCCTCAAAGAGGCTGCCAAGTCAGGCTGACATCAGCAGTTGTTTCCAGACTCCGTTCCAGGAGCTAGATACTGCAGATTCATTACATTTTGAAGGCTCAGGCAGCGGGAGGCAGTAAACCAGTAAACAAAGAGATAGGATGATTTCAGGCACTGGCAAATTGCATGAGGAAAATACAGTGGAGTGATAAAACAATAAGTATTTGGGAATGAGAAAAGCTACTGGGCCTAAGGTGATCATAAAAGGTTTTTCTGAGGAGGTAACAAATAAGACAAGCCTAGGAAAATGAGAACTATTTTTTCTAGGCTGGGTGGAAACTGGATGGATGGGCCATGATATATAAATTTCTAAAATGATGATAATAAAGAATAATGATTCTTTTAACATAGAAGTTCAGATGCCAAATATATGTTATCGCTTCTTGGGATTTGTTGAGATGTTTGATGGCCAAGCACGAGTTCGGCTTTCCATAAATACTCCATGTGTACATTCTCTCTTTGGGTGCATGTTCTTTGTGTATTCTTTAGATAAAGCTTATAAATTATGTAACTGAAATCTTCTAAATATCTATTTATGTTTAAGTTGTTAACTGCTCCATTTCTTAGAGATAGGAATGAAAATCCTCCTGATGATTGCGAATTTGATCATTTCTTAGTAATCATATCAATTTTTATTTTATCTATATCTAGGATATACTTTTAACTGTATGAAATTTCATCACCTGATGTTATAGCTTCTGGCGGGTTGTTCTTCTTATCTTTAGTTAATATCCCCTTTTATCCTTATTAATGCTTTTACCTTTAAATTTTATTTTATCTGATAATACTGTTATAGCAACATAGTTTTGGTTCATATATGTGAGTGTATTTTTTCCATCCTTTTACTTTCAGTCTTTGTGTGTCACTGGTCCATTTTTATGAGCAATATAAAGCTGAATTTTTTTTAAAAATCTGGTGTTCCTGTCTTTTAATTGGTAAATTTATCGTAACTAATCTATGTAGACTTAGCTCTGTCTTCTTATTTTGCATGTTCTCTTATCATGTTTTTTTTCTTTTCTTTCCTTTCCTTTCCTGCCCTATTTGAATTGACTGTGCTGTCTTTATTTCTTTCTGTTTTCCTCTCTACTGGTTTGGGAGTTACATATTCTATTTCTCTTTCCTTAGTGGTTTAGATGGTATCTAAAGCAGAATTTGGCAAATACTCAGAAGCTCTTAATGCATCACCTTCTGCTGGTTTAAAGGCTTTCTCTAGTATCCTGGTTCCCCAGTGGTTGGGTCTTTAATGGGGTGAGGTGTAAATGAAAGTGCAAAGCACGGTCACTATAATGATTGTATCTTGGAGTGTGGATTTCCAACTTGCCTTTTCTGAGACCTGCACCCTGTTGCTGAGGGTGTCTGGTAATTGACAAACTGTAAAACTCTCATGGGTTATGGATAACATGGCAGCTTCTAAGCAAAAAGCCACTTGGTTTCTTCTATTGCCTTTCCCTTTGTCTGCATTTGAGCTCTTGTAAGTGATGATAAACGTTAAATAGCTCCCGTAAAACTGTTGAATTGTCAGTTTTTAAACTGCATAAAACACTGACATTTTCATTAGATCCTAGCTCTGAAGAATGTCCTGCTTTCATCATTACAGATTTGTTTACTTCTGCAGAAGGTCTTAATGTGCTGCCCATGGGAGACTCTTTCTGTCACCTGCTCTTAAATGGGAAAGCCTTTGTTCGGCCAAAGATTTTTGGAAAAGGATTTGCATGAGGGCTTTTTCACCTCCCTCTCTCTCCCCTACCATCTCCCAATAGGGTAAAGGATGGGAATAGAGTCTTTGAAGAGCTTTTGTACTGGACAGGAAAAATTCCAACCTAAAATAATCCTGCAGAGTCCATTAGGAGACAAAATGTTGAGGAGAAGCTATTAAACCACTATTTAGTTTCAATGTCTCCTGTTAAAGATAAGCAAGTCATATCTGTGTCTTTTTGACCTCAATCTTTTGGTTGACATTTAAACAGATATCTTGATTTTGGATTAATAAACTCTCTTGTGTATATTACTAGAGAAAACATTTTAAACTGCTGGGTCCTTCCAAGCAAATAAGAAAAGAGAAGACTTTTATCTTCTAATCATTGCATTAGATTTTCAGCATTTTTCCAGAAGATGCCAAATTCTTGATGAACAAATGTGGCGTCGCCTCAATTTAACAAGCTAGAAAATGTGTGTGCTGAAAGATTGCCTTGTCTTAATACAACCAGGGCTGAGGATGTCAACTTTCCTGGCATCAACATGTTTGCAATTTATAGCAAGATTTCTTGCTTGTTTTTAGAAGGGCCTTCCTCTTCTCTAATAGCTTGTTGAATATATCTTTGGCAAGTTTGTCTACTTCCATGTTTCGAGAGAGGCAGCCTGGCATGGGGAACCAAAGTCTCTGAGCCCAGAGTGGATCAGCATTTGAATTCTGGTTCTAGAACATACTAATAGTGTTATCAGGAATGAGTTAATGAACCTTTCTGAGTTTTGGTTTTCTCACTGATAAAACTAAACTAGTAAGCTGACTTTTCACAGTTGATATAAACATTAAGTGAGATACTATATGTGAAGTGCTCAGCACAGAATCTGGTCCATAGTAGAGGACTATTCAGTGACATTTGATGTGATGATGATGATGATGAAGATGGTTGTGGTGAAGATAATGGTGATGAAGAAGATGAGGATGAGAATGGTAGTGATAAAAATGTTGATGGTGATGATAATAATGGTAATTAAGATGACAGTGGCTGGCGGTGGTGATAGCTGGGTGTTTGAAAAAGGCTGAGAGAGGTTATCATGTAATTGAAGAACTTGAGGAAAAATAGAATTATCTATGAGTACCTGATCTACAGTCCCCCTGCCTCTATTTGGGCACTTCCAGTCACTAGGAAGATCTCTCTTAGCAAAATTCTATTATAGATAGCAAACCAAAAAACCCAGTTCATTCAAGCAATTGTGTTTTCAGGCCTGGATTTCTTTTAGAAAAAAATGAGAAGTGTTACTGTGAGTCATTTAATCCTGTTGACGTCGGTCCCCATCCTAAAACTTGCTCATTCCTTGGCTTCTGGACATTGGACATTTTGGAGTTCTCTCTCTGCTTGAACACTTCTCTGTCATCTCTTTGCTACCTTCTCTTTCTGTGGTCATTTGGAATGCAGAGAAGACTTTGCGGGAGAAAAAGGGGCCAACGGCAATGTTGAGGCAGAACTTGAGTGCAGAGTCACAGAAGCAGAGAAAGGAGGCAGTTTCCAGGTAGAGGAGGAAGGTCAGCAGGTTTGAATATGACCATGAGGGTGAAGATGAGGAAGGCTAGGCAAGACCATAAGTTTTGGCACTGAAAGTTGTTGGCATCTGACAAGAAGGAGAGGTGGGGAGTACCTGGAAGATGAGGGGTGGAAGTCAAATATATTGAAGAAAGAGAAAGAGGAGGTTGCAGAGTGGAAAGACTTTTTGTAGATAGGGGAGAATGCATACTCTTTGTAGACCACGACAAGGGAGCCAGAGGAATCTGAGTACACAGACACAAAAGCAAGAGGACTCAGATGTTTGGTCCTAGAGGATATGGGAGTGGTGGAAGGAAGAGTTCATTGGCCCATAAAGCACTTGCCGCATCCCCAGGTGGAAAAGTGAGAAGACAAGCATAGCACTAGGTGGGGGAAATTATAATCAATGAGACTCATGCTGGATGGCCTTGACTTTCTTGCAAAAGAAGATGAGGTCTTGATGAAAGTAAGAGATGTTTTGGAGAAATAAGGAGCTCAGGAGAGAGTTTAAGAAGAACCAGTGTCTGAAGTGGGAGAGGAAGTCAACCAGTGATGATTAGAAGACTTGCCAAGGAGCACAGTGAGGGGAGAAGCTGTGTGTTTGTGAATGCTCCCATGCTGTTCTCGCCCTGGGCCCTCCCCCAGGGTCTCCTGTGCACCCCCAGGGGGCCCTGTAGTGCTCCCACCCCAGGGGGCCTCCCTCCCCACCTCCAGGCCCAGCCTTGTTCCCAGACATTTGTCACAATGGACTGATTTGCACCAAGGTGGGGCAGCCCCAGGGCACAATGCCTCCTCCCACCCAGAAGCCTGTGTGGCAGGCAGTTGAAGGGATGGAGCACGATCAGGAGTCAAGGGCATGAGTGCAGTCCCAGGTCTGGTCTGTTACCTGTCATCGTGCCCTCCTGTGGCGCAGGATATCACATCTTTCTTGCTGGTCATTGTAGCGTCAGCATGTTGTCCAGTAGCTGGTGCACAGTGGGTGCTCATAGAATTGATCTGAATGAGGGAATGGAGAAATATAGCAAAAACCTTCAAACACCCCATTGTCCTATGCAAATGTGAGGTGCTATTGTTCCTATATGCATTGTAACGGGCACAATAGTGCAAGGAGGGACCTGCAGGGAGAGAATTCCAGCCACCAGAGGTAGCTGGGTGAAGGGGGATCTTTCAGCAGATCTGGGTGGGAGCTTTCTGCTGCTTTTACTCCCTGGAGCTACTGGATTTAACTACCTAGGTGTCTACACCTATTTGGTTTGGTTTTTAGATAAATCAGCTTCTATCCCTTCAGTAATCTGATCCAAGGTGATTTAGTCATTTCTCATTCTAGCTGTTGAAAAAAATATACTTTGTCATCGTAGATAAGAAGCCAGATCCTGGCAAGACAAAGGGAGATGAAAGCAGGTTCAGATAAAGCAGCACAGCCCTCTCCTCTGACCTTTCTCCCCTCCCTCCCCTCAGACCTTGCTCTACCTTTCCCCACCACTCTACCAGCCTGGAGAAACCAATTGTCAGCCAAACCCCGAAAGAATAAAAGAAAAATATCCCCCCAGAAGGCGAGGGCAGAGGGGAGACATGGAACCATCAGTAAAGGCTGAAGGGATTGGCCTGGAAAGTGTGGAATCCAAGAGGGTGCTTATTCTCAAAACAAAGCTAAGTGATCAGGTACATTTCGACAGGTGAGAAAAATGGGGTGAGCAGAGCTCGTGGCCCCACTGGTGGGCCTGCCCACGGCGGCCGAGCCAGCGGGAGCAGCCCTGAGTGAGCAGGACTCACTGCAAACCGCCAGAGCCCCAGGAAGCTTGTGTCTGGCCCAGCGACCCTTCCAGCTTCTGGCCACCCAGAACCCCAGCTCCCTCCCCGCCCACACATTGCAACAACCCAGGGAGGCCTCACCTGCCTTTCTTTGGCAGACAGCCTGGCAGATTGCAGTCGTCCCTCACCAAGCCCACGTTTGCCTGGCATCTTTTCGGGCACGGGTCCATTCCACAAATGTTTTTACAAAAAGGCCTTTGAGACAGGGAAGTCAGTTTTCTTTAGAAGCGATGTGTTAGACATCACTGCATTCAAAATCTGCCTCAACCCAACTGGGTCACCTACTCTGAGCCTCAGTTTCCTCTTTCGTAAAGTGGGATAAATAAACTCTGCCTCATAGGGAGCAGTAAGAACGAGAGCAGCAGGGACGAGGTGCCTGGCGGAGGGCTGGCAAGGAGGAGTCGGCGACTGGCAGGGAGCCTGGCTGGAGGGCCCGGCCCGCGCACGGCTCGTGCTTATTTTTCCTCACTGCACATGTGCGGTTTGGGCCTCGTCGGCTGCTGCTTTGGCCAGAACCACACATGCGCTTTTGTTCTGAGGGGTCATTCTCCTTGTAAATGCTCCTGGCCTGCGCGAGGGACATCTTCCAGGCTCTGCCTGCGCCCTGGTCTTGGTGTCCACATCTGGAGGACAAAATGTGTGACTTGATTTTTATTCATATGAACTAACTTAGGGGTCCTGTTCAGCCTTGCTGTCTGAGGGGTCTCCTCTGTGCTCCTGGCACCCCGACCTTGCTTCCCGGCTGCCGTGCTGGGTCCCACGAAGGTGGAGACGTGATACGATGACCATCCTAAGTAAGAGAAGAGACAAAAGACAAAGATGAGAAGAATACTTGTCAGTATTTTCCAACTGCTCTATAATGAGCATGTGCTTTAAAAGATCATTTGGGAAAAAATGCTAAAAAAAAAAAAAATAATAAGGGAAAATCAACCACAGTTCTACCCCGTAAACTTAATGTAGAGACATAAAAGGGGACGTTAATGTCCTGTGCTCCTCTCCCTTGGCAGTGCGATCCAACCCCGGATGCTACGACTGCTGACCATTCAGTGTATGTCCTTCCAATTTTTTCCTGAGTTTAAAACACATACCCACATTCACATGTATACATATATACGTAACTTTTACAGAATTGCAGCCTACAGTTTGTACTTTGGGATCATTGCAGTTGCGTGTATCAAGGGCCCCTTTCACCACACACCTGCCTCCAGTGTCTGCTGCAGTATGCTTTCCATGCTGTGGAAAGACCACATTTATTGATGGGCGTTAGGTTGATGCCAGTGTTTTTGTTAGCACAAAGAAGGCTATTGTAAACATTGTCTTTCGCTGTATATTCTGGTGCTTTTATTTCTGTAGAATCAAGTCTCAAGTGTGACTTCTGAGCCAGAGGGTATGCTCTCTTTACGTTTTAATAAAGACTTCCAAACTGCTTTCTGCAATGTTCCAGCATGCCTTGTGCACCTCCCAACAGGGTAAGAGAGCTCCTATTTCCCTGTAACTTTACCAACTTTGAACATCATCACTCTTAATTTTTTTTTTCCCAATCTGATGAGCGGAAAATGATCGGTTTTAATTTTTATCTCACTTATTTAGATTTAGCTTATTTTCATTTGTTGATTGGCCAGTTTTGTCCTAAGAATTCCCCATTTGTATCCTTGGCCTGTTTGTTGAGTGAAATTATTATCTTCTTTACAAAAAAGTACTGTTATTCTTAAAATTAGTTTAAAAATAGAATAAAGTTATTTTTTAAAAAGCTCTTTGAGAATGGAAAACTTCCTGAGGCTGTTGGGAGCAGAGGCGGGGGGGCGAGAGGCAGCAGTAACCTTTCGGTGTGCTGCGAGGTCCATGTCTTCTTCCAGCGCATTCTTCCCGCGTGGTCTGCGTCTTCTTCCCGTGCCTTGTTGCCCGGAGGCTCCTCACTACCGTGCTGGGAGCCTCCCGCGCTCCAAGTGCCTCCTGGCTGTCAGACACTCACCTTGGCCCTGCCCAATGAGGGTTGGGGTGGGCTTGCCCCGGGTCCTGAGCCCTGCGCCAGCCCAGCTCTGGCTGGGTCTGTTGCCTGATGACTTTCCCTGCCCTCCCCGCCAGCCCCTCCCAAGCCTCCAGCCATGAGCTCTGAACACTTTCTGGAGGCCTGGGGACTCTTTTACAAGCTTCTTCAGGAAGTCAGTGCCATTGCAAAGACTCCTTGTGCAGGCCTGGGTAGTGGTGGTTTTTATTCTTACTAATAAAATAGTAGTTACCACTTATCAAGCATTTACCATATTCAAGGCCAGTGGTTACGGTTGTGCAAGTTGTCCATTGCACAACTCCAGGGGGCAACATTCACTGTGCAGGCATTGTAGACTTGCAGAATTATTTCTGCCAAATGGCAGTCAAATGTTTTGAAGAGGGTACCTTTTTTCTAATTCTCACAGAATCTCCATGCTGGTGAGCAGCAGGTTTAACCAAGTGCCAGCCACTATGCCAAGTGCTCTAAACACATGATTTTTTTCAATCCTTTACAATAGATAACCTGCTGAGGATGGTGATACCACCACCTTCTTGTCTGTGGTCATGGAAAGTAAGTCTCAGAGAGGTTAAGTCACTTGCCCAAATCGCCCAGCAAGTGAGTGAATTCGCACTCAGCTCCAGCTGATCCCAAAGCCGGTGCTTAACTCTTGCCCTGCCTCCCTCTGTATTGGACTCTGGTGACCACAAAGGGCCCTCTGAAATACCCAAGGCCATGGTCACGGCACAGGCACTGGGTTCCTTCGGCCTGTCCACCTGTCTCTTGCCACAACACCCTAGGCGGGCGGCGTAGCCAGTGGGCAGGACTGCCGCAGCCGGCGTGCCTGGGCCGGGGACGGGGCACCGGCTCGCGCCGTGGCCGGGTCTGCGTCTCTGCGCCCGCCGTGGGAAGGGCGAGCCCTCCTTGGTGGCGGGCTCTAATCCTGCCGCTGCCTGGTGTCTGCCCAGGCTCAGCTTTCCTCAGCCGCTCAGGGCTCGCAACTGCCAGAGGCGGCGCTGAGCATGCGGAGCGGGAGAGGGGCTTTCTGGACTTGACTCCAGGCGGGAGGGACTCCCCTCTGCTCTCCGCTTCCACACGCAGGTTCATGCGTCTTTTAACCTTCCGACGGCTCCCTGGGGCCCACCCCGAAAGTCGCCGTTCGGATCCGTTGGTTCTGGTGCGGTTGCTGAGGCTTCAGGGTGTTGCTCCTTCTCTTGGAAAAGGCTCAGTGGCCCACGTCCGCACAGCGCCCGACTGGCAGAGGAGAGGCCCTGGTGGAAGGAAGGGTGGGAGGCCGCCCGGCTCCGAACCTTTCCTGGGGAAAACCAGCAAGGAAACAACCTTGTACCTGCCTCCGGTGGGGGCGAGGAGGCAGGAGCTCTGGGTTCAGCCTGGAGATGGATACCTAATTTGAGGCACTTGGGTAGCTTTATCGTGTCTGTGGCTTCAAGTCACGTGTCTGGTCAATGAAAAAGGATGTTTTGCAGTTTGGAAGGCGATGATATTTTCCTTTTTGAGAGCTCTGCAGCTAGCCACAGCTGGTCACTACTGCCATCCCACCACTAGCTGTCAGGCTGACCGGGGTAGCGGCCTCCCTTCTCCAGGCCTCTCCCTCCTATCTGTGAAATGGGATCGATGCGACCTGCTTTAGAAGGTCAACGCTAGGATTGAATAGGATTGTACGTGTGAATAGCTTAGCCTAAGGTCTGGCACGCAGAAGCCACTGAACAGCATTATGACCAGCTCCGCAGACAAGGTAAAAGATACTCTACACCCCAGAGAAAGTGTATCGCCCTGAGTCTGCTGGTGTGGATTTCACAACCACTATGGACAATTCCACAATAAGTAGTCAAGTTTAAATTGACATTTGCTATGACATATCAATGAGACCTCTAAGCGTATACCCTAGGGAAATGCTTGCACCTATGTAGAAGAAGATGTGTTAGGGTCATTTGAAGCTTTGTGATGGCAAAAGAGTGTATACAATATAAATATTCATCATTAGAAGTTCTGTTGTACTTATGCAATAGGATACTTCACAGCATTAAAATTCAGTCTGCATTAATGCAACTGCATTACCATGGATAAATTGCAAAAACATAATGTTGAATGAAAGAAGCAAGTTATTATATATAGTGATATATGTAGTGTGATAACATTTGTTCAAAACTATAAAACTTGCAGATTTATACTACATTTATTAGTGAACGAATACATAGAGTACAACAGTATTTAATGTATATAACAAACATGCATAGATAGGAATGTTATCCCTTAAGTTCAGGTTAGTGTTTACTTTAGAGTTAGGGGAGGAAGTAGAATGAAAACAGGGATGAAGTGGAAGACTTAAATTATATCTCTCTTATTTTTCCTAGAAAAAAAGATTTCAGAGAATATGACAAAATGTTAAGATTTATTCCACTGGATGGTGGGTTCATAAGTATTTTTAATAGTATTTTCAACTTTATTCTGCGTATTTGAAATATTTCATAGTAAAAACTTTTAATAAATAAAATTAAATTGTCTTATGCAAAGAAGGAATAATAAAATGATAAAGTTACTCCTTTAAAGCACTTCGTATCTTTTCCTACAGTAAGAGGAGAGATGGTTGAGGAGGTTCATATTATATCACAAATGTAGAAAAGTTTAGATCACTAGAAGATTTTTAAAAGTTAAAAGAACTATTTAGTTAAAAGTAATCTTTTTTTTAAGAACAGTTAGAAACTATAGTTTTTTGAATGCACTTATCTAAACAACTAATAATGGCCAAATAGGTCACCAATTCAATCTCTCAGATTGTATTTCTGGGTTTATGAATTTAGAATGGGGAAATTTCCCAGTGAGATGCTTTTATTATAGGAAAGTTGCATTTCTGCAGTGATGGTCAAATAGAGTAATAAAAGATACACTTAATTATGAAATCTTTCCCCAGGGTAACATGGAAGCTATGAGCGGTGTTTCTCTAAGCATCATGACTGGAATCTGCCTTTGTGCTGCCCTAAGGCGTTTTGAAATCATGTTGTAGGGCCGGGCGTGGCGGCGCACGCCTGTAGGCCCAGCTACTCAGGAGGCTGAGGCAGGAGGATCTCTTGAGCCCAGGAGCAGGAGTTTGAGGTTGCTGTGAGCTACAATTGTGCCACTGTGCTTCAGTCTGGGCGACAGAGCAAAACTTCATCTCTGAAAACAAACAAATACCCAAAAAAGAAACGTAGAAGACGTAGGAGAGACTGGAAGTCTGAGGGCCGCCCCACACTGCCTTCCAGGGCCCACCTGGGCACGTGCGCTGAGGAGCTCCTTCCTTCAGGCCTCTGCTTTCCCGTCTGTGATGCAGGTATTCTCTTTTGGTCTCATCCACCCAATCCTGTCCTTGGGAGCTGCAGACCCCTCTCGACTCCCTCGTGGCCCTTCGCCCCTTCCCGGCCGGCCCCTCCAGGGCCCCAGGGCGCCTCCGCCAGGCCCCTCAGGGGCAGTGCCTGAGCCAGCAGGAGCGGCTCCCAGACACCGGCCTTTCCAAAGCTGCCTGGAGCCTTCTCCCCTGTGGCTGCAGGCTGAGGGGAAAAAGGGATTTTCTTTTCTTTTTTCCAGTCTGGTTTTTTGATTTTCATTCTGCGGTTCTGCTCTGCCTCGCTTTGTTTATCAGCATCAAAGCTGAGACCAGCTGTGTTTGTTTGTGGATCTTTCATTTCCATGAAACCTGCAGATTTTTCTAGGTCACTCTGTGTTCTTAATAATCAAGAAGGTAGTTCACATGGCCGCAAAGGAAGGACTGGGGTCAAAAAACCTCAAAACCACAGAGCCTCCTCGGTAGCCTTACCTTTGGCCTGGAAGACTGGAAATAACAATTACACGGCTGGCTTTGTTATCTTCCAGGGTGAAGTCCCCCAAACAGCTCTTCTCTAACAAGAAAATTCAAATAGAAATCTTGCTTATTATTTTTGAGCAACATCCCATGCCAAAGATCTCATTTTTAAAAGTCCAGACCGCAGTAGTTACAGAGAGGGGAGGGGAAGGGATGTCGGGAATTGTTTTCATTGCTTAATAGCCAGACCCTTAGTTGCATTATTATGGGGCAGCAATCACTTGAGGTCACCGTAGTCGAGTTGCTTGTTGGGGGAGCATTTGGCTGAGCAAAGGCCCGGCTCAGCAGTGGCAAACATAGCCGTTTAACAGGCCACTTGATATCCAAGGGCAATTACTGGTTCAAAACCCTGAGCCCTGGAATAGGAGAAATAGGAAGCCTCTTTTAGAGATTTGGTCCTAAAGCTATTAACTCACCTTGCAAAGTGCTGCCCAGTTAACAGCACAGACAGACCTGTGAAGACCACACTGATTGCTGTTTATCCGAGAATGGG
This sequence comes from Microcebus murinus, assembly GCF_040939455.1. Taxonomy (NCBI): domain Eukaryota; kingdom Metazoa; phylum Chordata; class Mammalia; order Primates; family Cheirogaleidae; genus Microcebus; species Microcebus murinus. The sequence continues at coordinate 160,463,555 of NC_134104.1, read as the reverse complement.
TCAGAGAATCCGAGCCGAATGTAGAAAACCAAGGAACACAAATCACTGAATCCCGGGGACCACTGCGGTGCGGAAGCAGCAGCCAGCCCGAAAAGCCTAGTTTCCGCTGAGCTCCGCCCGCCAAATGGACTGACGTTCGTCAGGCTCCTGAAACAGTAAAGACAAGACCGTATTTGGATTTGTAACTCCCTGGGTATTTTGCAGGCAGGTCTGGTTCGCGTTGTCCATTGACTTCGGGGCCTCTGCTCAGCTCGAGACAAGCCATTCGTTTGGATATCCTCCTTCGCGGGGCAGGAATGCCCACGTGCTACGTGGGTGATTCCAATTTGCTGGTGGGGCTCCCGTCAATCTTCCCAATCTGGAACTGCCGCTCTCTGTCTTATGTTATCCTGCGTCCTTGTGTCCCCACCTGCCTTTGGGAGTCTCCTGAAAGTGGCGGCCTTAGCAGGGAGGTGTGGGCTCTGGCTGCTTTCACCCACCAGGATTAAGTGACGTTCGCCAGAGAGAGGGGAGAGTCTCTGGCCTCTCCCAATAGAATACTCCCCGGGCCTCAGCGTCTGCACGCTCAGGCACGAGGGGGAAGGTAGGGGAGGCAGGAGAGGAGTATGTGTGCCATTACCTTGTGGTCCATATAACAGCAGCCGTAAGGGTAGCACAGTGACAATACTAGTGTGGTAGCTGTTTAATGGTTAGTGCCTGTAATTAGTTAGTACTTACTATATTAAGTTTCTGTGCTAAGCAGACAATACTTTTTGCAGCAAACCTTTATTAGTCCCATTTTGTCAGATGAGAAAACCGAGACCAACAAAGATAAAGTAGCCTAACCTGCATAAGAGCACTTGCTGGCATGTGTTGAGCCATCACTTGTACTCAGGGCTTCCCCTCCTAGGCCCCATGCCCTTAACCACCGTGCAGTGCACTGACTTAGGCATGCGCCAGGAAACTGAGGCTCGGAAACACTAGATGGCTTCCCGTAGTCCCTTAGCTATTTGTAAGAGTCACAATTTGAACCCCGGCTGCCTGTGTCATCCTGTTTTCACAAACCCGTTCAGAATCTGTCTCTGTGTTCACTGCTTCAGGCCAAAGAAGGCTGTGCTTGGATTCCCACACAAGAAATATGGACCCTGCAAAGTCGGGAAGACTGCTGTGATGCAGAGGCATTCAGTAGTTTGGGTTTACTGAAAAACTAATTTGAAATGGGAATCAACCAGCTGAACAAAATCTAGTCATTGAGGTAGATCGATAATTTTTAAAAGATTTTACTTCAAAACACTGGTAGCCATGGGTGTAACTCCCCAGGCCCAAGAGAACAGGCGGTGCGGACTGTGGTAGACACCGGCTGAGGAGGAGAGCGAGTTGGTGTGCAGAACTTGCCTCCCCAAGAAGAGTAACTGATCGGCGCACCCACCCACGCGTGCATCCATTCACCTGGAAATACCTTTTGCGTTGGTGCCTACCGGGTGCAGGCTCTGTGTCGAGGGAGAGAGTCCCACTTCCTGACCTCACAGAGCGGCATTCTAGCAGAGAGCGCTTCTGTGAAACCAGAGCTCACAACAAACTGATGGGTGGTAGAGGACATGCAGGACACTCCTGGGGCCCCTGACCTAGTCTAGCGACCAGGAATTGCCTCCTCCAGGAGATATTGTTTTAGTTGAGAGCTGAGCAGTGTGTGAGAGTTAGCTACGTGAGAAGTGGGGAAGGGGGTTCCAGGGGAACAGCAGGCATGGGAGCCAGGAGGTTGCTGAGAGCCCTGTGCAGCTGCAGGACTGGATAACGCGCAGGCCAGCAGGACTGTGGGAGGGACAGTGTGCACGTGTATTTCAAAGTTCCTGGGAACTGGTTAGCAGTGATCTGCCTCATGACTCTAGATGAAGATTCATGTAAAATGAACTGGTTCTGCTCTCCCTGTTGGCAGAGCTCTTTCCAGGGGTCATCTTCTGACCCACCTGTTCTGGAAAAGAAGCGAGAGGAGAGGTTACTCCATGTGAAGTTGATGGTTCTTCACTTTGGAGGAGATCATGAAAATGTCTGAGAAGCTCTGCACCCTTTTCCCAAGAAAAAGCACAGATGAAATGTTGTCTATCACTTTAGGAGGTTCACAGGTTCCTGAACTGGGGTGCAAGGACCACTGGCAGGAACTCTGGTTCTTTCATTCTCACCAGCTGAGGCACTGCGTGCACTGGAACAGTGAATTCTCTCTGTACAGACCCTACCACTGTGTCCTGTGCACACAGACTTCTCACCACCTAACCTCCTCACCTCTGGATAACTTCCCTGAGCTAATCAGCCATCAGTGTAGCTCTCCACTGTCTTCAAGAAGTTACGTGGTCTGTAAACTCACCTTGATGGGTGACCCCAAGACATCCCACCTTTTCTCCCCATGGCAGGACTAAATGATATTATTGCATGTGTATTTTTAGACATAACAGTTTTATTTCCCACTTACTTTACTCTTTTAAGGAAATGGCAATAGGAGAACTAGGGCTTAAGCATTTGAAAAGAAAAGATTGATAGTACCATAGTCCCTTTGTTTCACCTCTGAGCTGCTCATCCTAAAATTGACTCCTTTGAGCACCCTCCAATAGGAATCACCCAGCGCTGCCTCCTGGTTAGAGGAGGACATCCTTAAAACTGGGGTCACATGAGATCTCCATACCATCTGTCCCCTTTCTCCCACCCCCACTGCTCTCCTCACCCATGGCCTCCTAGAGGCTCCTCAAACAGGCCAGGCAACTCCTGCCTCAGGGCCTTTGCACTGGTTCTTGCTTCCTGGAATTCTCTTCTCCTAGATAACCATGGGGCTAACTCCCTCACCTCATTCAAGACCTTGTTCGAATAGCACCTGCTCAATGAGGCCTCATCCAACCATTTAAAACAACCCACCCCTTCCCTAGTTTATCTGGCACTTGCCATCATCTAGCCTACCATGTATTAATACTTCACTGTTGCTTTTGTTCATAAGCCCCATGCAAGCAAGCACATAGGCTTTTTGTTCACTGTGCTCAGATCAGTACTTGGCACATATTAAGGGTGTTCAAGCTGTGTTTAATGAATTAATGGGCCAGTAATGTTCCCAGGTGGGTTTGAAGAAGACAGGCATCTCTGGGTTCATATGTATGTGTGTAGTTGATCAAGAGGCTTCCCTTCCAAACCTCCAGCATCACCCAAGCCCAGAGAAATGAGAACATCGCACTTGCCAGGCTCTTGGGTTCTGCTCTAGCCAGCACCCTTATGAAAGCAATTAGCACCTTTGATTTGGAGAAATGATTGCAGGTCCTAGTGAGAGTTGGTAACAATCTGAGGACCCTTGATCCAGGCAGAGATTTCCAAAGGAAATGAATTTGGCCTGTCTTGGTCTCACACTCTGTCTTTCCTTCCAGGGTTCTCTGACATTGAAAAGCCATTTGTATTTTTGTAGCTGAAAACTTGCCCTCAAGTTTTTAGTAAAGCAGTAGCTTTTATCATTTTGCCTCTGCCCTCCCCTCCAAATGGGACCCTGTAAGATTCTGGCTTCCCCAAAAGAAAAAAAAATGCCCTTCCTATAGCTGTGGAGTGGCATTTACATTCACTTTTGGCAATAGTGACAAAACCCCTCTTGATTTTTGGTATTTTTACCTCATCACAAATATGTGATGATTCCCAAAACTATTATATCACCTTTTGAGTTCTCTTCCTATGTCCCTGAGGCTGTGGACTTTACTTGAAACCCTTACCACTGCCGTGGAGATATTAAACTAAGCATTACAGCTTAGTGTGGAATGTGTAGACACTTGAAGCAGGATTTAAAAGACATTCTGATTCCCTAGAAATGTAGCAGTGTTGCCTTGGAGCAGAGAGCCACTCAGGAAGGAGCGCCCTCTCCCAGCGCTGAGCCTCGGCTCTTCAGTGCAAAGGAGTGGAATCACGGCCGAGTGCGCGGCCTGTGAAAGGCTGAGCGTGTGTTCTGTTCAGGAGACTCTGCAACGGACTTGTTTTGCCGGGTGGAAGAATGAATCATTTCAGCCGTGCACACCAGCTGCAGCCTGCGGGAGTAACCGAGGGCTTTCCCACAGCATGCGCTGTGTATTTCATTGCTAGAGCTTTGCATTTTGACAGGTAGTTCTTATCCTACTGGAAAGAGAGGTCTGAAGCCAGCAGCTGGAGGAAGGCCTGGCAGGGCCTGCTGTCTAAATTGAGAGCAAGCATGTGCAGTGAAGCCTCATTATAACATGACCTGTTATTACATGGATTTTGATATCCCAGGGGGCAAATATGTCTCCCAGCATATAACGACTCCGTACAGCAGATGCCTGTTGTAACTTGTCTAACCAGAACACAACCTTGTCCCTGAATCCAGTGTTATAAAGGGGTTCATGCCACTTTTTAAAATTGAAAAACACATTAAATACAGATTGTGAGTTATATATACTATATAAAGGAAGGGTTAAAAGTGTGTATGGTGCTAGGCAAGTGCATGTTGAACACTATGCTCTCATGGAACTTACCTTGTACAAGGAGAATATGGTAGATGGATTGCAAAAATGTCCCCAGTTTTCAGAATCCCTGTATCTAAACCCTTTGCAGTGTGATTTTAGAGCTAATCTCGTCAAGAGATGGCATTCTGTTTTCCCTTTGCTTGAATTTGGACTGGTCTTGAGTCTTTCTTTGGCCAACGGAATGCAGTGGAAATGACAGAGTGCCAGTTCCAAGCCTAAGCCTCAAGGAAGAGGCCTTGGGAACTCCTTTGTGTTCTCTTTCTCTCTCTCCTCCTCTGCTGGGCCGTGTGCAAACCAGTCCGGGCTAGCCTGCTGGCAGGTGAGAGGTCATGTGCAGGAGAACCCAGTCGTCCCAGGCGAGACCATCCTAGACCAGGTCACAGCCAGCTAACTCCCAAACATGTGAGAGAACCCAGCCAAGATCGACGAATCACCCAGCAGACCTGTAGACTTACAAGCAATAATAAATGATGGATATTTTAAGCCACTGGGTTTTGGGGTGGTTTGTTATACAGTAATAGCCAACTTAAACAAAGAGACTGGCAATATGTAAGTGAACAAATACATAAAGGTGAGAAGGTCAGGTAGGGATAGCTGCCTTGCAGGAAATAAAACAGGGTCACTTGGACAGTCTACTTCAGATAAGAAGTGGAATAAAGGCCTTTCTGAGGAGGCAGGTGAGCAAAGACCTGAATGGTTCTAGGCACTGGCTTGCTGGCTATAGGAAGAGCTGAGATAAGAGCTTTCTTGGAACACATACAAGTGGATGTGAATGTCCCAGGCAGGGTTTAGGGGATAAGAAACTGGAAAGGGAATGGAGGGCAAGGGAGTCTGGGAGTGTGGCAGGGCCAGAGCTCACAGAGCCCTGCAGGCTACAGCAGGCAGTGTGCTTTGGGTACAGGGGCTGGAGGAGCATTGCATCTTTCACATTACCCAGCTGCTGCGAGGCAGCAAGCATGGCCACAGAAACCCAGTGTGTGGACCACTGCAGAAGTCAGATGGGAGACACTGGGGACCCCGACCTCCTCTCTGCTTGCTCCAGCACTCGCCATATCCCGCCTTGCTTACAGCCTGCTGTTCACCGGAGGGCCGTCCAGCTGACCGGGAGCTCCCTGCAGCGGGCCGTCCCCTCTCTCTCCCTGTCCCGTGCCCAGCAGAGTAGGGCCTTAGTAAGCGCTTGCCTCGGCAGGTTCAGCCCTAACTCATGCCGGGCCTGTGCCTGCCTTGGACAGTCTCTGCCCCTTCCTTTCACTCCAGTGGACCGGAGGTGCCTTCCCCTTGACAGACGGCGAGGCCCGCGCAGCCCTCCTCCACGCGGCCTGTTATCGCCGCTGCCGCGGGCTCCCTCCAAGGCCTGGAGCAGAGTGCCTGCCTCGCTGCTCGCTCGGGGTTCAGCCTGGCTCTCCTGGTGACGGTGGGGGTCTTTAGGCTTCTTGGCTCCTCTTTCTCCTGCTATAAAATTCCTCTGGTTCACGCCTCCCGCCAGCCTCCTCGCAGGCGGGTCGGTGACTGCCGCTGTGTTGATGGAGCCCAGCGAGGGAGGCCGCCGCGGGGCAGATGCTGCGTGGGACCGTGACACCCCACGGGCGTGCGCCGGGAATCGCAAAGAAAGGAACGTTATGAGGATATAACTTTATTATTTGTGCCCTGCCTCTCACTGCCCTTTTATTAGTGGAGTTATTCAAAGCTGGCCTTCTCCTTTCAACTGGCATAAATTTTCTTTGACTCAGCTTGGATTTTTTTCTCTTTTCTTCCTAGGGAGGGTGGGTGGAATTTAGAATTAAAAAGTAGCGATGCAGTGGGAATGCAGGCCTGTCTTAAATTTCACAGCGGCTCATGAACTTCAGGAAATCTGAACACACAGCATGCAATTAAGAGCAGGAGGGGATTTTTTTCGAGTCAGCTGTGAAAGAGAAGGTGGCCGGGTGGCCGGGTGGCCAGGGGCCTGGGGCTGCGAAGTTGCTCTGAGGACTGTTGGCCAGCCAGAAGCCTTAGCTTCTCTGATCACCCTGACTTGTCTAGGACGGAGCGTGGCCTGTCCCTCCTCTGGACAGAGAGGCCAGAGCCATGGTCCAAGGTCCCTGAGTAGGGCTCAGGACAGGCCCCCGGGCCCTGAGAATGTGGCCTCACCCTCAGGAGATTCTCCCGCCTCCCCGCGTCACGTGGTGTGAATGACTCTTGTCGCCACCTGGGAGCTGCCATTTTCTGAAATGGCGCTGTAGGGCAGGACGCTGAGGGACGAGGAAGAGGCTGTGGGCCGGCGGGGCATATCCCCAGTGGCTTCTCTGTGTCCCCTCCCGCTCAGCGTTAGGAGGGAGGCCCCTGCTCCTGCTTGTGCTCTGAGACTGGGAGGGAAGCGCGGGGAGGCGAGGCCGCGCTCCAGTGCTGAGGGCGGGGTCCGCGGCCTGCTGCGTCACCTCTCTGGGCCTCAGCTTCCTCCTACGGCATCATAATGCCTAATACCTCCCCTGGGTGGTTACTGTGGGTGTTAAATGTGCTAACAGATATAAACGCCAGTAGTTCATGGTGCGTTTAGGGCCTCCATAAATGTTTTTACTTTGGAGAAGAATTTTGTATAGGTAAATAGCTTAGTTATAACTAACTATGAGCTTTAAGCAAGTCACTTAGCAACCTCTCTGAGTCTCAGTTTACCCCTCAGTCAAATGGGGATGGAAAAAGTGTCTACGTGATTGTTTATGGTGAGGACTAAAGCAGTCAGACATGTCTAATGCACACACCAGGGCTGAGCGCACAGTCCCAGGCAGGGTTTGGCTGCACCTGCTGCTCTGATTTTCCTCTACTGCCAGACCGCTTCAGCCAGGGGTAAACGTGGTGCCTGCTCTCCTTCCCTTCCCTTGCTCAGCCCCTGGAGGAGCACTGGGACCAAGGCAGCCTGGATGGGTCATGGAGGCTGGTGGGGAGGCCTCCGCAGCGAGGAGCCAGAGAGCCATCCTGGTCTGTGAACATCAGAATATTAATAGTTTACTTCTGTGTCCTACTTAGTTTACATACATGCTCTCCAAAGAATTCCTAAAATAGCCCTGCTGGGTGGTTTGGTTCCCATCACGCCCATTTTGCAGATGTTAAGGGAGAGGTTACAGGCGCTTCAAGAGGTCCTGTGGGCTAGCAAGAGTGAGGCAGCAGACACCCAGGTAGCCTGGCTGCAGGGCTCTAATGTATGCACTGTACTCGGTTGGTCAGAAGAACCCTGGGCTGGCCTGACCAGAGGGGGCTGGGGACATGTGGATTCTGTGAGCCAGCAGTTCAGGGCAGGGACCCAGAAGTCGCCACGCCTCTGGTGTTTGGTTTCTCCACCATGGGTGGATGAATGGGCGTCTGCATAGTGGTGAGGACAGGTAGGGCTTAAAACTGGCCCAGAGACACAGAGGCCCATTCCAGCCTGTGTCTAGAAGGGACTTACAATAGCCAGTCTGGGCTCTGACCCACAGAGGAAAGCTCCTGGGACTCTGGAGCTTGCAGAGATAGCCTTGGTGATCAACTGACGCCTTCCCAGTCCCGGTGACGAAGCCACCATCACCCGAGCCCTCCTAGGAGGGTCACACTGCAAACATCTTGAATCCTTAGGTGACTCTGCAAGCTCTACAAGACTCCTGTCCTCGTTGCACACGTGGCGCACTGAGCCAGTAGAGGCTTAGAAAGGCACAGTAACTCACCCAAGATCACACGACTGGTAGGTGTCAGACCTGAGATTTGAACAGACCCCCCAGCTCATGCCAGGGCCATTGGAATCTTCCTCAGCACCCCTTTCATGGGGCATCTTCTTCCTCTTGGATGTATCTAATGTCAGGGAGCTCATCCCTCACGGGCAGGTCCATTCTGCACATCAGCCAGATGACTTGGGAGACAAAGGTCTGTCTTATTGGAATGTTTCTTCAAGGGACTTTGGCAAAGGAAAACCCATCAAACATTTCATCAGGGATGTGAGAGAGAACAGCAACTACCACATGGTACAGATGAAACAGGAGGAATTGGGAGCCAGGCAGGCCCGTGTTAAATCCAGGCCCTTTGGCTATAGAGCTATGAAGCCTTGGGCAAGTCACTTCTCACCTCTGTGGACCATAGTGTCCTCATCGGTCAAAAGGGAATAACTGAGCCTACTCCAAGGTTAATAATAGTGTGTGCAAAGTCCTGGGCCTTTGGAAAAACTCAACATAGGCTGAGTGTGGTGGCTTATGCCTGTAATCCTAGCACTTTGGGAGGCTTGAGGGGGAGTATTGGTTGAGCCAGGAGTTAGAGACCAGCCTGGGCAATGTAGCAAGACCCCATCTCTACAAAATATATATTTAAAAAAATTAGCCAGCTGCTTGGGAGGCTGAGGCAAGAGGATCACTTGAGCCCAGGAGTTTGAGGTTGCAGTGAGCTAAGATGAAGCCACCACACTCTAGAACTCAACATGAAGCTGCTAGTAATAGCAATAACCACTATTATTAATATTACTCCCACTGACCCTAGCAGGACAGTGCTTAATCTCCACACAAGTGCAAGAGTAAATGAGTGTGTTCCCTCAATTCTAAAATGCCCTTTCATTTATTAATAGCTCTCTGGTGATGAGGAGAAACACTACATATAAGAGCACTCAACAAATATAAGCTCTATTTTCATTTCAGAAAAGCTTAAAGGTAGGAAAATCTAGGCCGGGCGCAGTGGCTCACGCCTGTAATCCTAGCACTCTGGGAGGCCGAGGCGGGCGGATTGCTCGAGGTTGGGAGTTCGAAACCATCCTGAGCGAGACCCCGTCTCTACTAAAAATAGAAAGAAATTAATTGACCAACTAAAAATATATATACAAAAAATTAGCAGGGCATTGTGGCGCATGCCTGTAGTCCCAGCTACTTGGGAGGCTGAGGCAGTAGGATTGCTTGAGCCCAGGAGTTTGAGGTTGCTGTGAGCTACGCTGACGCCACGGCACTCACTCTAGCCAGGGCAACAAAAGTGAGACTCTGTCTCAAAAAAAAAAAAAAAAAAAAAAAAAAAAAGGTAGGAAAATCTTGCAAACTGGGACTGTGGAAATTGATGGCTCTTCCTCATGCCCGAAGTTTGCTGACAGAACCGCTGTCTCGCAGGCTGCTGGCCTGTGGCAGGCGTGGTTGCTCTGTGAGTTGTGTGCACACAGGTGAAAGGTGAGGCGCGGACTTGCGGGCTCAGGAAGGCCCAGGCAGCCAGCTCTGGCAGGCAGAGGACTAAAGGAGGAAACAGATGCTGGCTGTGCAAGCGGAGAAAGAAAACTAGCCGCGATGTTGTCATTGGGCACTGCCACTCTGGACCCCACCATTCTGACTGCCCTGGCATCTGTTGCTCTTCGTGTCACCACTCTAGATGTGGAGGAATGCAGAAAATAGAGTAAACCATGAAGTGCTATGTCCAAGTTAACGGCTAACACTTATTGAGTGCTTTCTGTTGCCTGACTGCATGCTAAATGTACCACGTCAGGCAATTCTCAGATAACCCTGTGAAACAATTGCTATTGTTGATGCCTATTTTACAGATGAAGGAACTGAGGCACGGAGAAAGCCAGATATTTCACTAGTAAATAGTGGAGATAAGATTCAGTCTATGTCACACCAAATCCCATTTCTTACCCATGCCTCTATGTGTTATGTTGTGTAGTTCTATAACATACAAAAAATATTTACTTTGAGACAAGAATATTGGTGGGGAAAGAGGTGGCACAAGTGGAGAACCCACTTGGAAAGAGCCTAGTGTTTGGGGGGTGAGACCTGCTTTGAGACTATTTTGTTTCCTTTTATGAGGCTCTGAGAAGTTAAGCAACTTGTTCAAAGTCACACAGCCTATATATAAAAGGGGTTTCACTGGCCCCATGGTTTTCTCAGCTCCTGGAAGAAAATCTGCAGTCCTTAAAAATCTTCCTTGTTGAGTCAAAACAATAGAACAGAAAAGCCAGTCCTGGGATCATCTGGAACAACTGCCTGATGGTAAAGAGAGGGAAACTGAGAACCCAGGAGGTCAGCCAGGTAAGGCTTTTAAGCACTTAACAGGATTTGACTATTAGTGGGAGGCCATATGGGGCAATGGAAAGACTTCAAAGCTAGATAGCATGATTTAAACCTAGTCCCGCCCTTCATTGTGTGACTTTGAGCAAGTCCCCTCCCCCCACAAAATCCACATTCTCATCTGAAAACGCAATAGTGACATGCCTGTGCAGGGTCATTGTGAGACTTGGCTGTCAGGAATATGAAGTGCAGTTGCTTTACACCAGTGGCAGCTAGTGTGGAGCAACTGCTCGGTAAATATTAGCTATTATTTTCTAGAAGGTTCCAAATATCTCCTGAGGGTCACAAAACTGGCCACTGGTATTACTGAAGCGTGGAGGTGGTGCAGCTCTTTCTGACGCCCACGTGGTGTCCATGGGGTGAGGCGGGCACGAGGAGGGACGCTGTCCCTGGGCATCGCTCTCACTTCGGGTCCCTGCGCCTCCTGCGGGCTGGCCGTGAGCCCCTCCACGGCGGTGACAGGGTCGGCCTGCCTCGCGTGCTGGGCTGCTCCGAAGTGCTGCCGGGGCGGGCCGGACAGGCGAGGCTGCCTGGCTGTCGTCCCTCTGGTCCTCCCTGGTGGGGGGGGGGGGGTGTCGAGTGTCGGCTCCTTCAGCGTCCCGGCGCCACCCGCCAGGAGCGCCGCGGGCGGGTCTCGCCTTACTGCGCAGGCCGGCCAGGCCGCAGGTGGCGGTGGCGGAAGGACAGCAGTCCCCGGCTCTGAGGGCCCCCAATCCCAGCCCTCGGGCGGCCCGGTGTGGACTCTCGTGCAGAGGGAAGAGGCCTGAGGAAGCAGTCGCCAGGAAGTTTCTGGCGTTGACTGCAAGGAAGGGCGCATTCCCTGAGCTCCCGCAGGTGTTAACGAGGCACCTACTATGTGCCGGGCTCTGTGCCAGTGTTTTCTAAAATGTAGGTTTTATTATTATTCAGGTGTGGCGAGGCCAGCATATGAGCAGACAACTGCCATTGAAAAAATGGTCTGTCACTCGGGGTGCCAAGGGGAGCCGCGCCACGCCACACCGGCAGGGCCCCGGGGAACACTTTTGGACACTCGGCCGGACGACTGTCCGCTGGGTCCGAAGGCAGAGGGCGCGAGGGGAAAGTGGGCTGAGTCTGCATTGTGCTTTCCGGGGGAAAGGCAGCAAAGCAGGGCGAGCAGGCTTCGGACTGGCTAGCGTGAGTAATTTCAGACAGCCCTGGGGTGTAGGTGTCCTTGTCCTTGTCTGGTATTAGGCCCCAGGGTGGTTAGGGCAGCAGAATACTGGGATGTGCGATCCCTGCAAAAGCCCAATAAAGGAGGAGGTTTGGGTATGAGCTTTAGATCGGTTGGTTTGCATGCACAAGTGAGCTCCCAGGCCAGGTGTTTGCTGTTTCCAGGAGCTGCCCGAAGGAAGTTAGGCTTGGCACAGCTGGGTTCTGAGGGGAGCAGTAGTGCAAAAAGCAGACCTGATCCCTGTCCTCATCAAATTTTACATATAGTAAGGAAGAAGAAATTGAATTACTGATCATTTAAAAATGTGTTAAGGGATAAAGTAGGGAAAGAGCAGACTTCTGTGGCATTTTCCATAAGGAAATATCATTGATGGCCTGAAAAAGCTGTCTGCACAGAGAATGGGTATGAAGAAGAGAGTATCATTTCCCTTTATCGACGTTGGTCAAAATTGACTACACTAATTAGGAATTGGAGCATGTCAAAAGTGAGGAAAAAAACAAAACAGAACAGAAGCTGTGCGAGGCCAGAGGCCAGAAGTCGGGGGAAGACAGAGAAGAAAAGGGAAGCTCTGAGGCTTTGGAATTTTCCTTGAACTTCCTAATAACACCCCAGTCTTGGTGGCTTATCTGACCATAGATAGACCATCTGTTCTTCTCTGGGCATGTCAGCAGTGAGCTGGAGAATGTCGCCAGAACCCTGAGAACCTCTGGGAGAGGTGTCCTCTTCCAGTCCTTGCATCCTCTGGCTACTGCGGCCCCTCCCGGCTCTCCATCACACTCCCCTTCCAATCCCAGACCATTTGGAACCAACCTGGAAATCATTAGCTCATCAAGTTACACTGTCACATCAGCAAGCGGGAAGCTCTAGCTGTAGAGACAAGATGTGGGCTCTGCCTCTCCTCTGGCTGAGTTCTCACTCTGACCACACTGTGACTGGCCTCCTTTCCAACGTTCTGCCTTCTCCTCCTGCCCTACCCTGCAAATGACTGAACTGGACCAGAAGTACCAGGATGAGCACCATTTTGGAACATGAAATTGAAATGGGACGGTGAGGCCAAGAGGGTCAGTGAATGCAAGAAACGAAGCCATCTTGGAAGGCATCGTCTACAAGTAGATGTTTATTGACTATTCCTTCCTATCCCCAAACTTTGGGCACCACAAAATGATAATCGCCACCAATTAATTATTTGTCATGCCATTTCTTAAAAAAGGATGAACAGTAAAATGTTTTTCAATTCTTGAGTTAATTGAAATCAGCATTTATACGACTTGCCAAAGTTTGAAAAATGCATGTGACAGGCTGAAAATTCTAGCTTGAGAGGAGTTTCAGGCACATCAGACACCAAAACACCGAAACCGTTCGTCTAATTTAATTATCAAGCTGTGCCAAAAATGCTAACGTGATATCTTTGAAGAGTAATTGGCACAAAGAATATCCTCAAAGAGAAATATTTCCACACGTCTGGCTCTTATCTTACCCTCGTTAAAATTTTTTCCCTCCTCATTGGCAGAGGAGTGTGCGCTCCCCCTGCCCCTTCCACACAGGGGCCCAACTTGTTCTGCACACTTTTCAGCCACTGAACTTGAGCACATTATCAGAATGAGTGCAGACTCCTAAAGATTTGGCCCAAGATAATCATGGAGGGACTTTAATCCCCCTAGCCACCTGATAAGTCTTCATGTGTGTTTGTTAAGCAGAGAGGTCGAGAAGCCGCTGCCTGCCAGCTCCTCTGGGAGAAGGCTACCTGCCCACTGAAGTGTGCTGAAGTGTTCTGGTGGCATTTCCGAAAGTGGGGCCAGAGGCAGCTGTTAGCCCCTCCCCTTCCATCACATTACCTGGTAGGTCCTGGCCTGCTCCCAAGGAGACATGAGCAAGAGGCGAGAAAGATGGAGAGCCCATTCCATTCTTGTCATGTAAAAGGAAGAGGATCAAAAAGAGAGCAGTGGTCCCTGAATAAGGAAGCAGTGAGAGCCACCACAGCGTCACGGGGACTGCAGCTCTGCATCCTTCCTGGGCCCCAGGTGACCGCTCACCATGGTCCCCTGCACCACCTGCCTGCACGGGGTCGGAACAGGAGACCCACCCAGCCGCGCCCAGGCCGCCTTCCTCTGCTCCACGCCTACTTCTCCCATGCCACTTGGCACCTGCCAACACCACGGGGACTACTTGTTTAACTTACTGTCAGGTACTTGGCACATAGTAGATACTCGGTAAAAATTTGTCGCAATGATGAATGTAGATTCAAGGACTCACAAAATCACTGACATAGTAACATCTCTATTAAAAGGATTAGTCAGGGAATTGGGTGTTTCTGTTAACCAAATAATCCGAATGGCCGTCCTAGATCCCATCCATTTAAAAAAATAAGCGAAATAGATTTTTTTTTCTAAAGGCACAGAATGCCAAAGCCTGGATCTTCCCCTGGTCACTTTAAGATCTTGGTGTCCTTGATGTGGCAGTCGGCCAGCGCCGTGCTGTGGCTGGTGGGCGGTGAGCCTCACAGCCTGTGAGCTTCCCTGGCCTTGCCCTCGCACCCTCTGGAGGCATCCGGCCTTCGCCAGCTGAGTCCCCTGCCCCCTGCCTGCTCCTCTGTGGAGGCCGCTGCTGGGGCAGCCCTTTGGCTTCTGTGCTGCAGAGTCAGGACGGTGTGTGGGGACCGTGTGGGAGAGGGGGCTGGGCGGGGCACCCCTGGATTAGAAAAGAGTGCTATGTTGTAGGGGCTGTAGGGGACAAGGGTGGGAGGAATCAGACAGGCTGTAGGAAAGGAGGGGCATAAACATAGGTGAAAGGGTTCTCACTGTGCCCTTCTGGATCAGGATGGTCATTTGGGCCCTTCACTGATCTTGCTCTGGGACAAAAAGACAGGATTTCACCTCCCCTCCTCCTGAGGTCAGACTTCAGGTCTTGGGTCTTGCCCTAGCTAATGAACGACGAACAGAGGTAAGGTGTGTCATTTCCAGGCAGAAGTTTTAAGAGCCTCACATGGCTCATCTTGCTCTCTCCTCCTGTCTTCTGGGCTGTGGGAGCATGCTAGGCCTTCTGCTAACCCACAGTTGACACCCAGCTTGAACAAGGAATAACCTTTGCTGTGTGAAGCCGCTTAGATTTCAGTCTGTTATTGCAGCGTATCTTGGCATGTCCTGACTAATATAAGGCCAATGCTCTTCAGAGTGTTAAAGACAACCAAATAGAAAACTTGAGTTTTTGAGGAGAGTCCTGTGAAGAGAGTATGGAATGGCAGGGCGAAGTGAGAAGGTCATGTTTGAGTGGAGGTCTGAAGGAGCTGAGGGAGATGGCCTTAATGAGACCTGAGGGAGGAGCATTGCTGGCTGTGGGGACAGCAAATGCAGAGGCCCTGAGGTGAGCACGTCTGGCTTGTGTTCATGACATGTGACATGCATAGAGTGAGCACTGGTAGAGCAGTCAGGAGTCGGTCAGGGAGGGAACAGGTCAGACCACGTGGGGCCTCCCAGGCCAAGAAAGACTGGCTTTTGCTGTGAGTGGGAAGGAGTCATTGAAAGATGTAGGCAGATGTTTGTCATGATCCGATTTAATTTTGATGGATTTCTCAGGCTTATGTGAAAATAAGACAAGAGAGGGACAAAGGCAGGAAGGCCATGAAATTAACCCAGAAGACCTACATTGGATGGTTTGGACCAGGGCGATGGCAGTGGAGGTGGAGGGAATTGGAGTTTCGATGGGTTTTGAAGGAAGAGCTGGTAGTATTTGCTGAAGTATCAGACGTGGAGTGTCGTGTGAGGGAAAGAGAAGTCGAGATGGCTCCAGAAGTCTGGCCTGAGCAGCAGGAAGAGTGGGGTTGCCACCCCCTGGAGGGGAAGATGCAGGAGGAGCCAAATCGATGCAGATCGGAGCTGAGTTTTGGACACGTTAGTTGTGAGATGCCTACTGACCACTGGGTGCTGGATTATTCTTCCGCCTTCTCACCACTTTGAGCCTAGGCCTTATGAGCCCCACTTGTGGCCCGGTTAAGCCAGGACAGGGGTTTAACTGGCACTGACCCAGCGGCGGCCTCTGTGCCCACATGCCGTTCATCGCAGTCCAGGCGCAGCCCTCTGGAAGACTCCGAGACAACACGAGATTTCTGTCTCGATGAGAGCTCGCCGTCGTGAAATGTGCTTGGCTAGGGAGGCCCATACACTCGTAATGAGCTGAATATAGATTCACTGAGCTATAAAATAAAATAATAACTATTTTAATATACAGCATCTCCCTGCCAAGGCAGCTGAAGAGAAGGCCATGAGCAATAAAATTAGTCCAGAGAAAGAAATGAAAAACCACTGAAAACAGCCACCTTCTAAAAGGAAACGGATTAGAAGGGCCAAGGAGGGAACCATCACCAGGAGTGAAACTCACCAGACAGCGATAAAACGGTTGTGAGGGAAAAGGCCGGAAGGAACTTTTCCAGGCTGCTGTCTGTTGCTCCACTAATGGCTGGTGTGACCTCATCCCCACCCCCGGCTGCATCTTCCATCCACGGCGGTGACTCTAAAGCCCCGATCAGGGCTCCAGACCCCGTTTCCATCAGCTGCTGGGAAGTCTCATTCCCAGTGCCTTCTCGCCCTCTTCCGGATGCAGCCCTCCTCATGGGAAGCCTTGGAGCCACCAGCAGCTCTTCCTTCTTCCTCACCTCCTGCCAGCCCACCACTGTCTGCTTCTGACCATCTCACCAGTCACCGCCTGCTCCATGCCACCATCGTCTCCCACCTGAATCCTGCCCCACCCTACTCTCCATACATTCAGAAAGATCAGAATTTAAAATGAAAATCAGATCACACTCAACCTTGAAACCCTCCAGTGGAATCTCATTTCATTTGGATAATATCCAAACGACTTATCAGTGCTTCCAAGTCTGGTATAGCGAGGGGCCTCCTCACCTCTCCAGCCTCACCTTATGCCACACTTGCCTTTGCTCAGGTGGCCTTCTGTCTGTCCCTCAGCCCACCCAGTCCTGTCTGGCTTCAGGGCCTTGGCACCGCCTGGGGTGCTCTCCCCTAGATCCATGTGTGTTGGTTCAAACAACCTTCTCCAGACTCCTGACACCCCATCCTCCACCATTGATTTCTCTCCATCATAGAACCCTGGCTAGTTGTTTTCATGGAAGTTATAACCGTAGGGACGGATCTTGTTTATGTGCTGCCTACCTTCCCCACTCTATGAGACTCCTCTTGTTTCCCTCTGGATACGGTCTAATGTACATACATATATAGGTTTGTAAAGGAATTATCAGCATAACAATGAAATAATTTCACTAATAAAATAATTACTTTGCACCAAGCCTGATACACGCAAGGTATTTGCCTACTTTGTTCCTTGCACGTCAAACAATACCTGGCACGTAGTAGGCACTCAAAAAATCTTTTTATGATGATTGAATGAACTTAATTCCTCATGTAACCCATGATCTCTCACGCAGATGAGACATTATGTGTCTGCCCAAAGTCCAGCGGTCGGTAGGTGGTGAGGCTAAGATGTGACCCACACTGCCAGAACAGAGCAGTTGACACACAGCACGAGGTTCAATGAACGGATGGCACGGGATGAAAGTCAAGTTGACTTAAATCCAGAGTCAGAAAACTCAGTAGCTGGACGTTTTTCCTCTTCCCTCAGGCTTAGAGACTACCACCTCCCTGCTGGATTCAATAATCTCATTTGAGACCTAAAGAAGAAGAAATTTGGAATTTGAGGGAAGTGTATTTTTGGATTTGAAACTTGACAGCAGAAGACTTTTGCCTGGCCCTGATTCCGGCTGTGCCTTGCAGACAGAGCACTCACATCCAGCTCAGCGCTGGCTGTGGTCTGGAGTCTGAAATCAGCTGATTATTTCTGAAAGTATTTTATTTTAAAAGTCTTTGAGTGACACATGATTTAGCCAGTTTTCAACACCGTGCTTCATGTGGTTTCAGTCGCCAAGGGTGACTTACGGCTAAGCCTGGGTGCTCTAACCCAACTGAGCCTGCATGGCTCTAGGCAGTCACATCTTTTTTATGATGTTTAATAACGTTTAGCACTTTTTCTTTCCTGAGTGGTTATGAGAGTCCTGATGGCGCATCTCCGGGGCTGGGAAGGAATGCCCTCCCGACACACTGGAGGGTCAGGCAGAGGCGGAGCGGGCTTCCCGGCCCGGCGCGTGGCACAGGGCGGGAAGGGCTAGCTCTGCGCACTCTGCCTGGGGCCCAGACCTCTTCTCTCTCTTCCCAGCAGACTTCAGACACCTGTTGGCCACTAAGTTCTCAGCTTAGAGTGGGTTAAAGCTATTTTGAATACAGCTATCTGGTGGTTATTATTATGAAATACCTATGTTATTTAATATCCACTTGTCTCTAACATTTATGCTGGATATTTCACATAGATCATTTATTCATGCCTTAACCAACTATTTTAGTGAGTATTAGGTTTGGCTCAATGATTGAAATTCTAAAATAATTGTGAAACTTTTTTTTTCTTAAACTAAGTCTGGTGGGAGGCAGTCCATGTCTGGGCGATGGGTGTCATGACATCATCAGGGACCCGGGCTCCTTGAACTTGCTGCTCTTCCATCCTAGGGAAGGGGTGGGTAAATGTGGCCTGCAGCCCACTGCCTGATTTTGTAAGTAAAGTGTTACTGGAACCCAGCCATGCTCATTCATTGATGTATTATGCATGGCTGCTTTTGCACTACAGCAACAGAGTTAAGTACTGCCGCAGAGAGCATGTGGCCAGCAAAGCCCTAAATACTCACTGTGAGACCTTTTGTGGAAAACATTTGCTGATCCCTGTCCTAGAACGTGGTTTCTGCCTTCTGATTCAAAATGGTTGCTCCAGCTCTAGCCTCAGTGGCTGTGCTCTAGGCCACGGGAATGAGGGCATGTCAAAGAACAAGGGCCACTTTTATGACTCCTTCTCGAAAATTTTATACAACCCTTCTGCTTACATTTCTTTAGTTGAAATTTAGACAACTGGTCGTACATGAATGCAGGGGAGCCTGGGAAATGTAGTCATTATTCTAGCAGCCATGTGTCCATCCAAAAGTCAAAGATCCTATAACTAAGAAGAACGGCGTACAAAAAGTGGGTTGAGCAACTAGCAGTGTCTCTGTCACAAGATATCTGCAATGTTTAAGTATTATTATTCCCACATTACAGCTGCAGAAGCTCAATCTCAAGCCCTTAAGCAGCTTATGATAAATCATACCTCAGTTTTACGAACGGCTAAAATATAGGGTGGGGGGAAGGTCATTTAGAATTGGGCATAAAGGAAGCATGGACCTTTTACCATCTCTCTTTAATAATTTTCCACTGCATAAAATACTATAATTGGACTTCCAAGTCTATATCCCCCAAGCTTTTTCATTTCCCCTAGATTTTGCTCACCTTCCTCCAGAGCAGAATGGTACGTACCTTCCTGGTTCCAAATAGCCACACGCCTCCCCATGTTCAAAACATTAAGCAGAAAGCCACTCCTTTACAAAACAGGGAGATCCCCCTGTTGGATGAATTCTGTGTCATATTCGTCTTGGAGTCACCTAGCACCTTGCACAGGCCTTGGAACAGAATGGATGCTTAACAAACCATTACTGAACTGAACACAATTAGATTGTGAGTTCCTTTGAAGTGAGAATCGTGTCATCCTTCTCCTTTGTCCAACTTCTCTTATGGTCTTGATCATGCTGCAAATATTGTGGGTAACTAGCTGTATCGGTGAAAATTAGTTCAGTTCCGAGTGGCAGAAGCCCAGCTCAAGCTGGCCGAGGCTGGAAGAATATTTATTAGCCGACATTACTGGGAAGCACAGGCAGGAGTGGCTGTTTGCAGGCACAGCTGGATCTCGGATCTCTTCTCCTCTGTCTCTGCCTCTCTCTCCCTTACCACTGTTGCATTTACCTCTCATTTCTGCATGTTGGCCTCATTCCCTTCTTCTACAGAAAGATTCCTTTATATGGCAGGGAGAAAGGTAGAAACTTCTCCACATTCCATGTCCTTTCTGCTCAGGATCCTGGAAGAAAGGGTCCGTCTCTCTGTCACTATCTCTGTCTCCCTCCGTGTTCACCAGTCAGATCTGTGGAAGACTCAACTCAAATGGGGCACTTACCCATCCTCGGACTAGTCACCGTGGCCGGGGTTGCGTAAGCTGGCTGGCCAGGCCCAGTCAGGAGCTCAACCTGGGCTGAGAAGGAGTGAGTTAGCTCCTGCACACTCATAACAACGCAGAGAGGGCCCGGGTGCCACATATGCAGAGCATTTGATTGTATTCTTTTTACTCCTTTTACAGACGTGGTCCTTGAAATAAAAAATATAAAAAAATATTAAGTAAAAAAGTATAAAAACTAAAAGTAAAAAAATATAAAGGCCGGGCGCTGTGGCTCACGCCTGTAATCCTAGCTCTTGGGAGGCCGAGGCGGGCGGATTGCTCAAGGTCAGGAGTTCAAAACCAGCCTGAGCAAGAGCGAGACCCCGTCTCTACTATAAATAGAAAGAAATTAATTGGCCAACTGATATATATATAAAAAATTAGCCGGGCATGGTGGCGCATGCCTGTAGTCCCAGCTACTCGGGAGGCTGAGACAGAAGGATCACTGGAGCCCAGGAGTTTGAGGTTGCTGTGAGCTAGGCTGACGCCACAGCACTCACTCTAGCCTGGACAACAAAGTGAGACTCTGTCTCAAAAAAAAAAAAAAAAAATATAAAAACTCTCAGAATACATACTCCCCGGTCCATGAGCAAAATTCTCTCTGAGGAGCAAAATTCAGACAGCCATGCTGAAGGAAACAGTCCACCTTCCTTACTATCAAGGCATGGTCATGATTTCTTCGTAAGCACTAATGCAAGTTTTGAAAGCTCAGCCTTCCAAACAAGCAGCGCCACCAGCTTCCTCTGCATGCATCCTGTCTGGTCTGCAGCTGATAGTCAGACCTTTTTCTTGTACATCAGTTACTGTTTATTTGGGATTCATGTGTTTCTTTGACCTTCTGTGCAAGGTTGATGGATGGGTTTTTAAGCATCTTTAAATGAATTACAATATATGCCAAACTTATATTTTTGTAATATTTCTGCCAAACTGAACTACAGTGGATGGCTTATTTCTACATTCCTCTGGAATGTGCATGTTCATAAACTTTTATGCCTGTCAGTTGGCAATTTGCCAACATTCATTTGCTATCACATCATGGTCCTTTCTTTTTTCAAACAACAACAAAAAAATTTAAACACAGGTATTAGTATGGACAAAAATGTCTTCCAATCGCGTGTCATTTTGAATGGCTTAGCTGGAGAAAGATGAGCTTCATAAAAGAAGGTGCAGCTGGGAAGAAATAAGGAAAAGGGATGAGAGGCAACAGCCGGGCCTGTGCGCAGTGGCGGTGCGCAGGCTCTCCGCCCGCGGCCTGGGAGGAGCTTTCTCTGTAGGCAGGGCGTGCAGAGCACTTGGATTGTTCTCATATGACATCTCCAGACTCAGGCTGTATTTACTTATTCTGTTAGCTGAGACTCTTGGTTTCCAGTAACAAATATTCAGCTCAAATTGGCTTAATTTAAAAAGAAGGGCAGAGGAAGAAGAATTTTTCAGCTTACATAACTAAACAATCCAAGGGCCTACTGAGTTCAGGTATAGTTGGATCCAGCAGCTCTTACGATGCCATCAGGATGCTGTCTTTCTCCATCTCTCGGCTCTCCTCCCCTCTAAGCTGGATCCATTCTTAAGCTGGGCTTTCACATTAAGGGGCTTCTGTCCGCTCCAGGCTGGCATTCCACAACTCCATGAAGGGATGGCTGCTTTCCTGATGGTTCCAGTGAAAGTTCAGGGCAAACTCTCATTGGCTGGCAGGTTCTATGCCCATCCACCACTTAACAATATTTCATGGCCAAGGGGATGCCGCGTCTTAGCTGACCAGGTCTGGTCGCATGCTCCCACTCAGACGGGGCGCGGACCGAGAGTGGAGGAGGGGTGGTTTCCCAAAGGAAACCGGGGTAGGGTTTGTCCATGCAGGACAAAAGACCAGCCCACCATGCCTACCTTTCTAAAAGGTGCAGGGAGGGAAAGGTACACGGAATGCTATATCCAGCCGTCAAAATTAGGAGGATTAGGGATGAGGATTCTAGAAGACCCTCACAAATCATGAAGACTGATGATGTGCAGGCATGTTTTTAGCTATTTTGTCAAATGCCCGTAAATGCCTTTGCCTGAGTGGAGCTGGAGGACCGGGAGCCCAGCTCGCCAAGTCCCCCTTGCCCACCACAGAGCCGCAGAAACCCACTTGCAGCCTCTGAGGAGTGTCTGTGGGCTCCTGAGAGCTACATATGGAAACCTCTAAGTCCGTGCAAAGCCATAATGGACGTATGGAAAAATTAAAACCAGGGACGTAAAGAAATTTGCCTAAGGTTACATAGTTTCTTATCTTCCAACGTGACCAAGCTTGTTTTAAATCCCAGGATGTCTGATTTCTAGCCCAAGGTGTTTCTTCTTGCTCTCATTCTTTGTTTAAAGAGAAGAAGCAATAGCCTGGTGAGCTTTCTACTGAGACCTTGCCCACGTCATCTAAACCTTCTGTCTGAGCTAATGAAACCATATTTGGCTTTAGCCATTGATGCGTTGAGGAGCCAAGCTTTCAAGTTTCCTGAGCCCTGAGGGAGAGTTTGAAGCGCCCTTTCCCCCCAGCTCCGAGTCTTGCTGGGAGGAGAGGTTCAGTGCACTCAGAAAAGGGATACTAGGGCTTTAATGGACCAACTTTTGCCAAGCAGTGACCTAAATATCCTGCCACGACAGTGATTTCTGATCATTTGGTTCCCATTTGATCATATTTCTAACCTGGGTTGGTAAGACTTTGACCAAATGATAGATTTTTCACATTCTTCTCTGAAATTTTTCCAGTTATCTCTTGCTATATAACAAATGACCCAAAACTTGGTGGCTTAAACAACCACTTTCTTATCTGTCACAATTTTGTGGGTCAGGAATTTCATCCGAACTAAGCCGGGAGGTTTGGCTCTACGTGGCGTGAGTGAGGCCGCTCAGTGGCGTTCAGCTGGTGGCTGGGCCGGAGCGCCAGGACGGTGCAGTCACCTGCCTGGAGCTGGAGGGAAGAGGGCGGCAGGCCGGCTCCTCCCCTCAGCGAACTCCCTGTGGTTTCTCCATCTGGGTAGTCTGGTCGGTCCCTTCCATGACCACGTAGGGCTCCAGGAGACAGAAGCTGCTGGTCTCGTGGAGGCTGGGCCATCGCATGACTTCCGCCTCGCTCTGTTGGTCAGAGCAGTCTGCTCTAGACTCAAGGGGCCAGAAAATGGACCCCGCTTCTCATGGCCATCTTCAGTGCACACGACAATATAAAGAGATCCAGCCAATCCCCTTAAGACAGATGCTGTTGCAATTGACAGAAACCTCAAAGAGAAGTCCCATCTCCTGTGCAAGAGCTCTTTGGCCACAGCCTCCCAGGAAGGCACAATAATGTGCATTTCCACACTAGAGGACCCATAGAGCAGAGCCACTCACACTTTCCTGGTATATACTTCTCTGGTGGCATCCCTGAGACACAGGTGTGGCACAGGGCCTGGTGTTCTGCCTGCCTGACAATCTCCCAGGTAATACTGATGGTTTAAGGGCCAAACTTAAAGAACAAGGCCCTAGAGCAATGGTCATTAGTTCTGTTTTAGGAGCCAAGCCCATTCTACAAAAGGAATCCTAAGCTAAGGCTCATTATGTACAAAAGATAAAAGCAGAGATACTTTGGTTAGAGGGGGTGGCACAGTAGGACCTGGGGTCTATTGCTACCCCCCAGAGGGTGCCAATAGAACCTCAGAGAAATGTGTAGGGGTCTCAGAACCCAAAATGAAAACCATAGACTTCGGATGCTTTGAAAAGAGACCATCAGCTCCAGGAATGGTAATGGTACTGATGTTTCTGTAGAACTTGAAGGTTGGCAAAGCCTTTAACTCATGTTATCTTTTTGGTCTTCCTGCAGCCTTTTAAGGGGATTACTATTATTGTTCCGACTTCACTGACAAGAAACCTGAGGCTGAAGGAGGATGAGCGATTTGGTCAGAGTCAGACAGCTAAGTGTGGGCCTGGAAGAGTCTATCTCTTGTGTCTACACAGCCCTTTCTACAGGGCAGAAAGTGGAGAAGTTCTGGGAGGACAGGCCAGACTTCAGACACAAGGGAATGGCTCTGGTTCCAGCCACTGCTAGGAAGCCTGCGTGTGGCAGGCAGATGGAGATGGGGGCCTGCAGAGGGCTTCAGAACGAGTCACTGGCTGATGGCGTGGGCTTCTGGTCCCTGGATCAAATCCTCAGCCTCTCCATTTGTTGGCTGTGTGATCTTGGTGCTAACGTGGGTGTGGGGAGGTACGCGGGTTGTTGTAATGACACATTCAAAGCACGTGGCACCAGCGTGGCATGTAGGAAGTACTCAGTAAGTAGCAGCTACTTTGCCCCTTGGAGTAATCTGATTCTGGTACAGCGGCTGTTCCAGGCAGGAGTGTCACGTGCCCCTGCTGCAGGTACGCAGACTGAGGCTGCTTAACCCCGGCAGGAACAGCATGGAGACAACTCAGCGTGAGTCTCTGTAAGTTCCCTCCAGCCCAGTTGTTCCCTGCCCCTGGCGCTTGTTCTCCCCAGGGGATACCTGGCAGTGCCTGGAGACAGTTTTGAAGGTCATGGCTTGTGTTGTTGGAAGGGGGTGAGGGGGCGCTACTGGCATCTAGTGGGCAGAGGCCAGGGATGCTGCTAAACGAGGCACAGGATAGGCCCCTACAACAATTATCGGGCCCAAAATGGCAATAATGCTGAGGTTGTGAAACCCTGCTGTAAACTGACATTCCAAGACAATTTTTTGAGCAGGAACTCTGTCTCTGTCTGGCCTTGTACTAAGGGCAGAGGTCAGCAAAGTATGGGCTGTCAGCTAAATCCAGCCTGTTTTTGTAAATAAAGTTTTATTGGAACCCAGCCATGCCCATTCATTGACCTGTGGCAGAGCTGAGTCGTCAAGGGCCGCAGCACAGCTCCTCACCACCCGCGCTGTCCTCTGGCCCAAGACCAGCAGGGCTGCTGAGGTTTGCCCGGAGCGAAGGAGGGCGGCTCCTGGTACCGCACTACCCCAGAGAGGCACCGCCTAGGCTGCAGTTCCTTCCGCAGCACAAGCAAGATAACAAGATAAGGCTCCCCCACCTTCCTCGGAGGTGGGGATGGATGAGATAATGTCTGAGTAGCCCCTGTGGGCTCCTTCAAGATAGGATGGCCATCATGCCCTGTGGAGTGGTGCTCTGTTCCCCTAGAAACCGATGATTCTGCATGAAATATGGCCTAGCCCAGGGAGAAGCTGAAACAGGCCAAAGTCTGGGGTCAGGCCCTTGCTAGGAAAGAAGGGTTAAAAATAGATTAATCTCTCTTGTTCTCTCTTTGTTCACCATCTCCAGTGGAGAGAGGCCAAAGGCAAGGAGGACATTGATGGATAGACTGAGGGCGGCGTCCTCTGAGGCCTTTGCAAGGGGGTGCAGGGATCTAGGCTGCACCCCGACAACCTGGCCCAGCACAGTGCTCAGGCCCCAGCCGTTGGGGACATCATCTAGCTTCATTTCATGGGCCAGGTCTCTTGGGGACACACGTATCGTCTGATATGCATGCTAGGAAACAACAACTTAGCTACTATGAAGCAGTTAGCTATTGAGACTCCACACGAGGTGAGGAGGCAGGCCCTCAGAAGGCGCGAGGTGCGGTGGTGAGCATGCAGGAGCCGCTCTCCCACCTGCGCTGTGGCTCCAGTCCTGCCGTAGGACAGTGTGGCAGGCTCGGTCTTCTCCATAAGAAGCCAGTGTGAGGGGCAGGTTGTGGCTGAGAACTACGTTCCATGGATGCTTCGTGGAATCAGAACCTCATAGACAGAGAACCATTTCTTTCTGGGAAGGAAGAAAGATGTAGAAAAACCTTCAGAGGGCTGCGCAACCAGGGAGAAGGCATCTCTGTGGTTCAGATCTATAGAGAGTTGCTGGGCTGGCTCAGGCAAGCTGACCAAGGGAAAGCAGGTTAAGGACCACTCGCTGCCCCGGAAAAGACCAACACGATTGGAGCTGTGTGTCTCGGTAAATCCCAGGGTGAGGGCCCCAGAGCCGGGCTCCGCCACCTCCATGCCTGTTAGTGCTGAGGGTACATCTGCCTCTCCAGACCCCACTCCAGGGTGAACTCCAAGTATGTGCAGAGGGAAATGCTAATGTTTCCCTGCAAACCATGCCCACCTTTGGTCATTTGCATCCAAGCCCTCCTTTCTAGAAGACCACAGAATAATGATGGATCAAAAGTTTGGCATGGAAACCACTGTTTACCCCTAGATCTGTAATGTATTCCATACTTTGGAGATCCAGTGTGGATCTCGCAAGAGAATTGGGGCCATTATATGGTATGAGGCACATATTAAAAACATACCTCAAACATGTAAAGTCTCAGACAATAGCATTGCAGAGCAAAGCATAATATTATATAAAATGTGGGCCACAGGTCACAAGCACAGAAACTTCTCTGGAACTGTTAGGGATGCTAGAAAAGGAATTATAGTTATTTGATGCATATCAGGGAAACTTCTGCTAACTTCAGAGTGTTCCATCTGGTTGGCTGGTCACGTTTACTCTGAGCCTTGTATCCGTTTTTAAGAAGGAAATGAATTGCTAAAGGGGAATTCAGTGGCTGGAGCATCTTCTGGAACCTGTTTTCTGCATCTTTGAAACCACAGATGTTTGCAACTTTTGTGACCTTGCTTCTGAGTTACTTGGAGGGACATTCTGAAGTCAGGACTTCTGCAAATTATAAGAATATTTGAGACCTCATTTCCCCATACTCTGGGCTCTTTTATTCATATCTGCATTCCTGGAATATTTATTAAGCATCTATTATGTGCCAGGCAGTGAACTAAGTGCTAGAGATATGATAGAGAGCAAAACCAGACATTGCTTTGCTTCAATGGCCTTTCAGTCACTGAACAAAGACAAACGTTAATCAAAGGATCACATGAATTCATTCAATTGCAACTCTGAATAGGCAGAGAGGCACGCAGAGTTGCTCTGAAGTCATATGATGGTGGCTCATGTTCATTCATGAGCCATCTCTGTCAACGTTCTTGCTGCTATTGGTCTTCTCCATTATCATGCTAACATTACAGATGAGAAAACAGAGGCACAGAAAAATCATACACCTAGTCAACACGGGAGCCAGATTTCAAACCCACACATTCTGACTCTGGAACACTTTCCCTTAGCACTAGCAGGAGTTGAGCCCTGGAAGGTCCAAGAGGGTTTCTGTGATGAAAGATAAGTTGGAGTTGACTAGGTAAAGAGGTGATGTTCCAGATAGTCCAGATAGAAAGAACAGCATGTGCAAAAGCACTGTGGCTGGAAGCCATAGGGAATGCAAAAAGCAAAGAGGGCCATAGAGTGAGAAGAGGTTGGCAGGGGCCAGACCACTCGAGGTGTTGACTGGGGTGCTCCTACCTGTCTTCTTCCAGATGGATTTTCTGCCCACATTGCATGGCTTTATGCTGGAAGCAGCCTCTGGGCAGTGCCAACTGAGCCGTTTAGCTTTTTCTGGTAGCAGAACTCATGTGCCGGTTACTTAATCCATAAAGGATTCACTCCAGGGGTGGCCGAGAGAGGCCAAATCGAAAATCCTTTGCAGGCTGAGCTCCACTGTAGATACCTTTTGCCGTCAGCAGTTCGAAATGGCAGAACTAGAGCCAGGATGGCTGCAGGACGGAGTCAAAGACGCTAGAGGTGCCCTGAGATGAAGTAAGAGCCCTGGCCAGGACGCTGCAGAATTCCCTTTGTCTGCCCTTTGTTTCCCCTGGTGCTTGTCTGTCAACGCCATGTCTGCCATTCTAGAACATGTCTCTCTCACCTTTGCTCACACCGTCCCCCCACAGGGGGGGTGGTTCTGCCACTTCCAGCCCCCAGTTCTGCTTGTCAGATTCCAACTCTCTCCACGCGTGCTACAAGCCATGCCCGTGCATCCTTCTCCTGGCCTTGAGCCAGAGGGGCAGCGCGTGCCCCGCTCCAGCGCTTGCCATGATGTTCTTCACATTGTAGCCACTCAAGCTCGCGTCTCATCTCCCTCGAAAGACTGAACTGCAGGTCTACGTGTGTGTCTGAGCCCGATGCCCCGTGCGTGCCGAGCGCAGTGCCAGGCGCGGGGCAGACTTTCAGCAAATGCTCGTTAGGTATTAGGCTTTGCCTCTTCCCCACCACGTGCTCAGCTCTTCCCTTTTCAATTCTGACAGTTGCAAGTAAAAGAAAAACCAGCTCAGAATCACTTAAACGAGTGAGAGATCTATTGTGTTGCAGGATTAGAAGCCTGAGCCCACCTTCAAGTATGGTGGGATCCAGGGGCTCAGACAACGTGGTGAGGGCTGGTTTCTCTCCACCCTGCGCCTGTGCTTGCCTGAGTGTGCCGGTGACCTCCTCAGACCCTGCCTGGTAGCACACGGCTGCCAGACACCATCGTGCCAGGTTTAGGTCCACTGCCAAAGAGAAGGCTCCTCTTTCGAATAGTTCAGCAAAACTGTCAACTCAGCTCACTGGCCCCGACTGCGTCACTGTGGCCAGAGAGTGCCACTGTGATTGGCCGAGCTGATGTCTGGAGCTGGGGGGAGCTTGAGGACGGAAAGTGGAGGAGGTGGGAGCGTGGCCTACCTTCCTGGAGGTGGGAGGGTGGATGCTGTGGGGCGAGACCCCGTGCCCAGCAGGCAGGGGAGTGACTCCATCCGGGGTGGGGGAAGGTGGACCTCCGTGCTTTTCAAAGGCCACTGTTGGTGTTAGTAGAGTGGCAATGTCCAGGGAGTGAGAGAAAGGATAATCCAGGCCCAGATTTTAGGTCCTAACCCTCCTCCCCGAAGACCTGCAAAGGAAATCCCCCAGTATGTAAGGCTGGAGGAAGAGTTGGGAAATACAGCCAAACGAGTCCCCGAGGCCTCTTCCCTGCTCTGTCCTTCTCAGCCCGGATGAAATGTTTGTCTCCAAGGGAGGACTTCCGTCCTCTGATTTAGAAACAGCTTCCTCCTGCCTGTGGAGCTTCCGCAGCCCCGTGTGCTATCAGTGTCACGGTCTTTGGGTGCTGTGGGCTCGGGCCCAGGATTTGGGGAGGAGGTATTTGAGGTTCCTTGGAGTTTGGGGCACAGTCGTTCTGTAGTTACTGAACAAGCTGCTCTCTGCTGCCGAAACCTTTTCTCAGTGACCCACTTGCTGAACGAGCAGCGTAAGATTTCTGCGACTGTAAGGGCACTTGCTGACGAGGGTACAGAGGTTCGGAAAGGCTGCCAGGGCAGCTCCAGAGCTGGGCGTGAGTGTCTGGTCCATCTGCTTCTCTGCCTGGCCCATCAGCTTCATGAGAGCAGGGACCACACCAGGGTAACTTTCTGCCACACGCCACACCCACACTAAAGGCTTCATCTCTGTTGTCACAAGGATTCTTAAGGAAGCCAAGACTCAGAGAGTTCAAATATTTTGCCCATAGGTTGCCCTAGGATTCTAGAACTTCTCTTAACTTTTGCTGGGCAGCCTAACCTATTTCTGAGCTGTCTGGGACCCTCCCCCTAAAACGTTAACACCTCTGGCACACATTTCTCTTTCTGGAAGATGCTCCAGGCATCTTTTCTGCTCTCATTTTAGAGCTGGCTGTGAGGAGGAGATACCCAGGTCTTGCCCAGGACTCAGCATCACTTGCAGGCCTCTTGCCTTGCTCCATTCAAAGCTCAGATGTGCTCAGTCTGGGGCTGATAGGGTTTCTCCATCGGTCAAGACAACGAAAATGCATTTCTGGCATGGTTTGAATTAAACGAGAATTTCCTGTTTTTCATAAACATTTACAGTAGTTGTGGATGCAGAGTTGAAAGGTTTAGGGTTTTGGCGTTTAATTAGAAACAAATGCCCTTTATGGTCCTTTTAGCAAGGGCGGCATGTCTCAGATTATTAGGATTATTCCTATTATTTGTGCCTGCATTTTGATTTTTTTCCAGAGTGCTCGGTGCAGCTTCCCCAAGGGCTGCGTGTGGCGGGGGAAGTGTACCCGCAGAACCGTCGGGACTGGGGCAGCCTGGGCCCAGCTCACGGGCAGCCGAGCCCCCTCCCTTCCATTCCAGTGGTGGGGGCAGAGCAGCTGTAACCTCTCCGGAGGCCTGGGCAGAGAGATGGCCCAGCCTGGAGAGCCCAGGTGCTCCAAGAGGAAGCTGGCAGTGGCCCTGGACTCAGCCCTCACTCTTGGTTTACAAGCAGGGCAGTCTGCAGTGGGGACATGCGCGGAAACCCAGCCCCACCCCCCAAGCAGCCGAGAAGAATCACAAGTATGCATTTTGCAAATGGCTTTGTTTTATCCTTGAGGAAGTTTCTGAGACTGTTTCTGCAGGAGAAGAAAGGGCCAAGAAAGGGCAGCCTGAGACCCTCCATAGCCCAGAAGGTGCCATCCATTTGGTGTTCCTGAAAACAGGCCCATGTCACTTGTCCAGGTTCCTAAGAGGCCAGCCTCAGCCTGGCTGCCGAGTCCTCCTGGTCCTGTCTGCACCTCTGTCTTGAAAGCAGATACACGTAATGAAAGGGTGAAAAATGCCTGGAAGTCCTTTCTGCTTATTAAGGATATCATAAGCTTCCATAAAGCAGTATCTTGGAATATTTGGTGACAAAGGGGCCATCTTTGGCCTCAAAGAGTTTTTTTCATAAACAATTAAAAAAGTTATAGAAGTTTGCCCCCAGAAGCCGTTTCTGTCCATCAGTCTCATTTTGCCTGTGATACCACTGAGGCCCAGGCCGGGGCAGAGCTCGCCTTCACGAATGATGAGAGTCCTAGAAGGCTGCATTCTACCGCGGCACAAACAATTATGCAGACATTTGTATTATTTCCTCTCAGATGTATTTAGATACTTTATAAAAGACATTCAGTCTTCTTTAGATAAGCTTAGGCAGGGTTACATTATTTCCCCCATAAAACAGTTATAAAAAGCACTATTCCATAATTCACTATAGAAAAGTTTTAAATTTTAATAAGATTTAAGGAAGAAACTAAAAGTCACCCATATTCCTAACTCGTAAAGTCAGTTCTATCACAATATATTAACATAGTCATGGTCTCTGTCTTTTTTTTCTTACTTGAAAAGTTAGACTTTGAATGTTGCAGAAGTCTGCCTGAGGTTGCGCCGCGCGCTGCCGTTTCCTAGCTGTGACCTGGTCTGGCCGCTTAACCCCACGACACCTCTGTGTCCTCATGGGGCTCTTGTGGAGATCAAACGAAGTTATTAATGCGGGCCGTTCAGCACAGTGCTGGTGCCTTTGCATAACTTGCCGTTGTTATCGTCATAAGACAAATAGAAAGCTTTGGAAGCCCCACAATAATAACACCACAAAATTATTAAGTTACAAAGCCAAACAAAGTGACACTGAAGTAGAAGAATGATTAAAAATTACTCAAGAAAAGAATTAATTCAGCCAGCTGGTTTTTAACCCTAGTTCCTATATCCATTTAGATATAATTTAAAAATATATAGTTTTTTAAAGGAAGAGATTATTAGGAAGCAACATAAAATGAGTCCCTACATATCCTCCCTAGAGGAAAACTCCAAGTGTTTTTAAACCAACAGAGATGCTGTGCATGTTGATACGGAATCTATAAGATAAGAATGATGTGAATGTTGATATGGATCTCCACGCCAACAGGGCAGTTTTCAGGGGTCCTTTTTGTTTCTCCTAGTTTTTGTTGTTGTTGTTCCAAATTCTCTGGGTGGGGTTAGTCACACCAGGCAGTTTTAATAGAACAAAGTCATATAATGAACTTTTTTCATATAAAGTACATTCTTTCCATGATTCACTCACTGTACCTTGTTTGCGCAGCTTGTAAATATGGTAGATTAAATAGGTCTCCTTCTCTGGCATGCAAACGTCCAGACCCCTCAAAGCCTCAAAAGAAGAATCAGGGGGAGAAAAGGGGGGAGAAATAGGAGGAGGAAGCAACAGACAGGGAGCAGGCGGGCAGGGCGTGAGAATGGGAATGAATGGCCATGCAAAGACAGAGAGCGGTTTGCTAGAGTGGATGGAGAAAGGTCTTGGTGCCTGCCCCACACCCAGGCCCGGCCAAGGGCAGGTTATGTGCAGACTTACTAGAGCATAAAGGAAACTTCTCACCAAGCGTCCCACCAATCAGACTTCACCGTCAGGCAGTGCAGATGGGCTCTGTGCATCAGGAATCCTCCCCCTCCGCATCTCAGGGGACCAGGTTGCTCAGAGTTGGGGACAGAGCCAGTTCTTGGAGGTGCAGTGTTCTGTGAACGTGCATTGTAGTCGGGTAGCTTGATGGATAAAGCAGGTTGCGGTATCAAGATATGGGGCCTGAGGTGTGTTTCCAGACATTTCACCAACAGAAAAAAAGAAAAGGAAAAAGGAGGTCAGCTAAAGCACTGCTAGCAACTTCTTGGTAATGGCTGAATCTGAGTGATGGGTATGTATGCAGAGGTTATGATATTAACAATTACTTAATTTTATGTATCGATTTGACTGGGTCACAGCATCCAGATATTTGGTCAAGTAGTATTCTGGATGTTTCTGTGAAGGTGTTTTTTTGGATGAGATTAATATTTAAGTCCTTGGACTTTGAGTAAAGCAAAGTACCCTCCACAATATGGGTGGGCCTCATGCAATCAGTTAGAGGCCATAACGGAACAAAGACTGATATCTGAGCAAGAAGGAGCTCTGCCAGAGGACTGCCTTGGGATTCAAACTCTTGGCCAGGTGCCGTGGCTCATGCCTGTAAATCTAGCACTCTGGGAAGTCGAAGTGAGAGGATTGCTTGAGGGCAGGAGTTTGAGACCAGCCTGAGCAAGCACAAGACCCCATCTCCACTAAAAATAGAAAAAATTAAAAATTAGCTGAGTGTAGTGGTGCACAACTGTAGTCCCAGCTACTCGGGAGGCTGAGGCAGGAGGATCACTTGAGCCCAGGAGTTTGAGGTTGCAGTGAGCTTTGATCACAACATTGCACTCTACCCGGGGCCACAGAGCAAGACTCTGTCTCAAAAAAAAAAAGAGAAAAAAAAGTGATTTGAATTGTTGCCTGGGTCTCCAGCCTGCCAGCCTACACCATCAGCTTTTGGACTCACATCCAAATAACATAAGCCAATTCCTTAAAATAAATCTCTCTATATACACACATCACTTTGGTTCTGATTCTCTAGAGAACCCTGACTAATATAGAGGCTCATCGTATTGTTTCTTAAATTGTATAATGTTTGAAAATTTGGAAATCAGGCAGAACTGTAGCCAAACCTGCCAGTGTCTCTTACTAGCTGTGTAACCTTGGGCAAGCCATTGACCAGACTGTCAGTCTCTGCCACAGCCCCCCCCCCCCGCAAGAAGGGACACTGCATAGCATTTACCTCATTGGGTGTAAACTAATTCACGCACTTATTTGTGCATTGATTCTACAAATATTTACTGCACACTGTCCGTGCTGCTGGAGTTGTGACATTGGTTACAAAGAGCTGAGAGTCCTGCCCTCAAGCAGCTTAAGTTTTTGTGGAGACATGAAACTAACGAGGTACTCACACTCCTGAACTTCTAATCACAAACGAGGATAAGGGCTTTGCAGGAGGGGACCATGATTCTATGAGAGATGAATATGGCTAAGAATGGGGGCTTCAGGGAGGGCTTCCTGGAGGCAGTGACACTTGACCTGAGGAGACACAGGTGGTGACAGGCCTTGAAGAGGAAGGGCAGGAGGCTTAGGGGATGGGGCGCATGAGGCCAGGCAGGGTTGCAGAGGGCAGAGGTGCACAGGAGCGGGCTGGACCAGGCTGGGTGTCATGTTGAAGAGTAGGTCCAGACCAAAATGGGCAGTAAGAAGCCACACAAAGGTTTTCTATTAAGCACCCAGAAAGGATTGCCAGTGAGCAGCACTCAAGGCCACAGGGCTCCCATCTTACTTTCTTTGGCACCTTGGCCCAGTCATTCTTATCTCTGAGCCTCAGTTTCCCCATCAGGAAGCTAATAGTACCTGATCTAACAGCCTTGCAGGGCAGCTGTGAGTTTAGTGATATCAGAGCTCATGAATGTGGAAAGGCTTTGAAAAGTCACAAAAGCACAGGGGAAAAAATAAGGTACACCAGCATGTGCTCTGCATCTGGTTTCCATATTGTCTCTGGCGTTTTGCTTCGGGAGAGCTGCCTCAGAGACCGCCGCTCGGTTCCAGGTTAGGCCTCGGGTCCCCAGCAGTGAAGAGAAGAATTTGTAGGTAATGAGAATAGCCAGGACATGGTACTCTGCCCTTCCTCGAGCCCCGCTTGCAAAAGGAGCTTCATTTCATGCCCCCCACCACCACCACCGGCGGGGCCACAGGCCAGCTATCGCGTCCCATTTCCAAGACAGGGCGATCCGACACTGGGGATGACGGGTCTTTGAGTGAGCGGTGAATCCAGGACTACAGCTCTTGCCTTATGCAGCCAAATTCAGTTCTCTGTTTAATACACACGCTGCTTTTCTGTAATAAGTATGAATCACAGAGCTTTAAAACCAGGGTTACTTTAGAGATCAACAAATGCATTTGTTTGACCAGCATGCATGGTGTCTTAAACATTTCTTGCCAAGCTTTAAAAATGTGTTCATATAAAAGTCTAGATTTTGAGTATCTTGAGAAATGGAGGGTCTGGCCACCGAGGATCTCCATTTCTGAAAAGAAACACCGGCTGGAGGCGAGGTAGATGTCCCGTTAGTTGGTGCAGGGACTCTCCCAGTTTGCCACTGTCCCTTCTACTCCCACAATGGCACTGGTGCCCACCTGGTGCCCTCGTCAACAGTGCACATTTGGGACCCCTAACCTAAACCAACCATCTCATTTATTATAAAACCGAGTTCCAGAAAGGCCAACTGACCTATCAAAGGACACCAGAGTGAACACCAGGGCTGGCATGGAGAGAGAATTCAGATGCCTGCTCTCCCAGCTCAGCCCTTACCCACTCCCGCTGGGCCCTCCTGCTGACGTCACCTCCCTGCTGACACACCTGTGCCAGGTTCACAAGGAAGGCACCTGTGCAGCCTTTTCTTTTCTGCCCTTGTTTTCTAGCCCAGAGGAGAGCGGGTGCGGCAGACGAGGTGATGGGCAAATTAGGAGTAACCGTGGAGACACATTTAGAGGGGGACAGTCCATGTCTGGTTTGTAGAGAACCTAGATTAACTCACTGTATTTAACTCTTTTATCTCCTGCAACAACTGACAAAACAATTAGTAGAGCAATTCCGAAATGATTTATTTGCCACAAATATAATCTGAAAGGAGAAAAAGAACTGTATCTGCAGGAGAGCACCAGGTCCCGTTCGAGCAACTTCTCTGTGTAGGACATTTTCCATGTGGCATCTGGGGGAGGACCAGAGCTTGCTCATGGTGCTCGCAGCTGCCGGCCTCTGCAATGCAGGACTGGCCTGGCATTCAGGCCCGTGCATCTAAAATCCTTGTGTCTGTATTCGGAGGAGGCCTCCTGTTGTCTGTGAAACTGCCACCAGCTGCGTCCCCAGCCCCACTGCAGACAGCTGGGTCCTCCTCAGGCTCTCTGCCCCTGGCCTCCACCTGGCAGCCTGAAGAAAGCCCCGGCCGTCCAGCGGGTCCTTCATAGCAGAAAGAGCCCTGCACGGGGCCCTGGAGAACTGCCTGTCTTCTCAGCTCTACCCAAATAACCCAGCTCTGCTGTGTGACCGTAGGACAGTTGCCTCACCTCTCTGGCCCTCAGCTGTTTGTTGAGGGGCTTATAGAACACCGTTAGCAGCAAACATTCTTCAGTTTAACAATTCCTTGAGAAGGGACAAGGAACCCAAGCTCCATTCCCTAGGCTTGAGGCACTTAGGGTTCCCAGGCCTCCACTTCTCCTCCTCCCTAGTGGAGGCTACACTTGCTTTTTTTCTCCCTGGTCTCGGAAACTCCCTGAGGACGGAGCGGAGCTCTCCCACAGCTGGGGTTCTGTGTGCGGCCTGCTGAGGGCACGTTCATCTTCGTTATTCCTAAAGAGGAGCTGCCGAGCAACAATGAGACATTTTATGAGAAAGAAGACCTTAAACTGGTTTTCATTAAATGTGGCTTGGTGGAGGCTAACCGGAAACATGCACTGGAGCAATGGCAGCCTTTCAAAGCCCCCTGCAGAAACGATAAGCTATAAAAACAAATGGCCCAGCAACAGAACAAAACACAAGGCTCCAGGAACATTTGCTGGGCTGCAAACACAGCCCGCTGGGCCTTGCCCCGCCTCTCGGAGGCTGAAGTCAGGACCTGGCTGATCTGGGGGCTGAAAGGAGCCAGGGTGTGCCCCGCCCACAGAGCCGTGGTGGTGGGCTGGGCAGCAGCTCCATGGGGCCAGTGGGGGGTCCTGGGTGTCGGCAGACTCCAGGATGGCAGCTAGCCGGGTGCCAGGCAGGGCCGCAGCCCTACACGGTCCCCTGCTGTCTTGCCAGCGCCCTGCAGAGACGCGCTGTTGCCACCCTCACCTGGCAGCCAGTGCAGGAGAGAAGCAGGCTCGGAGATGCGAGCAGCACCCACTCCCGGGCTGAGTGGGACAGGCGGGCTCAAACTCTGTTCCAGAGAAAGTGCCCGAACCACCTGCACCTCCCCCTCCTGCAAGGAAACGGTTATGGACTTGAACTGCATCTCCGGGCTCAGGAGAGAGGGCCTGGGCACTAATCCTCCAGCCCACACGCCCGCGGGAAGCAGCCCGGCGAGCGGGGTGGGGAGGAAACAGCGCTCAGAGAGGCCCGACCTGCCCGCCCTTCCTCGCCCCTCGCCGGCCTTTGCGCTTACGCAGTGCCCGCCCTCGCTGAGCCTCCCTTTTCTTATCGTGAAATGGAAAGAGGCTCAACACCTAGTTTCCATGAGTGTGGCTGTGCCGGTTAAGCGGGATTCACTCAGCAAACGCTCATTGAGCAGCTGGTGAGCCCGGCATGGGCCTGGGCGTGGGCCGTGGGCGTGGGGCGTGGGCCTGGGCCGTGGGCATGAGCGTGGGGCGTGGGCCTGGGGCGTGGGCCTGGGCCGTGGGCGTGGGGCGTGGGCCTGGGCCGTGGGCGTGGGCCTGGGGCGTGGGCCTGGGCCGTGGGTGTGGGCGTGGGGCGTGGGCGTGGGGCGTGGGCCTGGGCCGTGGGCGTGGGCGTGGGGCGTGAGCGTGGGGCGTGGGCCGTGCGCGTGGGGCGTGGGCCTGGGGCGTGGGCGTGAGCGTGGGGCCTGGGTGTGGGGCGTGGGCGTGGGGCTTGGGCCTGGGCCGTGGGCGTGAGCGTGGGCCGTGGGCGTGGGGCGTGGGCGTGGGGCGTGGGCCTGGGGCGTGGGCCTGGGGCGTGGGCCTGGGGCGTGGGCGTGGGCCTGGGGCGTGGGCCTGGGGCGCTGCCAGGAGTGAGGGAGGAGCACCTCTGGAGGGGGCACAGGGCAGGCAAGGCCCAGAGGTCAGGCAAGCCTGGTCTTTGAAGGAATGGCGGTGAGGCCAAGCATCACCTGGCTGCTCAGAAGCTGCCACCACCATTATTCTTGTTTTCATTATATTAACAATGGAGCCAGGTGTCTGGATCCCTCTCCCCAGTCTGAGGCTTTCCCCAGCCTGCCCTCACCTGCACAGGTGGTCATGATGCTGCGTGGACTGGGTGCTCACTTCCTGTTCTGCCTTCCTTCCGTCTATTCACTTCTCACCTAATTAATGAGCACCCCAGTGAGTGCTCAGGGATCCTAAGGAAGGCACCAAAAACAGGGTGACAGGAGGTTACAGAGGGCCCCTAAATGGGGTTCTCTAACTTCCTTGCCCCTTGGATTTCTTCAGCAACAACGGGGGCTCCCAGCTATTCAGCCCAGCCATGCTCTGAACTACACCCCAGAACTCAGGACTGTGTTTCTTCCAGCCACAGCTGGAGGACCCAGCCCAGCAGGTCCCACCCGGAGCCCATCTATGAGCACAGCTTGTCATTGTCTGTTTACTGCTGCTTTTGACGCCTTTGCAGTGTTGTGTGCCTTCTTCTGTTCCATGTGACACGTATGGCAACTATTTCCTGGAGGGCAGAGACTTGCTGAGTACTTCTTGGAGTAGACAGTTTCCAATGTGAGCAGGTTATCCCTGGAAGTCCCACCAAGATGAGCTGCTCCTTAGTTGCTCAGATGCTCAGCTCTTCCCCAGCTACAAGGCCTGCCATGCTTCCGTGGCCCATCCACCTGGTCCCACGCACAGTAGCCCACGCCTGCAGCTCTGCAGAAATGCAGTAGGACATCCGTGTTCACTACCCTTCCCTGGGGCTCTCCACTTCCCACCACTCCTCCCTTCCAGTCTCTCCCCAAAGGGGTCACATAATTGGATTTGTCTCTTGCAAGGAGCCTTCTGGTTGTTGTTTGGAATTTGGAGTATGGATAAGGGGGGTGGGGATGCCGGGAATCCTGATAGGAAACCATGGCAGGAGGAGTCTAGGAGTGGCACCGGTTTCCAGAAATATTCTGAAGATAAAACGCAGCAGGACTTAGTGATTGATTAGATGAGAGAGAAGTTCTTTGGAGAAAGTAGTCAAATAGTCAGAAAAATGATAGCCAACTGTACAGATGAAGGTACAAGTCAATAGATGAGGAAAGCAGGAGCTATTATATATTATGTGACAGTAATATAACAAAGAAAACCACAAAAGTGTAGGCCTTTAGTACAAACTAAAATGGATGTCAAATCTCATGTCTGACAGTAGTAGCCAGACCTTGGGCAAGGAATTTACACTTTGTGAGGCGTATTTCATCCTCTGTTTAATGGGGACAATAATGAGTCCCGTCTCGCGGGCTGTTTGAGGATCCAATGAGGTAACAGCCGCGGCCCAGCGTCTGGCACTTGCTGGCAGCACCGTTACTATGACGATTTGTATATTGTTGTCCTGAATGACAGCGTCGTCATGTCATCAGTCCCCGCATCCCTTGGTAAGGTCTCAGAAGTGGTTCCTTGGGATTAAGCGGTTTTATATCACGCTGAATTCTTTAAGGAATCAAAGGAGTATCAAGCATGAAGGCAGCATTTGGCATACAATTTAGAATTCAGATTTATCCTACATGACCCTGGTAAGTGGGAGGAAACGATAATGCCCCAGGGGACATCCACTGAAGGACGGCCCCCGCCTCCCCAGCAACACAGGCAGGGGAGGAGTGGCCTCTTCACAGCCCGAGCAAAGGGTCGGTCGGTGTGATAGGATTGGGGACAGGAGATGGGAAGGGGGACAAATGGCACATCCGTCACTAATAAAGGCTGCTGTTGGGGCCTAATAAACTCAGTAGCCAGTCCCTGAGCCACAGGCGTGAGTAGGAAGGTGAACTTTTTTCTGTCTGCTGGGCACTCCCCAACCCAAGTAGGAGGACCTTGGAGCTCAGGATGGGAGCACAGCTCTCATGGGGCGTCTGAGACATGGAGCTTGGAGGACTAGAGTTATGTACTTGGAAAGGGCAGAGTCCCAGGTGGGCCTGGTGGCGTCACTTTCATCCCTACCACGCCCTCTCCTGCTGGGCAGCCATGCTTAGTCCCGCGATGCCCGGCCCCAGCCACCTCGTCGCCGGATGGCCACCTGCGCGCCAGCCTCCCAGGTGGATGAAATGGGCCGTCCGGGTCCTCGTGCTTGGGGATCTGAACTGAGGAGCTGGGGAGGTGGAGTTAATTAGCCTGAGAGGTAAAGCAAGGGGGAAGGCGGCTGGGAAGCCAAGACCATAGTTAGGAGGAACCAGAAGAGGGTCGGCAGAGAGAAGCACTCGCGGGCAGGGGCAGCGCGGGCAGGGGCAAGGAGCTGCACGCCACCGCAGTGCCTGAGGCTGAATACACCAGCTGAATCTTTCCCCAAACTCCCGTTTTCCCGATTTAGCTTAAGTGCTTCCTAGAGTCTTACAACCAAGCAGGATTTGCGAGGTGCAGTTGACTGCAGCCCCGTGTCGTCTGTGTGGCCCACCTCCGTGGCCTTCTGCACGAGAAGGGAATCTGGAGGGAGGCCAGCCCCGCCCGCCCAAGGCAGCCGGGCGAGCCGGGCGGGGAGAGCACAGCGGGGACCTGGCCACTCACTCATCTTTATGAGAACATCTCCCACGTGGGAGCCTTCCCTTTTCATCAGGATGTTTTTCTTGATGTCCAGCCGAAACATTTCCATTTTTTATGTCTTCCTATTAGTCTACGCTCTGGCTCTCGATATTGCTGGCTGATACAAACCCGTCTCCCGCAGCTCTCCCTGCGAGCTCAGATGTTTGACTGCTTGCGCGTGGACAGCCTCTGCTGCCGCCCGCGCCGGCAGCCCCTCCGCAGCGTGGCCTTCCAGCCCTCTCCTCCACTCCCTCCCCCAGGGACGCGGTCTGGCAGAGTTCAGGGACACACGGAGGGACAGATCAGACACAGCGGCGCAGGAAGGCGGGCCCAGAGAGGCTCCGGGGCTTGCGGCAGCACCAGGGCTGCCAAGCTGTGAGCAGACGTGGGACCTAGAAAGGGTCCCAGTGGCCGAAGCCCAGGAGAAGCTGCTCGGAGGAGTCCCTCCCCTCACGCGCAGAGCCTGAGAGTGACTGTGTGGAAGAACGGAAGCTTTCTGGGTGGATGGGAAGAAAATGAAGACAAGCATTGGCCACGGTGGAACCCGTTAGAAGGCTTGCAGAAGTCTTTGACCATCTCTTTTGGGGTCAGGCAAGAGTTATCTGGTCAAGCTGTGGGTCACCTTGAAGTAACCAAAAACTTAGATGAGAAGGGGCAGAAAGGGTGAAATAATGTGGGGACACTGAAGGTTCTTTATGTTTCCATGAAAGGAGATCGGTACCATCTTCTTTTCTTTCTGTTCTCAGCTATTGCACTGCTGGAGCGAGTCCCTGGAGAGGTGAGGTTTGGTGCCGTGTGTTGTGGAGCCAGTGTTGCTGTTTCAAGGCGAGAGAGAGAGATGAGTTTGGGCTGTGGAGAGTGCCAGTGCCCTACAGTCTAGAATCAGAAAATGCCCGAGGCAGGTGCCACCACGCTGCAGCCTGAAGGCTGGCTTCACCAATGCCTCCCGCGACCTTTGCACGTTGCCACGGTGAGCCTGCTCTCTGGGCAGCCACGGCCAGCTTGTCTCAATTAGCATTCTAGAAGAGAGGTATTTGCCATGCTGGGCAATGTTCTCTTTTTGATACAGTCTCAGGATTTGGGGATTAAAGTGGCACAAGGGGCTGGTGGCCTCTGCTGTAGCTGTGCTGAAAGAGTAAGGACTGGCGTCCGCTGTAGGGTATGGGGAAAGAACCTGGCTTCGCAGACTGGCGTGGTCCCTGCCTTCATCGTATGCAAACCCCATGATCTTTGGGCAAATTCTTAGCTTTTCTGAGTCTCAATTAATCCAACTATAAGAGGGGTTTTAAAATACCAACTATGCAGGATTGCTATGAGAATTAGAGATGCCGTGTGTCATTGCTTTTCATAGTGCCTAGAACATAGTAGATGCTTGGTAAAGGATAGTTTGGCAAGAAATATGAATATCCTTAAGACTCTTCCAGTCTAGCCACTTGACTTATTATGTTTTGGGCTGAATCGGTTCAAACAACATTGACTTGGCATATTAGCATGTTGACTTGTCTATTTTCAATGTGAAACTAACCAAGACAAAATCATTCCTGCTTAGGTTACTATCTGGAATCT
This sequence comes from Microcebus murinus, assembly GCF_040939455.1. Taxonomy (NCBI): domain Eukaryota; kingdom Metazoa; phylum Chordata; class Mammalia; order Primates; family Cheirogaleidae; genus Microcebus; species Microcebus murinus. The sequence continues at coordinate 160,422,255 of NC_134104.1, read as the reverse complement.
AATGACAGTCCTTGTCCGGCTTTCTAGACAACTCATTTTGTGTAAGCATTTAGCCTCACAGTTTTTGAATTCTGTGGATAGCATGTGCAGAGGAATGGCCAATTTTTATGCTGGAGAAGACAACATAAAGATTCTGAAAGCTGCTCTTGATGAATGGTTAAACTATCCCATGAACATTCCCTACCAGACATAGCCAGATGTACAGGCCAGATAAGAGCCAAGAATGGGAATGACCATCCTTAGCTTTTATTTACAATGGGAAGCCAATGGCTTTTCCTCTAGGAACCCTACCACCAGGGGTCTTGTCATACAGGGTCCAAACCTCAGCAAGCACCAATGGCTCCACTTGACAATCTATGGCCTCTCATCAAAGCCATGGTCTCACTAGGACCTAAGGGAGAGCCAGACTGTTTTTGGCTGGCTCAGTTCTTTGTAAAAGAAAGTTGTTTGTCATCTTAATCTTTAAAAGCATGGAATTTGAAGTTTTGGCCAAAAAAATTAGCAACCTTGTACATTGCATGGAGCTTGCATAACAGATGGTGGTCTGGGAGGTTGATGTTTTTCAAAACTTGATGACTTCACGGCTTGATGTACTGAATGAAATTGTTTTCTCTCAGATAGCCTTTCAGGAATGGGGCTTTTGTTAAGGAGGAAGACCTGAGCTGAACCCAAACTTTGGACCTAATTTTTCTGAGTTTCTGAAATTCCCTTCCAAAGAAAACTTTTGTTTATATATGGAGAGAGATATTTGTTGGCTCCTGCACATCTGCACCTCTTGCTTTCTTCATGGGGAGTGGGAGCCAGGCCCTAACACGAGAAGCTGTTATCTGGGAGTCTGGCAGTCCTAGGGGAGTGAGGAGCAGCCAGCCCTTCCAGGACTGTCCTAGGTGCCTCTCGGAGCTTTGCATGAGCCTCCGGTCTGTGGGCGCCTTCTGAACTGACCTTGCTCTTTAAAGGAACAAAGACATTTCTTTCCCAGAGAAGAGAATTTTGACTTTAAAAGCAGCTATTATGGTACAATCATTGTGTGAATGTGGCTTTGAGTGTCACTCCCAGGAGAGTAGGATAAAGAATGTTAAAACTGGGAGGGGACTTCAAGAGACTCTGGTTCACATTCCTCATTTTACAGATGGGCGAACTAAGGCTCTGGATAAGAAGGCATGTCCTGAGCTCAAACAGCGATTCAGTGCCTGAACTTTCATTAAGTCTTGGATTTTCTTCTCCCAAATGATACAGGCTATCCCTTACTTCTGTACCCCAGCCAACTCAGCGCCCATGCTTTGTAGCAAAGATCAGCCTTAAATAGTATGGGCCTTGCCCCCGTCTCTCAGTCTGGAACGTTCCTGCCACACCAAGCCATGGGCCAGAGAAGAAGAGAAAGGTGTGATAGGACCCAGGTGAATGCTCAGTGGGCACCTCCTCCCATGGACAGGCGCCTGACTCCCCGGGAGTATCCTGGCTTCTCACTTGAAAAGCCCAGTCATTTGAAGTGGTTGCAGAAGGGTGCGTTGACTTGTCCCGGTCTTAAAGAGCATCTGGTCCACGTCTCACCCCTGTATTCTCACCTCTCACCTCTCACGTAGGATACAGCCTTGGGCAGGGCATTAATGAGGCTTAATCCAAGGGGCAGTGGCCTGGAAATGCAGCCATCCTCCATTCTCTTCTCCCAAGAACTGCCCTGGGGACCCTGAACAAATCATTTCCTCTCTGTGAGCCTCCGTATCTTTGTTTTATAAGATATGGGATTTAGTCAGTATTTCCCAGTGTATGTTCCGAGAAACACAAGTTCAGTAGGACTGTAAAAAGTTTACTTAAAAAAAAAGGATTCCCACAAAATGTATTAAATTACTGTTATTTACAATATGTGTTTTTAAATATCTTTAATTTATTATTTTAATAAACATTACTTAAATAAGTATTCTTTTTAAAGAATCTATAACGACATAAATGTGGCCAACTCTGGACTAAACAAAATTAAATATGTTGTTTTTAGTTACAGGACTTAGCAGAGCTTTCAGTATGAAAATGTGCCTTAGAAAATCTCTAAACACAAATGAACTAGTACACTCATTCTCAAGTGCATTTCACCAGGATCGGCTTGTTTAATTGAACACCCTGCCTCAACTTGACAAGCACTGGACAGATTATCTCTCAAACTACGTGGATTTCTAGCATTGTGCTTCTTTTATGTCTAGTAGCTCTATTTTCTCAAATAATAGATGAACCCACTGCCAGGTTTTTCTCTCTCATTATCAGTGTGATTCTGTTTGCATTTTCTCAGCTAATGTTTTTTCAGATGCAGAAAATTATGTAATTAGCTGCGAGGTCTCGGACCATAATTTGGGAAACATTTCCCACTTAAATTAAAGGCTCTTGCACGCCCACCCAATCCGTAATTGTGCGGATCCTTCAAAACTCTCCGTTGGCTTCATTTACTTGTTAAACATTAATTTAGTGAGGGGGAAATCTTCAAAGAAGGGGTAGAAGGATAGAGGAAGCTTGGCTGGTAGGACAAAATATTAATAGGTGGTTAAAAGCAAAACAGTAATTCTTCGCGTCTAAGCTTGCAGCCTGGGTCGAGTGGAAGAGAAACAATCGGTTATTCCAGGATATAACCTATATAAGGTTTCATTGACTTAAAATGACCTAAAAGGAGCCAGAGAGGGATTTACCTTGTCTTTTTTTTTGCCTAAGGAAACAGAAAGAAAAACACAGTTTTGTTTTTTGAATCCAAAAATGCCCTTTTCCATGATGGTTTCCAAAAGTGTTCGTTAAAGAATGTAATGCCGTTCAACAAAGACCAAAAATTAAAACGGAAAAATCCCATTTTGCCAGCAGTTTTGCTCATATAGCCGTTTAGCCACGTGAACTCCAGGCTAGTCCCCAGTGCAGGGCAGGACTCAGCACCTTCTCGGGCATGTGAGTTGAGGCTGGGGATGTGTGGGGTTGTCATGGTGATCACTGTCAACAAAGGTTACCCCTGGTGGAACCTCTTTGGCCCTGTGACCCACACACAGAGTTGGAATAATAGACTCTGTAAGTGGCTTCTGCTCTGCAAATAGAGACAGGGCTGGAAATCAATTATTAATGAGATGGGTGACATTGACATTCATCCACATTTAATAAGCATAGCCCAGCAACCGGAGGAGAGCTGGGTTTGCCCAGCAAAGTCTCACGGGTTTGTGGAGAATTCAGAGAAAAAGAAAAAGCTAGGGACAAAAACCCAAAGTGGAAGAGAGGATGGTCTATAGCCACTAAACAGATTTTAATTATTTAGATTTCTTTGCTGGACATTCCTTTTGATACCAGTTTTTTATACTAAATGACCCTAAAGGATTTGACATGCGGATCATACAGAGCACCCTCCCCGCTGCTTCCCGCACGCCGACCAGACAGTCAAGGGTGGCGGGGCTTCCACAGTGGGGTGGGGCAGGGTTCCGATGGAGTGATGGGCACAGCCTTCCTTTGTGGTGCAAAAGCCCTATGGTCTATTTTTGGACTTCTTTGCAGAAAAGTAAAATGCTAATGAAACTTTAAAAAAAAAAGGAAAAGGGACATTGAAACATGTCCCCGTGGCCCGTTTCCTCCGAGCAGAATAAACAGGACTTCGGTTTCTAAGGCTTTCTGCAAGAATTACTCTGGTTTGTCTTTTTAACTTCCCTCCAAAGCAAGTGTGTTATTTCTTTATGTCTGAGAGAGTGCAAGGCTGCATCCGCACTGAACTAGAGGTTGCCCCAAACTGCGCAGCCTGTGTAAGAAGAGGCCCCTTTAAAAGTATGCCTCTGTCCTGAAGTGGGAATAGGCGCAGAGACACTGATCGTTTTCTAGAATCACGCAGATTGGTAAGCTAGGAGCCAAAGACATGAACTAGCTGACCATAACATTTACTCAACTGATCTTTGGATGAAAAACACCAGCCAGCCTCCCTTGGGCCCAGACTGCTGAGTCTCAGGCCTGGCATCTCGCTGTCTGGTGCTGTGACTGAGGGGGCCGCCGTCCTCCAGGTCTGTGCGTCAGACCCCTCTCAGCTCCCGGGACTGCTCCTGCAGCAGCCGCGTCATCTCCAGACGCCGCCTGCTTGTGGCGCCCAGCGTGGCGGTGAGGGAGGCTGCTGGGGAAGTGGCGGCCGCCACACCGGCCTGCGGCAAGTTCCGGGCATCGGCGGGCCACGGGCCCCGGCATGCTGACCGAGGAGGCCACGGTGTCAGCAGAGACTGGAGCCGATTGGAGGCTGCGGCTTGGGCAGAGCCTTCCTTGCATCTCCCTGTTTCATCTGGACCCTTCCCTTTTGATGTCCTAGACGCGTCAGCGTAGAGTGTTTGAAGGTGACTGATGTCTCAGGTCAGTAATTATACGTGGCAGACGCTCTTCAGCTGCAGGCTTGGATGCCTCTGATTCCAAGGTGGAAGCTTGGGGTTCACAGGCGCTTCCTGTCGGGCAGGACCGAGGGCTGGGCGGAGGCGCTGGGGGCCAGCAGCGTGCCGAGAGCGCTCTGGGTTTGCCCCTGCCCGCAGGCTCTCTGGGGTCCGAGCAGGAGGGTGGGGACTCCACCCTCCCGCCATTTCCCACACCCAGTGTTCAGCGTGGCCTTTCAGTGGGAGGCAGGAAGTTCAGACCCGTTGCTACCAAACTCTTTAAATAAATTTCAATTTTTGTATTTCACAATTTCTCAATTTGCGACGTCAACTCCTTCAACAGAGACGGACAAATTTGGGTCCTATAAGAACTCACGCCAGCCCTCCGTGAGGTCAGCTCAGCGATCGGGCACTTGCTGCGAGCCGGGCATGGGGCAGAGCAGACAGGGTCCCCATCCCCACGGAGTTCCCGGGCCGGCTGGGGAGACCAGGCAGCGACGTCTGGGACGTGCCAGGATGGGGGGAGGCATGGGGCCATGGGAGCAAGAGTAATGGTCATCTCACTGGGCCCAGGGAGGGCTTCAAGGGGAAGTCGTTTCTAACCTGAGAGCGGAATGGTGAGTCTGACTCTGTGAAGTGAAGGCAGAAAGCAGAGAGCTGGACAGAGCATGCAAGCAGCTGGGAAGACGAGAAGCCGGAAGAGGTGGCGTGGTCTTGTGGCTTTCTCCTTAGGACAATGGGAAGTTGCCAAAGGGGGTTAGGCGAGGAAGGGGCTTAATCACTGTCATGTTTTAGAAAGTTTACTCTGGCCACACTGGGGACAAGGATTAGAATTTGGAACTTAAAAATATTGTTTCATTTTGTTTTAATAGCAAGATGGAAGAGGGTCCGTGCAGGATGGGGAAGATGGTCCCAGCCCCTTTCTCGGGTCCCGAGGTAGGGAGGAGGTGTAGACAGCCCATTTGTATGAGTGAGGCTGGCGTCTATTTTAGCTCTTCCTCTCCCACCATTATCTGCTGCCTGTGGCAGTCACCAGAACCTCGGTTTCTCCAAACACTTATCTTCCGGGTGTAAACCTTTTGCCCTGGTGACACCCCTCAACTGTGGCCTAGAATAGATTTCTGCTTTATCTCTTCCCACCCCACCCGCCGTCTTTGTCTGTAAAAATAACATTCCTGGGACTGCACCTGCTCACGCCCTCCTAGCCATAGTTGAGTTTGGACGGCGGCAGTGCAGTACAAGTCCCGCAGGTCGGCTTAAGGTACCCATTTATTTTCGTAAAGTAGTTTCCTGCTCTCCAGTATTCCAGGGGACATTCCTCCTGTCCCCTAAAAGAGGAGCCTGGTGAAATAGCAAGTCAGGCAACATGAGGGGAGCGTGTGTGAGCCCCTCTCGGAAGCCTGGCTAGGAAAGGAAGCTCCGAGCCACTGAAATGACATGCTGGGCTCACGCGCGACCAAATGCTGCGCCCTGCACACGCCGGGGCTGACGCACGGCCGCCGCAGATCCCACCGGCCGTGGTGACTGGTGGTGGAGTGGCGCGTGCCCCTGGCTGTTCCTCCGCTAGTCTCCAGCCCTGGATTCTCCGGGGAGTCTGTACCTCCACCCTCGTCTGCCGCTGGCGCAAGGCGTACCCGTTTCCTCTCCGCAGCCATGGACACCATCTTCTGTTTCCTGTCCTTGGAAGTGTCTGGGGGACCTCGTGGCACTGCCAGCCGCTCCTTCCGGTTGCAGCCTGAGTCCAGGACAGAGAGGGATAATTTGAATAAAAATTAGAACAGTGCTCCAGTACCCGCTACTATTCATTGAGCTGTGGTTTTGCACCAGCCTCTGCGCTAGGTTCTTCGGTGCATGGTCTCATCAGTGCACATCCTTCCAGCGCAGAGTTCCTGCTCCCCTTTTCCCGCGGAGGAGCTGGGCTCTAGGAGCTGATGCGGGTCGCCCAAGGCACGCCACGGGGCAAGCGGCCCAGTGGGGTCTCACCCAGCCCGCTGTTAACTCGCGGCCCACCAGCCCCGTGCGGGCTTCACTGTCTCTGTGTCACCAAAATGATACGGAGCCTTTAATTCCAAGGAAATCTTATAAGGAAGAGAGAAAACGCAGCACTGTCCCGGGTGAAGTGTGGATCTGCCAGGGTCGGGTGAGCCAGGAGAGGGTCCCGAGACTCCCAGCCGTCCGTCTCCCCAGGAGTGGCACACCTGTCGCCATGTCCTTAGCTGTCATCCTGCGCCCCACGCCCACCCCAGTGGTACGAACTGCCTCTGTGTCTCCTCCACATGCCCCACACAGCTTCTCTGCTCACCTCCCCTCCTGTCCCTCCCCTCCGTTGCAGCGCCCACTCTCTGGCTCCTTTGCCTCCTCTTGTCTGAGGTAACAGACACCCAGGGAGCAGGATCAGGACTGGGTGGGGACACGATCACACACCTCACAGGGAGGCGGTGAGGACTCAGTGGCAAAAATGCACGTCGCATGCTCAGCGCAAGCCTGGTGCAGCGTGCTCAAAAATTAGTGGTTCCTAAGATGAGTAGTATGAATACTGTCATTGTCATTCGGGACATGACGGGGAGGTAAGGGAGCCTCTGAAGGGTCACGAGTGCTGGCTGGTATCACCAGTCACATTCTTCTACCTCCGCACAACCCCAGCTTCTAGAATCATCCAAGCACCATGAGCCCTGCTTGGACTCTGCCTCTGTTACCAGGAGGCCTCTGCCGCAGCCTGGCCACCCGTCTGTGATGCTCCTGCCAACCAAGACAATCCCTTGTTAGGTGAGAGACATGCTTTGGTAAGACGGCCGTACTCGGTGGTCCTGCCAGCACGGCTCTGTCCTTGCAGGTGAGCCAGTCCTGCCGGCTAGGAAGGCTTTTCGGACTCGTCCTCCAGGGCTCTGTCCTTGCAGGTGGGCCAGTCCTGCCGGCTAGGAAGGCTTTTCGGACTCGTCCTCCAGGGCTCTGGGCGCTGAGGGGCCTTGCCAGCGAAGGAGGGTTTGAGGCAGTCAGGGCGTTCTTTCCTGCTCTGTTGTAAGCCTGGTGACCAAGAGGGGACCCTGTCCTTCTCAGCTGCTGCCATCATCCCAACACCTAGCCTGGGGTCAGGCCCCTGTGAAGAGTTTATTAACATGTTTTAGAATAAATGAAACCGTGAATTGATCAGCTGAGAACACAGCATACGTGAAGTCTGATCCCGCCTGAAGTCCTGAGATGGGAGGGCAGCGTGCCAGGGCCCCACGTGCGGCCAGGCTGGGCTCGACCCTGGATCCATCACTTAATACCCGTGACCCTGAGGATTGGCTTGTCCTATTTAAATCCTCGGTATTCTCATCTCTCAAATGAGCATGAAAAGAGTATGTACTTAAAAGGGACTCGGAGAATTGAGCGAGTTAATGCATATAAACGGCCTTGTGACTGCACTGGACACCTGGTCTGTGCTCAGTAATATCATCATCATTACACACACTGGAGAGACCATTAGACTGTAGAGGTCTGTTTGCTTGTTGGATTGAGGTCAGCGATGGGTCTTACTGAGTTTTGCACCCCAGGACTAGCCCGAGCCCGGCACACAATAGGAGCCCCTACTGCTGGAGATGTTCATAATGACACAGTGAAAGTGGCCTCGCTGTGCTGGCCCTTAGGCTCAGAGGAAGAGGCCTGTGCAACTGGAGGGCCCTGACCAAGGCAGTGGAAAGTTGAGCAGCTTAATCCAGGTGACCCTGTGTGTTGATGTTTACGCTGAGAGAAGGGTGCCCGTGTAGGCAGGACTGCAAGTCAGCCATGTGGTCTTCCCTTTCGTGTGGGGGCTCTCCTAGCCACAGACACTTTGAAATGGCCCTCGCTAGCTTTAAGCCACAAAGGAGATCTGGAAGCCCTGTGGAAGGGACGCTGCGGCTCTACACAAGATTGTGTGCAGCCCTTGAGTCTGGGACAGAGCAGCCTCGGATCTGGAATATCAGCATGGAAAGGCTGAAACCGAGGACAGTCCTTGCAATTTCTTTTGCCAATTTTTTTTTTTTTTTTTTTTGAGAAAGAGTCTCACTTTGTTGCCCGGGCTAGAGTGCCGTGGCATCAGCCTAGCTCACAGCAACCTCAAACTCCTGGGCTCAAGCGATCCTCCTGCCTCAACCTCCCCCGAGTAGCTGGGACTACAGGCATGCACCACTGTGCCCAGCTACTGTTTTCTATGTATTTTTAGTTGGCCAATTAATTCTTAATATTTTTAGTAGAGACGGGGTCTCGCTCTTGCTCAGGCTGGTTTCAAACTCCTGACCTTGAGTGATCCTCCCGCCTCAGCCTCCCAGAGAGCTAGGATTACAGACATGAGCCACCTCGCCCAGCCTCTTTTGGCCAATCTTTTTACATCATGATTAATGACTGTGAAATTTCCAAGCCTTTCATTCCAACAGGTAAGAAGCACCCACTCCCCAAAGTAAGGCACCCCCTACTTTGTGCCTTAAAACTCTTCAGATATGTTGAGGCTGAAAGAGAAAAGAGAAGGACTGTGTCCTGTCATTGTCAGTGGTGGCCCAGGGAAAGCCAAGCCATCCAGGCCAGGCGGCCGGAGGACTCTGTGAGCACCACTGAGCTGAGACCCTGCGTCTGCCTGAGCATTCCCAGCAGCAGGCTGAAATCGGGGGGATTGCCTCCTTTCCTGGCAAGATCATGAGTACCTGTGGTTTGTGCATGTGGTCATATGCCAGGCCACCCTTTATCATCTTTTTAAAGGGCACTTTAAAAAGGGGACCTCTCTGTGCTCTGACATTCTGAGAGCAGAGCAGGAAGTCAGGAGTCATTGGTATGAAAAATGGCAGCAAGGACACAAAAGCACATCGGGCAGATGGTGGGCCGAGCAAACACATTAATGTTCAGGGGACAAGGAAGGGTGGCTTGTCATGGGGAAGGATCAGCTTCCTTCTTCTGGAAGTCACTCCCAATCACTGCTTTACAAGATGGGAAATGTTGTGCTTGCTTTGGCAAGGGTTCCAGCTTGCAACTCGAGAGTTGCATCAATTCATTCCAAATGGTGTTGGTAACCGATGGGAGTCTCGCCTTCTGGAGAATTACTGCTCCTTAAAGACATCCGAGCCAGTAAGCCCAGCCCAAGGAGTAGCAGGCCAAGGCCCCTAGAGTGGATTATTCACTTAATAATCAGGTCTTTCCTCCTGATTCCCTCCGTGGCTCTCCCTCCCCTCAGCCTATGTCTCTCTATCAAGGCAAAAATCTAACCATCAAAGGAATGCAAGGGCAAAGAGACTTGGACAAAATCAGAGGAGGGATCGACTCAGAAATGCAACATAATGAGGTTCCCTGAGCAGACTTCAAAAGGTCATTTGGGCTCTGGAGCCTCGTGTGATGACCTCACGATCAAACTATTCCTTCATAGTCCTGTTAGAATCCAAATTGTGCTCATGTGTGAGACAGAAAGGTGTTCTGGTGAGAGAAAAGCCCACCCCCACCTCCGACTGCTGCCTGCAATAATTGGGCTTCGTAACTCTTTTTAACACTTGGATTTGATTTTCCAGGGAAAACGGGCCAAATCCCTGTGCATGGGTGCTCCACTTCCAACCATCCCTTCCTTCTGACTTCCCTGCTCTTGAGGCCCCAGCCTAATGCAGGGAGACAGTTCAGCTTTTGATGCCAATAATCTTGGAGATCTTTGCTCCTGAGCTGAAAATAGGGCTCTCGCAGGGAGATTTTTGTAGGCTCTGACTACAGGAGCTGAGCTGAGGGAGAGATGGGACTGTTATCGTTGCAGACCCCTTAGGAAGCGGCTGTGCTGCTCTCCAGGCCCAGAGCACCAGGGGCTGATCTAGGTGGAGAGGGCACAGGTCAGGTCAGTTGCTTTAAGCCACACTGGGAGCCAGCCAACTGCAGCCCACAGCCAAATCTGGCCTGCTACCAATTTTTGTTTTATTGGATCGCAGCCACAAGTGCATGTGTTGTCTGAGGCTGCTTTCACGCCACAGTCACAGAATTGATTACTTGCAACAGATCATGAGACCCGCAAAGCCTAACGTGTTTGCTCTCTGGCCCTTTGCTGTCATGCCAGCACCTGGTGCACAGCGTGGTTTCATCCTGTACATTGTTTATGTCCCAGAGCGAGGTATCCTTGGTTGGGATTAAATAAGAGAGCAGAGGCAGCTTGGTGCTTCAGTTGCAGGAAAACTACACTCATTCATTGATTCATTCATCCGTGGGATGTCTACCATGGGGCACTATTATTGTCGGTGCTGCAGTCTCCATAATCCCTTCACCTAAGGGACGCCCATGTGCATAGGCCACAAGGATCACAGAGCAGATGACACATCTGGAAAACCATTGACTTTAAAGCAAGAGGAGTCCTTGGTTCTCATCTAGTCCAATGACCTAACTTTACAATTGAGGAAACTGAGGTCCAATGAAGGAAAAGGTCATATTCCAGGTCACACAATGAGTAAATGGCAATATTGGGTCTAGAGCTTGGATCTCCCAGACCAGGGTACTTGAATGACAACGAACAACCTATTACTTCTCCTGTGTCTTCTGTCCTGGCACCTTTTTGCGGAGCAATAGTTGACTGTGTGACTCAGCAATTTCTCTCTGTAAAGAGCACTTCTCTGGTTCATTTTTAAGTGCAGCTGATTGCGGTGATTATTCACGTAAATTGCACCTGTCACTTCTCTGCACAATGCCAGACCATGGGTAATGTGAGCTCCTTGAAAGAGGAACCCTTTTTCTCAGAGTGATTATAAATTAGATATGAATGTAGGCTTAGGATCCGGGTGGACGTTCTCCCAGGGAATTCTTTATCTTGCATATATTTGTGGAGTAACCTTTGCAAAGGTTAGGCTACTATTGGAACTGAAATACGACTTTGAAGTTTAAAAAATTTCAAGATATTTTAGGAATATAATAATCCCGATTCTCTTTTTTTTTTTTTTTTTTTTTTTTTTTTTGAGACAGAGTCTCGCTTTGTTGCCCAGGCTAGAGTGAGTGCCGTGGCGTCAGCCTAGCTCACAGCAACCTCAAACTCCTGGGCTCAAGCGATCCTCCTGCCTCAGCCTCCCAAGTAGCTGGGACTACAGGCATGTGCCACCATGCCCGGCTAATTTTTTATATATATATCAGTTGGCCAATTAATTTCTTTCTATTTTTATAGTAGAGACGGGGTCTCGCTCTTGCTCAGGCTGGTCCGATTCTCTTTTCTTTAAGATTTTCTGTACACCCCCACTAACTGTTTAAGGAGTCCAAACATGAACTGTGCTCCATAGCTGGTCCAGGAGCTCACGGGAGAATCGACTCACACTCACAGCAGTAAGCACCGATGCCTCAGGTTCAAAACGTGGGTTGGAGTTTCCTCCAACCATTCAAGAATTAAATGTTTGCAACTGGTGAGATTTGGCAGATATGGAGGGAAAAAAATCAAAGAATCCAAAGGAAGGATTGAAGGGTAGACATGCATTGATCGTGAATGAGACAGGATCCCAGTGGCTCTGGCCTGGAAACTCCCACCTCCTGCCTCTCAACATGCAGAAATGAAGCCGCAGCGACTGGAGGTCAGCTCTGGCTTTGCTTCATACAACTCCCTTGCTAAAGTGCGAACTTGGACTTAGCTTCTCGGAGATTCACTTTCTTCCTGTCCCTACCCCACCCCTGAGGGGACATTTGGCAAGGTCTGGAGACATTTTTGATTGTCAAACCAGGGTACTACTGGTATCTATGTGGTAAGAGGCTAGGGATACGGCTTAACATCCTATAATTCACAGAATAGTCTCCCCGCAACAAAGAATTACCATCCTAACTGACCATCAGCTCAGAAGTGCTGAGGCTGAGACGCCGTCTCACGGAACAGGACCAGGGCTGCTTCCTCATCGTGCGTGCACCGGATGCAGCACCTGCACGTGATGGACACTCAAAACTCTGCTGAGCACACACGTACGACAGGTTATGAATGTATGAATGACTGAATACTATGCCGGCCTTGTAAGAGTGTTAGTTTTTTTTTTTTGCCAAATAAAGTATCTATGCACAGCTCCTGGCGCAGTGCCAGCACACAGTAGGTATTCAGTAAATGGTAGCTCACAATGACGCCGATAACATTTACCTGAATTTGCTTCATGCTCATTTTAAATAAGAATCCACTCGTTTTCATCCTCTGCCAAGATAATAGGCAGTCTGTGCAGGCAGAAAGCCCAGTGGGGCTTTTGCAAATATTGGTTTACAAAGAATCTTTTTCATCTTGCATTTTCCAGATAGGTAAGCCAAGGGCCACTTGGTTGTGCCTTCATTTCCGCTCCCTCTGGCAGACTGTTCCTAGGCAGGGTTTTGTTTCTCTAAAATTATTGTTTCATGGCTTTGTTGTTCTGAAGGAACCTGTTGGTTAATATTAATGCATTTTTATCTTGGACCGTTTCCTTCTGCTTCTTCTTTCCAATCCGCCATCGCGTTTTGCTTCGTCCTTTTTGGTATCCGTGCCGCTTGCGGGGCCCTTCCATGCACGCGTCACCTCTGAGCCGCAGAGGGAGTGTCACTGGCTCTCGGCAGATACAGAAACCGAGGCTCAGGAGATCACATGACTGCCGGTCAGCAGCTCCCGGCTCTGCCTTGTGGCCCCTCCTAGGACGTGGGAACTGCAAGAGATATAGGGACAGAGGTGAGAGAAAGGGAGGTGACTGGCCGGAACCCACACAGCCAGTAGCGCCCAGGGCTCCTTCCTCAGCCCTGTTTCCTTCCCCACCTGCACCCCAGCACCGTTCTCGCCTGGGCCTCTCCTTCATTCGTGCCGGGAGGAGTCACGCGGCGCCTCTGTGCTCTACTGACGTCATGGCAAGGCTGCTGGGCTGGGTCTTGTCCTGCTACTTCTCACTGAAAAGCGCTTGCCTGAGTTACTTCAACGCCCTGGACTTCACATTCTCTTATCAGAAGCGGAGATGACACCCCTTGCCTTGTGTCACAGACGCGTCATGACAGCCAGTTGAGATCAAGGCAATAGACGGGGTTTGTGAACTGAATTCTTGAGAGGCCTCTCTACCCTCTCCTCTTCCCCACCAACCCGGCCCAGGTCTAGAACCCACAGTGTTCACATTTCTGTCATACTGGCACACAGCTCCATGAGAGAATGGCCATTATATCAGCTAACACTTATTGAAGACATCGCTGTCAGGCACTTCATTAGCACTGATGCGTCCGATCCGCTCTCATTCTCTTAGCACTTCTGTGGGGTGGATGTTCTCACCATCTCCATCTCACAGATGGGCAGTAGAGGCCCACAAAGGTGCAATTTCTTGTTCACATTGCACAGCAAACCACGGGCGAAGACAGGATTGAATTCAGATTCAACTGGATTAAAGAGCCCAAGGTCTTCATGCATTCACTTACCCATTTATTAAGAGCCCCCGGTGGCAGGTGCTTTGCTAGGCATGAGTGGCCGTGCTGGCGCTTCCTGACCCCTCTGGCCCAGTCCAGGCCAGAACTGGGGTGGCCGGGCATCTCTCCTCCAAAGGAGGTGTGGAGACGTGTGTGCTCCCGCTAGCCCCACCCACAAGTCAGCTGGTGTTGGATGCATTACCGCTTCCAGCTGGGAGCAGCTGATGCGACAGTGCCAAGGGAGGGCCCGGGAAGCCCCACCCCCCAGCAGCACAGCACAGCCGCTGTGTGCCGAGGCAGACCCTGGCCTGGGACCTGTCCCCTCGGAGCCTCCTGCGCTGCTTCCTGCCAGAGCCTACTGTTTGAGACTTTTGTCCCTCCTAGCTCATCTTCAGGGGTTTCCTCAGGACAAGGTGACTTCACGGCCTGAAGACCACACGGATTAAAATCTCTGAAGAAACCTGTTGGGGCATTCATACTGCAAACACATCTGTTGCTTGTGGACAAATACTGACTTTCCGCTCTAGCTCCCTCGTGGATGGCCACCCTTGGAAGAGCCCTGGCTCAAGCCCCTGCACACGGGTTGCTTAACCAGGTCAAAGGGAGCCAGTGGCCAGGGGAGATGCTTCTAAGATCCCAGATGGCCTCACAAGGGGCCCTGTTGGACCCAGCACCCAGACAGCTCGGGGTTTCCGTGTTGTTGGGAGCAGTATGGCGCGACCCCACCAGACTCCTGTGTTAGCTTCCTGAGCACAGTGACGAAGTACTGAAAACTGGTGGCTTAAACAGTAGACATGTATTCTCTCATGGTTCTGGAGGGCAAAACCCAGCCAGAGGTGCTGGCAGGGTCATGTCCCCTCGCAGGCTGTAGGGGAGGGTCATCCTGGCCTCCTCCTAGCTTCCGGTGGTTGCTGCTGGCAATCCTTGGCATTCTTGGCTTGGCAATGCGTCTCTCCAAGTTCTGCCTCTGTCACCCACGACGTTCTCCTCGTGTGTATTCTCTGCATCTCTGTGTACACATTTTTCTCCTCTAAGAAGAACCGATCTTCTATAAAGACCCAGTCACTGGATTAAGGCTTACCCTAATCCAGTATAACCTTGTGTTAATTTGATTACATCTGCAAAGACCCTGTTTCCAAATAAGGCCACATTCACAGGTACTAGGGATTAGGACTTGAATGTATCTTCTTAGGGGATACAGTTCAATTCACACTGCCCAGGGGTTGTTCTTCCCTAAGGAAAGGTTGTGTAGCTTCCAGCTGCCGCCACCAGCCTCTGTGCTGGCCTGTGTTGGCCTGGAGGTACCCTCCTAAGTCACACGTCTGCCCAGGTCCCTCCCCTCTATGGCGTCCCACTGCCCTAAGGGAAGCGTCCAGTCTCCTTGGTGTAGCCACAAAGCCTGCGTGGCCTGGCCTGGCCTTGCTTGTGTCTCTGCCGGAGCTCTGCCACTCCCCCTTCCCACTCTAGGTACAGCTGTCCTCGGCACTTGCCATTCTCTGAGTTGGCCTTGCTCTGGCTCTATGTCAGGCCTTGCCATATGCTGCTCCTCCACTCAGAAGGCTCCTTTCTTCCCTCTTCCACTGGGCAGCTCCTGCTCCTCCCCCTCATGGCTCAACCTGGGAGTCATCTCCTGTGGGGAGTCTTCACTGGCCCCCCTGACGCGGCAGGTGCCTGTGGCTTCCTCGGCCTGGCTCTCCCTCCCGGCCACCCTCATTGGCTTGCACGTCACGCTGTGTGGCACTTATCCTTTTATTCCTTATGGCCCTGACTTGCCTGGGGTGTCACAGATCAGGGTCTGTGTCCTGCCCCTCATCAAGTCCCCGGTCTAGCTCATAACCAGCAAAAATAAATCCCCGTTGAAGAATCAACCAACTGAGTGAATGAATTATTATAGAAAGTAAATAGAAAGCAAATAGAAGGTAGCCCAGCTGCCTTCCGAATTTTGTGAAAATTAAAGGAGATTTTTCTGCCTTTCTGCTAATGACTACCTACCACCAAATCCAACCAGGACAAGTGCTCAGGGAAAGGGTGGTTCTGAAGCCGTGGGTGCCAGGGCGTGGTCAGGACTGAGTGTAACCAGGAGAGCAGTCCCTGGGGGAGTCTTGACTGGTTGTCAGGAATGTCCAGCCTTGGGCCGTCAGTGCTGAAAGCCACCATGCTGTGATGCCTGTGGCCTTCTTTGAGTTTTCAGTTCCATTTCAGTAAAAGTGGAGGTGACCAAAAAAGTGAGTAAGCTCAGGTAATTTCTCCTGCGTTGGCACACGTAGCTCTTTTGCATGATTGAACACCTTGGCCCACTGAAGAATAAAAACTGTAATTCCTCTCTTTCTCTCTTTTTCATTGTGTTTAGCCAAAACAAGCTGTGAAAGAATGTAAAATATATCATTGTGCTGGCACCGGTTCACAGTGAGGCAGTGAGCTTGCTCGCATTTACAACTAAAATTGGATTCTAACCTTCCAAAAATTTATGACAACTGCTCCTTCTTGTGGCTTAAATGTTGACATATAATTAATTTAGGATTTCTTCCTGAGGCTTCCTGTCCAGGTTTGTACCTGCCACAGAAATATCCTTGAAAGTTTATCTAACAGCTGGAGCCATGAAAAAAAACCCACTGAAGCTTTGTGAAGCAGGGTGGGCTGTGCCAACAGGAAGAGCCCAGGAAAAGCACGAGGCTGCCAACGTGGCTGGCTGCTGAGGTGCCCCAGGTCGGAGGCATGGAACTTGCAGTCCGGGAGACGCTTGGGTCTCCACTTTCTGCCACCCTTTATTCCTGGCCCCTGCCTTGTGCCCCCGCTTTACTCTGCATGCATCTTTTCATGAAGATGATCTGGCCCATAGATAACCTGGGGACAAACACCACAGGCCGGTGCTTTCTGTGCTCTGGATCAAGCCAGTCCTGATGCCCAGCTGTCTATTCTGTGTGGGCTCCGTGGAAGGGCAGTAATAAGTACTTGTAATTGAACTCCTGTTATGTACCAGGCACTGGTCAGAAGCTTTATAGGCTGGATTCATTTAATTTTATCTTCTCAACCATCTAGGAAGGTTAAAGTTATTATCTTCATTTTGGAGATAAGAAAACTGAGGCCCAGAGCAGGTGAGTGATTTACCTACAGTCACCCAAACTAGAAAGGGTTAGAATTAATAGGTGATTCACAGGTAGGGAGCTCCTATTAGGCCCTGTCTCATGCTCTCACATCTAGCGCTCACAGCAAGAACCAGTTAGCCAGTCCAAAACGTCAGTAGAGCCGAGTTTGACAATCGCTGTTGTGAAAAATCTTTAGGACTATTCCCGGCACACAGCAAGCATTTGATAAATGTTTCTTATCATCAGTGGACTCAGCTCTCCCCTTAATCCACTCGACTCTGTGTTGAGCACCCACCATGTGGCAGGCACAGAGGAACATCGCAGGGAGCAAGCAGCGCACAGCCCGTCCTCAGGGAGGCAGCCCAGGGTGCAGTCAGACATTAATCAAATCCTCCCACAAATGTCTGATGCCAGGTTTCTTGGAAGCAGGCGTGTGTTGGGGAGGGAAGGAGGGGTGCTCAGGGAGTGTCTGGCACAGGGATTGGACCAGGAACAACAGTCAGAGAAGGCCTCCCTGAAGAGGTGGCATTGAAGCTGTCTCTCTGGATAAGCAGAAGGCAGCCAGGTAAAGGCGTTGGGGAAAGTGCCCAAGCAGGGGGAGCTGCATACACAAAAGCTCTGAAAAGGGACCCAGCCACGTGCCTCCTCCTGCAGCAGGAATCCCTGTTCACGGATTGGCACCACCAGTTGGGAGTTCCTTAGGCTTCTGTGTAGGGCCGCAGCACCAGGTGTGGAACTAGATCCCGAAGAAGTGCTCTGCGGCAGAACTGAGGCTTCTGGTGCACCTGCGGAACGCGTGGAGGCCGCGGGGACTGTGGGTCCTGCCGCGCTGGGCTCTGGGGTGGCTCCCAACGTGCCCCCAGACGCCTCTGGCAGCTTGCTGCAGGTGCCCCTTTGTGGCGCTCCAGCTCCTGGGTCTCTGGCTCAGTTCCGCCCAAAGGCGTGTCCCAGCCCCCAGTCCTGGATGCCAAGCCTGCCTTAGAGGAATTAAGCCCAACCCCTGCCTGCCAGGACTTTGGGATTTAATAGGGAAACTTCCAGCCAGTTCACGTATTATGAAAATGCATTTTCTTCCCTTTAATCTTCAAAGTGACCAGCGACAAAAGCAGCGCAGGAATTCCCTCTCAGGGCACCTCCTCGTCTAAGCTGGCTGGAGGCCCCGCAGCCAATGGGAGTGTGGTTCCATCTGAGCGGCCGTTGTCAAGGCTCTCTCAGCCCCAGTGATGACTACGGGAGTACAGAGTCACCTCGGTCCCTGAGTGGGAGCTGGAGATGGGAAACAGAGGGCTGAAGCCCCAAGCCCTTGTGCTTCATGCAGACCTATAAGGGCAGACTTTGGCATGGGATTTAAATATAAATTCGAACCAGAGAGCATGTCTGCTTTTTGGCATTGTATGAACGTGACTGGCCTTAGATTCCCACTGAAATGACCTCTGCTTTCCTCAAACTCCTCGTTCTTTGGAGGAAGATGTCATTATTTCCTTTTAAGGTGGTCTATTGGGCAGTGGGCTTCCTGAGCAAATTCTGTACAAGTGTGTGTTTGCAGAGATGGATTGCAGTTCTGGAGGTGGTGTGTTCTATGTGTGTTTCTTAAAACCTCCACCATGGAAAACACATGCTTGGGGTCTACCATGATGGGACACATACTCAGACTTGAGGATCATGCTGCTTTTTGCTCCGGCAGGTGCACCTAAAAGATCAGTGATAGTGTAGACACTCTAAAACCCTCATTCTGTAGCACCCCAGCCAGTTCTCCTGCTGGCCAAGCGACTCTACCCAGCGTGAAGAGACGGTAGTGATGTCCTGTGTGGGAACCAGAATGGCAACCGTGATGCTAATGGCCTGGCCCGGGAAAGTGCCATTTTGTTCCACTGCAGTAAAAATTCCTTTGGGACAAAGTGGCTTTAGGTTAAATAGAGCCTCATGGAGGAGAAAGCAAGCCCCAAAAACACCAATGGAGTCGTGTCAGGTTTTCCCCAGGCCTTTCAAGGTTACCTGTGAAAGGATAAGAGCAGGAAGGCAGGATCGGAGGAGCCGGAGTAGCTCTGCAGCAGACACCCTGGCCATCAGCGGGGAGGCTCTAATTTGAGGCAAGTCAAGCCTTGGAGTTATACTTTGCCTGTAAATGCAGACCTTCCCTCAGTAATCTTTTTAGCATCCCACTCTTTCCAAGACAGCTTAGACCCCAAAGCCCTCATGCAGCCAGAAGACATGTGAATATCCCATCAGTTTCATAGAAGCAATAGATTGGAATTCTCCAGATAATTCACTCAATTTCAGAATGATAAATGATCAATCATTGCATTCCTCCTAAATGAAATTAAGATGTTAAGATATATTGCTTGGGGCTTCTGGATAGGATTTCTGCAGTTGAATTTCGAACAGAAAATGTATTGCTTTGGAATTGCTGGGAAAGGGGGACATTCTGGATCTTTGTTAAGGCAAAACATTTAATAGCAGGGAAGAATGCATTAGACATGTTAATTTTTTTCATATTTAAAAGTGATTAATCATCCCAAATACCGTGAAGCTGGAAAGCCATAATGCAAACTTTTGAAGAGGAAGGAGGAGCACATGCCTTGATCCTCTAAAGTGGAGGCTTTTGAAGGAGGCTGTAGGTGAGCTTGTGTTCGGATCAAAAATCACCAACTGAAAATCCATTCGAAAGTGCAGAGTCTGGGCAAAACCCAAGGAATGCATAGAAATCCACAGAGTTCCTTTTCAACTAGCATGGTGCAAAACAAATAAGCCATTCTCTTCCAGTATGTGTATGTACACCACAGATTTTACATCCTTCCTGTCAGATTGAGTCAGGGTCCCAATGTGCTCCTGCAGCCTGGGGGTTCAATGTCCCAGTGGACAAGGATCACACCACTGCCCCATCACCTACTAGCTGTGGGTGCGTAACTACCCTGCACCTGTTTCTCAAACCATATTCTAAGATAATATTAGCAACCTCTTTGACTGTAAGGACTGAATGCTGTAAAACAGAAATGTCCATGCTTCCTCAATGTTGGCAGGTCATTCTCATCTTTGGTATGTAGCATGGTTTTAATTGATCAATCACATGTTCAGTTTAATCAATTGTTAAATATAATGTCTGGCCTGCTCACTAGATGTGCATTCCATGAAGTCAGAGTTGGTGGCTGTCTCGTGCGGCCACATGTGCCAGTACTTAGCATGGTTCCTCGTAAACGCTTAAAAAATTGTGGGATGGAAAAAGAACAGATGGAGGGAGGGAGAGAGTGAGGAAAGGAGAAAGGAAGGAAGGATTCTTCTACTTTTCATAAACATAGCTTGAAGACAATATGAAATCCTGACTGAATTTGCCTTTTTATCTCATTTAAGAACCCATTTCACTTTTAACTCTGCAGAACAAAACAAGGTAGCATTTTTTCCTGTTCCTTTACTTGCAGGTGGGTGAGGATTAGGGCTCAGAGACCTAGAATATCTTTAAAAGGCCAACTTCACCCAGCTGGTTGCTGGCTTGTGTTTATACACTTCCCTTTTCCCTGCCCCCCACCAAAGAGGCTCCCCTCCCCCCAGAGGAGGCTATTTCCTTTTGTTGTAGAAAACTCTGATTTGGTGGTTGCTTAGAAAACACAAAGAAGCTTGCAGCAAGTTGAAATTAAAGTACAGTTAATCAAATGCAAAACTCCATTCAGCCCCTATCTGCCAAAAATAAATAGTTTAAAAAATGAATTTCAGATCACTGACAATGATGACTGTGTTTATGGCAGGGGGTTGCCTGTCTTCAGTCGGCCATCATTACAGGCGTGCACCCAGCATTTAGAAACTAAACAAAAACACATTGAACTTGCTGCATTAGCTGTTGCCACATCAGAACGCTAATGGGTTTAGTGACCACAACCAACCCAGGCCAGAGTGTGTCAACAGCCAAGGACCAACCTCAGTCACTGTTTGTGCTTTGCCCAAGTTGTTACAAGCTTAATTCTTCGCAGCTTACTTTTCCTGTTGTTTTGGCCTCTCCCAACCAGACCATGTCTTAAGGAGTGTTGCAGCCAGCTCAGCCTGACATAGAGGCCGCAGCAGGCCCTGGCAAAAGGTCTGCAGATGCAGGCATCTCTGTCACCGGTTATATTAGGGCTCTTCTTCTTTGGCTAGTCACTTCAATTAAGACTTCTAGAAATGGCCCAACCTGAAGCAAATGCAGAGAGTCTCTTGATTCACCACTCGTCTGGAAAAGTGCGGTCTTCCTTCCTGCCTCTCTTCGCCTCCAAGAAAGCAGGCTGCTCAGCGTTCTTGCTCCAAGGTGGCTTCTCCGTCTCACAGCCAGCCTTCAGCCCCACCTGAGGAACGAGTCACGTAGCTCCCATTTCTGCGCAGCTGCAGCAAGCTCCGGGTAGCAGGACCTCGGCGGTGAAGAGGTTAAACTGCTCAAAAAGCTGGGTCTGTGGTTTCCTGCCCACACTTGCTCTGGCCTAAGGCAGTGCTTGCTGTTTGGGGAGGGGGAAGGGAGGTCTCGCCTGGACCCAGGTGGCGGACAGGCAAACCATGTTATTAAGAAGCTGGGATCTCAAAACCTTGATCTTCAAACGAGACCCCTAATTAGTCCCCAGCCCAAGAGTAAATGGCATTCCACCTCAGTGAGGCGGGAAGGGAGCCTTCAAATCCTGGAGACTAATTGCCATTATTGGCTCTATGAAGATCCTGTTGTAAACACTTGTCATCCGAGCCACTTCTGGTCGGTAAACTTGAGATATCAAATTGTTCCTTCATGTTTCAAATTCTCCAAAATGCCTCTCCGGCCCTTTTCCTGGGAGGGGCATCTCTTTCCTGAACTCAGTGTACGAGGCACCCAGTTCAGGGAGAAGTCTCCTTGTGGCTTGTATCTGTGATGGCTAGCTCATTCTAAAACCGAACTCTTTTCAGTAAGGGATTTAAAAAAAAATGCTGTCTCAAAAATAAACTTTAATTGTAGGCAAAGGGATTTATCTTGAAGACAATGGAGCTTACGTTTTGGAGCACCTCAAGTACGCAGACCTTTTCCAAGGCCTAGGAGGGCCTACTCACAAGGTGCTCACAAGGGGCCTCTATCAAGTTTGAAGCAGTCAATTATTTGTGTATTCTTTTTCTTAAAGTGGGCTCCCAAATTGGTTAAATAACAGGCCACACAAAGCACAGATGTGCTCTGCAATCCTCGGGGTGTGGCTTCTTGCCTTCTGCATCATGTGTTCTTGTGGCTTCTGGAGATGATGTTCCCCCCTGTTCTTGGACGTGCTGCTTTCTCGACCCTGTCTGGCATTTATGGGGGGAAGTGTAGACTTCTCCAGGCGAAGTGCAGGGTGCTAGGTTTTGTCTAAATTTACTCTTTCCTGGGAGAATGTTTCAAAAGCTTGAGACCAAGAGGTCCTGGGTCCATCCCCTCCAAGGGCGGTCTAGACAATGTCAAGCTCGGATAGCCAGCGAGGCCGGGGAGTTCGTTCCAGTGCCTCAGAACTGCTGGGACTCTGTTATCTGGGCACTTCCATGGCGGTATGTCAGAGTGAAAGAGGAGAAAGAAAGTAGTAAATAACTTCTGAATGCTCCTGGGAAGGTGTGAATTTTCTATTCACCTTTAAGCCGACTTCAGCAGGCATCAGTGGGATCACAGGGCGGGTTCCAGGCCAACACCCACAGCCAGCTGTCTTGCAGAGCCGCGATGTCAGAGAGCCTTTCTCCCGAGCTGAGCTTCAGGCCTGTTCCTTCAGCAAGCCGCAGCGGCACTGTCACTCAGCAGCTACTCCTT
Source organism: Microcebus murinus (assembly GCF_040939455.1). Lineage (NCBI taxonomy): Eukaryota > Metazoa > Chordata > Mammalia > Primates > Cheirogaleidae > Microcebus > Microcebus murinus. Next base: position 160,399,729 of record NC_134104.1, on the reverse strand, counting down.
TGTGGGGACAGTTTAGGGCAGGACAGGAGAGTGGGAGTCCTAAAACACAAGGCTCAGGGTATCTGCTCGCAGGACTCCGTGTTTTCTGCGATGAAAGAGACGGTTTCCCTGATGGCCTTGGAGCGCACAGGGAGCTGGCCCCAGCGGGGCTCTCTGGTGTGACTTGGCCCTCCCCTCTCTCCAGAGTGCGGGTTTTGTGGGTGTTGAATTAGCCCTCATCTCCGATGTCATTAGCAGCACCCCCAAAGATTCCCAAAGCATTATTTTAACCTATGTGTTTCGCTGATTAGAGGTGTTAGAAAGTGTATGCCAAACTTTTGGTTATTTTAACTAGTTCAGAAAAGAAAGACTAACATCAGTTTTGACAACAAACAAAACTAGTTTTTGTTCTATCAGTTATGTTTAAAAGATTCCAATTTCAAACTAAACACAATGTGTGGTTATTCTGTCAGCGATTTATATAGCCACCAGGGCGCCACAGTTACACGCTGCATACATCATTGTATTTTTAAAATGTACTTAATGAACTTTTTTTTTCTTTTCTAGTAACTACTTCATTGCCTTAAATGAATGCATTCCAATAGAATTTGTAACAAATGACCACTTTGTGTTTGCATTAATGCCAAACACGTTTAACAAATTTTTAACAAGGAACCCTGGCAAAATGCCAAACTCCAAGAGGGACACTGAAGGAATGCTATAAATTTAAACTAGATTTTACCTTTTCACATAACTCAGCAAGTGTCTTAGGTGTCTTGATATCTCGGGATTGTAGCATTTCTATTTTATGTCAGATGACTTGTACATTTTTATTATTTTTATTATTTAGGTTGTACCTATTTCCAGAGGACTTTTAAACTATGCAGCTATGTCTGAAGCAATATAAAAGCAGCTTAGATATTGATCTCTATTTCTGCAAAATTGTTCATATCTTATATAAGTTGGTAGATGCATATATGCATGTACCATTTCATAGGTACCAACATATCACTCTTTTTAATACGGCACAAGTCAACCAAGTATGTACAAAAACAACCAATTAGGACAATGGCTCTCAACTAGGGGCAGTTTTGACCCCCCAGGGATATTTGACAATATCCAGAGATGTTTTCCCATTGCCATTACTGGGAGAAGGGCAGTGCTGCTGGCGTCTGACGTGGAGCAGCCAGGCACGCTGCACACATCCTGCAGTGCACAGGACAGGCTCCTCGCCCGAGGTGTGCAGCCCCACATGTGTGTGGTGCTCAGACAGAGAAGTCCCGGAGCAGGGTGACAAGGCCTTTGGCCATGGGAAGTCTCTCAGGTTAAAGAAGGTAGGTATTCTTTTAAGAAAAAACTACAACCAAACACATTTCTAATCAAGCAATGTTTTAAAAATTGCATGGAGTACCTAACACTGTGTTAAGCGGCAGACTTCTGATTTTTACTTTCGTTGCCTTCTGCCCTTGAAAAGAAAAAAAGCCTATACTGTAGACTAGGGTGGTGCCGGGGCTGGCCGTTGGTTAGAGCTGTGGTCCCCAAGGTCCTGGTCTCGAACCAGGCAACCAGGTGGTGTTACTGCCTGAGCTCTGCCTCCCTTCCCCCGCCACTCCCACCCAACTGTGGGTGGAAAAATTGCGTCTGTGAAACCTAGGAAGGGGTGGGGCACACAGCAGGAGCGGGCAAGCGTTGCATCTGTGTCTGTAGCCGCTGCCCCTCCTGAGCTCTGTGCTCCCACCCCCACAGAAAACTGTCTTCCTGGGGACCGCTGGGCTCGAGCATGTGCGCATGTGCGAGGTCAAACTGGCCCAGGTACCGTAAAGATTGGGGACCGCTGGGCTCGAGCATGTGCGCATGTGCGAGGTCAAGCTGGCCCAGGTACCGTAAAGATTGGGGACCGCTGGGCTCGAGCATGTGCGCATGTGCGAGGTCAAGCTGCGAGGTACCGTAAAGATTGGGGACCGCTGGGCTTGAGCATGTGCGCATGTGCGAGGTCAAGCTGCGAGGTACCGTAAAGATTGGGGACCGCTGGGCTCGAGCATGTGCGCATGTGCGAGGTCAAGCTGCACGTGCCGAGCGCTGCCGCGGGCCGTGCGGCCGCGCAGGCGCCTCCCAGGCAAGGCCGGTGGGAGCAGTGAGCACGTCCCTGCCGCGGGCGCAGGTGTTCCGTGGACAAACCGCTTCATTTAATAGCTATGCAGCTATTGCAATGTATATTAGACAAATATTGGCTGCTATAGTATTCAAATCTTTCTGTAAAAACAAATTTACATAAGTAGTTAGAGAATGTTTTTAAAAGAAAAATACTAATTAAATCTTACAGATGTTGTGAAGAGATTACGAAAATGGGAAATTTACGACACAAAAGACTGAGGTTTAGGAAATTCTAGCTTCATAGTAAAGGGAATGGGCTCTGCAGGAAGGTGGGGAATTTGACCAAAAGCATTCAATCCTGCTAAGCTTCTGTTTCCTCGTCTGCACATGGGCTGTGAACCAATCGGGTCAGTACCATGGTGCTGTCAGCCTGCTGAAAACCGCCCTTGCAAAAGCACAGGGCGGTGGCAGGCAGCATGCGCCAAGTGTTAGCTGTTAATATAATTTTGACCGCAATGATAGCGACACAAATAAACCCTAGGGAGACATAGATGTGTATGCTGCTGTTTGACGCCCGCATTTCACATGTCTGAACCCCTCGTTTGCAACATTGCGGGGTTATACCCAGCCCTCAGCAAGCCCCGCGCCCGCAGGCGGCTGACAGACAGTCCTGAGCGCAGGCCGCCCGCCCTTTGGGCTCTGGAGTGTTACATTTCATTGCCCTGTGGAGCTGTAGGAGTCCACTCTCAAGGTAAAATGTTGCTCTCCACTCATAGTTTTGAATTATGGTTTCAAGGTGGTTGCTCCTATCAAGAAAATTAAATGATTTAACATAATTTGTTGCCACTTTGATCACAACAATAATAAATAAATCTTCATGAGGAAAACGGGAAACCCATTCCACCCCGTTTTAAAAGATGTTAAGTAATAACACAGATGTAGTTATAGATTTTTTTAAGCAGAAACGACTGTGTCGGTTTTCCGCGGGCAGAGTGTGCCGCGGAGCCGCCCTGCGGGACGCGGGCGCCCAGAAGGAGCCGCTCTCCCCTCAGAGCTCTCCCCTCAGAGCTCTCCCCTCAGAGCTCTCCCCTCAGAGCTCTCCCCTCAGAGCTCTCCCCTCAGAGCTCTCCCCTCAGAGCTCTCCCCTCAGACCGGCCCGTCAGTCAGTCCGTCGGGCTCCCTTTCTGCGGGCACCGCGCGCAGCGCGTTGGGGCGTCCGACCACGGCGACCGGCGTCTGTTTTTGTGCCTGGGGCACACCGCACACATTTGGAAAGCACATGGAGCGCGATGGACATTAACCCAGATGTCAAAAATAGCCTGCGTTTTACTGCTGCTATTAAACAGTTTCCCCTTTAACCCCTCCGTGTTTACCAAAGACCCCTTTCTCCCAGCCTGTTTCTGCAAATCACTACTGAAAGGGCAGGAGAAGAAAGCCATAATCGGGCAGGTGTCTTTATTCCAAAGAAAAACAGTCTGAAGGAATATTTGCGAGACCCCGCACGTTTATAGCCTGCTCTCCCTGGGCGCGGGTCCCAGGGCCGACTCTTAACTGCTGTGCTCAGTTGCCCACCCGCCCTCACGCCCGCAGCCCTGAGCCAAGTCGGGAGCAGACATCCCACCCAACACTGATTTTTTTTTTCCAGAAAGGAAATAGCTTTGTATTTTAATATGATACTAGTTACACATTCTTTGGTTTAAAAAAATCAAAAAAGTGCAAAAATAATTCTAAAAGAGAAACTTAAACACTAGTCAGAGATAAACACCACCAGAGATAAATATTAATAATTTGCTGGTATATAGACTTGCAAATGTTTATGTGTATAATGTGTGGGTTGACGCAAAAATGAGATTGAATTTACATATAAAATGGTAATCTGCTTTTTTCACTGAAAAGTTGTGGATATGTTTCCCTATTTAAAAAAATAGAGATCTATATAGTAATTGCCATCAGTCATTTAATACATTTTAAGCATCCCTATAAGAGCTCTCCATTCATTTGTAGGTGACACAGATTTTAAAATTCACATTCATTTATTAATTTTTATACCTATTTGTTGTCTGTCTTCCTCCTGAGAATACAGGCTTCATGAAGGCATAGATCTTGTCTGTTTTTCTCACTATTTTATCCCTGGTACCTGACACACAGAGGTGACTTTGCATAATAAATCACCCTGAATTTATGATGTCATAGTTTTGTAGATAGGGCAGAAGTCCAGATGGGCTCAGCTGAGTTCCCTACTTAGCATCTCATAAAGCCAAAGTCAAAGTGGACTTTGCTGGACTAATCTGCAGGCTCTGGGGAAGCATCCACCTCCAAGCTCATTTGGGTTCTTTGTAGAATTCAGTTCCTGTGGTTGTAGGACTGAGTCTCTGTTTCCTTGCTGGCTGTCAGCTGGGGGCTACTCTCGCATCCTAAAGGAAGCTCTCAGGTCCTTGCCCTGTGGCTCCCTCGTCTCAGCACAGCAAATCCCTAAGCAGGAGAAAAACCTCTGCTATGAAAGGGCTCCTGACATTAAATTAGGTCTATTCAGATTATCTCCTTTCAGGCTAATTTAAAGTCAACTGATTAGTAACCTTAATTACATCTGTAAGGTAACTAAGCATGGTTTGATACATTCTCAGTCCCAGTACCAGGGATTAGGGTAGGAAGTATTGAGGGGGGAGGATTTTTCTGATTCTTTCTGGTCTAGTTGCTCTCTAATATCTGTGGAGTGAATGAGTGAATCAGCCTGTTTCAGGCACTGTGCAAAGCAAGTGGGCAAGACTGGCTTGCCCTGTCCTCATAGAGCTCACGGTCTAGACTGTGGCTGTCCGATAGAAATATAATGTAAGCCACAGCTGGAACTTTTAGTTTATTTTACTATTAGCCACATTTTTAAAAGTAATAAGAAATAGGTGAAATTAATGGCAATATATTTTATTTGATCCAATATATCCAAAATATCATTTTAACATAGTCAATATAAAAAATTGTTACTGAGATAGTTAACATTCTTCACATTAAATCTTCAAAATCTTGTTGTATTTTACGCTCATAGAACATCTCAATTTGGACTAGCAACATTTCGAGTGCTCAGTGGCCACATATGGCCAGTGGTGGCCACTGGACAGCACAGGTCTGGACAGTTGGCCAGAAGGGGCCCTGCAGTGTGTGCGGGACTTCCCACTCTGTACCATACCGGGGAGGGCCAGGAAAGGCTTCCTGGGAAGACGCAGCGTCTAAGCTGAGATTGAAGAATACAGGGGGCTGGATCAGAGCAAGAGTTGGTGTAATGCATGTCGGGAAGAAAGGTGTGTTTGTGAGATTAGGACTGCAGAGGCAAGTTCGGCGTAGGGGGGACATGAAGAGTGGAATGTCGGGGTAAGCGTAGAGCTAGAGAGCGAGGGGCCGGGTGGGGCTCCCCAGGGCCCGGAGTCCCGCATCCTGCATCCCGAGGGCGATGGGCCATAAACAGGGCTGGTTGTGGGGCTGTGAACAGTGAACGGGACGCACTGGAGTGGAGGGCACCATGGAAATAGCACTGCGGCTGCTCAGTGGGGATCAGGGCTGGCTGCTGAAACGAGGATGCTCAGAAGGGTTAGGGCCGCTGTGACCATCCAGGTGGGGAGGGACTGGCCAGGGGTCATCTCACAGTGGGTGGCAACCGGGATTGCCTCATTGCTGGAAGGCAGGATTCCTTTTTAATTTTTTTTAAAGCATATACTTGTTTGCCCCTCAAGAATGGATCATCTGCATTTCTTACTGCTGGCTGTGTCATTTGAGGTTTGGTTGTTTCTTCCCCACCCGCCCCCCCAAACCCATCTAGGCCTCCTAGGGAATAGATTGTTTGATTGCAGGAATGGCAACACTTTTTGAGAGTTCTCTTGTCTGCAGCATGAACCTTACCCAAAGGCTGTGCACTGCAAGTGTGAGGCACTGTATTCTGCCTTGCGACCTGTAACCCAGCTGGAAATCTTTCTCACAACTGAATAAATGATTGTTCTTTGCTACTTTATCTTGGAAAAACATCAAGGACATCGGACATTCACTGTAATTATTTTTCACTCGTTTCCCCATCTGTAAAATATGACCTGTATAGTTTAATACTACTTTGGGTTTCTCTTTACTTTTTAATTATGTGGCCTTTTAATATATTGTCAACCCTTTAAAAGGATGATTAAGAAATGCTTAATACACAAAAGAATTAGAGCTATGCACAGCTCATGAAACAGAAAGCGTGCTCTGACTTACAATTTTCATACAAAGTTTGCAGAGATTTTATGTGCCAGAATGAGTAATATGATCTGCTCTAGGAACTCTCTAACGTTCTGGCTCTGCAAAAGTCATTTTTTGCCCCGATTCAAATTTCTTAACCAAAAGGGTTACACCAAGCTCCTCAGAGTATGAATTAGCAGAGTTCATCCAAGCCACATATTTCACTTGCACTACTTAACGGCGGCTTGAAATAGCCACCTGCCCGCGCAGACACGGGGCCATTCTCGTTCGTTGGTGAGACTCAAGAAATGCTGTGTATCAACCACCAAACCAGATACCTCAGGCTACATGTGAAACGTGGCTTGCATGTGCTTGAGTGTGCGTACGTATTTGATCTTCCCCCTCCTTGCCATATCCCCAGATAGCTGCACTGTTATGCCTGGAAACCCTGAGGCTCAAAGGCCATATGTGGATGACAATGGGACAGTCACACAAGGGTGAGCGTCAGCAGGGAAGAAAGTCATCAATTGAAGCAGTGGCGTGGGATGGTCTCCTCGTCTCACCTGTTGCACCTGTTGCAATTCCCAGGTTGCAATTGTATCTGCGCACAGGGCCCCTCACTGGGACAGGGAGAAAACTTGGGGCACTGCTGGATACCTGTTCCCTGGGGCATGAGGTGTGCAAATGGATGGCCGTGGCATCTATGTTTGGCATTAAACGTATGCAAGCATTTGGATGTGAGGATGAAAGCCAGCTTTGTTTTGATCTTCTCTATTTAAGGAAATGCCAACATTCTTTTAAAAACTTTTTTATTGTGGCAAAATATACATAACATAAAATTTACCATTTTTACCTTTCAGCATACATCTTGGTGGCATTAAGTACCTTCCTAGGGTTTTAAAACCATTACCACTATTCATTTCTAAAACTTTTAATTGCTCCCAACAGAAACTTCAGACCCATTGTTAAGTAACTCCCCATTCTACCCTCCCCTCGGCCCCTGGGAACCTCTAATCTATTATCTGCATCTACAAATTTGTTCTGGATATTTCATATAAGTGGAATCATGCAGTATTTATCTTCTTTTGTCTGGTTTATTTCACTTTCCATGGTGACTTCAAGGTTCATCCATGTTGTAGCATGTCTCAGAACTTCATTTCTTTTTATGGCTTAACAATACTCCATTGTGTGTATGTAACACATTTTGTTTATCCAGTCATCTGTTGATGGCACTTTGGGCTATTGTGAATAATGGTGCTATGGATATTTATGTACAAGTATTTGTTTGAGTCCCTGTTTTCAGTTTTTTAGAGTATATACCTAGGATTAGAATTGCTGGGTCCAGTATTCTTTTAAATTGTTGCTCTTAGATGGTTTTTAAATGAATGTTAAGTTTTCTGGTGTCTTGATCATCTTTAATTCTCTAACCTCTATAATAAAGTCAAATTAAAAATAATTTTAAAATTGTAGTCATGGTAGAAAAGTATATAGAGAAAAAATTGACACATACTCTGATTATGTGGAAATAATCATGGAATATTTCCCTTCAATTTCTTTTTGTATATCAAGAGATATTTACAGATAGCCATTACATATTTTGAAAAAGGCCTCTTCTCATATGTGCTTGCAGGACATAATTAACTTTCTGTTCGCTTTGTCCTTCCTCTGTGCTTCTCCTCATTGTCCCCTCCCCACTTCTACCCATCCTAATCGATGAGAGTGGTGGCCTGAGGCCGGTGCAGGGGTAAGGAGAGGGAGGGCTTCTGCCAGGATGATCTCGGATGGTGCTGCCAGTTCCTTTCCCTGCTAAATCATGTGCTTTCTTGTTGCAGCTATCGGAAGGGCTGAAAAAAGAGAAAACGCAGCTCTGCAGCAATATTCTGATAATCTATTGCAGCGAGGCTCACACCACTGTCCACCACCACCTGGAGCAGCTCATCAGCACCGAACGGGAGTTTTCATTTTCATTATTGAGCGGGATTCTGTTCTACTTGATATTTCCTTCATCACCTTCTGTCATTCCTCATGGATTCAGATATGTTGGAAAGGAAGAATGCAGAGGAGGAGAAAAATGACAGATCTTCTGTTTTTGTTGGGATTTAGGCATTCAAAATGTGATCGTCTTTTCTGAATGTCACTACTGGATAACATTTTATTTATGTTACTTAAATATCATTGGGTAAATTCAAACTCCATGGGATTTTAAGTATGGATTCAGCTTCTGTTGGGCAACTAGCCTCATCTCCAGTTATTCTGCTGGTTCAGTCTAAGTGGTCATTCCTAATGCATTAGATTATCAAAAAGTGTCAGTTTGCTGTGAGCGAGTGGTGTTGGCAGTGTTTGTATACCATGATGCATAGAGTTTTTGACAAAGAAACCAAAACACCAAAACTTGCGAGCCTTTACCCTCCTCTATTTCTTTAAGCTGCTGTTTGAAGAACCGCATTTTGATGGTGTAAGCAGTAGTTACCTCTGGGCCAGGTTGGAAATGAAATCAATTTTTTAAACCACTAATACTTGCCAAGAAATCGCCTTATGAGAACATGGTCTGTGTCTCTGACAATGCATGGCACATCTAACCTAATCATTCATAATTTTATCTACCCCAGTCATGTACTGGGGATGGCAAAAGCCTGAGGCACCTGCACATCTTTGTTCCACGTGTTCCATGCACCCCCACAGCCTGATGTGGCCGAGCCTCAGACTCTTGCCACTCCCATACATGCAGGTCTCCGTGAGGAATCTGGGACTCATTCACATTTCAGGGTCCAAATGCTGTGCAAGCAGTCTAAGCTTAAATCTTCTGTAAATGAAGGGTCATTTCTCATTTTTTTTTAAATGTCTGCAACATGGATTCCAAAGCATTTTCAGCATCAAACATGAAAACATTGATGAATGAGAAACAATCACAAAAGCTGTGTATCTGTAAATAGCTCTACACAACATGTATGTGGATACAGAGTCATTATTTAAAGCACATGCCAGGGAAAGAGACCAAATTTTGAGGTCTTTGACATACAGTGACATGGTACTAAGGAGAATTAAACTCCTACTGCTTCTTTGGAATATTAAAAAAACTAAAGTTGTTATAATTTCATGAAACTCAAAACTGAGTCTGGCAAACACGTGCAACTCTCGTATTGATCCATTTTCTTGTCAATGGAAGAAACTCTTCCATGTGTATGCAAGTGGGAGATGAAAGCCTGCATTTGTAAAGGACAAACAGTGAATTTAAGCATGAGTGGCCTTAATAAATATAGTTGTCTTTCTTTGCTGCTGTGGAAAGGTTTCTAAACATATATTCCTAAAGTCTTGCATTGAATTTAGTTAGTATTACTTTTTAAAATGTTGGTGCAATTAACTCTGGACCTCTCTCGTGAGCCATAGAGATATTTAAAAGACAGATATCTTATTTGTTGAGGAAGATGAAACTGTCTCTGAGTTGCACCATTCATTGTTGGTGCATTAGGAGTAGTATATTTAAGCAGGTTTCTTGCTTCTGGCTTTGTTCTTGTCGTAAGTATAATGAACTGTGTAAAGCTTACATGTTGCATAAACAATCCAAATACATTCATGTTTTAAAAGTTTGTCCTTTAACTATCTAAGGGATCTAGATCTTGGTTGAAGAAGTGAGCAGAGTTCTTTGCAAGCTCATTTAGCACATTTTGACACAATGTCCCATTGAAAACCCAGGCCACAAATGGACCCCCATGAACGGTTTGGATGTCCTCAGAGGAGTGGTTGTCACTGCCTCCTAAACCAGGTCTTGACCTGAACTCTGCAACTGAATACTTGAAGTAGGAAGTAGGAAATCCAGTAGGGAAAATAGGGTCCTTGAAACAGAAAAAATAACCAACCATGTATAGTTAGCTGTTTCTACATATGTGCCAATTTTGTCACAGCTATTGGTTGGGGGGTCATTTTTGCCCTGCTTTTGTTGGTTAAAAGTATGATTGATCTTACCTTGATGGGGGCATAGGGTTTGGTCCCTTAAAAATTAAATTCTATCTAACATAGCATCCTTTTTCCATTTTATGTGATATTCTCTGATGTTTAGGGGTTACAAAAAATATCCCTTTTCACCTATTAAAAATAGTCTTTGGGTTTACAACTAACACTGTGATATGGGGAGGATATTTCCTTTGCGCAAACTTTAGCAGGTTTCCTTCTAATCATAATGTAGTTGAAAAAAAGGTCAGGCTAACATTTAGGAGAAGTTGGTCTTATTTTGTGCAAAAGCAGGCTTGTACTTTATACCCCATTTGATTTTGATGTACAGTCTCAATTTTGTATTTAATGATTTTTGTGTATCCAGTATGCTCGTTAACAGCGTGTCAACTTTCATTTGAAAGTAGGTTTCAATTTACTTTTTAAACAGTGTTTATGACGAGACCTCAAACGTGTTGACATAAGCTCTATCTGCAATGTTTTTGTGTAGAGTGGCGATTGAATGCTGCCGGGGTCAGCGTACCTAATTCCCCAGACCCTCGTTTGATAGTGCTTCTTGTGACATTTCTTCAAGTGAGTGGCATGTGGGTTGTGATATTGATCATGTGATTATGGACATTGATATGAAAAAAATAAATAAAACTAAAGAACCCTTGAAACTACCAGTGGGCATGAATTAGCCAGTCATTGTAACCTCGTGTCTAGTAGAAGAACAATGTACATGGTATGTACAGTTCATAAATTTGTTACCATGTGTATGAGAAGTACTTTGTGCTGACCGCCTTATTTAGATTCATCAAATAAACCTTGTTTCTTTCTGAAGTGAGTTTATTCTATTGGCAATAAATGCTCTAACTGTGGTGGTTTCTAATCTTTTGGGGGTCATGGATGGATTCCTATGGACTTGAAGAAAAAAGAAAGAAAAAAGGGAAGTTATTGGCTCACGTAACTGGAGAGTCCAAGACATAAATCTTTCTTTATGTATGACTGGACCTAGAGATTCAAATTGGGAAATTTGAGTGATTGGTGGTGTCTCCCTTCTTCTTTCCCTCCCTTGTTCCCTTCCCATTTTACTTTTCTCTCTTTCTCTGTCATTCTATTCCCCTTTCTCCATCTGTCCTTGTCCCTCCCTCTCTCCCTTTTTTTTCTTTTCCCTTCCTCTTCGTCTCCTTGTTTTCCTCTGCGCCTTGCACTGAGCTGGCTCTCCTCTCTGCTGAGCTCTCTCCACTTGGTGGCAAAGATGGGTCCCAGAAGCTTTGAGCGTTTCTGGTTTGTAGAGGAGAGAGCCTGTCTCTCCCAGCATCCACAAACGTCCCCTAAAGGGACACTTACTGGCTCTTTTTGGATTGTGCAGCCTTTTCCGAGGGAATTGAGAGGAAGAGGCCATGTGATTGACAGCCTCGCTGGTCATGGGAAGGGCAGCTTCCAATGGGGAAAATCGATTCTATTCTAGAAGAGAGAGACGAGAGAGCTGGGCAAGTAAAGATAATAGTTAGTCCTGCCACCACTTGGATGCACACACAATGGTCCCGCGTCGGCTCCCCAGCCTTCACCGCCTGCCTGTGGGTCGCAAGGAAGAGCCTCTTTGCTAGAGGTCCTTTTTGAGCCTACAAAACTAGCTCCTGGTTCTCCTCAAGGTTTGAATTATATTCCAGGGAATGAATTTCCAATTCTTACCATGATTAAAATCAATGAGTGATTGTCAGAAATAGAAAGCATGAACATGTTAGATGTCATGTAATCCAACACCCTCATTTTACTAGTTAGGGAAACTGAGGCCCAGTCAAGTGATTGATCCAAACATACATGGTAAGTTCATGGCAATCCAAGAGCTCTGGAAACAGGAATCTGTGTCTCTGAATGCTCTTTGGGAAGGATAGGAAGGGACAAATCTCCCTCCAGCTAACCCTTGACAACGTGGAGGAAATACCTTGCGGCTTCTGTGATTTATGGCTTCAAAGTCGCCAGGTGTGAAATACCCTCACAGTCAGGCACTTTGGGGGGACCTGAAAGGTTGTTTTCCCTTTTCACTTTAGTGCCTGTTTGTAGAAAGAGAACTTTTGTTGTGCAAGAATTTCTTATATCATAGAACTTCCTAAGCAGAGGCTTGCATTCAGGCCTGGCTATGTAAACCCAGCTGGCCAGATGGAAACCTAGGCTGCTTTTATTTCTTTTCTTTTCTTTTTTTCAAATAGAGACAGGGTCTCGCTCTGTTGCCCTGGCTGAAACTCCTGAGCTCAAACCATCCTCCTGCCTCAGCCTCCCAAGTAGCTGGGACTACAGGTGTGTGTCACCACACCAGTCTCGCTATGTTTCTCAGGCTGGTCTCAACTCCTGACCTCAAGGGATCCTCCCACCTCTGGCTCCCAAAGTGCTTGGATTACAAGCATGAGCTACTGCACCTGACTGACCTCTGCTTCTTTACCCACAAACCAGTCTTTTTGGTAAGAAAGTTACCAGTCTACACACTGCTGACTCAAACTACAGGTTAACCTGTACCTTTAATTCCACTAAAGCATATAGACTTAATTTTAGTACTTGTGAGGTTTTAACCTTAAAAGTGTACCCTGACTGCTTCTAGTATCTGTAAATTGCTCTTACAAAAGCAGTTTACAGATACTAGAGACATTCTAATGGAGAGACATTCTAATTCTTAGAATTGCTGATGCATAATAAATATACTAATATTAATAGTTAATACACACAGATAATAAATAACTGAACATTGCCAAGCATTTGCTAGGAGCCAGGCTGTGGTGCTAAGGACTTCTCTGCATTGATTCTGTTTATTCCTGACAACAGTTCCATGAGGTAGCTTCTGTCATGAGCCACATTTTACAGGGAAGGAAATGGAGGCCCACAGAGGTGACCAGAAACAGCACGAAATTATAGAGCACTTATTTGGTGCCAGAACTGTGCTAAATGCTGTGCTCACATGAGCTCATTTATTCTCACCGTAATCCCATGAGGCAGGAACTATCATTGTCCTCACTTCACAGACTAGGAAAACAAGGCGCTGGGAGCTTGCATGCCTCACTCAGGGCCCCCCAGAGAGTAAGTGGTGGAGCCCCTCTGCTTAGGGGGTGTGTTGGGCCCCGGGTCAGACAGGTGACACATGAGAGGCTGTGCTCTGAGTGTCACTTGTGTCCACCCGGCAGCGTGTCCCCATGGCACTTGGCCTCCAGCATGGGCACACAGCTTACAGGGCCTGCTGGAACTGGGAGTCTCATCACTCACTGCCACAGTTGACCCCTGTCACAAGAGAACGTACTGCCATGCTTCAGGCTGCGGATCCCAACGGCAATCACGCCACATGTGAGCCTAGACGAGGCTTAGTGCTTCGGGTCTAACCCTGCTACCCGTGGGCTTCTTGTGCTCCTTCTCAGCCCGCAGACCCCGGGCATCAGTACTTCTGACCTCCTTAGTTGCTCAAATAAGATATTCAGGGGAATATATCAAGCAATAGATTTGAGAAGAAAAGCTTTTTATCAGGAATCATTGCTCCCTGCCACCACATGTTCAAATCTCAAATAATACCAGGAGAAAGCCAACGCATAATACAGAAGGAGACATACTGCATGATTCTGTTCATATAAAGCTAGGAAAAAAAAGTTTATCTAGGAGTTGAGGCTAGGAGTTGAGATTCTTAACCTTGTAATTAGCTACATGGTCACATTAAATTTGTGAAAATTCATCAAGAGATATGGTTATGATTTATATACTTTTCTGTATGTCATATCTCATTTCAAAGGTTTACCCTAAAAAATGTTTAATACCATTAAGCATGAATTCAGTTTCAAATCACAGAAATTGGAAAACTAAGGCCTGTGGAAGAAATTTAGGCTTCAGAGATTTCTTGTTTGGCCAGCACCGTGTCTTAAAAATTTTTGATAGAGCAGTAAAGGTAAGTGTGGAGTCTGGGAGCTTGGGAAAATGTTAGATATACTTGCCATTTCTCTGTTGTTCCCACTTCCCCCTAAAATGTTATACCTGGCCAACTTCACCCCGGTGCGTGCCCTGCCTGGCCTCTGAATGCATTTGCATTTATAGCCCCTGTTGAAATCCTGACTCCAAAATATGCCAAACAAGTAACCCAAGGCTGGTCACTCAGTCTCTCTGTGCAACTCATCCTGCAATTGTAATACCGTCCCAGAAGGTTCAGGATTTTTTATTTAAACAATGATCAAATGATCTTTTAACACAATGCAAGCCACATTAAATAACTGAGCAAATGGAAGTGATTAGTGCTATTATCAGCAGTACCAATATAAATAAAAAATTTAATGAAATGGAATTGACGGTCGCTTGCTGCCTCCCAGAGATTCTCTCCTAAGAACTGCTGCGGCGCTGGTCCTTGTTCAGATCCCATTTGCCACGTCAGGGTTTTTCTTGACCACGTTTAATAACCAGTTTCCAGATCTGGATATTGGGGGCTGTAAATTTCCCTGGTTACTGTTGCCAATGACAGGGAAGGAAAGACTTGTGTAATTACCACTTGTACTTCCACAAAACACTCACTCAAGTCGAGAGCAAGGGTTTTGGACAATAAAACACCAGATTTTAAAAATTCAGGAAAGACCTGCCCAACTTGTGTGATAAGAAGTGTGTGTCTGAAAAAAAAAAAAAAAAAGAAATGTGTGTCTGGTTAGAAAAACAGAAGAAGGTCTAATGTTGGTGTGGCTTACATAAGCACTACCAGAAGCTTTTGGTTTGGATAGGACCATTGCCTCCTTCCCACCAAAATGCGGCATATTCACATACCTGTAAAGTAAATTAAGGTGTTAGGATTAGCCACAGGTTGGTGGGGAATCAATACCTTTGCCTGTGGCCAAAATCCATGGCTTTGGTTTTTAATGCTCCTTTTGTAACGCAGTTGCCTTTCTTGGTTGATTTTATGGCATGATACTATTCAACATCCTTCAAACAAGGTAGCTTAGTGGCTTCTGTGGAAATATCTCAAGCAACATACTAGGACTTTTGGAAATATTAATACACCATAATTCCATCTGGAGATACTCAAGCTAGTCCTTTGCAAGGTGTTAGATTTGGGCCCCAAACCCTAGTTGATTATGCTCTGGTTTCTGAGCATAATGTTTTCAGTTTACAAGAAAGGAGGTGGAAGAAGGTTGCAGGAAAGGAATTGTCTTGCCTTTGGATTCCTCCAAAGTGTTTGATTTTTAGAAAGAAGAAAATCAATAAGCTTTTATTTATTTTTTTCCCCTCGTAGGGTCAGTGCGTTGGCAAGATATCATTCCTGCAGTAGGTTTGGTGCTTCTGGAAGAAGCTGACCACATCAGAACTGGACCAAAGGGGGTGGAGAACAGGTTGAGCAGATTGAGCAGTGATATGGGATAGAACTGGAATTTCTTAGGGCAACCAGTCCTAAATCTCCTGTTCTTCCAGAAATTATGAAGTCATGGGAAAAGAATTTCTCCAAGAGTCTGATTTGGCTGTTCAAAGAAACTGAAATTCAATAAATCCAGAAGTGGCCACTGTGAATTCTTAAAGAACAAGCTCATAGCATGACATGTGGCCATTTGTAAAAGTGTGGATGTCCTCCCACCAAGCTAATGAAATGGGGCATTATTTTCCTTCTGAGAATAAAAGTTTCACCAAAATCTTACTTTGCCCCAAACCAGTCAAAATAGATAACAGAGTAGTTGATTTTAAATCACCAAAGACTGAAGTATGTAGAAAGGAATAAAAATTTGCTCCAGGTATTTGGAGGGGCAGGGCCTTTTGCAAAATTGGACAAGAGAGATCATTAGCAGAATTTTCTCCAGTAGACCAATTTTCTGTGCATATGCCCTTGGAATTGTTAGCTCAAAGCATAGATTTCTTCTGGCTCACCTAGAAGTCTTCTCTTTTCCTAACCTATGATTTTAGATCATGCAATTTTACCTACTGTCAAAAGTATACAGCTGAAACGAGTAAAGAATATTTGACTAAAGAGTGATGGTGAGCTCAAAGGTGAGTAATTGGATTCCAGATTTTGTACAATTCAAAGAGAGTTTATGTTCATCTTTTCTCAGTCTCAACATCAGAGAAATTGCAAGATGCTCCCTAAATCTTTTTATGTTCTACAAATTATCTGAAGAAAAGAACACATAAGCAGCACTTCTTCTTAGAACAATCCTCCCTTTATCCCCCAAAACTGTGTCTGTAGGCATGATTAAATGTAACAGAGCTAGGTAAAATGGATACCACATTTGGAGCAAGAAACAAGGAGCTTTATTTTTTTCAGCCAGCACTTTGGAAAAATCTAATGCCGGTTTGGACATTGATATTAAACCAATGCGTATAAATCTACTCAAATGCAACTGCAGAAATTTCATTCAAGGCTGGTTGCTTCATGCTAAGGACATATAATTGGATATTAGCACATGGTGTTAGCTGGCCAATCAGTTTGTGCATTTGATTGGAATTTCAGAAGATAACTATTTCATTCCCAGGTCTGTCTGTGGCTCACCATTTGACCTCTGACTAATTGCTTAATCTCTCTTGGCTTCAGATTTTCTATCTCAAAAATGAGAATAATAATAACTTCCAACTACCTGTCTCATCCGGGTATTGAGTGCATTAATGGGGTCATGTTTGTAAAGTCCTGGAAAATTCTCAAGAGAGAAAACGTTCCACCTCCTTTGTGATTCTGGTTGGTAATGTTTTAGGGCCATAGGTGGGTAGGGCTGCCTTTAATGGAGGCATTATTACAGAAGAATGTTCTCTGCTTCCTTATAACCAAGGAATGGCTCCTTTCAAAAGCAGAGTTTTTCATCACTGTGAAATCTCTAATTCTCTTTGTTGGTGCAACAATCTGGAACTCCTGTGATAAACCAAGCTTTCTCTTCTGTCTAAACACACGTGGAGCTCTGAGGAAGTAACTACGATTTCAGGGCCACAGGGAATTAATTCAGTAATTCATAGACTTTTGGGGTCAAACAGACTTGAGTTGAGCCCTGTCTCTGCCACTTCCTGGCTGGGTGACCCTGAGCAAACCGCTCAACATTCCTGCACTACCTTTATACTTAGCACAATGTCCGACACATGAAAAGCTGCCGGGAAATATTATCCACTTGAATAGTACGTGTCGTGGTAACGGCATTTATTCTCTAGTGACATGAAGAATTATAATGAGTACTTGTTCTTAGTTAACCCAAACTTAACTCACTAGTGCTTGTGCTTAACCAGAACCTAGCACAGCCATCCATTCATGATAACTTCATTTTGTGAGCACTTTGGATTTAGGACAATGGCAAATCAAAGGAGACAACTTTGTGTCAGGGACTTATGCAAATTCCCAGAGTGCATTTTTCCATCATCACTGATTTAGCCCAGTCTTCTGGCTTTCCAGGTGTAGCACTGCAGAGCAGCTCCGAAGAGTGACATTTACTGAGAACAAATTACATGCCAAGCATTATGCTAAACACTGAATATCTTCTCATCTTGTAGTCCCAACAGCTCAGTGAAGTGGGTACTATTGGCGATCCCTTTTACAGAAGGGAAAACCAAAGTTTGGTGACTTTAAGTCATTTATGCAGTGCCACATGGTTATTAGACAGAGAAACTGGGTTTTAATCCTCACTCTGGCTCCAGTGTTCTGTCCTAACCCAGTGCTGTCCAGTAGAAAATAATGCATGCCATGGATGTAATTTTACATTTGCTAGTAGTCATAGTTTTCAAGAAAGGAAAAAGAAGCAGGAGAAATTAATTACGATAATATATTTCCTTTTATATATCCAAAATATTGTCATTTCCACACATATTCAGTATAGAAATTGTTAGTGAGATACTCGATTTTGGTGCCATCTTTGAAAGCTGGTTTATGTTTACACGGTGGCCCACCTAGACGTGGACTAGCCGCACGCTTCTGGTGCTCGCAGTCGTGTGCGGATCGCGATCACTGCGCTGGGCAGCACAGCTCTGACCCAGGTGCCATTTCTGAAGACTGTGGCAACTGGGTTTACCAGACTCTATTTACTGAGGGAAAACCACTAGATTTTCCATTTTCCACAGAAATGATACAAAGAGGATGTTTAGATACGTAATAGGAGTTTAACGTGTTAATTTTTACATTCTGGAGTTACCGAACAATTCACTGTCTAAGGATAGCTCTTTCCTAGAACATGCTGCTGCTGAGCTCTTACTTTGTCGTATGTCCTATGTCTATTTGTACAAGTTTTTGCCTGTGACAATTGAATGAATGAATATATTTGCTACTGTGGGGGAGGAAGATCTGTCAGGCAGGGAAGATGTGGAAGCTCCAGAAGGGCAGGAATTTTATTTAGTTTTTGCACAGCCCTGTAGCCCTGCCTGGTACATCGGAGGCCTGCAATAAGTATATTTTTGTGAAATAAATTGCTGAATCCACATAGAGAAATTAGCTATTTTAGATTTTATTGCTAACAAGCATAGGGAATCTCAAACCCTTCTTTCTCCCCTGTGAGAATTTAGAGAATTTAGATTTTAAGACCCAAAGTGAAACCCTAATGGATTTAGTTTACTTAAACCATTTAATTTATGTTTCCAAATGAAATAGCATCAGAAAGACCACAAAATTCAGGTCTATTTTTAAAAGCCAGTTGCTGGCTTGCCCACTTGCAGTCCCCAGTGTTGAAGCCAGCTGTCCTGTCGAGGCGGGCATGTCACAGACTAGATCACTCATCTCTCGGGCCAGAGTGCCTGTCTCAAGAGAGAACCTTCACAGACGGTCTTCCCGGCCTGGACTAGCTGCGTTAGTCTGTGTCACATGACTCTTTTCAGATGGCCAGACCTGAGTCACATGCCCTTACCATGAGTCAGCGGGTAGAGCTGGCCCCACCAAATCCCCTAACCTGGAAGGAGAGTATAGGTGAGTCCTCAATGGAGAATCAGATGTTCTGACAGGGGAAGGAGGAATTGGTGTTGGACAGGTGTCCAGACTGGATGTCCTGTCTCCGCAGCTGACGTGATCCTTTGCCTTCTTTCTTTAGTAGTGGGTCTGCTTTTCCTCCTTGCTGTGTCTCACATACCTCATTGTGTAGCATTAACAGTGTTACTCTTATCATCTTTATTGCACGTGCTTGGATACCCTGCTTTATCGTAAGCCCTCGAGAGCAGAGCTATCGCTCATTTATTTCTGCGTCCCCAATGCTTAGCATAACTCCCAGCACATGGCAGAAAATCTGGGGAAGTTTGCCAAAAAGGAAGAAATGGATGAGCTACTTGGGAATCAAGTCCCTGGCGTGGGTGACACTGTTCAAAGGTATGGACATGGCGCCGAGGCCCAAATAAAAACTCCATCCTGAATAGCGACAAATGTCACATGAGGAATATGCCTGAAAGCACAGTGAAGAATGCACCATTGTGAAACTGCACATCCGGGTTCAAAACAAGACAAAGAAGCAATCTAATTTTGGCCTTGTGAACACTTCATCAAGTGCACGGCAACATGCAAACGATTATAATTTTGATTTAAACACGAGTATGGTATTTGATATCCTACAGACTCAATCTCTGTAGACCAAGAGTAGAGAGCAAATGCAATTCTTTGTCAGTACTCTTCTGGGAGAGTTGTCCCGGCACCTTTCTTTCTCCCTGATTCCCTTCTCCACCCCTTCCTCTGTCCTTCCCACCTCTCTGCTATCATCTCTCCCATCTCTCTCCTCTGCTTTCTTCCCCTTGTTTCTCCTCCTCTTTTTCTACATCTTCTCTCTGCTTTTGTTGTTAGAAATCAGCATTGATTTACAGAGCTCATTTAAATTCTGCCTATGTGACCTTGTTTCACATTTTTGAGCTTACTTTTCTTACCTGTAACATTGGGATAATAATATCCCTTACTAATATTCCAGTCAGATTCAGTGATATCATCTATATAAAATGCTCAGCACAGACTAAAGTGAACTCTTTGGGAGAGAAGTGGGGGAAATTTTTATTTTCTTTAGGGTAGTCAAGACTGTAAAAGAGAGACTATTTTGGTTATAAATTCCCCCCCTTTCAAATCAGAGTCCAAAGTTCTTCTGTCCCCGGAGCGTCACATTCGATGTCAGTGCTTGGAAGCCCCAGCAGTGACTGCGGCGTGTTTGTCTTCTAACGCTGACTGACCCACTCTGCTGCTGGACCCCCTTTGGACAGACATCTAGAGTTAGCCAGCAGCACAGGCGGTATCCCCACTGTGGCACTTGGGCTTTAAGCCCTGTCAGCTCTGTTCCAGAACTACTTGGGTAAGAGGCCACAGATCCAATGACTTTGTGCACACAGCTATAACATCCAGCATATGCTTACAGTCACATTTTGGGAGCTCCCACCTCACATGTACCTTTGAGAATTTCTTCTAGAGCCTGTTCAAGTCTGGCACTTAGCAAGTGTTCAACAAGTATCTATCTATTGACTAAAAACAATGGACATACCAAAATGATCTGGCATGTCGAATACTAATTTGATGGGTGAATGAATGAGTGTGCCATAAATGCTTGTGAAATGAATGGTTGATGATCCACAGTAGGTGATTATAAATACTTGTTGAATGAACAGACGAGTGAATGAATGAATAGCGTATCAGTCATGTCTGTGGCCATTCTTTCCATACGTTTTTAACTGCCCTTTGATTTATTTTTTGCAGTTATAATTTAGTCCCAATAAACTGACTCTCTAAATTTATGATTTGTTTTTATTTTCTGTTGGTGAATTTTGAAATAGATTCTGATGTCCTCTGGATTAAGTCCCATTTTCAAATAGCCAAGAGATATTTCCAAACTTCCTTGAATTGAGCATGCCTGCAGAACAAGGGCGGGCGGCGCTTATGTGCCAACTAATCTCTGTTATGACATGTCTGCATGACTGAGGGCCGAGGGCTGTGGGGGAAGACCGCACTCCTGGGTTGAGCAGAAGAGGGTTGTCCACAAATGACTCGTGAGCGGAGCCATCGTGTTCCTGTATATACTCAGTAGATATATGTACCTGCTGGAATAGGTGAATTTAATCCTTTGCCATTATTCATTTCACTTTTCTGAATTCTGTGGTATTTCCAAAGAGTGACTGCTTTTCTTCTGGGTTAAGTAGAAATCTTTGCTTAAGTCAAAATCACTTACTTTAAATACATTCAGTGACATTGAGATCTTTTACCCTGGGAGTGTTTCTCATATTTTTTCAAAGTCAATGAATTGTTATTTGACCTTAATGAACACTTATAGATCACTGAATTGAGGATTAAACTGAGTAGAGAAAAAAAAAAGCTTTTATCTGAAATTCACTGATTTACTGAGAAATATTTGGGAAGTCATAACAGAGTCCTTTTATTTGGCATTGATGATGACAGCAGCAAAGTATACAAAATTAAAAGGGCTTGGGATTTAATTCTGCTATTTAGAATTATTTGAGGTCCTTTTAAGGAGTTTTGGAATATTTGCATAGGAGAAAAAATCATATTAGGGTAGCTCAAGTTAAAATTGAATAAGATGTAAAATTGCTATGTTAAGTGAGAATATTCTCAAAAATTTAAAAAATGAAGTAAGCTTCCTGGGTGTTTTGTGTACAGCTTGGTGTCAGTAATACCAAGTAATTTAATGAATGGCTGAACTCTGTCCTTTCCATTTAGAAAGGTTGCTATTGTGTTGCTCTCTTAAAATTTTTCTCCATCATTGGTTTGTTATTAAAAATCGTGTCACATCTATTGGTGGGAATGTAAATTAATATATCCATTAAGGAAAACAGTATGGTAGTTTCTCAAAAAACTAAAATATGGAACTACCATATGATCCAGTGATTCCACTTCTAGGTATATATCCAAAAGAAATCAGTATATCAAAGAGATAGCTACACTCCCATGTTCACTGAAGCGTTATTTACATAGTAAATATTGAGATCAATTTAAAAGTGTCCATGAATGGGTGAATTGATAAAGAAAATGCGTTATATTAATATATACACAATGGAATACTATTCAGCCTTAACAAAGAAGAAAATCTTGTCATTTGGGACAACATGGATGAACCTAGAGAACATTAAGTTAAGCGAAATAAGCCAGCCACAGAAAGACGAATGCATGGATGAATCTAGAGAACATTAAGTCAAATAAGCCAGCCACAGAAAGACAAATACTACATGATCTCATTTATATGTGAGATGTAAAAAGGTCGGACTTATAGAAAGAGAGAGTAGAATGGTGGTCAGCAAGGCCGGGGGGAGTTTGAGGTGATGTTGGTCAAATGATAAAAAATTTCAGTTAGGAGGAATAAGTTCAAGAGATCTATTGTGTAATATGGTGACTATAGTTAGTAACAAGGTATTGTATACTCAAAGATTGCTAAGAGAACAGATTTTAAATGTTCTCATAGCAAAAATATGTTAACTATGTGAGGAAATGGATATGTTAATTAGCTTAATTTAGCTTTTCCAAAATGTATACATATATCAAAACATCATGTTGTACACCACAAGTATGGGCAATTTTTGTCAATTCAAAACAAATTTTATTTATAAAAGTTGTTTTACATGGGTGAAATTGACAAAGAGATGTTTATATTCTTAGGTAGTCTTGAGATTCAAGGATGCACTTTTCTTTGGGAAAGTCTCTTTTAACACTCATCCAGATGTGTGCCCAGGTCAGCTTTCCGGGTGGCCATAAAAGGAGGACTGCTCATTGTTTCTTATCTGGAAGGGACAGATTTGATCTGTGTTAGGATCTAGTTAGAATCAAGTCTGAGCTTTAGCCAGCTGCTTTTTAATGAGCCCTTATACTTCGCCAGCTGGTTTCACAGCATGCTTAAACCCGAAAAATTAGAAAAATATTCTAATTTTCTAGATTTCCCTTCCAGAAAATGAAACTAAGCTGAACAGCTTAAAAGTTTGTTATTACATACCTAAGAGTATGGCTGTGTAATGAGTTGTTTGAGAACAAAAGTTATCATTGAGAATAGTACAATCAGATTTCCAAAGCCCTAATACACAGATTTAGACACACAATATTGACAAATGAGAGCAGGGAATTTCAATGACACTGCCCAATACGAGGTAAGATTCAAGGTGAATCACTGAGTATGCATGCTGTCATTCTTGCTGGTGGTGGTGGTGGGGGCTAGGGCAGGGAACTCATGGCTTCAAAGCCAGCTAATTAACGAAGTAAGAGCAACTCTGAGAGCTGTGTTGCACTGGACTTGAATCCCGGCTTTCCTGGTGGTATGCAGGTTTGGTGCTTAGTGGAGTGAATCAGAAGCTGTCAGGATTCACAACTCCTGCCCTGCTAGAACAGCTTGGGTTTATCAAAATTGTGACCTCTTTGAACCTTTCCTTTTCTCCATATAGTGCAGGTAATAATAGGATCTAGCTTCTGAAGTGGTGAGGACAAAACAAGGCAGTAGATGCATGTAAAGAGTTAGGAAGAGCTCAGAAAATGTCGGCAGCAATTATTATTATTATTATTTATTAGCCATTATTATCTCAGCACTTATCTGTCTCTTCCTTATTGAATTCTATCGTGTAGACATGACGATAAATCATATAATCGCCTCTCACATTTTTCTCTTCTTCCATGCCCTGCCCCTACCCTCCTCAGCCTCCTTCTTTTTCTCAGGATTTTACCTGGGGCCCCAGGGACTGACATTTCTGGTGCAGAAACAATCACAGTAGCTGCCTTTCATTGAGCTACCCCACGGGTGGCACTGAACCAAGGTCTTTGGTACATTATCTCAATTGTTAGAACAACCTTACTATGTTTTTTTCATATCTTCACTTTACAGGTGAGGAAATTGAGGCTCAAAAGGGTAAGTGACTGCTGTAGGGTCACTCGGTCAGCAACAGGCAGAGCTGGGATTCAAACTCACATCTGTCTGACGCTCATCTCCCTGAAAGCAAAACAAAACAAAACAAAACAAAACAAAATCCAAGCATCCATTCAGCACCCCCAAGCACCATGAACTGTGGAAGAGAGGGAGTGTCTGAGTCGGAGGCCCAGAGAGCAGGCCTGGGGCAGGGAGAGCTGGAGGTTCTCAAGGGGCCTCCTTGGATCAGCACAGAGTCCAGAAATGTCCTGGGAGCTCAAGGGAGCCTTTGCCCCCACAGCGCAGCGCAGCACAGTGTGACCCGTTACTTTGACTGTGGCCATGTGGTGGCGAGGAAGCCCCGGACCCCTTTCCGGCCTCTTTGTCCTGTTTAGTGCTCCTTTTGTGGCCCCACTCTCCCATGCAGCCCTGCTGGTCTTGACTCTGAGGCGAAGAAGTAAACATCTTGGGGCTCTTTATTAGTTTATTTCAGAAGATGGAGCCTGTTTGTCCCTGGGGCCCGCCCCTCTTTTATGGCCTCCAGCCCTCCTTGACAAATTCTAGTGGCTGGAGAGAAAACCCGCTTTCTACAGCAGATCATTAAAACACCACCATAAACCCAGGGCCATAAAATATTATTTGCTGGGCATAAAGGGGGGGTAGATTTTCCCAGAATAACAACACAGGGCCTGCTTTCTCCCGCTGGGAAAGGCGGCACACGGATGCAATCGTTCATGAATTCCTTATCTTGCACTCTGCTTTGTGAAATAACCCTGTTGGGAGAGCAGCCAAAAATATTGATTTATTTGTTCCGCAGAATCAAAGGCATTTTTAATGAGCAGAGCACAGCGATGCCTTGCCAGTGTGCCTTCGGATGACTCAATCTGAGCACACCCAGGTGCTCACACGTGAGCAAGGGGGAGTGGTGCTCCACAAAGCGGAGGTCTGTGGAGCACACACCTTAGCAGATGGACAGGCATTGGTCTCTCTCCTTCCAACTGCTCATTTTCCAGCCAAACCGATCAACACCGCAATGAGACTAGTTCTTACAACTGAGCCTGGCTTTCCATGGCAGCCCCCACCCCTACCTCCCGTTGAAAGCTCAAAGGGGGTTTCTAGTTGGTCCCCCTTGACCCTGTCCTCTGAATTAATTCTTTCACCCATTCACTTGGTTTTCGCTGAGCACCTACTAAGTGCTGGGCACTGTTCTGAGGACTGGGGTTACAGCTGTGAAAAACACAGATGAGGTCTTGCTGACATAGAGTTTAATGATCATGGGGCATAATCTCAGCACATCCATTTTTGAAATCAGATAAAATGTACAACCCTTTATCTGAAATCCTTAGGACTAGATGGATTTGTTGAAAATTGTGAAAGTTTTTGGAAAAATAAAATGGAATGTATGACTATTAGTTCTCAAGCAGCCCTGGTGAGATCTGGGGAATTACCCAGTAATCAAATGCATTTATATTTCTTCAGTGAAAAGTGTTTGCCCCAAGTGGAATGAACCAAGACTATATACATGGTCTTGTCATGTGAGATCCAGTTTTGCCACCACAGGAGTTTGGAAACCTCTGCTTTCAGAGCTGTTTTCTCAAGAAGAGCAGGTATTGAGTGCCAGGTAAATGCCTGACCCAAGTGAGTTCCTGGATATCATGGTTTGGTGTCACCACTTCCCTAATTTCCAAGGTCATCCCACTTCATTCTCCTTGC
Source organism: Microcebus murinus (assembly GCF_040939455.1). NCBI lineage: Eukaryota > Metazoa > Chordata > Mammalia > Primates > Cheirogaleidae > Microcebus > Microcebus murinus. The sequence goes on along the minus strand of NC_134104.1, from coordinate 160,374,065 downwards.
AAGTCTACGGGATCCATCATGCTATTCCTGTTAAGAGGATTCTGAGGTGCTGAGAGGCTAAATGACTTGTCCAAGGTTTCACAGCTAGAAAGTGGCAGGGCAGGGACTGGAACTCCAGACTCCAGAGCTGGCACTCTCAACCCGGGCCTGACAACGCCTGCCACTCAGGGAGAGACTGCAAAACAGGAAGCAGAAATGCTGGGGCTGTGTCTACAAGCAAAGGCAATTGGAGAGAAGCCGGAGATTATCCAGATAACTCAGAAAATAGCAATTAAAAAAAACGTTTTGTAGTTAGGTAAGCCAGTGTTTCTAGACTGGCCGTATGGGTGGAGAAAATTCTCAGGTTAATGCCCCTTCTCTTCATGGAATATGATCCTCTATGCAAACTCCCTCTGGATCCTGGGACACTCTGGGTGGGAGCTCTTCCTTCCTTTGGGAGCGCCCCTTGGGAGCTCCATTCATAGTCAACTTATATCTTGGCTCTTCTCAGTGCTGCTGTACTTGGGCCGGATCCCTGAGATCCACAAAGCCCATGGGCAGGGCTGGGGTGCCTGCTCGGCAGACAGTGCTCTCCCGTGGGCCAGGGGAGTCTGTCTGCAGCCACGGGGCAGAACAGCAGATCACAGAAGGAAGCACCGAGGGACGCTGCCCAGGGCGATTCGCCCGAGACCCCTCTTTTAAAGCCCCCTAACCCCTCCGCGCGAGCAGAGCTCAGGCTAGTTTAGAAAATTGTAAATGCCCACTGCTCCATACGTAGTCCAGGCCTAAAGAGAGTTAGAGGAAAGGGTCCTCAGGGGGTGAAGGGGAGACGTCTGTCCCAAGGGGAGCTTCCTTGGAGAACCTTGGGCTACTCCCTCCTTAAGGCCGCCTTTGCCCTTGATGAAAGAAAGCCAGGCGAGGCCAGACTGAGCAGGGCACCCATCTCCCGGAGTTTGTGGGAGCTCGCCCCGCCGTCTGTGCGCGCCGGAAAGGCCGGGCAGGGAAGGGTCCGGCCCGCTAGGACAAGTAAGGACTGGGAAGGAGGTGTGGAGGACGGGACAGCGTCGCTGAAGCCTCTGCCTCTGCTTCCTGTGGTGGTCAGCTGAGGGTGGGGGTGGGGAAGGAAGGAACAAAACACAGCTATCACCTCAGAGTACCTAGGCCACGGATTTGCCACGTTAAGGTCAAGTGTATGCCAGTGCACGGCGGAAATGGAAACGTACGTGTGTGTGTGTGTGTGTGTGTGTGTGTGTGTGTGTGTGTGTGTGTGTGTGTGTGTGTTCAACCTTTGCCGGCCGGGGAAGGGGACGACGGAAAACAAGGACAACATTCCTGCGTGAGGCACTGTTTGGGGGTGGCGCCGGGAGTGCCGGAGGTGGAGGGGGCGCATATCCACCGAACCCTGCCCCGCCCATGCTCCCCAAACCACAGGCATCTACAAGTGTATGCAACTTTGGGCGCTCCGAACCCGGCTGTGCCGAACCTCACGGCCTTTTCACCGCAGGCTGCTGCCGAGAGCCGCGCGCAGGGCCTCGCAGGGCGCCCGGAGCCGGGTCCGAGCCAGGCCGGGCAGTCGCGTACCCCGGTACTGGAGCCCCTAACACGCGGGGCGCTGCAGGGCGCGCGGCTGCCTACCCTCCAGCCTCCGGGCTTAAGTGCTCCCCCCGTAAGAATGAAGAGGGGGACCCCACGGGGTTCGATGTCAGGGCTGCAGTCCCCCCAGAGCCCCAGCGGAGCCGTCTGGGGCGAGCGAGCCAGGCCTCCTGCGACCCGCGGCTTTCGGAGGAGCGCAGACACCCGGCGGCGGGCGGGCAGCGCCGCGAGCGGGCCTCTCTTTTTCAGCAGATGCCTGGGGTGCGGGGAGGTGTACCCCGCCTCCCCCGGCACCCCAGCCCGTAGTACTGCTTTAAAATCCTGCGGAGTTTGTCATAGGCCGGCTTCAACACGCATGCGCACAGGCAAAGTTGAGGTTTTTTTTCTTTCTTCCCCCCCACCCCCCTTTCCAGCCGCCTTTGGTTCTGAAACTTTAAAGATTTTCTTTTCTTTTCTTCTTCTTTTTTATTTCCTGAGAACGCCAGGGGAAAGAGGAGTCCGGAGAGAGGGAGGGGGAGAGTCAGGCAGTTGGCCCGAGGGCCGGGTGGGGACGCGGTCCCGGCGGCCGGCCGCCGCGTCTGCGGGCAAGGGTCGCGGGGACCTCTGCGGCGAGCTCGGCGGCGCCGCCTCGGTCGCCGGAGCCGGTTCGGGGCGGCAGCTGCCCGGCAAGCCCTTCCGCCGCCGCCGCGCTGGGGCCGCCGGCTCTCCCGCCCCTCGGACCCGGGCGCCAAACGAGGAGGCGGGCAGCCCGGCTGGCCGCGGACCCCGAGTCTCGCCTTGCCCAGCCCCGCGTCCGCGGCGCCCTCTCTTTTTCGCCCTTCGCCCAGGATAGAAGGGGAAAGAGGGAGATTAACCCGGAGGACAAGAAGGGGGCAAAGAGAGGGGGAGCTGGCATCTCCCCTGGGACAGTCGCCCATCGCCACCTCAACCTACCACACAGCAAAAAGTTCGGGGGCGACTTTCACCCTTTTAGCGCCCCATTTTTGCCAAACCCTAAAATGAAAGGACAAAATTTGGCGCTGACTCTTGCAACTCAGATGGCGACTCGTGCGTTTCCAGCGGCATCTCCCGGAGAAAAACGCATGTGCGCCTGATTGTTCTGTGGCCCCACGGCTGCAGTGTGTGGGGGGTGTCTGGGTGTGTGTCTGTGTGTACACAGACGTCCACACTAACTCGCGGCTGCAAGATCGGCGGCTGGAAGCAGACGTTTCGGCCACAGACCCGGAGAGGAGGAGCTGGAGATCAGAAGGCGTGAGCCGTCCAGAGTTTGCAGGATCTGCGGTGTGAATGAACTGGGGGCACCTGGGCTCACGGATCGCCCCCCTTCCTCCGCCCCAGGCCAGAGTTGAGTAGTGGGCCTTTTTTTTTTTCACCCTCTTGTGAAGAATTTTTTTATTATTTGTTGTAAAGTCTTTTGCACAATCACGCCCACATTTGGGGTTGGAAAGCCCTAATTACCGCCGTCGCTGATGGACGTTGGAAAGGGAGCGCCTCGCCGTGGAATAGTCGCCTGCGCGCCTTCGCTGGACCCGCGGTTCCCCAATTGCGCCCTGGCCGGGCCCTGCTCTTGCTGCCAGTCTGCGTGCTCCGGAGCCCCCTCGGTTCCTGGGCGCATCCCAGCGCTGCCCCAACTCGGGAGCCCAGGCCCGGGCGCCAGAGCCTGCTGCGGCTCCGGTTCCCTGCGCCCGCCCGACGCGCCCCGGAGGACTTCGCAGCCCTGCTCCCGATCGTCCCCGCAGGCTTCGCCCGCCGCTCCGCTCGGATTCCTAGGCTGCCCTCGCAGGGGTGGCGACTTCCTCCCCTGCCCCTCCCCCTCGCCATGAAGGTAGGTGTTCAGAGCGCTACCGCCGCTCGCCACTTTTTTTCTTTACATTTTTTTTCTTTTGGAAGTTAACTGAGTTCCCTCCACTTCTTCCTATCCCTCCCTCCATTTCTCCGGCCGCCTCAAGAGGCTGGAACTCCAGCGTCGCCGGCAGGGACCCCTACCCATTCGCCCCCACCCCCGATGCTCTGCCTCTGCGTCCCAGGAGGTCTATTCTCGTCTCACAGACCGTTCTGCACCTTTTAGACTTTGGAGAAAAGTCGGGAAGAGTGATGGCAGAAAACCGAGTGGGGTCCACGGACGACTTTCCTTTTACCCCGAGAACTTCGAGTGTAATTTACTATGTATATTTCAGTAACAGGATAATGATTCAATTCAACAAATATTTACCAAGCGCCCACTGCGCAGGCACCAGGAGGGTGTGTGGCCAGGCCTCGGAAAGGGGAAAGAGACTCCTTGGTTGGAAGAACTGGCAGAGGAACTAGGGGCCAACCACCACAGAGCAACGCACTTTCCCCTCGCTCCTCGGCCGAGGCCAGGTTGCAGGCTAGTCCGGGCCGGGCGAACCGAGCGCTGCAGGCCCCTGTGCCTTTAAGAGTGCCTGGCGGGGGGCCAGCGCGCACCCCGGCGCGGGGAGCGGGCCGCGCGATTAGCATTATTAGCGGGCGCTGGGCGAGCGCGGGCCCTGCGCGGCGGCGGGGCGGCGGGGCGGCAATCCTGCCCGGGAGAGCGCGGGCCCGAGCGCAGCCGCCGGGTCCTGCGAGACGCTGGGCCTCCGCGTGCGGAGAGCGGGCGGGGGCCGCCGTGCGGACTCGTGTTTGTTTTAATTGTCAGTTGCATGTTAAAGCCGAGTCACACACTCCGAGGGTCACCGAGAGTTCACTTTTACGGAAAGTTAACGTTTCTTTCTGCCTTATAACTCACTGTTTTCTAAACAACTTTTCTTCTCTGTCCTCCAAACTCCGATCCTTATTTCATTTTTCTTGGTCTTTCCCATTTTCAGTTTACTAGAGAACATGTTTCTGAAGAGCAAACAACCCCTCTTCCCTCCCCCGAAAAGTTTTTTTTTAACCCAAATCTGGAGACTCCACGGAAACTCGCCGAGCCCGTCTGGCACGGGGCCTCCTCTCTCGCCGCTCGGGGCGGCCCGGGCCGGCGGGGGTCGCGGCCGCAGCCCCGGCCTCCCGCCGCGTGCGCGCTCGCCGCCCTGCCGGCCGGCGCGGAGACGCGTCCCGGGCAGCCTCGGCGGCGCTCCCCGGCGGCGCGGGAGTGCGCGCCAGCCGGCTGCGGCGTGCGCCGAGTGCGCGGCTCCTCGCCCCGCGTGCGCCAGGGGCCGGCGTTCCGGTCTCGTGCCTGCCGGCCTCAGTCTCCCGCCCCGCCCCACCCGCGACCTTCCCGGCGTAGGGCCCTCCCCCGGGGGCGCAGCCCAAGAGCGCCCCAGGGATGGTCCGCTCCCGCCCCGCCCGAGCTCCGGCGCACAAGGGGTTAGCCCGTGCGCGCACGGCTCCGCGCCCGTGCGCCTCCCGGCCCGGGGTGCGGCGCCGGCTGCCCCCTGTTGGCCGCCTCGAGGGAGGACGCCTGTGAGCCGCCGTCCTGGGGCGGGCGGGCGGCGGCCCCTCTCCCTCCCACCTCTGCGCGGGTCGTCCCTCGGGCCCGCCAGACCCCACGCTCCCAGCAGGCCCGCCGAGGCCCCAGAGGACGGGCGACACCGCTGCGATGCGGAAGGGGCCGCGGGCCGGACCCGACACCGGCCCGGCTGACCGGACGCAGGGTTGGAACCTCTCCTGCGCGCGGGAGGGGAGTGTCGCCGCAGGGGCCTCGGTCGGCCTCCTGCCTCACCAGTTCTCTGCGGTTGAGGACTACGTTGCTTTCTCTCTCGGCTTCAGTTTCTTTGTCTATTAAAAATTGGGGGTGGAACTACCTTTGAGGAGCGGAGGTTGGACTGTAAGTGTCTTGCTCGGTTCAGCAGCACTGCTCCGTCTCTGGACAAAGTCGAGCCTGTGCCAAGAGAGTTAGACGTCCCGTGTGCAAAGGTGTGCGTGCGTGTGCGTGTGTGCGTGTTGGTGTCTGCAGAGCCCCGTGTCGGGGCTCGATGGGGGCAGGAAGCAGACGGGAGCCAGGCCAGACCCTTCCTCCCTCGGAGCCTCTCTGTTCGAGGACCGGCCGTCGGTGGCGAGGCCGCGCGGTCAGAGGCAGCCTTCGTCTTAGCTCCCCGGCCACCCCTGCACCCCAGCCCTGCTCCGCGCGCCCGCACAGCCCAGGCGCTTGCAGTGGGGAGCTGCGGTCCTCCGTCTGCTCCCCAGCCGACCTCCTGCCGCCTCGGCCGGCCCTTCTCCTCCTCCTGCCGCTCCCTGCGTGCGCCGGCGAAGGACGTCGGAGTTTGTGGCTGCAACAGTTTCTCCCGCTAGTTTCTCCATCTCTTTCCTTGCTTTAGGGTGAGATCCACGCGGGAAAATCAGTTTATTTTCCACCAAGAGCGGAGGAGATTTTTCTTGGAGTTTCCTATTCTCTTTTTCGCCGCCGCGAGTCTGGGTCAAACTCTTCTTCCGCCTAGTTGGCGTCCCTCGTCATTTCCCTCCCAGAGACCCGGGCCCTAGACGAAGAGAGTCTAGCAGAAGGGATGCCTATGCTGAGTGGTCGAGGGCCCGGGATCTCCGCCCGGCCTTCTCGTCGTGTCTCCTAAGTGGCCGCCGGCCAAGGACCCGGGGCTGCTCAGGCTTGCGTGCGCGCCCCTGAGGCTCCCCGCGGCCCCAAACGTGCGGTTTCCTCTCTCTCACCCTCATCACCCACCGCCAGGCTGCCCCGGTACAGGATTAGGAGCACCTTCGACCCAGCGCGAAGGCTCCGCGGGGAGAGAGACAATGAAGCTAGCCTCGGTGGCGCTGAGCTGCTCGGGATGGAAAACCGGGGCGAGAGAGCGCCCTCCCCACTGCACCCCTCCCCTGCGCCGAACCTCTCCGATGCCCCAGCCTCCTCCCTGGGGCAGGAGGGGAATAGACCCCCAGGTCCTTAAAGAGCTGGCTTCCCTGGGCCCCGAAAGTGTTGGAAAACATTTAGCTCGCTCTTCGGGAAATTCGGCTTCTGACCAGAACTTTCGTGTTGCCCCTGGTGTGACTGTCTCCCGAGAGGTCTCATCTCGCACTGTCTTTCGGATCGGATCTCTTGGTGAACAGACGGGGACGTTTCACGCTAGAGTCGATGTGTTTATCAGTGAGTGCGCTGTGGGTCCCTTTAGTCTCTCAAACTTAGGAGGCCTTTTCTGGGTTGCACCAGGATGGAAGAAGGCCAAGGTGTTTCCGGGCAAGCGCGCGAGGTTAAGTGGAGACGCGACTCGTGGGGCTCTCCTAGCCCATCGCTTGGGGACACCTCTGCCTACCTCTGCCCTGGAGCCAGGGAGACCCGAGTCGCAGAGACCGGTTGGCCCCACTCCCAGTTGGCCCCGGGCTCTGGGAAGTGGTAGACTCTCCCTGGGGGCGTCGGGCCGGGAATGGGTTCGGTTTGTGTGGTTTCGGCTCTAACAAAGAGATCCGCTGTAATCCGCCGAATCTGTTATCAATTTCTCCGCAGCCGGCGCCCCGCCCCGCGCGCCCCGCCCGCAGCCAAGCTCCGAAAGTGCGCGCGGCGGCTGCGATCTGGGCCGGCGACTCGGAAGCACGTCGGAGCGTGTGTGTCTGTGCACGCATGTGAGTGTGCAAATGCGCACGGTGTGAGTGTGTGTGAATGCGTGCGCGCGGCGTCCGCCGCCGTTGGGGAGAGTTGCCTTTGCTGCCTGGGCCGTGCGCGAAGGCAGATCTTGCAGCCCACCCCTCCCCTGGAGGAAACTTGACACTTAAGGGCGGGGGTGGGGAGAGAGACAGCCTTTTCGCTCCGAAGTTGGGGAAACCCCAGATTTCCATTCTCTGGGGTGCACCCCCAGCTTTGCAGAGCTTTGGGGACAGCTGGGCCAAGGGCGCGGAGCCCTGATTAGCCGGCGCTGGGGACCACATAAGCATTTCCTCTCCGAGAAGCCCTGTCAGGGCCAAAGGGGCGGCTCGCAGGGAAACGCCGTGGCATGCTCCTGAGCCCCTCAGCCTTTCCACGGCTGCCTGGGTTCCCTCTGTCCCTTTTACGGCGCAGGGTCCAGGCCTGGTCCTGCTGCCCGCTGGAGGAGGTTCACCTTCCTTTCCTTTTCTGAGGAAGGGACTCCCCTATGGGCTAAAGGAGAGGGGCGCGGCAGGGTTACACTTACCAGAGATGGGAAGGGGGATTTTGGAAACGCGCTCCTCCCACGCGCACCCGCCACCGCCCGGCTCCGCGGCTGCCTGCAGGTGGAGAAGTCACCAGTGGGGAGGAACGGCAGCGGAAGCGTCCAGGCCAACTCCTGCCCCCGAAATACTTCAGGAAGGGAACTTTCGCCGCCCGGGGCCCCCTGCTCTCTGGAGTCCAGGGGCCCAGCTGGGCTCGGGAGCCAGCGCATCGCTGACTTCGCCCGGGACTCTTCCGCGCCCCCGGCGGTGGCCTCGCCCGGCACCCCAACCTTTCAGAACTGATGGAACCGAGTCTGAGCTGGGCTGGAGAGGCCGGGCTGGAGGCGGGGTGGCGGTACTCCAGAGCCAAGCTCGCAGTGCGGCGATGGCGAAGTGGCTGACAACTCCAGACCGGGACGGGGAAACTGGAGTCCCGCTCCGCTTCCCGTCTCCTCCCTCCGAGACAGCTGCCAGGCGTGGGGGCGGGAGCGAGAGTGAAAATCAGAATTTGGGAGAAAGCTGAAGGGAGGACAGGGAAGGGATCCTCTCCCGGTCAGTGGACCCAGACTCCCTTCCTTCCTCTGGGATTCGACAGGCCGCAGGCGGAACAGGGGGACACTCTTTTCCGGCTCTTTGGGTTTGGAGAGCAGACCTCTCTTTCCAGTATCCGCTAGGCCCCCATCCCCGTCTCCCCGCCCCATTCTGGCTGAAGAGCGTCCTGAAGGAAACCCGGCTGCTCTTCCCCATCTGGAAATGGCTTTCCCCAAATCGGCCCGTAAACTGATTATGAAACATACGATGTTAATTCGGAGTTGCATTTCCCAGCTGGGCACTCTCCCGCGCGTTGGTCCCCCGGGCCTCGCCCCCATCCCCTGCCCTTCCCTCCTGCGTCCTGCCCCCACCCTCCACCCCCGCGCTGGCCACCCCGCCTCCTCCGCAGCCGCCGGCGGCGCGCTCCCCTCGCCTCGCGCTCCTCTCGCCCTGGAATTAATTCCGGCTCCACTTGTTGCTCGGCCCAGGTCCGGGAGAGGACGAGGGTGGCGGCGGGTTCCCGAGTGGATTACCGAGGAGGGACCCGGCGCGGCGCTGACTAGAGGGGAGCCAGGGGGTGCGGGACTCCAGCAAGCAGGAAGGAGGCAGCGCCTGGCACCAGGGCTTTGACTCGACAGCATCGAGACATGTTTGTAATCGCTGGCGCGCCCCGCGCACAGGATCCCAGCGAAATCAGATTTCCTGGTGAGGTTGCGTGGGTGGATTAATTTGGAAAAAGCAACTGCCTATATCTTGCCATCAAAAACTCGGAGGAGAAGCGCAGTCAATCAACAGTAAACTTGAGAGACCTCGGATGCTTCCGTTGTTTAAACTTGTATGCTTGAAAATTATCTGAGAGGCAATAAACATCTGCTCCTTTCTTCCTTCTCCAGAAGTCCATTGGAATATTAAGCCCAGGAGTTGCTTTGGGGATGGCTGGAAGCACAATGTCTTCCAAGTTCTTCCTAATGGCTTTGGCCATATTTTTCTCCTTCGCCCAAGTTGTAATAGAAGCCAATTCTTGGTGGTAAGTTCATTCTATGTGCATATTCTTTTTTTTGGGGGGGGAGGGCAGATTCGTTTGTGTGCTGCTGCAATATTTAAAGCTTAACAGTGAATGTGGGTCCATTTATCTAATACATATGTATGCAAAATATTTTATGTATCTTTTTAAGTCAAAATTTTCTTTTATAAAAATTTGCTAGTATTGTAAAGCTTATCTTCAGCTCCATAGGAAATGGGTACCTATAAATCTAGGCCTTTTTCTATGAGGCCCTTGTTCGGATGTGTGCTTGTAGTACATCATGTAATAAAAGGAACAGAAATTCACTTCTATAATAATTGTAAGCCCATCTATAAAATTTACTTTTTGCCACCTCTAGGTAGTAAAAGTGAGTTTCAATTTTTATTTTCTGTCACTTGAGGTTATTAACCTACAGAGTCTGAAGTAGGCAGAGTTCTAAGAGGACAGCTAAACTCCAAGTGGAGAAGTATTTGGGCTTGAAATTTGATCAAAAGGGAGTTAACTTAAATGTCTCTAAATAGGGGTTTCTCTCTGGTGGGCCTTGTAGATAGACTGCAATATATCCAGAGGATTATTTTTGACGGTGTTCTGGGCATTTTTTCCCTGCAGATGAACAGCATTTTTCTGACTGTCAAACATGACTTCTGTTCACTGGATAGCCTGTCTTGGGTCCCTCACAATTACAGAAGGAGCCCTTTTAAGATGTCCAGAAACATGGTCAATTTTCTTCAGTCTGTATACTTGTCCCTGTGTTCTTCCACCAGTCAAAAGGAACTGCTATCTGCTACCCGTGTCTAATTGTGTCTACTTTCAGCATTCATATGGTTTCCAAGCAGATCGGTCTAATTTGTGGGGCAAAGTGAGTCACTTTCTCTAATGTCAGAGGCCCATCCCCAAAACCACTGTTTCCCCCTTTTCTGAGTGGGTTTTGGAAATAATTGCTTCAGGTATATGGCAGCAACAGGGGCAAGGGAGTGAAAAGGCTAACTGAGGAGCCAGATGGCAGGAGGGGGACTGCACAATACCTCCGTTTTCTGAGTGGAGTTTAAACAGAGGAGTTTTATGAAGCCCTTCTCATACTTTGTCGTGAGGAAAGCAGGAGAGAAAAAGCATCTGTGTGCTGAAAACTATGTATTGCTGACATGCTTTCTGGGGGCCCACCTCGAGAGTCCGCGTAAATCTTGAATGCACATCTCCCCCCTTGCAGGTCGCTAGGCATGAATAACCCTGTTCAGATGTCAGAAGTATATATCATAGGAGCACAGCCTCTCTGCAGCCAACTGGCAGGACTTTCTCAAGGACAGAAGAAACTGTGCCACTTGTATCAGGACCACATGCAGTACATCGGAGAAGGCGCGAAGACAGGCATCAAAGAATGCCAGTATCAATTCCGACATCGAAGGTGGAACTGCAGTACCGTGGATAACACCTCTGTTTTTGGCAGGGTTATGCAGATAGGTAGGAAATCATTTAACATACTTTAAAATATGTATTAACTTTTTTCCTAGAAAAAGTCTTTAGTGTTTGCTGACATGCTTGATAAGGAGGGCACCTTCCAGCTTGGGTGATGGCTTAGGGATTTTTGTCATTATAGCAGTTAATCCCTGTCCCCTCACCTGATTACAAATTTTAGACTTCTTTAATCAAATCAGGAGGGGCATATCATAGATACCTTCATTTTTCTGAACACTTAATTCTTCCAGAAAGCATTTTGTTTAAAATAGAAGCAGAACACTTATTTTGGTTTCTCGTGAGTAGGCGGGGGAAGCCAAGTCATTTATACCCTTTACTCTTCAAAACTCTTGTCTGTTAAAAGTTTTCTAAGCCACAATTCAAATGGCCCAAGTATCAAACTAAAAATTATCATCTTTCAGAACCCTGGATATGTTAGAAGTGAACAGGTTTTAATTTTCCTAATGTAGATATTTCCTGAGACTATAAAGATATATATGTTAAAAGCATCATCTTTAGTTCCAGAAAGAATTTTAATTAAAAGTGATCCTATTTATGTTTGTGATTTTGGCAATTGATAAAAAAGCACATACTTGGGGTTTCAACCTAGAAACTTAAAAAAATTGAGTATTGCTCGTAGGTAGTCCAATTCTTAAATTTTAAATATGTCATTGAACTTGTTACTCTATTCAAGGAGGAGATGACATTTAAACTGGGCTATAGTCAAAGATTTTGAAAAATCTGTTTACCTCTTGTTTGGTTTAAATAATGTAGGATATTTGACAGATATGCTCCTATGTCTGTTTTCTAGTGTGAATATTTTAGGTTTATTTATTTTTATGCAAACAAGTCCTTATAATTAATATGCCTGTAGTGACTTCTAAAATAAGAAGCAATTTATCAAAGCAATTAACTGAAGATAAAAGTTGGCAAGGATGGATAAAAGACTTTTTTTAAAACACCCTGAAAATCGCATTCATTGAGAACAAAAAAAGAGTTGTTAGTGGATATTTCAGCCAAGTGGCTTCATAAACTAAAATAATACAAGACTAGAAGCCGTTCGTCTGATTGAATGGGAACGTGGCCTATAACCTCAGCCTGCAAAGTTTCATAGGGCTTTGTCCTTTCCGTTAATGATTAAAATGTGCTAATGTATAGACTGGGATCTGAATATAGGGGTTAAGCGTCAGGAACACAGGAATTTTCCCTGAATATGGGATGTCCTACGTAGTTAACTGGGGTGTATTAGAGATTTAATTCTCCTGCATTTTGCTATGGGGAATGATCTAAAGCTTTTTAAAAACTGTATCAGAATGGTATGTTGTCAGCTTTTACCCCTCCTTATGTGTTCCTTCTAAACTGCCTTCCTCTCAAACTGTGGGTCTGCTTTTTCACATGTATATGAGTTAGCAAAAGTCATACACCTGTGATGGTAACTAGGAAGGAAAACAGCAGTTGGAATGTTTTTCTGTGTAGTCACTCGCACACAGCTTTGATTTAAGATCCTCTTCCCATCTTCATACATAGCCTGTTTGGGGCCAAAATGTTCAGAATAAGCTATCATTTGCTAAGTGAATTTGAGTACTGCTGGAGATTTATTTTAAATGTGGTCCAAAAGTCAAAGAGCCTGCTTCCTCAGAGAATAAGCAGAGCCCTTGGTACAGAAGCCCATGTTTAATTGTCCTCTGAAAGCACACGCTCCGCTCCTCAGTGGTGTGGTTCTACCGTCCAGGTTGGGGGGGAGTGGTCGGGAGTGGCACCTCCCGTCAGCCTCTGGTGGAGCCCTCGTAGGTACTGTCATCAAGTCAGCTGGTGTCCTGGGGGTCTGAGTGCACATGCCTGGTCCTCTCTGCCAAAGGTCCCCCAAGTGCTTGGTGTCTCAGAGCAGAAAGCGAGTGCTGGGTGGCTTGTGGTGGGATGCTGATGTGGTCTTCCATTTTGTACTTATTTTCAAAAGAGAAGGAGGGAAGGAAAAACAGAATAGAATTTTATGAAGAGGAAAATGGACCCAACTATAATATAGGGATAGTTACTTTGCTTTCACTTTTCTACTTATGGGTATGTTTGAAAAGAATGAGCTAAGGGAAAATTTGTGCCACCTTTGGTGCCAAAAGGCGTATGTGTGCCCACCCCAGAGCTCTTAGAACACCAGGGACATTGAGAGTCATTCTTGTCTGTGAGAATCTGACCCTGTGATGGGGCCAGTGTCTTGAGAAACTCAGGCTGCCACCTCCGACCCCTCCTCAACTCATTTTTCTAAGGTGCTGACTGCCTTGGAGTCCATGCACAATTGCCTCATGGAGGGCCCACTCTTCATTTTGGAAACTTTCTCATTTTTCATTATGCTACTCTTTCCTTCCAGCTTTTGTCTCTGTCTGTCTCTTCTTTGTTTCCATGCTGTGAAAAGATATGTAAGGAAGGCACCATTTTAAGGGGTGTGGGGATCCCAGTGGATGTGATTTTTCACAGAGGGAAACCTAACTGAACCAGCGATATTCCAACCCAAAAGGCTGTATCCTCAGGCTATCAGCCAAAGAATACTTTTCAAACTGACATTTTCCCTGCAGTGACCAATTAACTTAGAGAGTTCTACAAGGTTTGTATTCTGGGGCAAAAAAGGAAATGCTCAAGATAGACTTATGAAAACAGCAGCATTATTTGTGTCTTGTATGAAAGCCCTTTTATGATCTGTATACGCAAAGGACAGGTCTTACTTTCCTCTGTCCAGAGGATCGTTTTATCTCTTCTTCCTCTAGCTACAACCTTTTTACTCTACAAGTCTCCCATCCAGGGCCACAGCATTTTCTATGTTGTCAGTGTTAATCCTCACGTGACCCCCGGGAAGCTCTGTGTCCTCCTCCTTCCTTCCCCCCCCTGACCTCTGCCTCTCCAGTGAGAGCTGGGTAGCTGTGAGGCGCCACAGGGGTTCCCCGGACGCTCCTGCCAGCCACCAGCACCCTTCTCCAGTCATTCATTCTTAAAATCCAGGAAAGAGAGGACGTATGTTAAATCAGAACCATTGCAGTTCCTGGAAGGGGGTACTGCAAATGGGTGCGTGTAGCAGAAATCTAAGACGGGTGGCTTGCTGGATGCCTAAGTTGGCACTTCCATCCTCCTGCAGAATGACCCTCTGGCTGGGGCCCAGTCCTGCCGCCGTCAGCTGTTCTTGTGCTCCTCCAGTACCCCCCAAAAAGATTGTTAGCAAGCTCTCAAAGTAAGCATAGCAAAAACTGATTCTGGTATAAGGATTTCAGCACCAGAAGGGGCCTTTTTTTGTAGGCATCTAGTTCAATACCCTTATTTTACAGTTGAGGAAAGTGAGGGCCCCCTCATCCCAGCCCCACACCCAGTTTCCACTGGCATGGGCTTAACCCTTTCTTTCTCATAGTACAACACTTCTATTAAGTGGCTTCTTGTTATATGAAGAAACGTCTCCATGTACAAGTAGAGTCAGGGTAATCCATAATTGCTTGTTTTTCTCCTTACAAATATGGCTCCTATGTTTTACAGGGAGATACTCTTTACAAGTTTTGGGGACCGAGAAAAATATTTTTTTCCTTTTTCCTAGGTTATGCCTTTTTCCTTCTTGCTATCATTCTAACATTTTGAGGCAAAGGATCATTTTATCTCAGGGGGAGTGGGCATGGGGTGGTTGCAGGAGTGGCATTAAAGAACAACAGGCTGTTTTCGAAGTAGCCACTCATTCATGAATGAGAAGTATCAGGGCAATCAGCTTGGAATTTAAGAAGAGGCGAGTTTCATTTATAACCCTATGAACTAGTTTAGAATTGACCTCTGGGAAAGTGAAGAGCCTCAGACAGACTTTGTGTGCATGATGGAAGAGGGAGGAGAGGTTACAACTGCCAAGGGAGAAGCGGCTGCAAGGCAAAACTGGTGCGGCAGAAACTGGTGCGGCTGCTGGCAGCGTCTTGCTTAGATTCGGGGCCCAAGAGTTGCAGAGGCTCTAAGCCTAGCAAATCCTATGCTCCTGCCCTACATGTAATTGAACGAAAATAATACCAAACATTAAAATAAGTGCAAGGAAATCTACCCAGATTCTGAGTTTTCCTTCAATGACTTCTTTCTTGTGCATTTTTGGAAATTCGGAGTTCTGGCTATTTTCAAAAGAGTTGTGGAGAAAATCAATCCTGCACTGCTTAGAATCCTGCCTTAGGCTCCGAACGTCAGAGCACTGACACCAGGACACCGCCTCTCCTTTGTTATTTGTTGCTTCTGTGTGTTTGGGGGATCTCGGGCTTCCCCTGGGGGGCGGGTGCGTGCTGGGGAGGCCGGGCGGGCGGGGAGGGGCGCGGCCTGGCGTGGGGCCGGCGCCCGGTGACCCGCGTCCTCGCCCGCAGGCAGCCGCGAGACGGCCTTCACGTACGCCGTGAGCGCCGCGGGCGTGGTGAACGCCATGAGCCGCGCGTGCCGCGAGGGCGAGCTGTCCACCTGCGGCTGCAGCCGCGCCGCGCGCCCCAAGGACCTGCCGCGGGACTGGCTGTGGGGCGGCTGCGGCGACAACATCGACTACGGCTACCGCTTCGCCAAGGAGTTCGTGGACGCACGGGAGCGCGAGCGCATCCACGCCAAGGGCTCGTACGAGAGCGCGCGCATCCTCATGAACCTGCACAACAACGAGGCGGGCCGAAGGGTGAGTGCCACCGCCCCGCCCTCCCCGCGGCCCCACCGCCTCGTGGGGCTCCCGTTGCTTTGTGTGGTGCTGTCTTTTGCTCTGTCTTTTATTTCTGTCTGTCCCTGTCTTCCTGTCTTTGCCATCTCTGTCCCTGTTTCTCTTCCTTTTTCTCTCTTCCCTTCCTTTCTTCCTCCCCAGTCTGTCTCTTCTCTGTCCCTCTGTCTGTCACTCTCCCCATCGTCTCTTTCTCTCGACAGTAGTCCTGCCTACATGCAGGCCTTCCTGGGGAGGGCCTGAGAAGATCTTCCCCTGCCTTTTTAATCAGCCACCAGGCCAGTGGCTAGCGGAGCCAGTGAGATGAAAACGTTAATACCTTTCTCGCTCCTCCCTGGAACATGTCTGTGGCTGGGTTTCAATCTGGGAGACAGAGCTGTTTGTGCAGTAGGTGCCCAGCTGAGAAAGCCCTCACTCACCCCAGCCTTCAGGCCTTCTCTTTCCCTCCTTTCTTTCGCCCTGCCCTCTTTGTCATTAGATAGCAAGCCTGATGGACTGAGGATTGTTTTTTTTTTTTTAAAGGGCTTTTCTAGGAAAACTACAGCACTTTTAGTGGTGTGGAATTTTATAGGTCTGACCGCCAGGCTCTGGAGAGAAGGGAGAGCAACAGGGGTGCCCAGAGAGGACCGTCTTTGCAGACCTCTAGAGTCTCCCATTCCCGCGTTTTCCTTCCCCTAGTAGGGATATGAAAAGCTACTTCTCAATAGTTAAAAAGACCTTTTTTTTCCTGCGGTTAAACACATGGCACTTTATGGCTGCTTTAAAATGAAGGGGTGAAAACTTTTCTTAACTTTGGCAGCATTGAAAACCAGGGCCATTATTTTTTCACAGAACCCAAGGTAGATGCCAGGAACTTTCTGGTCAGAGATTTCACTCTTCTGTATTTTGGGGTGAAGAAGAAGGAAGATAATCACAGAGTAAACCATAGAGGGTGGGAAAGAGCCTTAGAACATCAGGCCCCACACTCTCATTTTAAAGATTGGGAAACTGAGGACTAGAGGTCCACTTTGTGATCATGGAACAAAATTAATAGATTGAAATATAAACCTAGGTGCATTTTATTAAACTCGTGCATCACAGTTTAGGGGCGAACGAAGAGCTGGAGGTTTTGGAATTAGAGAAATCTAGGTTAGAATCCAGTGCTGTCTGTTGTTTTCTGTTTTGGAGCCTCAGTTCCCAGATTTCCATGTCTATTAAATGGCCGTGGCATAACTACCACTTGGGGTTATTGTGATGACTAAATGAGATTGTATAGTAAGTTGAACCATATGAAGTTGCCAACACTTGATTCTTTTTGACCTACAAAATAGCAATTTCATTTAGTGTAAGGTCTTAGTTTAGTGTAGGCTGTAGTAAATGCTTGATAAATACCTACTAAACATTATAAGCAGAGGATATAGAGAAGTCAAAGACTGTGTAGATAATTCAAACTAACTTATCTTCTTCTCAAATTTGCTGTTAAATCTTTGGGGGTATCCAGGAAGGACTAAACTCTGTAGAATTTTGCCTGTGCTATCCTGAGGGGTCAGATAATTGCTCCCAAGGGAGTGGGACCGTCCCTTTCTCAGGCCTCCCACTACCCTGGTGCCTGCAGTAGTGGGTGACTCTCTCTCCTGACTGGCAGACCCAGAGCCACGGGCTGGGGGTTCAGCCACATTCTCTCTGGAAGCCATGAGACCTTGCGCCCACCCTCATCAGGGACACATCACTTGACTCTGTGCACATGTTGTGTCCAGCGCCCTAGACCAGAAGTGCCTGCAGCACAGAGAGATGTGGCTGGGTCCGGCCCGGGGATATGTTCGTGCTTGGGACTGTCCTCATCTTTGAGACTTTCTTAGGCTTCTCTCAGATTGAGAAATCATCAGGGGCTTGGCTACCAAGGAAAGAGGCTCAAGGGACTTCCAAGTGGCAAGAGGAGATTTTGGGGAGTTTGAAAAGCACCTTTCATATTACAATTTCATTTAAAACCTGCATTTTTTTTAATAGTGAGATTTTTTGGGGGTACATTTTATCATTGGAGCAGTGAGCCGAGTTTGGATCCTGGTGGCTGAGATTACATAGAAGGAAGTTTTTGTCTAGGATGGTGGGAATTAAGGGTGGAAAGTTGGGCACCGCAACAGGAAATTTTGTTAGAATTTCCTCAGGGTATTAGCTTTTTAATTTTTCTCAAAGGGGAGCAAAGGTTAAATATGTTTGCAAAACCCTTCCTCAGACTAGCCTAGTGCCTGAAACTTTTCATGCTAAGAGGGTATACTTTGCCCCCATATAAAATAAATTCCCTTATGGATCCCTGGAGGAGGAAGGTAGCCGTTCTGGGTGGAAGTGCCTCCAGGTTCCTGACAGGCAGGCGCTACTAGCATGCCACAGTATGTGGACTCTGGAAGGTCACTGGCATAAGGAACTGTGGGCAGGAAGGTCTATAAATAGGCAACCACCACCTCCCAGACTGCTGGGCACAGTGCTCTGGGGCCAGACCCGTGGGCATTGCAACTGGGAGGTGGCTGGGCAAGGGCCCAGTCACCAAGCCTTCGTAACCCTGGAGAAAGACCAGATTTGCTGAGTGTGTGCCGGGCGCCAAGTGCTTTCTATGTCTCCCTTAATTTTATCTTTATAAGAGTGCTGGGAGGTTGGTTCCATCACAGTCCACTCCACAGATAGAAAACAGAAGGAACAGCAAAGTCAGGAACAGAATCCACGTTGCTTGGCTCCAGGGTGAGTGCACTTGGCCTAGAGTGGGAGACCAAGGGTGTAAGGGCTCTTGTGACAGTTCTCGGTGCACAGCATTATAGTGTTAATGGCAGTGGGCTAAGATTGAACCCCATGCCTCCGGGGCTAGACCCCTCCCCGTGCCACTCTTACCAGCTGTGTGCCCAGGGCAAGTCTCTGGAGTCCTACTGCCTGGGTTCAAATCCCGACAGCCCTACTTCCCAGTGGCGGTTGGGCTGACCGCCTCTGTGGGCCGCATCTCCGCTCGTGAGGTGGGAAGGTCGTAGCGCCCCCTCACGGCTGACCCGAGGACAGTTCAGGTGCTGCCTTGTGAGCAGCTCATGTTCCCCTGCAAAAAGGCAGCGCCGGGACGATGTGTTTCCTGTTGCGGTTCAGAACTGTGCGGTCGTTGTTGGCGGTGGTGTAGTGTGAGGGCTCGGAGTGTGTTTATTTGGAAGAGTTTCTAAAAGAGACACTCGAGACTCCGGTGGTGGAGAACGAGGGAGCGCCGCCCCGGCCCGCGCTCACCGCCCCGTTTCCCCGCAGACGGTGTACAACCTGGCAGACGTGGCCTGCAAGTGCCACGGCGTGTCCGGCTCCTGCAGCCTCAAGACGTGCTGGCTGCAGCTGGCGGACTTCCGCAAGGTGGGCGACGCCCTGAAGGAGAAGTACGACAGCGCCGCGGCCATGCGGCTCAACAGCCGCGGCAAGCTGGTGCAGGTCAACAGCCGCTTCAACTCGCCCACCACGCAGGACCTGGTCTACATCGACCCCAGCCCCGACTACTGCGTGCGCAACGAGAGCACGGGCTCGCTGGGCACGCAGGGCCGCCTGTGCAACAAGACGTCCGAGGGCATGGACGGCTGCGAGCTCATGTGCTGCGGCCGCGGCTACGACCAGTTCAAGACCGTGCAGACCGAGCGCTGCCACTGCAAGTTCCACTGGTGCTGCTATGTCAAGTGCAAGAAGTGCACCGAGATCGTGGACCAGTTCGTGTGCAAATAGCGGGCGCGTCGGGCACCCCGCCCGGCGCGCAGGACCCACTTATTTATAGAAAGTACAGTGCTTCTGGTTTCCTTTTTTTTTAATGTTTTATTTTACCCCCACGCTTGCAACTGGAACCATTTGTTCTGTTACCATTTAAGAACTCTGGTTTATTATTAATATTATAATTATTATTTGGCAGTAATGGAGGGTGGGAACCAAGAAAAATATTTATTGTGTGGGTCTTTGAAAAGATAATACAAGCCTTCTTTTGATAGTGTAGGATGAGGGGGAAACAACACATACCCTAACTTAGCTGTGTGGACATAGTACACATCCAGAAGGTAAAGAAATACATTTTCTTTCTCTCAAATGTGGGGTCATACGGGTGGGTAGGATCGAGTTGAAAGCGTGTAGTGAGATCTATGCATGATTCGGTTTCTGTGTCCAAAATGAATTGTAAATGCTGTGGTGCAAGATAAAAAGGTCTCAAGAAAAACAGCCAAAACACAAGACATTTCCCAGGGACTGTTGGCCTGCTTTTTACATTTTCAAAATGATAAAATGTGAGGGTAAGAATCTCATATTTTCAAAGAAAAAAGGTGAATCTTGTGTCTCATTCTTTTCAAATATTCCATCTGCAGATGGTCCTATTCTAGTAGAAACCTGGAGAACAGGGTGAAAAATCCCCAGAAATTAAAAAATTTAGAACTCCTATAATTAAGATAATGGTGATTTGAAGCTGTTACAGAAATTAGGATTTCAGATTGGAAAGGGCCCCCCCGATGATTCTGGACATGTTTGGGAGTGGGGAGATGGCTTGAATACAAAGGAAAATATCCTGTGATTTTCTTAGGGATACTTGGTTAGTTAATAAATGATAATAATGAAAATAATACAAGAATTCCATTCACTGATTCTCAGCCTAAATGACAAGGTAATTGCATGCAGTTCAGCACTGCACCAAAGCAGAAAAGCTATTTGAGGAAAAACAGTGAAATCCACCTTCCTCCTTGACCCCGAGCCCTCTCTGACTCCTCGGTGCTGGGATGTGATGCTGGCCACGTTTCCAAACGGCAGCTCCCTGCGTCCCCTTTGGTTGTAGGACAGGAAATGAAACATTAGGAGCTCTGCTTGGAAAACAGTTCACTACTTAGGGAATTTTTTTTCTCAAACTTTTATTTTGAGGAGCAGTAGTTTTGTGTGTTTTAATGACACTACTTGGCTAATGGAGTTCACAGAGGTGTTACAGCGTTTCACTATTATGATCCTGTGTTTAGACTATTCACTCAAGCTTTCCTTATTGTACTGCAGGTGTACCCTAAAACTGTTCCCAGTGTACGTGAACAGTTGCATTTATAAGGGGGGGAAATGTGGTTTAATGGTGCCTGATAGCTCAAAGTATTTTGTACATAACATATATATATATATACATATATAAATATAAATATAATAGTATCTCAGTGCAGCCAGTGATTTAGATTTACAGTTTACTCTGGGGTTATTTCTCTGTCTGGAGCATTGTCGTCCTTCACTGCAATCCAATTGGGAGTTTTCCAAGAATTTTTTGAGTCTTGAGCTTGGGCTGCGGCCTTGCTGTGATCATACCTTGAGCATGATGAAGCAACCTTGTTTCTGAGGAAGCTGGAAGTTGTGACTCACTGAAATGCATGTTGGTTTGAAGATTTCTTTATCTCTTCCACCTTCCCCCCTTTTCTCTAATCTCCATTTCTGTACACTTTGTGGAGAGGGCATTACTTGTTCGTCATAGACATGGACATTAAGAGATATTCAAAACTCAGAAGCATCAGCAATGTTTCCCTTTTCTTAGTTCATTCTGCAGAATGGAAACTTGTGCATATTAGATTTGGTAGTACTTATTTGCGTCCCTAAGGAAAATCTAGCCCACTAAATAGCTAGCTAGTTTAAAAAGTTTTGTTTTTTTTTTTTAAAACAGGGACACCTCTTTCCAAAATGTGCCATCAAATATGTTCTTATCTCAGACTTACATTGTTTTAAAAGTTCAGAAAGATACACATCTCCTGTACCTTTCATAGGCTTGGTGACCTTCATATCACCTCAGCCAACTGTGGCTCTTAATTTATTGCACAAGGATATTCACTTCATCTCAGTTACAGTAATTGCAAGCAAAAGATCTAGAAAGTAAAAAGCACTAATTAGTTAAAAATGTCACTTTTTTGGTTTTTATTATACAAAAACCATGAAGTACTTTTTTTATTTGCTAAATCTGATTTTGTTCCCTTTTAGTGATTCATGTTTATGAAGAGAGTTGAGTTTAACAATCCTAGCTTTTAAAAGAAACTATTTAATGTAAAATATTCTACATGTCATTCAGATATTATGTATATCTTCTATGGCCTTTATTCTGTACTTTTAATGTACATATTTCTGTCTTGTGTGATTTGTATATTTCACTGGTTTTAAAAAACAAACATTGAAAGGCTTATGCCAAATGGAAGATAGAATATAAAATAAAATATTACTTGTATATTGGTAAGTGGTTTCAGTTGTCCTTTAGATAATTCATGTGGAGATTTTTGAAGAAACCATGAGGGATAGTTTAGGATGACTACATGTCAAAATAATAGAAGAGTGGAGAATTTTACCAAAACCAAACTATTTGGAAGCTTCAAAAGGTTTCGATACATAACGGAACAAAGGGGGAATTCTCTTTTCTTATAGATGTTCCTCAAAAAGAGAAATCAAGCAGATGGCTTAAAGCTGGTTATAGGATTGCTCACATTCTTTCAGCATTATGCATGTAACTTAATTGTTTTAGAGCGTGTTGCTGTTGTAACAGCCCAGAGGAGAACGAAAAGGCACATGCTTTTATCCATGACCAGATTTTTAGTTCCCAAAAATGTATTTTTGTGTTTACCACTTCAACTATTGCACCTCTTTATTTGAATTTACTGTGGACCACGTGTGGTGTCTCTGTGCCCTTTGAAAGCAGTTTTTATAAAAAGAAAGCCTCAGTCCGCAGAGAATGAAAACTCATTGGAAACTAAAGGTTGGTTGTGTTCAATGCAATTAATACAAGTTCTTGTGCTTTACAAAAATGTGCACAGAATTCTGGACAGTGCTGCACAGATCGATACGTTAGCCCTTTGCTTTCTTTCTTTCCGGATAACCTTGTAACATATTGAAACCTTTTAAAGATGCCAAGAATGCATTATTCCACAAAAAAACAGTAGACCAACATATAGAGTGTTTAAAATAGCATTTCTGGGCAAATTCAAACGCTTGTGGTTCTAGGACTCACATCTGTTTCAGTTTTTCCTCAGTTGTATATTGACCAGTGTTCTTTATTGCAAAAACATATACTCGATTTAGCAATGTCAGCATATTTTTCCCTCTCATCCTGGAGTGCATTCAAGATCTTCCCAATACAGGAAAATTAACAAAAAATTTATATATAGACAGTGGCAAACATAGCCATGTTCAAAATACTCATTATGGGCTCAACTAAACAGATTGTTTGAAGTTTTAGTCCAGTTAATCTGTTCATTTCTTTGAATTTCTGACCTCCCAAGACTGGCACTGCATATGTGCTGGTAGCTTACCCAAATTCTTTTTTGAGGCAATTTTGCAAATACCAGTTTTCAATTTGTTTTTATAAAACATTATTCAAACCACTGGAATTATCAAATATGATGCTGTAGCAGGATAAGTATCCGAATAGGAAACTAGTACTAGCTAACTCCAAGAGATGATTAACAAAAACAGTACCCAAAGACTGAGTGGTCCACAATATAAATATATAGAGAGAGATAGATAGAAAAGGTACTTATAACTTGAAGCATATATTTAATGCAAATACACACCAAGGCATAAGTCTAAAATACTGCAATTATCACTGTAAACTATACTTCTAAAATATTTATTTTTTTAAGAAATATTTTCTAGTCTTCTCTCTCTTTGGAATGGTGAAAACGAGATGCCATGTTTTAAAAGTAAGATGATGAAATGAATTTTCAATTCAGGAAACATTCAGTAATATAGGAATTAAAACTTAGAAAAGGGATCTTCTAATTTACTTGTTTAGGCAAACTTTACACTTAAATCTGATGATTGGATAATATTTTATTTTAGTGAAACATTATCTTGTTAGAAAACTTTTTAAAAAATGGATATAGAATAATTAAAGGTTGGTATGAATTTTTAAAAATTGTATCAGTTTGAATCTAGAAGATTGAACTAAAATGCTGTCTCAGTATTTTGAAAGCAAAAAAGAATGGAGGAAAATTGCATCTTAGACAATTTTTATATGCAGTGTACAATTTGCTGGGCTAGAAATGAGATAAAGATTATTTATTTTTGTTCATATCTTGTACTTTTCTATTAAAATCATTTTATGAAATTCAGTGCAGTCACGTGTGTGTGTTTAGCAGAGAGAGTGTTCATCAAAGTTTAATGTGAACATGGATTATGGTTAGGGCATCTGGAAAAACACATACATTTCAGGTATGTAGATGATATTATGGTTTAATCTCAATGATTTATTTTGTACTTTAATGCTCGTTTTTCTTTTGCCTATTGCTAATTTTTCCATTTCTTATCTGCTCTGTTGTTGCTAATATGTAAGAGCTGTACTAAGAGATTAGGCATTTAGCACAGTAGGATGGGATTACCATGAAATTTCAGGGCAAGGGAAGAAAGACAGAATGATTTTAAGAGAGAAATAAAACAATGTTCAAGATGAAGAACAGGCTGAATTACCCAGAATATTTTGCTGGTTGCTTTTTTTTTTTGAAATCTTACAACAATTGCCAGTGAGGTCTTTAGAGTTTTTCAACCTTGGCACTATTAATATTTTGGGCTGGTAATTCTTTGTTTTGAGAATTTGTCCTATGTGATGTGTCACAGTGTCCCTGGCCTTTACCCACTAGAAACCAATAACATCCTTCCATTTATGAGAACCATAATGTCTCCAGACATTGTTGAATGTGCCCTGGGGAGCAAAGTCACCCCTCTTGGAAAATCACAGCTGTAATTTCCAAGTGGGAGTTACAGGCTGACCACAGAGGTGGACTGTTACTTGTTGGGCTGACTGATGAGTGACAGTCGCTCCTTGTGAGGTTCACTGTGTAGAGTGTGAAGATGTGGCATCTTCTACAGCAGTGGTCCCCAACCTTTTTGGCACCAGGTACTGGTTTCATGGAGACAAGTTTTGCACGGGCAGGGTGAGGAGTGGGGCAAGGGTGGGCTGGGAGGTGGAGCTTGGGTGGCGATGCATGGCCAGGTTCCTAACAGGCAATTTGTCTTTAAAATGAGAGAGAATATTACTACCTACTTCTTAGGGTTGTTGTGAAGATAAAATGAACTAACATTTATGGAGTACCTAAAGTAGCTTCTGCTACATAATAAAAGCTCAATAAATGTTAGCTAGGAGAGAAAGGTTTTGCAGGAAGGGATACCAGAATAAGTCTGAGGGCTAATCCAAATCAGTGTGGGATGGGTACATTTAACATCTCTTTTAAAGACAAAAGGCTCAAAGGCAGAGAGAGATTGTGCAACTTTCCCAAGGTGAAAGGGATAGATTTCAACCCAAGCAGTCTGGCTCCAAAACCTATGTTCTTAATACCTAGTACTATTGGCTCAGTGCTGGGAAGTCACCCTCAGTGTTTTAGGGAGGTTGTAAACTTACGGCCTGCTGTCTACGTCATACTACAAGATGTGTCTTGTTTGGTATAGCATTAAAAAAAATAATAATAAAATTAGTAGCTGACATTTAAAAAATGAGTATTTTCACATTAAAATTTGGAGTTTTGGTTTGAAAAAGAAGAGCGGGCCACCTAGGTGCATATGTCACAAGTCCCAACGTAGCAACAGTCCACTGGATCCAAGCAGCTGCTGCTCCCTCTTAGACAGGACTGGGCGTGTGCGGTTAGCCAGTTACTTATGTCACCTAACTGGCCCCTGCAGGCTTTTGCATTTGTAATTTTTTTTAAAATATTCTCCTTCTAGGTCAGAGTTTCTCAACTTTATCGTTAGAATAGGAGATTAGGAGACAGGGCTGAGACCAGATGCAGGGGCCTGAAGACTGGGTGCAGGTATTAAAGTACACGACAAACTACAGGGGCTGAGAATTGGCTTCAACCGGCTTGTCAGTTACCCCTGTCACCTTACATGAACTTTGGCTAATTACAATATCATTTACATCATGGTTTTAAAATTCCTCCACTCTTGAAATCACCATGATAGTTCTGAGACAACCATATAAAGTTTGAACATGGCAGAGAACCCAATTCTGGGAATTACTACCCAAATTCTTAGTAAAAACCAACCTCTTTTCCTTGAATATTCCTCCCTTCAGTTAGTAAAACTAGAAAAGATCTAAAACCACTTCCTCCCAGTGCAGCTGCTTTCTTTCCAGCCTGCCTGCTCTTTCCTGAGAGTGTACCTTTGCTTTCAATAAAATCTGTCAGTTGCTTGGCTTACATGGTATGTCCTGAAATTCTTTTCCCGACGAACACCAAGAACTTGGAAAAACCTCCACTCTGAGGGTGGTAACATTATCACTATTGACATTTTGGGTGAGCTAATAGTCTGGTATGGGGCTGTCCTGTGCACTATAGGATGCTTAGCACCATCCCTAGCCTGTGCCCACAAGATGCCAATAGCACCTACCCATTCATGACAAAATGAACCCATTCATGACCAAAAATGTCTCCAGACATTGCTAAATGTCTTCTGGAGGGGCACACTCTCCCCAGGTGAAAACCACTGGTCTAAACCGAAAAGGTCTGTACATATTTATAAGCTAGCCAATGAGGCTAAAAAAAGGAAATAAAACAGAAAAGAAGATTAATCTCTAGGTATAAAGAAATGCCTGGCATATCACAAGAACCCAATATAAATTTAATGAGTGAAGGATAAACACAACCATTCCCAGGTTTCAGTCCTACTACTCATTTGCATGGTGACCTTGAGCAGTTTCTTGAATCTCTCTGATCTTAGTGTCCTCAGCTGGAACACAGGGACAAATTGCTCAATGAGGCTTGATATTTAAATTACATGATATACTTCACCAGCAAATTGGTATTAACTGATCAATACCTAAGCGGACATACAGGAATAACATTTATCGGGTGTCGGGGCAGGTGGGGGGAGGGGTGGGTATATACATAAACAATGAGTGCGATGCACACCAACTGAGGGATACACACGCTTGAAGCTCTGACTCGAGGGGGGGCGCAGGGGCAATATACCTAACCTTAACATTTGTATCCCCATAATATGCTGAAAAAAATAAATTACATGATATAATCTGCCAAAGGCCAGCTCCAAAGCCTAACAATAATAGCAGCTTAAAAAGAGGTGGAATTAGTTTTAAAAACAAAGATAAATTATCAGCTAAATTTTCCTAGCCTGTCTGCCCCTGCATAGCCAAATGGGCTTGGTTCTTTCATACTTGTTATTGAGTTGCAATTTCTAAATAGCACTTCATCAGCACTCATAGGCTCAGGGGATGCTCAACAGGAAGTGTTTCATGGCCAAGCAAATTTAGGAAATGAAGAACAATGGATCATTGCACACCGAGAGAGGTGATGTTCATTAGTATATACACTGTTAAAATCGAAGGGCTGCTGCGAGGAACCCTGCTATCTAACTCTGTGTTTTGTTGAATGTTTTTGTCTTCTGTTCCTTGAACACCTGTTACTGTTACCATCCTCTGGGCAGGTTGGGAAGCCCTGGTATGGAGCACCCCGTCTCTGGTAGGTTTTGTGGGCACGTGCTCTCTTGAGGGCGAGAGCTGTGTGGCTGCAAAGGTAGGGAGTGCTGCCTGGGGACATGACCGTCTGTTCTTCAACAGAGAGGCTGGCTCTGAGCTGGGTTAATCTGCTTCACGCCTGGGTGATTAGAAAGGGGGAGAGGGTGCTCTGGGGGCAACAAGGAAGAGTCCTGAGACTTAGCTAGACCAAAGACCAAAGGCAGGAGAGAGAAGAAAGAGGGGAAAACAGAAAGGAGGCAGGAAGGGGAAAAAGAAAGGTGTAAAATGCAGAGGCGGTAAATGAAAGACTGAGAAGATACAGCTGTTCTCTGACCATCCCCTTCAGACAGATCTCATTTCTACTAATTAAAAAAACAAAAGTGGTTTAGGAAGGTAATATTTGACGAGCATTTATTCTGTGCCAGGCACTTGCTAAGGGTTTTATCTTTCATCTCATTTCAGTTAGAGTCCCAAGAACCTTCTGAGGTAATACTGTTACCCTCATTTTATAGATGAAGTTTGGAGAGCTTAAGTCTGACTCGGGAGCCTCTTTGTCCACCAGAAATGCATGCTGTCCCTTTAGCAGTGTGGCCTTAATCCTGGGAAAGTGGCTGCCCACCCAAAGACTCCATTCCCAGGCCCCCTTGCCTGGGGCTAGAGGACTAAGTCCCACCGACGGAAGGTGAGTCGACGCACTGCGTGGCAGTTTGGAGCCCAGGTTTTGACAAGCTAGTGCGAGTTCCCCACTGCATCTTGCCTTCCACCAGCTGTGAGCAGAAGACTCTGAAGTCTGAACAGTCGAAGGAGCCACAACATGGGTCCAGAAACCTGGGTCCTTGAGCCACCACGTGGAGGAAAGCCAAGTGCTGACCAGGAACTGTCTCTTAGACTGTTGTGTGACTCCACTGTAAAATTCTGTGGTGTTAGGTCAGTGGCATTTTGGAGTTTGATGTAGAAATGAGTAATTCTATCAACACATTGCCTCTCCTGGTACTTCCCAAGGTGATCACTAAGTCCCCAAACTCAATGGGGGTTCCCAAGCCGGAAGATTCATAGATTGGGAATGTTCCCCATAGGCCGTCCCACTCCACCTGCAGTGCCCAGGCCCTGGAGAAGGATGCCATTTCACCCGGACAGCTCTATGCCCGGGGACACGCAGGTGTGTCCTGACTGGTCCACACCCCTTATCAAGAGGGCTCCTCGCTGCATCAACAGGATGCCTCCTGCTGCATAGCAAGACGGGCCCCATTTCAGTAAGGCAGGCCCTAGTCCTGATTCTAACAACTCCTGTGTGACACCCTCTCCGAGTCTCCGATTTCCTTTTGTTGCTGTCATTTTTTCTCAAAGGACCCAGCCAACTCATGTGTCTATTTATCATTTACACAGTAGGAAGGAGTATTTAATGAACACCTACTGTGCCTGGGCACTGATTCAAGGGATGGGGTTCCAGAGGTGAGCAAAGCAAACTCCGTCCCTGTCCTCCAAGAGCACATGCTCTGGTCATGAGTAGTCACTGTGACAGGCATTAGGGAAGGACAGGGGACTAGGGTGCTCAAGAAGGAGAGACCAATCCAGACTTGGAGAATCAAGGGTACTCCCTGGGGAAAGGACATTTTGGCTCAGCTTTTAAAGACAGGTAGGTGTCACCCAGGTTAGTGGGGGAGGGTATGTGGGAGCATTCAAGAAAGGGGCACAGTGTGTGCAGAGGCCTGGGGTGGGTGAGGATGGCGTCTGCCATGGAGCTGGCAGTCTGGAAGCACGTGGGGTGTGACGGGGAGGGAGTGTGGGCGCAGGCCAGGCAGGCAGGGCCTGTGGGCAGGAGCCTAGACGTTCTCCTGAGGGTGAAGGGTGCTCAGCAGGCGTGGGCCACTTTCAAGGCTGACCTTTAAAGACCACCTGTGGAGACACTTCACCTCTGCAATTCCTCAGTTACTGAACTCTCATTTTGGCCACAGAACCTCAAGGTCTTCATTGCAACATTTTGGTGTTGCATTGGTTTGGCTCAAACCTCCCCCACCCTGGGTTTCCAGCCAAGCTCGGGTGGCCACCGCTGTCCATCAGTGTGTTACATGATAAAGAAGAAGATCTTCTTCTTCTTTTTTAATAGAGACAGGGTCTCACTCTGTCACTCAGGCTGGAGTGAGTGGCACACCGTAACTTTGAACTCCTGGGCTCAAGCAATCCTCCCTCCTCAGCCTCCTGAGTTTCTGGGACTACAGGTGAGCCACCGTGCCTGGCCGTGCTGTAGGTTCCACCTCATACTCCTGTCCCATGGCTGCCCTCTGCATACATATTCCTCCTCCCACTGAAGGGCTCACCTCCTGTTCCTTGCCTGAGAGGCCCTAACCCCTCAGCACTGATGCTGCTGACTCTGTGCTGGGCTCAGCGCTCTGCAATTTGCAGGCTTAATCTCATTTATTTTTTATAATCAGAGTTTATCCAATATGGAATGAACATTATCCCCATTTTACAGATGAGGAAACTGAGGTTGGGAGAAATTAAGTCACTCACTTCATCTATTATCTATTGTCAAAGAACATACCATATCCATACAAAAACATAGTGGCTTAAAACAATAACCATTGTGTTTGCTTATGATTCTACGGGTCAACAGTCTGGGCTGGGTCAGTGGGGAGGGGCTTGCTTTTGCTGCTGCTATTACTCGGGGCCTGGCAGGTGGGCCAGGGGCAACTCACAAGTCAATAGTTACTTCTGGTTGTTGGGTGGGCCTTTCTCTTGATACGGTCTCCCATCTTTAGGAGGCCAGCCTGGGCTCTTTCACATTGTGGTATGACATTCCATGAAGGGGAGAATGGAAACTTCAAAGCTTTATGAGGCCCAGATTTGGAGTTACATTCTATAACTTCCACTGCATTCTATTGGTTAAAACAAACCCAAGGACAGTCCAGATTTGAAGAGGTGGAGAAAAAGACTCCACCTCTCAATGGGAGGAGTGACAAAGTCACATTAAAAAGGGGCATTCATACAGGAGGGGAACATTGCTGCAGCCATGTTTGCAGACATTCTCCCCAACTGGGCCAAGACTCCACAATGTGTAAGAGCCGCTCTACCTCTGCTCTCCAGTACAATAGGACCTACGCTGGGAAATGCTTTTCCCACCCCCACAAACCCACCATAAGCACTGTGCAGAATAAAGAATTTGCAGTCAAGAAAACCTGGCTCCAAGCTTGGCTTTTATTAGCTGTGTGTCCTTTGACCAGTTACTTAACCTCTCTGAATTTCAGTATTCTCATCCATAACACAAGGCTATTGTAATGTTATAGGGTGATGGTGAGGATTGCTCATCATGTAAGTAAAGGGCCTGACACAGAGTAGTCACTCAAGCAGTAGCAGGGATGATGATGGTGGCCATTACTGGCGTCGGGGAGGAACCAGCCACATTTCCATCACCGGCTTTCCATGACTCATGAGGCTCCCTGATTCAGCAAATTGCAGGGCACTCCCTTCAAGACACCAGGAGGGGGTTCCTGGAGGTTCTTGATGAGGTTCAGGCTGGAGAAGCAGAGGGTGGGGAGGCAGAGGATGGGCTCAGCCTCAGCTCAGACATGCCAATTCCTCCCCCCTCCATGGGAAACGCTACAGAATGCTTTCCCATGTCTCAGGAGAGACCTACCACATAAGCAGGGTGGGGACTTCCCTGTTCTTGACAGAGCAAGATTCTGAGGCTAAGAGGGAAATGGCCTTGCCCAGAAGGTGGAGGCCAGCACTGCAGCTTGGGCTCCCGAATCTCAGGCACACCCGTCGTTGGACCCCACATTGCTCCTGTGGGTAGCAAGCTGCGCCTCCTTGGGCAAGCCATTAAGCTTCCTCTGGGCCTCAGTTTTCTTACCTATATAATGGAAATAGTTACACCTGTGCAACTGCAACACAGGTGTATTAGTAACTGCTCCCATTCCCTAAGCACTTACATCTATTGGGCTTGTCATTGAGTAATTTTATTCACATTATTTTGTTTGATCTTGTGGCATATGCAGAAAGGGACAGTCTCCCCATTTTACAGATGAGGAAATAGAAGCCTCAGGAGATTACGTATCTTTTCTCGAACTACAGAACCGGTAAGAAGCAAAGCCAGGTCTCTGATTAGACCGCCCTTGCCATTTACCACCTCTAGGTGGCAGTGCCTTGGGAGTGGCGGGAAGAAGAAAATGGAAAGCTATAGTAGAAACGCTAGGAACCAGACATTTAATTCCCGACCCAGAGTCACCTGGCCTATTTTTCCAGTTGAGGCTACCTCAGAGTTCCTCCTCTGTGTTCTTGTTCTTGTGTCACTGGACTGTCGCAGGGCGTGTCAGCCAAGGAGGTCACCTCTTGTACAGGAGCCAAGGCTGAGAAAATCCTGGACTCGGACTTCATAATTGTCCCAAGGACTTTCACTGTCAGGATTCTGGTCCCACTCTGGCCACCACTTTGCTGTGTGACTCTGGGCAAACCCTTTCTCCTCTCTGGGCCTCATTCCTGGACATGTGCACAATGGTTTGAATGAGGTCACAGAGTGAGTTTGATTTCTTGTTCAGCAGGAAGTTGATGCTATATCACAGTGGAGAATAGGACCTTAAATCCTGACATTTGGGAATAAAATTAATGCAAATGAAATCTGGCCCACACTGCTCTGGCCCAGCAACAGAAAATGATGCAGCAAAAGCTTCTCTCTGGAGTGGCCGCCTCCTGTATACACTCACACACCCGCCACGTCCCGCCCCAGCGCCCCATCCAGCGTGGGGTGGGAGAACAGGAAAACTGCAAGCTTTGGAATCAGAAACACCTGCACAATCTTGAGCAAGTTTCTTGACCTTTCTGATATTTCATTTCCTCATCTGTAAAAGGGGCAAACCCTCTCCACTGTGCAGGGGTTTTGTGAGGGTTACACAGGAAGGGGTTTGTGCAGTGGCAGGCACAAGCAATCACTCCATAAATGGTAGCTATTATATTATTATCTTAATCCACAAGCCCTCACTTCTTCTGGGACCTCTTCTGCCCTGGAGAGAAGAGCTTGATAAATTATTTAGTGGCAGATAATTCATTAGTTAGCCTAGTACACTATTCAGCTCCCTGTCTCATGAGCCTGTGTTTGTTGAGAGAGTAGATGGACAGAGGGCAGTTCTCGCCCCTGCCTCCTCCTGCCCCCGCCAGCGTTCTGTCGTGGAGGGATTTCTGGCATCGAGGTGGATTTCCTTTCCCAGGGCCTCTTCTGACTTTCACCATTCAGGCCATGCATGGGGCTGTCTGGGTTTATTCTTTCATTCCACATTTCCCTAGTGCCTCTGTGTGCCAGGTCTTTTGCTGGGTGCAGAGATGAGTAAGACCTTCTCCTTCCTCGAGGAGCTCAATGTCTGGATCAAGGTCTATCCGTGCCGCAGTTCTGGGGGAACCAGGGATGAAGGCTCAACTGCGAATTCCCAGGGCGGCCTCCATGTGCTGGCAGAAAAACCGCACTCCAAGCACGTTTTCAACTAGCAGTTTAAACCACTTGATTTCGAGTCTCAGAAACCAAAAAACCAGTTCTAAGTGTTTTCACCTCTCCCACTGCTTCCTCCTAAATTTCATTAGGGCTGACAATTTGTATATCCACTTACAGTGTAATGTGATTTAAATGGCTGGCGTAACTGTTAGAAATGGAGTTTTCTCTGGGCGCAGGCGCCGCAGGGCGGCCGGAGTAGGCCTGTCCCCAGGGTGCGGGTCCTGCAGGCCCCAGGCCGCTCTCAGCCCCGTGGGGTCTGCCCTCGGAGACCGGAGGGAAGGACGGCCTCCTGGCTCCCTTCCCTCTTCACCCTGCAATCACTTTTGTTCTTGGAGGCTGAGCTATCTTGGAGTTTTCGGCGCGCAATAAAACATGCTCAACCACAAAGCCCATGTTGAGCCAGAAGGCTGGAAGAGAAAGCCAAGCCCGCCGGCTGGACAGTCTACGTGGTTAGGCGGAATTGATAGTGTGCGTCCTGCTTCGTGGCTTTCCTTTTTGTTTTGGCTTTGTAACTAAAACAGAGCTGATGCCTAAGAGATGGGAAGTTCAGTTTTATTTTATCCCCTGTCAAAGTTTTACACATACTGTGTGTGTGTGAAGCAGTTATCGTACCAGGGATTCAATTTGGGTTTGAATCCTCGACTTCTCATTTGGTGACCTCAGGGATGTCATTTTTCCTTCTCTCAGTCATTTTTTCTCATCTATAAAACTAAGCTGGCTCTCTTCTTGGCGGTGCCTACGGAGGTGGCAGCCATCTCCTATTCGGCATCATGGCCGCCCTCAGACCCCTTGTGAAGCCCAAGATCGTCAAAAAGAGGACCAAGAAGTTTATCAGGCACCAGTCAGACCGATATGTCAAAATTAAGCATAACTGGCGGAAACCCAGAGGTATTGACAACAGGGTTCGGAGAAGATTCAAGGGCCAGATCTTGATGCCCAACATTGGTTATGGGAGCAACAAGAAAACAAAGCACATGCTGCCCAGTGGTTTCCGCAAGTTCCTGGTCCACAATGTCAAGGAGCTGGAAGTGCTGCTGATGTGCAACAAATCTTACTGTGCGGAGATTGCTCACAACGTTTCCTCCAAGAACCGCAAAGCCATTGTGGAAAGAGCAGCCCAGCTGGCCATCAGAGTCACCAATCCCAATGCCAGGCTGCGCAGTGAAGAAAATGAATAGACAGCGCGTACGCACATTTTGTGTTTCAATAAAACCATAAAAATTAAAAAAAAAAAAAAACTAAGCTGGTGCTTCTTGCCTTGCAGAACCAATTAGGTAAAGTATCTAGAACTGCACTGTCCAATACAGAAGCCATTAGCCACCTGTGGCTATTTAAATTTAAATTAATTAAAATAAAATATTCCCCAGTTGAACTAGCCACATTTGAAGTGATCAGTAGCCACACCTGAAATGACAATGTAGCTATAAGATTTTCCCTCATTGTGGAAAGTTCTACTGGACAGCACCAGCCTAGAACCATGCTTACTTCCACTGGAGGCTCAACACAAATCTAAAAGAGAAATTGTGACTTTCACTGTCTTTAACTAGTACAAGCACCTGCAGTCAATAGTGGGTTGCACTAGGTCAGACATGCAGCATGCAGGGAGCAGTTTCCCCTGGAATTTACAAACCAAAATCTCAGGTCAAGTGTCTTGTTCTTGTGCACGCCTCTCCTTGAATGTGAAGCGCCCAAGCAAGGGAAATGCTCCGTGGGGAGGCAGATGGGCCACAGGAAGAGCAAGGACTGCAAAACCGAGGGCTGCACCGCTGTAGGTGTTCAGAGTGTCCGCTTCTGGACCATATTCGGTAAGGTTTTTTGGTTTTTTCTAAACTGAAATTACAGAATTCCATTCCAGCTCCAGTAAAGAAGACACAACCTAGCTGGAAGAATGTTGACGTGTCTCCTGGAATCCAAGGGAAGAAGAGGGGTGGCCCTGGGCATCTCAGGTCAGGAATTCATGAATTCCCACTTGCTGTAGTTTCCAAATTTGACAGAACTTCAGACAAGGATATTGGTAAAATGCAGACCCTACGGCCCTCCCTTAGATATTCAGACTGATACCTGTGTTTGGAGTGGGTCCTGGGAGCCCTTTTCCCAGGCTCCTCAGGTGAGACTGCAGCAGCCATTTAGAAACCTGCGCTCGCTTGGCAACTTGTTATCACGCACCGAAACCCCAGGATGTAACAGGAGCTGTCTAGGCTAGGTCCCGGATCAGACTGGGGACTCCCAGGGGATTTTCTCTGTGTACCTAGAACAGGTCCCTGACTCTCAGCTTGGGCACGCTGTTCCCAAAAGAGGGGATCTGATTGGCCCAGCTGTCTGCCCATTGTCAGCACAGTTTGGGGGTGGGTGGGAGTGGAGTCTCAGGGCTCAGGACTGACTGTGGGGGTTAATTCCTAGAAGTACCATGTGACCCAGCAGTCCCTCTCCCAGGCATACACCCACAAGAATCGGAATCAGGATGTCAAAGACATGTCTGCACTCTCATGTTCATTACAGTGCTATACACAATAGCTAAGATGTTGAAGCAACTTAAACGTCCATCGAGGGATGAATGGATAAAGAAAAACTGGTATGTACATACAATGGAATGAATATTATTCAGCTTTAAAAAGAAGAAAATCATTCCATGTGAGATAACGTGAATAAAGCTGGGGTACATTATGCCAAGTGCAATATGCCGGTCACAGAGGGTCAGATACTGCGTGATGCCATTTACATAAGGTATCTAAAATACTCAGACTCATAGAAACAGAGAATAGTAGTTACCAGGGGTTGGGAAGAGGCATAACCTGGGAGTTTTTAAAGTTTCAGTCGTGCAAAACGAATAAGTTCTGGGGATCAGCTGTACGTTGTGCCCATAGTTAACAACACTTTATTGGATGCTTAAAATTTTGTTAAGAGGGTAGACCTCATGTTAAGTGATCTTGTCACCAGAGAGGAGAATTTTAATGAGATATTCAGACATGCAAGCATGTCTCCTTTGGGGGTAATGCCATTTTCAATGCTTTATTTCGTGATGTCTAGGGGTGACTTTGTGATTTGCTATGTGATAATAGACAATAGCTAGAGTTTCTTTTCTTTTGGAAGTAATCATTTGAAAGTATTTAGTGTGCTGTTAATTTTGTAACATTTTAATATCAAAACGTAGTTAATCCTGGGAACAGCAAAGGTTGCAAAATAGAAGGCTGCTTCCTCTTCTTTTTGAATTCAGACTGAATGTCCTATCTCACAATGGAAATGAGCAGGTAAAATCATTCCTGTGTGTATATGAAAAGAAAAAAAGCAGTGCACCAAAATGTTCTCAGTAATTATCTTTAAGTGGCAGAATTAGTTTTCAATTTTATTAATCTTTTGTGCTAATAGTTTTTATGACAAATGTGAATTCTTTTTGCAATAATTAAAGGTTTTTAAAAATATAAAAATGTATAAATGAAATAATGATTGACATGTTCGTAATTACCCTCCTGAAAACTTGGGAATGGATCTCTGTTAATTAAGGGCTACCTTCGTGCCTGAAGCTGGGAAAAGTTTTAGCTTCCAAGGGTCCAGGATCACTCAGCAGTTTGGCAATTTGTTATCACACACCTCAACCCCCAGGATGTAATAGGATCGGTCTAGGCTAGCTCCCAGGAGTCAGACTGGGGACTCTCAGGGACTTTTCCCTGTGTACCTAGGACAGTGCCCAGCATCTAGTGAGTGTGCAAAAGTGTTAGCTGAATGAATGAATGAATAAAGAAATGAATGAAGAAAGAATCTAAGAGTCTAAAGAATCTCAATTGGACTCGTGGTTTCACATGGTGAAGCTCAGGGATGAGGGAGAATCTGAAGGTAGATATTTGGCACACAGCATTTAGGTTACTTTAGGTTTCTGACCTGGGACTGCAAGAACAAGGGACCAGTGACATTTGGGTAAACAGTTGGGGAATTAAGTGATGGTGCTTAAGGAACTGTGCCAAACAGTAGCAGAAGTCAGACTGCCTGGCTAGCAGCTGAGGGAAATGAAGCCACGCTGAGTGCAAGGAGGTCTTTCTGCCGGAGGAAAGAGGTCAAGGAGATCACATGCTCCTCGCATGGTGATGCAGCCTCAACCAAACTAAACAGGGCTTTCCCCTTTCTATGTATGTCTTTCCCAAGGACTCGAAGATGCAAATGAAGTGGTTGCAGTTCACTCATTTGTTCACTTGATATTTTTTGCTGAATGGAAACTTTCATTATTATATATTTAATAGTATCCCTCTTCATGTCTAATAATGTTTTACACCTCAAAATCTATTGGGTTTGGCATTAATATGGCTACTGTTGTCTTCTTTTGGTTGTTATTCATCTATTTCAATCTTTTTATCCAATTGCCCTGTGTCTGTAGGTTTTGAGCGTTTCTTTTAAACACCCAGAGTTTCAGTCTGACAATCTTTGTCTTTTAACTGAAGAGTTCAGTTCATTATATTGATTGTGATCATTGTTATTAATGTTTTGAGCTTTCTATTTGTCCTATTTTCATTTCTTTTGTTTATTTTTATTTTTTTTTGTCCTTTTGCATTGATTTTTGTTTTCTTTTTGTTATTCCATGCCCACCATTTTTGTTTTGGAGAGTATATTTCCTACATCTTTTTTATAATATGGCTACCCTAAGCATTTATGCTTAATATTAATCAGTATTTTGATCCTATTCTCAATGTGACATTCTTAGATCATTTTGTTATCCTTTTCCTAATGCATGTGCTCTTTTTTTTGACCAGTATGTTAGCTGTTGAATCTTCTAAAATAGACTTTGTAATTATTATTTTATATGGTCAGTATTTGTTTAGACTTTCCAACATATTTGCCAATATCTTGTGTCTCAGACCTTCTATGATCTGGACTCATTTTCATTAGTATCTGAAGTGTAGTCTTTAGGAGTTTCTTCAGTGAGTTGGTAAGAATTCTTTCAGTTTTTGCTTTATTAAAAATATTTTCATTTGACTATCAGTCTTGAACAAAAGTTTTCCTGGGGATAAAATGGAAAATTAATTATTCGTCCATTCCTTTTACTCACCAAATATTATGGTCACCAAATTCTGTGTTAGACACATAGGATTAATCATAGTATTAACCAGATGATTGGAAAAACAATCAAATCATCACACAAATAAATATGAAAGCACAATGGTAACTGACAGGAAGGACTCATGGTGCTCTGAGAAATTATAATAGGAAGCTTGATCCAACCTGGAAAAACAGGGAAGTTCTCCCCAAAGAAATGGAAATTCAGCTGGGGATTAAACTGAGGCTTCATAAATAAATAGGAGTTACCTTGATAAGAGAAGGGCTGAGAGGAATGGGGTTGGGGAGAGCATTCTCGGCATAAGAAGCAGCATGTGCAAAGGCCCTGTAGTAGATGGCATCTTTGAGAGCCTGGAAAATGGCCCATGTGACTAGATGACCAAAATGAAAGGAAATATTGGCCAATTAGGCCGGGAAAGTCAGTTGAAGGTCACCACAGCCTTATAAATTGTATTGAAGATTTTGGGCTTTATATTAAGATGATATGTTCCTACTTGTAATTCAAAGTAGAGCAGTTGAAGAAAGGAGAAAAGAAAGGCAGGCAGGTAGGCAGACAGGCTTGATTCCCAAGGAAGGAATAAGACCCAGCCTGACGTCCAAGGCACTTATTATCAAACTCTTCTCTTTCTGCTAACATTTTGCAGCCAACAATGTATCTAAGCTCCCTGTCCGGGGTAGTCTTGACAGGGATATAGCTTGCTACAGCTCACTTTATCAAGAGAGGAGAAAGATAAATAATCACCTTTTTTCTTAAGCAATTTTTCAGAATAGTTGGCAAAAAGCATTAAAGCCATGTCAGCAATCTCTTGGTCCACTTTTTACTTGGGTCTCTGCTTGGTCCCTTCCTAAATCATTACCAACAAGTCTCTCTTCCCAACAGTAGAATCAATGTTTCCCATCTTCTGAATATAACTTTAAATTATATGAGTGAAGTTCCAGATTTGCATCACCAAATTATTTCAGAGAATTATTTTTATTTTCTATGAGTCAGTATTTTATATGTTTTGATATATTGTAAATAATCATGTCCATGTTGTAGAGCAACTAGGCATTTCATAAACTACTTACAACCATAAAATATGGGATTTCTTTTGTTTTAGCTCTCTGTGAATAAAATTCCCCTTTAACACATATTTTTCATTTGGTGGAATTTTTTTGCATTTAATTTTTGTGTATGTTTTTAGAAAGTCAGTACATAAAAATGTACACCATTATTTTTGATTCATTGATGTTTTCAGCAGATGATAATTTAGGTGACTTCTAAATGAGGATTTCCCTCCTGTTCTATGGTGGAAAGTTCTGAAGATTGTAGATCTTCAGATTGTACATAAGCAGATTGTATGGGGCTATTTTATTCTGTACAAGAGAGCCTACCTGCAGACCACTTCACCTTTACTTCCATCCATTAGGTGCACTGCAGCCTGAGGTAATGGTGTTTGCTCTGGAGCAGACTTGGGTTTGACTCTTGGCTGCACAGCTACTACTTGAGTGACCTGGGTCAATTATGAGTTCTCTCTCAGCCTCAGTCTCAGTTTTCCTGTCTGCAGAGCTAGTAATAACATTATTTCATGGGATTAAAGAATAAATATGGTATTGCATGTTAAGAGCAGGTTCCTTTAACCTACTCAATAAATATTGGTATTTGCTGACCCTTTTGCTTCTCTATTCTATAAAGCTGGGCTGTTCAAACCTCTCCTTAATTTATTTTGCTAGCCACAAGTTAGTGTCACAAATTGCAGTTAAACATAATAGCATTTTACTTTGTGAAAACAAATATCTAATTCTGGCTGATATCAAAGTCAATAGAACATTTCTTCTACTTGTTTTTCTTCCAAAACCAGATCATCAAAACCCAATTATTCCTCATTAGGGTTTGAGGTAACTCTCAAAGAAGTATTATAATATATTATCAAAAGATTACAAAGACACAATACTTAGTGCTGGTGAGCATGTGGTGAGATGGGTATTCTTATACATATGCCACTTAGTATGGGTAATGAGCCCTAACATGGCTCATGTGCTCAATTCCACCAACCCTGCTTCTAGAAATCCATTTTAAGAAAATAATCAGGGGAAGATGGTGGATGAGAAAAACTGCCAGCCAGAGTGTCACTGCAAGAAAGACAAATTTTAGATGAAAAGGAAAAAACAACCAAGCAGACAAACACAGATCGAATGAGGGTCAGAAGGAAGGGTGCCTGAAACTACAGGAGATTGTATTAGAAATTGTAGAGCAGAACTGGAAGGGGAAAGGTATCGGCAGGGTTTAAACCCCAAGAGGCTTGGAAACCAGTGACAAGGGTGGGTGGAGCAGTTGAATTTCCCCTCCATTGCATCTAAGGACTGCTGGTGGGCTCCTGAGCTGCTAGACAGACCTGCTAACACAAGTCCAGAGATGCTGCCACCAGTGAGCAGTGAGCCTCTTGTGTACAGGGCGCCAGGCTCCCAGCTCCCTAAGGGCACCTCCTGGACTGCAGACCCGAGCACATAGGCAGGCACCATATTGCTTCATTCTCCATATTGCTTCACTCTCCCCTTCCCCTCCCCTACTCACAACTGCTGAGAGAGACAATTTAGCCACCACCCAGAGGCATCTTCAAGGAAAGGCACCTTTCCTTTTGGAGCCCTGCAGAGGACTGAGGGGGTACTCAGACTGTGAGCTCCCTTCCCGCAGCCCTCCCAGGTATTGCTTGCCTGGCGACTCCAGGAGAGTGGGGCAAATCCCAAGGTAGAAAGGCAGGTCTGATCCAGCTTGGGCACCCCATGGGTGACTTGAGACCAACACTCTTCTACCTGGTAGGGTCAAGGATTGATCTCTAGGCAGGAGACAGGCCTGCAGGCCAGATCTCGTACATCCAGGTTTCCATTGCATGGCCTGGGGGCACAGAAGGGATATTTATGAACTAATATACCAAGTGAGTATGCCTTCAGGGGCAGATCAGAGTGGGTCCTAGCTGCAGCATGCTTAAAGGGCAACCCTCCTCCCACGGGAGGGCCATGCTCCTCGCTCAGGCTGTAATCCCTGCCAAGGAACCTCCCACCTCACATCACAGTCAGGGGAGTGCCACTGGCTTGAGGTCCTGCCTGCTGGCATAGGCTGGGGATAAACCTCAGAATAGGAGAGGGTGGAAAGGAGCAAGGTCTTCTCCAGACTACAGGACTCAGCCCCACCTCCACACACAGACTTTTTGGCTGAGTGGGGCCATTCCAGCCCCTCCCTGGCAGCTTTGCACAGAAGCAGAGAACAGACCTTTGAGTCCTGCTAACAACATTTGTGGAGCTTGAGCACAGGCTTACCCAACCCAGCCCTGCCCAGCCTCACTCCCCTACCTACTCTCCACTGAAGTGGAGAATAAGGACACTTGGAAGT
Organism: Microcebus murinus; assembly: GCF_040939455.1. Lineage (NCBI taxonomy): Eukaryota > Metazoa > Chordata > Mammalia > Primates > Cheirogaleidae > Microcebus > Microcebus murinus. The sequence goes on along the minus strand of NC_134104.1, from coordinate 160,333,434 downwards.
CCCAGGGCTCCACCCACCACCTGAGGCATTAGAGTGCCTCTCTAGAGGAACAAGAGTTGGTTACAGGACCCAAAAACAACATTGCAACTTGCTCCTCCCAGCAAGTGCCACCTACTATCAGGGAGGTCAATTTTCACACTCTTTTTACTGCATCTACTGACTCATCACACAGGATGTGGTCAAATCTCACCCACAAACACCACCTACTGACTCATAGATTAAATAGGGCGTGTCATTATCAAAATGAAAGTCTAAAGGTAAGAAGCAACAGCTACTCTAGATGGGAAGGAATCAGTGAAAGAACTCTGGAAGTATGAAGAATCAAACTGAAAGCACACCCCCAAAGGGGAACACCAGCTCTCTAGCAATGGATATCAACCAAATTCAGAACACTAAAATGACAGAAGAAAAATTTTGAACATGGATTGTAAGAAAACTCAATGATATGCAAGAGAATGGATAACCAACACAAAGAAACCACACAAAAAAATCTGGGACTTGGAAGAAAAATTCACTAAATTGAAATATTAAAGAAAAATCAAAGAGAATTCCTGGAAATGAAGAATTTATTCAAGAAATTACAAAACACAGTGGAAAGCCCTCAAGAATAGAGTAGATCAAACAGAAGAAAGAATCTCAGGGATTGAAGATAACACCTTTCAATTAAATAAGTCAGTTGCAGAGATAGAGCAGGGAAATAAGAGAAAAGAGCAAAGCTAACAAAAATGTGGGATTATGTGAAGAGGCCTAACATGAGAATAATAGGCATCCATGAGCGTGAAGAAGAAAATATACAAGGATTGGATAAATTATTTGAGGATATAATGGAGGAAAATTTCCCAGGCCTTGCTAAAAATCTAGATATCCAAGTACAAGAAGCTCAAAGGACTCCTGGGAGATTCATTGCTAACAAGAAGATACCACATTACATAGTCATCAGACTTGCTAAAATGACCACAAAAGAGGCCCTCCTAGGAGCTGTAAGGTGAAAGAGGCAGGTAACCTACAAAGAAAAACCTATTAGACTAACTTCAGACTTCTCAACTGAGACCTTACAAGCCAGAAGAGACTGGGACCCATTCTCACTCTTCTCAAACAGAATAATGCCCAGTCTAGAATCTTGTACCCTGCAAAATTAAGTTCCTTATATGAAGGAGAAATAAAGACCTTCTCAGACAAGCAAAGACTGAGGGAATTCACCAAGACAAGACCTGTCCTCCAGGAAGTACTCAGAACAGTGTTATACATGGATCAGCACAGTAAACATTCACCAATGTAAAATTATCCAAAAGCTAAAGGTCAAAGGCCAGATACCACAATAGATCAAGAAAGAGAACAAAACAACAAAGTTCAACTCAACAGGATGAACAGAAATCTCCCCCACTTATCAATTCTCTCAATAAATGTGAATGGCTTCAACTGCCAACTAAAGAGACATAGGCTGGCTGAATGGATAAATATACACAAGCCAAGTATCTGCTGTATTCAGGAAACACATGTAACCCACAAGGATGCATTCAGACTCAAGGAGAAAGGATTAAAAACGATATTTAATGCAAATGGAAGCCAAAAGAAAGCTGGTGTAGCAGTTCTGGTTTCAGATAACTTAGTCTTCAAATCAACAAAAGTAATGAAAGACAAAGATGGTTATATATAATGAGGAAGGTACCATACAGCAAGAACATATAACAATTCTAACTATATATGTACCTAACTCGGGTGCACCCAGATTCATAAAGCAAATCCTACTTAATCTAAACAAAATGATACATAGCAACACTATAAAAGCTGGAGACTTCAACACCCCTCTGACAGAACAGGACAGGTCTTCCAAACAGAAAATAAGCAAAGAAAAATGTACTTAAACAGAACTCTAGAACAAATGTGCCTGACTGATATTAAGAGAACATTCTACCCCAAAAACACTGAATATACAGTTTTCTCATCAGCTCATGGGACATTCTCTAAGATTGACTATATCCTACGCCACAAAGCATGTCTCAACAAATTTTTAAAAAAAGAAATTACACCATACATCTGCTCAGACCATAGTGGAATAAAATAAGAAATCAACTCCAACAAAACTCTCATCTCTACACAAAGTCATGGAAACTAAACAACCTTCTGCTGAATGATTATTGCATTAAGAAGGAAATTAGCTGGAACCCATACTACTAAGTGAAGTATCCCAAGAATGGAAAAACAAGCACCACATATACTCACCAGCAAATTGGTATTAACTGATCAGCTCCTAAGTGGACACATAGGGATTACATTTATTGGGAATTGGGCAGGTGGGAGGGGGCGGAGGGGGTATACACATACATAATGAGTGAGATGTGCACCATCTGGGGGATGGTCACACTTAAAGCTCAGACTTGTGGGGGGAGGGGGGACAAGGGCATTATTCAAAACCTTAAAATTTGTACCCCAATAATATGCTGAAATTTAAAAAAAGAAGGAAATTAATATGGAAACCAATTTGAACTAAATGATAAATGAGACACAAGTTATCAAAATCTGTGGGACACAGCTAAAGCAGACCTGAGAGGAAACCTTATATCCATAAATGTCTACATCCAAAAGACAGAAAGATCACAAATTAACAATCTAATGAATCCTCCCAAAGAACTGGAGAAGGATGAGCAAACCAACCCTAAACCCATTAGAAGAAAAAAAATAACAAAAACCAGAGCAAAACTAAATGAAATCAATAATAAACAAAACTACACAGAATATTAATAAAACCAAAGTTGGTTCTTTGAAAAAATAAAATTGACACACCTCTTGCTAGATTAACGAGAAGCAGAAAAGAAAGGACTCTAATACACTCCATCAGGAATGAAAAAGGAGAAATTACAACTGAAAACGCAGAAATACAAAATATCATCTATGAATATTATAAAAATCTGTATGCACATAAACTTGAAAATGTGGAGGAAATGGACAAATTCTTAGAAATGCACAGCCTCCTTAGGCCCAATCAGAAAGAAATAGAATTACTGAACAGACCACTATCAAGTACTGAAATCAAAGCAGCAATAAAAAAACCTTCCCAAAAATAAAAGACCCAGACCAGATGGTTTCACACCTGAATTTCACCAGACCTACAAAGGAGAACTGGTGCCTATCCTGCAGAAATTATTCCACGGCATTGAGAAGGAAAGAATCCTCTCCAACATGTTTCTCTCACATGTTGTGAGGCCAACATCACCCTGATACCAAAACCAGGAAACAATACAACATAAAAAGAAAACTACAGACCAATATCCCTTGTGAATATAGATGAAGAAATTCTCAATAAAATCCTAGCAAACCGAATTCAGGTGCTTATCAAAAATATTATTCATCACGACCAAGTGGGCTTCATCCCAGAGATGCAGGGATGGTTCAACTTATGCAAATCTATAAATGTAAGTTACCACATAAATAGAAGCAAAAACAAAAACCATATGATCCTCTCAATAGATGAAGAAAAAGCATTTGACAAAATTCAGCACCCTTTTATGATAAGAATACTTAACAAAATAGGCATAGATGGGACTTAACTACAAATGATACAAGCCATATATGATGAACCCACAGCCAACATCATACTGAATGGGGAAAATTGAAAGCATTCCCACTTAGAAATGGAACCAGACAAGGTTGCCCTCTATCACTGCTTCTATTGAACTTAGTGGTCCTAATCAGAGCAATCAGAAAAGAGAGGAAAATCAAGGGTATCCAAATGGGGGAAGAATAGGTCAAACTATTGCTCTTTGCTGATGATATGATCTTATATCCAGAAAACCCCAAAGATTCTGCCATGAGACTACTGGAATTGATAAACAAGTTCAGCAAAGTCTCAGGTTACAAAATCAATGTACAGAAATCAGTAGCATTTGTATACACCAACAAGAGTCAAACTAAGAACCAAATCAAAGATTTAATATTCTTCATAATAGCAACCAAGAAAATAAAATAACTAGAAATATTCTACTGGGAGAACTATGAAACACTGAGGAAGAAAGCAGCAGAGGATGTAAACAAGTGGAAAACCATACCATGGTCAGGGGTCGGCAGAATCAACATTGTTAAAATGTCTATGCTTCCCAAATTGATCTACAGATTCAATGCAATTCCTATTAAAATACCAACATCATTTTTCACAGATATAGAAAAAATAATTCTACATTTCATATGGAACCAGAGAAGACCTTGTATAGCAAAAGCAATCTTAAGCAAAAAGAACAATATGCGAGGTATCAATTTACCAGACTTCAATCTATATTACAAGGTGATAGTAACTGAAATAGCTTGGCACTGGCACAAGAACAGAGACATAGACCATAGACCAACTGAACAGAACTGAGAACCACCCTCATGCAACCATCTCATCTTTGACAAAGCAGACAAAACACTGGTGACAGACAAAAACACTGGGGAAAAGAATCCTTATTCAATATATGGTGCTGGGAAAATTGGATAGCCGCATGTGGAAGAGTGAAACAGGATCTGCACCTTTCACCCCTCACAAAAATCAACTCATAGTGGATAACAGACTTAAGTGTAAGGCATGAAACTATAAGAATTCTAGAAGAAAATGTTTGGAAAAACTCTCATAGACATTGGCCTAGCCAAAGAATTTATGAAGAAGACCCCAAAGGCAATCACAGCAACAACAAAAATAAATAAATGGGAAATAATCAAATTAAAAGCTTCTGTACAGCCAAAGAAACTATCATGAGAGCAAACAGACAACCTACAGAATGGGAGAAAATATTCACATGCTACATATCTGATAAAGGGCTGATAACTAGAATTATATAGAACTCAGGAAAATCATCAAGAAAAAAATCAACCCTATCAAAAAATGCATGCAAAAGACATGCACAGAAACTTTTCAAAAGCTGACAGATGAATGGCTAACAAACATGAAAAAATGCCCAACATCTCTAATCATCAGGGAAATGCAAATAGAAACCACAATCAGATATCACCTAATTCTAGTGAGAATGGCCTTTATCAAAAAGTCCCAAAACAATAAATGTTGGCGTGGATGTGGAGAGATAGGAACACTCATAGACTGCTGGCGGGTCTGCAAACTAGTACAATCTCTGTGGAAATCAATATGGAGATGCCTCAAAAAAGAGATACAAGTAGAACTACCATTTGATCCAGCAATCCCTTTACTGAGCATCTACCCAAAGGAAAAAAACACATTCTATAAAAAAGACATCTGCACTCGAATTTTTATAGCAGCACAATTCGCAATTGCAAAGATATGGAAACAACTCAAGTGCCCATCAACACGAGTGGATTAATAAATGTGGTATATGTATAGCATGGAGTTCCACTTAGCCACAAAAAACAATCTAGCACCTCTTGCATTATCCTGTACAGAACTGGAGCCCATTCTACTAAGTGGTGTGTCACAAGAATGGAAAACAAGCACCATGTGTACTCACCATCAAATTGCTATTAACTAATCAACACTTATATGTACATAAGTAACAGTAACATTCATCGGGTGTCGGGCAGGTGGGAGTGGGGAGGGACGGGTATATTCACACCTAATGGGTGTGGTGAGCACTGTCTGGGGATGGACACACTTGAAGCTCTGACTCCGGTGGGGCAAAGGCAATATATGTAATCTAAACATTTGTACCCCCATAATATGCTGAAATTTAAAAAAAATTTTAAATTTACAAAAGAGAAAAAATAAAATATTTATGGATATATAGGTAAATAAAAATTTATGTAGCAGCATTATTTATGGTAGTGTGACATTAGAAACTACTTAAATGTCTAACAATAGGAAATGATTAAATAAATTATAGTACAACCAGATGATAAAATATTATTCTGTCCTTAAAGTGTGGTTTACAAAGAATTTTTAATGACAAGAGAAGATAATTCAGCTGTAATATTGAAGGAGAAGGCAGACCACAGAAACATATCTGCAGCACGAGCTCCGCTAGAGGAGGAGCTGAAAGGCATTTCTCTGCATACAGGCCTTAAAAACACGGGAAACGCACAACATATTAATGGCATGTTGTCTCTGGATGGCAGGATTAACATGTGTTTTTCCCTTTATACTTAAGAATGTTTTCTACACTGTGCATTATTCCTTTTGTAATCAGGATAGGATTGTGCTGTGGTGGTCGTTTTTAAAGCATGCTCTGGTGATGCGTGAAGCCGTCAGGTGGAACACAGTATTTGGTCCGTGTCCAGGGTGCTGGGCCCCTGGACTTGTTTCTCATGCACAGACTGTTACCACCCACTCTTTTCTTGGTTAAGGGGTCCAGGAGAGGTGGTGAAAAGACTCTTCCTGCATTAACCATTAGGGCCTCCCTGCTGAGGAACTCTGAGGTTTGGAGACTCCTGTGAGGGCAGGAAGCCCATTCCTCACCTTCTGAACTTTTCTAAACAAGGACAAAAGCCGGCCAACTTACTGTCTTAGTCGGCTTGGGCTGCCGTAACAGAATGCCATAGACTGGGTGGCTTAAACAACAGAAACTTAATTTCTCATAATTTTGGAGGCTGGAAGTTTGAGAACAGCGTGCCAGCATTGTTTCTGGTGAGGGCTCTCTTCCTGGCTTCTAGACAGTTGCCTTCTTGCTGTTTCTTCACATGGGGCGGAGAAAGAGTGAGCAAACTCACTGGCGTCTATGCTTCTAAGAGCACTAACCCCAGCATGAGAGGCCCACCCTCACAACCTCATCTAACCCTAATTGCTTCTTAAAGGCCCCGTCTCCAAATACCATCATGGCAGGGGTTAGGGCTTCAATTCAGTATGAATTTTGGGAAAACAGAAACATTCAGTTTATAACACCCACATCCACTCAAATCCCTCTGACACACGGTCGTGGGCACAGCACCTTCATGACCATCGCTGGAGACTTGGGCAGGGAGACTCCCCGAGCACGTCCCTCACGCCCCAGGAGCTGACAGCGCGTGGAGAGCAAGGCTGAGCACTCGTTAATATCAGTAGCTGCTGCTGATGGGGCACTTACTACATGGCGCTGCAGGCACTGTTTCAATGCAATCCCTGCACAAATTCACTAACCCTCACAACAACTCTGAGATAATTACTCCCTCTTACAAATGAGGAAACTGAGGCACAGAGGGATTCAGAAGTTTGCACAAAGTCAAAGACCTTGAAAATGGTAGAGTTGGAATTCAAACCATTCCTCCGTGCACTTCCCATGACACTAACTAGCAGGGAAATGTAGATGCCGGAATAAGTTCCTCCATTGCGCTGAGCCTCTTTGGTTTTTCCATCTGTAAAATGGGGATGCTTCTTACCACATGGCTTTGCAACAAGGATTAAATGCTGCAGATGGAAGTGCTAGGGGATTATCAAATGACCTTGGACACTAGGGCGTCCTTCTGCCCCAGTGGTAAGGGCCTTTGGAGCTCCTAAGGGTGAAAGCATGGGCATGGTAGATCTGAAGGGAGGGAGAGGGCTTCCAGAGAAAGCAGAGCCTGAATTCTTGGAGGAAGAGCAGCCAGGGAGATAGATCTTCGCCAGCAAAGAAGTTCTTGGGAGAATTTGTAGGAGCCAGGAGCATCCAGCCCCATGGCTCTGCCAGTGTCAGTGCCTGACAGGTGTGCAGCTTGGGGTGAGAGGCTGGGCCCAGTGGGCCCACAGGTGCTGGGCACTGGCGCTAGGGCGAGGTGGGTGTGGCTGGCAGCAGCCGGCTCCAGACGGAGGGGCAAGTCTGGACCCATGTTCCCTACCCCGGGAGCCAGGCGCTCATTAAAGAGGAGGGGAATGAACAATTATGTGCAAACTTCTGAAGGTAAAGTCCAGGAAGAGTGGGGGCAAGAGGGAGGCTGTTCTCTACCTGGGGCCCTGGCTTGCCAGGAAAGTGAAAGGGATGAAAGGAGGTTGGAGACAGCTTCCAGGGGTCATTCGCTGAGGGCAAGGGTGGGGCCCAGGGATCACCAGGGTGGCCTGGAAGGCTGGGGAGAGTGGCGCAGGGTTGACATGACTTGTAATGGGAGCCCCGGGGAGCTCTGGAGCAAGGCAGGGCCAGGCTTCAAAGAGGAGGAAGGTGGGGCTGGTGACTAAACCGGCTGCATTTGAGGGGGTGGAGGAAGAAACCCCACGTGTGGCTGTGCCCAGAGCCTGGAATTTACAGGGGACCATACACTTTACTCAGGGCGGCACTGTCAAGGAGAAATATATTGCTACCCATATATATAATTTAAAAATTTTCCAATAGCCCATTAAAAACGCAGTAAGAAATGGCTGAAATTAAAATTAGAATATATTTTATTTAACCCAATATATCAAAAATACATACCATTTCAACATGTAGGTCATGTGAGAATTGTTAAGATAGTTCATATTTTCCTTGTGCTGAATCTTCCAGATGCGGGTCTGTTTCGTGCAGCACATCTCAACAGGGACTCACCACACAGGGGGCACGGGTGGCTTGCGACTGCTGTTTGGATAGCCCAGCGCCAGACCCGAGGAAGCCTGTGTGAAGCTCGCTGCAGTCCTGCCCTTTCCCCAAGTTTCCACTTGGTCCCCTCCTTACTGCCCTGGAGGGGGGACACCGGCTAGAGAGTCGCCCCTGCCCGACTATGAGACCTGAGCCCCGGGAACCCCCTTGGCCGGCTCTGTCCTCCCTGCTCTGCTGAGCCTGGGCTGCGCTGGTCTCCACTGCACGCCCGGAGCTGAGCAGTGACCCTGGATTTCTCAGGGATAGTTCAAAGGAAAAGAGTTGTTTTAAAAAACATTAACTTCTTTCTATTCAGGACACCTGTCTTCTGGGGAGTGGGGTGAGCTGAGCGAGGAGGGCTTTAATCACTGTAGCTGCTCATGTTAACTTGTGTGGAGAGTGTTGGAAATTTGATTTGAAAACTAGGTTTGGGAGCTACAGCTTCGAGTAGGGGGCTTAATTTAAAACATGTCAGCTAGTTGTCACAGGTAACCAGGTGCCATGGGTAGGAACTTCCCCTACGCTCTAGTTTCTGGAACTCTCTGATGTGGGAGGGAAGGGACTGCCGTCTAGACTGATCATTGCGCGGGCCTGGGATATGAGTGTGCTGAGGAGTCACGAAGCAAACTTTGGTGCCAGACAATTTTGGGTTTAAGTTTTGGCTTTGCGACCCTGTGGAAATCAGGTCACTCTGCAACCCCTCAGTTTCCTTATCCCCGAAGTAAGAATGCGAAGAAGACTTAGGATTTGAGGATTTATTCAAAAGATAAAGTGGAAGAGTGTGGGTGAAGCTCTTCACCTGGCACCCGAGGGCTCGGTAGGTGGAATACTAACTATGGGTTCCGGTTGTTGCCATCGTTTATTCATGGAGCAGGGCATGGGCTGCGCTTGTGGCCGGGTCAGCAGAGAGGGTGGAGGTGGGCCGAGCAGAGGTGTCTCCTCGCCGCAGCCAGCGTGAAGGGGGCGGCGGTGAGGGCGGAGGCCCCAGGCGGGTAGAGCCAGCGTGGGCGGCCGGGGCTGGGCCTGGGCTGGCGTGGGGCAGCACCCCCGCCGCAGCCGGGAGCCCGGCCGGGCTGCGCTCTTCTCCACAGGTTTCTAGCTCCACCTCCCAAGTCCGGAGTTACCCAAGCATTTCCCAAACCAATCTAACCCTTTCTAATGCATTTCAGATGCCTTTTTGAGATATTGGAAAATGCAGAGCCAAGTGGGAAGCTGCACATTTTAGCACCATCTTGGGCTGGACAGTTTTGCCCTGTGGGCGCCCCATTCCAGGGAGAGGTCGTCTCTGCTCCTTCTCCTCCCTTCTCTCTCCAAGGAGAGGCCTTGCGCAGCTGTTCCCCAAGATGGCATTTACAGAGGGGGCTGTCTGAGGCACGCAGGTTGGCCCTCATGTCCACCAGAGGGACTTCCGTTCACTCATTCTCTGAACATCTATTGAGCACCTACCATGTCAATCTGTATTTCCCTAATAGCTAGTAATTTATGAAGATGGTCTTGATCTTGTGGCCTCCCTGAAGGGCTCGTGGGGAACCTCCCAGCGGCCCAGGGACCACACTCTGGGAACTGCTGTTTTTAGGAAAAGTACGTACGTGGCACGATGAGAGCTTGCATTGTCTCCTTGCATGTCCCCACAGCTTTGCTTTGAAGGACAACCTTCCTATGGTAAAAGGGATGCCAACCATGCCCTCCTGAGGCCAGGAGTTTGAGATCAGCCTGGGCAACATAGCAAGACCCCGTCTGTACAAAAAATAAAAATAAAAAAAACTAGCTGAGCATAGTGGCATGTGCCACTTGGGAGGCTGAGGTAGGGGGATCACCTAAGGTCAGGAGTTGGAGGCTGCAGTGAGCTGTGATCATGGCACTGCACTCCAGCCTGAGAAATGTAGTAGAGAAGAATGAGACCATAAGGTTGGACTTCTACTGATGTGGCTCTCCTGCTAATTCTTGAGACTTTGGTCAGGCCATTCCATTGCTCCCCATCTTGGTTTCCCCATCTGTAAGAATGAGAGGATTTGCCTGATGGCTTCTGAGCATCCTCCCATATTAGACACCCCATCCCGAGCTGTTCCCGGGGAAGTGAGGTCGTCCTGGAGGGGCTGAAAACGTGGCACAGCACATACTCATCAGACCTTGCAAAGCACGGAAAGGCCTCTAGTTATGGGCTTGCTGGACGTTGGTGCTGGAATCACAGGCCGTACCCTCTCTGGAAAGCTGTGTCTGACTGAGCAGCCCTGCAGGTGTGGAGAGCAAGGGCACCAGGAGTCAGCCTTCCTAGGACTGAGCCCTTGCTTTGCCTCTTACTTGCTTGCCTGTGACCTCACTGGAAAAGTCACTTTCTCTAAGCCTTAGTTTCCCCATCTGTTAAAATGGGGTAGTGAAAGTGCCCTTTCCATAGGATTGCTAAGTGAAATAAGTTCACTCATATAATGTGCTTGGCCGAGCCTGCCAAGAGCATGTGACCTCTGCCTGTGCCACCCTGAGAAAAGACCCAACTTCAACTCCAGTCTCCTAGAGAGCAGGGGCCTGTCTACCAATGTCTGTGTCCCGGACCTAGCTCACACCTGTTGTGCTCGTCAAATGCCTTCCGAAATAGAGAATAAGCTCCTTTGCACTGCGGATGAAGCTACAGAGACAGGATGCTTGTACCAAACAGACAGCTGATAGGAGAACCAGTACATGAACCCCAGCTTCTATATTTGAACTAACGGTGTTTCCAAGGCAGCACACAAAGCCTTGAATTTTGTCAAGATAGTCACTTGATGGTTTCCTGTTACTTGGGATGTCTCTACTCAGTGCCATGGGGTGGGGTTTAATACCTTTGGGTCTGCACTGGACCTTGGGAACTGACAAACACGTCTATAAAACCGGTCTTGCAGCTTGAAAGATGTAGAGGGGATCTCTGGGGTAAAAACTGGATAATTTTATGCTTATATACTTGCAGAGTGGGGTTTACCAGGAAGATGGGGAGCTGGTGCAAGTGTTGCCTGCGAGGTAACTTTCCTAATAGTTTTTCAGTGACCCAAATAAGTCAAAATGCTCACAGAGGTCTATGGAACCCTCTTGTCTACCTAACCACCCTGACATTTCCAAGTTGAGCTCTCCTGCTAAAAGTAGGAGGTAGGTTTTCACAGGCCCCGGGTTGCTTCAAGTTGGGCAGGAAACATTTTTCATGAGCCCTGAATAATGAGGTGTGGTGACCTCCTCTAACACAAACTCATCCCCCTCCAGGACCCCTGCCTATGTAATGGCTTCACACCTAGGGACACAGGCAGTGACTGACATGTGTGACTGAAGATAATGGGACTCAAAAGATGCTCATAAATGTCTGTCAGGCGGCCAGATGGGTGTGCACCAGGCACCCCTCTGGCTGGAAGGCGGGGCATACTTACAGCGTCTGGTTGCTGCTCCCCATGGAAGCCCCATGGGCTATGGACAGGGAAGCAGCCGGTTCACGGGCAGGGTCTCCGGATGAGTCCTTTTAAATTCACAGCCTCAGGAGGTAGGCTTGTTAGATTTCCTGTCTCTGTCCCCAACCTCTCCCCTGAGTTCCAGACCCCAAGCCCACTATTTGACATCTTTCCTTGAGCACCCTAAAGACAAAGTTCTTGATTTCTCCCCCTACCCTTACTCCCACGCAAAACGTAACTCCCCAGTCCTTCCCATGTCTGCAGGGTGCCACCAGCCTAGCTTAAGCTAGAAATCTGTCCCTTACCCTTGACTCTTCCTTTTCCCCACATCCAATCCAGCACCACCTTTTGTGGACTCTACCTCCAAAATGCATCTGGTCTCTATTTAGTATCTGCTTTTCCACACTGTCACTTTAGTCTAAGCTGCCTTCGTTTCGCTCCTGGACTACAGGACTAGACAGGTGCCCTCTGCCTTTGGTCCTGTTCCTGCAGGTCGTGTTACCAGAACTTCAGTTGAAGTGGTCAGTCCTCCCTGGATCCTTGAGTGTGGCCTTTTGACTGAACCCAGATTTTACACAACAAATCCTCTTAATAAAGGGATTTGTTCTGTGCAGTTTGGATTCAGTAAAGGGGCAGAACTTGGGGATCTGGAGGATCACACGTGGCCTTGAGGCCACAGGTTCCCCACCCTGGAGGTCTTGGCACATAGAAGATGCTCTCTCAATATTTGAGAGATTAAAGAAAGGAGACTCTATGTGGAGCTAATTGGACATATCTCAAACATGGACCCGTCATGCTTCTGAAAACAAGGAATAAAGGAACAAGAATAAAGGAAGGACAGTCTTAGAGACGAGACATCTGAAGACCCGTCAGTAGAAACCTCTGGACGCCAAGTCCATACTTCTGCCTCTATCCAGGACAACGATCATTCACGCGGGCTCGGATGATTCCAAGTCAGGCGCGGAGCCTTGCCCCCGTGTGCGGTCCTCCCAGCCAGCGTCTCAGCCAGCCTGCGCGAGCTCTAGCCACGGAGAGGGCTGGACGCTTTGTCCTGGCGTGGGGAATTAACTCTTGAATACATTAACATTTCAATACTTTTATGAAGAAAATTATTCTTCATCTTTAAAAATGAGAATCAGCCTGTCAATCCCAGCTGGTGCTTGTACCACTTGTCTCCCTTTTAATCCTCGCCACTCTGGACCACTGGCTCAGAGTAAACATTTCTCTGATTTTTCTAATAGCGTTTGTCCCCCAGAAATAAATAGCTTTGTGGCAAAATACTTTTCTCAATAATACTCTCAGAGGAACGTACTTGGCTCTGTCCTCTGTCATTTCGGATGGAAACTGTTTGTTGCCTTGTGGTCATTCTGTCGGCGGCCACTCGATGCTGTGGACTGCTGAATGAGGCCCCTTTGGGCTGTGTCTCTGGACACCAGTAGACGTCTGGGAAGTTGAAGAAAACTGAGGCAACTGGTTGAATTTGGGGAAGAATATAACTAGATCCTACTGTTCACCTCATATCAAAATCCTAGATAAGTTAAAGATTTAAGCAAGAAACAAAGATTAACGAACACTTGAACATAACTCGGGGGTGCATGTCTCTAAACATATTACGAGAGGCAGCAACATAAGTATAAAGACAAAGTTGATTATATGTGTTAAAAAAATCTTCAGTATAGCCGCCCCCCGCCAAGAAAAACCCCTCAAAATCATGAGAAACCACAACCTGACAGAATTATTTGCTGACAAAAGGTTAACTTCTTTAATGTATAAAATGCTCTAATCTATGATGAGAAAAAACCAATTGAAAAAATGTCTAAAGAATATGAAGAGGCCTATTTGTAAATATGTTAATAGGCATATGAGTAAAGGACGTAAGCAGATGACTCAGTAAGTACAGCTAGTCAACACATATTTGGAAAAAATGTTCAATCTTACTAGTAATAAAAGAAAAAAAGTTGAGGTGCCACGTTCTGCCTGTCAAATTTGCAAAGATGGAAAAGAATGATGGTCAGTGTGTGGTCAGCTGCTGCTGAGGTGGCGTCACTGTGTGCATCGAAAGTCTCAGACTCAACAGTTCTAGAAAGGGAGATCCGCACAGTATTTGCAGAGTGCCCTAGATTGCCACCACCACCAGGATAGGGACCTTATCTGACTTAGTCATCGTTCACGTGCTCCCAGTAGGTGCTGGGTAACAGCTGGTTGAGAGGATGGATGATTGAATGAATATGAAGAGATACAGACCAAGGATGGTAGGGTATTTTGAATAGCAAAACAATGCAAACATTTTTAAGTTTATCAGTAGTGTGTGGCTTAAATATATCAACAGTCTAGGTTGCCAGATGACCAGTAGTTTAGTGAATTACCTGGCAATTGGTGGACAAGTCAACATTAATTTAGTCCAGATGTCACCTTCAGGCAGTGGTGTATGCCAGGCACCTGACTGTTGTTTCTTGTGTTGAATGGGCGTCTACGCATATCAAACACTTTTTGTGTTAAAGGGTTAAATACGTTTATGATCACCAGTTGCTAGACTTTTAAGATACTGATAGACCAGCTGCAAATACGAAGCCAATTACAAATGCCTGTCTTCCAGCCTCCTCTGGTGTCAGGATTTTGTGGAAAATACTGTCTTCCACTCTAGCAGGCACTGCGCACATGCATAGGTTGGACATCAGTCCTAGAGTTAACGCCAGTATCAAAACCCTGGAGAATAATATTCTTGCTTGAGGCAATCTAATTAAACTTCTCCATGTTGACTTGAAGTGGCCCCCACGGACAGATCAAATCTATTTTTAGGTTGCAAGTGTTGTAAGAGAAATATTTAATTAGAATGGGGGATATTTGAAATAGCTTTCTCTCTTAACATTGCTGCCTGCTGGCTTGTTTTCCCTGATGTCATTAATCACCGATGAATGAATGTTAGAATTCACAGTCGGTTACAGCTCCTGTCAAAATCCGCCTTCTGTGGGCAGTTTGTCCAGTGACTCAAAATGCCAAGTTGCTCTGGATTTGGGCACTTTCCTTTAAGCCAATGGTGCTGAGAGGTTTAGACAATCAACCTTAGGTCATTTCTTCAGCAAATGACCTGCAGGCAAGATATTTCTCCCACGGGGCCTTGGTGCCAGTGGAAATATGGTCACGTTCAGTTTGAGGAAGTAGAGAATGTTCCCTGCTCATGGGACCATGAGCTTGATGCTGCCTCCAGCCCTACACAAGGAAGTAAGTGAGGAGTATGTATATAGTAAGTGAGGGAAGGGAGATAAAAAGACTCAAGTTCAGTTAGGGTTCAAATAGAATTGTTTATATTTCTTTATAATTTTTCTGGATCAACAAGCTTAAAATCACCTTTCGAAATTGGAAACGTAGGTTTACTTTGCTTTATCTTCTAGTTGTGCTATAGAAAGTTATATATTATACTTTATTTTAAAAATGGTATAATGAGTACTTGATACATGCCAGGCACCGGTCAGAGTGCTTTGTGTGTTCTTAACTCATGTGACCACCACAACAGCCCTTTAAGGTGGGTACCATCATTATCCCCATTTCACAGATAAGGAAACTGAGGCACAGAAATAATGCATGACTTCCCCAAAGCTACTCCCTAGTGGGTGGCAGAGCCAGGACTGAAACACCGCAAGTCTGGCTCCGGAGTTGGTGGGTAGCCTCGTCTTCCATTGTGTGACTTTTTGACTCATCTGGAGTGTTTTCCCTCCACTCCTGCTAGACTTTCGGTAGAGCTCATCTCTTAGAACTTCACCTTAAGCTTTCTTTCCACCAATTACTTCCCATCTCCCAAACTCAAAAGCAGTTAGAAAGTCACCATCTATGAGAGGAAAGGCACTTTTATACTCTACTTGTGGTAAGATAAATCTGTATGACCCTTTTTTGTCCAATGTTTTTACTTCTTGAAATGTATTCTAAGGAGGTACTCTAAGAAGTATATGGAGAATCTGTTTAAAGTTGAAAAAGACATTATTTTCCCTATTCCTGTAATGCAGCCACCACAACCACCATCAGCAAAACGGTGTGTTTATAATTTTAAACAATCTGGTAGAATTCATTTGAGAACATCAGTGGTAGTTACCTGTGGTTGCCAAGTTGTGGATTATTTTTATTCTGTACTTTGGCTTTGGAGTGTTTTCCACCTGTTCTACAATAAATATGTGTACTTTTGTAATCAGAAGAAATAAATATTTAAAATTGTATTTTCTGTGGGGTCACAGGTATTTATAAAAGCAAGGAACAGAGAAAAAAACATTGATAGGAAAACACCAAAAGGTTAGTAGTGGCTGCACTTACCTGGTGGGATTGAGATAGTATTTAACTTCTTTTAATTTATACATGTTTTCTAATTTTTAAATAATAAAACCATTATTTAAACAATATAACATTTTCTTTTTAAATGGAAAGAATGGAGTCTGGTGGGAAGTTTCAAAACTGACTGTAGCATCTGCATTGGGGGTTCCACTGCGGTCCCACTTGCCTCTTCTCCCTGCTCTGCCTGTGGCCCTGGCCACGCCGCTGACTGGTTGGGGACCACCACGTCTCCAGTGCCTGGCCCACGACAGGGGTTCAGATGTTTGCTTAACCACTTCGCCGCGCTCTCGGCGGAACCCGCGCCGCGCCGCACTCAGTCCCACGCGCTCCCGGCGGAAACCGCAACGCACCGCACTCACGGTCCCACGCCGCGCTCGGTCCCACGCCGCACTCACAGTCCCACGCCGCACTCGGTCCCACGCCGCACTCGGTCCCACGCCACACTCACAGTCCCACGCCGCGCTCGGTCCCACGCCGCGCTCGGTCCCACGCCGCACTCGGTCCTACGCCACACTCACAGTCCCACGCCGCGCTCGGTCCCACGCCGCGCTCGGTCCCACGCCGCACTCGGTCCCACGCCGCACTCGGTCCCACGCCGCGCTCACAGTCCCACGCCGCACTCACAGTCCCACGCCGCACTCGGTCCCACGCCGCGCTCGGTCCCACGCCGCACTCGGTCCTACGCCACACTCACAGTCCCACGCCGCGCTCGGTCCCACGCCGCACTCACGGTCCCACGCCGCGCTCACGGTCCCACGCCGCGCTCGGTCCCATGCCGCACTCGGTCCCACGCCGCGCTCACAGTCCCACGCCGCGCTCGGTCCCATGCCGCACTCGGTCCCACGCCGCGCTCACAGTCCCACGCCGCACTCACAGTCCCACGCCGCGCTCACAGTCCCACGCCGCACTCACAGTCCCACGCCGCACTCGGTCCCACGCCGCGCTCGGTCCCACGCCGCACTCACAGTCCCACGCCGCACTCACGGTCCCACGCCGCGCTCACGGTCCCACGCGGCACTCACGGTCCCACGCGGCACTCACGGTCCCACGCCGCGCTCACGGTCCCATGCCGCGCTCACGGTCCCACGCCGCGCTCACGGTCCCACGCCGCGCTCGGTCCCACGCCGCACTCACGGTCCCACGCCGCGCTCGGTCCCACGCCGCACTCGGTCCCACGCCGCACTCACAGTCCCACGCCGCACTCACAGTCCCACGCCGCGCTCGGTCCCACGCGCTGCCGCAGCCCGTCTTGGCGCGCGTGGTGAGCAAAGCTCGAGAGCACTGAGAGCTGGTTTTACTTTACAGGCAGCTTTACCTGTCATGTGAATCAGAACAGGTAGCATAGACACGTGTGTTTTCATTACGTTCTGTTTAAATGGTCACAATTTTATTTTGATAAATGGAAAATTGGAAAAGTCATATCACGGCTGTCGGCTGTAGGCGGCCGGGCCGCGCGTTCTCCTGTGGCTGTCGGCTGTAGGCGGGCCACACGTTCTCCTGTGGCTGTCGGCTGTAGGCGGGCCGCGCGTTCTCCTGTGGCTGTCGGCTGTAGGCGGGCCGCGCGTTCTCCTGTGGCTGTCGGCTGTAGGCGGGCCGGGCCACGCGTTCTCCTGTGGCTGTCGGCTGTAGGCGGGCCGCGCGTTCTCCTGTGGCTGTCGGCTGTAGGCGGGCCGCACGTTCTCCTGTGGCTGTCGGCTGTAGGCGGCCGGGCCTCGCGTTCTCCTGTGGCTGTCGGCTGTAGGCGGGCCGCGCGGGTTCTCCTGTGGCTGTCGGCTGTAGGCGGGCCGGGCCACTCGTTCGCCTGTGGCTGTCGGCTGTAGGCGGGCCGGGCCGCGCGTTCTCCTGTGGCTGTCGGCTGTAGGCGGGCCGGGCCGCGCGTTCTCCTGTGGCTGTCGGCTGTAGGCGGCCGGGCCGCGCGTTCTCCTGTGGCTGTCGGCTGTAGGCGGGCCGCGCGTTCTCCTGTGGCTGTCGGCTGTAGGCGGGCCGAGCGTTCTCCTGTGGCTGTCGGCTGTAGGCGGGCTGGGCCGCGCGTTCTCCTGTGGCTGTCGGCTGTAGGCGGGCCGGGCCGCGCGTTCGCCTGTGGCTGTCGGCTGTAGGCGGGCCGGGCCGCGCGTTCTCCTGTGGCTGTCGGCTGTAGGCGGGCCGGGCCGCGCGTTCTCCTGTGGCTGTCGGCTGTAGGCGGGCCGAGCGTTCTCCTGTGGCTGTCGGCTGTAGGCGGGCCGGGCCGCGCGTTCTCCTGTGGCTGTCGGCTGTAGGCGGGCCGCGCGTTCTCCTGTGGCTGTCGGCTGTAGGCGGGCCGGGCCGCGCGTTCTCCTGTGGCTGTCGGCTGTAGGCGGGCCGAGCGTTCTCCTGTGGCTGTCGGCTGTAGGCGGGCCGGGCCGCGCGTTCTCCTGTGGCTGTCGGCTGTAGGCGGGCCGCGCGTTCTCCTGTGGCTGTCGGCTGTAGGCGGGCCGGGCCGCGCGTTCTCCTGTGGCTGTCGGCTGTAGGCGGGCCGGGCCGTGCGCGTTCTCCTGTGGCTGTCGGCTGTAGGCGGGCCGGGCCGTGCGCGTTCTCCTGTGGCTGTCGGCTGTAGGCGGGCCGAGCGTTCTCCTGTGGCTGTCGGCTGTAGGCGGGCCGAGCGTTCTCCTGTGGCTGTCGGCTGTAGGCGGGCCGGGCCGCGCGTTCTCCTGTGGCTGTCGGCTGTAGGCGGGCCGCGCGTTCTCCTGTGGCTGTCGGCTGTAGGCGGGCCGGGCCGCGCGTTCTCCTGTGGCTGTCGGCTGTAGGCGGGCCGAGCGTTCTCCTGTGGCTGTCGGCTGTAGGCGGGCCGGGCCGCGCGTTCTCCTGTGGCTGTCGGCTGTAGGCGGGCCGCGCGTTCTCCTGTGGCTGTCGGCTGTAGGCGGGCCGGGCCGCGCGTTCTCCTGTGGCTGTCGGCTGTAGGCGGGCCGGGCCGTGCGCGTTCTCCTGTGGCTGTCGGCTGTAGGCGGGCCGGGCCGTGCGCGTTCTCCTGTGGCTGTCGGCTGTAGGCGGGCCGAGCGTTCTCCTGTGGCTGTCGGCTGTAGGCGGGCCGGGCCGTGCGCGTTCTCCTGTGGCTGTCGGCTGTAGGCGGGCCGGGCCGTGCGCGTTCTCCTGTGGCTGTCGGCTGTAGGCGGGCCGGGCCGTGCGCGTTCTCCTGTGGCTGTCGGCTGTAGGCGGGCCGAGCGTTCTCCTGTGGCTGTCGGCTGTAGGCGGGCCGGGCCGTGCGCGTTCTCCTGTGGCTGTCGGCTGTAGGCGGGCCGGGCCGTGCGCGTTCTCCTGTGGCTGTCGGCTGTAGGCGGGCCGAGCGTTCTCCTGTGGCTGTCGGCTGTAGGCGGGCCGAGCGGGTTCTCCTGTGGCTGTCGGCTGTAGGCGGGCCGGGCCGCGCGTTCTCCTGTGGCTGTCGGCTGTAGGCGGGCCGCGCGTTCTCCTGTGGCTGTCGGCTGTAGGCGGGCCGTGCGCGTTCTCCTGTGGCTGTCGGCTGTAGGCGGGCTGGGCCGCGCGTTCTCCTGTGGCTGTCGGCTGTAGGCGGGCCACGCGTTCTCCTGTGGCTGTCGGCTGTAGGCGGGCCGAGCGTTCTCCTGTGGCTGTCGGCTGTAGGTGGGCCGTGCGCGTTCTCCTGTGGCTGTCGGCTGTAGGCGGGCCGAGCGTTCTCCTGTGGCTGTCGGCTGTAGGCGGGCCGGGCCGTGCGCGTTCTCCTGTGGCTGTCGGCTGTAGGCGGGCCGGGCCGTGCGCGTTCTCCTGTGGCTGTCGGCTGTAGGCGGGCCGGGCCGTGCGCGTTCTCCTGTGGCTGTCGGCTGTAGGCGGGCCGAGCGTTCTCCTGTGGCTGTCGGCTGTAGGCGGGCCGGGCCGTGCGCGTTCTCCTGTGGCTGTCGGCTGTAGGCGGGCCGGGCCGTGCGCGTTCTCCTGTGGCTGTCGGCTGTAGGCGGGCCGAGCGTTCTCCTGTGGCTGTCGGCTGTAGGCGGGCCGAGCGGGTTCTCCTGTGGCTGTCGGCTGTAGGCGGGCCGGGCCGCGCGTTCTCCTGTGGCTGTCGGCTGTAGGCGGGCCGCGCGTTCTCCTGTGGCTGTCGGCTGTAGGCGGGCCGTGCGCGTTCTCCTGTGGCTGTCGGCTGTAGGCGGGCTGGGCCGCGCGTTCTCCTGTGGCTGTCGGCTGTAGGCGGGCCGAGCGTTCTCCTGTGGCTGTCGGCTGTAGGTGGGCCGTGCGCGTTCTCCTGTGGCTGTCGGCTGTAGGCGGGCCGGGCCGCGCGTTCGCCTGTGGCTGTCGGCTGTAGGCGGGCCACGCGTTCGCCTGTGGCTGTCGGCTGTAGGTGGGCCGTGCGCGTTCTCCTGTGGCTGTCGGCTGTAGGCGGGCCGGGCCGCGCGTTCGCCTGTGGCTGTCGGCTGTAGGCGGGCCGGGCCGTGCGCGTTCTCCTGTGGCTGTCGGCTGTAGGCGGGCCGGGCCGAGGGCGTTCTCCTGTGGCTGTCGGCTGTAGGCGGGCCGGGCCGCGCGTTCGCCTGTGGCTGTCGGCTGTAGGCTGGCCGGGCCGCGCGTTCTCCTGTGGCTGTCGGCTGTAGGTGGGCCGGGCCGCGCGTTCGCCTGTGGCTGTCGGCTGTAGGCGGGCCGAGCGTTCTCCTGTGGCTGTCGGCTGTAGGCGGGCCGCGCGTTCGCCTGTGGCTGTCGGCTGTAGGCGGGCCGAGCGTTCTCCTGTGGCTGTCGGCTGTAGGCGGGCCGAGCGTTCTCCTGTGGCTGTCGGCTGTAGGCGGGCCGGGCCGTGCGCGTTCTCCTGTGGCTGTCGGCTGTAGGCGGGCCGCGCGTTCGCCTGTGGCTGTCGGCTGTAGGCGGGCCGGGCCGTGCGCGTTCATCTGTGGCTGTCGGCTATAGTTGATGCTGGTACTGAAGTGGTTAATGACCGAACTAAGTAGTTGTGGAGTAAATTATTACTATTTAAAAATGTATTATTTTTGCTTTGTAAGGCATGCTTTTTTGCCTACGTCGGTTACCTCTAACACTCCTGTCTCCTGGGTCAAATGTCCACTTCCTGGGGGAGTTCAGGTAGGTGTGCTGCATGTTGTCCTGGTGCTCCAGGGCTGCAGGGACCACCGGTCGCCCTGTTCAGGGAGAAGCCACTGGACTACCACCTGCCTGGGGGTCACCGTGTGCGCTCAGACCTGCCTTCGATGGCGTCTGTCCTCTGTGATGACGTTTCTGGTGGGGGTGGGGGGCGACAGGTAAGGCTGGAGAGTAACCGCAAAGCTCAGAGCGCCCGGGGGTCAGTCAGCGTGGGGAGCACAGCCCCTGCACCCCTCCTCCCCCAGGATCTTCCCAACTTGGAACTGAGATTCCGCCACCAGACATATGTCTCTTTAGTTTAAGATTTCTGGCAGGGGTAACATTTAAGCAGTATCAAAGATTTACACTACAATGTGACTGACGGTTCCCAAAGCATGTTTGGGCAAGAACGGGTTGAGGAAGTCCTGTTATCTGTCTTTGACAGATTGTACAAGTATGTTAGGAGGCTTATATATAGGGCGACCATATAATTAATTTATCATCCAAACTGGGGTGTTTCTAAGAGTGAAAGGAGGTGCTAATTTGATGGGATACCAGGGCAACAGGCAAAATCTGGGAGTGTCTTGCATCCACAGGTTGTATGAGCTCCCTCTGGAGGGATAGATTTCATTTAATGCCCGTAGCAACGGTAAGCCGGGTAACTTCCCCATTCTATAGACAAGGAGACTTAGGCTCACTACCCAAAGCCCCTGGTTTCAAAGTCTCTGCTCTGACACCCCTTGAGGCATAAGATCGGCGGGTTCCTAAAGTCACAGGAAAGGGATACCGCCACAGGGAGTGTGGGAGAGACCTTGAATGAGGGAGGATGAGGAACAACTCAACAATACTTTGTTAACTTAGTGACTTTTCAAGGACTGACTCTGGCCGCAGCCTGGATGGGTCTGGAGCAAGGCTTGCTTCTGAAAACGTCCCCTGACCCATTGCCACTTGGCTTCTGAAGAGCCTCACCACCAGCTGTCAGATCACAGCTTCAGATGTGAAGCATCCATGCCCGCCCCGTGTGCGTGGCCTGCTGGGAGGCAGAATTCTGGCATGGTTTGTGTTCCTTCTGCATGGTTGCTTTTCTGTCCCACAGGGCAAGGGCAAGGTCATGAGTGGGCATCTCTCACACAGCTTGAGGATTCCTTCCATACTGTTGGGCTTTAAAATTTCCCCTGGACTTTTGCTTCATGAACAAGGAGAAGAGGGGGCCACAGACTTGTTTCATAACCTGGACAGGCTTCCATCACAGACAGGACAGCCCAGGAGGGCTTGAGGCACCTGTGCCTCGTGTCAGGGCCTGGGACCCCATGGGAGGAACGAGGGTCTTCAACATGCATCTCATAAATTAGTGTAGCTGTGTCCCTAAAGGGGCGCACACTCCCTCCCATGCCAGGTAAGCATGCGCCTCCCTGCTTTCCCAGGCCGGGCCTGTGTCAGCTCAGTCCAACCGACACAGCCACGGGCACCTGTGGAGATCGTTTCACAAGTAGTAAGGCCACTCCTTCAAGTCCCACTTTTTCATGGCTGCTCACACCATGGCCTCTGCCCCAGGAAGTGGTCATCAGAGCTGAGTCTGAGCTCTGACCTGGAGTCTTTGGGACATCCCAAGGAGATACTTTGGCATGAAGAGGCAATATTGCCATTCATCACCAAGGAGACAGTTGCTATGACCAAAGAGCACCTGACTATACTAAACCAGATGACACTTCTCCAGCTTGCCTCTCAAGAAAGGCCAGAGCCCTCATGGACACCTCTGTTCTTTCTCAGGGGTTGCCCTGCTCACGGTCCCTTCTAGGCCGGAGCTCCTTCTTTTGCATTTATTTTTTAAAATGTATTATTTCATTTCCCTGATGATTAGAGATGTTGAACATTTTTTCATATGTTTGTTGGCCATTATTCTGTCTTCTTTTGAGAAGTTTCTGTTCATGTCCTTTGCCCATTTTTTGATAGGGTTGTTTGATTTTTTCTTGCTGATTTTCCTGAGTTCTAAATAGATTCTAGTTATCAGCCCTTTATCAGATGTGTAGCTTGCAAAAAATTTCTCCCATTCTGTGGGTTGTCTGTTTGCTCTCTTGACAGTTTCTTTGGCTGTGCAGAAGCTTTTTAATTTGATCAGGTCCCATTTGTTTATTTTTGTTGCTGTTGTGATTGCCTTTGGGGTCTTCAAAACCACAATGAGATATCACTTAACTCCAGTGAGAATGGCCTTTATCAAGAAGTCCCCAAACAACAAATGCTGGCGTGGATGCAGAGAGAGAGGAACACTCCTACACTGGGACTGAAAACTAGTTCAACCTCTGTGGAAAGCAATATGGAGATACCTCAAAGCAATACAAGTAGATCTACCATTTGATCCAGCAATTCCACTACTGGGCATCTACCCAAAAGATCAAAAGTCACTTTATGAAAAAGACACATGCACTCGAATGTTTATAGCAGCACAATTCACAATTGCACAGCTGTGGAAACAACCCAAGTGCCCATCAGTTCATGAGTGGATTAATAAAATGTGGTATATGTATACCATGGAATACTACTTAGCTTTAAGAAACAATGGTGATATAGCACCTCTTGTATTTTCCTGGATAGAGCTGTAACCCATTCTACTAAATGAAGTATCTCAAGAATGGAAAAATCAGCACCACATGTACTCACCAGCAAATTGGTATTAACGGATCAACACCTAAGTGGACATATAGGAGTAACATTTATCGGGTGTCGGGAGGGTGGGAGGGGGATGAGGGGATGGGTGTATACAACCACAACGAGTAAGATGTGCAACGTTTGGGGGATGGACATGCTTGAAGCCTTTACTCGAGGTGGGAGGGGGACACAGGCAATATCTGTAACCTTAATACTTGTACCCCCATAATACGCTAAAATAAAAAAAATGTATTATTTCATCATCCTGTATTTTCTCCTTACTTCATTCTGTTCTAGGTCAAACTAGATATGGAGTACACCCATTTCCATGATTTCTACCAGAAAACCAAAACCCAGTTCTAGGTTCTGTGAAGATGATAGTGGATATATGCTTTCAACTTGCTCCAAATTCCTACATACAAAAAGAACAGCTGGCTAGAAAGGAAAGAATCCAGAAACAAATGGTCAACATTTACTAAGCACACACCCCAAGCCCCTCCCCTCAAAGCTAGGTGCTCCTACACATTCCCAAATGGAAGAAGCGATGAATCACCAAGAGCCACAAGATCTACGTGGGTCAGCAGACCTATATTCCTGTGCAGCAGAAAACCACAGGGGCCGATGGACCTGCCGACGGAAGAGCCTGGAAACGTCCAACAGGTGTTGCCTGGCAACACGAGGGGCATGTTCAGGAGCAGCAGGTGAAACTGGGGCAGGGCTTGCTCTTCTCATCGCAGGTGAGCACAGGGGCCCTCAGGAAGGTGAGAAGAGGGCAGGAGCAGCCTAGCCGTGGTAAACTCTAGAAACTAATCTGCTAAAAAATGTCAGTGGCCTTCTGTTGTTGATAGAGCAATATCAGTGGCTTTCTATTGATGACAGAGCACTTCCTTTTTCCCAAGGAGGGCCACCAGGTTCAAGGTCCACGTCTGGCGCCGTGGAGATGTCTGTGGTGATGCTAAGGCTCTCATGCTCCCCAGTGGTGGCGATTCCTCGGGGGCGATGAAGGCTCAGACAGGACGCCCTGGCAGGAAGCATGGCGTCAAGGGCCCTCCTGGCAGCTCTGGCCGTGCCCTGTCCTATGCCCCATGGGGTGGGAACAGGCTGCCCTTCTTCAGAGAGGGCATGTATATAGCATTTTCCTTTTCTTCCACCAAATGTGAGTGTGTTGATTTTGCGGTGGGAGGAGGATTGTGAAATGTAGAATCCCACCACGTCCTCGGTCAGAGAAACAGATGTACTGTATGATTTTGAGTGTGGCACCCAGGATTTGGGTCTAGTTCAAGCACACGGCTCATAAAACCCCAGACAATAAAAAGTGAAGATGTCAAAGATAAAAGGGTTTCTTTCAGATGCCATAAAATATTGTTTAAAACTATTTTAACTATAGCATTCTAACCTTTACATTTCTATTTTTATGCTGGAAAGAAAGGACTGTTCAGCATAGTAACCAAGTCTCAGGAAACGAACATCTTCTAGCTATTAAAAGCAGGTTCTACTAGTCCAGTAATGACACTCGAATCACTTTGTGATAGGAAGCTTGCCATCATGCTGTGGAATGCGCCCATTTCCTCATGCTCAGGACTCTGCTAATGCTTTAATTCCTGTAGGTAAATCCTGTGGCAAAAGTAATACTACATCTGGAATCTCCGACAAAACGCCATCCAAGTTTTTCTATAACTTAAGGAAGGTTTGCTGTAACCAATGTAAGATAGCAATGTGCATGCATATTCAATAGGTCTCCACAATAATCATGGCGAGACTTGACCCTCCAAACATTTGGCTAATGTATTTACCAGTATCATTTAAATTAATAGCCAAATCATAATGATACAAGTAACAGATGACACACATCAAACTTTGTGATTGCTGTGTTATGATCTTTCTACATCTTCCCGACACGGCTGAGGCAGGTGCAGTTTGTCTGCTCCGCTCTCGAGGTGTGAGAAGTGAGACTTAGAGGTGAATGAGAATAACTTGCCCAAAGTCAAACAGGGCCAGAATTTTATTCCAATCTGTCCTGCTCAAGAGCCCAATTTCTTAATCAGTTTTGATAGACTGCATGTTGCCAACTTAAAGTTTTTCTATTAATAAAGTGTTAAATAAACTTTCTTAAAACCAGAAACTATGTCTAAAACGGAAGAAAGTCCCTCCTTTGACCCTGAAGCTAGGTGTCGGGGCGCCGCGCTGTTGCCTGTGTAAAGGCGATGCAGTGACACGAAGCAGCTCAGCCCCAGTCCCGGCTCCTCCCCTCATTTGCACAGCGAAGGAATGGAGCCACAAGCTCTCCCAGAGCACCTTTCCTTCTGACATTCATTCATTTGTCATTTCAGCAAACGTTTATTTAAATTTCTACTATAAGGAAAGTACTGGGTGATAGAATCATAATAATGGAATAAGGAGATGTGATCCCTGAGTGTAAAGAGCTCACAGTCTTATGGGAAAAAAAATTCACAAACAAACCATCAGGGTCTAATGTAGTCTGTGCTGTAAAAGAATGTATATATGTGCATGTGTATGTATATATAATAGATGTAGATATAGCTATACACACTCATATACACACACACACACACACACACACACACACACAATTACACACACACATACATGCCTATGGGGACAGAGCAGAGTCAGGGACTTGGGAGCCTGTGTGGTTTCACACAAGGGTGACCATAAACTCCATGCGGAGAAGGGGCTGGGTGTGTTTTCAATCCCCATATATCCCTGTTCCTGGTAGGCCAGTAAATTTTTGTTGACTGGTTGTATACATGAAAATGAGGCATGATCTGGATTGTAAATAATCAATGGAGGTTCCCCAGGTGGAGAAGAGTGGGCTCAACATTTATTCCAGGTATCGGAAACAGCATGCACACAAGTAAGGGACACGAACCTCATGGTGGGTTGAGGAGGCACTGGAAGCTCGGGCTCAGGAGGAGAATGTGAACGGGCTAGCAGCAGGAGATGAGGCTGCCCAAGATAGATTCTGGCCAGGCTCAAGGGGTCTGAAGCCATGGGATTCAGCTGACATGAAACTCTGTGGAGTTCTTTTAGGGGGTACTTTTGGCTTAAGGAGGCCTGGAGTGCTGCTTGTTGGGTAGGGCTCTGTGTGCCTAACTTATTCACAGCTATTGGACCCAAAATTATTCAACAGGACTACTTATAAGTAAAAGGGTAATAATGGAGACTCTACCAGGAAAGACTATTGTGGGTAAATACCCATCTTAAGAAAAAATACCCAACGTTACCAACCTAAATTAGAATTGTGGGCATTAAACAACAGGTAGCAGATTGAACTTGAGCAATTGTTTGGATGCAGGAAGCTCTTTTGCCTTTAAAGGATCTGTGGGTCTACTAGGAGGACTGAGAGTGAAAATTAATGTGATGCATCCTCAGAAATGTGATTTTTCAGCTCCACCCACCATGAGGGAGGAAGCTATTTCTCTTCTTCTTGAAGCTGGGCTGGCCTTAGGACTTCTATTGGCTCCTGGATTGGGATAGAAGTGATGGCATGCCGAGTTTGAGCTCAATAGGCCTTATTGGCTTCCATTCACTCTCTCATGCTGCCAACATACGAACAGGCCTGGCTTAGCTTGCTGGTTGTTGAAACCTAGCCAAGCTCCAGACATGTGGCTGAGGATGTCCTAGAGCAGCCCCCCCCCCCAGCCAACCTGCCAGCTGACTGAAGACACATGAGCAGGCATAGCCAGTCAAGATCAGCCAAACACAACACAGTTTAGCCTGGTGACCTGGACCCAGAACTTCCCAGGTGACCTGAAGAATTGTGAGCAAGACAAATGGTAGCTAGTTTATTTATTTATTTTATTTGTTTCAGCATATTATGGGGGTACAAATATTTAGGTTATGTATATTGTCCTTTCCCTCCCCTCCCCCCCAAATTGGTAGCTGGTTTAAACCAAAAAAAAAAAAAAAGAGAGAGGAAAGAGAGAAAGAAAAGAAAAGAAAGAAGGAGAGAGATAGAAAAGGAGGAAAGCAAATGTGATGAGAAATGGTAATGGTGATTTAGCAAACATCTAGCACTTAGTGCTGGGCTTCCCACTTTATTTCACTTAATTAGTTCTTGGTTGCATCAAATTAGTCCATAAGTGTATCACATCCCTCTTCAAAGGGAAATTTGATTCCAAAGACTTCTGGCTTCCTTTGCTAAGCTGTATGCCAACAGGGTTTTATACAAAGGTTTTGGAATCAGATAAATCTGGGTTTGAATTCAAATCTACCTCTTACCATCTGTGTAATGTAACCATGGTGACATAGTCAACATTGACCTCAATGTCAATCTCTGCATCTGAAAAGTGGGCTTAAATAATGCCTACACCTCTTACTGCAGCGGGGACTCAACAAGCCAACTTAACCCAAGCACCTGTTACAGTGCTTGCACGCAGCAGTGCCCAGCAGCAATAGCTGCTACTGTCACTGCCACCTGTGGATTTAAGCCAGGCATGAATGGAGGGGAAGGATTTTTTAACTGGAGCTCTCAACCTTTCTTCAGCCTGCACCCCGAGGACGTGTGCATAGCACGCCCACTTTGGGGGCATCCCCAGGCTTGATTTAAGTTCTTCTTGTACTTCATTTTCTCTCAGTAAGGGATGTATCAGAGAGTGAAAGTGACCTCATAGGCACCACCTTCAAGCCGCTCTCAAATTATCAATAAAGACTAAAGGATTGCAAGTTTGAATAGTTTCTTTTCTGCAAGTCACTGGCAGCAAGCTGACACGGGTCAGGACGGAGCAGGATGCCATCCACCATGGCTCTGAAGGTTAATCAGGTGCAGAGAGAATCGCCACTTCTCTCTGCTGTCCGGACTGAGCTTCACTTGGACAAAGTCTGTGCTAGATTCTTCTGTTCTTGGCACATGGTGTGCCGTCTGGCGCATAAAAGTAACTGATAAATATTTGCTGAATGAACAGTTCTACTCCTCCTTTCCAAGGGAGCCGGGGGACAGAGAAAAGATTTTCTCCCCCAGTAAATCCAGAGCCCTCCAGAACCAGACAGGGAGAATTGGACAGAATGCCACAGTTTGGGGGATAAACACCAGCCTCCCCTCAGCAGCTTTGTCTGGCCAGGGAGAATGAAAGCAGCTTTGTTAGCAAGTGAGCATCATGACAGGCACAGGCCCACTGTGAAGCTAGTAGGGGCTTCAGTCTTTTCAAGTTCTTGTCTAAACTGTCTCTTGAATTTCAAGTCCCAGAGTCTGCTTTTCTGATTGAAAAATCTCCTGCTATAGAGAGGTGAGGGACCATGAGCTCTAAATAAGGTAAGTAAGGAAATATAGAATATTAGACGGCAATGAAGCAGAGAACAAAGCACTGAGAGAATCGGGGGGGAATGCAACTCTGCATAAGAGGGTTAGGGAAGGATTCATTAATAAGGTGAACTTTGAGTAGAGACATGAAGGGAGTGAGAGTGAGCCAGGGGTATCCAATGTGGAGAGTCCCAGGCAGAAGGAGTGGCAGGTACAAAGGCCCTGGAGGTGGGACCAGGGTTAGTCTGGTTGCAGGTGATCTCTGAGACCCCTGTGGCTGTTGAAGAATGCGGTCAGCAAGAGCAATAGGAGGAGAAGTTCTAGAAGAAATGGGCGTTGGGCTTCAGGTCCTGGAGAATCCGGCAGGCCACAGTAAAGATACCAGCTTTGCTGTGCATGAGTTAAGAGGGTTTTAGGCAGGTGGGTGCTGGGGTGTGACTGCTGGTTTGACAGAATCACTCTGGCTGCTCTATTGAGAAAAAAAATTGAAAGAGGACAAGGATGGAAGTTGAGAGAGCAGTTAGGAGGCCAACAGGTAAGGGATGATGGTGACTTAAAAGATGGTTGGGGCCAGGCGTTGTGGCTCACGCCTGTCATCCTAGCACTCTGGGAGGCCGAGGCAGGTAGATCGCTCAAGGTCAGGAGTTGGAGACCAGCCTGAGCAAGAGTGAGACCCCGTCTCTACTATAAATAGAAAGAAATTAGGTGCACAACTAAAAATATATAGAAAAAATTAGCCGGGCATGGTGGCGCATGCCTGTAGTCCCAGCTACCTGGGAGGCTGAGGCAGAAGGATCACTTGAGCCCAGGAGTTTGAGGTTGCTGTGAGCTAGGCTGACACCACGGCACTCTAGCCCGGGCAACAGAGCAAAAAATAAATAAATAAATAAATGTCTCAAAAAATGAATAAAATAAAAGATGGTTGAATTTTGGATATCCTTTGAAAGGAGAGCAGACCGTGTTGGTGCTAGCTCAGATGGGAGACAGGAGAGGGAAACCCCTTGAGCGGAGCTCCCTCCTCCCAAGGTCTGGCCTGTTGTCCAGTAGACAGGAGTGAATCATCAGGGGTATATAGAAGATGCCTACCCATCTTAATACATCCTGTAATCAATGGCCTTAATTTTCCTTTTTTTTTTTAACTCTACAAAATTTATTTTCTTCACCAAAAATAACAGCAATATTTTTTATATTATTTCTAGATAAACCACAAAACACTTATTTTTGTATCTTTTCCAGATTTTGCTTATAAATCAAAACGAGGCAGTAGATAAAATCATGGAAAAAGACAGAAGAAAAAGACAAGTCAGTTGTCAGTGTCCATGGTCTGATTCTAAGTTAAGAACTATTTGTAACTTTCATTGAGTGTGAAGAGTCTTCTATCGGCAAGGCACAGATGGTCAGCTGGGAAGGAACTTAGAGCTCAAATAAGCCGGTATGTCCCCCAGTGTAGGGGAGGTCCCTGGTACTTAGCCAAGGGATTGCAGATGATACACAGTGATGGACATTATTATATCACATTTTGAGAAAGCAATTTTCTTTTTAATCCTATTTTCATTATATATCAAGAAGGAATCTCAGTTTGGTGGTAAATCTTAAGCACTTCTTGAACATTTTCTTATTTCTCTTTTTAACCAAGAGAGATCAAGCCTTGGGCTCAGAGTTGTAGCAGGCAACAGGCTTTCACTAGAATTTAATAACATGGCTTTGGATTCACTAAGTGTATTTATTTTTTTCCAAAAGCATATTTGTTTGTTAACTCACATTTATTTATTGCTTGGACACATATTAGTAGAGTACACTGAATGTCTCTAACAGTTGATTCAAATAATTCACTAAAAGCATTCCGATGATTGCATATATTCTCTGGTGTGTTCGATTTTTAAAAAATTTATTTGTTGAAGTATATATTCATACAGCAAAGTACTTATGTAAGTACATATAATAGTTTGATGATTTTTCACAAAGTAAACACATGTGTAACCACAACTGAGGTCAAGATATGAAGCATTAAAGTATTTCAGAAGTCCCCTTCTCTGTAACTAATATCTCCCCACCTCCCTGCCTCCAACAAGGACCACTGTTCTGACTTCTATCACCTATCATAGGCTTTGCCAGTTTTGAAATTTATGTAAAAGGAATCATTGCATATTAATTCTTTTGTACTTGGCTTCTTTCCCCTGTGCTATAGTTGAGAGTTTCATCTATGTTGTTTATGTAACACTAATTCATTCTTTCTCGTTGCTGTATTTATTCCATTGTATTAATATATCACAATTTATTTATCCATTCTATGGTTGCTGGATCCTATTTCCAGTTTTTGCTTGGTGATTATATGTGGCTATGAACATTCTTTTACGTATCTTTGAGTATACATCTCTATTCCTTTTTGTTAGGTATTCAGTTTTTAGCCATTCTTGTAGGCGTGTAGTTATATCTCATTGTGCTTTTGATTTGCAGTTCCCTGGTGATTAATGGAACTGCGTATCCCTTTATTTCTGTTTATTGGCCATTTAGATATCCTCTTTTTGAAATACCTGATTAAGGTTTTTGTACATTGTCAATATTTTTTTAAATTGACTCAGAAGAGTTCTTTAGATATTCTATGTACCAGTTCTTTTTTTTGGTTGATTGCATTGTAAATACCTTCTATTACTCTATAGATTGCTTTTTGGTGTTGTTGTGGTCCAATTTATCAATCTTTTTCTTTATGGTGGGTCCTTTTTATTTCTAGGTCTATTTTTGGGCTTTCTATTTTGTTCCATTGGTCTACTATCTATCCTTGAACTGGCACTACATCACCCTAATCACTAACGATGTTGAACATCTCTGTTAATGTTCATTGCTGGCCATTTGTATGATTTCTTTGGAGAAATGCCTATTCAAATTTTTTGCCCATTTTTAATTGGTCATTTGTCTTTTTATTGCTTAGTTATAAGAGTACTTTATATATTATGGATACTAGATTCTTATCAGATATATGATTTTTGTATGTTTTCTCTCATTCTGTGGGCTATCTTTTCATTTTCTTGATAACGTCCTTTGATGCACAAAAAATTTTATTTTGGTGAATTCCAGCTTATCTGTCTTTCCTTTTGTTGCTCATGCATTTGGTGTCATATTTAAGAAACTGTTGCCTAATACATGGTCATAAAGTATTACGCCTATGTTTCTTCATAAGAGTTTCATAGTTCTAACTTTTGTATTTAGATCTTTGATACATTTTGAGTTAAATTTTATATATGGTGTCAGTTACAGGTCCAAATTCATTCTTTTGCATGTGGATATGCAACCGTCCCAGCCCCATTAGTTAAGAGACTACTCTTTTCCCCATTGAGCATTCTTGACACCTTTGTTGAAAATCAATTTATCATAGGTATATAGATTTATTGACACTCTGGACTCTGTTCTATTCCATTG
Organism: Microcebus murinus; assembly: GCF_040939455.1. Taxonomy (NCBI): domain Eukaryota; kingdom Metazoa; phylum Chordata; class Mammalia; order Primates; family Cheirogaleidae; genus Microcebus; species Microcebus murinus. Next base: position 160,300,930 of record NC_134104.1, on the reverse strand, counting down.
GTCTATATGTCTATCCTTGTGCAAGTCCACACTGTTTTGATTCATGTAGTTTTGAAATAAGCTTGGCAATCAGGACATATGAGTCCTCCAGTTTTGTTCTTTTATTTCAAGATAGTTTTGTCTATTCAGCATCTCCAAAATTTCATTTTTGTATGAAGTCTAGGATCAGCTTGTTCATTTCTGCAAAAGAGGGAGCTGAAATTTTGATAAGAATTGCATTGAATCTGTGGACAATCTGGGGAGTGTGGCAATATGAACAATACCAAATCTTCCAATTCATGAACACATGTATTTTCATTTAGATTTCTTTAAAAAATGTTGTATAGTTTTGTTTTTTTTTTATAGGGATTCATTTGGATATTTTCTTTTTTTTTTTAAATTTTATTTCGACATATTATGGGGGTACAGATTTGAAGGTTTCAATAAATGCCCATTTCCCCCCTCCCCCCAAAAGTCTGAGTCTCCATCATGACCATCCCCCAGATGGTGCACATCTCACTCATTATGTATGTATATACCCGCCCCCCTCCCCCCTCCCACCTGCCCAATACCCTGTTACTGTAGTACCTATGTGTCCACTTAGGTGCTGCTCAGTTAATACCAGTTTGCTGGAGAATATATCTGGTGCTTATTTTTCCATTCTTGGGATACTTCACTTAGTAGTATGGGTTCCAGCTCTAACCAGGAAAATATAAGATGTGCTATATCACCATTGTTTCTTAGAGCTGAATAGTACTCCATGGTATACATATACCACATTTTATTAATCCATTCTTGGATTGATGGGCACTTGGGCTGTTTCCACAGCCTTGCAATTACGAATTGTGCTGCTATAAACATTCGAGTGCAGGTGTCTTTTTTGTAGAGTGTCATTGGATCATTTGGGTAGATGCCCAGCAATGGGATTGCTGGATCAAATGGTAGATTCACTTGTATCACTTTAAGGTATCTCCATATTGCTTTCCACAGAGGTTGAACTAGTTTGCAGTCCCACCAGCAGTGTAGGAGTGTTCCTCTCTCTCTGCAACCACGCCAGCATTTATTGTTTGGAGATTTTTTGATAAAGGCCATTCTCACTGGGGTTAAGTGATATCTCATTGTGGTTTTGATTTGCATTTCCCTGATGATTAGAGATGTTGAGCATTTTTTCATATGTTTGTTGGCCATTCTTCTGTCTTCTTTAGAAAAATTTCTGTTTAAGTCCTTTGCCCACTTTTTAATGGGGTTATTTGATTTTTTCTTCCTAATTTTCGTGAGTTCTAAGTATATTCTAGTTATCAGTCCCTTATCGGATGCATAGGATGCAAAAATTTTCTCCCATTCTGTAGGTTGTCTGTTTACTTTCATGACTATTTCTTTGGCTGTGCAGAAGCTTTGTAGTTTGATCATGTCCCATTTATTTATTTTTGTTGCTACTGTGATTGCCTTTGGGGACTTCTTCATAAACTCTTTGCCCAGGCCAATGTCTAGGAGAGTGTTTCCAACTTTTCCCTCTAGAGTTCTAATAGTTTCATACCTTAGGTTTAAGTCTGTTATCCAGCGTGAGTTGGTTTTTGTGAGAGGTGAAAGGTGTGGGTCCTGTTTTAGCCTTCTGCAGGTGGCTATCCAGTTTTCCCAGCACCATTTATTAAAGAGGGATTCTTTTCCCCAGTGTATGTTTTTGTCTGCTTTGTCAAAGATTAGATGGCTATATGAGGATGGTTTTATATCAGGATTCTCACATCTGTTCCACTGGTCAATATTCCTATTTTTGTGCCAATACCATATTGTTTTAATTACTACAGCTTTGTAGTATAGTTTGATATCTGGCATATTAATGCCTCCCATTTTGTTTTTGTTGCCTAGAATTGCTCTTGATATTCGGGGTCTTGTTTGGTTCCATACGAAGCGTAAAATTATTTTTTCTATATCTGTGAAGAATGCTGATGGGATTTTAATAGGTATTGCATTGAATCTGTAGATCAGTTTGGGTAGTATAGACATTTTGATGATATCGAGTCTGCCGATCCACGAGCATGGTATGGATTTCCATCTGTTTACATCCTCTGCTATTTCTTTCCTCAGTGTTTCATAGTTCTCCCTGTAGAGGTCTTTTACGTCCTTGGTTAAGTATATTCCTAGGTACTTTAATTTCTTTGTTGCTATTGTGAAGGGAATTGAGTCTTGGATTTGGTTCTCAATTAGATTGTTGTTGGCGTATATGAATGCCTCTGATTTCTGTGTATTGATTTTGTATCCTGAGACTTTACTAAATTCATTGATCAGTTCCAGGAGTTTCTTGGTTGAATCCTTGGGGTTTTCTAGATACAATATCATGTCATCAGCAAACAGTGAAAGTTTGATCTCTTCTGCCCCTATTTGGATACCTTTGATTCCATTTTCCTGTCTCATTGCTGTAGCCAAGACTTCCAGTACTATGTTGAACAGAAGTGGAGATAGTGGGCAGCCTTGTCTGGTTCCAGTTCTAAGTGGGAATGATTTCAATTTTTCCCCATTCAGTATGATGTTGGCTATGGGTCTGTCATATATGGCTTGTATCATTTTTAGGTATGTCCCTTCTTTGCCTATTTTCTTAAGTGTTCGTATCATGAAAGGGTGTTGAATTTTGTCAAAAGCTTTTTCTGCATCTATTGAAAGAATCATGTGGTCTTTGTTTTTGCTTCTGTTTATGTGGTGAATTGCATTGATAGATTTACGTATGTTGAACCATCCCTGCATCCCTGGGATGAAGCCCACTTGGTCGTGGTGGATTATTTTTTTGATAAGTGTCTGGATTCGGTTAGCTAAGATTTTGTTGAAAATTTTTGCATCTATATTCATTAGGGATATTGGTCTGTAGTTTTCTTTTTTTGTTGCATCCTTTCCTGGTTTTGGTATCAGAGTAATATTCGCTTCATAAAAGGTGTCAGGGAGGTTTCCGTTCTTCTCGATGTTGTGGAATAGTTTCTGCAAGATAGGAATTAGTTCTTCTTTGTAAGTATGATAAAATTCAGGTGTGAAGCCATCTGGACCGGGACTTTTCTTTTTAGGGAGATTTTTAATTGCTGTTTCTATTTCAGCTGTTGAGATTGGTCTGTTCAGGGAATCTATTTCTTCCTGGTTGAGCCTAGGGAGGCTGTGTGTTTCTAGAAATTTGTCCATTTCCTCCACATTTTCCAGTTTGTGTGCATAAAGATTTTTGTAGTATTCATAAATTGTATCTTGTATCTCTTTGGTATCAGTTGTGATATCTCCTTTTTTGTTCCTGATGGAGCTTGTTAGAGATTTCTCTTTTCTGCTTTTCGTTAGCTTAGCCAATGGTGTGTCAATTTTGTTTATTTTTTCAAAGAACCAACTTTTTGTTTTATTAATCTCCTGAATAGCTTCCCTGTTTTCAATTTCGTTTAGTTCTGATTTGATCTTGTTGATTTCACTTCTTCTGCTGGGTTTGGGGTTGGTCTGTTCTTCTTTTTCCAGCTCTTTGAGTCGTTTCATTAGATTGTCTATTTGTGACCTTCTTGTCTTTTGGTTATAGGCATTTATGGAGATAAACTTTCCTCTCAGAACTGCTTTAGCTGTGTCCCAGAGGAGTTGATAACTTGTCTCTCCATTGTCGTTTTCTTCATAGAACTTTTTTATTTCCGTCTTGATTTCCTCATTTATGAAGTAATCATTTAGTAGGAGGTTGTTTAATTTCCACGTTTTTGTGTAGAAATGTGAGTTTCTGTTAGGGTTGATTTCTACTTTTATTCCACTGTGATCTGAGAAGGTACATGGTATGATTTCTATTTTTTTAAATTTGTTGAGATTTTCTTTGTGTCCTAGGATATGGTCGATCTTAGAGAATGTCCCATGAGCTGATGAGAAGAACGCATATTCAGTGGATTTTGGGTAGAATGTTCTGTAGATGTCTGTCAGACCCAATTGTTCTAGAGTTTTGTTTAAGTCCATTATTTCTTTATTAATTTTCTGTTTGGAGGATCTGTCTCGTGCCGTCAGTGGGGTGTTGAAATCTCAGGCGATTATGGAGTTGCTATTAATCCATTTGCTTAGCTCCAGTAAGGTTTGCTTTATGAATCTGGGTGCACCTAAGTTGGGTGCATATATATTTAAAATTGTTATCTCTTCTTGTTGGACTGTGCCGTTCACCATTATATAATGACCCTCTTTGTCTTTTACTACTTTTGTTGGTTTAAAAACTAAATCGTCTGAAATTAGAACTGCCACACCAGCCTTCTTTTGGCTTCTATTTGCTTGGAATATTGATCTCCACCCTTTTATTTTTAGTCTATATGCATCCTTGCAGGTTAGATGTGTTTCCTGAAGACAGCATATACTTGGCCTGTATTTTCTTATCCATTCAGCCAGCCTATGTCTCTTGAGTGGAGAGTTTAAGCCATTCACATTTATTGAGAGAACTGCTAGTTAAGGTAGATTACTGATCATTCTGTTGGGTTGGATGTTGTTGCTATGATTTCTGTCTTGAGCCATTGTAATATCTGGCCTTTAATATCTTTGGGTTTTGGTTGTTTTTATATTCGTGGGTTATTATTATGATGTTCCGTGCGTAACGCTGTTTTAAGTACTTCTTGTAGGGCTGGTCTTGTCTTGGTGAATTCTCTGAGCCTTTGCTTGTCTGAGAATGTTTTTATTTCTCCTTCATATACGAAGCTTAATTTTGCAGGGAATAATATTCTAGGCTGGGCATTGTTTTGTTTCAAAAGAGTGAGAATGGGGCCCCAGTCTCTCCTTGCTTGTAAAGTCTCATTAGAGAAGTCTGATGTTATTCGAATTGGCTTTCCCTTGTATGTTACTTGCTTCTTTTGTCTTACAGCTCTTAGGAGGGCCTCTTTAGTTGATACTTTGGTCAGTCTGATGACTGCATGTCGTGACGTCTTCCTGTTTGCGTTGAATCTCCCAGGGGTCCTCTGAGCTTCTTGAACTTGTATATCAAGATTTTGAGCAAGGCCTGGGAAATTTTCCTCTATTATATCTTCAAACAGCTTGTCCAACCCTTGAGTGTTGTCTTCTTCCCCTTCTTGTAACCCTATGACCCTCACATTAGGTTTCTTCACATAATCCCACAGCTCTTGTAGGCTTTGCTCTTTTCTCTTGTTTCTCTGCTCTATTTCTGTGACTGATTTATTTAATTGGAGGGTGTTATCTTCAAGCTCTGAGATTCTTTCTTCTGTTTGATATACCCTGTTCTTGAGACTTTCCACTGTATTTTGTAGTTCCTTGAATTAATTCTTCATTTCCAGGAGTTCGGTTACACTTTTCTTCATTGTGTCTATTTCTTTTCCCATATCCTGGAGGCTTTTTGTGGTTTCTTTATGTTGGTTATTGAGTTGTTGTTGCAGCTGGGTGAGTGTTCTTATGATCCATATACGAAATTCCTCTTCTGTCATATTGGTTGCCTGATTTTGGTTGGTGTCCGTTTCTAGGGGGCTGGTGCTCCTCTTTGGGGGTGTGTTTTCTGTTTGGTTCTTCATATTTCCTGAGTTCTTTCGCTGATTTCTTCCCATGTCGATCAGTTGTTGTTTCTTTCCTTAAGTTATTGTTTGGGCATTCACACACCTTGTTTAGTTTCTGAGGCGTTAGGTGGTGTCTGTGGGTGAAATTGGACCACTCCCTGTATATTGAGTCAGTGGGTGCTGTGGAAAGGCTGTGCAGGATGCCGTCCCTGTCAGTAGGTGGCGTTTGCTTGGAGGAACAGGCTATACTGATGATTTTGTGTCCTGTTATCAGCTCTTGTTCTGGGCGGAGCTGGGTTGGGTAAACCTGCCCTCAGGCCATTAGCAGGGGTCAAAGTTCTGTGCTCTGCTTCCAGGGAAAGCTGTCAGGGCGGGGCTGGAATGGTCCCACTCAGCCAGAAAGTCTGTGTGTGGGGGTGGGGCTGTCTGAGACCCACAGTCTGGAGCGGGCCTCGCTTCTTTCCACCCTCCCCAACTCCGCAGTTACTCCTGGGCCTCTGCCAGCAGGCCAGACCACAAGGCACCAGGCCTCCCCGGACTGTGATGCCGGCGGGGAGGTTCCCTGCACAGGAACGCCACCTGGGTTGGGCGCACGGCCTCCTCCTGGGAGGAGGGTTGCCCTCTAGGACGCCGATCCGCCCCTGGAGGGACACACACCTCAGTAGGCTGTTCACGTATAACCCTTCTGTGCCCCAGGCAATGCTAGCCCTCGGTGCAGGGGATCTGGTCTGCAGGTCCGACCTCTGGGTCCCAGAGTTCAAACTGTATCCCCACCAGGGAGAGGATTTCCGGTCCCAATTCACCCACAGGGAGCCCAAGCTGGGTCTATGTGTCTCAGCCTCTGAGTCGGCACCGTTTTCCTGGGAACACGGTGCCAGCAGCACCTGGGAAGGCGGGCGGGTAGGGAGCTCACAGTCTGAGTTCCCCTGAGTCAGGTGTAGGGTCCCAAATGGGAAGGTCCCGTTCCCTGGAGGTGCCTCCGGCTGGTGGCTGTATTGTCTCTCTGGGCAGCCGCGGGTAGGGTCGGCGGAGGGGAGGAGGAGGCAATATCAAAATGTTGTATAGTTTTTAATGTACAAGTTTTGTACTCCTTGGTTAAATTTGTTGCTGAGCATTTAATTCTTTTTTATGCTATTGTAAATGGAATTGTTTTCTTAATTTCATTTTTTCCATGTCACATTTCTAAGCTACAGAACTGTAAGATAATATACTTATGTTGTTTTCAGCCAATAAATAAGGTTGTAATAATTTGTTACAGCAGCAAGACAAAACCAATAGACTCTGTATGATTTTAGTTCTTTGATATTTGTTTTGATATGGCCCATCAGAAGGCCAATTTTAGTAAATGTTTCACATGTAGTTGAAAAAAATATGTATTCTATAGTTGCTGTATATATGTATATACACACACACACACATATATACACATACACATATAATTGTGTTTGTTAGTTATGTTGTTCATATCTCCAATATCTTTATTGAGTTTTTGTCTGCCTATTATTTAAGTTACTAAAAAAGTATGTCAAAATCTCCTGCTATTATTGTAGACTTGATACTAGAACTTTTATTTCTGTTAATGTTTGTTTTATGTATTTTTGAGCTCTATTATTAGGTGTATACATTTAGAATTGTTACATCTTCCTAAAGATTTAATTCCCTCATTTTGATAAAAAGTTCCTTTCTTACTCTAGTTATGCTTCCTACCTTAAAGTCTACTGTGTATATTATTAGCTAGCTATATTTGCTTTCTTTTGATCAATGTTCTCTTTTTTTATCTTTTCATTTTCAACTTTTCTGTCTCCTTATGTCTAAGGCATGCCACTTTTAAGCATCATATAGATTCTTTTTAAAAAGCAAATCCAGTTGAACATTTTGTTTTAGAATTAAAGTATTTAGTAATTAAATCTACTATCTCACAATTTTCTTCTATTTTCATAATTTTTCATTTTAATTTTCCTTTATTTTTTGAGACAGTCTCACTCTTGTCACCTGGGCTAAAGTGCAGTGGCATCATCATAGTTCACCACAACCTCTCAAACTCCTGGGCTCAAGCGATCCTCCTGCCTTAGCCTCCTGAGTAGCTGGGACTCCAGGTGTGCACTACCATGCCCAGCTTATTTTTCTACTTTTAGTAGAGATGAGGTCTTGCTCTTTCTCAGGCTGGTCTCTACCTCCTGAGCTCAAGCGATCCTCCCGCCTCGGCCTCCCAGAGTGCTAGGATTACAGGTACGACCCACCATGTCTCAACTCGTGTTCTCTTTTGAATTAATTTATTATTCCTTTATTTTCTCTTCTTAGCTTATTAAGTAACATTCTTTTTTGCTCTTCTTTTGGTGGTTATACTAGAGATTAAACTGAGAGTGTGATGTAAATTGGTTCTCTTAAAACTCCCTGTACAACATAAGGGCTTCAGAATACTCCGTTTATGCCCTCCATATTTTTATGTCATTCTTGCCCCTATTTTTACATATATTTCACATGGCACAAAAAGTTGCTATTATTATTTTGTGCAGGAAATATTTATTTGATTTGACCCAAACATTTGCACTTTCTGTTCTCTTCATTCTTTTCTGCATTTATATGCTTCCATTTGGCCTAATTTCTCTTCTGCTCTAAGAATTCTCTTTAGTATTTTGAAAAGCGCATGTCTGTTGGATATTAGTTCTTTCAGGGTTTGTTTGTTTGAAAGCGTTTTTATTTCACGTGCATTTCGAAGGATGTTTTCACTAAGCACAGAGGTCTGCGTTGGCAGTCACTTGCTTTCAGCAGGTCAGAGACGGCATTTCATTCTTTCTTGGCTTCCATCATTTTTGTTTAAATGTCAGCTTCCATCATCGCTGTTGCGCTCTTGAAGATAATATGTTTCTTTTCTTTGGCTGCTTTTAAGATTTTTTGTGTCTTTGTTTTTTAAGTAGTTTGGCTATGATGTGCCTAGGTTGTTTTCTTAATCCCATTTGAAGTTGTAAAGATTTTTACTCTTTAGCATTATGTTTTTGCTCAGTTTTGGAAAACAATTTCAGATGATATCTATGTTAGTATTGCATATGCTCCATTCTCTCTCGTTTCTCTGTCAGGATCTCCAAATACATACATGTTAGGACTTTTCACCAAGTCTTGCATCTCTCTTGTGTATTTTTTACAATGTTTTTTTTTCCCCTCTTCATGCTTAGTCTTCTGAAGATCTGTATTCCAGTTTGCAAATCCTCTTTTCTGTATTGTCTAATCTGCCATAAATCCTATCTGATGAATTCTTATTTTCAGTTACTATATATTCATTTCTAGAATTTCCATTTTTTGTTTTATAAAGATTCCAGTTCTCATGAAATTCTCCATGTTGTCATCTACTTTCTTAAACTTATTAATCATAGATATTTTGAAGCTTGCCTCTGATAAGTTCAATATCTGGATCACATATGGGTCTGGGTTTATTTTTCTTGCTTTTTGGTTATTTGGTTATCTCTGTTGGATGCTGGGTAGTTTTTGATAAATGCTGGACAAATGCGTGATACATTGTAGAGCCAATTTGAAGCTCTGGATTATGTCTTCTTCTTCTTTGAGAAAATTATGTCTATCTACCTTGGCTTCTGTCAGGTGTTTTGAATACTGGTAGGTCACCTTGTTTCACCTTGGTTTGAACAGGCTTAAAATTTGATTTCAGTCTTTGCGACAGCTGAGCTATTTCTGCTTCAACCTCACTCCTAATGTATAGCTCACTCATGGTCCCAGTTGGAAGTTTCAAGTCTTTCCTGGGGCCCCCTCAGTGGTGGATCCCAAGCCTTAATTTTTGTTACCATGAGACTCGACTTTCTTGAGCCTCTGGATTCTATGAGGTTTATAAATCAGCAAATGCCTGGAAAAAGCAGTGCTGTTGAGCACTAGATCTGTCTCAGTGAGCTTTGCTTCTCTCCCGGCTCTGGGCTCTTCAGGTCCTCGCTGCCTTAGTGTCTTCCGAACATCTTCCAACAGAGGCTCTTTGTTTTTATTTTTATATTTTATACATTCTATCCAGCTTTTAAAGTTGTTCTTGGCAAAGGGGCTAGTCTAAAGCAAACTAGTCTGCCATGACTAAAAGCAGGAGTCTATTGTACTTATTTTTGTCATTACCTTCTATTTTAAGACCAGCGATTCTAGCTTTCCTTTCATATTAATGAAAGTTTCCTTTCTAAGTAAATATATTTATTATGAGAGATTACACATTCCTGCAAATACAGCAAATAGTGTAATAAATAACCACTTCCTTCCACCCAGCGTGCAGCCATGTTCAAATAAGGAAGAGCTGACTTACAGGAAAATAGTAAATAGCAGTGTAGATGGTGTTTGGAGGTGGCAAAAATGGTGATGGTGGGGTTCAAACAACTTATTTTATAGGGATAGAAATAGAAGCTCACAAAAGTAATTGTCTTACCTACGGGTACATGGAATACGCATGTTAGAGCTGGTAGTGTGATACATGACTCTTGGCTCCCAATTCATTGCCTTACCTGCTCTAACACAGAACTCCGTTCCTGAGGCCTCTTCTCCCTCCCTGACTAGCTCTCAGATAGACTTAATTCTGTAGTTTATTTTCCATTTTGGCCTGAATTCTTCCACATGTATTGTAAGCCTATTTTTATAATTGCCTTTTAGTTATTGGGTTGTAAAAAGAAAATGTCTAGGCCTAACCCATGAGTGTGTGTGTGCGTGTGTGTGTGAGTGTGTGTGTTTCAAATTCCCATCAGTTTTTACTAGCAGTTTCTATATAATGTTTGAACCCATGAGATCCAAGATGATTGATCCTTCTAAATGCTCAGCTCCTTTTAAAACTGCATGCAAAAGAAGGGCCAATGCCGTGGAATTTATTGTTACTAAATCTCCTCTCCATTTGCTTAATTGTATTATTTGCCTGGGGGATGCTGTTTAAATGTGGAGCCAAGTCAGCTAAATGAAACATGATCTGGCGCAAGAAAATAATGATGTGTCTCTTTTGTTAAACAGCAGCCTCCCCTCATCTCCAGATGCTTGGAACCACACCCTCAGTCCTTTGGAGTCAAGGGAGGGTGGGGCCTAGCTTGGTCTTGGCTGGTGAGGGCACCAGGCAGGAACTGGAGCTTGAAGTTGGGGACTGAGCAGACTCCAAGGAGCCTGTGAATGACTCTGAGATGGGAGGCTCAAGCCATCCCTCTGTTCTTGGACTTAGGCCATTCTCACCCCCTGTCAAACCAAGCAGCTGAAAATCCAAGCTGTAGGCTAGACACTCAGCTGAGAAAATTACCAAGGTTGGAGAGCCCTTCAAGGGAGTCATTCACTTCTTTCTTGTCTTAAAAGGTTACGGGGACTCAGTCCTTACAAATTCTAGGTTAGTGTTGTTACATAACCCTCCACAAACTGATACCTTTCTCATCTTGTTGACCTTCCCTTTTGGGCCCCTCTGAGGTAAAATGAGAGCAGGGGATGCACTGAGGACCACTCTGCTAACATTTATTGAGTGCCCACTGTGTGCCAGGAACTGGTGTAGGCTCTGGGAGATGGCGGTGAACAAACGCCAGGCTTGTTTGTGTGGAGTTGACGTTCAGTGTAGGGCGGGATACGAAGAGAGAAATGAATGGAAAGTGTTATGGAAAACAATACAATTGGAGGGGGACGGGGGCTAGGCGGGACGGCTGCTGTGTTAACCAGGTGGCCAGGGAAGGCTTGAGAGGTGAAGGGACGCGCTGTGGTCTGGGGTTTAGGCAGCTCGCAGGGCTGCCTGAGAGCTAGTGGCCCTGAGTGTCGCTGGGAGCCAGGGTTGTGCTGGCGTGCGGTTTCCCTGGCCCCATTCCTGGGGATTCTGACGAATGTGACGAGGTGCAGGGCCTGGCAATCTGCTTTCTTAGAAAGCTCCCCATGCAAGTCTTATGTGGGGGCCCAAGACCAATTTTCTTTTTAATACTGCTGTAACATTTCTGTACTTCGAAAGCCTGAAAAGGATTTATTCCAAGAACAAGTGACTTTCACATTCCAGAGAGAAAGGATTGACCTGGAGATTGCCATCTTGTTAGCGAATGCAGTCTCTGGTGCATGACTGAGGAATTGGGCAATTATTGAATGCCTGCTGTGTGCATGGCCCGTTTGCTATCTTGTCGATCCCAAGATCTTGTCGATCTTGGCCTCATGTCCCCAGAGAGGCCAGGCAACTCCCTGCTTTAAAGAGGTAGACTCCTTCCTGAGTGCTCATTCCACTTCATTGTGAGTTTTGGCATGGAGAAGTGGGTATACCAGTCCACTTGGTCTCCTCCCCATGCCATCTTTACCTATCCGAGCCCAGTCTTTGCCAAGGTTAGCTCCATCCGGCAAGCTAGACTCTCAGTGAAAAATTTTCTCAAGAAAAGTTTCTGCAACTATTCCTCAGTGCTGGATGTTTGAGAAACTGCTGACTTTCTGTATTCAAGGGGACCTCAGAGATTGTGTAGCTGCCCCAGAGTAGGAGAAACCCTTTGTACCTGTGGAAGCATCCATAATTGGTGGTGGCAACCTTTCTTAAAGAACCCAGATGCAACCTAGGAACTCACTTCAATCCAATGCGCTAGTTAGTAGCCACTGATTGATAAATGTGGTTCACAAAGAAGAAACCTATTTTTCATCCAGTATCTGGACAATTCCTTCTTTAACACATCAGGAAGCCAGAGCTCAGTGGGGTCATCGTTTATTAAAGACACACAACTAGTTAGTAGCAGAGCTGGATCTCAACCCAGATTTTTGCATTTTTAATTTTTCTTTTACTAGCCACATTATTTGTTGGGAATCTCACTCCTCAAACTCAGGAATGTGAGAGATATTCCTATAAACAACCATCAACCATATTTAGTTTCTGAATCAAGCTATTTTTGCCCGGTGTCAGCTGCATAGCATCGTCTTCTCCCTTTGAAGCTGTAAAAAGTTCTGGAAGACAGTAGAGGTCCAAGGCATTGGTGGTCTCATAGGATCCTTCATTGTCAGTGCTGTGGACCATCCTCTGGTCCTCGATCATCTCCCTTCTGCTGGCATGCTAGTACCTGTCACCCATCTCATCTGTTCATTGGTCCTGGATCCTTACAGCTTGTTGCTAAGTCGTCTCCTATTGCCATTTGCAAGGTCCCTTCACACCCAACTCTCTCCCCTTTAGCCCCTGGTCATGTGTCCGTGCCACTCTCCAAGGATGTGGGCTCTTGCTGCTATTTTGTATCTTTCTGGGATGGAGGATATTCTGTGAGGTTGTCTTAGGCTTGGTTTACCTAGAACATGGGGAAGTCACCTTTTCTCTGGGGTCTTGTTGTTTTTCTGGGCCTCCACACAGAATGGGGGGCCCAGGACCCCCCATCTTTTCAGATCCTACTTATCAGCCATGGTGTCTGCAGTTTCTTCTCATGCTGCTGGGACTCAGCCTGACAGGGGAGGCAAACTGGTGCTGGCTCTCCTTTCGAAAGGTACGTGATGTCCACATATCCATGTATCCATGTCCAGGTTCACCCTCCACCCTGGCATTCGCCTGCTGAGGCCTTTGGTAGTGTCAAGTAGGACACTGTGCCAATGTTCCCCATCAACTCTTCTCCCACATCTGTCATTGTACAGGGGTCCTTTCCTCTTTTATCTCTGCACACTGGGGAGAACTAAATATATCATTTTTTAGACTTCAAAAGCCAGGAAGAGATTCTTACTTCTTCCTCTGTTGACTTACCTTGCCAATGAACTCAGGGTGGCCTTACCTTAATGGAGTAAAGGCCAAGGGAATAATGGGGAGGAAAGAAAAAAAAATTAGGCACTATCTCAAAACGTTATCCTATCACATCAAGTTACCTTAGAAGTCTAGATTTCAAAACTTGCCTATTAAGTTTCACTCTGGGCTTGGTAAACTATGGCCCGTAGGCTAAATCTGTCCTGCGGCATGTTTATGTTACTGCAAACTAAGAATAATTTTTATATTTTAAATGGTTATTGATTGTGAAGTATTGTATAAGAGCCTCTGTTTGCCTCTTGGCCTATAAAGTCTAACATACTTACTATCCAGCTTTTTAGGAAAAAGTTTGCTGATCTTGGGTTAGCACACTGGTGGGAAGGGGTGTTTTCTTCCAGCTGTCTGAAGCTACTGGAAGAGAGGGTCCCCGGTTCAACTTTGTCCACACTCCAGGCTTTAGAGTGAAAGCTCGCAGAGTGCTCTGCCCCTCTCCGGCTGATCTCAGTTCCATGTCAGCTGCAAAGGAGAACATTTCTGAAAAGTCGATGAGGGAGAATCTTCCTAATTAAAATCCCCTCTGTATTACTGTTGCCCTTAGTGATCCCAGGAAGCAAAAGTTGCCTCTTTTGGGAGCTACTTTCAACTCACAGTGACATGTGGAAAATCTACTATGGATATGAAGTTTCCTGCCCATAAGCTTGCATTTTGGCATTGTCCCATAGAATACATTGGGAAACAAATGCAATTCTCACAACTCGGCTCTCCTGACAGGAAAATATGTCACTTGAGTCAGTGAATAATATATGTGGCTATACATTTTTAATAAAATGAGTAAATTGTTTCTGAGTTTTTGGAAGACTTAATTCTTCATTTGCTGTTCATTTCGAAACCATTACAGTTCTGCGTCTTGTTCCGTACAAAGATGTAAAATTAACTGTCATATTTTCTGCTGTGGTCTGAAAGTTGAACAAGTTAATGTTTCACCCAAATTAGCTTCTTTCCCTTCACATTTGCTCTATCATTAACCTTCCCTGTTTGAGTCTGTAATAAAAATTACATCATGATCAAATTCAAGGAAAGGTTTTGTATAAGCCGTGCCTAAAGTAGATATTTATTACTGACTGAGCTTGAGGGGCAGGAGTCAGATTTATTTGGATAATTTGTTCACAATTTATGCTGCGACTATTTTAGTGCTTGAACACACAAACGCATGTTCTCATGTCAACCCATTGCCATGGTGATGGGCACATCGACTACACCCCGACAGTTGGGTTTTGCTGACATCTGTAAACTGAGATCTTTCAGCAAATCTTTTTGGCATGGCCAATCTATGAACTGGAAAAATTTGTCTTCTTAGTTTTGGTTAAGCTGCTGGGCATGCCAATTTAATTACTTCTGCTTTCTCGTTGTAGAATTAGTAGTCATAATAATAATGGAAATTATCCTTTATATTTGGTCAAACCTTTACATATATTATCTCTCTTGGTTCCTGGACATCCTGGTGGACTAAACATCAAGAGTGTCTGTATTTAAGAGCAGGAAATGCCAAAGCCCAGAGAGGAGCAATGAACCAGTGAAGGCCACAAGCCAGTGAGTGGCCAGTTGTCCTATCTCCACCCATGTCTGCTTTTTTGGATTATGCTATCCCCTCTGTGTTTGGTGGTCAGCATTTGAGGGGTCCAGACAACCTCCAGTTATTGTTTGACATCCTGAGTGTGTTTAAGGTGCCTGAGAGAAGAGTGTTTACAGAATTTAGAATGAACTTAAGCATCTTTGGTTCTGAATTTAGAAGCAATTTTACTTTTTTTGAGGTTTTGATCAAACCACTTAAAGCAAAATAGAACTTTGTTCAAAGGAAATAGGTTTTTAAAAGTCTTATAAAATAGACCCATAATACTTTCTGAGACCCAAATAACTCTGGCCCAAAATGTTTTAATAAATTAATGTAAATGGGTTAGAAATGACAGGCTGTCTTTCCATGCAATATACCCAGGCCCAACCCAGAAGGAGAAACACTTAGAGAAACGAATTTCGGTTTCTGTGCACTGCCGTAATCACACATCTTGGCCCTCCATCTATTTCTGATAACAGAATGGAGATGAAATCATGGCTTATTCCTGAATCTTTTTATCCAAACCTTTCCAATCTTACTCTCTTGCCGTACTGAATGGTATCCCTGCCTTGGCTAGGCAGCCATTCAGTGAAGCATGGTGGGGTGAAGGTATTTGACTCGACCACGCCCGTAAGCTTTGATGGGCCAACCTAGAGAATGTGTATGTGATGTCAATAACAGGGCAGTGATGGGGTGGTTTTGGTGGGTTGTATGTGCAGTGGCTGAGAGTGTAGGCCTTAAAGTCAGATGGATTCAGGTAAATACCAACCCTCCACTCACCTGTGTTACATTAAGAAACTGTACAATCGTTTCCATCCTCAATTTCCTCAGCTGTAAAATGGGAATAGCGATAAGAGTCTACCTATTATTAAATGGGGCAATCTATGTCAAGTGTATATTTCGCTGGGTCTATAGCACATGGTAGGTACCCAATAAATATTTGGTGTCTTTGTTATGGGGATTTTGGTTTTTTGTACTTCTTTGCCTCGATGGCCCTTTCTTTCACTGATAGTGCTGAATTCTACTTTGGGGAGCTCCCCTTCCCTTAACACCTGTAGTCATGATGAGACTGCCACTTAAAGTGACTTTCCCTCAGCAGTGAAGGGAGTTGGCATCTGGTCCAAGGTAGATCAATGTATTGTCTCCCTGGCATTAGATATTGAGCCAAGATACTCAAGGGCTGAAAGTGGCTAGTGTCCTAAGTAGTTTCTTGGCCTGGATCCCCAAGCTGTCCCAGTGCCTGGCCTTCCTGAGGCATGGTTGGTCAACTTGTTCTTTAGAGTCTGTGAACTGCCATATATACATAGTGTACTTTCAAAGTTAAGCAGTGACATTAATACCTAAGGTAGGTATCAATTGCTTATGAATAAACATTCCCAATTGATACATTTCATCATCATTATTATTGCATGCCTTAGGTAAAGAGCTTACTTTTAAAATTACAAATGTAAAACACAATTTAAGGGGAAAAAAGCAAAGAAAAGCACCATAGAAGGAAACAAAAATCATCCATAATCCTTAACACCTGGAGACATCCCTCTTATCATTTTTATAAATGTGCTTCTTGTCTTCTCTGTATATGTGAGGTTTGTGTGTTTTTATAGATTTTTGCAAAATAAATTTTTTATGAACACCCATAATGATGTCAGAGGGAACGGGGTACAGGAAAGTCTTTAGGGTCACAGTGGTTAGTTATCTGTGGAAGTTTTTGGTGGTCAATAGACAGAATTGCTCTAGTGGACACTTAGGTGGGAACTGAATCTTAGACTCATCAGTATGGCTCTGATGGAGGTCACCAAGGTCACTCCCCTGTCACTCTGCTCCTTCTTCAGTCCATGGGGCAGTGGTTATCCAGCTCCAGTTACAGGTAACTCAAGGTGATCCATTCTCTTACTTGAAGAACTCTGCCCACCAGATGGATAGCTCTGGTAGCACAGAGGAAGGGTGGTCAGGGGGTGAAGTGCAGGATATACTGGAGTCAGAAAATAGTGGGCAGCACAGAGCCACCTCCTCTTTGCTGAATAATGGACATGTTTTCTATATAAGTGATCATATTTGACACAGGAGTTAGGTTCTAAAATAAGCACATATGGCAAAAATAAAAAACGGTCATCATTACCTTCACTGTTGGACAGATGACTGTTTCTTTGGTTGAACACCAGAAGAAATATTTTGCCTGCCTCTAGAGCCCAGTCTTTACAAAATATACTTCTAAATGCTAGAACCATCCTTACTTTGGTGATCCCTATCCCTTCTCCCTTGTTATACCCTCCTAGGTGTAAAGCTGAGACCAGGCAGATGTGTAGCAAATTCACACCTTGTATCTTGCACTCACTCCAGGGTGACACACTGGCATGCTGGCAGAAACCATGGAGTATTTGCTTTTTAAACATGTTTTTAAAGGAATGGTTAAAAGGCAAAACCAAAAGCATATTTTTCTGAGAATGTATAGTTGGAGTCTCTGACACTGAGCATTGATGTGTGCAACTCTTCTGGCCTATGCTTGGAGATGTGGATTCTAAATTTAAACTGCAGACTCTGAGCTGCTAGACCTCTGGGGCTGTAACCATGAGCAAGAAAGTGTGCCTGGGTGGTCCCCACCAGTAGGGGCATCACCTTTTGCAGAACTGGCCTCCGTGATGGCTGTTGTTCAGCCAATGCCGATTCCATCTTGTCCCTCAGTTAATGGGTTCTTCAGTTCCCACAATCTCAGAGGACATCTTTACAGTGAGCATTAAACCGTGTTTTATCAGGCATCTATTTGGTCGTATTTACAAAGCAGGCTTCTAATCTTTATCATTTGGACTGCGGACTTTATATACTTCCTGTGCAGTGCTTGTGAAAGTGATGGATATTGTATCAGTGAATGGCCATTCCACTAGAGTCATTGTTGCACCTGTTCATGCAGCCTTTGCATGGAAATTGTTTTTAAATTAGCTTACTTCTCTGTAATTTTCAAAGTGTTTTGAAAGAATAAGATCATTTAACCAATAAAAATCGTTGTGCTATCAGTCTTAGCAATTAGGAACGACTTACATGGAAAGCATGTAGTGAGATACATGGACCATGACTTTAGGGATCCAGTCACAGCAGGACGGCAGTTGAGAGGCTGTGGCTTTGCCAGCTCATGCAGCGCAGAGATTGCAAGCACCTTGCAGTGCTCAGGTCCCGGCTCTGCCCCTTGTTAACCTTGTTACCTCACACAATCAGGTAGTTTCTCTGAGCCTTGGATTTCTCATTACAGAATGGGATTAATAATGGAAATCCAGGAGAAAACTTCATGGATTTTTGGTGAAGATGAAATATTATGTATAGGACTCACATACTGTAGGCACTCAAAATGTACCATTTGTTTATTACAGTTGGCATTGCCGTGGCGGTTGCTCTTGTTAAAAGAATCTGTAATAGAAGCTGGTTACTCTCATTTCTTCAGTCTGTGAGATAAGGAAACAGTTCTTTTACTAAATCATTCTCTGGGTTGTGGAAACTCTTTTTCATCAGTCAATTAAACACTCTCTGAGACCACCTATACACAACGCCCAGCGAGGCTCTGTGAGGGCTTCGTGGGCTCAGCAACACATGGCTAGTCGAGGACACATGGCAATGCGTCCACCGTGCTTCTGGCTCTATGCTGTGGCCCGATGGCCCCAGCAGGCCGTGCTTGGCGGCCCAGAGAAGGCAGCAGCCAGGCCTGGAACGGCTGATGAGGACTTTGCTGACAGAGGAAACTCCGTCCTGACGGATGTTTAGATTTTAGACATGCGGGGAGGAGGAATGAAGACACTAGAGAGAGGAAACTCTACCAGATGGTGGTGGGCCTGGTGACGGTTGGTGTGTAAGCAGGAAGTAAATTTGATGACACATGTAAGTGTCCCATGAGAATGCGTGGCTTCATGCGCGGATAGATCTACAGACCCTAAAGACGGCTCCAGGACCCGGTTTCTCTCCTCTTCATCTTGTCCTGTGCGCGCTGACAGAGGTCAGTTCTCAGAAAGGATCTCGTCTTCTAGTTGCAAAAAGGGTGCAGAAACCTAATCTTCATCATCCGTCTCGGGTTCCGATGGCGCGGGGAAAGAGACTTCCCGTCCGCACCCGACAGCGCTGGCCACGCTCCTCGGGGCTCTGCCTTTGGCGGGAGCTTGTGCCCACCGCCGGGCGGCCTGCGCGGGCCAGGGGGGAGCGAGGTCTGGCCGGGGGCCTCAGCTAGCAGCTGGTGGCCTGCGCGGGCCAGGGGGGAGCGAGGTCTGGCCGGGGGCCTCAGCTAGCAGCCGGTGGCCTGCGCGGGCCACGGGGGAGCGAGGTCTGGTCGGCCTCAGGTAGCAGCCAGCGGCCTGTGTGAGCCAGGGGGGAGCGAGGTCTGGCCGGCCTCAGGTAGCAGCCAGCGGCCTGTGTGGGCTAGGGGGGAGCGAGGTCTGGTCGGCTGGCCTCAGGTAGCAGCCGGCGGCCTGCGCGGGCCAGGGGGGAGCGAGGTCTGGTCGGCTGGCCTCAGGTAGCAGCCGGCGGCCTGCGTGGGCCAGGGGGGAGCGAGGTCTGGTCGGCTGGCCTCAGGTAGCAGCCAGCGGCCTGCGTGGGCCAGGGGGGAGCGAGGTCTGGCCGGCCGACCTCAGCTAGCAGCCGGCGGCCTGCGTGGGCCAGGGGGCTGCCCCGCGACAGAACAGAAGCCGCCGCTGACTGCAGCCCGCCGGCGGGCTCCTGTGCGGGGTGATGACCTTCGCCAGAGGGTGTTTTTTTCCCCTCTAGTCCAGTTTATTCTCTTGAATTTAATATCTGATTTACATTGACCTGAAACTTGGAAAATCTATTTCATACATTGGAAATACTGAGTTTAAGTCTCGGTCCCCTTTCACATTAAAAAAATGTACAATTGAGAATGGTTGTCTTGGTCCAAATGAGTAATACTGCATTGACTTCATGGCAAACCATAGACTCCTTAGTCTCCTAATAGCACTTTGTTTTTTATAATACGTGGGACAGGATATGACCGAACAGGCCATAATTGCCGCTTTAAAGTTTTTTCAAGACTGCAGCTAACTTATTTTCTCTGATTCCTTTGGTTCTTTGAGTCATTTTGGAATTAGCTCTCTGTGTTTTAGTGGCACTTGGTTTCCTCAAAGTTGAGGAAGTAGATTCAGCCTTTTCAGAAGGCAAACACTAATGAAAAGGAGTAAATTGCATTTTAAAACCAATATTTTTATGCCACTGATAATGCTCCTTATTTCTTACCCTTTGGAAAAACTTTATCTAGTTTCTGATTTCATGGGAAGTTGTGACATCAACCCTATCCAAGATGAGTCTGGGCTCCTCCCCCACTCTGCCCAGCGCTTTTGGCTAAAGAAATGAGATAATGATGACAATGATGAATATAGCTAACGCAGAAGCTGTCATCTCTGTCTTAATCTGTTTGGGTTGCTATAACACAATACTATATATGGGATGGCTTATAAGCAACCGAAATTTATTTCTTACCATTCTGGAGGCCGAGAAGCGCAAGACCAAGGTGGCGGCAGATTTGGTGTCTGTGAGGGCCCACTTGCTCATAGACGGCCGTCTTCTCACTGACCTCAAGTGGCAGAAGGGGCGAGGGATCTCTCTGGGGTCTCTTTTATAAGGACACTGACCTCATTGATGAGGGCTCCACCCTCATGACCTAATGACCTCCCAAATGTCCTACCTCTTAACATCATTGCACTGGGGATTAGATTTTAACAAATGAATTTTTGGAGGAAACAATTTCAGTCTATGGCAATCTAGTAAGCACTTATGTTAGGAGTTTTACATTTCTTATTATCATTATTATTTTGAGAGATGGGGTCTCACTCTGTTGCCTAGGCTGGAGTGCAGTGGCATAATCATAGCTCACTATAACCTTGAACTCCTGGGCTCAAGGGATCCTCCTGCCTCAGCCTCCTGAGTAGCAGGGACTATAGGCACGTGCCACCATGCCCGGCTAATTTTTAAATGTTTTGTAGACTTGGAGTCTCACTGTGTTGCCCATGCTGGTCTCAAATTCCTGGGTTCAAGCGACCCTCCTGCCTAGACCCCCAGCATGCTGGGACTACAGGTGCATGCCACCATGCCCAGCCCATATATTACTTAATTTAATATTTACAACAACTCTGTTAGGTTCACTCTGTTATTACAGTTTTACAGATGAGCAAATGAAGCTTGGAGAGAGGCTAAATAATTTGCTAGAGGTGACACAGCTATGAAGAGATGTAGCCAAGATATGAATCCAGATCAGCCTTCCAAATATACCCATCAGCCTGAACCTGTGCATTTGCAGTTTCTCCAAAATGCTAATTGCTTGTGACTCTTTTGATTAGCAGCAATTTCACTTGCCAAAGTCATACCCATAGTATTTAATCATGTGATTCTGAGCTCAGTATTCTGACATACAGGATTTGTGTTGGGACTATAAACATGTTAGCCCAGAGTTGACCACGTAGTATTATTTAAATGCTAGTTGAACTCATTGTTTCTGTCTTGCACAGTCTCGATCTGCATTTACCTTATGCTACCACGTGGTGCCACTGTTGGAGATGGGTCCTGCATGGTCTAAGATTGTCCTGTGACTCTGTGATGCTCTCATTGGTCCACTTCCTGGCTCCAATTGCAGTCGTGTCCTTGGGAGGTGTTGGTATCAGCCACATGCTGAGCTAAACCCACTCCCTCCAGGGGCCATAGGTAATCCCTAGCTCCAATTCCCTAGGCTCTCGCTCAAATCCCCTTCTTAGGCACATGTGTTTACTACTTTAGTCAGACAATATTTTATCTATCTTTTTGCATTTGGGATGGATAGCTACAGCACAATTTTATGGTAGCTAGTGTGCTAAGGTATAAAAGGGGATATGCAAAATCACTGAAGGCACCAATGGGTGGATAAATTACCCCTCAAATATAACAATCTCTTAGGGTGGCTGTGGACATAGAGTGTAGGGTATGGACTTTGGATTCCTGGAAACTTGGTCCAACTGTTGACTTCACTACTCATAGCATGCATGATTTGGGGCAAAATTTCTGAGCCCAAGATTTCATTTGTAAATATTACCTTTTTATGAGTTGGTAGTAGTGCTTGACTAAGATAATTTGCATAAAGCCTTAATCAGTTACTAAGTAAGTGTAACTATTAATATTATTAATTAATTCCTCTGTGCTCCAGTCTAGAATTTCATACAATTAGTTCTCCGGTAATGTTTGTTGTGTAATTTCAAATTTGTTCCAACGTGATTGATGTATTAGGGACCAGTTTGAGCATAACACAAATTTCATGTCTGGAAATGCTCAGTTTTGTCCAGGACAAACACTAGGTGAACACAGAAACTGCACCTAGCTGAACAATGACACGCAGGAATATGCAAACACAGTCACACAGGAACACGCGCCAGCTACCTCAGCTCAGCACGGGGCAGTGCGGCGCACCACCCCACTTCCGCTGCCACAACTTTCTGCTGGCTTTGGATGACTCTCCGCCGCCCCGCAATAACTCACAGGTCGCAGCCCTTCTGACAGCCACTTCCAGAAACAAACTTGAGATCTTTTCCAAGGTAATGTGCCATATTTATTGTAGTATTTATGCGTTCCCCGACCACTTAACATGTGTAAAAACGTGCTACCATTTTTATGAGGTTCCTTTCTTTGTGTTTTATTGTGTCACTAAGGAAGATTTTCTGTGTGTGCCCCAATGCCATACGTCCTGTGGTTTTTATTGCATGGTTTGGCAAAGTGCAGAGATTTTTTAGGAACATATATGGTGTGCTACAGCAGAACTGACGGCTCTTGCCATTCATCTGTAAAACACTGCACCTGCTCTCTAAAGGGGCTTGCAGTTAAGGGGCGTGACTTGTGCCACCAAGGTTCTATTTGGATCACTAGTGTCCAAGTCCACAGCACTAACGGCTTAACTGCAGAGTGGCTGTGGCCGCTGGGTCTGCCCTTGATCTCAGAGCAGCTAACTGGAAGCCACGGCTGGCAGGGCCGAGAGTGCGCCGAGGTTCCCTCGCAGGAAACAGCCATGATTAAAGCTTGCCAGCACTTTCAGTTTGCTCATTCATCTTCCTCTCATGCTTGAATCCCTGAAGATGAGTATCTGATACCATTGTTCTGCTTGAATTGGCAGCTACTTCTGCTAATAATGATGCCTTGAATTGGCAGGGTGTTTTAAGATTTTTTTCAATGTACTTTTACAGTTAATTAGTTTACTTTATTATTTAAAATATCTGTGAACATGGGTCAGATTGTCTTCTTTTCGTTATGGCATGTCTAGTATGGGGATATCACACAAATATGTATGGCCATTTTCCATTTCATGCCATGGCTGACATTACAAATAATCCCAAATTTCTTCTCTTACTGAGCTGGAATTCTTTTTGAGACAGTACTCCATATAGCTCCTAACAATGGATTGGCAATAAGAAATTATGCTTACTCAGTGTCTAAGATCTAGGATTTTGAGCTCTTTAGGGCAGACTATATCACAGGCCTCTATCACGATGGGCATGTGACAAACGTTTAATGCGGTGGATCAAATGACTGAGGAAACAGGCAGGGCAAGTTAGGTGATGTTCACATGGTCAGGGTGTCTACACCGTACAGTATCAGGCAGTGGGGTAGTACGTATGTGCCATTAGCTGTAGCACCTTCAGGCAGCCAGCTCCCTCATCAGGAATTCATCCCGCAGGGTAGTGAGCCAAGGTTTCCATCATAGAGCCAGTTGGCTCTCGCTATTTCCTCCATCTATACCACCAGCTCGGGGGCTTGCATAAGGCATGCTAGAGACGAGTTTTCCTTGGTTAAATGAGTGGCTTGTCCATTAGCACAATGAGTGTTAGGAATGGGCTGTCACTGGTGACACTAGTGCAGTCAATATATGTGGATTGGTTGAACTGCATTAGGGCAACTCTCCATTTTTTGATTAAGTCTGTACACTGTTCATTAGGGACTGCACCCTGAAGCATGGCCGTAAATGAGACTATGATCAGTCACTAGTTCACTAGTTTCTGTTTGTCTAGTGTTGACTGTACAGGTGACTCTGGGCTATTGACACATCTGCTTTGAGCCCGTCTTTCATGTGAGCTGTGATCAGTGCATCTGAGAAGACACAGAGCTGAGATTTCATCAACTTTATAGCACGGCTGCATAAACTGCTTTGTGCATCCTTGTTAATTATGCTTGTTTAAGAAATGTCTCCCAGTGGGACAGGTTTAGGCAGAAAGTTGTTTTTAGTAGAACGGTTGTGGGGTGAGGTAACCCTCACGCACATTTAACCAATGGAATTTGGTTACCAAAAATAATACTTAAGCATGAGGAGCTTAGGTCAGTTTATAACTTCAAGTTCACACAGAAAATTAAATCAAATCTTCAGCACCACTCACATCAGTGCTTTTGCCTTAAAATTTGTGTTTTTTTCCATAGGGCCACAATGTATGGTTGCACAGGTAGTGTACTGCAAAAGGGTTTCACTTCTTTACATATCATTTCTATCACAAATATTGTATATTTATTAGGTCTATTTTCTGGCAAATATCCATAGAGTGCTGTATTCTTTAAAAGGTGGTCTATTATGATAAGTAGAAGTAAAGGGTCTTGAGGGAAGGGATGCCCTCTAATTTTCACCAGTGGAGGACTAGTGGGCTGGATTCCTTTAGCATTTCATTTAATTTCCCCTCAGGTGAAGTAGGAGGACACCTATCTCCAGGGCATGCCTGGTGCCCAATGAGAACTCTGTGATTTGTTGGGTGAATGAGCAATTAAAAGGGGTAGAAGTTTTGTGTTTCTAAACACTACCAAAAGGCTGCTCTTTATAAGCAAAGAACTGAGATACAGGAATATAAAGCTCTTGAGAGCTGGAGTACTTGGCTGTGCAGTTAGGAAAATAGGCAATAAAAGAGGACAAGAACACATGAAGTGTCTTCATATGCTTGACCCAAGAGGGTCTTCTGACCACCCAGACTTTCCTGGCTAAGAAGTGTCCCTCCCGCCAAGTCACATTAAAACCCTTCACCATGTTTCCATTTCAGCATTTCTCACAATCCAAAATAAGTGTGTTCATTTGTTGCCTCACTAGAATGTGCACGCCATGTATTTTTTTTTACTGAAAATATTTTTTTACAAAAATACTGCAAGCAATAGAAAATATGTAAGTATGTAAAGTAAAAAATAAAAGTACTTCCATTTGGGTTCCCCACACTCTTCCTACAAGGTATAACTACTCTTGTTTTAAATTTCAAAATTTTAAGGGGGTACCAATGTGTTTGGTTACATGGATCAATCGCTT
Source organism: Microcebus murinus (assembly GCF_040939455.1). Taxonomy (NCBI): domain Eukaryota; kingdom Metazoa; phylum Chordata; class Mammalia; order Primates; family Cheirogaleidae; genus Microcebus; species Microcebus murinus. The sequence continues at coordinate 160,275,920 of NC_134104.1, read as the reverse complement.
TTATAATGCTTGAGTCATGGCTATTAGTGTGTCTATCATCCAAATAGTGTTCATTGTACTTGTTTGGTAGGTTCTTGCCCCTCCCCTCCACCCCTGCCTCCCTGATTGATTTCCAATGACTTTGATTTCTTTCTGTGCCTATGTGTGCACTTTAGTTAGTTCACACTTATTAGAGAGTACACGTGGTGTTTGTTTTTCCATTCATGTGATATTTCACTTAGGATAATGGTCTTCAGTTCCATCCAAATCACTGCAAAAGACATTACTTTATTTCTTTTTATGGCTGAGTAGTACTCCATGATATACATATACCATATTTTGTTAATCCACTCATGAATCGATGTGCACTTAGGTTGATTCCACACCTTTGTGATTGTGAGTGTGCTGCAATAAACTTTGGAATGCAGGTGTGTTTTTGGTAAAATGACTTCTTTTCCTTTGGGTAGATACCCAGTAGTGGGATTGCTGGATTGAATGCTAGGTCTACTTTTGGTTCTTTGAGGAATCTCTATACTTTTCCATAGAGGCTTCACTAGTTTGCAGTCTCGCCTACAGTGTATAAGCATTCTGTTCTCTCTGCATCTACACCAGCATCTATTGTTTTTTGACCTTTTAATAATAGCCGTTATGACAGGGGTAAGGCGATATCTCATCATGGTTTCAATTTGCATTTCTCTGATGATGAGCAACGTTGAGCATTTTTTCATGTTTGCTGGCCATTTGTCTGTCTTCTTTTGAAAAGCTTCTGTTCATGTCTTTTGCCCAGTTTTTAATGAGATTGTTTTTTTCTTGATGATTTGTTTGAGTTCTTTGTAGATTCTGGATATTAGCCCTTTATTGGATGTATAATTTGTGAATATTTTCTCTCATTCTGTAGGTTGTCCATTTGCCCTATTTCCTTTGCTGTGCAAAAGCTTTTGGATTTAATCAAGTCCCATTTATTTTATTTTTACTGTTGCTGTAATTGCCTTTGGAGTCTTAGGCATAAATTCTATGCCTAGGCTGATATCTAGAAGAGTTTTTCCTACATTTTCTTCAGGAATTTTTATGGCTTCATGCCTTATATTTAAGTCTTTTTTCTATTTTTTAATTTTTTTTAAAATTTCAGCATATTATGGGGGTGCAAATGTTTAGGTTATGTACATTGCCTTTGCCCCACCCAGGTCAAAACTTCAAGTGTGTCCAACCCCCAGACAGTGCACACTGCACCCATTAGGTGTGTATGTACCAACCCCCCCCCCACTCCTATCTGCCCAACACTCGATGAATGTTATTACTATATGTGCATTTAAGTGTTGATCAGTTAATACCAATTTGATGGTGAGTCCATGTGGTGCTTGTTTTTCCATTCTTGTGACACTTCACTTAGTAGAATGGGCTCCAGCTCTATCCAGGATAATACAAGAGGTGCTATAATCACCATTGTTTCTTATAGCTGAATAGTACTCCATGGTATACATATACCACATTTTATTAATCCACCCATGTATTTATTGATGGACACTTGAGTTGTTTCCACATCTTTGCAATTGTGAATTGCGCTGCTATAAACATTCGAGTGCAGGTATCTTTTTTAATAGAATGTCTTTTGTCCTTTTGGTTAGATGGCCAGTAATGGAATTGCTGGAGCAAATGGTAGTTCTACTTGTTGTTCTTTGGGGTATCTCCACATTACTTTCCACAGAGGTTGTACTAGTTTGCAGTCCCACCAACAGTGTATGAGTATTCCTATCTCTCCGCATCCACACCAACATTTATTGTTTTGGGTCTTTTTGATAGTAATATTTTAATAATTGTCATATTGTTACAGTGCCTGACATCCCTGATCATGGGGATGTTGACATATTGACATGTGAATTGCAGATATTACTAATGTTTTAAGAAATTAAACATTAGATTTATAATGAAAGACCCTCTACCCCATTTTTTGTCCCTTCTTTCTTCACCAGAAATAATGGCTATCCTTAAGCTGATGTAGACTCTGGAATATGTTTTATTCCAAATTTATTCTGTGTATAGTATGTAATATATAAATACAATTATTTTTAAAAATTTATTTTATTTAATTAATTTTTTTAGAGACAGAGTATTTATCTGTTGTCCAGGCTTGAGTGCAGTGGTAGAATCATAGCTCACTATGCCTTGAACTCCTGGGCTCCTGTGATCCTCTTACCTCAGCCTCCTTAGCAGTTGGAACTACAGGCATGCACCACTATGTGTGGCTAATAAATACAATTATTTAAATACATCATGTTATACATATTCTATAATTTGTAGTTTTTTCACTTAATATCTTTTTGAAATATATCCCTGTTTATACATGTGGCTTTAGTACATTTACTATAATACTCTAGTTTTCCACTGAGGAACAATTTAGGTTGTTTCTATTTAATTTTATTTTTGTTTTTGTTTTTGTTTTTGTCCATGGAACAAGAATAAAGTAAAGAATATATTTGACCATGTGCCAGAATTTCTCCAGGGCACATACCTAAAAGTAGAAGAGAAGGGCTGGGTCATAGACCATTGTCATCTTTAAAGTTAGTATATGTTGCTAAATTCCTTTCCAAAATATTTGTACCATATAATATGTAAGAATTCCCATTTCTCCATGTTCTTTTCTACATTTGGTGTGTTTTAGATTTTGAAGCATTTGAAAAATGAGAAATGGTACAATGCAATTTTAATTTACATTTTCTGGTTATTAATGAGGTGGAAGGCAAGCTTTTGCATTTCTTGGCTATTCAGGTATTTTCTTCTATGAAGTACCTATTAATTTTCATTGTTTATTTTTCTATAAGGTTAGTTGTCACTTTTCATTATTTAAATAAACTCTTTATATCTTCTGGATATTCAATTTTTGGTGTCACATGAACTATAAGTATCTGCTAGATTATGGATTTGTACAAAAATTTTGTTTATGATGTCGCGATCCTGAAGTCATATATTTTAATGTACTCTATTTCATTGTATTTTTCTTTATGGTTTATACTTTTTATATTATATTTAAAAATCCCTCCCTACTCAAATCTAATAAAAATCTCATTTTATCTTTCTTCTATGGATAATCAGTGATTCTAGTACCAATTAATCAATGGTTCATCCTTTCCATAATATTTGAAATTCTACTTCTGAAATAATTCCATGTTCTGTTACTAGTTTCTATTCTGTTCTAGTAACTATGGCTGTTTCAATAACTATAGTTTCTAGTAAGTCTTGATGTCTTAAAAATATAAATGGTCTTCATATTTTTTTCTAAAATTGTCTTGGTTTCTTTTCATACCAAAAACCCTGTTGGCATTTTGGTAAATGCCTCAAAATCTGTGAGGCATTTATTTGTGATGTTGAGTGTCCCTTTCTATAAATATAGCAGTATTTTCCTTTTATTTTAGACCTTTGTTTTAGATTCTTCAATAATTTCCTTATAATTTTCTCCCTAAAGATCTTGAATGTTTTGTTAGATTTATTTCTTGGTGTTCTTTTGTAATACAACCCATCTTTTCAAAAATACCATTTTATAATTGTTTGCTTGGGCATGTGAACATTACTGAATATTGTATATTTTTCTTGTATTCAGTAAACCTACTGAAATCTCTTACTAGTTGAGAATGGTTTATCTATAGATTCTCTGGATTATCTATATGAAAAAAATAAGACAGTTTCTTTCTAAGCATTACATTTTAAATTTCTTTTCTTGCTTTATTATATAGGACAAGAATTGTATTAAGTTTTGAATTAAATAAAAGTAGTAGAAGAGAAAATCCTTATGTTTCTTCTACTCTAAACGGATTACTTTTAATAATTCTCTAGAAAGTATTATGTCAGTTTTTTAAAATAGATTAGCCTTTCAGATAAGGAGTCCCTTTCTTATTCTTATGATGTAAAGATGTTTTGTCCTGTGTGTGTATTGAATTTTATCAAATGATTTTTCCTGAAATTATTGAAATGATGATATAATTTTTGTCCTTTAATCTGCAAATGTGAAGATTATGTTGATAAATTTTTCAAAGTTAACCAAATCTTGCATTTCTGAGAGAAGCTAAATATTGCTATGGTATAATTTTGTTATGTTTGGTTTGCTAATAGTTTACTTAGTGTTTTTTTTTCCAATCCATGTTCATAAGTAAGGATGATCTGCAATTTTGTTTTTTATATTGCTTATATCATGTTTGATTAAATGTTACATTAGCCTCATACAGTTAGTGGAGAGCTAAATAGTAATCTTTTCATATTTTCTGGGAAGGTTTGCATAAGACAGAGATTGACCTTAGTTTCTTGAAGTTTTGTTAAAACTACCTTACGAAACTATGTAAACCTAGTGGGGTTTTGCTGGTACTTTGTGTGTTGATTTTTAGCTACTGATTTGTAATGTTTAACAGATTTAGTTCTAGTTGAGATTTTTATTTATTTTGGAATCCATTTTGTGAAGATATATTTTCCTAGGAAATTAATCATTTAGTCAAAGTTTTTGAATGTACTGACAAAAAATTATACATAGGCTATTACAAATTAAAAACCTCTACTATGACTGTAATTAGGGTTTAATTTTGAATTTTATTGTTATTTATTTGTGTATTCTTTTTTTCTTTATCAATATTGTCAGAGTTGCATCTTTTCGGTAGCTTCTGGTTTATTGGTCATTAGGTTTTGCTTCATTAAGCTCTGTTCTTAACTTCATTCTTGTCTTCCTTCTGCCACATATATTTCCTTCATTGTTCTGTTTCCAGTGTTATATACAAAACTCCTTAATTTTCATTCTTTTGTATTTTTTTATTCCTTATATGTCCTAATTTCTACATATCTCACATGGATATATATGTGTACATGTGTATATATACTTTCTAAACATTTTCTAATTTGTATTAGTATGACTTTTATCCCTATAACCTACCAATTATTTAAAAGTTTTCTTTTTAAATTTCAGAATACATAAATGTACTTTTATTTTTCTTATTGAGGTAATTATATCCTAGTCAAAAGATGTATTCTGTAGATATCAGACACCATTTATTATATATATATGTATATATATATATCTCCATTAGAACAGATCTTTAACAATGATACTCAAACTTTCTATATATTTACTAAATTTTCATCTGCTTGATCTCTTAGCCATTAAAAGAGATATGCTATAATTCACACTATGATTATGGATTTGCCAATTTCTTGTTATAATTACCAATATTTGTTTTATATATTCTTATGTTTGTTAATAAATACATGCATGTGCAGATTTAGTATAACTTGCCAGTCAATTGTTCTTTTTATCCTCATAGTGTGACCTTTATATCCCTTGTAATATATTCTGACTTATAGTCAGTTTTATCTGATATACATAGAAGTATATCAAATTTATTTGGTTGATATTTGCCCGGTATTTAAATTTATGTCATTTTATTCTGAAATTTTATTTGTTCTTATATATTAGATGTTCTTCTTGTAAACAGCATATGGCTACATTTTGTGTCTTTTTAAAAATTTAGACTGAAATTATCTTTTAATGGGCAAATTTAATCCATTTACATTTACTTCAGTTACTGTTGCAGTTGAATTAACACACTTTCTATTTATTCGTTCATTTTTGTTATTGAGGTATAGTTTACATAAAGTAAAACACATAAATCTTAAGTGAATGGCTTGGTGAGTTTTTACAAATATATACATCTTATAAACTACACTCTAATCAGGATATATAATATTTCTGTAATACCAGAAGGTTTCTCATATTCCTGTGTAGTCAATCCTTATCCTATCCAGAGGCAACTGTTTTGATTTCTATCAAATAGTTTAGTTTTACCTGTTCTAAAGCTAGATATAAATGAAATCCTACAGCATGTACTCTTTTGTGTTTGCTTCTTTTGGAAAAAAAAAATAGTATTTTTGAGATCTATCCACATTGTTGCATGAATCAGAATTAGATTCTTTTTCTTCATAATATGTTATTGTATGAATATATGACAGCGTGTTCATCCTATCTGTTGCTGATTGCTGGCAGAGTTGCTTCCAGTTTTTGACTCTTATGAATGGAGCCTTTATAAGAAGTTGTGTATAAGACTTTTCGTGGACATATATTTTCATTTCTCTCAGGTAACTATAGTGGAGTGGAATTTCTGGGTCATATGCCACGTGGATGCTTACCTTTATATACCTTTATAAGTACTACGAGTGATTTCAAAGTTGTTGCATCATTGCCATCAGTAGTTGTAATTGTTCCACTTCATTATCAATAGTGGGTATTATCAATTGTCAAGTTTTTCAATTTCAGCCATTCTGGAGTAGGTAGTAGCATCTCTGTGGTATTAATTTGATTTTTTTTTAGTGACAAAAGATACTGATTTATGTCCTAATTACCTTTCATGTATGTGTACTTTTGTGAATTATACCTTTAAATATTTACTGATTTTATTGGATTATTAATCTTATGGTACTGAATTTTTCTGTTTTTTGTATATTCTGGGTATAAATACTTTTATAAATATAGGTATGTGAGTATTTTCCCATAGTATGTAGCGTATCTTTTAGTTTTCTTACTGGTAACTTTTGAAGAATTGTTTTCCATTTTAGCTCTATTTTATAAATTTTTCCATAGTTCATAATTCTTTACTCCTTTCAAGAAATTTTTACCTACTCAACTTGCAAAAATTGTGTCCTAAATTAAAATTTATAGTTTTAGCTTTTACATTTAGGTTTATGAGCCACTTCATATTATTAATAGTTAGCACTGTAACATCATTAGAAGTCATTTCTGTTCTTTGGGCTCAATTTCCTAATCTATAAAATAAAAGATTGAAGTAGATCAGTGCTTCTTGTACTGGGGGTTGTAGACAAATTCTTGGGAACTGTGAATTCTCTATGGGAATTTCTTTTTTCCTCAACTTTTTGATTTAAAAAGTGTCAAGGTCACAGAATAGTAACAAAAATAAAACAAGGACATCCACGCACCCTTCATTTGGATGCACCAATTAACAGGATTTTGCCACATTATCCTTTTTTCTTCTATTAGTGTTATCATGTTGATGAAAACACATAGAAGCTTTCATGTGAATTAGCCACTGTCCACCTTGTAACTGAGGCTGCTGCCCACCGCCCGAGCATCTGTTCCTGTCTATCTCCCCTTTGGCATTAGACAGTACTGCCTTAATTTTCACGAGATATCTGGAAAAGAACCGAAGAGTTCTCAACAACATTCCCATCAAATTCTGTCACAAAGCCACATATAAATGAAGGTTGTTCAGTAATTTTAATCAGGAAAGGCATGGGAAATTTGAGCTCTTTCTCTTTTTTATACGTATACACAATAGTAAAGTCACATCAGCCCCCCAAAAAAACTTCTTCAGAGAAGTCATTATCATAGTGTATTAATTTTTGTTTATGATACGATGTAGGGGTTGATATTCATTTCTTTACATAAGGATATACCGTTATTCTAGCACCATTTGTTGAAAAGACCATCCCTTACTCATTTATTCACCCTGCCTCTTTTGTTACAAATTGATTGACTGTATATCTATATAGATAGATAGATAGATAGATATGTGTGTGTGTGTCTTTGTTTATTTCCATATGTCTGTCCTCATGCCATTATCACACTGTCTTGATGACTCTTACTAGGAAGTCTTGAAATTGAGCAGTATAAGTCCTCTTTGTTCTTTTTTTTTAAATTCCCTCCCTTTCCCCCTCTTTGTTCTTTTTTTATCAAAGTTGTTTTGGATATTCTAAATTTTAGAATCAGTTTAATCAATTGGTCAATCTGGGGGAGAAATGACGTTTAACAATATCGAGACTTTCAATCTGTGAACCAGTATATATCTCTCCACGTAGGTTTAAAATTCCTGTGAGCGATACTTCCTAGTTTTCAGTATGCCAGTTTTGCTCACCTTTTGTTAAATTTATTCATAAATGTTTTGCATTTTATAAATAGATGTTTTTCTTTTTTTTAAAGAAACTTTTAATTTTAGCATAGTTTCAGATTTACAGAAAAGTTGAAAGGATAGAGAGCTTCTATACACACTTCACCCAGTTCTCCATTTATTCACTTCTCACGTTACCATGGTACATTTGTCACGGTAAGAAACAGCACTGATACAAGACTGTTAACTAAACCCCAGACTTCATGCAGATGTCACCAGCTCCCCCACTAATGTCCTCGTTCAGTTCCAGGATCACATCCTGGACACCACTTCATGTTTGGTCATCACGTCTCCTCGGGTCCTCTGGTACAGCTGTTCCTCAGAATCCCTTTGCGTTCACGATCTTGACAGTTGTGAGCAGTGTGAGTCAGGTATTGGTATTTTATAGAATGCCCCACATTCGGGATTTGCTTGACATTTTTCTCATGATTGGATTTGGGTTTGGGGGAGAAGAAGCACTGAGGTAGAGTGTCATTCTCATTACACTCACCACTCGCCGTTTGACTTTTTGTCAGTTTTTGAGCTGACAGGGGCTTGGGCTACAGTTTCAAATATTTCGGTTTTATCTTTGAATTCAACTCCAGCGAGACTGTTGAATCCTATTTTCCTGCGCTTCCTGTAATGATGCTTTCTTGGCAAAATTTGAGGGTGTGGAAGGGGGGTGGGAATTGCTGGGGTAAGTGATTTGTCTGTGCGTTTGGATTCAGTTCTGTCGCCCCGTGTTCCCTTCTAAGGCTTGCCTGGTTTCCCTTCTCGTCTGCACAGTTGTTTCCCCCAGCTGAAGCCGTGCCGCTGTCCATCTGTGCCAGGCTGGGGCTGGGCTCTCTGCTCACCTGCGAGGTCTCCTTTATCTCTACAGTTCAGTTATTCAAGGCTTCCAACTCCTCTTTCTTAGCTCCTCAGAATACTATGTTTTTTATTTTTTCTGGTGTTTCATGTTCTTTAACACAAGAGGTCTGTCATATCTTTCTATTTCCCAAACAGAAGCAAAAGTTATGTATACTTGGGTGTTTTCTTTACATTGTTTCTTCCTTATGCTTTTTTCCTTCTTCTTGCTGTTGAATTGTTTGATCTCTTTTCTTAACAATTTTTCTTTTATCCCTCCTCTGGTTTGTAAGTTATATATTTCTTTTATGTGCTTTAAAGAATCAACAATATATTGTTAACAGAATTCCTTACCTTAAAACCAAAATACATGTAATGTTTTACTCTCATCATCCTACTTTAATTATATATTGTACTCTCATGTTTTTGTCTCACCCTTTTTTATCCTACAAAGCTAATAATAATAATTGTTATTATTTACACGGTCAGTTCTTGCTTTAGATTTTCCCAATTTGCTCACTATGGCTCCTCTCATCCCACTTCTCTTATGAGATTTAGATTCTTTTCTCAGTGATCCATTCTTTGATAGTTCTTTCAGCAAGAGTCTTTGGTAAATTTTTGCAGACTTTGTATAAAACTATTTTTATTTCATCATTATTCTTGAATGGCAGCTCAGCTGAGAAGAAAATTCTAGGCTTACCATTTGTTTTTGCTCACTGTTTTCAGCATAATATTCAATTTTCTTCTGACCTATACTGTTGTTTTGGGGAAGTTTGCTGCCAGTTGAAATGCAGTCTACTGGTTCATAATATAGCCTCTGCCTACTTTCTTCTGAGATTTTCTAATTGTCTTTGTGTCCTGTAATTTTGATGTGTGTATAATATCCTTATAAACTGAATAAATGTCATATTGTTTTAGTCACCAAAGTTTTATGATGTATTTTAATATCTAGGAGTTTGATAAATCTCTGCTATAACATTACTTTACTTTTAAATAATTTCCTTGCAATTTTCACTGATTATTTTTCAGACTAATTTTAGAACAATTTTGTCAAGTCCCAAAATAGTGCGATAGTATTTATTTTTTAGGCTAGTTTTGAAGCAAATGAATAAAATATTATGTCTTTATATTCAAGGGTTTCATGGTACATCTCTTAATTTCTTTGTCTTTATTTTGTATAAATTACATAGTTTTGTTTAGCTAGGTCTTGAAAATGACTTCTAATTATATTACAGTTTTATATTATAATTATATAGTTTTATTTAGGTAGGTCCTGAATATGTTGTATTGGTTATTTCTAGGTATCTTGTGTTTTTAAAGTATTTTTTGAATCTGATATTTTCCCCATATGTTTTTAATTGAATACTACATAAAATTTCATTTATTTTTGTATATTTATTTTGATCCAGAGTAATTTATTCAATTCTCTTCCTGGCTTTATTAATTTTTCATTTAAAAACATTTTATTTTTATTTTTTTAAATCAAACTTTCTTATTGTCTTGGATTTTCAAAATTAAATAAAAACCTATGAAAATAGCTATGCTCTTCCTTTATAATATTTGTAATTTAGTGTTGTCATCTAATATCATTGGCTATATTGTAAAGAATGTGAAATATTAGTAATGATATCACTACCCTATTCTTAATTTCATTGAGAATGACAGGATTTCTTACCAGCACACGGTACTGCTAGTTGATCTAAAACACATGCATTAAAAATAAATCCTGCTTCTTTCTGGAGTCTTTCTAGAGTTGAGAAAATGTTCTTTAGGTTTAAGTGTTCATTTAATTGTAAAATACGTCACAAATATAAAAATTTGTAAAATGTGTTTGCACAGTTTAAACAGGAAGAATAATATTGAACCTTGAGTGTCTATTCCCCATGTTAATTAAAAAAAAAAAATTCTAGTACCTTGCAAAGCCTCTGTGGTTATCCCATTGCATCTCCCTCTCTCCCTCTACCTAACATAACCAATATTAAGAGTTTAACATTTCTCATTTCTATGCTTTTCTTTATGGTTGTACCACTATTTATAAATCTCTAAATAATGAGTCCATTAATTTGTCTGAATTGAACTTGATGTAAATCAATTGTGTTGTTTGCATTTTTCTGTAACTTGCTATTTTTTCCTTTTATTTCATCATATTATGGAGGTACAAATATTGTTAGGGTTACAAATATTGCCCCTGCCCCCCTCCCTCCCCCTGATGTGTCCAATCCCCCGGTGGTGTGCATCCCACACATTATGAAAGCACACACCCCTTTCCTCCTCCCCCTCCTGCCTGCCCACTGCTGATAAAAAGTTTTTTGGTTTTTTTTTTTTGACATTTTGGTTACATTGTATATCTTTGGCTCTCCCTAAGAAGGGTTAGTTATGCCCTTCCCCTCCCCCCAAGGCAATCACTGCAACATCAAAAATAAACAAATGGGATCTGATCAAATTAAAAAGTTTCTGCACAGCCAAGGAAACCATCAGTAGAGCAAATAGGCAACCCACAGAGTGGGAGAAAATATTTGCTCTCTACACCTCTGATAAAGGTCTAATAACAAGAATCTATCTAGAACTTAAAAGAATTAACAAGAAAAAAATCAAACAATCCCATCAAGAAATAGGCGACAGAAATGAAAAGAAACTTCTTCAAAGAAGACAGAATAATGGCATGCAAACATATTTAAAAAATGCTCAACGTCTCTAATTATTAGAGAAATGCAAATCAAAACCACATTGAGATACCACCTAACCCCATTGAGAATGGCCTGTATCAAGAAACCCCAAAACAACAAATGCTGGCGAGGATGCGGAGAGACAGGAACACTCCTACACTGCTGGTGGGACTGCAAATTAGTGCAACCTCTGTGGAAAAGAATTTGGAGATACCTCAAACAGCTAGAAATGGAAATACCATTCGACCCTGCAATAGCATTGTAACTTGCTTTTGATTGTTTTTGAGATTCACCTGTGTTAACACTTCAGCCTCTGGCTGATTTGATTTAATTTCTGCATATTATCCATCATCAAAATGTGCTGCAATTAACCTCTGCTTTCTACTGTTGCTGGACATTGTTTCCCGTTTTTCCCTTTATGAACAATCTTGCTATATTATTTTTGTATATGTTCCCTGGTACACAATTTGTAAGAGTTTTCTGAGGGAGAGGTTTGTGGAAGAGTTTTTCAACCAATGATTGGAATTTCTGGGCCTTGGTGCCTGTGTTTGGGTACCTTTATTGAGTAATGTCAAAATGTTTTTTCAAAGTGGCTGTACCAACCCATATTTCCATTAACAATGTAATGAGAATCTTCATGGCTCCACATCCTTGTCTACTTCTAGTACTGTCAGACTTTTTGGTTACTTCCTGTCCAAAATTATTATCACAATGTGGTTTTAATTCACATTTATCTAATAACTAGTTGAGATTGAGTTCATTGTCTATTTACTTCCTCGCTATTAAATTCCTGTCTATGATTTTTTAAAATTGAGCTGTGACTTCTTATCACTGATTTTTAGGAATACTTTATATATTCTGGATACTAATTCTGCACTGGTTATGTGCTGCAAAAATCTTCTCCCAGTTTGTTATTTTTCATGAAAAATAACATTTTTTCATTTTTCAAGTTATCAAAAGTTTCAATATTTCACTTGATTGTGCTTATTATGTCTTATTTTAAAAATGTTTTCCTTACTGAATTAATAAAGTTGTTCTCCTGTATTGATTTCTAAAAATATTTTTAGATGGAATATTTCTCAACTTTTGTCATTAAGGATCTTGTTTGCAGTAGTTTTGTTATAGATTTACTTTATCTGATTGTATTTTATGGAAAGGCCTCTTTTACAGTTATTTAGTAAGATAATCATGTGGGATTTTCTTGTTAATATGATGACTACATTTATATTCTACATTAAATAAATGTTATATTTCCTGCACGAACCCAAATTTCAACCTATGTTTCAATAAAACACAATAATGTTTTCTGAATTCACTTTGCCAATATTTTATTCACATTTTTTTCATTTATGCTGATGAGTGCAATGGACCTATTATACTGTCCATGTCTTGTTTGGAATCAAGGTTAGGATAGCCTAATAGAAAGAATTCTCTGGAAAAGTTTGTATGAATTTGGAATTATCTGTTCCTATCTGTTTGGCAGAACATGCCTGTAAAGCTATCTGGGTCCAGAGTTTCCCTAACATTTCAAGCTATTAATATGATTTTTAAAACAGTGATAAAATTATTCCCACTTTTTCTCCTTTCTCTCCTTTCTTGAGTCAATTTTGGTAGTTTTTATTTTTCTAGGAATTTATCCATTTTATGAAAATTTATCTTTGTTGTCACAAAGTTACCCATAATAACATTTTAACTATTAATCTCTGTAGCACCTGCTGTAATGTCTTTTTTCACTTTGAATATTATTTATATGCACATTATTTCTCTTTTTATTGATTAATATTAACAATAATTTTCTGTGTATTAGTCTTTTCAAAGAACCACCTTCTAGGTTTGCTGATCTTCATTCTTATTTGTTTCCTATTTCATTAATTTTTATTTTTATCTTTATCATATCTGTCCTTTGGTTTCTTTGTTTTTATCTTGCTTTTCCCTCCTAATTTTTCCAGTTGAATGCTTAGTTCATTGCTTTAGAGAGTTTCCTATTTATAATGAAACATTGAAAGTACAATTACTCTGTAATACTACTTTAGCTGCCTCCCACATGTTTAATTATAAATTTTTTCCGATTTCCATGATTATTTCTTTGTTGGCACATTAGTTGTTTGTTTCCTTTAAATTCCCAAATACATGCAGTTTTAAAAATCTTTTTATCTTTTTTGTTTTTTTTGACATTTTCTAACTTAAGTGCATATTGGTTGGAGAATGTGACACAGATGATACCATTTCTGAAGTTTTGAGGCAAGCTTTATGGCATAATATATGGCAAGTTTTGTGCTTGAAAAGGTTGTGTATTCTCCAATTGCTGGGTTCAATGTTTTATGTAACCTATTAAATCAGGAAAGTTAATTGCCTTTTCAAAATCTGAATGATTTCTTGGTTTGCTTGATCTGTCAATTATTGACACAGATGTGAAAACAATTTCTGTTACATTGGTGGATTTACCCACCACTTATTGCAGCATGTTTGTTAATTTTTGTGTTTGTTTGTTTGTTTGCTTTTATATACAGCATATAATTGAACTTTTAAAATTCCAGCCCTGCCTAGAAGTTTCTGTGGTTTATTTGGAGATATTAATCCACTCATATTCACTGTGAATGCTAATACATTTAAATTTATTAATACAACCTAATTATTTGCTTTTGGTTTGTCTTCTGATTCTTTCTTCTCCCTTTTTGCCTTCTTTTGGATTTCTTTTCCTTATTTGATACCTTGGGAGATGTATGTTCCATGCTTATTCTTTTAGTAGTTATAGTAGCAGTTTTAATAAAAATATTTAGCTGAACAAAGTCCAAATTTAATTAATATATTTTCCATCTTCCTGAATAACCTACAGACTTGGGATGATTTCATTCCCAGATGACCTTCCTTCCACTACTATTCATTATTTTTGTTTCAGCTGGTCCTTTACTACCTTGGTCAAGTATTTTTGTGCCAGCTTGTATTCTTTCTTTGCCCCATCCCACTTAATATTATTTTTATTATCACTTTATATAATTAATGTTTGTTTAGATTAGCCCACTTATTTACTAACACCTCTGGGCACTGTTTCTTCTTACATCAGATTTTCACCTGGAATAATTTTTTGTTCTGCCTAAGATATATCATTTAGAATTTAAATTTTAAGGGTATTTTGTAGGTTTCTGTCTTGTGGATAAATATGCTCAGCTTTTGTTTGTGTCTTTATTTTGCCATCATGACTGAACGAGAGTTTCCCCGGGTGTTGGTCTCTAGGTTGACAGTGACTTTTTCCACCCACTGAAGACTTCCCCTCCTCTGGGCACCCTTGTGGGTGAGAAGTCAGCACTCACTCTTTGTCAGCAATCTGTGTTTCATCACTGCCTGCTTTTGAGATTGTTTTGTTTTCTTTGGTTTTGAGGAGTTTCACCATGATGCATCTATGGTATATCCTAAATCTCAAAATTGGTAACATTATCTCTTTGGTGGTACTTCTCCCCCACGTTGTCTTTTATTGCCTTCCACAATTTGGATTAGACTGGTGTTAAACCCAAGTATCACTCCATCTTTCATGGCTCTTATCCTCTTGTGTTTATCATCCATCTCTATTTCTGGACTGCATTTGGAATGCTTTCCTGTCCTCGGTTTCATTAATTCCCTCTTCAACTCCTAGGCTGTGGCTCAGATGTGACCACAAGTCACCTTTGACTGTTGAGTAATGTGCCTGTGTTGGAAAAATCATAGGCCTCACTGTGTGATGCTCTGTCCCTCTCTAGATGAGGATCAAGACTTTTCAGTTTTAGGCTTGGAGATAATGGAGTTACCAAGCTCTGCTTGGTAATGCAATTACAGCCTCGATGGGTCACACACCACATGGCTTCCTGCTTATTCTGCTTTTCTAACAGACGCCTGAGCATTTCTAGCCAGCTCTCTGGTAGGTGATGCCAAGAGACCAGCTAGTAGCTACCAATATATGTACCCATAATTGGCCACATCAGGGGATGAAATCAACAATTACAAGCTTCATGCTTTCAGCAAAGAATATAATTTTATCATAATATTGATGACAGTTCCATACTCCACCCAATTGACCACCAGAAAATGATTTCCCCGTTGGGAAAAGACTGGCCTGTCTGGCCCAGTGCATGGTATTTGCTGTTCCTCCTTCCCACTCGTCCTTGTTGGGCCCTGGGGGTTTCTTCCCCAGGCTGTTCTCCTTGGCACAGTGCCATTTTGGTGTTAGAGGGTGTTAATCAGAACCTACTCAAATGAGTGGTTTATGCTACCATGAAATTTTAAACCAAGCCAATTTTCCTAAGAGATTTCCTGGTTGTAACTGCCGGAAAAGACATAACGCAGTGGTGAAGTTCTGCTGAGCCTGGTCCCGTTTTTCTTCTTTTGCTGGGTTTGGTGGAGCACTTGGTCTCTAACTGAGGCAAGTGTGGAAGGCATCCTAGAGGAAAAGATTCCACAGGTGGGACTTTGGAGGTCTTTAGAGAGAACAGGTGCTGTCCTCAAGGTCACCAGTGAGTCAGGGCCTGGCTCATCTCTCGCGATGAGAACTCCTGTTATGTGCTTGATTCTTCAGGCTGTAGCCTTCACTGCACGGGGGTGCTAATTTGGCCCTTAACTAGTCACTGTGGTTTTGGCTGACATGATCTACTTTCCTTGTCCCAACCCCCTCTAACAGCACTGACGTGGCACCAGTCAAGTGGAGTGTCACATTCCTCTGGCCTCAGCAACTGGCTCAAGAGTGGGAATAATATTCAATCAGAAACACACTGAAACTTATTAGAACTGTCAGAAAAGAGCCACTTCCTTTCTTACTGGACTAGAACCTGCGAAGATGTGGGCGGCTATGGGAGTAAAGCTTTGTGAGAATGGAGTCAGCATAGAGGGAATGGGGCAGAGAAACAACAGATGACAGGTCCTGGTGGTGGCTTGCTGAGCACTGGGGTGCAGCCATGCCTGTGATCATCCCTCTTCTGAGCTCTTCAGTTTCCTGACTCAATCAGATCATGACTTAAGGAGTCCTGATATGTTTTGATCAGGCCATCCCTGGATTCTACTCAAGGGGCCCATGTGAACCCAGTTCTTAGGAGTTTTTCTAGGGATTAAGTGTTTAACTTTTATCTAATAATAGTGCTAGCCTTAGATCTACAGACTTGGTGGGGATACTCAAACATTTTCCTGGTTGAGAGATGATCCCTTGGCCTATTTAAATGTATCACATGGTAAAGTAATTGAAAACAACGATTCAAATTCAAACAAATAAAAATGAAGGGTAAATTTTGAGTAGCAAGAGGTGGTTTATGTTCCTTAAATGCTGTTATTTTTTGTTGGTAGTAAAGAATAAGACCAACAAGTCAGAAAGCTTTGGGGTAAGTGTAAACCATGATAGCCCTATGGATACACTTACCCCAACAAGGACTGTAATTTCACCTTAAATAAGTGAGAGAAAATTAGTAATTACTTAGTAGATGATTCTTGACAAAAAAATTGGAATTTCAAAGATAGATCTCCACATTGATAGTGAATGCCAAAGCTCTGGGAACAAAGTGAACATTTAATTCTTGATAGGAGAACGACCGTAACCTGAGCCCAGCTAAGGGTTTGCACAGGTCTGGGAGCTAATTTGCAGATAGGATGGGCTCTCTCCAACTCAGAGGTTTTCAGCCTAAGCACTATTGACACTTGAGACAGAATAATTTTCTGCCCTGTGCATTGTAGGATGTTTAATATTATCTCTGGCCTCTATTCACTAGATGCCAGTAGTACTCCCTATTCTAGTTCTGACAGCCAAAAATGTCTCCAGACATTGTCAAATGTCCCCTGGAGGGCAAAATCACCCCCTCTTGAGAACAACTGCTCTACCCAGAGTTCTCCTGCCTTTACTCTAGACTGTAAACTACACTTGTACTGGCAACTCCTAGTGGATCTGACAGGTAGCCAGGCATGACCTGTACCGCGTATTTATAGGGAGACTGTGTCATGCACCAAAGGAAGGTGAGCTCAAGAAACAGGCAGAGCTGAGTTCAAATCCTAAACATTCCCAGCTGGGGCATGATGGGCAATGGCTTCATTTCACTGAACTAAAGTTTGTTTATCTGTAAAATAGGGATAATAATTCCCTAATCAAAATGGTGATTCAGATTGAGATGAGAGTTTTTAAGGGTTTTAGCTCAGAGATGGTAAGTACTCAATAGATGGTAGGCATGTTAATTTCTGTCACAGTGCCCAGTGTTTGGGGGTCAGCGTGGGGAGGGTAGGGGAGCTTCAGAGTGTTGGATATGGTGAGAAAGGGGCAGAAATGCACAGGAGGATTAAACAGGCTTCCCGCCCTTCAGCAGTTATAATCTTTCGGGAGATAAGATCGATGCATAAGAAAATGTATGTCGCAGTACAAGGCCGCCCTTGGCAATACCTGAGTGGGGAAATGGAAGAAAAGCAGCACGAACCCTAAACCCTGCCAGGGCCCGGAAGATGCTGCGGCAAGAGAGGGAGTCCGCGTTGTGCGTGAGGCTCCGCCAGCCGCTCCTGTCCTCTAGTCTGCTGTTGCCAGTGATGCTGGCAGACTCTGACTTTTCAAAAAAATCCAAAACATTGCATTTTTTAAAATATAAAATTTTTCACTTAAAAAAGTGCTAGCCTCTAGTTGAACAACTTTAAAAATACAATGTGACGCAACACAACGGCGGCTGTGGGACAGACTCGGCCCTCAGCGTGCGTTCTGTGAGCCGCGGCAGGGGCAGCAGTAGCAGGTGTCCCGAGAGGGAGAGTGTCCTGAGAGTGCGAGCGCTGGCGGAGCCGGGCCTCCGGGAGGCCGGGACTGCGCGGCGGGAAAGGCCGGTGAGGCCACGCCAGTGGCGAAGAGGGCATCACTAGGCTCGTTTTCTGGCCCCATCTGTTCTCAACTTGCACCGCAGACAGCCTCATCTCCAGCCCATTTCTAGAAACAAAGATGCCTCCATACTAAAAGGGATGTAAGGAAACACAAAGGAGATGCTCTTTTGCTAGCACCCCTGGTGTCCCGTGAGTGGCACAGAGATGGGCCTCTCTGTCTGAGACAAGGCGAGGCCTTCTAAGGATTTCAGGCCCACAATCGTCTGTGCGGTTAGTTCACCAGCAACCATGTTTTCTCCAAGGGCAATCTCTTTACCTCGTTTCCTACTTCAGTTAAAGTTCATTTAAAGACCAGTGCTCAGTCAAAGCCAGATGCATGCGTTCCTAAACCCTAAACAGCTCAGCAGTTATCGGGCTGTTTTGCTGACACTCCCCGCCTCAACTCCCAGACCGAGGCAGGCACGGCTCCTGAGCACAGCCGGTGTTCTTGAAGAATCTGGGTGGGCCTCACAGCCCTCCGTGCAGCGCTCCGCTCCCCGGGGCAGCCCTTCCCAGGAAAGGCAATCGTGTGCCACCTGGCCTCACTCGCTTCCCACCTAAGTGTGTCTCAGCACCACTCCTGAATGGGTCCGAGGTCTTGTGGGAAGTATGTGTGTCTCCAGACAGGGAGACTCACGGGCACCGGTAGGTCCCCTCCATTCAGATGCTCCTCTGTCTGCCGGGACTGATGGGGCCCCTCTGTGTCTAATATTGGTCTGGATCAAATGTTAATTGACCAAATCCATGCTCTCAGAGTTGTGAGGTCTGCAATAGAGCAAAATTCCAGAGTTTGCTAAAGTACGTGCCCTTTTCTCCCAATGTTGGGATCGGATGGGGGAATGAGGAGCATGAACATAATTTCCTTTAATATAAACATTGTATATTGTGTTATATTTATTATATTACAGTATAAAAATGATGGTCAAATCATGTCTTATAGGCTGAACAGACAATCAAACACAGTACTGTGGAAAGGGGGAATTGAAGGAAGGTAGGTAAGAGGAAAGAAAAGAGTTGTTGGGGAGTGGAGCCAGTCAGAGGAGAGTGAAAGCCTTCAGCTCAGCAAGCGATGGCTGTGGACTGCAGGGCACAGAGACAGAAGATGGCAGGGGCGGGAAAGGGGACAGCCCAGGGGTGGGGGTGGGGGACCCTTGATGAGCTCATGGGGCACCTGTGCCTGTGTGTTGTGGGGAGTGAGATTATGCAAAGATGGGACTGAAAAGGAGGAGTCAGAAGGCCAAAGAAAATTGGAAGTGCTCATCTATTTTGGTGTTTTCTGAACTAACAAAACAATTCAGTGATCTTCCAGTTCTGTAAAGAATAACAATTAGGGAAGAGATCTCTTTGACAAATTCATCCATCCCTTCATTTATCTGGTAAATATCCATGGAACAGCTACCCTGTGCAGGTTCAGTGTCCTGGACTCTGGGGCAAAAAATAAGAAGGGACATGACGTTCAGCCTAAGGTGCTATGTTAGGCAGACAGAGACTCAAACACGTATGAAACAGTGCAATATTCCTGCCTTGTTCAAGATGATGCCAACTTGTGTCTCCCTGCTTCTCCCTGCTGTGCACAACTGTAAATCCTTGGAATAACAGAAAAGGCATCCAGAGAGGAACGTTGAACACTGGAAGGATGAAGGTGAGGGAGCCCAAGACTGGAGGAACAGCAAAGAGCTAAGAAGGCGACCCAGACTCAGTTTTTCTTGATTTCCAACCTAGCAACAGCAGGTGGCCCAAGTAAGCTCATTCCTCTATCAGAAATGGCCATCCTCCCAACAACCTCGGGCCAGCCCAGAAGCACTGGTGAGGGTAATGTGTGAAAAGGAAAAGCTCTCCTCCTTCTCTGGCCCGAGATGCCTGTCCTTAACGGAGAGACACCAGGTGGCCAGGTGCACTGGCAAGATGGATGGGACCACCAGGAACCCAGGCCAGGAAGCCTCTTTGTCAGCATGACCTGCAACTTTTACTGCCTCACCTGGGTCCACCAGGCAGCCACATGCTGGCATGTGGGATCTCGCCTCAACCAGTGGCACAGCCTGGGAAGCACTCTTCCTCCTGCAGACCAGAGAATCCCTTCCCCCAGCCGGAAGCACCAGACAGCCTAGCCTGGGAAATGCCTTCCACCCTCTCAGGCAGGACCTGTAGGGACCAGCAGGAGCCACAGAGGCACCAGATAAATCATGCAGAGCAAAATAGCACCTCAAAGACTCAGAAAATTAAATTGTAATTGGAACCATAGCCTCATACCTATAAAGTAGGCTAGGGTCTGCATGCTGGGCATCCTTAGACCTCAATAGGGCGGCTTCCCACCAAAATAAAAGATTCAAATATGATCCAGAGTCTCCTAACATAATATCTAAATATCCTGGATATAATCTAAAAGCATACAAAGGACCAAGAAAATCATGACTTGAATGAAAGAAGATTCTCAACTGACGTCAACACTGAGAAGAATCAGATGTTGGAATTATCTGACAAGAATTTTAAGCAGCCATCAAAAAATGTTTCAACAATCAGTTACAAATTTTCTTGAACCAAAAAAATAGAGGTTACAAAAAAATGGAAATTATAGAACTGAAAAATACAATAATAGAGATGTAAAACTTGCTATATAGATTCATTAGTAGACTAGAAATGACAGAGGATGGAATTAGTGAAAGTGAAAATGGATCAACAGAATTGACCCAATCTAAACAGAAAGAAAATAGACTTTAAAATATGAATAGAGTCTCAGCAACCTGTGGGACAGTAACAAAACAATCAACATTCATATAGATATAGATATAGATATACCCTCACACTCTCTGACAATGAACATGCGGAAACTGAAATTGAAAACACAATACCATTTATAATTACTTGAAAGAAAAAAATACAAATTTAACAAAATATGTAACAAGAGCCATACAATGAGAATGTTAAAATACTGATGAAGAGAATATAAATTCTGTTCATAGACTGGAGGATGCAACCAAGTAAAGATTCTTACTAAATGAACCTATAGTTTTAATGCAATTTCTAACAAAATCCCACCAAGTTTTTCTATAGATATAGACAGGCTTATTCTATAATCTATATGGAAAAGTCTCCAGACCCAGAAGAACTAAAACAATCTTGAAAAAGAAGAATAAAGTGGGAGGAATTACTCTATCCGATGTTAAGGATTACTAACTTTAATCAAGATATTGGTGGAGGAACATACACATAGATCAAGAGAACACAATAGAGAACCCAGAAATAGACACACACAAATATGCCCAGAAGTTGTTGGATAAAGGGGCAAAAGCAATTCAGTGGAGGAGAGCAGCTGTTCCAATAAATGGTGCTGGAAAAACCGGGCATCCTTAGGCAAAAAATGAACCTTGATCTATGAAGTTTAACTCAGATACTTAAATATACGGCATAAAGACTATAAAACTTTTAGAATAAATGTATGGAATAACATTCAGAACCTAGGGCTAGGCAAAGACTTCTCAAGGTTGACACCAAAATCATGATCTACACCATGGACTGAATTGTGTCCCCTCCTCAAATGTGTAAGCTGAAGCCCTGACCCCCAGTGTGATGGTATTTGGAAGTAACTAAGTTTAGATGAGGTCATGAGGGTGGAGCCCTCATGATGGGATTATTGTCTTTATAAGAAGAGACACCAGAGAGCTTGCTGTGTGCTTGTACTCTCTCTCCCTCTCTCCTTCCGTCTTTCCCTTTCTACTCACATGCACCAAGGACGGATGATGTGAGTGTGAGGACACGGCAATGAGACGGCAATCCAAGGAGAGAGTGCTCACTAGACACTAACTTGCCGGGCACTTTGATCTTGCACTTCCTGTCTCCAGAACTGTGAGCAATAAATTCCTATTGTTTAAGGCACCTAGTCTATGGCATTTTTTTAATGGCAGCCCTAGTCGAGACAACCCATAAAAGGAAAAATTGACAAAGGGCTTCACCAAAATAAAAAATGTTTACTCTATAAAAGGAACTAATAAGAGGATAAAAAGATAAGTTGCCGACCAGGAGAAAATATTTGCAAAGCACATTCCAACAAAAGACTATTGTTTAGACCATAATGAGGAATTCTAAAAACTCAACAGTTAAAAATACAATTAAAAATAGATAAAATGAAGATATTTCACTGAAATGAACAGGCATTTCAATAAAGAGAACATGTAGATGGCATGTAAGCACATGACAAATGTTCAACCTCCCTAGCCATTTGGGAATTAAAATGTACACATCTATCAGAATGGCTAAAATTTAAACAACAGTGACAGCACCACATACTAGTAAGGGTGAGGATAAACTAGATTCCTCGTACATTGCTGGTGGGAATGTAAAATGCTACAGCCACTCTGGAAAAGCATTTTCCAGTTTCTCTTAAAGCTAAGCATGCAACCACCACATACACGATCTAGCAATTGTATGACTGGGCATTTATCCCAGAAAAATGAAAGCTCATGCTCACACAAAAATTCATGCATTAATGTTCACAGCAGCTTTATTCGTAATAGATAAAATCTGGAAACAACCCAGATGTCCTGTGGTGGGCGCATGGATCTTCAGACTCTGGCACGTCCACACCATGGAATACTACTCGGCAATAGAAAAGAAGTGAACTGTTGATACACGCAACAACCTGGATGAATCTCAGGGGAACTGTGCTAAGTGAAAAAAGCTGATTGGCCGAATCACATACTGTGTCGCTGAAGTTACAGAATTATAGAAATGGCCAGCTTAGTGGTTGCCAGGAGTGAGGGGTGGCTGGGGAGAGGAGTGGTGTGGTACAGAGGAGCAACACCAGGGTCTTTGTGCTCTCTATCTTGACTGTAGTGGTGGATGCAGACACCTGCCCATGTGAAAAAACTGCATAGAACTATTAGTAAATACACACGCACACTCTCAGAGAAACGAGTACAAGGAAGACTGGAAATCTGATAGGATGGGTGAATTTATCAGTCTCAATATCCTGGTTGTGGTGTTGTACTACAGTTTTGCAAAACATAACCATTGGAGAAACTACAGAATACTGCCTCTTTCCATATTATTTCTTACAACTGCACATGAGTCTACTTATTTAAAAATAAAAAGCTTAGTTTTAAAAGGAAGTATATAAAAACTTAAGTATCAGTCCATTCTGTCATCCATTGAACATTAAGTTCCTACTGTGTGCGAGGTCAAGCCCAAAGCCCTGCTGCATGGTTGTCACTAGGAGTTTCCAGAGGGTTCTATGAGGCAGAAAGCATGGTCTCTATTGGATCCTTACATACATATTAAAAACAATGACAGCTCATTCTTGCATAGCACGTACTATGTGCCATGCATTCTTCTAGATATTTTAAGTGAATTATTCAGCCCTCACCACAATCAAGTCAGATACATGAGCTTATCCCCATTTTACGGAGGAGGCAACTGAGACTCGGGGAAGGTAGAGTGAACTTCCAGGGCCACTACCTGCCAAGTGCAGGAGCAAGGGGTCCACTGCATTGTGCCGCCCTTCTGCCAGAGCCACGTGGGCAGCGTCTGCAGAGCAGCTCTGTGAGCGCCACCAGGGCTGCTGCCACGGCGGCCAAGGGCTGGCGCAGCTGGCGGGCGTGGCCGCCGTGGCAGGGTCGCGTGGTGGGGCGTGGCCTCATGGCGTGGTGGGGCGTGGCCACATAGCGTGGCAGGGGCCGTGGCCGCTTGGCGGGGCGAGGTGTGGCCGTGTGGCGGGTCGTGGCTGCGTGGCTAGGCTGTGTGGCGTGGCCAAGTGGCGGGCGTGGCTGCGTGGCGGGTCTGTGTGGCGTGGCCGTGTGGTGGGGCGTGGCCGTGTGGCGTGGCCGCGTGGCGGGGCTGTGTGGCGTGGCCGCGTGGTGGGGCGTGGCCGCGTGGCGGGGCGGGGCCGCGTGGTGGGGCGTGGCCGCGTGGCGTGGCCGCGTGGCGGGGCGGGGCCGCGTGGCGGGGCTGTGTGGCGTGGCCGCGTGGCGGGGCTGTGTGGCGTGGCCGCGTGGTGGGGCGGGGCCGCGTGGCGTGGCCGCGTGGCGGGGCGGGGCCGCGTGGTGGGGCGTGGCCGCGTGGCGGGGCTGTGTGGCGTGGCCGCGTGGCGGGGCTGTGTGGCGTGGCCGCGTGGCGGGGCTGTGTGGCGTGGCCGCGTGGCGGGGCTGTGTGGCGTGGCCGCGTGGCGGGGCGGGGCCGCGGGCGTGGCCGCTGCACTCCAGGCAGAGGCAGAGGCGGACTTGGTGCGGCGGCCCCACGTCGGGGGTCTTTGCGGCGTCGGGCTCAGCGCGGCTCAGCTGCCCCCGGAGGACACCCGCCTCCTGGCTGGCGGAGCGATTCCGCGCCCGGTCCCGCGGCTCTTGCTCCCGCCTGGCCGGCGCTCCCCGCTCAGGTGCGCTCCCCGGCCGCGCCCTGTAGACAGCAGGTGCTCGCGAAGCGCTGAGCGCGGCTCCAGGAGCCGGATCCCTTCCGCAGCCACGGCTGTCACAGAAGCGGGACCCACGGAGAGCAGGTGATGGCAACGACGCCCACTCCACACTTACTCTCTTCCTTTCTTCTCCCTCGCCCAGAGCTTTCCCACTCCTGGAAGGCAGGCACCGTCCCTGGTGTGTGTGTGTGTGTCTGCGTGTGTCTGTATGTGTGTGTATCTGTGTGTGACTGTGTGTCTGTCTGTGTGTGTCTGTATGTCTGTGTGTGTGTCTGTGTGTGTGTCTGCGTGTGTCTGTGTGTGACTGTGTGTGTGTCTGTGTGTGACTGTGTGTCTGTCTGTGTGTGTCTGTATGTCTGTCTGTGTGTGTGTCTGTGTCTGCGTGGTTCTGTGTGTGACTGTGTGTGTCTATGTGTGACTGTGTGTCTGTCTATGTGTGTGTCTGTGTGTGTGTCTGTATGTGTGTCTGTGTGTGTGTCTGTGTGTGTGTCTGTGTGTGTCTGTGTGTGTCTATGTATGTGTCTGTGTGTGACTGTGTGTGTGTCTGTGTTTGTATGTGTGTGTGTGTCTATGTGTGTCTGTGTGTGTGTCTGTGTGTGTGTCTGTGTGTGTGTCTGTATGTGTGTGTCTGTGTGTGTGTCTGTGTGTGTGTCTGTGTGTGGGTGTGTCTCTGTGTGTGTCTTTGTGTCTGTGTGTCTGTGTGCGTGTGTTTGTGTGTGTCTGTGTGAGTGTGTTTGTGTGTGTCTGTGTGTGTGTGTCTGTGTGTGGGTGTGTCTCTGTGTGTGTGTCTTTGTGTCTGTGTGTGTCTGTGTGTGTGTGTGTCTGTGTGTTTCTGTGTGTGTGTCTGTGTGTGTGTGTCTGTGTGTGTTTCTGTGTGTGTGTCTGTGTGTGTGTCTGTGTGTGTGTGTCTGTGTGTGTGTGTCTGAGTGTGTGTGCTGTGGCTGAGCCCCCACAGAGCGTGTGGCCCTGCGGCAGGCGACCCCCGCCAGGCTGGGCAGATGACGTCCCGTGTCCTCAGCGCCGAGGGCGGATGGGCGAGGACCTGGGGACAGGGGATACTTCCGTCAAACACTGTCTTCACAGCCTGGTTCTCCGGCCGGGCGGGCCGGCTGTGCGCGGCCTGTGCTCTCCGCCAGGGACAGGCAGCCGCTGGCCACGCCGCGCAGTCACAGGGCAGGGCGCCACACTGAAGCGGGGCTTCCGTCCGCCTCCTCCGCGGGGCTGCCCTGCAGCAGCGTGTCCGGGATGGAGAGAGCCCGGGTCCTGGCAGGGCTGTGGGCTGTGCACACTGTTGGGTCAGTGACAAGGACACCACCACAGGGCTATGGGCCGTTCGCGCTGTTGGGTCAGTGACAAGGACACCACCACAGGGCTATGGACTATGTGTGCTGTTGCGTCAGTGACATGACACCACCGGCAGGGCTGTGGGCTGTGTGCGCTGTTGGGTCAGTGACAAGGACACCACCGCAGGGCTGTGGGCTGTGCGCACTGTTGGGTCAGTGACAAGGACACCACCGCAGGGCTGTGGGCTGTGCACTGTTGGGTCAGTGACAAGGACACCACTGCAGGGCTGTGGGCTGTGTGCGCTGTTGGGTCAGTGACAAGGACACCACCGCAGGGCTGTGGGCTGTGTGCACTGTCGGGTCAGTGACAAGGACACCACCGCAGGGCTGTGGGCTGTGCGCGCTATCGCATCAGTCACAAGGACACCACCGCAGGGCTGTGGGCTGTGCACTGTCGGGTCAGTGACAAGGACACCACCGCAGGGCTGTGGGCTGTGCACTGTTGGGTCAGTGAAAAGGACACCACCGGCAGGGCTGTGGGCTGTGTGCACTGTCGGGTCAGTGACAAGGACACCACCGCAGGACTGTGGGCTGTGCACTGTCGGGTCAGTGACAAGGACACCACCGGCAGGGCTGTGGGCTGTGTTCACTGTTGGGTCAGTGACAAGAACACCACTGCAGGGCTGTGGGCTGTGCACTGTCGGGTCAGTGACAAGAACACCACCGCAGGGCTGTGGGCTGTGCACTGTCGGGTCAGTGACAAGGACACCACCGCAGGGCTGTGGGCTGTGCACTGTCGGGTCAGTGACAAGGACACCACCGGCAGGGCTGTGGGCTGTGTGCACTGTTGGGTCAGTGACAAGAACACCACCGCAGGGCTGTGGGCTGTGCACTGTCGGGTCAGTGACAAGAACACCACCGCAGGGCTGTGGGCTGTGTGCGCTGTTGGGTAAGTGACAAGGACACCACCGGCCGATCACGTGTTAGCGCTGGCGACATCCCAGGAGTGACAGGAGGACTTTACCTGCTTCAGGACTCCTGGTTCTGTGTGTGTCAGGAGGGCGTTGCTGGGGTCCCAGGTCACAGCTGGGCGGGGGCGGGTCTGCGGGGGCGGGTCTGCGGGGTGGGCCTTGGGCGGCGGGCTGGTGGCAGGTGGCGGGTCTGCGGGCCGCCTGCGCGGGTGGGAGGCCGGGCGTGGCGCCGGCCCGGGAAGGCGCTGGCAGAGGCTCTGGGAAGCCGCCTCTGGTGAGGCTGGCGAGGGCCACTTAGCAGGGCCGGGCTCGGCCTCCAGCCTCCAGGTGGGCCGAGAAGCGGCGGAGGTCGTGCAGCTGCCTCTGCCTCCTCCGGGCTCTGAGGGCTTCTCCCTCCCAGCCCCTGGGCTTGCGTTACGTTTTGCTCAGGGGAGCCGGCTGGCCGCGTGGGGCTGCAGGGCAGCCGGAGCGCGCAAGCCGACCCCACGCGGGAGGGACCCGTCCGCGCCCGCAGGGCAGCCGGCGCCCAGGGCACGCCAGGCCCGCCCCGATGGGCAGCGGCTCCAGCTGCTCTGAAACATCAAATCAAACCAGCAAGAATCCCTGCCAGGTGTGGCCGCCGGCTCACTCGCCTGTCGGAGTCTCAGTTCTGACTCAGGTTTGTAGACGTTCCGGGAGTCGACGTCTGGGCAGTGTCCAGACAGACCCGAGGTGGCCGCCCCGCCAGCTCTGCTCCCCGCGTCTCCGCCCGGAGCCCGCAGGCCTCGCCCTCCTCCGGCCTAAGCACTCAGCACACACAGGACAAGGAGGAGAAAGGCCCGGCTGCCTGCTCCTACGCAGACACCGCCCTGGGCCACTAACTAGCACTGGCTGCTGGAGACAGAGCAAGCAGTTCACAAGTTCAAGGACTGGGGAAGCGACGTTAATAAAAGGGTCGCTTTCTGCACAGGTGACCTGACTTTCTGCACGGGTCACTCCTCGCTGCCTTCAGGCTAGAATCCAACGTCCCATGGCCAGAGAGGCCCACCGCCGTCACTTTGTTCAAAGGAGGAAATGCACCCTGGGTCATTCTCGCCCTGCTCTGTTTTTCCTGTGGCTCTTGTCGCCTGCTAGCACTCACGTGATGCAGTTACCGTGCTTAGCGTTCCTTGCCTGTCTTCTGTGTCGGAGTGCGAGCTCCGTGAGGTAGGGCTTTCGCTGTTTTGCCCGCTAATATCTCCCCAAACCTAGACCTGTGGCTGACTCGTGGACAGCACTGGGAAGTATTTGCTGGATACATGGGGGCATGAGCAAATGAAAAGTCAGTGGGCTAGCACTGCTCGCTGACGGTGTAGTTCAGGATGTGGAGTTCAGGCTTAGCCCCACTCTCCCATTCTTGAAGAGTTTAGTTGAAGAATTTGTAATAGTCAGAGCTGA
Organism: Microcebus murinus; assembly: GCF_040939455.1. Lineage (NCBI taxonomy): Eukaryota > Metazoa > Chordata > Mammalia > Primates > Cheirogaleidae > Microcebus > Microcebus murinus. The sequence continues at coordinate 160,247,609 of NC_134104.1, read as the reverse complement.
CAGATTTGGAAACGATATTTCTGGAAGACGGTGAACCTCTCCGCACCGAGCACTTGCGTGTGGCCAGGAGGCTGGGGAGGGAATAACCTGCGAGGCCCAGTCTCCAGGCCTCACAGCCAGCCCCTCCGTGGCGCTTGGCACCGTCTCCGCGCCCAGTGGTGCTTTCCCCAGGTCCCGGAAGCAGATGGGGTCCCTGGAGCTTCCTCAGCCAGGCCAAGTCAAAGCTGGCAGAGTCATGGGCTTCAAGAGTTTTACCCCAGGATCTATAATTTTTTAGGAATTGTAGAAATGCACTAGAATAGGTATTGCTTTAAGTCTTATTCTCTTGGTTACAGGTAGCAGAACATTCAACTCAGACCAGTTGAAGCAAAAAAGGACATTTTTATTTATAACCATTGAGTCCAGGAGTATCTAACTTCAGGTATGACTGGATCCAGAAATTTAAACAAAATCACTAGATTTAAACAAAACACTAGAAATTCACTTCTTTCCATCTTTCTGCTCTGCCTATGCCATGTTGGTTTCATTCCCGGTCTGCTCAGTATTTGCCTGGCCACTCCCAGCTGTGGTTCTCATAGCGAATCCGGAATAAGAGTGGGCTTCCCTGCCTGCTCAGCGGAAGTCCAAGGGCATCGGCTCAGATTGGCTTGACTTGTCCCACCCCTGAGCCAGTCTCTGAGGCTGGGATGGAAGGTCACCAGCTCGACCTTCAGGCCCCACTGTGGAGTCAATGTTGCTGGCTCACGGTACATTGGGAAGAGAAGAGAAGTGGTCCTAATAAAAACTAGGATGTTATCATGGGACAGAAGAGTGGATTCCAGAGAGAAAAAATAACAAATGACTCTTCGAATGGTGTAAAAGGAGACCCGTGGTGAGCAGAGATGACAGAACAGCTCCACGTCAAAGGCCAAGGCCAACTGATGGCCAGTGGCTCTCTGGAATGCCATGTGGAGAAACAGTCCGAGACTAAGCCAAGGAAAAATGCAGTGTCATAACCGATGAGAAAACGCCGAGTGCCAGCTGTTTGTCTGCCTTTGTTTGCACATTAGCCAGTGGAAATGATTACAAATGAAAACATAGTTACGCTAGGCCATGGTCATTTCTGAGATCTGCGGTGAGTTTATTTGCTAAAGTTCTTGTTGCTTTATTATTCACACACCCAGTCAGGACAAAGAGTGGGGCTCTAATTAACAAGGCCACTTATTGCCATCAATGTCAACCTGAGATGCTGAAACAAGGTGGCATTTAACCCTGCTTTTGCTCATGGGTGCCATTACTAAGACTATCCCTAATGTGACTCTGACGGAGACTAGCGTTTGGTCGGTAAACACTTGCTTATTCTTTCTCCTCACCCCATGCGTAATAAATATTGGCCAAGCCCCCCCCCCCATTTGTCATAGGTGCTCTGCCAGGCACCACAGCAGCAGTGCTGAGCAGACACATCTGGCCCTGTCCGTATGGAACTTACAGCCCATTGAGAACAGCCCTGCTGGGTGTAACTCCTTACAGTGTCTCTTTTTACTGCTGGTTTATAATTTTCAAAGAATCCATGTGCAGGTATATTTCATTCCAACCCAATGAAAATATCACCAGATCTTCTGTCTAGAAGCGTCTCCACTGCTAAACTCAGGAGAGAACATCAGGTGGCTAAGGCAGACCTATTTTGTCCAATGTCCACAAGGACATCAGTTCCAAGAAAATGCTCCTCAAGAAAGCCACCATTTGGAAGCTGATCGATAATGCTGGCAGTTTACAGACAGCATCTCCCAATTTACAGACACATTCTCTCTTATGAGTCAGGTGCCCTCATAGACAAGTACTACCAGTAACCACAGTTCAGGGAAGTTAAGTGACTTTCTAAATGCCACACAGAGCTGGGATCCAAAGCTCCTAACCACTAGGCAGTACTGCCACACCATCAGCCCCTGGGAATAGAGGTGGTGGTGTTCACTGTACAAGTGACTCCCATGGGCTTCATGGGGGGGGCGGGGAGAAGAGACTTAAGTGCATAGTCATCAGCGATTTCATATGTAGTCATGTATTGACTTAACAATGGAGATACATTCTGAGAAATGCATTGTTAGGTGATCTTATCATTATGTGAACATCATAGAGTGCATTTACCCAAACCTGGATGGTGTAGCCTACTACACGTCTAGGCTACATGTTACAACCTATTGCTCCCAGGCTACAAACGTGTACAGCATATTCATACACTGAACACTGTAGGCAGTTGTGACACAATGGGAAGTATTTGTGTATCTAAACATATCTAAACATAGAAAAGGTAGAGTAAAAATATGGTATAAAAGATTTTAAAAATGATACACCTGTAGAGGGCACTCACCATGAATGAAACTGGCAGGACTGGAAGTTGCTTTGGGTGAGTTAGTGATGAATGAATACAAATCCTTAGGACATTAATATATACTACTGTGGACTTTATAAACACTGTACACTTAGGCTACATAACTTATTAAAAATATCTTTCTTCAATAAGAAATTAACTTTATCTTACTGTAACTTTTGTACTTTATGAAGTTTCTAATTTTTTAACTTTATGATTTTTTGTAATAACACAGCTTAAAGCACATCATGCAGCTGCACAAAAAATATTTTCCTTATTTATATCCTCATTTTATAAGCTTTTTTCTATTTTTAAACTTTTTCAGTTTTTTTACTGTTTAAATTTTTGTTAAAAACTGAGACACAAACACACACATTAGCCTAGGCCTGCACAGTTTTAGGATCATCAAGACATTACTAATGGTAAAAAGTTTTCAGCTTTATTATCATCTTACGGGATCATTGTCTTCTGTGCAGTCCACCTGTGAACATGCAGTGTATGACTGTGTTAGTTTTTCCCTTTTCCTGGGATTAAAGTTATCTTATCAGTTGTTAAGAGAGGACCATCATGCACACTGGGTATCTCCAGTGGTGAGGTGTTAACTTTGCAAATAGCTGTACAGAAGGTCAGAGTTTTTTTAGCACAATAATTATGTGAAATAATTATATCAACATTAATGAATTATAGGAAGTTAAGAGTCTAATAATATTTGTCTTTTGTTTAAGTGGAGAGGGCCCAAGTCCTGAACCCATTTTTATGCCTCTCATCCTTCTCATGTGGGTTGCAATACTCAGGGATACTTAGCATTCGTGTATCCCAAGGACTTCTAGGGTAGTCCTGATTTCATATAGTTTTCTTATTTTCAGTGAAGATAATTCTAGATGAGTTTAACTGAATAGAATTCAATTTTCACACCTTTGTTAAATTTTTGTAAAAATTCCCAGACCAGAAGTACTCATTTTGCAATTTTCGGCTCTGCTTGAGGGAGTGTGTAGACATGCATGTGTATGTGGGTGTGCAAAAGTGTGACCCTATATTTATGGGACCCTTTTGAATGGACCTAGGTTTCAAATGTTTAGCAGACTATTGTAAAAGTTTTCGTCTCTAATTCCTCATGTAGGTGTTCTGCCAAGCAGAGTGCCGTGGGTCTATGGTGTTAGGGGTGTGGTTATTTCCCAACTGAGTTTTATACAATCTCGTCCCGGAGTTTCCCATCCAAGTTCAACATCCACGTCTGTAATGGAGGCAGCAACTTTGCCTGGAGGTGGCTCAGCTCTTACCCACGGGCCAGCGTTGTCCATGAGAAGTCAGCCCAATCGGTCTGCATCACAGGGATTTAGGAATTTAGGGATGAAATTAAAATTTGTAAGTGTAATATTTCAGAACCAAAAGAATGTAGAGGCCCTGTAGCAAAGAGATTCTCTGGTTCCCTCCCTGACCAGGAATGTCTGGCAAAGTAGATTTTGTGATTCTGAAGGGGAGGCTTACAAATACTTCCTCATAGCAGAGTTGAAGATCATTATCCTGACACATAGTCATGAGCTATGAAAGTGGATAACCGTTTTCTTCTGAGTGAGGTCCGTATTTTTCATACCTCCGAGGCCTTGGTGTCATGATGGGAGAGGCCATCTGCTGGTGAAATTTCTTGGGAAGTGGGTCACCATGGACCTGATACCAAGTGATCAATGCCCTCCTGGCTTTATGAAGGTGCAAAGGCTGGAGAGGAGTCTGGGAAGGACTGCTCGATGGGGTCCTGTCCCTGACCCCACACGCTGCACAGAATGGAATAAAGAGGGTAGGAGCACCTGCAAGTGAGAAAAATCCAAGTGAAACTGAGCTAAACAAATTGGAGTTCTATGATTGAAAATTGTAAAAGTAAATGGAAAAAGTGGTGCTGCTTTAGTTAAACCTGGGCAAGCACGTTCAAACGGAGCCATCAGGAGTCTGCCTCTCCAACTCTTGGCTCTGCTTTTCTTTGCGCCGTCTTCACTCTCAGGCAAGCTCTTCCCACGAGGAGGCAAGATGGCCACCAACAGCTTCAGGCCTTGCTCTGCCCACTCAGCAACCTCAGCAGGGAGGTGAATCCCTTTTCCCAACAGTCCTGGCAAAAATCTCAAGGCTCACTCTTTTAATTTGACTTAGGTTTTCTTTCCATCCTTGGAACTGAGGGATGAAGTCCTTATTTAATCTACTGGGGAAGAGGAAGGATGATTTCATAATCAGAAATTTGGGGTGCTGTGTCCAGAAATAGAAGGAATTGGGGGGATGACATTTACATGAAATCACTTGGAAACATCTCATGCACATTGACCATTACCATCTTGGAAAAGCAAGAAAATCTTGCAACTTTATTGTTTTATTTCTATACTTCTATTCATCGATTTATTCAGCAGCACTGATGAATGCCCACCATGTGGAAGCACCATGCTAAGAATTTAAGGGTGGGCAAGAAAAACATAGTCCTTATGTTCAGGAGTGTCCCAGCCTGGCAGGGCGAGTGGTATACAGGCCGCTGTAACCAGCATGCTAGGTGCTGACCGGAGAAGCACACGTGCTGAGAGCGCACCTGGAAGGGACTCCGTCTCCACCTGGAAGGGACTCCGTCTCCACCTGGAAGGGCCTGATCAGGGCGTGGGGTCTGAAGGCTGAGAAGGAAATGGGCGGGTTCCACAGGGGCCGGCTGTAGTGGCAGGGTCGAGAGGAGAGCATTGCAGAGGAAACGATGTGCAAAAGCCTGGAAGCCAGGGAGCAGGAGTACTGTATGTTTGGGCAACTGGAAGAAACTCAGTTATGTTCTTAGATTGAAGACTTCTCTGTGTTTCCAGGGGATCATATGGTCAGGGGTGGATGATATAAGTGGGAGAAAGACTGAAGAAATTAGCCTAATTCCTCTGTTCTTGGACTATCTTGCTACACTCTGGACCGAGTCCTCACTTTGATACCAGTGGAAACAAATAGGGTGGCCCTGAACTCACATGAGGCACTGGTAATTAAATATCAATGGATAAATTATGGTACAGAGGAAAAAAATTATTTCGTTGTATTTATTATGTGAAAATGTTCCTGATAAAAGAACTGAGAATACAAGATAGTATATGGAGTATAATCACAGCTATGTTAATATAATGTAACAACAAAAGAAGTTTATGTGTTGAAAAAAGGGAGGAAGGAATATACCACTGACTAACAGCCATCAGTAGGTGATGGGATTCAGATTGTGACTTTTAAATTTTTATTTGCATATGTTCACATATTTCATGGATGAGCAGATATTAAAAGGGGGCAAAAGAAAATAAAAATTCTACCAGTTGATCACCAAATGTTTATTCAGTGATGAGGGGAGACCCTTAAGGAAAACAAGCACAGAGCCCCTCAGCTTGCAGGAGCTGGTTGTCCCGGCTTCCTGGGGAGCACCCCCGACTGGCAAATGCACATGGGGGAAGGAAAACTTCAGCACTGATAGGAAACCTGGAGCAGCTTGGTCCCCAGGGATTTTTCTCTGCAGCAACTGCCTTTTGAGTCAGTTCTTAGATGGGAAGAGGGTATCCTCTGTAAGGTTGCGGAATGAAAAGAGTAAGGAAGAGAAGTCTTCAGAAGGATCGGTTCTTTCCCACTTATTTCTTAACAGGATTGTTCCTATTTCTTATTGGACTGTAGCATGGCGGATACAACAAAGTTAGAGAACAGGGGACCCCAACCAGAAGCAAGGGAGCTCAAATGCTCATCTTTTCTAGCCAGGGAGGCATCACATGCAAACACAGACAAGAACTCAAAAAATCAATGTAATACCTAGAACAGAAACACAACAAAGGAATATCTAAACATGTTTACACTAAGTCACTTGTGAGAAATAAAAAAAAAAAAACAACTTCTAATACATATGCATGAAATGCTAAATGCTTTCAAATGAGATATCAAGATGAAAGGAGAATTTTAAGCAACACCAAGATTTGAAAATTAAAATTGGTAAAATATTATATCTGGGGTAAATACCTGTGTCATAGAACAATTCTTTATCCCCAAATAAATTTGTCCCTGGCAAAACAGTAAAATATCTTCTTATAGATCACTGACTTCAAGGTTAAAGCTGATGAGGGTACAAAAGGTAAAACTAAAGCATTAGGAGAAATAGATGCAAGTTTATGAGAAAAAAAGTACATTTTAGTCAATAAGTGGAAAAAGAGTGTCACTTACTGGAATCAAGAAGTTTACATGCATTAAAAAAAATCCTGTCTTGAGACCTTAGCAATTTTTATAATTGTAGTACAGAAGCTAAATGTTTCTTTAGTTGAAAGAAAAAAAATGAGTTTCCTAGCTTAGCGTGCTCAACTGGCCAGGGCAGTAGAAGAGAAGGCTGATAAAAGTACAAATCAGCAGTGCTATCTTTCAAGCCGGGGAAGCTACTAGGGGCAGGTTGGGTGGCTACATTTACAGATGACCTGTCGATAGCAGCATCAGAAAAGGGACAGGTTGCTGTTCCCTGTTCCCTTCACCAGGCTCGCCCTGAGGGAGCAGGAACGCATGTGCGATCAGGACCTGGGCAACACTTGAGGGATGAGGCTGCTCATTTCACTGTCTTTGAAATAGTCACTAGATACCCAAACATATGATACTGAAGATTTTTTTAGAGCTGAAAGAGTCGATTCCTGGTTGTTGGCTAGCTTCTCCTTTGTGGTGCCTGCGGCCACCAGCCAGTGCGGAATAGAGTGTGATTGATCGCAAGGCTATCGTATATTATAACAATAAAAGACGTGTCACCGATACTGTAAGAGCTATTTTTGTCTTGTTCTTCTCTTATTTTTCATCTTTATCAGTATGGTTTATGTAAACCTGACACGTTTGTGTATGTGAAGCAGATGCAGGGTAAGGTACAGTGTGTCTGTTTGAACCATATTTTCTTAATCATAGACATGATTTATGAAAACGTTCTTTTCGTGGGAGATTTTCCTTTTTCTCTCAAAATGGACAATCATTATATATCTAACATTCATTTTTTTCTGATACTTATGAAGGGTAGACAAAATAAAATTTTTGAGTTGCTTTGCCTAATCTGTCTTCATTAGGTGTGAGAAAAACAGCATGTGACTTTTCTGCATATGCAAATTAGATGTTTAGAGCCACTCTTGCTATTGAAATGTATGGTAAGGAAAAGTCCTGTTCCCTGCAAACAGCCACACCCCCACGCTTTCTGCTGCCGGGCCTGGGCGCTGCTTCTCGCGCCTTCTCACGGTGGACAGAGAGCCAGGCTCTTTCCCATCCTCCGCCCTGATGCAGCCACTCACACAGTGGGTCTCTGTGAAAGCAATCGCTGAATCCAAGTGCTCCCTATCACCCCCCAGATTTCTCAGACCTAAAACTTAGGATCCTCTTCTTCACCCTTATGTCCTTAATGTTTTCAGAATCTACCTACTTCCCTCCATCTCCACCACTACAAACAGCGTATTCCAAAGCATCACCACCATCCCTCTTTTGCATGCAGACCAGTCCTCGACTAATCTCCCCAAATCCGTCCTCCCCGGCGTGGGCCCCTGCTGTGCTGCGGCCAGTAGGACCTGAAAGGGCCAGCAGGCCTTGGCGGGAGCCTGGCGACAGGAAAGCGCTGCCTGCCAGGAGCGCTTAGCAGAGTGAACGAGCGAATGAATGGATAAAGGATAAGTACCCCAGCCTCTCTGTCCCCTCCTGCTTCCATGTCCTTCGGCCACCTCCCACCGACTGAACCCAACTCAAACGCAGACAGCAGGAAGCCGCCAGGGGCTTTGTGGAGGCCCGCCCCTGGGACGCAGAGAGGGCGGGAAGGGCAGAGAGGAGCTCTGGGGCGCAGAGCCCCACACAGCTCCTCTGCTTGGAGTCCTCCCCTGGGCTCCCCACTGCGTTTAGGCCTCAGCCTGCTATCCTGTCTCACATAGTGAGAGGCCAGCGTGTTAGAATGAAAGAGGAAAAGCACTGTGGTTTCCTTCGTTCTCCGAGCTGCAGTGAGAAGCTGGAGGCTAATGAGATGCTGTCAAGACCTGCTTTTACGAGAAGATTTTCTGAGATTAGCACATGGTTCAAATGGACGCTGTTAAGTGAATGTTATTTCAAGGCCTTGTAGATGGTCTCTGCAGTCTTGTTTCTGTAGCTACTTTCTCTTGACGTCCCCACATGCCCTCCAACATGGTTGGTGCAAGTGCAAATGCCACAGCAGCACCATCCGAATGGTCCTGATTCTCAGTTTCTTCCCCTCAACAGTGCTGGGCCGTCCTGGGCGCTGGGCAAAGTCAGCGCGCTCTCCCAAACACAGTTAACAGTTTGTTCCAGCGCATCTTCTTACCGCTTGCAAAGAGGTGGATATTTGCATGACGAGTTCGAAATTAATGTGTATATTTACCATGCAAAGACTGATGACATCTTCAAGGCACACTGTTAAAGAAAATAGCTGTTTCTGTCATCTCTGTATGCCATGGCTTTGTTTTTAAAGGGCTGAAGATCTTCCTTTCTTTATCTTTCTTACCTTCCTTTTCTGCCAGCTGTTCTTCCCTCTTTCCTTCCTTCTTTCTCCTCTTCTTTTATATGTTCTCCCGTTTTTCCATTTTGTAGGCATTTTATCTTTTACTAAGAATAGTACCATATTTTCCTTTTAATATTAATGTTTAAAAAATATAGAGAAATACAATAAAACCATTACCCATAGTTCCAGCCCTTGGAATGAACTACTATGAACACAGAGAATCTGCTCCTAGTCTTGTTGCTGCAACAGGATATTATAAGAGATTCTTCTCTTTCTCACTTAACAAAGAGTGCAATAGTATCTGATGGCTGTTGTCTTGGGGCCACTGCAGACAATAGGCAGAAAGAGTTGCATTTTAATACCATATGATACTTGGAAAAAGTTTACTGAGTCATCTGTGCAGTACATGCAAACTGGGTAGGCAAGGATGAGTTATGCAACATTTAACCCTTCGTTGGAGGGTATAAAAGGATTAAATTGAAGAGGCTGAGAGGTGAAAATAGGGAGAAAAATCCTTAGAGAGTTTTGAGCTTGCTGAGACTTACCTTACCCCAAATCCCCATCCCATAGTCTGTGGGGTATTTCCTCATAACCTCAAGGCAAATGAATGGAGCTCTAAGCTTGCCACCCCAAGGGCTTGACATAGTGACAAGGAGACTTTTGGGACATGGAGGCCAGATGTGGACAGAGACCTGGACAGCAGACGCAGTGGTGGGCTGCTGCTCCGATGGGCACTGGAGGGATGTGGCTGCTCTGGGTGCAGCCCACTCTTCCCAAATTTGCTCCCTTTGGACCAGATGCATGCCATATGGTGAGTGTCCCACTCTGCAGGAAAGTTGAGACCCCAATAGAGAAGCTCTGCAGGTTGTGAACCCTGCCAGGGACCAAGAGAAGAATGTGGGGCAGCCACAGGGGCACCCTGGCCTGCATGAAGGAACTGGAGAAGAGAGACCCCAAGTGATGGAGGAAACAGTAACTAAACCACCCCTCTCCCCCCACCAAAGGCCTGAATTGAAACATCTGCCATGGTCAGAGAAAAGCAATGACCAGTTATAGCAGTGTCAGTCCAGAAGGAATTCCTTCTAGGAGAAAAGAGGAGTGGAGTGTAAACCCCATTTTACAGGTGGGAAGACAGAGGCTCATGGGTGTTATAGATGTGTCCATGTGCTCACTTCTGCTTAGTGGTGCCATGTGCCCTTTCCTCAGGCTTTGTTGCAATCACAAAGATGGGTTTGTTAAGAAACCCATGCCCCAAGGACCTCAAGGTTTGGCTTCTCCCATTTTCTCCCCTCACTCCCCTGTAACTGGCCCATTTGGAGGGGAGTCTTGGTTTTCATCCTTGGTATGCTGACCCTCTCTGCTGCCCTGCATGCCTTCCCTGTTAATTGGAGAGCTGGCATCCCTGCACCGTAGTCATGCCCAATTCATGTCAGTGGCCTGAGTCAGCCAAGCCAACATTTACTCAGGCCCGAAGCCATTGGGCAGAATCTTCTACAATATCAATAGCAGCAGCCAATGAGGAGGCTTGTTTAGTTCAAGTTCACTGCCTTTTGGGATTAGTGCCCAAAGCCTTTGGGTTGGGTCCATGGCATTCCTTTGTAAGGTACAAAGACTACCTCTTAGGAAGCTTGGGAGTCCCATGGATTCAAATGAAGCCAGTGGTGTCATTTCATTTGGCACTTAAGGCTGGAAGCCACCCTGGGCTTCTCTCAGGATTTGGAACCTTCACCCTGTAGCTCAGAGTGGGAAATTCCTCATTAAACAGCTAACTCCACATGGCCCTTTAGGAGAAAAAGACTATAAAATACATGCAGGGAGGATTCAGAGGAAATTTGTTTAGGTGTTACCTTCCTGTTTAGCCTTATAAAGTTTAACTTAGAATTATAGTCAGTTGAGCACATGTAGGTTGGCCTATGGTTAGAATCATCATAAAATTTTACATAGCGTCTAAAGCAAGCATGTTATTTAGGACCACGTAGGGGAAAATCAGGACAGGGGTTATATCAGCTCTAGTGTACCATCCCTATCACCCTTTGGCTGAAATCCTTATCCTCTTCCATATATCAATTGGTTTTTTTATAAAAAGTTTGAATTTTTTTTACTTATTAGCCAATGTATTTAATTGATGGATTTGTGTTTGGGGTGTCCTAGTGCTGTCAGAAGGCTGTTCTAGCTATAAGCAAAGCTTTGGGTCAGGCCTAAGTTTGGATTCTGGATTCACCATTTGCTGTAAGTGAGACCTTGGCCAAGTTATTAATTACTTTTTCAAAAGAGGCATTGGAAAGTAATGGTGAGGAGAAAGGACTCTGGAAACAGAATGGCTGGGTGGAACCCCAGCTTCCTGACTTGTATGTGAGTGATTTAGGCTAATTACTTGACCACTCTGTGCTATAGTTTTCCCATCTGTAAAATGGGAATAAAAATAGCACTTAATTTCAGCAAAGCTGTAGGATACAAAGCCAACACACAAAAATCACTTGCATTTTTATACATTAACAATGAACAATCTAAAAAAATTTAAGAACATAATTCCATTTATAGTAGTATCAAAAAGAATAAAATAGTTAAGAATAAACTTAACTGAGGAGGTGAAAGTTTTGTACATTGAAAACTACAAAATGTTGCTGAAAAAAACTAAAGAAGACACAAATAAATTGAAAGACTTCCTGTGTTCATAGTTTAAAAGACAATGCTGTTAGGATGTCAATATTATCTGAAGTGATCTAGAGATTCAATGTAACGCCCATCAAAATCCCAATGACTTTTTTTTTTTTTTGCAGAAATAAAAAAGTTTATCCTAAAATTCATATGGCCAAAACAATGTTGGAAACAAAGAACAAACTTGATGGTCTCATACTTTCTTATTTCAAAACTTACTACAAAACTACAGTAATCAAAACTGTGTGTTATTGGCATAAATACAAACATAGACACCAATGGCATAGACTAGAAATCCCAGAAATAAACTCTCACATATATGATCAAATGATTTCCTAAAGGGTCTCAAGATCATTAAATGGGGAAAGGACAATCTTTCCAACAAATGATGTTGGGAGCATTAGATATCCACCTGTAAAGAATGAACTTTACCTTATACCAAACTCAAAATGATAACTCAAAATGGATAAAAAACCTAAATGAAGGGGCAAAAATTATAAAACTCTTCAAAGAAAACAGAAGAAAAACTTCATGACATTTGATCTGGCAAGGATTTCTTGGATATGATACCAAAAGCATAAGCAACAAAAGAAAAAAATAGATAAACTTCATCAAAATCAAAACTTTTTTTTAAATTTTAAATTTTTTTTATTTTAGCGTGTTATGGGGGTACAAGTGTTAATGTTACTTATATTGCCCATGCCCCCCTCGAGTAAGAGCTTCAAGCATGTCCATCCCCCAAACGTTGCACATCTTAGTCGTTGTGGTTGTACACACCCATCCCATCCTCCCCCCTCCCACCCTTCCGTCACCCAATAAATGTTACTCCTATATGTCCACTTAGGTGTTGATCCGTTAATACCAATTTGCTAGTGAGTACATGTGGTGCTGGTTTTTCCATTCTTGAGATACTTCACTTAGTAGAATGGGTTCCAGCTTTATCCAGGAATATACAAGAGGTGCTATATCACCATTGTTCTTAAAGCTGAGTAGTACTCCATGGTATACATATACCAAATTTTATTAATCCACTTGTGTATTGATGGGCACTTGAGTTGTTTCCATAGCTTTGCAATTGTGAATTGTGCTGCTATAAACATTCGAGTGCATGTGTCGTTTTCATAAAGTGACTTTTGATCTTTTGGGTAGATGCCCAGTAGTGGAATTGCTGGATCAAATGGTAGATCTACTTGTATCGCTGCTTTGAGGTTTCTCCATATTGCTTTCCACAGAGGTTGAACTAGTTTGCAGTCCCACCAGCAGTATAGGAGTGTTCCTCTCTCTCTGCATCCACACCAGCATTTGTTGTTTGGGGACTTCTTGATAAAGGCCATTCTCACTGGAGTTAAGTGATATCTCATTGTGGTTTTGCTATGCATTTCCCTGATGATTAGAGATGTTGAGAGCATTTTTTCATATGCTTGTTGGCCATTATTCTGTCTTCTTTTGAGAAGTTTCTGTTCATGTTTTTTGCCCATTTTTTAATAGGGTTGTTTGATTTTTTCTTGCTGATTTTCCTGAGTTCTAAATAGATTCTAGTTATCAGCCCTTTATCAGATGTGTAGCTTGCAAAAATTTTCTCCCATTCTGTGGGTTGTCTGTTTGGTCTTTTGACAGTTTCTTTGGCTGTGCAGAAGCTTTTTAATTTCATTAGGTCCCATTTGTTTATTTTTGTTGCTGTTGTGATTGCCTTTGGGGTCTTCTTCACAAATTCTTTGCCTAGGCCAATGTCTAGAAGAGTATTTCCAACATTTGCCTCTAGAAATCTAATAGTTTCACACTTAAGGTTCAAGTCTGTTACCCAGCGTGAGTTGATTTTTGTGAGAGGTGAAAGGTGTGGGTCTTGTTTCAGTCTTCTACATGTGGCTATCCAGTTTCCCCAGCACCATTTATTGAATAAAGATTCTTTTCCCCAGTCTATGTTTTTGTCTGCTTTGTCCAAGATTAGTTAGCTATATGAGGATGATTTTATATCTGGGTTCTCTGTTCTGTTCCACTGGTCAATGTCCCTGTTCTTGTGCCAGTTCAAAGCTGTTTTAATGACTATAGCCTTGGAGTATAGTTTGAAGTCTGGTAAATTGATACCTCCTATTTTGTTTTTATTGCCTATGATTGATTTTGCTATACGGGGTCTTCTCTGGTTCCATACGAAGCATAAAATTATTTTTTCTGTATCTGTGAAAAATGATGATGATATTTTGATAGGGATTGCGTTGACTCTGTAGGTCACTTTGTATAGTATAGACATTTTAACAATGTTGATTCTGCTGACCCATGAGCATGGTATATTCTTCCATCTGTTTACGTCCTCTGCTATTTCCTTCTTCAGTGTTTCATAGTTCTCCCTGTAGAGGTCTTTTACCTCCTTAGTTAAATATATTCCAAGGTACTTTATTTTCTTTGTTGCTATTTTGAAGGGAATTGAGTCTTTGATTTGGTTCTCACTCTTACTGTTGTTAGCGTATATGAATGCCTCTGATTTCTGTGTATTGATTTTGTATCCTGAGACTTTACCAAATTCATTTATCAGATCAAGGAGTCTCTTGGTTGAATCCTTGGGGTTTTCTAGGTATAATATCATGTCATCAGCGAAGAGTGAGAGTTTGATCTCTTCTGCTCCCATCTGGACGCCCTTAATTCCGCTCTCTTGTCTGATTGCTGTAGCGAGGACTTCCAGCACTATGTTGAACAGAAGTGGAGATAGTGGGCAACCTTGTCTTGTTCCAGTTCTAAGTGGGAATGCTTTCAATTTTTCCCCATTAAGTATGATATTGGCCGTGGGTTTGTCATATATGACTTGTATCATTTTTAGGTAAGCCCCATCTATGCCTATTTTGTTGAGCGTTCTTATCATAAAAGGGTGTTGAATTTTGTCAAATGCTTTCTCTGCGTCTATTGAGAGGATCATATTGTCTTTGTTTTTGTGTCTGTTTATACGGTGAATTACATTTATAGATGTGCGTATTTTGAACCATCCCTGCATCCCAGGGATGAAGCCCACTTGGTTGTGATGAATTATTTTCTTGACAAGCACCTGGACTCAGTTGGGTAGGATTTTGTTGAGAATTTTTGCATATATATTCATAAGGGATATTGGTCTGTTGAGAAGGATGGAAACCTCCCCAACACATTTTATGAAGCGATCATAACCCTGCAACAATAACAACAACAAAAATCCTTGGGGTTTTTGCAGGGTTATGATCCTGCTGTAGGATCATAACCCTGCAACAATAACAACAAAAAAAATCAAAACTTTTGTGCATCCAAGAACACTATCAACAGAGTGAAAAGGCAACCCATGAAATATGAGAAAATATTTGCAAATCATATATCTAATAAGGAATTGATATTCAGAATATATGAAGAACTCCTACAGCTCATAAACAAAAAACCAAATGACCTGATTAAAAAGTGGACAAATGACTTGAATAGACATTTCTCCAAAGAAGATACATACATGGCCAACAAGCACATGAAAAGTTGCTCAATATCACTAATCATTAAGGAAATGTAAATAAAAACCACAAAAAGATATTACTTCACACACATTTGGACATCTATTATTAAAAAACAAACAAATAAACACGCAGCACCCAGAAAATAACAAGTATTGGTTAGGATGTAGAGAAACTGGAAGCCGTTGTTGATGGGAATGTAAAATGGTACAGCCATCATGGAAAACAATATGGCAGTTCCTCAAAAAAATTAAATGTGAAGTTACCGTATGGTCCAGCGGTTCTACTTCTGGGTGTATATCCAAAAGAATCACAGGCAGGGACTCAAACAGATAATTTGCACACCCACGTTTATCATAGCATTATTCACAATAACCAAAAGGTGACAACAACCCAAATGCCCATCAACAGATGACCAGATAGAAAGAGATGTGGCATATACATGTGATGGGCTATTATTCAGCCTTAAAAAGGAATGAAATTCTGACACATACCACAACATAGATGAACCTGAAGACACTATGCTAAGTAAAGTGAGCTGGCACAAAAGGACAAATACTGTGCGATTACACTAAGAAGAGGTAACTAGAGGAGTCAAATTCAGAGACAGAAAGTAGAATGATGTTTTCCAGGGTCTGGGGGAGGAGTTTGGGAAGGTGAAAAAGTTCTGTGGTTGATGGTGGTGGTGGCCACACATCACTGTGAAAGGACTCAATGCCACTGAGTCGTATAGTGAAAATTGGCTAAAATAGCATTTTTTATTATGTATATTTTACCACAGTAAAAATAGCACACATCTGTAGTGTTGTTAGGAGGACTCAGCATGTTCATATCTATAAAGCAAGTCTAAAGCAAGGGTAGGCAAATGTTTCCTGTAAAGGACCATAGAATAAATATTTTAAACTTTGTGGTGCATATAGTCTCTATTACGGATATTCAATTCTGCTACTTTAGCATTAAAGCACTTATAGACAATATGTAGACGAATGTGCATGGTTGTATTCCAGTAAAATTTACCTATCAAAATAGGTAGCGGGTAAAATTTAGTCTGTGGGTGGTAGTCTGCTGTCTCTTCATCTAAAGCTTTTAGAACAGTTCCTGGCATGGAATCAGTGATATTTAAATATTAGATATTATTGTTACTGCTACACAGGATTGCTGTGAGTAATTGAAGAAAATAATGCTTGGAAGTGCCTTGCACACAGCATATATTATCTAGTTTAGAGCTTTTAAATCATGACCTATTGGGGATATATTTATGCCAGGTTTGAAACCTGAGGCGCAGATTAGCACCCGGGTCTGGCTGAAGAGAACTGAGGCAGGGCCGATAGCGGGAATGGAGCCTGAACTTCCCTCGCATTGGGTAGTGCCCACAGCTCTGATGGGTCCTGCCTGTGAACCTGTGGCATCCGCTGCGTGGACTGGCACGCCGCCTCTTTAATTAGCGATACTTTGGCCCCGTTGCTGGCTGCTGATGGCCAGTGTGTCGGCTGCAGAGGGGCGTTCTGCGTGGTCCCCGGGCCAGCAGCTCCACACCACGGGGGAGTTGTCAGAAGTGCACATTCTTAGCAGCCTGGCCCCAGCTCCGTGGAGATCTCGGGGGCTGGGTGGGCGCCCAGTGTGGGAACACCTCCCACCCCAGGTGAGTCTGATGCTGTCACAGTTTGAGAGCCACCGTTCTGTGTAGTGCGGTGATGGACTCCCCCCGCCTTGACGGGGATGGAGTTTAGGACTTGGCGAGGGGACAAGCTGTGCTTTCCACTGCTCTTCCCTAACACCCCTCCCTGGCGCGAGGCCCTGCGCACCAAGATGCTAGGAACGCACGTCAGGGACCGAGCGCACAAAAGCGGAGGGCAGTTCGTCACACCTTTGTCACTGCTGCGCTGACGTCTGCGCGAGTCTCGGGCCCGCGGGCGCTCTGCTGGGGAGAGGCCGCGTGGGACCGCGCCCCTGAGCACGGGAAGGTGCTCAGTGGACTCAAGCTTCTGGAAGCAGCCAGGCAGGCACTGATGCAAGCCTCCAGTCCACGTTGAAGTCTCAAAATAAACCTGACGATGGCACAAATTGGGCCAAAGGTCTTAGGACCCTCACATACTGCTCATCTTGCCAGCATCTGGGAGGAAAAGTCTTGCCCTCTTTGTTCTCCGTCTCTCTGAACTCGGGTTGGTCGTAGTGTTGGCAGGGTCTTCTCATTTGGAGATGTTAGTGTGGAGAATACTCCAGTTGGCTATAATCCTCGACGTGTGTCAAACACACAAAGCGCTTCCCTTCTCTGCCGCCCAAGACTATCCCAGTTCATGCGCGCAGTGTCTGCATGACCACAGCCCTCCCCAACAGCAGGATGACCCCTTGCAGGCAGCCCGAGCCAGGCCTTTCGGTTCCTTTGCAGAGGCGTGTCCCTGGAGGGCAGGGGACCTGGAAACATCTGCTGAAATCAGTGGCCCGCGGCCTCCAGGAGCCGGAGGGGCTCCCGGCCACCGAGGAGTCTGCTGCTTCCCAGGTCAACTGTGAGAGCATGGAGGCGAGAGCACGGCAGGCGGGCTGACGGACAGAATGCCAGCCTTCCTGCGCGCCTGCCAGCCAAGACGGGCTTTGTGATTGGAGGCCGCTTCCTGGCCAGACTGCGGTAAACACCGGCTTCTCTGCCGCGTCCAGGGTCAGAGACAAGTCGTGAGTGAAGAGCAGTGCCTTTCCACTGCAGCCATCTTCTGCCCCATCCCACACACCTCGCATTCGGAAAACACACACACACACACACACACTCTCTCTCTCCCTCTCTCTCTCTGAAGACCTCGCCCTGACCCCTGTCAAGATCCAATAAGGAGAGCCAGAAAGGAGATAGGATGGTTTGGACACCAATGTTTGAATAGATTTCTCCTTAGGAGAGCCAGATTGCCCAGGGAAACGCCCATACGAACACCACATGCACCGGCACATTGCCCATCCAGGGTAAAGTCAGCGGTTGTTGCTTATTTCTCCTTGTATCGTATTTTTTTTTATTTCAGCATATTATGGGGGTATAAATGTTTAGGTTACATGTATTGCCTTTCCCCTCTTGCCCCCCAGAGTCAGAGCTTCAAGCATGACCATCCTCCAGATGGTGTGCATCACACTCATTATGTATGTATATACCCGTGCCCTCCTCCCCTCCCATCTGCCCGATACCCGATAAGTGTTATTCCTATATGTCCACCTAGGTGTTGATCAGTTAATACCAATTTGCTGGTGAGTACATGTGGTGCTTATTTTTTCATTCTTGGAATACATCACTTAGTAGAATGGGTTCCAACTCTATCCAGGAAAATACAAGAGGTGCTATATCACCATTGTTTCTTAAAGCTGAATAGTACTCCATGGTATACGTATACCACATTTTATTAATCCACTCATGTATTGATGGGCACTTGGGTTGTTTTCACATCTTTGCAATTGTGAATTGTGCTGCTATAAACATTCGAGTGCAGGTGTCTTTTTTATAGAGTGACTTTTGTTCTTTTGGGTAGATGCCCAGTAATGGGATTGCTAGATCAAATGGTAGATCTACTTATCTGTTTGAGGTATCTCCATATCGCTTTCCACAGAGGTTACACTAGTTTGCAGTCCCACCATCAGTGTATGAGTGTTCCTATCTCTCCTCATTCACGCCAACATTTATTGTTTTGGGACTTTTTGATAAAGGCCATTCTCACTGGAGTTAAGTGATACCTCATTGTGATTTTGCTATGCATTTCCCTGATGATTAGAGATGTTGAGAGCATTTTTTTATATGCTTGTTGGCCATTATTCTCTCATCTTTTGGAAAGTTTCTGTTCATGTCCTTTGCACATTTTTTGATAGGGTTGTTTGATTTTTTTCTTGCTGATTTTCCTGAGTTTTAAATAGATTCTACTTATCAGCCCTTTATCGGATGCGTAGCTTGCAAAAGTTTTCTCCTATTCTATAGGTTGTCTGTTTGCTCTCATAACAGTTTCTTTGGCTGTGCAGAAGCTTTTTAATTTCATTAGGTCCCATTTATTTATTTTCGTTGTTGCTGTGATTGCCTTTGGGGTCTTCATAAATTCTTTGCCTAGGCCAGTGTCTAGAAGAGTATTTCCAACGTTTTCCTCTAGAATTTTAATAGTTTCACATCTTAGGTTTAATTCTGTTACCCAGCATGAGTTGATTTTTGTGAGAGGTGAAAGGTGTGGATCCTGCTTCAGCCTTCTGCATGTGGCTATCCAATTTTCCCAGCACCATTTATCAAATAAGAATTGTTTTCCACAGTGTATGTTTTTGTCTTCTTTGTCAAAGATTACTTGGCTATATGAGGATGGTTTTATATCAGGGTTGTCTGCTCTGTTCCACTGGTCAATGTCCCTGTTCTTGTGCCAGTAAAAAGCTGTTTTAATGACTATAGCCTTGGAGTATAGTTTGAAGTCTGGTAAATTGATATTTCCCATTTTTTTTTTTTTGAGACAGAGTCTCGCTTTGTTGCCCAGGCTAGAGTGAGTGCCATGGCGTCAGCCTCGCTCACAGCAACCTCAAACTAACTCCTGGGCTCAAGCAATCCTCCTGCCTTAGCCTCCCGAGTAGCTGGGACTACAGGCATGCGCCACCATGCCCGGCTAATTTTTTTTTCTCTATATATGTTAGTTGGCCAATTAATATGTTTCTATTTATAGTAGAGACGGGGTCTCGCTCTTGCTCAGGGTGGTTTCGAACTCCTGACCTTGAGCAATCCGCCTGCCTCGGCCTCCCAGAGTGCTAGGATTACAGGTGTGAGCCACCGCGCCCGGCCCCATTTTGTTTTTATTGCCTAAGATTGCTTTTGTTATACGGGTCTTCTCTGGTTCCATATGAAGCGTAAAACTATTTTTTTTCTATATCTGTGACAAATGACGATGGTATTTTAATATGGATTGCATTGAATCTGTAGATCACTTTGGGTAGTATAGACATTGTAACAATGTTGATTCTGCCGACCCACGAGCATGGTATTGTTTTCCATCTGTTTATGTCCCCTGTTATTTCCTTCCTCAGTATTTCATAGTTCTCCTGTAAAGGTCTTTTACCTCCTTAGTTAAATATATTCCAAGGTACTTTATTTTCTTTGTTGCTGTTTTGAAGGGAATTGCGTCTTTGATTTGTTCTCAGTTTCTGCTGTACTGTATCATTTCTTAAATTTTGCTCTCTAATGGATCTTCAAAATGCTTTTTTGTATTAATATTCAATGGTGATTGTTTTCCATGTGTTGTTATTGATATGTTTGTTTTGAGGAGGAGTTTGTAATGATGGCCACCTGGAAAAGAAGACTCACAAAGCAGGTGTTGACTCATTCTTGCCTTAGCCCAGGCAGTCTCCATTTCACTTTGCAGATTTGGGAAGGCAGGAACAGGAGGTAGAAAGAGATATGTCAACTAAAACAACAACAACAACAAAAAAACGGGACTCAAGCAGTGTGAGCATCACACTTTTTGCTGGTGGCGAGAAGGGAGTGGCTGCCACTGTCAATGCCGCTGCGCGCCAGCCGCTTGCTCCATAGGAGGGAGCGTGGGAGGCGGTGGCAGCGGAGGTGAGGGAGCTCACTCCAGGTGAAGTCCATTAACTGAGCTACTGCTAGTCTACAGGGAACAAGGGGCCACCTGCAGCGTGTTCAAGGGCTTTCTCATTCCCCAAATTTCCCTCTATCTCGCTGGCTGGTGTACCTGATGTATTGATTGGGACATAACATCTCTAATTTTTCTACTGGAAAAAAGTCATTAAGACAGAGTTTAAACTACAAATGGGACAATGTGACTCAAATGCAGATTAATGCATATAGAGCATCTTCCCCCCAGTGACCTTGACGAATAAAGATCACACCACGTCCCTGAAGGCAAAGGGAAGAGCATCAAAGTGCTCAGAAATTTGTCATCATCAGGTGGACATATCTGATTTATCACTTATCCCTGGGACTGGTATTAAATGCCCACCTCTGTGCTGAGTATTCTAAGGGATTCAGACTTCAATACTCACTCGGTGGTCACTGTTAGTCTCCTTGAAGAGAGACATTCGTAATTCAACGTTATAAAGTCTGTACTTTAAGGACGTGTGGAGGGTGAATGCTCACAGCACAAGAGGAGAGATAGGACCCAAATCATGGGACCGGGGGAAAATGCTTCCCGGCAGAGGAAACAGCCCAAGCAAGGGTTTGGTGGTGGGAGTGGGCAGGGGTTGCTTTGTGAGGGGCAGTGAATCGGTATGTTTCTAGTAAAAGATGTTAGGAGGCATGTATGGGCCACAAATGCCAGGGTGAGGAGGTGGGATTTTATTGCCTTTGAAGAAGCTTAGAAGGTTCCTGAGCCTGAGACAATAAGATCAGGCCTGTATTTTGGGTATGAAACCAGTGTAAAGTATGGAGGGTGGGATGGGGGAGGAAGAGGCTGGTGGCAGGCCAGCCAGTAGGGGGTATCTGTATTATTTTAGACGAAAACATATTGACAATAGTGAAGGCAAGAATGGATTGCACAAGTTGATGTGGGGTCATTGGAAGGGAAGGATGTTTTGGTGATGGTAGAGAACAAGTTGCTTATGGCCATGCCTTGGTTGAAAGCCACTAAATGCCAACTCAAACCATGTTTGTGAGGAATGGCTTCCAAGGGCCTCTGGAGCTCTCACAGTCCCTCCCATATCCTCCCCCTGAAGGGTGTGGGCAGCTGAGACATCCCAGGAATGAGGCAGGATTGCACAATTGGATTTTCCACCTGGGCCTGACCTTAAGTCTGATACCTTCTGTGGCACTAAAAACTGTGGAGGTCTGCCTTCTATTAATAATTCCATTGAGGAGATGTCCTAGCTGTTCCGGTTTATACTTGGAGTCCTGAGCCCTCCCAGGGGAGAACAGACTGCTTTGGGAGCTCCACTGGACAAGATGGGTTTTGATCAGTGATTAGAGTAAGTCTTCATTGGTTGCATTTCTGAAGACTTGCCACATTGCTGCCACTTCATAAACATAATTTCCTTTAATCCACACTCTACCCCTTTATCACCAATTTACTGATGATGAAACTGGGGCCCAAAGAGTCTCTTAAACTCTTTCTTCCTGGTTTTAATTTCTAATTTTGATTAAAAAATAAATCCATTGGTATTCTATTGATATTAGCCATTCTGTTTCTCTTTCCTTTGTAACATGAGCTAATTCTCTCCTCTCTCTCTCTTTCTCTCCCCACATTCTCTTCCTCCCTCCCTCTCTTTCTCACTCTCTGACAGCTTTTAGGGCTGTCTCTTGATTGTATTGCGAATCTTTTTTTCATTCATTGTGTGGGGTACTTGGTTGACCCTTTCAATTTTGAAACTCATGTCACTCAGTTCTGTTGACACCTCTCGTTTACTGAAGTCATAGTTTTTTTCTCATAGTTCTGCAGGTTTTTGGCTCTTTGTACCTGTGACTGCCATGTTAGAAGGGGATAGCTGGAAGGAGGCATGGAAACTAATGTGTGTGTGCTCAGGCCCTCATGTGTAGCAGCATCCATTTGAGCTACCTTTGGTGGTTTTTAATAACTCTATCAGGAAGTGTAGTTGTCCAAGCTAAAGCCAAATTAGAAATAATGGGCTGATTAGAAAGGGTCATCTAGTGCCTAGAATAATGCCTGGAACATAGTAAGTGCTCATTAATGCTTGGAGATTACATATTATACAAATAACTTTGATGCTGCTTTTTAAGTGCTTTAATAACGTGTGTATATGTGTGTGTATGTATGTGTGTTGGCACAGTGAGTAGAAGAAAACATGGACTTACCGTACAAGAAGACCGGGGTTCTATTCTTGGCTACACAGGCCAAATAAGTCCTATAACCTTCCTGAGGCTCAACTTTCTCCCCTGTGAACTGGAAATAACATCAACCTGCAGAATTGTTGAAAGATTAGACATAATAATAATGATAATTTTAATACTAGCTTACACCTACTTGTTCTTGAATTGTGTTGTGTCTTCACATGCCTTCTCTTGATTATTCCATGTAGCAGCTCTGTGAGGTGGGTAATCCTCATGTCGCATCTTACCAAGGAGAAACAGGAGTCTCAGGGGAGGTCACCTGCCTGAAATCAGCCACTGTGGAGTAGGATAGGCCGGCAGGATCTGCATCAAAGTCAACCTCCCTCAAAGTTCAGGATTTTTAATTCCTAAGCCTGCTGTATTTAGCGCAGAGCTATAGAAATGACAGCGGCTATCATCGTGTTCAATAAGATTGGGCAACACTGCCTTCATTGATGAACGATGTAGGGTTTGGCTTTTTGGTAGACATAGTCTATGGAAACAAGGTAGCCACAGAGATGGATTGATGGAAAGTGGCCATTGGAGGTGACAGTGAAGAGGCCCCTTTAGGAGGCTGTCCACACAAATGCCTTCTGGTACCAGCGCTCTGTGATGTGAGGGGCCTTTGGCTCCTAGCAGCTTTGAACTGTGTAGAAACCCAATTCAAACCGGCTCAAGCTAAAAGAGATGTACTGGTTCACATAACTGAAAAGTATAGGAGTTTCTAGCTTCATGTCCCCAGGCATAGCTGGATTCAAGAGCCTAAAAGATGTCTTTAGGCCTCAGACTTGCACCTCTGTTTTACTCTGTGCTGATTTCATTCTCAGACAAGGTGGCTGTCAGCAGCTTCAGGCTGACAACTCTTCTCCCAATTCCTGGGGAAGCAATGCCTCTTTTCAACAATTCTCACAAAAGGTTTAGAGTTGGATCTCCTATCAGCTCTGAATATCCCACCCCTAGGGCCTTGGTTGGGAGTCTGTCCACATGAAATTGGATGAGGAAGCAAGGTGGTTTCCTCAAGAACAATCCAAGTGCTGAAGCCAGGCCGTGGGGAAATGGATGCTGAGCAGTCAAAATAGAAGGGTGTTCCCGCACTCTGAGAGGTGGGGACAGGGCCGGGTGTTGGAGCGGGATGGGAAGGACTCGGTGGCGCCCAGACCCCACGCTGGGAAGCACGGAATCACACAGCTCCAGGGCACTGTGCATGTGGCAGTCTGTGTAGACAGCCGCTGCAGAAGCCCGGTTTCAACTAGAGCAGCTCAGTCCTTACCAGTGCCATGTGGGCCACCATGGGAGGTTTTAATGAAATAACTTTGAAAAATACTGTGTTAACCTAAAGAGGCTGGGCAGTGGAGACACAGGGACGCTGGGAAGCTGGCGGCTGGGCCCTGTGGGCAGTGGTGGGAGCGCCTGTCCTGCAGTCCCGCCCTGGGCAGCGCATTTCTAAAAGGACAAGCAGAGGAGCTGGGAGGGGGAGAGTCCGTAGTGGGAGCAGGATGGTGAGCGGGTGTGAGCTGTCCTCGGATGCGAGTCCTGAGTGTCACCAGCTGACCCCAGTGCGAGTCCCTGCCCAGGACTTGGCTTTCTGGACGGCTGTGCCAATAAGCTGTGGTTGGTGACATCTGCGTCA
Source organism: Microcebus murinus (assembly GCF_040939455.1). NCBI lineage: Eukaryota > Metazoa > Chordata > Mammalia > Primates > Cheirogaleidae > Microcebus > Microcebus murinus. Next base: position 160,223,261 of record NC_134104.1, on the reverse strand, counting down.
AGTTGTAAGAGATGCGTTTTAGGGTCGTAGAGGAGTGATGTCCTCACCTCCCCAGCCCCCCCCCCGAAAAATAAAGACGAAGAATAAAAGGATATCCTCTGCAAGAGAAACGCAAGTTATGATTTGAAGCCCCAGGAAGAACGGGGGAACTGCCTGGTGCCTCGCCTCTTCCTGCGCACTGAGGAGTGTCAGCCCCAGCTGTTCCCGCTCTGCGGTCAGCCCACAGGGAGACGCGGAACCCACGTGAATGTCTCAGTCGTTGTGGCCCATGTTCCCGCCACAGCACCTGCCCCTGGCCCAGTGAGTGCTGGTAAATGTTTAACAGCCAGCTTCTGTGGGGACTGACGTGTGGCATTTGCTAACGCCCGTGGTGTGAGTACTCTCACACTGACTGATTGCAAGCTGCCAGCATGGCACTGTCAGACCTAGCGTGGGCACAGACCCCAGCAGAGCACCATCCTAAGTATTTCACTGTGCAGATGCTAATGCTGTCAGTAACCTCAAGAACATAGATAGTAGCAAAATGTAGTAAAATAAATAGGAAGTGATGGCTCTGGTGCATTTATTATCTTTGTCTTTAATATAAATTAAGTATAAATGCATATAATTTCATTTTTAATAATGACAGTGTTTAACAATTGTTTCACAAAATTCCAGAGAAGTTGGCAATTGGCTCCTGTGGGTCCTTTCAGGCCAGCCCCAGCACACAACTGCTTGTTCTCTTCATTGTCCCAGGTCCTGGGGGTCCAGCCTGCTTTTCTCATTGAGAAGCCTCAACCCCAGACAAATCCATTGCCCAGACTTCTTATTGGTCAATCTCTTGGATGTGCTTTTGTTAACTGAGGAGGGAGGCTTGTTTATTCTTCTCCATCTCCTCTGGACGGTCCAGCAGGCACAGCAAATATTTGATGAGAAGTGAGCGAGTGAGTGAATAGCTGCTAGGTACAAGGTGCTGTGGAGGCTGCAGAAATGAATCCCAGGTTCCTCGCTCCACATTTTTGCAGATCGTGATGCTTCTTGGTCCTGGCAGCCAGCACCAGTGTGACCACCTGTTTCATGGCTGTTTGCATAGCTGGGCCTTCCCTCCGTGGGTACAGGGACTATATCTGGGTTTTCACTGCTCCAAACCTAGTGGTGGGCACATAGTAAAAGATCATTTGATACCTGTTGATTGTACCTGGCGTGGTGGCTCACATCTATAATCCCAGCTCTTTGGGAGGCCAAGGCAGGTGGATCATTTGAGGCCCAGAGTTTGAGACTAGCCTGGGCAACATAGTGAGACCCCCATCTCTACAAAAAAATAAGAAAAATTATCTGGGTGTTGGTGTGTGCCTGTAGTCCCAGCTTCTTGGGAGGCTGAGGTTGGAGGATTACTTGAGCCCAGGAGTTGGAGGCCGCAGTGAGCTATGATCGTGACACTGCACTCCAACCTGGGCAACAGAGAGAGACCATATCTCAAAAAACACAAAACAAAAAACAAAAAAAAACAACTTTTTGATTCTAGCTGACTGTACAAAGTTAATAATGCTTTTTGTTAACTATACAAAAAATACACAAATGCATTTCTGTTTGAAATAATATTCTAACATTACAGATAAGGCTAAGTATCTTATCTGTCACCACAGCAATTGGTATGGTGTGCATCCTTTTAGTTTTTAGTTTGTTTTCATTTACTTACACATGTAACTATAGAAATATATGGCATTGTCTTAAGGCTTACAATTTTTATTTAGAAATAATTATTGATTCATAAGAAGAGGCAAAAATAGCACCACGAGGTCCCTTGTGCTCTTCACCTGGTTTCTCCAGTGGTTACATCTATGTAACTATATGGCAATATCAAGACCAGAAAATTGCGTTGGTAAAATGTGAGGACATGGCTCTGTGCCATTTTGCCGCAGACGCAGATTTCTGTAACCATGACCACAGCTAAGATATAGAGTTGTTCCGTCAACAAGTCATCCCACTGAGCACATCACCTGCCCCTACAGTCTCACCTCTTCTCTCCGCTCTGCCGGTCTCTAACCCTGGCCAGCTGCCAATCTGTTCTCCATCTTCATACTTTTGTCATTTTGAGACAATACATGGTGTCCTACCTACAGCATTTGATTTTTTGAGCTTGGTTTCTTCCACCCTGAAATTGGGGCTTCTCTTGTCTTTAACATGAATGACATTGTGTCGCACATATTCTTTTTAACTGAACTGTGCCCCCCCAGACCCAGTTTAGATACATTCGGATGTATCAAATTCTTTTTAACTGTCACATAATATTCCATCAAATAGATCATCATACTTCCTTAATTCCGCTGATTGCCGTTGGTGAGCTCTTTTCCCTCCTGTCACGGCCTCCTGAGGGCAGGGCCTTCCCGAGCTCCTCAGCAGGTGGGCTGTGCTCGGCCACCGGAAGGCCGCAGGAGTGGGCTGCGGGGCGGTGTCTGAACAGGTCCACGGGAGGAGGCCCGAATCTTGAAGAAAGGCACATCATAAAGTTCTCACAGTTCTCGACTCTCTTCTTCTGCTTGACCCTTTTGCTAGGAGGGGGCTTATTTTCCCACCACCCAGACAATGAGTGAAGGCCGAAGAGGAGGGAAATGCACGCGTGCTTTCCGGTTGTCCGCTCATGCCCACGGCGGTCCCCGCGCCGCGGTCTGCCCTCGCGGCCGCAGAGCGCCGTCCTGCTGCGTGCACACCCCCAAAGGACGCAGGAGCAATGCCAGAGTGCCGTCAGCCTTCTTTCGACCTCCACGTAGGTGTTAAGACCTTCTCCTGTGTGATGCGTGGCGAGGAGCTGTCCCCTACGCTGCGCCGAGGCGCTGCCTCTGCAGGGCACCGGGCACGAGGACACGGCGGCAGTGAGACTCGGGGCCTCTCTGAGCCCCACTGAGCCAGCACGAGGCAGCCCTCGTCTCCGCCCCACGGCGCCTGTCCTGGTTTCCAGGTCGGAGGGCTTTGGTAAGCCCCAAACCCTAAACTCCACTCCCCAGGCAAGACCGATTGGTAAAGACTCCAGGCCTGGGCCTCTCTGAGTTCCTGCTTTGCCTCCCCACCCTCCCTTGCCACGCTCTGAGCATTTTGTGCAAAAGCTTGGGCCTGTTATCCACGTCTGGAAGACTCAGAACTTTATTTAGAGTTTTCTTATTCTTTGGGAGAATAAGACCCGGCTCATTTTAATAGACTAAACCAGGAATCTAAACGGAAAGCAGAGGCCATGTAAACAAAACCCTTTTATGTGGTGACTCCAAATGAGTTTACTTTAACAAAAACAGGACAAGTAAATAAGTGAGGTTTACAAATATAAACTGCAAAGTTGCTGAAGTGTGAGATAAATTGTCTAAGGCCCTTCTGTTTAAATTCTATGGCCTGGCATTTCTCCTTTTGAGTTTCTATCAGAGGGAAACTGGGGAGGAGAGAATGTTCTGTACAAGAGAAAAGAATTTCCCACAGTGGGGCCAACCGGCGATCTTGTCAGGAGACCTCCTGCAGGGCTCCCAGGGCGAACCGCTCCTCCCTCCCTGGTGGCTAGGAGATACCTGGCCGGCAGTACCACCTAAATGCCCCCACCCTGTGGGAGGGACTCTTAGAAACAGCTTGTTCTGCCATCATGACCCCAGAGAGCACTGCAGTGGTAGAGGGGGACCTCAGAGGGCTGATGAGAACAATTCCATCAGACGTCCTTGTTACTGGAAGGGAAATTTCCCTTCTTTATCCACTGAGAGGCAGAGGGTGTGCCTAGCAGGTGGAATTCATTATGAAGATGCACATCCTCGCCAGTGGGATTGGTGACTTGGCATTTAACCACTATCCCAGGGAAAAAATCTAAACATGGACTGAGATTTCATCTGGCTGGTTCCAAGACAGTCAACTGGATTTGGAGGTGTGGGTAGGGGTCAATCCAGTACAAGGGCTGTGGGAAAAAGGCAAAGAACAGGGCGGGGTGGTGAGATCCCCATATGCTGGGGTGTGTTAGTGCATGTTAACAACCAGCTCTCAGAGCTGGGGGGAGAGCCCAGATTTGTGGCGTTCATGGATTTCTGTGGCGTAAATATCCCCAACATGGGTAATTGCAAGTTATCAAGGGGAAGTCACTGGCCTCACAAAGTGCCCGAATACTTTGCAGTCAGCTTTCCCCAGCTGATGAGAGCCGGCTCCAGCACCCCACCGCCCGCATGGCGCAGGAGGTGAGTTTTAGAAGGCTGGGGTGATGGGTTTTTTGGGGCAGAGTTATGTTTGAACCATTTTCCTTAGAGAACCCTAGGTTTCTTTTCCATAAACTTACAATACTTGTTCAGTGTCTGCCTGCCTTCCTCGGATGCATGCAGGACCGCTGTCTGCACCGCGGGTGTGTCCTGCTGTCTGCCGCGGTGCCTGGAACACACAGGGGCATGTTTTGATTGGCCCAAAGATCTGCTGAATGCTATGTCTAGTAGTAAGAGCATCTACCATGTGCTAGGCACTGGACTAATCCCTTGACAGGAAATATCTAATTCCGTCTTTCATGGCAGGCTTCTCAACATCTGACAGGTTGGTCATATGGAGGATTGGTTACAAATGAAGTTATCTATACCATCCCCCAGAGCTGGCTGAATGTGCAGGGCCCAGGAATCTTCATTTATACTTCCTAGGTGGACTTCATGCAACTCAAATTTTAGAACCACTTCCTGATAGGGTAGATCTTATTCCTGTTTTATAGGTGAGGAACCTGAGGCTGACGAGCCTCAGTCACTTCCCCAAGGTTATCCACTGAATAACTGGGGGGTCTAGGACACCAAGTTAGATCTGCCAGTTGCCAACTAACGGCGAGATGGGCTCCCATAGAATAAAACTGAATGAACCAATGGATGCCAGACGTCTCCCCTGGATATGCACCGTGGGATTCAAGAGGCAAGAGGGGAAGCCAGTAGGAGCCAATCATATTAGCTTCAGGGTGAGGTAATTGGCCAGGCTTAGCGTAGAGAGAATGGACACAGAAAGTAAGACATTGAGACTATCAGCAGTTATTCATTGCTATGATCTGTGTCAGGTACATTCATAATACCTCATCATAATGAGCTTTACATCATAACCTCATTGAATCCGCATAGGATCTCAGTGGGAGAGCTGCCATCACCCATGTGCTTTAGAGTGTGATTCAGAAAGAATAACTCAGAGCTCACTATTAAGAAGCAGAGCAGCTAGGTTGGAGCCCTAGTTCCCCGTGGTCTGTGCTCATTGGCCCCTGCTGGATCAGGGTTCAGAGCTGAGCACTGTGACTAGAGGGGGCATGAAGGCCACCATGAGGGAAGGTGGAGGCAAGTTGTAGGTAATGGGATTCCTGCCTGCCTCAGCCAGGGCAGCTTTGGCAGTGGTTGGAAGAAACATGGCAGAGGACCATACGTTGCCAGAACCACTGGAAAGCACAAGCCTGTGTCTGTCTGTTTCTGGAAAATGTCACTGTTGCTGGTGAGTCTGAAGCACTGATGTGGACAGATGCTATCTGCTGGTGAGATGATTTCCTTATGGCTCTTCAGTAGCCTTGGCCCTGCATGACCACATGCAGGTCAAATGAGGCTGGGAGCATCTGTTCTGAAATAGTTTCCTTGGAGAGAAAAGTCATCAGGGGTGATTAAAACTTCAGAATGAAGGGAGGTGATTTCTGAAGAATGTTCTCTGTGTCATCTTTTCCTCTGTCTTCTTCCTCTTCATCTTCTCCACTCATAGTTTTACACAGAGCTAATGACAAAGTTATGCAAACAGAAGTCTTGCTGGCTAGAAGGGGCACATATTTGCGTGGGCAGGAGATGGAGTTGCAGAGTCTGCATTCTGCCAGGGCCAGTGCTCCTGGGAATCATCCTTCCTAGACCCAAGGGTTTGGAACCCACCTGGCACTGTACCGTTAACAAGTAGATCAGTGTCCACATAGAGGTTCCTTTAGAGAATGTCCAGGATTCTGCAGATGGGCAGAAGATAAGATATGAGGCTGAAGGGAAAAGGAGGCTCTGCCAGGACCATACTTTTTACTGGCTTGCTTTCATGTGGTTCTTTCCTAAATCATAAGAGTGGGGTGGGGGGAAATGGGCAGGCTTCCTATATCATCATTGGGAATATAAATTGGTATACTCTCTCTTGAGGGCAAGTTGGCAAAATATCATAACCTTTGATGGGTGCCTACCCTTGACTGTTACAAACCACTAGGGTTTTGGAGTTGTTTGTTATTGTAGCATAATTTAGCCTCATCCTGATTGAGACAGTAGGTACTCATTGACATTTAAGCAAGAGGTATTTGAGCCCCACTGTAGAACCCTGTGCAGCTCTAAAATAAGGAGATAATTCACATTTATTGATAGGCAGGGCTCTCTGTTATTAGTCAGGGTTCTCCAGAGAAACCGGACCAACAGGATTAGAGTTGGCTCATGCAATTCTGGGGTCCAAGAAGTCCCACAATCTGCCATCTGCAAGAACCAGGGCAGCCAGTGGTATAATTCAGTCCAAGTGCAAAAGCCTGAGAACCAGGTGCACCAGAGCCTGAGGGTGAAGATGGATTTTCCAGCTCAAACAGAGAGAGGGGATTCCCCCTTCCTCTGATCTTTTTGGTTCTATTTGGGTCCTCAATAGGTTGGATGATGCTCACTCACTTTGGTGAGGGTGGTCTTCTTCACTCAGTCCACTGATTACTGATTCAAATGCTAATCTCATCTGGAAATTCCTTCACTGGCATACCAAGATATAATGTTTTCCCACCTCTCTGGGCCTCCCTTAATCCAGTCAACTTTACACATAAAATTAACTACCATGTTCTCCAAAATACATTTAGAAGTAGAAAAGACAGCACACCAAATAGTGTGCATGGCATGAACCCAGTTTAGTAAAGGTTACATGTAGGTGGCTTTCTGCATTTAAAAATTGAACTGCCAAATACCTTCCTTGTTGTGGCATCTCGAACAGACTTTTCCGTGCTGTTCCCAGGCCCTGGCTTTGTAGGTGAACTCCCTCATCAGTTTGGTTTCCCAGCAGCTCTAATTTGTACAACACTATAAACACTCAGGAAGCCAAAGCCTATAAAAGTCCTATCTTTACTCCTGTCTCATGACACACATAGTATGTGAAATTCCCAGCACATAAAGATCTTACCGGGTGCTGAAATGCGTGGAAAGTGCTTTACATTGATGTGTTTGGGAAGACAACGCGCCCAGCTCCCTGTGTGGCTCCTTTTCACCCTGTCATTCATTACAGCCTGTGGTTGCCTGGAGTTTGCTAAAAGACATACTCCATTTTTACCACTCATACAACTCTCTATCTCACACTGCAACCTGATACCACCACCGCTGCTCCTCGGCTCTGGCAGCCTCAGCCTTTCCTGCCAGTGTTGGTTGCCCATGTGACTGGCGGGTGGTTTCACAGTGGCTTTGTAAGCGCTCTTGGCATCGTGCAGGCAAAACGTGTGATGGTTCATATCAACATTTGCTCATGCAGCCAAGAATCTATTCACAAGGGTCTCCTCAGCTTTAGGACAACTTGGAGATTTTAACACTAACATTACTACTACTAATAGTTGTAGTACTTTTAAAATTAATACCAACTATCATTCATTTGAGCGTTGACTGTGCTGGGCCCTGTGATGAACATTTCATATTCATGAACAAATTTGATTTTCACCATATGTATTCCTTTGAGGGGCATAATGATAATCTGCACTTCACAAATGAGGATGCTGAATATTAGCTTGTGAAATAAGTGACCCAGGGCCACAGTGTTGGGAAGAGGTATTGCTGAGATTGCAATGCAATCTTGGACTCCAGATTTTGAGCTAGAAATTCTCACCCTTTGTGCATGGTTTATTAAGGGTGAGGCAATGCTTTAAGATGACCCTCACTCTCCACCATGATCTTCCATTAAGTCTGTAAGACCTGGGTCTGAGTCAGTAGAAAGAATGGGAGATCAAGAACTCCACCACCAAGGCCTAAACACACCTTCGCATTGCTCCCTCTTAGCACCTCCTGAAGTGAATTGAACAGAGCTCAGAAAGGCCTGCCTGGCTGCCCGTGAGCTGCTGTTCCAATCAATCTACTGATCAAACACATCTTCACCATGCCTACTAGCTGTTTCACATCATTATGCAAGATGACTTCCAAACAGAATTTCCAGGGACCCAGTCTTCCCCTCTCCTGCAATGATACCAAAAATGAAATGGAGAAAAAATGTCAGTGACTTAATAACTTAACAGTCCATCAGGCAGTTGGTCTGTTTCTCTTTGACTTGAAGTTCTCTCTCTCTCGAGAGCCGGTGTGGAAAGTTAGGCGGGACAGCGACTTTAGGCAGTCCGTAACCTCACTTTCCCTCTAGCTCAGCAGCCTCCTCTCCAGGACCACTCATGCAACCCAGATGGAATACCCTCAATACCCATGGCTACCAGTGAAGTCAGGAAAGCTATTTCCTTCTCTTAGAACCAGATATGGACACCTGAGGATGGCTGACAGAGCCCTTGTAACCTGGTCTATGCTCACCTCTCACCATTGCCACCGCCTCATAAACTACTCTCCCCTTTATTAAGCTCCATTCAGTTCCACCAACATCCCACGTTCTCTGAGACCTCGCTGCGCCTTTGGCTGTGCGAGGCCCCCTCCACCTGGAACGCTCCCTCCCCTGTCAAACTGAGCCCAGCCACACCCCCAGTCCCCACCCTCACTTACTTGGTAAACCCAACTCACCCTTCAAACTAGGATACATCTCACCTCCTACGGGAGCCTTCACTGGCCACCCCACCTCAAGCCCCATGCCTGGAGTAGATGTGCCCCCACGTCATCTTCCCAATTTCTCTGTGCTGCATTGAAATTATCACCGACCCTAGCACACTAGTTACTTGACTTTTGATCCTTTTCTGGCACTCCAGACCTTCTTATTCTTAAAAGTTTATTTACACAAAGTTGTTTGTGAAAGAGAAGAATTTTTTTCTTCTCTTTCTTCCACTGACTACTTGACTAGCTGACTTTTTTTTTATAAGGACACCGGATTAAGGGCAAGCTACAGTGATTTCTACTGTCATGTGTGAACTGAATGGAGGATTTTTAAAAAGGATTTATTTGGTGCAGATTCATATTGCAATGGAAGGCATAACTCAGGAGTCTGGGAGGTAGTGTGCTTTATGTTCTTGTTTTCCACTCTCTGGAATGTGTGTTTCCATAAAGCTTTCTCACTTGTCAGGAAAAAAAAAAAGAAATAAAAAAAATAGGAGGGAGATGGCATGTCTGTCTTACTCATGGTGAATCCTTAGCACCTTCGGTGACCGGCAGGTGATGGCTCATGTGTGTGGAAGAGAGTTGTCCAGCTGCGTACAGAACTCTCCTTACGCATGCATAAGCAGACGTTTCAGTCTGTGGTCTGGTCCCTGGTTCTTCTGCAACCACGGCAAGCACTCATAAGCCAGTTATCACAGGGCTTGTATTTTTCCATGCCAAGTTTTCCTCCCCATGCCTGCTGATGGAAACTTTCATGCTCCTCCTGGGTTTCTAAATATCTCTACTCCCACGCCAGTTCTGCCTGGCACCTACACCCCACAGCCCCCTCCTGGCCTCCATCCTGCTCTAATTTGAATGCATCACTGTTGGCAAGAAACAACACTATTGCTGGCCATCCTCACCTTTCTATCACCCTAAAGCCTGCTTGCTCCGCACATGCGACAAACACAGTCACCAGCCTGTCCCCTGCCCTACCTGACCCCAGTGCAGGCCGTGGATGAATGGGTAGACCACCCCAGGATCCTCGTGGATGGTCTTGCCATCCCTGTTCCCCTGGGAACAATGACACAAAGAAGGCATTGTGCCAATCTCTGTCTGAGCAGGCCCCTCCCACCATATTGCTGCTGTCGCCGTAACGACCAGCTAAGAAATGTTTATATTAATTCAAATGCTCTTTGAGGGTGGGAGTGTAAAACCAAACAACACCCGCTGTGGAAAAGTTGCAGGTGTGCTGCACGAGGAGGGTTAGCTCGGCTGTGCACAGCTTTGTTTCTGTGGTGACCACATTGCTGCTCTCCTTGGAAACACCTCGATTTGCTGTGCGGAGGCTGTAGGAGTGTGGGCCACTTCTGAACAGGTCAGGGTGGTGAGTGTGCATCCTTCTGTCTGTCTTTGTGTCTCTGTTTCTCTCTGCCCCTCTCTTTCCGTCTCATTTGTTCATTCATGCACTTGCACACCCACACACACATTTCTAAGGGCAGTTTCAGCCTCTAGCACCCTATGCAATGAGGAGGCTGCTTCCGAAAAATCTCTCTTGGGCACTCTGTGCTGCATTAGAGAATTAGTTGAGTCCAAGTGGACAAATATTTGAGCATGGTTGTGCGGGCTGAGGCATTTTAACAGGGAGTTTGGAAAGCTCATGGGATTCTCCTCGGCTGATGCATGACAGCCGGAGGGTGGCTGTCCAGGAACTGGGACCACCTCTGGACAAACCTGCCCATTCCTTGGGCAGGTCCTCCCACCAAATGCCCACCCCAATGCTTGGTCCCTGTAGAGGGAACCTGCACACACTTTATCCCACCAATAAGCATTTCAGTATCACCCATGGTATGTGTTTCTCTGGCCTGCACGTCCTGGGCGGAACCGGCCTGCGTCATGTGGTACTGCCCCTTGAGAGCAGGGCGCAAGAGCGTGTGCCTGGGTGTGTGTGTCCCCGTGCCAGCGTGTGCCTGCAGTGCTTGGCTGGATCGTCTCTGCAATGTGGCACATTTCACCCAGCCAAGTGTGAAAATTTACTCTGGGCCAGGCCTACAGGATGTCTCCTTCTAACTGGGATATTCCCTTCCAATGAGGCAAGACTGGGAAAAGTGCCCCAGTGTTCCAAGGGCAGGCCTGAAGGCCAGAGGACCTGCTTCCTCTTTCTCCAGAAAGTCAAATTGCCCAGCTGGCTTCAGCTCTCCCAGCCCCCTCACAGAGGGGCTTTCCAAGGGCTGCAGCCTGGGGCCTGTCCCCTAGCCCCAGAGTGTCCATGTGCAAGAGCCACCAGTCCCTGGCCTGTGGGGGCTGGGCGGTGACAGTCCCTCCTCCACAGTGGCCCACTATTCCAACCAAAGCCCAGCAGAGAGGCAAGTGGGAGCAGTGCAAAGGCAGTCCCGACGTAGGAAGATGAAAGCTCACTCCCTGTCACCCAGCTGTGCCTCCTGCCTGCAGACTACAGTCACATGGTGGAGGCTCAGTTCTTTGATGAAGCCAGTGGCACAAAGGACATTGTACAGGACTCACAGAGGCAGATTCAGGGCCAAGACTCCTCTAACATGGGAGCCTGGGAATGAGAAAATGCCCAGAACTAGGAAGGCCCTGTTGGTAGCTTCCTTTGCTCACAGTGAGTCCTCAGGACTGTGGGAAACATCTGGGTCTCCCTTCCTGAAACATGCTGTTATTTCGTCAGTGAGAACTCCATCTGTGCACATGCTGGAGTGGCCCTTGGAAGTTGCTGGGGACTACCCCAGGAGCACGGCTAGCCTTTGGAGTAGACGCCCTGGCTCCTGGCCTGGTCTCTATTTCTATTTCCTGTTCCCTGAAGCTGGACTATGTCGAGTTTGGGACCTTAGTTCTGAGAAGCCGGAGAGAAGCCTGAGAGTTCTGAGTTCCGCATTCATCTGCATGCAGTCCCTTTTGTGCTAAGTCAGGCCCCTGGGGAGGGCAGGAAGAGAGTCTTTGATCACCCCTTCACATCCAGATCAACAGCCACCAGTGTCCTTGTGTAGACCAGTCTCCTGGCACTGTCCAGGGCAGGCAGGCCTTGCCCCCTCTCCTTTGGAGTTGCTGATTTTTTTTAATGATCCTGCTGATCTCAAGCCCCTAAACTCTTAGAAGTCATCTCTTCCAAACAACCCAGTCTATTCACTGCCCCTAGCTGGCTGGTTCTTAAATCAGAGTGTATATAAATATCATCCAAGGAAGTTTTGAAATGCAGATCTCCAGGCCTGTGCCACACAGATTTTGATTCTGCATGTCTGGCAGGGCATGGGGAATGCCAATCCATTAGGCCCTTTCGTGATTCTCATATAAGTAGTTGCTGGATTTTACTGGGTGGGTCACAACCCTACTGAATTTCCAAAGCCAAGTGCAACAGCTATGTGGTCTTAGGAACATTATTCAAATTATCTGACATTTTCCCTTCTAGAAGAATCGTGAAAATCATAATCCCTCTCTTGAGGAACTGACATGAGCATTAAATTATCTAATGTGTATTAAACCCTTAGCACATTACTTGGCACCTAGTACCTAGCACATGCTAACAAATGTCACGGGCTGCTGTTATAAATATTACTGTAACTGTAATGATGAGTAGGTCTTTGGTTACCTCCTCTCAGCCTTAGATCATGTAGTGTGAAGACCCACTCCTTCCTACCCCAGCATGCCTTTTTTCCTTCTGATTCTGTGGGTTCTGTAGTATCTCCCCCTTACTAAGCCTTGCTACCTATTATTTTTCAGTGGGTTCTTGTATATCTCCCTACTCTGTCTCTAAAAGGTTTATCACACCTTTAATCTCATGGAGCCCTTTCTAGAACATAGGTTGGCTTTTTCAAAGAAGAGTTCCCTCAAGGAGCCCGATCAGAAGTGATGGAACTGTCATCAGTGGCACAGACTTGTGTGATACGCACAGGCATGCACCTCACAGCCTCGAGGCCAGGCCTGCTCCCTCGACTCTAGCCAAGGATTCACTTTCACAGCTTCCAGATGTTCCCAGCTTTGCTCCAACCCCACAGCGACCTCACCTAGCATGTGAGCTGGAATATCTCCGGAGACTTCCTAGTAGCCCCAAATCCCAACCTGCCCACTGGGATCTTTCTGTGTCTCGGTGTCGATGGGCTGCTGTTGGTTGCGCTGCCTCAGCAGGGTGCTCAGCAGGGGCTGTGGCCGGTTCCACGGCCCAGGCCTGGAGCGGGCTGGCAGGGAATTCTCCCTCCTGTGCTGCTTCCACGCGTGCCAGCCCGGCTGACCGGGCGTTCTCACCCACACGTGCTCTCTCACTTAGTTCCTCTGTCCTTCGTTGCCACCTGGGCTCTTTCATTCCTCACGTGAAATGCCAGCATCAGTTCCTGGGTTTCATCTTTCTAATAGAATGGCTTTTGCCCAGTTAAACCAGCCCTGCTTAGATAAAGGGTTTTTTTTCCCAGAGCTGAGACTAACTCCTTAGGACTCTGGGTTGGGTTTGGAGACCAAAGCTTCCAGATGGTAGGGTTGCTTCACTTGCTTCTCTTTCCTGGGGGGTATAAGCAGGCTTCTGTCCCCTTTCCATCCTCTACCTCTGTCTTTCCCTCTTAACTCTGGCATTGTTTCCATTGCCTCGCTGCTGTCTCACATGCTTGTGTGCATTTGTTGTCTACTTGTTAGGGCTTCTCTCCCCTTCCTAAGCTGTGAGCTCCCCGAGGACCTTATTTTGATATGTGGCAGGCACTCATTCATTTTGGATGAATCAATGACTAAAGCAAGAAAAAAAGAAAGATTGGACATCCCTGTGTTCCTTGGCTAAATGCCATATTTAATATCTTCCTCAATATTCCAATATCCATTTCCTACAGGGATTTTGTGCAAATAGTAGCCCAGAATGAGCTGGGAGGGTACCAGAGCCTTCTCAGTAGTTATACAAACTCTACCCTAACAGCAAGAACAGTGTGTTCTCAGGCAAATCAGATGTGATTGCAGGGACATCAATAAACATATTGAACCCTCAGAATAATTTGCCAACCTTTCTAGAAGTAAAAAAAAAAAACAACTTTCAACTCAGAGTAAAGGAAAACCTGATCAGGAAGAAACGTTAGCTTGAATTTCCACTGAAGTATGAGAGATGGAGAGCAGCTTGGGCAGTGGGATGTCTTGGAAAACCAGGTTTTCAGGGCTCGTGAACAGAAGAGCAGAGGTCAGTGTGTTGTAAGCTGGGCTGAAGAGGTGCGCCAGGTGAGCGGATGTCTCCCTGCACTTGATGTGCAGCCTGTGCACAGGAACGTCCCTTGCATGAGCCTGCAGACTCAAGTCTGAATTTATGTCCTAGGCAAGCAAGACGCCCACAGGCGGACAGTGGCTTGAGCCCAGAAGCTTGCACGGGCACAGGCCCTGCCTGGGAAGTGGGGCAAAGGGGAGCCTTGGACACTGGTCTCGAGGACCCAAGGGATGTTGCCGGGCTAAGCTGCAGGGAAGGGCGAGGGCTGAGAGCAGCCCCACCGCGGAAAGGGCAGCCATGGTGGTGCTGGGCTGTCTCGAGCGACAGAGCCCAGGCGCTGGGGAGGCAGGGGGACTGCTCCCCAAGGCCTTGGGTGGAGGGCTCAGTTAATGGGGCGCCTGTGGCTTTGCCTGTGGGTGGAGAGAGAGAGCTGTGAAAGGCACCCAGCTCATTTGGACAAATAAGCTTCTTTCTGAGGCTCCTTGTGTGTTCTTCCTCCCCGTGTCCCCTCCAGCAGGACCTGCCTCCCCTGGCTGAACCTCCTCCTTGCTCCATGGTGACCGTGCGCAGTCCTGAGAACAGAGAGCACTTGGTGCAGGCTCTGTGGTCCTTCTTTCCCGATCTCTCCTCAGCCCTAGGGTGCACCCACGGCACTTCTCCAGGCGTGAGAGAAGTCACCTGAAAACGTTTAGCCGGGCACAGCGGCTGTGCAAAACTCCAAGGTGGTTTTCGCGCCTGGGGAGGCGTATTTGCTATGTATGCAGCTCCGTGTTTCACAAGACAGCGGGGCAGCGCAGAGCGGGGCCTCATCGCTTTTGTCCTTTGCCTCTCCCACACTCACAGCCTGGCGGCGGCTCTCACTTTAAAGTTAGAGAACATTCCAGCCCTTGCCCGTTGGTGTGACTGCTGACACGCCTCATGAACCATTCACAAAACAAGACCATTCCAGCCCGAGTTTCTTCCCTTCCTCCTCCTCAGGGTTTTCTTCCCCTGCTCTGTTCTGCCCCTCCGCCTTCTGCTTAACCCTGGGGGCCTCACTTACCGACCCATCGCAGCCTGGCGTGAGTCATGCGGACACAGCTCCGCTGGGCTTCCCACGAAACCGCGGCCCCCTCCTCCGCTCGTCTTCTCTGGTTGTGATGCCTGTCCTTCCGTGTCACCTCCAGCTGTTCCCTCCCCACGCCCTCTGTTTTCAGTATTTGAAGCCCTTTCAGCAAAGTCACCCGTCAGCTATGTCCCCTTGCCCCAAATATATAGGGCCTGGGAAGGCTGTGTTGCCACGGAATGTTCCAAGTTCTTCCTTGGCCCACATACACAGCTGTGAGTTTTAGAGAATGGCCACAGTCCTGGGACGAGAGGTGAGGACCACAGCGGGAGCCTCTTCCTTTAACCAGCTGCTCGCTCGGTGCAGAAGGGCTCTGCGGACTGGGCGCGCGAGCACGCGGACTGGGCGCGGAGCCGGCTCGAGCACGTTCTTGCTGCCGGTCCAGCTGAGCCCGAGCTGCCCATCCACCCGCCCGTCCACCTGATAAGCAGTGAGCACCTACTACGTGCTAGGCCTTGTTTTAACCACTGAAGACTTGGAGGTGACGAAGCCCGTGAGTTTCTGTCGTCACGGAACTGACATACTAATGAACTTGAAATAAAATAATAAGAGAACCTACCTTCTGGGTTGTTGTCAGGATTAGAAGGTAAAATATGCAAAGCATCTGTCAGGTGGAGCCACATGAAACTGCAAGTGTTGTAGGTCAAAGATGTTTGAATGCCAGTCGTTTCACGTGGCTCAAGCCAACAGCACGTGTCTAGCACACAGTAGGGCTGCACCGAAGGGGCAAGAAATGAACGTCTCACACACAAAAGGCTTACGTGCTCTGCGATGAGAATGGAATGGTCTTCCAAATGTCTAGCTCATTTGATGGAAAATGCAGTTTAAATCAGGTATTATTTACAACCCATGTTTTTTTATTAAGTGTTACAAGCCCATGAAATCTTGAGAAGCAGCTGACAGGAAGTAGCTTGTTGAGTTTTACCCTGTGTTTTAAATGCTCCCGTCTGCCAGACCATGTGACCAATATTTCAAAATATTCTGATCCTTTTCTTGAGTAAATCAGCAGAGCTTAAAACAGACTTTGCATTACTCAAAGCATCCGTAGGGGACGGGTGGGTGAGGAAGACCTTGCATTAAACATTTACGTCTCACTGCTGAGTCACAAACGCAACCCGGCTTTACTAAAACCTCCCCAAATGGTTGAAATAAATTTCATACAATGAGTCTATTTATCCCCCCCTCCAGAAAATATACAAAAGCAGGTGTCTAGACTTCCTGGTGTGTAAAAAAAACACAAAACACCCAAACTCAGTTTTTAATGTTTACTTGTTTTCAGGTGCAGTTAGGGTTATTAAGAAAACATTGACGAAGTTTCCCAGGGATTCACGTCGCTGCGGTATTTGACTCTGCGAGACTTTTAAGGCAGTCAGCAACCGCCTCTCCTGACTCAGTGCTGGAGCGCACGGGCCTTCTCGCCAGAGGAGCTGGCTTTGAATCTGGACTCTCCCACTTTCCAGGAGTGTGACCTTGGGCAAGTTCTTTTATCTCTGAGCCCCAGTTTCTTCATTTGTTAATTGAACATAATGATGGCACCTACTCCCAGGGTTGTTTTGAAGAACAGGTGAGAGTGCATGAAAAATACTTATTGAAGTGTTGGGCACATAGTGAGCAATGTTGTTACCGTTCACATGGATACTATGATCAGTGATACTGATGTTGTTATTATTTTGAGGATTTCCAGCTCCCACCTCTCATAAAGACTCAAAAGGTATATAATTTCTTTGTGAGAATTAGTCTCCTTTTGTTTGGCCAAGGTTTATTCTCCGCCTTTTCTACTCAGCTCATGCCCCTGTGGACTGGATCACTTCTGGCTTCCAGCTGGACAGTGAGATGCACCATGGCATGAAGTGGGAGTCTGAGAGATCCTGAGAGCGTTTCTGGGTGAGATGATTTTTAGAAAGACATTTTGTACGTAAGACCTCTGTCACATAGCTTAGAAAGTACTTCTGATATAATCCCTCTAACCTGTATTATGCAGAAGATACAAGAGGAGAAATCTCTTAAGATCATAAAAAACCAAATTCAGCTTCCTACCTGCCTTCTTGAGAGATGGCCATTACTTACTATGGGGTCTTACAAGAAACAGTGATTATTTGATAGCAGTTATTTAAATATTTATCGGGTATCACATACTGGGTGCTGTTCCTTTACCCGTACCTTGGACTCTTACCTCAGGATCAATAGAAATGGAAAGGTCTTTCTAAAAAAACCAATAACGTATTTTTGTCAGAAAAAATGGGTTCTAGATACGTCAGAGCACGTCAAAGGCGCTTTCCTTTGCTTGGCGCGTGTTAGGGGCTGGGTGGTTGTGAGGCCCTTTGGCCCTGCGTTGGAAGCGCCCTCTTAGAAACGCGGCGCTCCCGCCCCTTCCACCCCGCCTCTCGCCTCACTAGAGGCATCTGCCTGAGCGTGCCCATCGCTGGAAAGGATCCACAAGCGCTTCTCTGAGAGTCTTAATTTCTACCAGTGTTGGCGCTGTCCTTAGGAACTTACCCCACTGCCTCTCTTTCCTGCATGGGCCTCCTGGACCCAAGCAGAAGCAGGATTCATCTTAGGGCCTGTTTGTTATTAAAGAAAAATATGTAGTAGAAATAACTGTACTTGTTATTTCTTGTCTAGGGTATGTCCAGAAAGTTCATTTTTTGCTCCCTGGCCAAGAGAAGTGCTGAATCTTGGAGGTTCAGGATATTATGACCAGGAGAGTTTTGTCCTGTTTATTTTATTTATGTTATTTATTTAGAGACAGGATCTCACTCTGTCACCCAGGCTGGAGTGCAGTGGCATGATCACAGCTCACTGCAACCTCAAACTCCTGGGCCCAGGTGATCCTCCTGCCTCGGCCTCCTAAGTAGCTAGCACTTCAGGCATGCATTACCACACTGGCTATTTTTGTTGTTGTTGTTGTTGTTTTTGTAGAGAGAGTAGGTCTTGCTTATCTTGCTTATGAGGCTGGTCTCTAACTCCTCGACTCAAGCAACCCTCCCACCCTAGCCTCCCAGAGTGATTACAAGTGTGAGCTACTGTGATTATAAGTGTGAGCTACTGAGCCTGGCCCAGACATATGCTTCTGAGTGATAGTTTATGGTGCTTATAAGAATTGGTGACATCTGAGGTTATTCACCTCATTGGATTTGAAAGGTCTACTTACTAGGCAGTGAGAAATTCCTAAGAATTTCAAAAGAATGTATCTCTTGATCAATATTTTTATTAACCATCTTCTCTTTCACTGGATATGTGATAATGAACAGCACAGATACAATTTCTGCTTTTGAGGAGGTTAGATATTAGAGCTGTGCTATCTAATATGGTAGTCACTAACCACAGGTGGCTATTTAAATTTAAAATAATCCAAATTAAATTTAAAATTCCACTTCTTAATCATACTAGCTCTCCTTCAAGTACTCAATAGCCAAAAGTAGCTAGTGGCTAATTGTGGATAATCCAGAAATTGAACATCTCCATCATTGCAAAAGTTCGATTGGACAATGCTAATTTGGAAGGATATACAGATATGTAAATATCAATTACAAAAGAGTATATTGAATGCTGTAATGAGAAAAATATCAGCAGTGGTGGGAGCCCATATGGTCACGATTATATTTGGACTACCTTGGTAGCAAATGATAAAAAACCAATGCTATTAGATATTTATTGACACAGTAATGCTGTTTAACAAAACACTGCAAAATTCAATGGCTTAAAATAATAAGCATTTATTTAGCTCATGAATCTGTGGGTCAGAAATTTATACTGGGCTTGGCTGGGTGATTCTTAACTGAACTCATTTACATGTCTTAAGGTCAGCTGGTTGTTGGCTGGGCCACATTGGCAACTGAGCCTTGCACCTCTCATCCTCTAACAGGCTAGCTCTGGCATGTTCCCATAGCAACCACAGAATGAGAAAGTTCTGTCATGTAAACATCTTCCAAGCCTGTTTGTGCTGGCTAACATCCTAGTGGCTAAGGCAAGTCACAAGGCCAGCCCAGATTCAAGGGGAGAAGAAATATACTTTGTCTCTTTACTTAGAGAAACTGAAAATTCACAAGACAAAGGCATGCATATAAGGAGAGCAGAATTAGAGTTAGTAATGAATTAGTCTACCATACCACTTCAAACTGGCTTTATTTGGGAAGATTATTTACTGGCTTATGGAAGTCAGAAGACTAAGAGTAGTCTAGCTTCACCTACAACAGGGTGCTCCAATAAAGTGGTGAGTAATCTGTCATAATTCCTCAGCTCTGTTTACCACTGTGTTGGCTTCTCTCTAAGTAATCTATCCTCAGCTGGTGGTAAAGATGGCCCCAGACAATTCTACACTCATCCCACTAGCTTCACAACTCAGCAGAAAAAGTCCTGGCATTGATTTCATGGGTCTGGGGTGGCTCACGTGCCCATAAATGAATGAGTCCCCGCAGCCTTGGGGAGTAAAGGCTCCCACAGGCCAGATGTGTGCACATCCATGAGCCTGAGAGGGGGAGCGATAAATGGAGATCAGGCGAGAGATGGTTCTCCCAAGGGGAATTGGCATGCTCTTTCCAGAAAGGCCGTTAGAGACACCAGGATGGAAATGACAGAATTCCACCCCGGGCAGATGCCGGGAGGGGCTGTGTGTGCTCCATGCCAGGATGCTGCCAGTGAGGAAATACGGAGCTGAGAGCAGACACAAGACCCTGGAAGATCTGAAAGAAGTTTAGTCTGCAGTAGCGAATGATAAATTCATGGTAAAGTTTGAGGGAAGAAAGAAATTAAAAAAGAGTAGAATAAAGGAGAAAAAAGACAATAGAAAGTGGTAAGGACAGAAAACAAGTAAGAGAAAGAAGAGACGTGGGGATGGGGAGGCTCTGAATTGCTTGTCATGATATTTTGGCTCTAGCCTTCCACTTTCTCCAGGCCAGGACTGTTACCAGACTCTAGCAAGTCTTGCCATTGATTTCCTCAACTCTGTCATAAACACTAAAATAGCTGTCCTGTCTGTCACGTACGGCTGCCATTTGAATGATCTAAGCAATATGAATGCCCTTGGAAACATCATGCAAGTGAAGCGCGGGATTGTTACTGGCTTCCAAATAAGACCCTACGGACAGCACTGTACCCCCAACCCATGAGAGTCCTTCACTGCTTATAACGGAATTGAGTCTGAGAAGACATTAAAAGTAGGTTTCAGAAAATAAAGAGAGGTTCAGTCCAGCCAATGAAATGCTAAGCTATTCTACTTTGTTTTTAATTGACCAAGGATTTATGATTCTGAGCAGTCTTAGATTCCTCTGGGATGACTGAGTCTGTCTGTCCCTCCCCTCCACCCATGCAGGTACATTCTGGATGGGTCTTTAATTACTTGGGGCTTAACACATAAACATATATAAGGAAATAGTGATAAAATCAAAGTAAAAATAGGGATTGTGACCAAGAAAAATATGAAGAGACCTATGATTATGATTAAGAGTATCAGAGGCGATGAATTCCTCAAGGATAGGGAAGGTACCTTTTTCAGCTCAATTCCTAGGCAGAACTTGGTGCCATGTGGGAATTGAGAATTTAATTCTGAATGAAAAATAAAAATAACTGCAATCTGTCAAATACCTCCTCCATCCCAGGTATTTTGCATGTATCATTTTTCTGATTATTGTTTCTAATCTTTCATTTAGGGAAATTTTCAATTGTGCGAGAATGTTGAAAACATAGCTATAGTGATCAATATATACTCACCAGCTGGAATAATCAACCTTTAACAGTGGCCATGTTTACTTTATCTGTTTATGTTACATGTGTCATTTTAAATCATTACAATAATTTATTGTGAGGCATAGACTATTATTCCCATTTTACACATGGAGAAACAGAAGCTTAGCAAAGAGTAGTTCACACTGCTGTAAGTTGTGTAAGCGGGACTTGAACACGTTTTTCTGACTCCCTGATCCATGCACTGTCCGTGTACAATATTGCCTCTTGCTAAATGACCAAACCTGGATTCTACCTCCAGCCAGCAGTCCTTTGCTACACTCGTCACCTGGCTGCAATCCTGCCTTCCTTTTCCTTTTATAGTCCATACACATCTTTTCAGAAGAGAAATCTGGGGACTGCGACGCTGCGCAGTGCAGCAAGGCTGCCACGCCACACCACCCTCTAACAGCAGTGTCATGACGCTGGGCTGCCCGCAAGCTGGCTTCAACCTGAAGGCGATGTCCCTGTCTCCTGGGTGTCTGGCACACAGCAGGTCATCGTCAATGTTGGTACAATGAAATGAACAAATCGGGACACAGACCGGACCGCGGGGCACCCAGACAGTCCATGCTTCAGTCTCCACTGCATGTGCGTTGACCTCCTTCTGTGTCCCAGGCTCCATGGCACGTGCCCTACCATCCGAATTCAGACCTTAGATCGGGTGTCACCCTCACTTCACCTCATCATGTAGCTCTTTCATCTTCCTTATTTTTGTCACAACTTGATATAATATATTTTTTGTCTACTTGTTCATTTTATACTCCCCTACGCCCAGAATAAAGTGGTGCAGGGGCAGGAACAGAAACTTCCTCTGTCTATTCCAAACACTTGGAGCAGCTTCCAGAAAAAATGTACGCTCGTAAATATTTGTTGAATGATCAATTGGATTATTTAGATTTTCTCTAGACCTGTAATATGGATCCTAGAGTCTTTTACTAAGCATTATTATATGCTAGGTACTATACATTTATGCATTTACTGTATCTACATACTAAGCTAATTTAGATAAATTTAGCTATTCAATTTATATCTTAGAATACCTGTATGAAGGTAGGAATTATTATTATTTACATTTTATAGTTGAGAAAAATGAGGCAGAGAGGATAAGTAGCCCAATCAAAGTCACCCAGTTAATAAATACTGGCAGTGAGTCTTAACACCAGGTCTGCCTCCAAAGCCACCATGTTCTGGTCTTTGTCTTCTGTTCCCGAAAGCTCTTTGCCATGCAAGGCACGCATGGCCAGTGGGATCCACGGGAGCTTCCACTGGATGGTTGTGGGCTGCCGTCTTTCCTGCTGCAGGAGAAAAGGGCTGAGAGGACATCCCATTTGTGATCCTTCTCAGATTTCTCTGAGAGAGGCCCAGACCATGGGGGCAGAATATTGAGGAGAGCAAAGGGCAGGGCACTAAGTCAGCTAAAGGCGGGGCTGTGGGAAGGTTCCCAGGTGCCACATGAAGAGAGAACCCTGGAGCAGCTACATAGCTTGGATTAGACTCCGCCGTGTTCTTCCTATGGCCCTGGGCCAGCGTCCCCACACAGCTAGCTGAAGTTTCCTCACATGCAGTTTAATAACCCCTAGTCCATATTAATCATTCAATATCAGTTCTTATTTTCAGTGTTCATGCATTTTAGCTATTGATGCTATTAATGTTATAGCTACCAATATTAATAAGGTGCATTAGTCAGGAGATAAAATTATATTCTCATCTCAGCTCTGGGACCCTGTGTCAACACTTAACCTCTCCAAGCTTCATCTGGGCGTACAGGCAGCAGCCACGTGTGCCTTCCTTGCAGGCTCAATGCTGGAAGGAGCCGAAGGTGTTTAGCTGAGGGCTGAGAGCCATAGGAATGGAGACGCCATCAGTGTGACTGTGGTTGGTGAGTGAGCCAGATAAGGCAATGGCGGGCAGGGGCTTTGCCAAGGCAGCCATGCCCTGGGCTGCTGCCGGAGCTGTGGCAGGTGGTCCTGTGTCAGAGAGCATCACATGAGAGGAGTGGCTTTAATTCTGTGACCACCAGTAGAACCAGCTGGTCTGAGAGGCTGCCTGCTGGACACCGATTATTACATATTTCTGTTCTGGCAGGCCCAGGCCTGGTTTGATAAGGCAGATGACAGATAAACCTTTTGGACAGATTCTGAAATAGCTCCCCATTGGGAAGATGCCATGGAGTATTGCCGGCACCAATGCTACAGAATTTTTAAAGAAACGTCCCGTGTACCTCATGTTCAAAATAGTAATTGAAATGTATGCTGTTTATTACACTCGCATATGTTTGTAATCAAGGTACAACTCTAGTGGATGAGAAGCAAAAAGCTATAATTTGCTGCTTAGCATCATAGCTGTCGTACATTCGCTTAAATAGCTTTATTTATCTTCTTCTCCATAAAGAACCTTCCATATTGCAAATTTATTGAATGGTTAATGGCCTAAAAGTATGGGGTTCATTACAGAGCGATGTATTTATTGCAGTGTTAATTAAATAAAAGCATTGTAATCTTTCCAAATTGGATAATTATGTTCATTTAAACATTTTAAACAGAAAAATCTTTTATATACTAATTGGGTTGCATAATGAAAAGCATGTGTAATGGAAATTTAAATCAAAACAAATACTGAAATAATTTGAACAATTTTTTTAACAATATAAAATGTCTACCTCTGTCTTTATTAGAGATCCTCTAACGACCAGCTCGTTTCCAGAACCCATGACCTTGGAGCAGGGTATATGGTTTCGGAGCCCACTGGCCACCCTCACATGCCAGCTGGCCAACCCTTGGACATCAAAGTTCTGGTTGGCCACCAGCCGCAGCCCCTGACACTCTGGCTGCGGGCCTGGTGCCTGACAGGCTGGCTGGGGGCCTGCAGGCTGGCTGACAGCCTTTTCTGCAGAGACTGATGAATGGTTTCTGGCAACGGCCGGCTACGTTCTGCCTGCCTGTGAGCACAGTGCCCCATCTGAAAACATGCACTGTCTCTCCCAGCTTGCCCGGCGTGGGGTCTCAGATGTGCCCCAGTGCCCCGGACTTTTTACACCCGAGAAGGGTCTTTGTTTGTTCTTGGAATTCCCACCCACTCTCCATCCCTGTCAGGCTGTGAGGGGTCGGTGACAAAACGGTGCCGTGGGCAGCATGAAGGGATCAGCTTTATGGGTGCACTCCAGTAAGACTCTTCACTGCCTGTTTTTGTGGCTCCATCCTGTGCTTCAGTTATCGAGGGCTAAATCTGGATGTAACATTGGGACGGTGGGAGAAGGCATGGAGGCAGAAAAACAGGTACATCTTTCAACTAGAGGCTCATTTCCTGGTTGCACAGAAGGGTTTGTGTGGGATTCTTGGTTTATCCCATCTTAGTCTCTTGTGTTCGAGCGGTCTTTAGTTTAGCTAGACTCCATGAGCACTGTATCTTAGATGCACAGCAAAAGGCAGGAGTGTTGCCTTCCATTTTCTGACACCCAGAATTTACTGGGATTATCAGGAGGCTTAAGAAGCAACCACTGTACTAAAATCTTCAATTATTAAAAGGTAGCAACAGTAAGTTGCTTTGGAAGCAAATTCCTGCTTGCCTTATCCTCAGGGTGAAGTTTTAGAAACAAGAGTATCTAATCATAATCCTCATGCCGACTAAATATAGTAATAAAAAAAAGCTTATGGTGGCATAAATGCAATATATATATATATATATGTATGTGTATATATATATATATATATATATATATATATATATTCTGATTAAGCACATGATTCAGGCACATTTTTCCTCTCTTCCATTCATGAAAACTTGCCAGGAGGGTCACTCAAACCATAGGGATTTGAAATAGATCCCAGAAGAATGGAGAAAAATTCATAAGATTGGTCCACTATGCTTAAGGTTTTAGTTCATAAAAGACAGGTGAATACCCAACAAGATAGGTGTATCCCCATCTCAGTCAAAACTTGGACAAGAGAGTCTCGGCTGGATTCTGTACCAGAAGAGTCTAGTCCCTAGCCTTAACTATATCTACAGATGGGATGAAAAGGAGCCAAGTTAGCATGCCCCCTCATCCTTCCTTCCCAAGAAAGGCCCGTCCACGTTCTAACTTGCAGAGTAACTTGGGGGGATGGGATGGGATCAATGTCATTGATTGGTGAGGGCTCCACCCTTTGACTGCCAATGCATCTTACAGACCAACTGCTATGTTTCAGGTTCACTTTGCGTTTAACTTCTTCTCATATATTTTGTTCGTAGTCCCAACTATCATTGAATGGTACTATTTTACAAAATGTGGTAGAGAGCCTACTCTAAGTTGAGGATGGTTTAGAGAGAAGGTCCTGAGATATTTATTATTAGTCTGCCCCATCTTTTTTCCCTAGTAGCATCCCAATTTCAGCTATGAAGTTATACCTGGAATTTGAAGAGAAATCTCCCAGGAGCTTCAGGAATTTTTGAGAACTAAAACCATTAAAAATAAAAATGACAGCAGCAACAACTTACCTGAGATCAGATAGCTGGTTAATAATAGAACTGGAATTTGCAGAGTTTACACTCTTAACTCCTATTCGACACCCGTTCTATATCATACTATTATAGTTATTTGCACACTAACCCTATTTGGAATTTATTGTTGATGCAGCTGCTGCTAATAGGAACAGTATCTCATGGACCTACAGTGCATCATGCTCTTCAAATTCTGACACACATTATCTCATGGTGGCCTCAGAGCAATCCAGGAGGGCTGATCTTGGTGTTCCCATTAATGGACAGGTACACTAAGACTTGGGGAAGCAACTGAATTTATTCCCAAGTCATGTAACCAATATGTGGTAGATTCAAATCTGGACCTGAGATTCATAATTTTCCCCTCTGTTTCCTAAAGGGGAGAATTGGTTGATTTAGTGAAAATGAAACTTCTGCTGGGAAAATTCACTGATCACAGCTATCTAAGAAGAGGTTGTTTTTTCATTCAAACAGAATGGGAGCCTGGATCACTGCACTCAGTATTGTCAGAGCCAGGGCACCCCTCCTCTAACGTGAATGTTTGGAACAGGACTGTGTAGTTTTGAGAAGCAATGTATGTGCTGGTTCCTTATGGCAGCAGCTGTGTTCAGTGTGTACGCTGGGGCAGAGGTTTGAGGGCATCTGTTTAATCATTTGCTCATCCACTCAACACATTAATTGAGCTCTTACTAAGTGCCAGGTACTCTTTAAGGTGGTGAGGACATCGTGGTGAACCAGATAGGAAAAGAGTGACACCTGGCCTTTTGAAGCTCACGTCTCAGTGGGGGGGAGGCAGACTCAACCAAGCCTCCTGGATAAAGGCCATTACGAAAACTAAGCAAAAGGAATTCGAGCCTGTCCCCTTAGTGAGTCTGCTCCAGCACAGATGCATTGCCCATCTTTCACTCTCAGTGTTTCCATCTAGAAAATGGAAATAGGAGCCCGGCTTAGTTCCAGTGTGTGTGTTGTCTTTGCACAAGGCAATGTGTTGGATTCTAGGGATAAGAATGTGAATAAGACAGACAAGATTCCTGCATACCTGAACTAATAAGCTTGAATGGAAATAAGTGAATAAAGAAAAATAATTACAAAATGTGTTAAATGTGTGGAATAGGAGGCAGCAAACTTTTTAAGTACAAGGCCAGATAATAAATTTTTTGACTTTGCAGGCCACAGGATCCCTGTCACAACTGCTCAACTCTGCCATTGTAGGGAGAAAGAAGCCACAGACTATGTGTAAATGAAGTTGTATAACAACTATGTTCAAATAAAACTTCATTCACAAAAGCAGGTGGCTGACCAGATTTGACCCTTGGGCCATAATTTGCCCCCCTCTTCCCCAAAAGATAAGGTGGTAACTACTCAAAAGAGCTTGGAGGGAAGCGGAGAGCTAAGAGAAGAGGTCTTGGTCATGGGAAGGAGCATTCCAGGCAGAGAACTGCAGAGACAAAGACCCTGTGGTGGGAAAGAGAACAAGGCCAAGGAAATGGCTGGAGGTTTAGAGATAGGTGAACCAAGAGGCAGGAGAAGAAGAGAGGTGTGAAGTGGGCTGATGAGGTGGGCAAAGGCCTAAGAATGGACATTTTATAGGCCACCCATCAAAGACAGAGGCCTCTCGCCTGTCTACTTAGATTGGGAAATGGGTCTGGGCGGCTCCTTCTACAGTTGGGTCCCGTAGACCCAAAGAACGTTCTGTCCAGCTGTGTTGGAGGGGGCATGTCCTTTTTTGGGGGGGGGTGCTGATAAGGAAGAATATGGCCCAGGGAGAACTGGATGGTGCTGATTTTACCCATAAATTCTCATAGAACCCCAATCAGTGTTTGGGGCCCAGGCTATTTTCCATGACTGCTTGTTATTTAGAGCTGATCATTGTGCTCAGCTATTATTACCCAGCATGGGGAAATCTCAGGCGTTCCCAAGTTCAACTCAGATAAACAGTTTGATGTTTGGTTGCTTAACCTTCCCTCATCAGCCAACGCGGCACTCCTACCTCTCTACCTTCCCTAGAGGCTGCGGGGGAGTAGTTGAGGCAGGACCGTGAGGAGATCAGTTGCTTCTTTCTATGGAGCTAAGTCTTTAAGATAGGGGTCGCCATAGAGGATAAGGAAATTGATAGGCAACAGAGAGAAATAAAAGAATACATAGAGACTAAGGTATAGTTTTATATATATAAAAAGATCAGACATAACACAGCGGGGTATTTAGGAGACTGGTGTATCTTTATAAACGCCAGTAATATGGTTAGATTTATATAGGTTTTTATAATTATCAACATCAATTACTAGTTGTCAGGGTAACATATTTGCATATCAGGGAATGCAGTTGCTAGGGGATACAGGTAGTGAGTTGGGGTCAAAAGTCCTCTCAAGGGGCTTTTAATCTATCTAGGTGAACAAATAGGTACAAAGTCTTTTAGGGCTAATTTTTAAGTTTTAAGAGATAGTTGTCAATTAAAAAAGGTATAACAAAAGAGATATAGTGACTTTATATTTTTTTGATTAGTTATGGTGGACTTAAAGGCAGACAGGAGAGAGCAGGAAGCCCATCTCTATAAAACAGGTTGTTTATAACCATCAGGGCACATCTCTGGGCAAAGTGCACTCATTATCTTTGGCTCTTATTTTGTGGGTTATATTTGTCTTGTCTTGTCTTTTAAGACATAGGGAAGCTTATAGATTTTGAGATACTGGGAAGACTTTTTGGAAAACATCCCCACTGGAGATTTGAGAATTCTTTTTTTTTTTTTTTTTTTTTTTTGAGACAGAGTCTCGCTTTATTGCCCAGGCTAGAGTGAGTGCCGTGGCGTCAGCCTAGCTCACAGCAACCTCAAACTCCTGGGCTCAAGCGATCCTCCTGCCTCAGCCTCCCAAGTAGCTGGGACTACAGGCATTCGCCACCATGCCCGGCTAATTTTTTGTATATATATTAGTTGGCCAATTAATTTCTTTCTATTTATAGTAGAGACGGGGTCTCGCTCTTGCTCAGGCTGGTTTCGAACTCCTGACCTCGAGCAATCCGCCCGCCTCGGCCTCCCAGAGAGCTAGGATTACAGGCGTGAGCCACCGTGCCCGGCCCTTGAGAATTCTTTTATGATAGCAGCCTCTAATAAGTGAACCATTGAGTCTATACATTTTTTTGGGGCAAAACTCTGCAAACTCCTGTTTCTGTCTTTAACATAGTAATATTGGGTTATACAATAGAATAATGATCTTATGAGCCATGTTTCATTAATTCCTCAATCATATTTTCCCAACAAGAGGCCAAGTCCTGAGCTGCAAATCCTTGGCCTCAGGACGTTTGTGTGGCAATTCTAGTTCTACTGAGCAGCTGCCATGGCTTCCTCCGCACAGCTGACCTTTGGTGTTTCTCTGAGACCCACATGGCTTGGCCCCCACTTGGCCCCCAATGCCCAGGTTGCTCTTCATCAGACAGCTTCACACTGTGGGAGAATATTTCTAACCACTGGGTCGCTGGAAAGGAAGCTGTCAGAGCAACATAAAAGCTTTCAGACCCTCTGAGAACTTCATTATCCTCCCTGGGCACCAGCAAGATCTTGCGTGCCTTCCTGCCCTTTCTGAGACTTCAGGGGACAGTGGGGATGTGCTTGGCAGACACTTCCCAACCTCACATGTCCTATGTCCGTGACATCTGTCTTATGTTGCCTGGGTATATTTTTTCTGGATTGGATAAAATTTTGAACAAAGATTTCTGTTTTTATTTCCGGAAATTTTGTGCGTCACTGTAAATCATATGTAATTATGTGTATAAGAACCAAAAAAAGAAATATTTGGGTTGGAACTCGGATGCTTTGATTTGGCTACTTTAACCAGTTAGGTCCAAGTGAATGGAGTCATTTTCAATATCCCCCAAAAGACAGTGAAAGAATAGTAATAGAGCTTCCCTACGGGGATTGGGTGTGAGAGTAAGGCTCATTAAGGAGGCAGACTAATTATCTTTAATGAGTGGATTGGTCCATGGCAACACAATACAGAAATCTTCTCATCTTTGATAAAACAACAGAAGTAGCTGTTGCATGTGTGTGTAAGAATGTTCTGAGTCAGCTTTTAAGTTGTTTGCAAGGAGATACCCCACAAAACAGGCAGGTGATAACTGAGAGGCAGCTAGATTCAGACTAGTGGGAGGGTGTTTTCTGCAGAAGACGCAACCCCTAGCCCATAGAAGTTGGATTTTTGCTATTGACAAGACTAGTTACTAGCTTACTGCTCTACTACGGTTAAAACCATCTCAGTGCTTATCCAGTGTAGGTAAAGAAAAGTTCTTCTGAAGCTCCTCTTGGTTAGAAGTCTTGGCTGCTAGCAACATAAACTGGTTTGACTAATGGAAGCATTGGGAAGCTATCAGGGTGCTCACAGAGGGAGGAATGGGAAGCTGGAAAGTGGGCAGACACCAAGGGCTGGTGTCAGGGCCGAGAAGACAGGAGCAGGAAGGGAAGAAGCAAAGTCCATTCAGGCCAGTCTGATCAGACAGTGATGCCAACACTCCGGGGCTTGAGCTCTCATTTTGGAGCTCTGAGACTAAGATTGAAAGGCCCTGGAGAAGCCCCGTCCTGTCTAGGCCAGATCTGATCTGGGAAAGGTGTATCTGGCTCTGACCCTCCGACTTCTACAGAGGAAGGCAGTACAGGAATTACACTCCCTTCGCGGTCCATAATGGCGTCTGGGAAGAGGTTACTTCCCAATATGGCATTAGGGAGGCATTAGGCATTAGGGAATGCAATGCCATATTACATTCCCAATATGGCAATATGGCATAATCAGGGCATTTATAAATTAGGGAGCAAAAGGATGGTGAGAGAGAGAAGGAGAGAGGCCTTTTGTACAGTCCTTTCTGTAAAGATAAAAGCTCCTAGGTAGATGTTTTCTTGACTCAACACCTCCCATCTCTACCAGAATAGATTCAAAGTTCAAAGTTTCATAATTCCAGTGGTGGCAGTAGGGATTAGGAAATTGAAAGGAGAGACTGGGGAACAAAGACAATAATGGTTTGGTCACATTAAACCCTCAGAAGTTAATGCATTTCATGCTAATATAACTAGTGTTTTCACACTTAATTGTGTGTTTTCATGGTTCTCTCTGGTCCACATGAATGAATGAATACGTGATTTCATGTGATTCGTTCACTTCTTATTTTATTTTCTGTGAAACATCTACTGACTACTGGCTTTGTGAAAGGCAACCCTCTAATACTCTTGGAAAGGGGCCACTGAGAATCCATGAGCTCACTCCTAGAAGGACATGATGTCTCCAGTCATCTATAATAAAAGGCAGTGCAAGAAAAGGAAAAAGGATGGAAGTAGAGGAGAGTTCATGCCCACTTACAGAAAAGCAAGAAGGCTGCCCAGGGGCAGTAGGATTTGAATCAGGCTTTGGAGGATAAATGAATGTGCCCTAAAATCTAGGGAGTTCCAGACATAACGCTGCGCTGCGGTGGTGGGGATGGAGGGGGGCGTGTGTGCGGCTTCGCGTGGGAAGGTCCACGCGTGCATTCTGTGGGCGTCACAGTGAAAACTTTAACAACTGGCACTTCAGTTAGGACTTTCACTAGCCAGTTCAGCATACGGATGTGTAACAACTAAACACCAGCCCTACCTACGGTTGAGAGTGGACTCTCTCTTGTACATGGTTAGCTTGGCCAAATGGAGCCATGCCCACTCAGATCAATTCCAGCCATCAGCCATCATTTTCTCCAGTTGCATTGCACCTTGGTGTGGGATGGGAAATGGGAATCTGATGTTTCCTGTTTCTCTCCTGGTTCCCCAGTGCATCTCCTGGCGTAAGCATCTGCCTGTACTGAGGGCAAATCTGCTATTTAAAAGCTCATATTGTTTGAACAACATGGCCCTTATAGTCAAGCCAGCTACTTCCAGGTGCTCCACTCTGGGCAGAAACCCCTTTCCTCACTGGCGGAAGGGCTTGCTGTGCTGCGCTTGCTGACAGAGGCATTTGTGTGCACTCTACTCCATGGGCAGTTTCAGGGGTTTGCAGGGAAGAGTAAACTCTTGATTAATTTTGTCTTGCTGACTTTAGAACCAAACCCCATACTGTGGGCTTTATAGCACACGGTCAGATGCAAGCATTCAGTAGAATAACAACAGGTCATGTGTACGTACTAGGAACAGTCTCCAATTTATGTCCCCTCAGTGGACAGTAGCCCTTGGCTGTCAGCCATTCTGGGCTTTCCGGCCACAGGTAGGTGCAATCACATGGCTTTCCCTTTTGTCTCTTCACTCTTCACCCTCTGGAGCCCACCGTCACCTTCATCCAGCTCTCCTCCCATGTGAGCGCCCCCACCTCGTCAAGCTGCTGGTGGGCAGTGAGGAGGAGCTGGCCTCCACAGCTGCCGCAGCCTCCGGCCTCCACCCTTGTATCTCGCAGCCTCCTCCTCAAAGTCTGCATCCCATCCACTGAGTGGGGCATTTCCGATCTCCTTGATGGCGATATTCACGTCAGTACAAGATATTAAAACGTTGGTCAAGAGCTCTGATATGTGTATGTGTGTTTCTTTGTAAGTGTGTGCATTTTCTTCTCTCATTGCTAAGTAGAATCAAGTGGTCAGAACTTGGACCCAGAGCTAGGGTTTAAGTCCTATTTCCAACCTTTACTGGCTGTGTGATTATAAGCAAACAAATAACAGCAACAACAAAACAAACAAACGAAAACCTCTCTATGTCCCAGTTTCCTCATTAGTGAAAAGAGTGGAATAATAGCACTTACCCGATAGGGTTGTTGTAGGGTTAAATAGTCAGTATTGGTGTGAAGTGCTTGGCACAGTGCCTGGAGCAGAGCCCGTGCTGGGTGACACTTCGAGTTGCGTTGCGTTATTTGAGATCATGGTGGGGGTCGCTGCCAATGATAGGGAAATAAGGGAGCTATTTGCTCCAGAGGTTTGGGATAGGGTGCGCCTGGTAATCTCTCACTCTGGCAAGGAGAGATTCACCACAAAGGAGCCACAGTGAATTTTCTCATGGCGACGTCGTGAAGCACGGAGGCAAAGTACGAGCACTCTCGACCCATCAGGCACGCGGAGGTAAGATTGGGAACCTAAACAACCCTGGCCTCCTACTGGAAACATGTATTCTACACCCAACCCCATCAACCTGCCAAGCCAGACATAGTCTGGCCTTACCTTGGATCCTCCCTGGGAAAGCGATGGCAGAGACTCAGAGCCGGGTGTGGGGAGGAGAGAAAGCAAGGCCTTGTGGAGCAGCTCGCTGCGGTCAGACGCGTGTTCTCAGGCCTGTGAGAGACTCCGGCTGGAGGTGAGCATGGCCTGGCATGGGGGACAAGAGCCCCAGCTCTGTCGTTTGGGTCCAGTGAAATTACTGTGGGTGGAAGTGGGAAGGGCAGCCCCACAGCCCTGCACAGCCTCCGGGAATGGGCATCAGATGGTCCATAGATCCACCGACACTGTGAGCAATTATTTGTAGATTTGGGGTGAATGCTCTCAAAAGTGACTGAGAATCATTGTTAAGAGGAAATATACAAATTTAAGGTAGGGCTCTCTTTCAAAGCACACTTTTTAAACCCTAGTAAATAGAATTCTTTTTGTTAATTTGTTTTTAAATGAAAAAATAATCTTGGACTATTCTCGCCAAGCAGCAGAATTTTAATCAAAAGTTTAAAGGTAATACAAGAAAAAATGTATAAATTCTAGAAATTAAATAGAGAACCATCCCAGTGTTGTTCAGGCCATGACACACAGCTCTGTAATCTGGGTGAAAGATAGCTTGTTTTTCTGGCATAGAAAAAAAAAATGTTGTGTCAGTTCCTGTGTTGCAATTTCTCCTGGAATTCAACTTTAAAAGGTAAGCATTTATCTTATTGAACTATTAGCACCATTTGTCTCCAATTTATAAAATGTCTTTCTTTATCTACCTCCCTTCAACAGTTATAGTTATCACCCCACAAACACTTACATATCTCAAGCTGAACTGCTAAATAAACTTCTACAGAAGTGGGAGTTATAGGCTATTTTATCTGAGAGCTCTCCCATTGCTTTCTGAGCATTTTCTTACTCTCTGATTATTACATTTAGCAGTCGTTTTAAATGGAGGACAGATCACTAGAATTGTGGTAATTGCCGACACAAGAAAAGATCAGAAATCATTAAGCGGTCTCAAATTTCATTTGTATCCATGTAATTGAGTGAAGTCATACAGAAACAGGGACTAATTGTATGTCCTTTCCCCTCAGTGTGAACATGACTCTGGTTTCCAAATAGAAAATTCTTATTTCAGAAACCAGTCAATGGCCTGGTAACCGCCTGATTCCGAAGCTCGGTTGGAGCCTCCACGGGACCCGTGTTCAGGATAACTTTGTTTCACCCAATCAGCCTCCGGGTCGTCGCGGGGACACGCAGCCTCTTGCCGGGGCAGGCTGGCCTCCAGGCTTTCCAAGCGCAGTCCTCCTTTCCCTTTGTGAGAAATCTGGCGAACTGTGTTTTCCAAATAGTATTCCCTTTCTGAATGCAAATTCACACTCTTATTTCAAATCCAGGTGAATGCTCAGCACATCAACTCTCTTGTTTCAAGGCCAGGCATAGAGTAGCGGCCCATCAAGTGATGACATTTTTTAGATGTGTTGGGTCCTGAAAAGGTGTTTGAAACAAGAATCAAATTAAAAAATGAGTGGTTACATATGTGTAACTGGCTCTGTTGCAAGCCATTAAAATGGAATGTGTCGGGGCCGCCATTTGCCTCAATCCCAGAGACCCTTCCTCAGTGAGCGTGAACAGAGGCCTGGCCATTTTCTTGGCTTTTCTTGGCTCTTTGGGCCTGGTATTGCCTGTTCAGTTTGAACCGCGGGCAGGACTCACCTTGGGATTCCGGTCCAGAGTTCCCATTTGTTTGAAACACGATCACAGAGGTAATTATTTGACTGCTGAAATATTGTTTTTCAAACATGAGCCCTCTTTCTTTTCCTAACAAGGTCTGTATCTATGTTATCTAAACCAGCAGTAGTCGTAACAGCCACCTCTCTTCTAAGGGAGAAATGAGCCATCAGTTTTTCTCAGGCTTTAGCATTCTCCCACCTGTCCTCAATTTAATGCACAAATGAAAGCACATAAATCTTTGTGACATTTTGGCATAAAGCACCTACTTCAGATGACTCCTTTAGGAAACTCTGAACCCAGGTGTTTGGTCTTTGCACAAACTTTGCAAAATGAAGATTGTAACACGACTGTGTGTATACACACACACGCACACGCACACGCACACACACCTCCCCCAGAAGGTGGTAGCATATGAAATGTGGAGAGCCGAAGGGATGTGGGTGCAGCAAATAACATGTGTGCAGACTTAATATATCTTTTCCTCACCTTAAGTTGGACCCAGACAGTTAAATTATAATTACAGCCCCATCTGGAGGGGAGAAAATACAGTACCCGAGTGCTCCGAGCCTTTCAGCCATGGGTACTTTGTCAGGTAAAATAAACACACGTCGCATTTTCAGCCTGGGGTCAAACTCGACAAAAGCCGTGAAAGATGGCACACTCATCAAGCACCAGATTGTGAGATGGTCGGAATGGCAGCAGCAACAGGAAGAAGGAATAAAATGCTTGGTGACTCCTGTCAAGCCAGGCGGCTCCGGAAGGCTGCCCTGGAGACCTGGAAGGGATGCGCCACATCTCATGGCCCTGGCGCTGCCACCGAGGCCGCTGAGCAGACTAGGGAGCCGCCCTTCCTTGGCCACAAAAATTGGTCCTGAAAAGGACGATGACCCAGGCTGGGCCATGGTCATCCCTTGAGTGCTTTAATTGGGTCATCTTCTCTGGTCACGAATAGGTAGGGCCGCAAAACTGGAGGCACGTGGTGACCATGTCCTCTGCCCTGAGGAGGAAGCCGGTCTGCCGTCTACGGGAACGCAGGCGGCGCGCGCAGCAGCAGAGAGGAGAGAGGCAGGGGGTCCTGGGTGTACCTGAGTCCCTGGTGTCGGTCAACCTTGAGAACAGCTCATGCCCCCATTTCTATAATTTGGTTAAACAGACCATTAAATTCTCCTTTTATTTTTTGCCTAATCTAGCTCTGAGTTTCTGTCTCTTGCTATTAAAACAACCCTGTCTGAGTCATCGATTATAAAATAAAAATTATGAATGGATTATTTTCGTTTGACCTAATAGCACCAAAGCTAGTAATAATAGTTGCTAACACTTGCTGAGGATTTACTAGGTTCCAAACCTGTCCAAAGAACATTTGATATATATCCTTTCATTTAATACGCACAATTCCATGAGGCAGGAACAATTATTGTCCCTGTTTTACAGATGAAGAAATTGAGGCAAGGAGAGGTTAGGAGACTTGCCTAAGGTCTCACAGCTAACAAGAAGGAGGTGGACTTCAAACCCAGGCTCCAGGGCCTATTCTTTTAACCCATCCTGTGTTGCCCATATGCAAATCTTGCTGGTGGAAGTACCATCGCTCCCATCCACTTACAATTCTCCAGTGAGAAGAGTGGAGTTACAACTAAAGTGTCTGGAAATTAGGCCTAAGTCTATAAACAATTTTATATATGCCACAGCCAAAACTGGGGGACAATTACTGATCTCCTACCAATAATTAGAATACAAGTGATTGTAGCCTTTTATCTACCCATAGCTTTTTCCTTTTGTTTCTTTGAAAACTGTGTCATAGGGGAATGTGTTGTGTATGTGAGTGCCATATGGTATATGCATTTCAAGAAGATGGAGAGAGGGATAAAATTGACAATAACTGGATCCTCAGTGGATCTCTCACTGGTTCTCAGACTTGAGAGGGCATCACAACCACGTGGAGAGTTTGCTAAAGCACAGACTGTTGCGTTTCTGATTTAGTTTCTGATTTAATGGGTCTGAACTGGAATTAGAGAACTTGCATTCCTAACAGGCTCCCAGGTGAAGTTCATGATGCTGGTCTGTGCACCACATTTGGAGAATCATTGCCCTGTGACAACTGCAGGTGACTGGTTTGTAAATGCATATGAAACATCCGATCATTTCAATGAAATAAACCAGACAATTTGATCGCTTAGGTATGTTGCAGATCGCTAGCTGGTGTATGTTCCACAATGATCAAATGAGGTGGGCATATTTTGGGGGTACTGAGATTAATAAAATGGCACATGAAGATACTTGAAAATTTTCATAAAAAAGAAAATATTAAACTACTCTCTTTTTTGTGACAGTTTATTGTATGAAAATAACTTGAGGCAGTGAAATGCTATTTGTTGTCTAATGAAATCATAGCCCTTCATCACTATGATTTGGTGCCAAGTGGTTATAAAAGTCTTTTATATACAAATGTGTCTAATATGTGATTATGTGCTTTCTTTCACTTGTAACTCATCACAAAATACAATAAGAAATGATCTCACTGTTATCATCAGTTATGTTAGCAGATATTTGTCCTGCAAATGAATTGTGGTAAGCTGGGCTGATGTCATTTGACTCTCTTAATTTTAATTTTTTTAAATGGACCAAAATATGGGTTTGATCCAAAGAGAGGAATCATAATTAATTTTGTTCTAGGGACACAAATATATTCTTTGAGAGTATCAGGTGAACAACAGGCATCTACTATTTAATATAAGATTTCAGTTTGGAAAAATTCCGTCTCTTGAAATGTTTCTTAGAGCTATCAAGTATCACAAATGTGCTTAAAAGTTAGTCTAACTGAACAAAAGAGACTAAAGTAAAGGGATATCTTAAGGAAAAAGTTGCTTTTTCTTTTATGAGAGAGATTGGCCTGTAGTTTTCTTATAATGGTTTTGTCATGTTTTGGTGTCAGTGTTATGCTGACCTTATAAAATGAGTTTAAAAATGTTTTATTTCTCTAACTCTGAAAGCGTTTATATAAGATTGCTATTTTTTCTTAAATGCTTGGAAGACTTCACTCATGAAACCATCTGGGCCTGGAGTTTTCTTTGTGGGAAAATTTCATAATTAAAGATTCAATTTCTTTAACAGATTTCTTATTTCTTTTGGTTTTACTTTTGATAAGTTTTGTTTTAAAAGGGATTTATCCAGTTCATCTAAGTTGTTGAATTGGCAAAGTTATTCAAAATAGCCCATTATAATCCTTTTAATGTCTATATGATCTGTAGCAATGTGGCCTTTTAAAATCTTCATGTTGGATTTAAAAATACTCTTCTTCTCCCTCATTCTCTTTTCTTTTTTTCTTGATCAGTTTTGCTAGAAATTTATCAACTTACTCATCTTTTCAAAAAATCAACTCTTGGCTTTTTTAGGCTTCTCCATTGAATACCTGTTTTCTCCTTTCTTTTTGCTCTTATCTGTATAATTTTCTGTTACTTTCTTTGAGTGTAATTTGTTAATCTATTTATAGCTTATGGAAATGGAAGCTTCCATCATTTATTTTCATTCTTTTTTCTTTTCTGAAATATGTATTTAAAGCTATAAATTTGCCTCTAAATATTGCTCGAGCTGCATACCACACATTTTGATATGTCATATTTTCATTATTGTTCGGTTCAAAATATTTTCTAATTTCCATTTTAATTACTTCTTTGACTCATAGGTTAGGCTGAAGCTGGTTGTTTAATTTCTAAATATCTGGAATTTTATTAGTTATCTTTCTATTATTGATTTCTAATTTAATTTCACTGAGGTGAAAAACATACTTTTTTGAAATTTGTTGAGAAATTTTTTTGCTCCAGCATATGATCTACCTTGGTAAATATTACATTATATATTTTTAAAATAATGTATATTTAGTAATTATGGGGTGTAGAATTCCAGATATGTTCATTTAGTCAAGTTGGTAAGAAATTACTTCTTGAGAGAAAAAAATGAAGTGTTTCCCAAAGTTTAAGCAGAATTATGACACTGAACCTCTCAGCAGCACATCAGGGATATTTGTTCCACTTCCTTCTGATTGGTCAGTATCTCTATCTTTATGTATAATAAGCATTTTGAATAGACACACCCCAAAGGAACTCCTAATTTCTCCTCCAAATCTGCCCCTTTCTGCTCTGCACATCGCTGCAAAAGCGCCCCAGAGCTCAGGCTGAAAACATTAGGCATGCCCCCATTTCTCTTTCCCTCACACTCACATCTTCTCCAGCAGGAGGTCTGCTCCTTCTACGTTGAAATGTTCCCCATCTGACTGTTTCTGCCCACCGCCGCCCGCCTCAACCCTGGCGCCTCTCTGGGGTCGCTGTCGCAGCCGCTTCCAAGCGGATCTCTCTGGCTTTTCCTCCTCGTCTTTCCTCTCCAGCCCCGCCCACCTCCTGCAACAGGGCACACACTTCCTTTTCTCCCATAACAATTAGAATCGTTTTTAAAAAATCAAACTACTCCTTGTTAGAAAATATAAATAAAAGCCGAAGTTTCTCATAATACTTAGAATAAACTAGAAAATGCTTACTCTGGCCTCTGAGCCCTTCCATGACCTGGCCCTGCCTCCCTCTTTAATCTCATGCCCCACCACTCCTCCCCTTGCCCCCGCTCCAGCCCTGACCACCCTCTCACTGTGCTTGGAAAACATCTTGCTCCCTCCCACCTGGGAGCCCTGGCACTTGCTGTTCCCTCTGCTAGAATGCTCTTCCTGTAGATCTTAGCATGATTCAGTCTTTCATTCCATATGTGTCTTGATTCACATGTCACCTCCACAGAGAGGGGGTCCGTGACCCCCAGCACCCCACCCCCTTCCCCAAGCTACTACTTGTTCTCCATATGCACTCATTTCTTCAAAGCACTTTTCAACTCCTCAAATTATTCATCAGTTCAGTTGTTTGTGTTTATCTGTCTTTCAAACTAGAATATATAGTCCATGAAGTCAGCAGCAGTGTTGTCTAGTTTATGGCTGAATCCCAACCATGTAAACCAATGACTGGCACATAGCACTCAGTAAATATCTGCTGGTTGGATAGATGTCTAGATGGATGCATGGACATGAACGTTTAGCTGAAAAAGGAATTGTTTTACATCCATTTGTTTGTAAGAATCTCCTCCTCCTATAGGTAGCACTAGGTTGTCCTAGTTCTAATTAGAAGGTTTGCTTATAAGGCTAAATTTCTTAAGGAAGTCTGTAGATTATAGCATCACTAATTCAGGTTACAGTTGTCATCAATTAGTTGGAGTTCGTTTTTCTTCCAATGCAGAAGTCCCAAAGTTTTAAGAGACAATGTGCAAAGACATTCATTTTTGAAACAGAAGTTTGCATAATACTCTTACAAAGAGCTCTGTAACATATACACCCAATCCATGAGTATACTGGACTGTTAGCATTGGTGCTGATGGATTAAGATTTAAAGATAGTGATTCTGGGGAGGGTGGAAAAAAATTATTCTTAGGTACTACTTTTTGTTTGTTTGCTTTTTAGGAGAGTATTTTTTCTTTCTGATTTTCTGTATAAGGTTGTATATATTACTAACTCTCCACCACTAGCAGGATAGGAGAGGCTTTTGTAAACATTATCATTAATAATTCTCACCACAACCCTCCAGAACAGACATGGTCATTTTCATTTTCCAAATGTGGAAACTGACACGCAGAGACAATACGTGCAAGATGACAAGTACTGAAGAACCAAGACCTTGCCTGTCATCTTTCTGTCCCCAAAGTTGGCTCTTTTTTTACTGGAACACATATTGCCTCTCTTTGTATGTTGACTATGGAAGATAATTGAATAAATAATATTTAGGAGTTGCTATAGACTGAGTGATTATGTTCCCCTAAAGTTCATATATTAAAACATAATTTCCAAGGTGATGGTATTTAAAGGTAGAGGCTTTGGAAAATGATTAGGTCATGAGAGTGGAGCCCTTGTGAATAGGATTAGTGCCTTTATGAAAGGGACCCAGAGAGGTCTTTTACTGACACTGTCTGACATTGCAACCAGAGATGGTTGTCTGTGAATCAGGAAGCTGATCCTCCCCAGACAAGAATCTGTCCACGCCTTGAGCATCCTCTTCCCAGCCTCTAGAACGGTGACAAATAAATTTCTGTTGTTTGTAAGCTACCCAGACTATGGTATTACTGTTATAGCACCGGGAACAAACTAAGGTAGTAGTTAAAGGTAAAGACTTCTTGCAAATATATACTCTGGTCTCATATAACTTATCCATGGATTTTTATTATAACCAAGTGGGGACAGATGTTTTGGGATTTATCCTACTTTCCCCCTTTCTGGGTACTTCACTGAAGTTCTGCCAGCCTAGTGGAAGAAACACGATGCTTCCAGTTATTTTCCACACTC
The DNA here is from genome assembly GCF_040939455.1 of Microcebus murinus. Taxonomy (NCBI): domain Eukaryota; kingdom Metazoa; phylum Chordata; class Mammalia; order Primates; family Cheirogaleidae; genus Microcebus; species Microcebus murinus. Next base: position 160,182,864 of record NC_134104.1, on the reverse strand, counting down.
AAGTAGAGTTGTGCAACGAGCTGTTCTTGTCTGATTGTTTTTATGTCATTGCGTGATCCTGTTTCAGACAGGAAGCCCTTTGAGGTCTTGTCAGATGTTGGTCACTCCTATTATCACCGAGTGTATGCTCTTATTTAATTCAAGTATTTGTTCAAATGTTCCCTCCCCAGAGAAGCCTTCCTGAATAACCTATCCTCACTGCCTTCCCCTCTATCTCCTCACTGTACTTTATTTTCCTTCACAGCTCTTATCACTGACTGATCTTCTTTTATGTAAACCACAAGAATGAAATCATCTTCATGGGGAAGGGACTTGGTCTTATTCACTGCTGTCTGCCTAGGGCCTGGGACAGTACCTGGCACATAAGAAGGCATCAGAAGGTCCCGAGCAACTGTTTATCAAATGAATGGATGATGTCTTCACCCCGCAAACACAAAGCCACCCTGGCTCCCATGTGGAAGTGCAAACTGGGCACCCCTGACTTTGGGACATTGTATGACAACATGGAATCACTTCATGTGGCAACTGTAATCTATGGTCACAAATTGATGTTAGTTGGCTAAACTGATGCCAGGTCTCTTAATCTGACATGCACTGTAAGCCTAAGTTCTCACAATGTCAGGATAGGTTAGGCTGATAATTCTTCAACTTTGCTTTTACCAATTGCTGGTGTTCAATAGAGGCGGACCTAAGAAATGCTTAAGAAATTACCACCTCTAAAATTTTACAATGGTGGTCTTCTCCAAATGTAGAGGATGAAATTATGTCGCTGAATAGACTTTTAAGTGCTGAGCATTCTCCTTGCCCGTCATTTCCTTTCAGAATCTGTGGTGTTGCTTACCTTGCGACCGGGTCCCACGGTAGCAGATGAATTTGCTGGAAGAATTCTGAAATGATTACACGTTGCTTTTGAGTATGGTCATTCAGGTCCTGGGAAGGCAGAGTGAGTTAGATCAAGTCCCTGTCATCATAGAGATCATTTCATTCTTGTGGAAAAGAAAGAGTTAAAAAAGAAAAGTACAATATTCAGGGTTGAGTTGTTGAATTGCATATCCATAACAGCCATGGCTTTAGCTAGAAAAATTGTTCCTAGGTCATGTGCTGGAAAAACTGCTATCAGTGTCTCCCAGGTTTCTACCAAGAGAACATGACTTCCAGATGCTCGTGTTGGGGAGGCTTCAGGTTAGAAAATGGTCCTCTCAGCCCTCAGCTCTGATCTGGTAGGGATCCATTATGTTGGCCCTGCCATGGGTATTTTAGCTGCAAATTCCACCAACCCCCTGTTGCACATATTTGTTTTCTCAGTCTGTAATAAACAGGTTCATATACAGAGATTCCATCTGAACACAAACAGTCCCAGCCTATAGAAGGCTCTCCAGCAAAGCTCTTGGAGTGTGGTGTGTGTGTGTGTGTGTGTGTGTGTGTGTGTGTGTGTGTGTGTGTTTCAGGGGTAATCATCTCCAGGCAACACTGCTTGGCCCTAGAAATTGTCATTGCTGTCATCTTCCCGTGAAATTCTTCATCCTTTCGAATGCTCATAAATGGGCATTTTCATGCTGAGTACATCATTTTGAATTGAATTTCAATAACTCCCCCAGTGGCCACCTGCCAGCCTGAAAATGTTCACGCTTGTGAAACCAGCCTCAGTGAGTCTGTTTGGAAGCAGGCTGGCTTTGGTTTTAGCAACAGACTAGACTGAGTCCAGAAAATATTTTGTGATATTTATTTTTATAACATGAATGAGCAAAATATTCAAGAAAGTGCTGATAGGGCTCTAATTCTCAAACTCCAACTTGGAAAACAGAAATTCAGATTCTCCATTAGACCCCTCAGCCCTACCTCATTCGCCCCTTTTTTCCAACAGGGGCCCATCTTTGCCGGCTTTGGCAGGAGCAGGGATGTGTTGAAATGCTGTAAATTACAGTTAATGTGATATGATTCTGTTTATCCTTGTCCAACACTGTTGAACCTACCAATTTTTCCTTCTTGGCTTCCCATGAATTAAGGCGACCAGAGAATAGCCAGTTGGAAGACTGAATCATTTTCTTTTTCAGTCAGAGCAGAGACAGGCACACAGGCTGAATGCTGGCCCAAAAGAAAAGGTTTCTTTTGCTTTGACAAGACGTTCAGAAAAAGCCGGAGACAGTGCCCTATTAACTTCTGAAGAAAAAGCATTATGTTCTGGGATGTAAGGAATTGAAAACATGATTCAATTTCCTACACAAGATTCACACCAATAAAATTTAAATGGAAAACGTAGTGTTCATAGCTGAGCTGAATACTAAACAGACAGCTGCCGTCTTTAAGTTCCTCATTCAGAGCTGGAAGGATCAGCCCAAGCAGAGAGTCAGGAACGGGGTCTCTCTTTTTACCCGACTCATTAAAGAGCACTGCACCTTCACAGGCAAACCTCTCAGACTAGAGTGGCGCCGGCACTCGGGCTGTCCTGGTGCTAAGTGAGCAGTGTGACTAAATTGTTCAAATGTCGAAGATACGGCATTTGTCAGATTTTTATTAGGAGTCAGAGAATTGACAGAGTTTTGTTTTCAAGTATATTAAGGTTTTGAGAAGGGGCTGTATTCAATCTGTGGAGTTCTTTTGGAAGAAGATAAAAAAAAATCTGCATTTATGTGAGAACAAATAGTGATAAATAATTGGGCAAGAATTCCAAAGTGAGCATTTTCAGATCTGGTTCACTTTGAATATTGCACAATCCAATTAAGGTTTGTTTAAATGAACAAAAATAGCAATGTCTTTGAAGAACAGTAGTGAGAAATCTAAGAAAAAATCGATTGTGTCCTACACCTAATAAAAAAGTGTGTAAGGCATGGTTAGGAAAATGTGCTGTGACCTTAAGAGGAAAAGCATGTGATGAGCGGGCAGGGCTTTCCGAGCAGAGACAGACGTGTCTTGTGTGTGTGGAGAGAGGAAGGGCCCTCCAAGAACTGCCCCCTGCCCTCGCCCGACTTTTCTGTGATAGGGCTAATAATCCGAATTCCTTACATTTACTTAGGGCACTGCATATTTGCATATTTATTTAACAGAGAACTTATAACTGCAAATATCAGTCTAGCTAAACCCTCCCAACTAGTCCAGGAGTAAGGCCCTTAAACTGTTCCCTTCTCACAGACGGAGAAACAGAAGCACGCCGAGGCTCCGTAACTTTGTCCCCCGTTCGATCCCTCACTGAATCACAACACACCTACTGAGTTCTTCCTAACTAAGCGTAGCCATGGCTGCAAATGGCGGAGGGATAAAAGAGTGAAACTTACTCCCCACCTTCCATGCATGTCTGGAACGGCAGGGAAGCCAGACATCTGAAGGAGAAGTCACAGCAGAAAATGGGAAGGAGAGTGATGAAACCGTGTCTGGAAACGTCTGGAAACCCACCCCTCAGGCGGCACCACCTCAGCGAGGCCTGGCGCGGAGCTTGCGGTCGCGGCGGTGTGCTCTTCCCGCGAGCCGGGCCGGCGTGGGGAGGCGGCGCCTGCTCCTGCGGCGCGCGCCGCGACTACAGTCCGGTCGCCCAGTCGGGGGACTGCCTCGCATCGGAACGGGACAGAATATCAAGGAGATGGTGCAGCTGTGCTAAGGGCTGCCAAAAGTGACACGAGCTAGAAGAACACGTAGTTGGGGGGATTTGACCCCAGGGAGGTGAGCGGAGGCCTGCTGCGGACGGAACCAGGTGAAGGAGGAGGCGCCGTGAACAGGTGAGGCAGGGACGGCCTGCTGCAGGAGAGCGCGGACGCCGTGGAGGATCGATGGACTCACCGAAAGCAAGGCCAGGGCGCGCAGGGTGACCTGACTGAGGAGTGGGCTGGCCCAGGCTTCCCCACAGGTCACGTGGAGAGGGAGGGAGAGAGGACGTCCTCACCACAGCGCCAGCCACTAAGTGGGTAATGGCACCAATTGGCATTTCTCTCTTTAAAAGAAAATTGTGTATATTTGAAGTTCACACCATAGTGTTATGGGATATTATTGACAGTAAAATGGTTACTATAGTGAAGTGAATTAACATTTATATCAGGTCACATAGTTACTTTTTTTGTGACAAGAGCAGCTAAAATCTACTTATTTAATCAAAATCCCTAATTTTGTTGATTACAGTCCTCATGTTGTACCTTAGATCTTTAAACTTGTTGATCCTACATGTCCACTTCTTTGCATCCTTTGACCTACATCTTCTCATTTCCTCTCCCCCACCCCCTCCACTGATAACCAATGCTTTATTTTTATTTTCTATCTCCATGTATGGGACATTTCTTTCTTTCTGTTTTTGTTTTGTTTTGTTTTGATTCCACATCTAAGTGAGATCATGATGCAATAGTTTTCTTTATGTGTCCAGCTTATTTCACGTAGCATAATGCCCTCTAGGTCCATCTGTGTTGTGGCAAATGGCAGCATCTCCTTCTTTTTAAAGGCTGAATAGTATTCCATTGTGTATTGATAGATACATATAACACAGTTTCCTTATCCAATTGTCCTTCAATGGACACTTAGGTTGCTGTCATATCTTGGCTTTGTGAATAATGCTGAAATGAACATGAGAACGCAGATATCTTTATGAGGTGATAGTTTCATCTTCTTTGGTTATATATCCAAAAGAAAAATTGCTGGGTCATATGTGGTGGTTTTATTATTAATTTCTTTGGGAACTTCCATACTGTCTTCCACGATAGCTGTACCAGTCTACATTCCCACCAACAGAGAACTGCCAGTACTAATACATTCTCATCAACATTTGTTGCCTCTTGTTATCTTTTAGATGATAACCATCCTAAGGGGTGTGAGGTATATCTCATAATGATTTTAATTTCCATTTCCCTGATGATTAGTCGTGTTGACTACTTTTTCTTAACCCATTGGCCATTTTTATGTTTTCTCTGGGGAAATGTCTCTTCATGTCCTTTGCTCATTTTAAATCAGTTTCCCCACCATGCTATTGAGTTGTAAGAGTCCTTTATAAATTTTGGATACTAACTCCTTATCAGATATGTACTTTGCAAAATTTTCCCCCCAATTCATAGGTTGCCTTTTTATTTTCTTGATTGTTTCCTTTGCTGTACAGAAGCTTTTTAGTTTGATGTGGCCCCGCTTATTTATTTTGCTTTGGTAGTCTGAGTTTTTGGTGTGATAACAAAAAAGTCATTACCAGGGTCATTGAGCTTGTCCCCTGTGTTCTCTTCTAGGAGTATAAAACCTGAAATCATAAAGTTTCAGGTCTTGCCTTTAGGTCTTTAATTCATTTTGAGTTTATTTTTGTGCATGGTATAATGCAAGGATCCAATTCCATCCTTTTGCATGTGGAAATCCAAATTTTCCAGAACAATTTATTAAAGAGGCTATCCTTTCCTCATCATGTCCTCTTGGTGCCTTGTCAAAAATTAGTTGACTGTACGTTTGTATTTATTTCTGGGTTCTCTATCCTGTTCCATTGGTCTATATTTCTGTTTTTGTGTCAGTGTGATGATGTTTTGATTATTATAGCTGTGTAATATAATTTTAAATCAGGAACTGTGATGCCTCCAACTTTGTTCTTCTTTCTCAGTATTGTTTTGTTCATTTGAGGTTTTTTTTATGATTCCATATGAATTTTAAGGTTTTTTTCCTCTTTCTGTGAAAAATGCCATTGGAATTTTGATAGGTATTGTGTTGAATCTGTTTATTGCTTTGGGTAGTGTAGACATTTTAACAATATTATTTTTTCCAATTAACAGACCTAAGATATCTTTCCATTTATGTCTTCTTCAATTTATTTCATCAATGTTTTATTAATATAGTTTTCAGTGTACAAATCTTTCACCTCTTTGGTTAAATTTATTCCTATGTATTTTTTTTAATGCTATTGTAAATGAGATTCTTTTCTTGATTTCTTTTACAACTAGGTTGTTATTTGTGTATAGAAATATTCCTGATTTTTATATATTGATTTGGTATCATGCAACTTTACTAATTTTATTTATTAGTTCTAACAGGTTTTTGTGGACTTTTTGGGTTTTCTGCATATAGGATCATGTCATCTGCAAGTTGAAATAATTTAATTCTTCTTTTCTAATTTGGATGCTTTTCATTCTTTTTCTTGTCTGATTGCTCTTGCTAGTACTTGCAGTACTATGTTGAATAGAAGTGATCAGTGGGCATCCCCGCCTTGTATTGGATCTTGGAGGAAAAGTTTTCAGTTGTTCCCCATTGATTACAATGTTAGCTGTGGATTTTTCATAAATGTCCTTTATTGTATGGAAAAACTTTCCTTCTATACCTAAAATGTTAAGAGTTCTTAATCAAGAAATGATTGGCAGTTCTTAAGATGAATTTGACTGCCTTATAGAGAATTCATTATAATGGGCCCACAGACGGAGTCCGGGAGACTAGACAGATTTCTAGGAGAGAGGTGCTAGAGTCCTGGCTGTGAAGATATCCACAAGGGCAGAGACCTGAGAGGTGGTTTGGAGGTTGCAGTGACAGTTTTGCATGTGGTGGATATGGGAGTGGCTCAAGGATGACCCATTTTATAGATGGAAAATGCATGGACAGAGAGAGGTTGATTGACTCTCCCAAGGACACACAACTGGTAATAGAATCAATCTTCATTAGGGCCATTGAAGAACTGCTGAGCAAGCACTTTTACTCTCTGTTCTATGAGAACAAAAAAGAGGAAACCATGAAGGTTTCTGAGGTTCCTGAAGGTTCCTTTGCTGAGGAAAATTTTTTAAAAATCTTACAAGGAACAAACATTTGATCAGGTTTTGCAGAATGGGGCGGAACAGGGTAGGGGGACATTTTGGAGAGAGGAAATTGCATAAGAGCAAGCCAGATAAGGAGACTTTGAGGGGTGAAGGAAAATCTATATCTTGATTGGGTGGTAGTTACAAGAGTTCATACATTCATCCAAATTCACCAAATTGCACTTTAAATGAGTCTATTTTAACAAGCACATTTTGCTCTCAGATCTTGGTCACTAATACCTTTGCCCATTATAAAAGAACCAGGGTTTTCACAGACGTGTCTGATTCCAAGGCTGGGGCAGGTGGGTATAAGGTGAGCCTGAAGCACTGTTGTGCCAGACAGTGAAAACTGATTTACAAAAAAGGAAAGAAAAAAGGGAGAAAGAAAGAGAAGGAAAGATAAAAGAAAGGGAAGGAAGAAAGGGAAAGGAAGGCAGGGAGGGAGGGAGGAAGGAAGGACAGAAAGAGAAGCATATCACAAGGAGATGACAGCCAACTTGGAGGGGCTCCCACTGGCCAAATCTGGGAAAATTTGGACACCAATGTAATTAAGGACAGTAATAAATTATAAATCATTGAGAAAAACAGGAAACAAGAAAACGGGAAAATTATTATTTATTCTAATAATAAATAGATAAACAAGGTAAAGGGGAAATCTTACCTACAAAGAAGGCTGAATGCAGATGAGCAAATGTGGAGGGAGTGCTGGAGTTGGAAAATCAACATTTTGGATCCACCATACTGAAGTTTTGTTCAAGCAAGAATCAACGAAGGATGCTAAATCCAGGGGAATATTTTAATGAGGAGCAAGATATCTGAATGGCCTCAAAGAATCTTTCCATAAATTCCTTAGTAGTTGCCAGGGGAGTAGTAGTAACTCTACAGTGGAGAAACTGGATAACTCGCTGTGTGATCACCAGCATCACGCTGGGGCAGGAGGTCATTGCATGGCCCCCGATGCACAATTCATGTCTATCCTTCCAGTTGTTGAATTGAAGTAGGATTAAAGCAGAGTAAATCAAGAGGCAAGATCCAGAAGAAGGAGAAAAAATGGTCAATGGATTCAGAAAAAAGATGCTCACCCTGACTAGTAATCATAAAAATACAATCAAAGCAATGCGATATTGATTTCCTGACTGATATTATTTTAATCATCAATAATAATACCTCATTTTGCAAGGGCATGAGAAGTAGGAACTTTCATACTGTTTTCATGATTGTCACTTACTACATATTTTTTAAATTTTCTTTTATTTCAGCATATTATGGGGGTACAAATGTTTAAGTTACATATATTGCCTTTGCTCCTCCCAAGTCAGAACTTCAAGTGTGTCCATCCCAGACATGATGTGCACCGCACCCATTAGGTGTGAATATACCCATCCTCTCCTCCCCCCTCTCACCTGCCTGACACTCGATGAATGTTATTACTATATGTGCACTTAAGTATTGATCAGTTAATACTAATTTCATGGTGAGTACATGTGGTCCTTGTTTTTCCATTCTTGTGATACTTCACTTAGTAGAATGGGCTCCAGCTCCATCCAGGATAATACAAGAGGTGCTAGATCACTGTTGGTTTTTGTGGTTGAGTAGAACTCCATGGTATACATATACCACATTTTATTAATCCACTCACGTATTGATGGACACTTAGGTTGCTTCCACATCTTTACAATTGTGAATTGTGCTGCTATATGTCTTTTTAAAAAATTTCAACATATTATGGGGGTACAAATGTTTAGGTTACGTATATTGCCCATCCCAAGTCAGAGCTTTAAGCGTGTCCATCCCCCAGACGGTGTGCATTGCACTCATTCTGTTTGTATATACCCATCCTATACCCTATACCCTACCCATCCATGGGTATGTGTTATTCCTATATGTGCACTTAGGTGGTGATCAGCAAGAACGGAAAATCAGCAAGAAAAAAATAAAAAAACTCTATCAAAAGGTGGGCAAAGTACATGAACAGAAACTTTTCAAAAGCAGACAGATGAATGGCTAACAAACATGAAAAAATGCCCAACATCTCTAATCATCAGGGAAATGCAAATCAAAACCACAATGCGATATCACTTATCTTCAGTGAGAATGGTCTTTATTAAGATGTCCCAAAACAATAAATGTTGGCGTGGATGTGGAGACATAGCAACACTCATACACTGCTGGTGGGACTGCAAAGTAGTTCAACCTCTGTGGAAAGCAATATGGAGATACCTTAAAGAGATACAAGTAGATCTACCATTTTGATCAAGCAATCCCATTACTGGGCATCTACCCAAGAGAACTAAAGACATTCTATAAGAAAGACATCTGCACTCAAATGTTTATAGCAGCACAATTCACAATTATAGAGATGTGCCCATCAATATATGAGCAGATTAATAAAATGTGGTATATGTATACCATGGAATACTATTCAGCTATAAGAAACAATCATGATCTAGCACCTCTTGTACTATCCTGGTTAGAGCTGGAATCTATTCTACTAAGTGAAGTATCCCAAGAATGGAAAAGATGTCTTTTTTTTATAGAATGTCTTTTGCTACATGTTTTTAGAGGACCATTTAGTATTATTTATCTATGTTAAATATGCTTACTCTTAAACCAACCAATCTCAGGTCTGGGAATTGATCCTAGAATACTCCAATGATCATATGCACAAGGGCAGTTTTTCCAGTCTTGTTTGTAATAGAAAGCATTCAACAGCTGTATAAGTTATCTATCACTGTGTATCAAATTACCTCAAATTTAGCAGCTTAAAACAATACACATTTCATATCTTAATTTCTGTGGATCAGGAATCCAGACACTGCTTATCTGGGTCCTCTGCTTCAGGGTCTCACAGGCTTCCAGAAAGGTGTTGGCTAGGGTTGGGGACTCACGTGCGACTCTAGTGGGGAAAGATTCACTTCCAAACTCACAGGACTGTTGGCAGGATTCAGTACTTGTCCAGAGGCTGCCCCTAGTTCCTTGCTACATGGGCCTTTTTATAAATCAGCAAGAGAAGAGTCTGCTGGCAAGAGGCAAGTTAAAATCTCTCTACACGTAATCACAGAAGTGACATCTTATCACCTTGGCTCTATTCTGAGGATCAGAAGCAGGGCCCAGCCCACGTTCAGGGGAAGGGGTTTCACAGGGGCATGAATGCCAAGAGGTAAGGGTCGCTGGGAGCCCTCTTAGAGTCTGCCCTAAGACAACCCAAATGTTCACGCAGAAGGACAAGGAAAAATATGTCGTGGTAGCGCCACACCATGGGAAACACTCCAGTCTTTAATAAAAAATGATGTCACTATATGTGTGCATAGACTTGGTGAGATTTTCTAAACTTATTGCTAAGTGAATAAAGCAAGCAAAACTATTTTGCAAAGAATGCACACATTGTGACACCAGTTGTGTGGAAACAAAATATTTTTCCAAATGAAACCTGTTTATGTGCACATATATATGCATTTAATTACAAAGAAATAAGCTTGGGAGGAGACACATCCATTCCACTGATTGTGGTTTCCGTTGGAAGGAGGAGTGGGTTCCGGGTGGAAGTGGAAGAAAACAGGCAACCATCTCATTTTATATCACACTTATTAATTGTTTGGTTTCTGTTTTTAAATTTTTTTTACAGTGAGAATATATCTGTGTGTTGTATATCTATCTATCTATATATTTATTAAAAAAAAAAAGAACTGAAGCTGGGAAGCTGGGGTTTGAATCGAGCAGTGTGCATTTCTGGAAGTGCAACATGTCATTCACAGACGTGTCCTGATGGTGCCTTTCCACTGTGCAGAGTCTCACGGTGTGTGTGGTGTTCAGCACAAGCTTTACCTCGGATGTTGCCAACTGCATGAGGGCTCCGCTGTCCCAGACCCAGGAGCTGCTCTGGGAGCACAGGGAGGGCTGTGGCGAGCTGGCAGCTGGATCCCATCGAGCACCGTCCTTCCCCAGACACAAAAGAAGAACCACAGTAGCCACCCAGAGTGGAGTCTGGTGCTGCGGGGCACTTCTGGGAGGCCCCACGAAGGGAGGTGGGACAAAGAATCCCTTTTGTGATGTGTCTTGTTGTCAGTTCCGAGATCCACTTCATCATCACATGGGCCAGGCCCCCACGGTGGAGGCGCAGTTCAAGAACCACTGGCCAGTGACCTTGGGCAGGCTGCCCCATCCCTCTGCACCCTGGTGGCCTCTTCTGTAAGATGGTGATCCCGTCATGTCACTCCATAGGGTTGCTGTGAGGACTAAATGAGCTGATACAACTGACACCCTTGGCTTAGTGCCCAGAACATACGAAGCGCGCTGGGAAAGCTACCAGCTGCTGCTGTCGCTGCTGCTATTGTCCTTCGCTACCAACAAAAGGCAGCATTTACTAAACCCTTACCAGGTTCCTGTTCGTGGCTCTGTGACAAGTGCCCCCAGCCTCCCAGTGTGGAAGCTACCTTTAATCTTCCCATTTTACAGCCGGAAACTCTGAGGCTTAGAGAGAGTGAGTTACCTCCCAAGTCCGTAAGCTGGGCAGTGACGGCGCCAACATCAGAACCTAGGGCTACGCGTCTCCGAAGCGTCTGCTCTGCACAGCCCGGCTCTGCTGCTTCACAGGCCTCGGCGCCCATGTGACTTCTCTCTCGGGACATTGGGAAGGCCCCACCAGGCATCAGAGGACTTGGGCATGGATCAGAGAACTCGGGAGAGGACCGGCCAGGATCCACCGCCATAAAGACACAACAGAAACACAAGGAGAAATGGACAGTAACTAGGCAGTGTGGGACGCTGTCCACAACTGCTTCAGCAACCAACCCATCAAGGAAATGAAGACACAAAGATAAATTAGGTCTAAATTACACAATTAAGATGCTTTTTGTTAGTTTCATGACCCACTTGTGTGGGTCACATTACTCAACAGAGAAGATTCATTCTTGTCACACACACAGAATATTTACAAAAAATGACCAAGACTTCCCTTTCCTCTGTGGGTGCATCTAGAGGCACAGCCACAGAACTTTAGGACTTCAGAAAGAACTTTCTGGAGTGCCTGTCTAACATGATGGTCCATGTGAGCTTCTAGAGATGTTTATGCACACATCCCATTTTATTATAATGACTAATAGAAATGTCGTCTTCATTTTACTTAAGAGGCCACCAACAGTCAGATGATAATCTCCCCAAGACATGCCATTTGCAAACCATGGTCCCGAGGAGGACACCGCATAGGCTCCCTTGTCCTGGGGCCCGGCAGCGTCTTTCTTCCCACGTGCTGTCCCTTCTCAGGAGTCAGGGGTTCAATGACAGTTTTATGGAAAAAAAGTTTCTTGAAGTAAGTTTTCCAAACACCATTCTTTTCCTCAAACTTGTTTTCTGAAATAAAGCTTCAGACTAAGAATTCAAGCCTGATAATCAAAAAGGCAGATAATGACAAGCGTTGGCAAGGACACGCAAAACTTGAGACCTTCTTACTTTGTTGACCGAAATGCAAGCTGGTGCAGCCATTTTGGAAACTAGTTTGGTAGTTCCTCAAAATGTTAAACATAGGATTGCCACTCCTAAGTACCTACCCAAGAGAGCTGAAACCATGTCCATGCAAAAACCTGGACATTGATGTTCACAGCAGCATTATTCATAATAGCTAAGAAGTGGAAACAATCCAAATGTCCATCGGCTGATGAATGTACAAACAAGAAATCATATACCCACACAATGGATAAAAAGGAATGAAATAATCACACATGCTACAAAATGGATGAACCTTGACAACATTATGCTGAGGGAAAGAAACCAGTCACAAAAGGCAACATGGTGTGTAATTTGATGTATATTAAATGTCCAGAATAGACAAATCTATAGGGACTGAAAGGGGATTAGTGGTTGCCTATGGTTTGGGGGTGGGTGAGATGGGAGTGACTGTTGATATGCATTGTGTATGGGGTTTTTCTATGGGGTATTGTGAATGGTCTAAAATTAAATTATGGTGATGGTTGGACAACTATGAATACACTAAGAACTATTGAATTGTTCTCTTTTGGGAAACTTTTATGGTATGTGAATTATATCTCAGTAGAGCTGTTTAGAAAAAGAATGCAAGCCTGACTTGCCAAGATGCCCTGCTTTTGAAAACTAAATGTACAAACAGCTGAAATTTGCTATTTCCCACAGGAGAGTGGACAGAACTGAGGGGGTGACTTTCAGTGGGAATATCAGTAAGACCAGAAAACGAGGCTTTGGGGCCTTTTTTTGAGTGTCTCAAAGAATCAAATAGATGTGGGTGTGCATAGGAAGGATATTCTAGATGAACGATATGATGAGGCCAAGCTCCAGCGTGAAAAGACATGAACAGAAAACCTTGACCAGCATTTTTTTTAAAAGACATTATTTAAATTAAACAAAGAAGACATACTGTATTTTTAAAGCATACTTACAAATACTCACAGGCGTGAATAGATTTTGGATAATTTATATTGGAAGTCAAAGGAAAAAAATAAGAAAAAAACCTTAGAAATTCACTTTGTAAGAAATGTTTTTAGGCATCCTTTATTCTTTCAAGCAAAATTTATTCACAGTGGCTTCCAATAAGAAATTATTTGATCTGGAGTTGCCAATAATGTTTTTAAAACTTTAACCGTGAAAATCCCAGCACACCCGCTTTCAGTAATCATCTGATCAAAGAGAAAATGTCTCTTTCTTTGGGTGGATGGCTGATTCCGAGTGGTCGCAGGCAAGCCAAGCTCTGATGAGCTGGCGCGTGGCATTCTTATGGAACATGTGCTCTCTTAGGGACAAAGCCTTCGCGTGGCAGGCGGTCAGAGTGAAAACTGTCTTGAATCCTTCAGTGAGGTGATTCATTCCCAGCCCAGGGCCAAACAGAGGGCAGAAAGATATGTTAAACAGCTTTATAGATCTTCTCCCCTCTAAAGACTTGTCTCAGCAAGCTTTCTATCCTATGTCTTTTCTACTTTTGGTTTTCTGCTCAGAAATTCTATGATTCTCCATGTTGATCAACTAAAGGCCGGAGTGAGGACTACAGTATCTCAAGTTCTCGTTAAATTTCTACCTCTCTATAGGACTGGAATAAAGCTCATTAAGTGAAGCTGAGTCCTGCTCTTTCAGAGACTAAATCAAGCGAGAACATGGATACAGCCATTAGTAAGCAGAAATCGGTAACTAAGACACAATGAATGATGAAAAACCTCTGACTTGCGGGCGAGGAGGCCTTGTGTGAGCAGAAGAGCTCATGAACGCTGCAGGAGCCCAGGCAAAAGTAAACCCCTCGGCAGACTGAGGCTCAAAGCAATGCATATCACCTCTCTCCATCAGTCCTGTGGAAGCCAGGATCTTGGTTCCCCTTACCATGTGGGAGAGAAGTGATATCAGCAGGTGGCAGGAAGATGTTTCAGGAAGATGGTCTGGTTAAGAATTTGGGAAGAAGGAGTAAGATATGATATCTCGTAGGGCTAGATGACCCACCAGGCAGCCCGAGCTCTGCTTAGGGTACCCATAAAGGAGGTGTCAACTCTCCTGTTCACACTCCTCTCAAAAAAGAGAGGAAGGGAAAAAGAGAGATACATAGGTATAGGCTGTGTGTAGGACTCATGGAAGCACCATATACTTTTATTGCTTGGGGTCCCTAAAAGTCACAGTCCGGCCTGACACTGCTGTGGGTGTGGTGTCTGCGATCAACATGGAAACTGGCGCCGCCACTGCCCACAGCGAGAATTCCATTTGTGGGGCCTACCCTGCGCTGGGGGCTTTTCACACATTATTTCCGAGCATCCTGACAACCACCAGATGACGTTGGCTGTAATCAGTTCGATTCACAGGTAAGGAACATGAGGTCTGTGGTCCCTTGAAGTGGTGGGACTGGAATTCAAACTCGGCCACCAAAGCTCTGCTCCGTCCAGGGCACCAGGACTCGACGACTACATGGCTACTGAGTTCATTTACGGGGGGAGGGAAGAGGACCCTCAAGTGGGTAAGGCATGGGGGCGGGAGATATTGGCTGGGAAGCCAGCGATCAAGCAGTTTTGTTGTATTAATTCCATGCTTGAGTTCCACAGCTGGGCCAGTGAGTTTGCAAGTTACCTCTTCAACAGTAGCTCAGCTACCCAGAGTGCTTGATAGGAAAAGGGGCAAGGGGGAGGCTCGTCCTCCTCAGCCTCTCACAGGAGAGAAATATGGTTTCCTCCAGCTCCTACAGACAGGTTCCTGAGGCTATCTGCAGATGGAGCCTTCAGGCAAGCTGATTTAAAATGCTTCCAAACGGATATCGTGCTTCAAAGAGTAGGCCCCGTGGGGCAGACGCTGAACCTGAGAACTGGAAGAGGCCCCGGGGGCTGGAATTCAGGCCCTGCCCTCCACCCCCAGGCCCGGAGGGTTTGTTTAACCCCTCAGGGGTGCTGTGTGCCCTCCTTGTCGAGGTGGTTTGTGGCTTCACCAAGTGATATTTATAGAGTGCACTGTGATTCTTGGGCGAATGTTCGTTTTATAAATGAATGATCAAATTTATTAGCAATGAGTAACTAACCCGTCTACATTTATTTTGTTGATAATACAAATTTACAAGGTTTTAATTGCCAGTTTTAAAACCCCAAAAACCCATACATGAATACGCGGGCAATAAAATATCTTCTCACTGTGCCCTTGACGTCCGCAGTCACATGAGGGCTTGGGGAAGTCTGAAGGAGCTTTCAGAGGGAATCACAAAACTCGCATAAGAGGACTCAGGGCCAGAAAGAGTCTAATTCAAGCCTGGCCAATGGCAATTTCATACGTTTTAACGAAAATGCAACTAACTGATAATAGTTATTAATAATTTCCTTTGCAACGCTTATAAATGGTAATAACAACTTCCTTTTATTCCTTCTGTTATCTCATTCATTGCCCCATGACTTGGCCCCTCCGAGTGTGGTCGCAGGGCAGCCGCACCAGTGCTGCCTGGCGGCCTGTTAGAGCTGCAGGAGCTTGGGCCGCCTCAGACCTGCTGAGTCTGAATCATGGGCAGTAATATCCCCAGGCGATTTGGGTCCACATTGCAGTATGTGACTGGCTGCATTCTGAGACAGGTATAGCCTCACCCACTTCACAGTCAGGGAAACTGAGCTCCAGAGAGGTTCTGTGCACAGGCCACTGTCCCAAGTCAAGCTGAACTTGAACCCAGTCTGCTGCAGGCAGACCTCTTGACTGTAAGCCGCACGCTGCAGGTGTGCGAGGCCACGAGAGTCCAGCAGCATGGGCTTGCGGGGACAGTGATGACAGTCCTGGGCCCCCAAAGTAGTGACTTCACTGGGCTCAGGTCCATGGTTGTGTACTCAGCTGTTTGTGCCCACATTCCTTAGAGCTGGTGTGGGGGGCTCGTGCCGTTCAATCTCTGCATGATGCACCTCAGAGAACCAAGGGACGTCTTGAGGCTGTGACCAATGGTGGTCTCTTTTCACATTTTCCTTTGGGGATAGAAATGATGGTTTACTTATTGCTTAAGAAAAAATGATCTATTTTAAAACAGCAATCTGAGCCCCAGAAAGTCAGAGAATGTCTGAGGCCAAAGTGAAGTAGTCAATTGAGTATATGCATTAACAGCAATTAACAAATATTTATTGACTGTTTCCCATGTTTCAGGCACTGTCCTGAATGCTGAGAATTGAGTAGGGGCAAAAACTAAGTCCTGACCACAAAGAAGAAAGACATTAACAAGTAAGTTGACTTGAGCTGTCCCTGGATCTCTCCACCAGACTCAAAAGGAAGTCAAGTCAAATCTTTGCCTTCAGTATTGAACTGGATGCAAATGGCAACTGCAGCACGATCCATGCAAATTTCTCAAACTACCTGAGCTCCCTATTTCTCTGTTATTGCAGTCCTATTATCTGAATCTATTCTACCCTGAATGTATATACTTTATCCAAGGCAGGAAGTCTCCATCTGTCAAGGTGAGCATTGTTCATGTTAGTCAGGGTCAGTTTCTATACTGAAGAGAAAGAAAGTTATTGGGGTACATGGAGGCTGGCCTATTTGGACATATCTCCTACAAGGCACTCTTCTAGCACTGAACTCAGCAACCCCAGACTCCATTTGCCTACATGTTGAGTGGATGGGTAAATAATATCCCCTTTCATGATGCTAAGGAGTATGTGAGTTGGGTGACCAGAAATATATGGGTGCTTTAAGAAATAAACTGGTCTGTATTCCTACGTAGATCTCTCTTTTTTTTTAACCTACTGGCAGCACTGTTTTAAAACCACCCTCTCCTTCTGTACTTGGTTGCAATCATTCCGAGTACCTAACCCTTCTAAATTTATGACCTGTCATCTTCAACTTTCCCCTAAGGGCAAAAGTTCCTCCTGCCATTGAGTGCCATTTTCAAAGAGTTGCATATTGGCTGGGGGAAGACAGACTGACTCTTCCAGTGGAACCACAAGTAGTCGGATTTATGTGGGCCAAACCTCATCCAAGGCTCTGAAAACTACCCCTGGAGGCTCTGAGGTGGGGGCAAAGACAGAAATTCTTCACAATTGCCCTTTGTTTTTAATTTTATTAGAAATTACTTTAGCTTTATTGAATGAAGAGGAATTTAGGGATATGGTTTCATCTTTCTGGGTGTTCCCTTATTAGATTCTTACAGCCTAAACCAACCCAGGCCACCCAATAAACAAGACTAGGATGCCTGAGTAAGCAACGGGTTCTGTCCTTTCATGGATTCAAAATATGATTATAGAGAATCCACCAGTCTCAGTTGCTGGATTAAAAAATGAGCAAGTCCAAGAGGTTCCCTCCCTGCCCTCAAGGTGGACAATGGCAAGTGTCAAACTCAGTGGTGAGGGGCAGCATCCCATGGTTCAAACACGGATATCTGCCCTTCTGTATGGTGGTTGGTTCTGGATGTTTGTGGATTTTCTGGGAAAGGGAGCTTTTGGGATGAGGCAGATGCCACAAAAGGTATCTATGATATCAGTTAGAATGTCTCACGTTATAGAATGAAGGGATATTTATTTTTTATCTTTGTTTCTCTAGCACTGAATGACAAGACAAACATCATCTCCACCCCAAATAGAGCTTATAACACATTAGGTAGGAGTGGTATAAAAACAAAAAATAATATAGCATTGCAAAATGTGAAAACTACTTTGAAATGACAAATGTATTATTTTCATAGACGTTTCCGTTTCTACTACAAGTTGCAGCTTCCATGTGTGTGAAACCCCCGAGTAAGTCCAGGGCTTTTGAGAAAGAGCAAGATCAGAGAACAGGGGCATCAGGTTGACAGAGGAGGAAGTGGTTGAGTGAGTAATCCAGGAAGACCTCCCCTGAAGACATGGCACTTTGGTTGTGACTAAAGAATCAGAGCTCAGCCATGGGGTGGGGAGGGGCCACAAGCAGCGGGTTCATGAGCAGACAACGAAATGTGCGAGGGCCCCAAACGGGTCGAGAACTGGGTGTTGTCTGAGAATAGCAAGAAGGCCCATGCGGCCGCACTTGCACTGCGGTATCAGAGAGGACAGTGAGCTGAGCTGCTGTTGGAAAGGAAGCGAGCAGCCAGATCGCACGGGCTGTGTAGCTCACTGGCCAGCACTGGCGCCACCTGCTCTGATAGCAGCCCTCTGGCAGCTGCATGGGGAACGGAGCGTGGGGAGTGGCCTGGAGACAAGGGTGCACTTCAAACGCTGTTGAAATAGTTGAGATCAAAGATGGCCCAGACCATAATGGTGGAGCTGAAGAGAAGCAATCCAACATTTACTTGGAGTATTGGAGTCCATAGGATTTGCAGATGGAGTTGATGACAGAGAATTTGTCAAGGGTGCTGTCAGAGTTTTAGTTTGAGGTCTTGGGTGGATGTGTGGACCAGTTAACTGAGGTCAGCTAAGATTTCAGGAGGGGCCGGTCTCAGGGAGAGGCCAAGTGGCAGCAGAGGACCCCATCCTGGAAGCACGGCTGTGCAGAGATGCAGAAAAGCTGCCACGCCAAGGTGCTACTGTTGCTCTGCTTTGGCGCATCAGAAAATAAAACATCTTGAGTGATTATTGATGCCTGCCGTGAGCACAGGACACCACAGGGTGAGAAGTTACGGCAGATTTGTTGGGTACTTGCCATCCTTGCCTATCCGATACAGAATGATGCCTGGACACAGGACGGGGTGTGTTAGTGAACCTGGTCCGAAGCCCTTCTTTTGCCAGGCACTATTACAGAAACTGTCAGGGCATGTTGAGTGACTGGTTGACAGGGACAAATTGCACTGTTTTTCTTCAGGTTTTAATGCAAGTATTATCAATGAAGCCAAAAAGCATATTATTTTAGAGTGGTAAGTGTGCATTCTATGAAGATGGTACAGATGTCCATGGGTGGGAAGACCCAGGCTTACTCTGGAGTCTGGAGTTTTATACACATAACAACTTTCAGTAAAATGAGATGTCCATAAAAATTTGCAACTACAGGATAAATATTCTAGTCACAAATCTTTTTATTTTTTTAATACTTGACTAAAAGGAGTCTTGTGTATTGCACTTGGAAGGTTTTAGCTGTGGACTGCTGAGGGTGATACTCTTTTGATGGGAATAGTACCTCAATTCCAGAGCTCATCTCAAATAGCGTTGGGTCCAAGGCCAAGTGCCTTGTGTCATTGGCCGGTCACACCATACCGAGAATGCCCATTACAAACATATCTTTATTGCATTTTATCTCTTTCAAGCAGCAATACTTTTTGGCAGCTGGAGTTGCTTCTCTGGATCCAGTTAGTGGCTATAAAGGAGGCTCGGGTTTCTGGCGGGCAATCAGAGCACAGGTGGAGCTGGCCTGTGCACCCCAGCAGCCTCCTGGCCTAGGCTAAGTGGGGATTTAGTGGAACTCCTTGGGATTTGTCAGGGGAAAAATCACGTTTCCAGTGGGAAGGAAGTAAATCCAGAATCCCGGAAGGGAAAGGCAGCTTATACTAATAGTCTCTTACCTCTGTACTGGGCTTTGCATTTCACACTATGTATATATATTATTCTATGTGGTTCTCTGTCCCCTCGCCCCCCAATCCTGCGAGTTATATACTATCCTCATTTTACAGATTTGGAAACCAAGGTGTACAAAGAGAAGGTGACTTTACCAAAGCCACAGACTAATAAATGGGACTTATGTTCAGGTCTGACTTCAAGTCTAACCTTCAAAGGCAAGCTTCAAGGGAAGTGCGAAAGAACTGAAGTCTATTGCATTTTACCTCGCGCTGGCACAGTGCAGAGCTGAGGCAGAAAGAAGAATTATTAGGAAATACCGTTTGCAACTTCATTTGTCGTATCTGACAGTACTCAGAAGTTATGAGATTTAAAACAAATAAACATAAACGAATGTCACAGGGATTGAAAATGATACTAGCTTTTGCAGATACCTTCAGTCATATCTAGTGACAATGCGAGAATGACCTAGAGCAGGGTCAGCAGACTTTGGCCCCGGGCCAAATGCGTCCCACTGTCCGTTTTGTGCGTGGCAGGCAGGGCGCCTTAGCGCGGGCCGCGTGGTCTGGCTGCTCGGGCCGCAGGCTGGCGCGGGGACGCGGCTCGCTCGGGAAGCAAGGCACGTCTACTGTCTGGGCCTTCACAGAGGGTGTGTTGACCCCTAATGCAGCAGCGCTTTTCTTCCTGACTTGAATCGGACTCATCCTTGAAGATTTTTTAGAATAGGAATCACAGTGAAGAGCAGACAGCCGACTCGGAGTATGCACGCCCTCGGCACCCACAGCGCGAGCCTAGGTCTCCGTGGCTCGCTCCGACGGGCGCGGCGCAGCCGCTAGGGAACGCGGAAGGAGACTCCATCCATGAGATGTCTGCTGGTGGCACCCGCCATCGATGGGCAGGGCGTGCAGAGCTCACGCGGGTTAGCTGTCACAGACAGCCCACGTCCGGTGTCCGCCTTGCGTGCGCGTGCCACAGCCCGGTGTGGGCGCGCCGCGCCACCGCAGCGGTCCAGGGACCCGGCGCCCCGCGGCGGGCGGGCTCTGCCACCGTCGGACAGCCAGGGCCCTTCGCGTCTAGCCAGGAGAGGAGCGCATGGGCAGCCGGCTCTCAGAGGCCGCCCCGGAGCCGGCGCCGCTCCCGCCCGCAGGGTGTGGGGACAGCGGGTGCCTGTGCTCCTTGCGCGGGAGGCCTGGGCCGCGCAGTTACAGGCGTTCCAAAGAGGAGAAACGTGAATGCCGGTGATGAACTAACCGGATTTTGTCTCGATGGTCTGTGGGTCTAGCCAGATAAAGTGTCTGGCTAGGTTTCCATGCTGCTTGGCTGAGGAGTCTCCTGCCTCCCTCTCTCCCTTCCTCCCCCCCTTCTTTTCCTTCCTCCCCTGCTTCCCCCCTTCTCTCTCCCTTGCTCCCTCCTGCCCTCCCCCCCCTTTCTAATCTGTTTATAGCCTATTTATATAGCCTGGTCCATTGTGGTAGCGAGTACAAAATAGAATGTTAAGAACTAGTCCCTGTCCTGTGTTATCTGTGTTTCCAATTCTACCTACATTGATAGAGGAAAAAATTAAAAATAAATAAATGTAAGAATCCTACCTCTAATACAGCAACAGTGATACCGGAGGAGCCTGGGCACCATGATTTAAAGCGGAATGGATCAGGAACATTTGGCTTATGTATGTGTGAGTTTAAAGTGGTATTTAATTAAAAAGTTGCAAGCTCACGAAACAAAGGATTTTGTTTGGCTCTCCCTTGTACAATTCCAGTTTCTAGGAAACATTAACTTGTGATTTATGGGTTCCCTTTTCACAGAAGTATGGAAGTTATATGTAGCTCATGTTTGAATGAGAAATAAAAAATCCCTGATGGTAACTCATTATCTGTCCAGCTAACAAAGGACAAAGGACAAATCCGGAACATCTTGCTTTGCCATTTCAAATTTATGACATACCCTGTTGGTAGAACATTATTCTCAGGGCAAGCTCTGGAGTTTATTATTTTTTGTCTTCTCATTCTTCATGACTGCATCATTTTTTAAAAATGCTGGGCCAGATGGAAACTTTCTTCCTTTTGGGTCATGGGTGGAGAAGACCGTGTGAAGCCGGGTGGCCCGCAGCCCCCTTTTCAGAGCAAGATGGTTGTTTCTTCGCAGTGCGTGGGTGTGGCATGGCCTTGTTGGGTTTCATTCCAGCAAGTGTCCTGGTTAGGGGCACAGGTTGTGGTGGAGGCACTGTGAGCTCCTTTGAGAGTTACTTCTCACTCCTCGTGGGCGTTTCATCACCTGAAATCATTTGTATTTATGTCAGTCGATGTGCGTTGTCTGACTGTCTGCCTCAGAGGGCCTGCAAGCGTGGTGAGGGCAGAAGGGGTCTTTCTTTGCTTATTCATTGCTGTGCCCTGAGAGCCTAAAAAGGGCTAGGCACATGATAATGACCCTAAATATTCAGGGAAACGGAGAAGGAAGAACTGAGCAAATGAGTGCATCGGGGCAGGAAACAGATGACAGGCATCTCTTACCCCCACCCAGTGTCTAAGGAGAAGAGCAACGGACCCTGAGACTTGTGCCCCTCACCTGAGAGCAGTCACCTCCTTGAGTGGGGGCCATGCACTTGTCACCACTGATCGCTCTGGAAATGTTCCAGCAGAATGTAGATGATAACATCGCGTTCCATCGACTGAAACACTGATGAGAGGAAGCACCAATAAATCCCTAATTTGTCCCTCATGGAGAAGAGCAGTTATTGTCTGTTTAGACGTCTTAGTTCCTATAATCCCATTCTAGTCTATGGACAGTGGACTCGAGAAGTACTGTGGGGAAGGCCATATTTTCAAAGAAAAATATTTGTTCTTCTAGATTTCAGTTATGAAATTCCCTTCTTAATAGGAACCAAATCAATGAGATGCCCGAAATGAACATTCCACGTCCCTCCTGCCTGCTTCCAAGGATATTCATCCATCCTGGCACTGGTCGGGTCCCTGGGAAAGACTCAGACATGGACCCAGAATCTGTCCCTGCTCCCGTGTGCTGGTGAAGCTCGGCCTCCGGCGCTCCAGCCCAAAGGCAGCGAGAGGGCGGTGCCCCGCACAGGGTGTGCCGAGTCCTCCCGATCGGAGCCTCAGCCTCAACTCCTGCCGGCTGCAGGACTGTTAGCCTCTGAATGCCAGTTTTCTTATCCAGAAAATGAGGGTCATGCTGGCACTGCACTTCTTAGTGTGGCAGGGAGGATTCGATAAACAGGGCTCTGCAAGGGGGAGCATAACGTGGGCATAGTAGGAGCTCTGCCCGTGTTATTAACTGTTGCCATATTTATTATTATTCCAGCTCCACGAGGAATCCTGAGGATGGCTGAATTTTTTATAGAATATTATAGAAGAGATTAGAGTATCATATCATAGGTTGAAATGTATAAACTAGGGTATTGTCAATTCATAGAGTCTATGTCTTCTATGTCTCTTTGATTTTCCATCTCATTTTAGAAAGGGCTTACTAAAAAATTAGTCATTTTTCAAATTCTTTCCTAGCAAGTCTGAACAGTCATGGTTTGTGGTATAATAGAAAATATTTGGCCTTTGTCCCAGGTGCTAGCACACAGTTCCTAAAAACCCCTGGCATCTCCAGGGTGATGAGTGTCTTTTGTATGCTAATGAGAACACTGGTGGCTGAGGATCCCCTAGGTAGCTTCAGGATGGGGACTGGTTTGCCAGAGTGACCATACCAAGGGATTACGTAATTGGTCTTTCAGCCCTATCTGGCCAGAGATCAACTTCAATCACCAATGGCCAATCATTTAATTAGCCATGCCTCTGAGAAGAAACCTCCATAGAAGCCCCTAAATGGTGAGGTTCAGATTGCTTCTGAGCTGGTGAGCACAATGAGGCACTGGGAGAGTGGCATGCCTGGGGTGGGCATGGGAGCTTCCCAACCCTCCAGCCCCCATACCTTGCCCCTTGGAGTCTTCCACTTGGCTGTCCCTGAGTTGTATCCTTTACAGTAAGTGAGTACATGTAAGTGCAGAGTGTTCCTGAGCTCTGTATGCCATTCTAGTAAATCACCAAACGGGGGAGGGGTCATGGGAACCCTGGATTTATAGCCAGGTGGTCAGAAGTGCAGTTGGCCTTGGCCGTGCAACTGATGTTCGAAGTGGGGGCAGCCTTGTGGGACTGAGCCCTAACCCATGGGGGCCATGCCCTCGGTGGGGTCTGTCAAAATGATTTGGATTGTTAAACACCCGGTGAGTGTCTGCAGAGAGTGGAGGAATTGGCGTCAGGAGGAAAAGAGCAGCCTCTCATCTGGCGTCAGGCGTGCCGTGAGCGCAAACGGCTCGCGGCCTGTCACACCGCCAGGCCCGATGGCATCGCCGGGGTCTCAGCCAGCACAGCCGTCAAGGTCTGAAGGGGGCAGAGCGCTGGGCAGCTGACCCCCGCCTCGCAGCGCAGAGCAGACACGCGATCGTCCGGCGCTCCTGCCCCACGTCCAGGCCCCCGCGGGTGAGCGCGGGCCCTGGGCGTCTCTCAGCCGATTGGACAATGACACCTTTTCCTTCGCAGCTGAAGGAGGCCCTGAGAAACGCAGCCTTTAGTTCTGGTTGAGCCACTAGCCAGCTGTCTGGCATTTAACCTTGTCTTTTAATACCATGAAGCTTACGTTTTATTGAAGCTCAAATAAACATTCGCCATCAAAGTACATGGGAAGATTGACAGAAAGGAAAGTTGAGGTTTTATGATGACTCAGCCCCCATGGAAACAACCTTCGAGTTCTTGAGAGAATCGGCTCAGAATCCCATTTCATGGCTGGTGGTAGGCACGTCTGCCCTGCAGACTCCCCGAGATTGTTGTGACTTCCTGAGGGGCCCTGTGTTGTCTTAGTCAGGTTGGTCCCACAGCTGCTGCTTCTGGTTAAATGTTATCTCTCATGCCCAGTCCTCATGGGATGTGCTGACCTGGCTAAGGGGCCTCCCTAGCCCTCTCTCTAAATCCACACCCCTCCCCCCAGCACACACCTCCCCTGCCCGCCTGTGTGAGTTAGTCAAGCCTGGGCAGATGGAAGTGGGTTCTATATTGGTCATCCCTGTTCTCTAAATCCATTTGGCTACTTTAGATGTCCTCTCCTCTTCTCCCCTTTCCTTCTCTTCTCCTCCCCTGTCTTCCTTCCTTCCTCCCTTCTTTCCTCCTTCCTTTTACTTTTTAAAAACGTATCATACCACCTCTCAGAGCTCTCAGGCTCTGTCACATATTCTCAGTGCCTTTCTCCCCTTGTCTTCTCCCCTCCTCTTCCGTGGACACAGCAAAACTCAGACTCCTCCCATCTGAAATTCAGGCCTCCTTGGGATCTGCTGTCTTTCTGCAGACCCGGGGCTGGGCCTAATCTTTTCATACTCAACTGGTACATTATGGTGTCTACATAGTCATAGGCCCTTCCTGTAAAGAACTTTGGTGACAGTTATTAAAATTATGTGCACATGTGTTGGTGTGTGTCTCCATGTGGCCCCCTCAATATCCATTCTTTCATTTTTCCTTCTTAATAAGGACCTTAATTTTTACCTGGCACATTACTACCTGGTTGAAAAAATTGCTTCCTTTAGCCTACTTTGTAACTTGATGTAGCCAGATAACTAAATTGAGATTTAAACAGAAGAATTGTGTGGGATTCATGGGAAGTTTCATGGAAAAGGAGAGAAGGTCCCTGGCTCTGTTCCTTCCTTCTTCCTGCTCTCTGGAATGCCAGTGAGGTGGCTAGCACTCCAGCTGTGATTCTGTGCCTCTCATACCTTGTCCATCGCACAATAGAGAGTGTCTGATGACTTTGTCAAGATGCCTAGGCTGGCTAACTTCCAATTTTTTATCTGCTTGAAAATAAAATTTCTATTTTGTCTAAGCTCCCCTTTTCATGCTTAACTATTAGAGCTGAACACAATTCATTATTTTCAAAACTCACATAATCATGGCTCTCCCAAGCACCTAGAGATGCATCATCCCCTTTTTATTTCTAAGGTTGAATGGGGCAAAGTCTATCCTGAGTCTTAACAGGCAGGTGGGTTGAATGTGAGATCTTTGCAATTAGATGACAGAACCGAGGTGCTCGAGTGAGGCACCAGAACATGGGTGCTGAGGAGCATCTTCTGACCTGAGCTGAACCTCCGACCCATGCCAAAAAGATTCAAATGGCTTCCATAAGACAGTAGCAGGCAGAGCATTCTGACATTCACATCAGCCTTATGAAGAAGACAAATGAAAGTGGTGCTGAGGAAGGCAGGGAACCCCGTTATTGCTGTGATGGACTGTTGGGAAAACCTCAGGCAGCTTTTTGATTCAAATGGCAGGTATCATCCAAAACTTGAGGAGTTCATATCAATTGGAGTGCACATTTAAGAATAATCAAAACGTAGATGTCAATATCAAAGTACGAATGTATATTCCCAAAGTTAAAGTCAAACGTGAAAAATAAATTGAACTAAAGCACACATTATTTTCTTTTTAAAAAATTTTACTGCATTTTTAAATGGAAAGAGGTTAGGAAAACCTTCTAATAAAATACCAGTATTGTGGTAAGTTACAACCACCTGGAGCTACACATGAGTTTGCTGTTGTTTCTTTCATCTCAGTTTGAGAAATTTTGACCATTTAATGCTTCATGAGATCTGTATTTAATTGATTTTGTATCCATCTTGGGAAGATAGGGACTTGGATGATTTCTTCTGGATTTGCTATGTCTAGACATGAAGTTTTTGCATGTGATTCATTGTGTGTTTATAAGAAAAGTCATACTGCTCTTATTTTAAATTTGATTCAAAATGTTAATATATTGATCATAATGGGAAATATCCACTCCAATCTTAATAAATGCAAATTCTACCTTCATTTTCTAGCACTGTTCAAATGCCGAGTACACCACGCATTTCACCACTAATGATTTCTACATCTTTCAGAAAATACATTTTTTCTAATTAAAATAATAATATATATTCATTTAAAAACTTTAAAACAACAAAAAAGACAGACAAAGAAGAGTAGAAATTACCCCGAATTCTATTAAATATAGATAATATTGTTCAAACTTGGCAACCACTTTCCCCAGACCTGTATTACCCAGTGGTGTTATGCGTGTGCTTGGGCTCTAAGCTCCACGAGGACAGGAGCTTTCTCTGCCTTGTTCATTGCTGCTTCTGCCAAGTGCCTCGATGCGTGGCTGGCACAGAGTAGGTATTAGAATATTTGTTTTTGAATTCATAAATTCACATTTCACATGCTTTCTTTTTTGCTTCACATATTGTAGATATCTTTTTTTTTAATATTTATTTTAGCGTATTATGGGGGTACAAGTGTTAAGGTTACATATATTGCCCGTGCCCCCGTCCCCCCTCGAGTAAGGGCTTCAAGCATGTCCATCCCCCAAACATTGCACATCTTACTCGTTGTGGTTGTATACACCCATCCCTTCCTCCCCCCTCCCGACACCCGATAAATGTTACTCCTATATGTCCACTTAGATGTTGATCCGTTAATACCAATTTGCTGGTGACTACATGTGGTGCTGGTTTTTCCATTCTTGAGATACTTCACCTAGTAGAATGGGTTCCAGCTCTATCCAGGAATATACAAGAGGTGCTATATCACCGTTGTTTCTTAATGCTGAGTAGTACTCCATGGTATACATATACCACATTTTATTAATGCACTCATGAATTGATGGGCACTTGGGTTGTTTCCACAGATTTGCAATTGTGAATTGTGTTGCCATAAACATTCAAGTACAGGTGTCTTTTTCATAGAGTGACTTTTGATCTTTTGGGTAGATGCCCAGTAGTGGAATTGCTGGATCAAATGATAGATCTACTTGTATTGCTTTGAGGTATCTCCATATTGCTCTCCACAGAGGTTGAGTTAGTTTGGAGTCCCACCAGCAGTGTAGGGGTGTTCCTCTCTCTCCACATCCATGCCAGCATATGTTGTTTGGGGACTTCTTAATAAAGGCCGTTCTCACTGGAGTTAAGTGATATCTCATTGTGGTTTTGATTTGCATTTACCTTATTATTAGAGATGTTGAACATTTTTTCATATGTTTGTTGGCCATTATTCTGTCTTCTTTTGAGAAGTTTCTGTTCATGTCTTTGCCCGTATTTTGATAGGGTTGTTTGATTTTTTTCTTGCTGATTTTCCTGAGTTCTAAATAGATTCTAGTTATCAGCCCTTTATCAGATGTGTAGTTTGCAAAAATTTTCTCCCATTCTGCCAGTGGGCTTCATCCCAGGGATAGTTCAACATACACAAATCTATAAATGTAATTCACCATATAAACAGAAGCAAAAACAAAGACAATATGATCCTCTCAATAGACGCAGAGAAAGCATTTGACAAAATTCAACACCCTTTATGATAAGAACGCTCAACAAGATAGGCATAGACGGGGCTTACCTAAAAATGATACAAGCCATATATGACAAACCCACAGCCAATATCATACTGAATGGGGAAAAATTGAAAGCATTCCCACTTAGAACTGGAATAAGACAGGGTTGCCCACTATCTCCACTTCTGTTCAACATAGTGCTGGAAGTCCTCGCTACAGCAATCAGACAAGAGAGTGGAATTAAGGGCATCCAGATGGGAGCAGAAGAGATCAAACTCTTATTCTTCACTGATGATGTGATATTTTACCTAGAAAACCCCAAGGATTCAACCAAGAGACTCCTTGATCTGATAAATGAATTTGGTAAAGTCTCAGGATACAAAATCAATACACAGAAATCAGAGGCATTCATATACGCCAACAACAGTAAAAGTGAGAACCAAATCAAAGACTCAATTCCCTTCAAAATAGCAACAAAGAAAATAAAATACCTTGGAATATATTTAACTAAGGAGGTGAAAGACCTCTACTGGGAGAACTATGAAACACTGAAGAAGGAAATAGCAGAGGACGTAAACAGATGGAAGAATATACCATGCTCATGGGTCGGCAGAATCAACATTGTTAAAATATCTATACTACCCAAAGTGACCTACAGAGTCAACGCAATCCCTATCAAAATATCATCATCATTTTTCACAGATACAGAAATAATAATTTTATGCTTCGTATGGAACCAGAGAAGACCCCGCATAGCAAAATCAATCCTAGGCAATAAAAACAAAATAGTAGGTATCAATTTACCAGACTTCAAACTATACTCCAGGGCTATAGTCATTAAAACAGCTTTGAACTGGCACAAGAACAGGGACATTGACCAGTGGAACAGAACAGAGAACCCAGATATAAAATTATCCTCATATAGCTAACTAATCTTGGACAAAGCAGAAAAAACATAGACTGGGGAAAAGAATCCTTATTCAATAAATGGTGCTGGGAAAACTGGATAGCCACATGTAGAAGACTGAAACAAGACCCACACCTTTCACCTCTCACAAAAATCAACTCACGCTGGGTAACAGACTTGAACCTTAAGTGTGAAACTATTAGAATTCTAGAGGCAAATGTTGGAAATACTCTTCTAGACATTGGCCTAGGCAAAGAATTTGTGAAAAAGACCCCATAGGCAATCACAACAGCAACAAAAATAAACAAATGGGACCTAATGAAATTAAAGAGCTTCTGCACAGCCATATTGTAGATATCTTTTTAAGTCAACAAATATAAATCTGCAATACCATTTTAAAATGGCATGCACTTCATTGAATATTAAGTTTTGCTGTTTGTATATGTGTGCGTATCTTCTTAGAACATACCTCTGCGAGTAAAGATATTTGGTCAAAGGCTATGCACGTTCAAAAGTTTGACAGATGTTACCAACCTGCTCTCCTGAAAGTATCTAGGGATTTTCACTCTCACCAAGAGTTCAAGAGAGGGCTCATTGCCCCTCACCCTCCTAACTTGGGTAGGAAAAATATCTTTCTTTGCCAATCTCCTGGCTAAAAATATTACTTCCACATTGGTTTTACTTGTGTTGATGTAATTATTCGTGACCTTGAACATCTTTTCATATACTTACTGGTTTTTGCTAGTCTAAATTTGTGTTTAGTTCCTGTTTCTTATTCTTAATTTTGGACACTGAACTGTCTCTCTTTTGGTCATTGATTAGACTAACTACTGGTTTATATGTTTTATTTGGTTTATAAATAATCAGTTCTTAGATTTAGGATGTTTCTAATTTTTTTCTGTTTTCTATATCAATTTCTATTTTACCTTTATTAATTCATCTTTCTGCTTCTTTATGTATTTCGTATATTTTGTCTATATTTTTGAGGAAATGCTCATTTTACATTAGAAACGTTGTAAAGGTTGTTTTCTTTTTTTAATTTCCATT
Organism: Microcebus murinus; assembly: GCF_040939455.1. Classification (NCBI taxonomy): domain Eukaryota; kingdom Metazoa; phylum Chordata; class Mammalia; order Primates; family Cheirogaleidae; genus Microcebus; species Microcebus murinus. Next base: position 160,152,937 of record NC_134104.1, on the reverse strand, counting down.
TGTTGGGCAACGGGGTTGTTATTTGTAGTGTTTGTTCTTTTACATGTTTTGTGTTTTGTTGCATGTGACTAAAAGTGTAGCCTGTACTTTTTTGGGAATTTTTAAAAAGTAATTTGGAACTTTAAAAAATGCTTTCTGAGTTCACAAATATCTATTCTTGGTTGTGAAACATAAAGTAGATATATATCCGGATATATATCCAGCAGGAAAATTTACTAATCATACTATTTCCTAGTATGATCTGTACTCTGCCTTACTGATCTGTTTCCTGCTTGACCTCACAAAGACTAGAGAGGCAAATAAAAGTCACCTCCCATCACATTTTCCAAGTTTCTCCTTGAATTCCCAGCTATTATTTCTTTATATATTTTGATAACTTGATGGTGATTTCTTTGGCTGTATTCTGTTAGAGGATCTTTCTTGTTCTTGTCACGACCTCTTTGGAATTAGACAAGTATGCAGTGGCTATTTTATGATACGATCATCTTGCTTACACACGAGAAAACAGAACTAGAAAGTTCAGGTAACTGGGATAGTGCAAGGTCACACAGCAAGGGGGTGGACAAGCCAGAAATGTCTGTCCCTCAAGCCCATGGCTTTAGCTTGCAGCTGCCATTCTCTTTTGTTATCTGTTTCCATCAGAAATCTACGTGGTCTCTTTTCTTTTCTTAAGTGACTTGCCTGTTTTACTCGCTTGTAGAATTCTTTATCATCCTTAATTTTACTGATATTTTTTCCTCACCATTGGTTGATGTGTATTAATTTTTCCAGGACCTATGAGCCCTTTCAGTATGTAAACTTAGGTCAGTATATTAAATTATTATAATACATAATGTACAGAAGGCATATATGTGTATGTAGTTTTTCCTTCCATATCTACCATTCTGCCTTTAACATTTATTTGTACATATACATAGACTACATTTCATGTATTTTTCAAACCTGTTTTTTTGTGGCAATAGTTGTGCTTCTTACTTTGGTGCAGTTTTATGTCCTATGAAAGCATTAATTTTCTCCTTAGTTTCTTTCCTAAGCTCCACTAAATCTCTATTCATCATATCATTATATTTTCTTGCCACATTTTAGCCATAAATTTCATCATGTGCTTTAAAATTTATTTGTGAATTCAGCATAATTGTGTTTTTTAAAATTGAAAGTCTTCAATAATCAGCTCCCATCTTCCTTTCCCTCTTACCCCCCCCCCCCCCATGCTGTATTCATTTCCTTCTGGGGGAGAGGGGGTGGACTAAGAGGCAAAATGTTCATGTAGAAAATATGCCAAGTTTTCTTTTTTAAATTTCATTCTTTCCCTTTTATTTTTTTCTTGTCCACTTTTTAAAAGGCAGGTAGTTTGTCTCCTGTTTGCCAGAAAAACAATGTTCACCTCAAATGTGTGAATTTTTCTCTGAGAACATAGATTTGGGGTTAAAGGTGGATCGTCTCCCACTTCCCACTGGTGCTGGCGACTTTGACTCTCATTCGTCTCTGGTCTTCCGGACACTCCTGCTCCAGAAACCGCCTCGCTGTGGCAGGACTCGGTGCCAGAGCAGAGATTTCTCTTGGATTTCAAATTTTTTCTGTCTGGAGTGTGAGCAGACTCCTTTATGAAGTTGGAATTTCAGAGAAATCCTAATCCTGTATCTAGTAAGCATTTGATTTGGTGTGGTTACAGGCATTTTTCTCTTTTTAATCTTCCTGTTTTGCTGCCAGGCATGGTTGAAACACTTGCTGCAAGGATATCACTACTGACTTGGCTTCTACCATCTGCTAAACTATTTACCAAGTTTATCTATGCCTGTAGCTCCACCCCTGTGGCTGCAGAATATTGTTTTTTGGGGTGCAGAAAGGTGGCTGAAAAGGCACATTGCAAAACTTACTCTGGGGCCTTCCCATAGTCCCAACCCCAATCCCTCTCTGGACATCAGGGGACAATTGGGAACATTTCCTTGCTTGCTTTCAACCACTCGCCCATTCCTTCCAGCAGGAAACTCTGTATTGACTTCCTGAATCTTCTTTACATTTGGTTTCAGTAGTTTCAGTCCTAAATAAGACATCTGGATATTTATACCAACACACTGGGTCCATTTCTAGTATTAGTGTGAATAACTTCTTTGTTATTTTTACTTCTTTTGGTTGACTTTTACTCAGCATGGACACAGGGAGTTTTGTAACTTCCTAGGCACCCTGTACCTTTGCCCCCACCTTTCTCAGAATCTATAATGTTGAACAATTATATTTCAGCTTCTGTAGATGTTTATTCTTACTTGCCTCCTACTGTAGTCATGTGTGCATCAGACTAGCGCTGCTCAGACTGTCTGTGGCTAAGGATAAGTGGGATTTTAAAATTTCTAACCCATTGTAGAATGTTTAACTTTACAAAGTACACTCAGCATTGAATTTGTGGAAAATGAAGTGAAAATAAGACATAAAATAAAAATCTGAATTATTGTTATTAGATTCGCCAGACATAGATAGCATTACTTTACTTTATATATATTTTTTATTTCAGCATACTATGGAGGTACACATGTTAAGGTTGCGTATGTTGCCCATGTCCACCTCCCCCCTTGAGTCAGAGCTTCAAGTGTGACCATCCCCCAAGCGTTGCACATCTCACTCATTGTGTTTGTATATACCCATCCCCTCCTCCCCCTCCCACCTGCCCGACACCCGATAAATGTTTTTCCTATATGTCCACTTAGGTGTTCATCCGTTAATACCAATTTGCTGGTGAGTACCTGTGGTGCCTGAGCTATCTTGGAGATAGCATTACCATATTAGAATAGCATTTCTATTCAAGTTCTAAATGCTTACTCTCAATTTCTTATCTTATTCGTTGTGAATGGATCTCAAACAACCCATAGACGAGGCATCATCCATGAAGTCTCCTTTGAGTAGTGTCATGGCAAGTCCCTCAAGAGCAAAGGTGAGTTCTTGCCAACCTATGTGTCCCCATTATTCCCACCTAGCACTGTGTCTCACAAATAGCATCTACTGAGTAAGATAATATGAGTAAGATAATAATACCCCAAGTAGCAAGTGCCTCTCGAGGTCAAAACTCTTAAGTTATTCTTGACCTTCACAACTTCCTTTTGCATAGGAAAGATGCAGGTGCTAGAATTTGGATTTGCAGCCAAGGTCCAGAGAAGAGTGGGCCTACACACACGAGGCCTTTTTTATTCATGCTGTTTTATTTGACCCGAGGTATTTTCCCTTACATGCTGTTTCGTGTCTCTACTGGGAGTACGAAGCACAGTGTGAAAGACGAGACAGGATATTAACTGGACCAGGGGCCTGGGCCAGGTGTGAGCGTTCTGTCTTCTGTCTGTCACTTTATTTATCATCCTCCTCTGAGGACCTCTTGAGGACCCTCCAATTCCCAGTCACACAAATGTGGACTCTGTTCGAGAAGCGTGTTCCAATGAAACACTCGTTGGGTGTAATACTGTCCTAGAACTAGGAAATAACATTTAAGCCTATATATTCTGGTTTATTTTTCTCCAAGGTACTGGTTTACCAATTTGAAGACAGTGGCTGTGGATGTAACCCTACTTAGCAAGGTAGCTGAGCTGAGTGTCCAACCATCAGGGGAAATCACAATAATGAATAGGATAAAAGGAAAGGACTTCACTTACTGGTCAAATGGGGTACGGCTCTAGTACCATGTGTCATGGGTGTGCAGACGACTGAACAGTCACTGGGGACCTTCAGGAGTGGCTAAGCCAGGACCTCTGCTCTTGACTAGTGGGGAAGAGAAACACAAAGAAAGTTCATGATGAGACAAGCCACATGTGTAAAGGCCAGAGTAGACTCATACCTAAAGTGCTAGGGTGACACAGAAGGAGGAAAGAGTAGCTTTTAAGGGCAAACAGTCACTTCCCAGATTATGGAAATATATTATCCCCCTAAATTGTAGGTATGTATGCAAAATATTTTATCTGTTGACCTCCCTTGACTATTTAAAATTCTTCCTCTGCCATCTCATGTGGTGATCTCAGTTTGCATGTATTTTTCTTATATTTCTTATGATCACATTTATAGTTTCATTGTCTACAAAGTTGTCTAAAGTCAACTTCATTTTTTCTTTCATGCCAACTTTTGATCAGTTGTCGCCGGTGTCTGTGAAATGCGTGGAGGAGCACCTGGCAAACAGTGGGCGTCCCGTCAACGCTCCTCCTTGCTTCTGGCTTCCTGGCCCCAGCTGTTTGGGGAAGGGCTGTCAATTTGAGAGCTGCGAAGCATCAAGTTGAGCTCCTGTTAACGCAGAGGTGAAAAAGTGCAACCCTGCACAGGCAGAGGGGTAATTTGAGTCCAAGGATAGAAGATGAGATAGGAGGACTAAGTTCTCTACGCAGTAGAATGATTACAGTTAACAATAATGTATTATATAGTTTCAAATAGTTACAAGGAGGATATTGACTGTTCCCAACACAAAGAAATGATAAATGTTAGAGTGGCAGATATGATAATTATGCTGATCTGATCACTATGCATTATATTAATATATATATTAATAGAAACATCACTATGTAGCCCAGAAGTATGTATAATTATTATGTGTCCATTAAGAAATAAAATAAAAATTATGAAAAAAACAAATTGTCCAAAAATGGCGCAGAAGAGCCAATACACTGGCAATTTACAAATATTGTTATGATTTTTCTTTCCTTTGAGACACAAAAAGGACTTTACCTTCTGAGAAGCCTTAGGTAAATCTTTTCAAAACCCAATAATCTGGCATATTCTTTGATTAATGATTTGGTGATCTGGCACTAGACTTAGGAAAACAAGTAATGGATTTGAAGTTTTTTGAAAGCACAACTAGACTGGAATCATCAAGATAGTTCAAACTCCTTCGGGTGAAGTTTCAGTTCTAAGTTTCATTTCATAGCTGGACACAGTGTTACTACTTTCTAGACTAGAGGTTCTCAACTGGGGGCAATTTTGCTCTTCAGGAAACATTTGGTGACAAATGGAAACATTTTAGTTTGTCGCCACTGGGGGTGGGGATGCTACTGGCTCCCATTGCATGGAGGCCAGAGATACTGCTAAATGTCCTGGAATGCACAGGACAGCCTCTGCCCCCCACCCCCAACGAAGCATTACCTGGCTCTAAATACCAGTAGTGTAGGGTGGAGAAACTGCTCGAAACTGATCTCCTCATTTAAAAGGCAACTCCAGAGAAGTTATTCCTAAAGGTTTTCCTCTGAAAGAGAATTTGACAATTATCAGCTCAAAGGCCCTTTGGACTAATTCTCTATGTAGTAGGATGACCGCTGGGCCTTCTGAATCCATCCACACTACTGTGAGTGCGGACTTGCAGGCCCCAGATCATGAGCTCCTCCCCCTTTTGCAAAGCAGGCTCAGGCCAAGTTCCTTAAGGCTGCTGCCCTCATGCCGCTGGCTGTTCAGATGTTGTCAAGCCTAGGACATCGTCACACACGTAGAGCACTTGAGATGGATGCAGTAATGAAGGTAGTGACCTGACTGGTCCCTACACTGGGGGGTAGCAGTAAGGCAGACAGAGAGAGGGCTGTGGGACTTATATGAAGAGAGTATCAGCTTGACCAACAAACAGTGCAAGCCCCCTCCCTGCCTTCTGTGCTGCCGTTCCACATACAGTTACCACAACTTGGAGAGAGTTCCTAGACTAGCAGACCAGTTGAACAGAGCCTTTGGAGCTGGAAGGTGACCTTCATTTAGGTGACTTAGTGCTCTCTAAATGAAACGCCCTGTGCATTGGAAGATGTGCACTTCCAATGCGCTTAAACTAAACCACTGCACAATGCAACTAGCAAAAAGAGGGCTTTTAACTTCACTTGTAGCTGTTCTGAGCAATGGCGAGGATGCCACCAAGATGTACTTCAAAAAGTTTGCTGTGTGTCAGTTGCATAGAACTTGGATGATACAAGGCCACCCCAGGAAGTTTCCACCCTGGATCTGCATGAGGTGCAGAACCTTCCAGCAGGCACTGATGAGGCTTCTGCCACGTGGCAGGAGTACACAGATACAGCCAAGGGAAATTAGGCAGCATGGCAAAATACAGAGTGCACAGCAGTGGAGCTCTGCTCAGCCTCAGGCAGCAGGAGGAGATGGAGAAGAGGAGCTGCAAAGAGCCAGGGTACAACCTGGAGATTGAGGAGGGTAGGGAGGACTCCATGGTGCAAGAACTGTTGAGACGAGAGGCAATTTTGCCACTGACAATGAACTGTCGAAAGTCCTTGTTTGCTCAGTTCTTCTCTTTAGGTTCTTGTGCATTTACCCCTCCTTCCTTCTTCCATCCCTCCTTCCTTTCTGCTTTACCCTCTCATCTTCCTTCCTGCTGCTACTGCTTCTTGCTATTACCAGAGCTGCCGCCCCAGCAGGGCTCCTTTGTGAAACTGCTGTGACCTTATATCTTAGATAGTCAAACTTAGAGGCAGCACCTATAAAACAGCAACTTCAATCCAGTGAAATGATTTATTAACTCAGCAGGACAACCACGCTATAGTCAGGTAGATGAGAGACACATGCACATTAATATTACAATCAGTAAGCACAACACGAAGTGCCTGTCGTGGAGACATCACACAGGCCTGAGGGGACATCATACAGACGCTCTCTTTAATGTCATACCACTCTTCAAGGCAGGCCCGCTTATGTCCATTTTAACAATGAGTTAACTGAGGCTTGGGGTAAGAAAGAACTAAATACATATTGACCCTGAACTATGGAATGGAATATCTGATTACTAATAGAAGAGAAAAAATATATGTATTTGAAGCTTTGAGGGCGACTGTCATAGAGAAAGAGAAAATGTTGATAATAATTAAGATATAAGTATAACCCCATAAACCAAATTTTTTCGCATGTAAAAGCTTGGCATATCTCATCCATCTCACTGCTTAAAAAGCCATATTATAGTTCATGACAGGAAAGGAGACAAGAAGATAACAAAGAGTCATAAAACAAAAGATTCCAAGATTGCAGTAGCCCTGGTGGATGGATGAAGTTCTTCCTGTGGAATTTTCCAATATAACCAAGTGATTTTGGGTCCCATAGCCAGTGTTTGCCCTTGAGATTGGACTAGGAGGAGTTAGAAACATGTTTCATAGTCTGTATTAGCTGTCCCTAATTTTATTAATTACCCCTATTATTAATTATTATTAACTGTGAATTTGGGGGATGTTACTTAACTATCTGAGATTGTTTTCTTATTTAAAAGAAATGTAGAGTCTGGGTGTGGTGGTTCACTCTTGTAATCCCAGCACTATGGGAGGAGAGGTGAGAGGATCACTTGAGGCCAGGAGTTCAAGACCAGCCAGGGCAATATAGCGAGAACCCTATCTCTAGAAAAACTAGCTGGGCTTAGTGGTGTGTGCCTGCAGTCCCAGCTATGCTGGAGGCTGAGGCAGGAGGATCACTTGAGCGCAGGAATTTAAGGTTGCAGTGAGCTATGGTGATGGTACTGCACTCTACCCAGAGTGACAGAGCGAGACTCTCTCAAAAAGAGAAAGAAAGAAAAATAAAAAGATGAAAAGAAATAAATATAGATTAAAAGAATAACTATCTCAATAAACTATAGTTATTATTATTGAAATTTGACTATTCATAGCTTGCTCAAGCCAAGAGAAATGTATCTTCTACCTTTTCTATTTCCATTCAGTAGATTCTTTTATCTCTTTCAAAAAGGCAGAAGTCTTAAAATTCCAAGTCATATTTAGCTATAGTTTGGAACTGCCCCCCAAGCAGATTTAGGTCAATTCCTAATGTTTTACAAAAACAATTATTCTGGTGATTGCTATCAATGCCTGGCTCCCACTCCTCTCCTTCTTGCACTCACTTCTCATGTTCATGCCTCTTCTTTGCCCTATTCCCTCCCCTCAGTGGCACAGGTTCACTGTGGTTTTCAACATATTCAGGTATAAAAATGTTTTATTGCTGTCATCTGTTTGTTTTGGTGGTGTGGAATCCTCCCTTTCAAAGAAAATCTTATGCAAAGGACTAATATCATGAAGTGGACTAGTGCAGATCTGCTCTCTTTGATATGGGGGGATGTTTGCTCCCACAGCCTCTCCACTTTGATTATTTTCTTCTGAATTTCAGGGGAGCCCTCAGGGGTTTTCAAAGAGGCTTAAGATTTCAATGAATGCATCTTAAGAACCCCTGGTCCACATGAACAAGATAACAAGGTTGATGTTCCCATTCTCAGGGGGTGTGTAGAAACTGTCCTGGCTGAGCTAGGCAGAGAGTTGAGGGGCGGACTTTTACGTGTCTCTCCTCAGGACCCACAGAAACGCATGAGATAAAGTTCTCCAGCCTGGGTCTGGCTGGACAGGACTCTAAACATCTCTGAAGAACCAGAGCATGCAATTTAGTCACCCATATGTCCCTAAATATTTTGATACCTTGGTATTTTGACATCACCCCAATGGTCCAGCCATACAATCGCCCTACCAAATGGGAAACACATTTTCCATCGCCATGCCTTTGTACTCACAGTTTCCTCCTCCTGGAATAATGCCCACCCTTCCATTTCTGCCTAGCTGTCTGACTCACTCGTCCTCCAAGGCCTTCTCCATGAGCTCCTCCCCAACTCCTGGGGCCAGAATTCTTCTTTTGTGTGTTTGTTCATGTTTGCCTCCGCCACATTCTCCTCTGTCTCCCTCACATTTCCATCTTGCCTGGGGTAAGCATCTTGGGCAGAGCAGACAGGAGAAATGCTCGCTGACTCGCACTAAATGGATGCTGTGTTGATGGAGCCATGGGTCAGCGGCAGCCTGCGTTGTGCACTTGGCATTGCTTCATTAGACAGCAGTGCGCCCTGCTAGGCCAGACCAGGGAAGGATCATTTCCAAAGAAAAACCAAACCTTTTTATTTTTAATTTCCTTCCCTTTGGGTGTTCAATGGAAATAGGCAAGATAGAATCATTCGGTTTACTTCTATAACAGCCCTATTTTTCATCCCAATTCTGAGCTTCAGCTAGAGTCTGTGAAATGTCTTCTTTGAGTGAGACGATTTTCATCTTGGTTGTCAGTGACTATAATGAATTCTCAACCAACTGTTTTTTTTTTGTTTGTTTTTTTTTTTCTTCAAAAGTCAAGTTATCTGGTTTGGGTGACTCCTATCTATTCATGATCCGGCAAATTTTTTCAAACCTAATATTTCTTAGGCAAAACTATTTTGGATTTAATGCCGTTTATTTACTGAGAACCATATCACATCCAGTGCTAAGCATTAAGACAGATACAAAGATAAATACCATGTCCTCACGAACAAGAAGGAGCCCTCGTCCTCAAGTATCTAATCAAGTACGAGACAAGACATGCTGGACCATAACTAACTAGAAACATTCTTTTGTTGTTTATATCTAGTTTCGTGTTAGGAATTTATGGCATCTTGCAAAGAAACACACAATAAGAGAAAAAACAAAGACTTAGAAGTGAGGAAGAAAGATCAGGCAAAGGGAAAACAAGGACAAGGAGAGCCAGTACTGAGGCCAGTTCACAAAATACCCCCCCCCCCGAAACTGCTGGAAAGCAGGGGCTTCTCTACTGTGTGCTCAAAGGCGCTCCCAGTGGCTAGCATAGTACCTGGCACACAGCCAGCAGTCCATAAACAGAACAAAGGGGCATGTCTTCCATTTTAGATTATGTAGCAACTCTATTAACTACAACAAAACCATATTTGGAGAACCCAAAATTTGAGGCCACCTTTTCTGGACTAGACCACGTTGAAATGTTAGAAGCTGGAGACCCTGCTGCCCCGTCTTCCAACCTGGGATGAATGCGCTTTAAGAAAGAGGATGGAGGAATATGTACTGCAGTCTTGTGTAGGTCTGGTAGCTATAACTTTTCTAAAGTATTTCTCTTTAATTTCATCATTATCATATATATATATTTAATAGGTAGTGTTTTTCTTCCCATGTTTATGGTTTTCACCTTTCCAACTGAAGACGTAGAGATCAGGAACCAGACCCCTTCATCTTTGCACCTTTTTCCTGCTTCTTGAGCACATGGTGTAATATCTTGGATATGGTGGGCACTTAATAACGACTTTTTAAATTCTTTTTCTTTTGGACATCAAGTGCTAGCTCAGTTTGAGTCGGGACTGTATTGTGCAAATGATGGCCTGCTGCAAGGCTTCACTTACATATCGACAGCTGGTAGGGTTCAAAAAGCCAGTGTGAAGAAAACATACATCAATGTGCACCTGGGCGGCTGTCTTTTCATTTTACCAACCGGAATTCATTGTTTGCCAACCTGATTCTAGACTTTTGTGATACCACATTGAAGGAACGGGGCTGTGACACACAAGGCGAGGGCTAAGTGGGATGGGGGTGGGACGCAGGGCTTGATGAGCAGTGGAGAGAGAGGAGCTTTTAAGCAGCCAATTCTATTCTATTAAGAATAGAAGAGGCAAGGGGATTTTAAAAAGTAATAGCATGCATTACAAACTGGATCTTTTAAAAATGCTCTCTAAGAGAGACAAATAAAGTTGGACATATATTTTTAAACTATTATTAATTTTGCTGCCTGTCCCATGTTTGTTTAATGAGAAACCACACTAGTACTGAATAGCATGTGAGCAGTGAATTATTCAGGTTACAACAAGTGATATATTTTTACTTCAAAATACACACTCTTGGTTATACCAGTCATTAGGAAATCATGTAACCAGGGAGAAGCAGAACAGGGCAAAACTCTTCATGCATTTCTTTGATTTAAAAGATCAAATGTAATCTGAAAACCTAAAAAGAGAGAAATTTCATTAGTCAATTTAAAGAGCAATAAGAAAGTATTTTCACTTTATAAATTAGCAAATTTTTTGAAAAGTATGGATATGTATAAAGTGGATTCTGTTACAAATATTTAATGCCCAACCAAAAATAATTTAAAACACATATGTTACTGATGGAATTATAAATTGAACCAGAGTTTCTAGAAAATAATCTGGCAATGTATATTAAGAGACTTAAAACTGTATATACCCTTTGGTGGAGTAATTATCCTAAAGTAATAATACAACATGAGACAGAATATGAAATATTATACAGCCATCAAGACTCAGGTTTTAATGAATATGTAAAGAAAGTAAATACATATATGTGTGTGAGTCAGTATATATATTATGACTTCAATTTTGTAAAAATATGCATCCTCATACAACCACACAGACAAAAGCCTGGAAGGAAATGCTCCAACTGTCAGGTTTTATTGGACTGTTAAAATATGGGTGAGTTGTTTTGTTTTTTACCCAGCTTTTTAAAATAAAATTTGTATGAGTAGGTATGGCTTTAATAATGTGACAAAAATAAACATAACATTTTTGTGGGGACAAAAACCTAGTTTATAACTTAAGCCAGTCTCATTCACCCTGTCTAACAAAGGATCCTGTTAAATTTTCTACCCCCCCCAAAAAAACTTGAAATGTAGACCTATCAAATAGATTTGTCACTGTCTCTTCAAAGGAGGAAATTCTGTTTCAAATTCATCCTTAGCCCAAAGCAGCTAATTTGATTTTATCAGTCATCAGCAAAGCCCTTACATTAAATAATGTATGAATCTTTTTAGCTTCATCCCTACAGGGCAAGATTCAGTGCTTAATGGAAACCATCACTGTTGGATTGCTAAAGCTCTTCTAACATGTTGGCTTGGAGAAGCCTCAAGCCTGAAGCATTGAACGTCACCTAGAGCCTGTTCATTTGATCTGACAGCACTAGAGAGGAATGCAGAGGCAGAAACACGGTGAGGAAATCGCGATGCACACGTATCCGTCCTGGGATAGGCAGCCCAGGGCAAAGACTCCAGGACGCAGGTGGCAAAGGCAGGTGCAAAGATGATTCTACAATGGGTTTCCACAGATGGGATTTTTTCATGAAAACTTATCTAATTGTCAGCTCCAAAGTACCGCCTCTCCTGGACTTCAGTGTTCCCAGGTCAGCCTCCTTCTCCCAGGCATCTATTGCCTGGAAAAGGCCTTGAGTATCTGCTTTGCGTTAATGTTAACAGGATGACTCACCATCAGCCTTATCCAAAATCAACCCGGGAGTCAATCTCTGCACCTCTTCACATTGCTTTCCTTCTGGTGCTGATGTTACAATGGAATTTAATTTGTTCTTCATGAAAGGCCTTTCCATCACTGAATTTCTCAGGAAGTTCTGACACTTGGTATTTATTCCCCTGACAGGTTGGTTTTGAGGATGAATGAGATATGGCTTGTCAGGTGCTTTGAAAACAGATCTCCTGGCAGCAGGGGAGCAGCTATGAGTGCCCTGGCTCTGTTCAGGATCCAGCATGGTTCTGAGACAAGTATGACACATGTGGTGCCATTTTATTTTTAGCAGTATCATCTCGGTTTCATGTGTGTTCATGAGAGTAACATCAGCAAGCACACTGGAAGGATGCTAGTAGAAGCACAGGGGCCACAGGCGTTCAGGTAGTGGTCTTTAGTAAGAGAGATGATTCGTGAGATGCTGGGATAAAATACCTCTGTACAGAGATGGTAGAAAGGAAAAGGTCCAGTAGACTCCATAAGGAGTCATCTCTTGGGGTCACCTGCAGCCTATTCATTAATATATGGGCTTCTTCACTGTGCTGAACTTTCATCAATTCAACTAATATTAGCGTACACTAACTTTTATATTTCATTACAACCCAAGGAAGTAAATAATGTTGTTAATCCCCATTTCACAGACAGGGGGACCGAAAGAGGTTAAAGAACTTGCCGAAGTCACATGGCTGGAACACAGAAGAGCTGAGTTTTGAGGTCAGTACTCTATGATTCTAGCTTTCTCATGGTCAATGTAAGAAATGTCAAGTGTTACGGGTAACAGAAAGGAAATGCAAGGCACAGTCTATGACAAGAAATGCCTATATGCAGATGGGAAGAAACAAAATGAATTATTCTTGGGGTTGGGAAGTGTGGTGATTGCAGAAAAATGTCCCTGAGAAACAAGTACAACAAAGGCACCTGAGATGTGAGTGTGAAAACTGCTCTCGAAATAAAACAGTCAGAATAATGCAATTTGCCCATTCACCAGGAAGTATAGAAGTAAAGAGGGTGAAATGTAACCTTCCATGACCTTTTTCTAGCTAGGAGAGGCAGAGAGAGGGCAGGCCACAACCTCATGAACAGCCCACCTCTGATACCATGCACCAAAGTCATGCTGTACACAGAACAATCTGAATATAGATCCCCCAAATATAGACTTTTTATTATAGAAATTCTCAAATTTTAGGCGTCTTACAGGTGTTCCTCAAATTGACAGTCTGTCCAGACTTCCCTTCAGTTTGGCCACTGTTGATGGGACATGATCCATCAACTATTACTATTTGTGTGTTCTAGCTGTTGAAGCTTGGCAACATCGACGTGCTCACCCCCACTTGCTACAGCTTCACCCAGGGAGACTAGCCCAGGGCACATGTTTTCAGTTTACATCATGTCTCACTCATCCATTCATATAGGGCAGGAGCAAAGAGATGGAGGATGCCTTATTCCTGATCTCCTCCTCCTCTTCCTCTTTTTTACCTTACCTGTGCCATGGATCTGTGCCAGGTAGGTACGTAACTTGTGTTCCCTGGTGGGCTGAGCTTCCTGTCAGTCTTACCCAAATATACCTGGCTAGTATGGCCGGTGCTCCAAGTAAGTAGCATTCCCTCACTTACACACCTGTGCAGAATCTTTCTCCAGCTTTAGCGTGCATCTGGGTCCATGGCAGCTTGTAAAAGATGGGCTGCAGCAACAGTCTCTTTGATTCACTCGATGGAACAGTGACACGATGGTTAGGAAAGTGGCTTTTAAATCAAAGAGAAGTGGATTCGCTTTGCATTATTCTCACTATTTTATTTCGAGAGCAGTTTTCACACTCATATCTCGGGTGCCTTTGTTGTACTTGTCTCTCGGGGACATTTTTCTGCAACCACCACACTTCCCAACCCCAGGAATAATTCGTTTTGTTTCTTCCCATCTGCACATAGGCATTTCTTATCATAGACTGTGCCTTGCGTTTCCTTTCTGTTACCCGTAACACTTGACATTTCTTACATTGACCATGAGAAAGCTAGAATCATAGAGTACTGACCTCAAAACTCAGCTCTTCTGCTTTCCAGCCATGTGACTTCGGCAAGTTCTTTAATCTCTTTTGGTCTCCTTGTTTGTGAAATGTGGATTAACAACATTATTTACCTTTTTGGGTTGTAAAGAAACATAAAAGTTAGTGTACTACACTAATATTAGTTGAATTGATGAAAGTTCAGCACAGTGCAGAAGCCCATATGTTAATGAATTATTTGCAATATTTTCATTTAATACAATAGGTGTTTGTTCAACTTTTACTACACTTATGATTGCTTTCAAATCAGGGAAATTGGAGACATTTTTTTCCCCAATTTCTCCCCAGACAGAAGTGTCTTTAGCTTGCATTAACATTTCCTCTTTGCCTTAATGTCTCCATTTGGATCGTTGTAAGTTGTTTTTATCTTCTCTTATAGCTTTTCCTTTAAGTTATTTTGCTAATATTTTGTTGTTGTTGTTATTTTCCCTCCCAATCCAGAACATCCCAACTCTTGCCACAGGTGCTAGAACGAAAACAGGAACCTTTCATAAGCAAACGACTGGTACGTACAATGTACACACTACTCTTTCAATGAAATGGCACCCAGCTAGGGTCTTCTTCTAACAGGGAGGTAAAGCAGCCACATTCTGGGTGAGAAACAAATAGCTCCACCTAAATTCAAGTTGAATTTTCTCTCTCCCAGGTTCATAAATGTTGTCTACCACTTTCTTTTTTGTTTTCCTGTCCTTATGTAATTTCCCCCTTTTTTCAAGTTTACCTTCTCTATTGATTTAAATTAAGCTTGGTTGGTGTTTCTTTGAAAAGAAAACACAAGCTTGCTGGTTTGGGAGGTTTTTCCAAGGCCTCTCTGCTCTAGTAAAATCCTACGTACATAGGTCCTGCAAACCAACATTATTTTTGCTGTAAAAACACCACGTGCATGTTCTGAGACGTGAGCCCTCTGTGTAAGATCCCTTCACACATGCAGAAACAGCTGACATTTCAGCACTTGCGCAGAGTGAAAGCAAAAGGATCCTGGTTCAGAAAGGTCAGGGCTGTCCTGCCCGGGCTGGGCGTGGCTTCCTGTGACCTTCAGCTCTAGCAAGAGCAAAATGCAGGAAGTGCTCCAATTTTATATTTCCTCATACAAAGTCCATTCCCAAAGATGCCTCTCAAATTTGAATTCCCCCAATGGAACAATGTATTCATTTTTTATTGTTAAGGAGTGACATTATTGCAAACTTAGTGGCTTAAAACAACACATTTATTATCTCACTGTACTGTGGGTTAGGAGTTCAGTCATGGCTCCCCTGGGTCCTCTGCTTGGAGTCTCACAAGACTTCAGTCAAGGTTTTGGCTGGGGCTGAGGTCTCATCTGAGGCTTGACTGGATAAGGATCCCTTTCAGAGCTCACTCAGGTTGTTGGCAGAATTCAGCTCCTTGCACTTGAGGACTGAGAGCTTCTCTAGGCTGCTCCACAGTTCCTTGCTGCATGACATTCCTGATATGGTCTCTTGATACCTCAAAGCTAGCAAGGGAGAGAGAGGGGAAGGGAAAAGGAGAGATAAAGAGAGCAAGAGTAAGACAGGTGCTACAACCCAATGTATCATCACGTAGTCATGTACACATACCAATATCCGTCCTGCCATCTTTACTGTGTTCTATAGATTAGAAGCAAGTCATGAGTCCTGCCCCCAGCCAGGACAGAGGATCACACAGTGCACAAACTCCAGAAGCAAAAATTGTGGGTATGCCACCATAAGAATCTATTAGCCACAAAAATGTTTCTTCTTTCTTAGTTTCTTATTACCATTAGTCTTAAAAGATGGAGAAAAAGTTCACCATGTGCTTGAATCTAGGTGTGGCCCAAAGATTTTGATAAAATATCAGGTCCTGTTGACTAATTTTCCTGCTAACATGCAGCACAAAACCCTTCTTCTGAAATTCTTCATATATCATTGTCTTAATTAAACAAAATACAAACTTTGATGTTTATGTCTCTGGCTACACAATCAACATATTAGTTCCATTCCATGTGCTCAAGGTCATTTTAAGATGATTGAGTTTCAGCCCTGGAATTGTTTCCTGAAGAAGGGACTTGGTAAGTGACCCTGGGTTTCCAGTTGAGTTCCCAAAATTGTACACCGGTGAGATCATCAGTGCATACATTGTCATAGGACTTCCGCTTTCCCTGAGTTTTGTACCTTCATTAGTGCCGTGATACTTAATTTTTTCCCTGGAGTCAATCACTAAGCAATACTGCGCACATGCTAGAAGTACAGTACCCCGCCGAGTGTGTTGGAGCTGTACCAAAAGGTAGAGCGCATGCTGACTGCTGGTGCAGAGCTTATGTGAGTTTAATGAGATGCAACATCAACAGCATATGGGACCATAAAGCGTAGCAGGCTCTGGAGTCAGACCACCTGGGTTACAAAAGCTTTTCTGCTGCTTGCCTGTTGCATAATCTGTTATATAACCTTGGGCAAGTGACCTAAGCTCACTGAGTCTCAGTTTCTCTTTAAAATGGGGATATTAATAATATCCACACCCTGGGTTGCAGTAATAATTACATATGAAGTGCTCAGCGGAGTGTTAGGCAATACTGCCATGTGACAAAGTTGCAGGGAAACTCATTCACGTACAGCACAAAGGAACTTTTATCTCCTGGGGTTGTGTAATAAAGTACCCTGAGTAGGTGCTTAATAAATGTTCTTGCCTCCCTCTGCTATTAAAATTATTACAAGTGAAATAGCAAGCCCAAATATTTAACAGGGAAATGTACAATTAATTTCTATCTGAATTGTGTACAATCATTGTCACTTTCTTTTTTCCTGGTCACTTGAGCCCACAAGATTTTTCTGTATTATAGTCGTTGTGCTCCGTTTCTGTCTTCACCACCCCCACCCCCCCGCTTCTGTTCTCCTGGCTGGCTGGCCTGCCTCATACTTCAGTCTCTGCCTGAATGGCCCATCCTCCAAAAGTCTTCCCTGACCTTTCTATCTAGAGCCATTTGCCTTCCCAACAATCACTGTCTGTCACTTCTCTCTAGTTTATACTCGTCATTGCACTGGTTTCTAATTTTGTTTATATTTCTAACTTTTACTGTCTGCTTCCCTAACGAGAATGCAGGCTACACGAGAGCAGGGATTTTGTCCCATCTTGAACAGGCGATATTTTCATCTCTTAGCACAGGGCTTGGAACATAATAAGCACTCCAGAAAGACATGAATGAGTGCGAGAATGAGTGGAAACCCATTTTGGTTGCATTTTCAGAGAAAGCCTTGTGGAAGAGATGAGCTTTTTCTCAACAAAATGAAAAGAGAAGCTGTCAGAGACAGAGAGAGAGACAGAATGAAAGAGAGAATGAGACCTATGGTCACATCGCAGGAGATGCACTTAGGGAACAAAGGTTTGACCCTTTTCCTGAATAGCAGACTCTGAGCTAGGAGGAATTTTGAGGACTTAACCTGTACCGTCTAAGGTGTATATCTGATTTACAGATTAAAAGATAATGATGCCTGGCCAATAGGGCTTTGTGATAAATAAATTAATAAGGTAGCTGAAAGTCTTCTGTCAACTATGTAAATCATCATAAGGATATAAGTAGTTACTTCCATGCTTGGAGATCACAAGGAATAAAATTTATCCTTTTTTTAAAGACTTCTATGAAAAGGAAGAAACATTTCAGATTACATAAGAATATAGCATCTCAATCCATTCTCTTTGTAAAACATTCTAGAGAAAGTTAAATTTCTCTTGATGACCGTCTCCAATCCCAGTCCTTCTACAGAGGTAAACATTGCGGTCAATAAGTTGTGTAATTATTTTTAACTTTACAAATTTTGTACAATTACAGATTACTATAAATGTAATCTTAAGAAATATTAATACTTATTATTAATATTATACTCAAATATTTCTAAAACCTGCATTAAACGCAGGGTGGGTTAGTCCCTGGATATATTTCTCTATGTTTTCCATTATTGAAGCCCGACTTAATTTAATTAATTAGCTCTTGAGATTAATTTTAGGTCATTTACACAGAGATACCATATTTTGTCCACAATAAAATACTAATTTAAGAATTCTTGTGAATTTCTGGGTGTCTATCCTAAGGAAATAATCATGTAAATAGCAATAATTTATATATAAAGATATTTTTCATAGCATTGTTTATAATGATGAAAGATAAAGCGATGCAAATGTCAAAAAAAAGAAATGAATCATTAAATAAATAAACAACCAGAAAACTAAAAAATTATAAAGCCATCAAAACTGGTATCTACAAAATTTGTTTTAATGTATGAGAATGTGTTGATAATATAATGTCAAATATTAAAAGGAGCCTATAAAACTTAAATGCTCATGATCTCATCAAAGTATGTTTAAATAGAAACAAGACTGAAAGATCCTATGTTTGAGTCTTAACAGTGGTTATTTCTGGGTGGCAGATTATGAATAATTTTTGTTTTAATCTTTCAATTTCATTTTCCAAATGTTTCCAAAAAGCACCTAATAAGTTTGTATTTGAGTTGAATTTTTAATCAAAGTAATATATGCATGTAGTTTAAAAAGTCAAATAGCACCACAAGCCTTTAAGATAAAAACAGCAGTCCTCTGCAGCTCCCCTCCTCATCGCTGAATTATACTTCCCAGAAAAATGATTTATTCCGATGTTCAAAATCATATAATTATACTGCTATGCCTTGATTTTTTCAGTTTTAGGTACTATTGATTGACTTTCTAGAATTGAAAGAGATTGAGTTCTCCTTCCACCTTCACACTGTGCTATATATGTAATTCTCTCCGCTTCTCAACATAGTAATATAATAATGTGCTGTTAAATAAATTTTTATTTTATAATTGTAAGTGCTGTTAATTTATGACATACATGGTATGGCATGATCATGCAACTTTTTCTATACAACTTTTTGTTTTTCCTAGAATTGATAATTGCCTTACTTTTTCCTACCTTTAGATTACTATCTACCTAGCAATAATTCATCTCCAAACTTTTCAAGAGAACTATTTATCTTCTGTCAATATGGCCATGCACATCAGCACTGCTAAATTGTTGTCTTATTCTCCAGTGTTGCTTTTAGAAGATCAACGCTGGCTTCAGGCAGATGGGAGGGGGAGAAGGGAACGGTAGATACAGACATAATGAGTGTGATGCGCACCATCTGGGGGATGGACATGTTGGAACTCTAATTCTTTACACAAGACTCATTTTTCTCCTCATAGGCTTTTAGAATGTTTTCTTCATTGTGGTGTTCTGCAATTTTATGATAATGTGCCTAGTTGTGGATAATTTTGTATTCATTTTGCTGGATACTTGATGTCTCTTTCAATCTGAAAATTCATCACCTATAGATCTAAGAAAGTTTTCTTATTATTGTTTGGAAAGTTTTGTCCTCTCATTTCTCTCATGAACAGGTATTTAGATTCTTTTGTCTAGTAGGTTGATTTAGTTTAGCCTTGTTTTTACTGTTACAGAAATTCTACAACAAACATCATGGGCATACTTCCTTGTGCTCATTTGTTAATTTTTCTGTGCTAGAAATACTAAACACTAAATACTGAGATGCAAAGTAGAAGTGTGCTATGTCATAGGATATGTGCATTTTCAAATTTCATGCATGAAATGCATGCTTCTAATATGGAAAAAAGTCCCCACATAATTGTATAATTTTTTTCGGTGCTTCATCACCATATATTCATATCCCAGTGTCACATTTGCTTTTCATAATGTTCACACCTTCATTTTTAATGCCGTCCTCAAGCCAGTTTCTGACTCTTTCTTCTATGGAAGAAGGAGGCAGAGCCAGCTCATAATCCTAGCTCCACCACTTCCTGAGCAGCAAGAACCTCTCCAAACTTTCATGTGTAAAATGGAAATAACACCCACTCTGCAGTGCTACTTAAGGGTTAAATGAGACGCATCTAGTATAGTGGCTACCAAACAAAAGATACTAAAAAATATGAACTCCTTCTCCTTAATTATCAATGTGCTGCATTTGGAGATAATGGAATTAACAGATGTGGTTCAGAGATGCAACTTAAGTCCACACCATAACTGTAACCGCAACGATCCAGATCCAAGTCTACACGTGGAAATCCAGAAATTCCCCACAGCTCAGCTAAGACGCACTGTCAACCCTCTCTCTAGGAACAGGGCCTGGGCAAGTCGCTTTACAGTTGGCGTCCACTTTGCATGTTCTGGCACCTGCCTACCCACCTGGAGAGTCTTAGGATTGTTCCCCTTGTACTTTAATGGAACTCTGTATATTTTAGATCCAGAATTGGGGGCCACGGCAAGGGAGAACAGCTTCTATTCTGTAATTCCTTTCTCTGTTTCAGTATCCAATCCCTTTTCATGAAACCTCATGGCATAACATGTCAGTTAGCTAGATGATATTGCGTATTTGACTGTATCCCAGCTCAGATAACAGTTACTTACTGAGCACATGCTATTTTGAAGGTACTTTGGCATGCTCTCAGGGGGACACATCTTTCAGGAAGGCATGACCCTCAAAGAGCTAACAGCACACAACGTGTCAAGAACTAGGTTCATAACAAACAACCAGAACAATGAGGTCAGATGTCTAAGTGCCTGATAACCAAGGGAGTCCCTGAGGAGTGTTAGTGTCACAGCATGGCGGGAAGGGAGGTGGACAAGAAGGATATCTGTGTGGCTGGACCCTCTCTGAGGACAACACAGAGCAATGACAAAGTCTTGGCTCTGGGACCAGGCAGACATGAGTTGAACCCAATTCCTCCCGTCTGACCTTGAGCTGTGGGTGCAGTCTCCATTTCCACACCCACAGGGAGTGAAGCAATAATACCATCCTAACAGTTGAATGTATAGGGCATACAGCATGTGCCACAAAAATGTTTTAGTGCTAACTGGCTTTGTAAACGTCAGTCTCCTTCCTTCCTTTCCCCGTTCCTTTCTTCCTTCCCTCCCCTCTTTATGACATTGAATGGCATGAAGATTTAGCTGCACGGTCTTCTAAAGACCAGCCTGTGCTATACCTCTGGCTCTCTGTTCCACACTGCTGGCAGGGGATGAAGTGGAGAGAAGACAGTCCACACCGTCTTCTCTTAAGTCCACACCATAACTGTAACCGCAACGATCCCTACCAGACCCAAGAGGCATCTTGCCTCTGCTCATCGTTCACAACTCTGCATCTCTCCCTTGGCTTTATCACTGCAGAATGTTCACATGGGGTCCACCGAAGAAGCCAGCTGCCCTAGTCCCATGCCATACTTCCATTAGTGACTATCATAGATTCCCCCATGCTGAGGGGTCCCCTCTGCCCCCCTGATATAAACAGGCCAAGCCAGAGCAATTTCTGTAGGAGTTCTAGGAGAGGTCATAGGTCAGGATACACAGTGAAGAGAGGTTCCTGGGGAGAACATTCAGGGCTTCTCAGGCTTCCGCACGACACTGATGGGAAGCTCCGAGCATGTGCCTTGGGCTGCCTATCTCTGCACTCCTGTGCGTGTTCCTGGCCCCTTCCCCACCCTGAGTTATTCCTCCTTCAGCCTTCTCCCCAGTGAAGCTGGATGTGAGATTGGGTTTTGGTAACTCAAGGGGATTCTTACTCTTAACAAAAAACCATGACAGTTCTTTATATAGGTTTTCCAGGAACTGACCAACATTCTTTTGCTAATAAACTTCTTGACCACAGCTGGTTCTGTGCAGGTGCGCATCTTTAAACAATGTACTGGCAGCTCAAAGTGGGCTTAAACCAAATCCCACACAAGCAAGAATAGTTTCACACACCAAGATCATTCTGTCGTTTGTCCTCTGCTTTGTGGAGGACGAAAGGCATTCAGAACCTCTAGCTGAGATTGTGTTGATAAATCACACTCACACAAAAGGGCGATTAAATTATCACAATTAAAGCCCACTCCAGTTCCTCCCAATCCTTCACCTTACTCTCAAGGCAAAGAGAGGGAGAAAAGGAGGAAGACACAAATCATGCTGATCCATCGATCTGTTTCCGGGCAGGCGTGCTAGCAGAAAGGCCGGCCTGTCTCACTGCCATGTACAGGACCTGTGAAATCTGAGTGTGATCTTCAATCTGATAAAATGTCATGGCTGAGCCCACCACCCACTCACAAAGAAAAACGTGTTCATCTAGATATGTCTCCAGAAGCTACATAAATTCTCTCAGGCAAAAAATACTTTCTAACAGGAAGTATTTTATAAATATCTAATTTTCCCCCCTTGAACATGGGTCTGATCTAAAAATTTATACAACAAAAACCACACGAACCAAACAATAGCATACTCAATGGCCCCAGCTCCATTCACCTGTGGGATAGTTTAGTGAGAAGGGAAAATTTGGCCCTGTTATTCATACGCATGCCACCGTATTTATTATCTTTATTAAGAAACCAGTTTTAATGTGCTTGTCCATGGTCACAAAGCCTCTGGCAGCCTTTAACGGTTCCATATCACAGGGCACCTCACTCCCAACCTGTGCACCATCCTCCACGGGTGCGGGAGGCCGAGAGACAGTCTCTGGGAGTTGGCAGCCTGACCGAGTCTCCAAAGAGGATGTGAGTAAATACACACTCACACACACGTGTGTGTAGGAATAAAAATGAGTCTCTTCATCCGATAGCATAACGTCTTGGTTTAATGTTACCCATGTAGGGAAACAGGAAAGAAATTAATGGATGAATTTATTATCACAGTTATTATCAAGTAACCGCAAGACAGGTCTTGTTTCATGACCGGCACTAAATCTGGACTTGGCAGGATTTCATCACCAATGGGAAATCTGACAAGCAGGCAGAGAAACCAATAGGATTTTTAAATGTTTTTTGAATTACTCTTTCGATATTCAAAAACCAGTTTATCTAAAACACAGCAAATCTTTATCTTCTGTGCAAACTTGTATTCACAACTTATTTCCCATACACGTGGTAAATTAGCAAAGCATGCTCTAAATTTGCTGGCCTTTAATAAAGATAAATTCTTCCAGGAGATGGGAACCAGCTTTCCTTTGTAAATCCATTCTGGATTTCTTCTGGCCTGGAATCCAAACTAGGTGCCTCTCCCATTTACATGGAATTGTACGTGATGGTCCCTAATCAAGAAAATAAATCAAACAAGGAAGTCTTATATCTGTATATAGAGAGCCCCAGATTAGCATAATGCTATACTGGTTAGAAAAGGAAAACACATTTTTCCCTAATTTTCTTCATATATATGAATATAAAAAAAATATATATATATATATGATATATATAGTCTGCATAAGTCTGCATAAAAGATCTCCTTACACATTAAGTGAATCCAGGGGGGAATTAGTCTGGCTGGAATGCTTGCTGGAGTTTTGATAATGAATTGCTGTGGCTGCATTTTGTGAGTTTCATGTTGGTTCTTCAAACTTACAAGCTAAGTCACCTAAAGAAATGGCTACAGCGCAAGCACAGCTCAATAAGAAAAGGGCCCCTAAAAGGACTCAGAGCTTAAAATGTGCAGAATATATTTGCATTACTTGGTTTTTGAGTCCCATGTCATTTCTCTGATGTAGATGCCACAGGAATTGTTCTCCATGCTTTACAAGGAAAGAAATGCCAGAAAGACGGTGAGTGGCTTGCTCTCGACCAACTGTACCAGTGGTGACAGGTCACAGCTAGGACCTTGGGCTTGCCTCGTAGATGCTTCAGACACACGCAGGAGGTCTTTGGAATCCACCAAGAGGTAACAATCATCTGTGTGCTTCATCTCAGCATCCCTAGCTTTTAGTCTGGAATAGGTGCTCAAAAAACAGCTGCTAAATAAATGAAGATACCAGCAAATTGCAATGAGCAGAATAGACCAGTTATGGCCATGGTGTGCTGCACTCTGAGGTCTCCTCCCCACCTACAGCAGTCTCGCCCATCATCACCCACATGGCCAGTTTCAGAAAAGCTGACGTGTTACGGTCTCTGTCATAACACGCAGGCCTGCTGTTTCTTCCAGGGAATCGGATTCCCAGGCGTCCGGCATCTGCTCGTTCATGTGTGCTGTGTGTGAACAGACTGTGACATGGACCACACTGGAGGCTGTAATACTCATTAGCAGTTACTTCCATAGCATTTGCATTCAGCCAAACAGAAGTGCTAAAACACATTTGCACCCAAGCGACTATAGGTCCATCAGTTAAACGTCAACAGGAAGTATCAGACAGGGATTAACGTATTATAAACGCTAAGCAAAAAATCATTCTGAGTTCATGAGCCTTCAAGATGGGGAGACAATAGCTGTACTCTCTTCTTATGTATGGCTCAACAATATGTAATATGCAGTTCCATTTCCTGAAAGGTCCACTGGTCAAACACTGTAGAAACTGAACTGTGTGCAGTAGACAACATATTTGGCTGGAATTTTCACTGTTAATAGACTTCACATGGCAAGATGGAAGTTTGAAGGTCTTTACCTGAGGCTGGTCTCATTTTCATTTAGCATATTGCTAACCCCATTACCTAAAGGTAATGCTATTAGGTAATGAACCATAAGTTTAAGGTGGGTTGTACAAATAAAGAAAGGTATCTGAGATGAATGATTCCCACATTTATATAAAAACTGAAACAATCCATTCCTTTATTAAATCTATAGACCATAGTCAGAAAAAACTTTTTTAAAAGTAGCTTGTAACAAAGATGGTTTTAAATAGACATGTCCTTGCTCAATAGTCTAAAGCTTTGGCTCTACCACCATGCATGCTTATGCACCCAATCCTAAGCATGAGCTAAGAATATTATAACACACAAACCTCTACCTCGCCCACCATTAGAATTTTAAGTCCCAGGTTAAGACTAGGTTTCTAGTTGACTACAAATTTCAGTGGGATTTGGAAAGATCCTTTAAATAGATTTTTATTGGTTTTTAAGAACAGGGTTATTTTGTGTTAATAATGGGCATACATTAGGCTTTAGATAATTGCTTTATGTAACTTAGAGTTTTGAATTTCAGCTAAATAAACACTCTGTGTGTTCACAGGTGTATTGTCCTCAAGGGCACTCTGCTTTTAAGGGTGGCAGCTGTTGCCAAGGTGTTGCTGATACAGTTCTGCATATAATTTATTGGAAACAGGTGCTGGCTCATGATGAAGATCGACAGGAAACTAAAGCAGACAACATGTTTAACCACCATTAAAAAAGTTCAGGTTCAGAGAGACAATGTGTCTGAGATGTTTGGGAGATGCTGCCAGCATCCCAGTGCAAGTTTAAAAGCTCCTGCAAATCACCATAAGGAAGAAATTGTGCATGAATTTCAAGCAGCCCAGCCTCATGAGTGCCTGCTATGCTGCCAGGTTTAATTGATTACATGAGAAATTTTTAGTTTGTGTAAGGCTGGCAAAAAACTATAAAATACTTTCCTAAGCTAATTGTTAAAAATTACTTTCAAATGAGGTAATAACTGTTAGTTTTCAATGATCTGGACAGTGGATTAGGCTATAATGGGTTTCTTTATGCTCCAAGTGTTTGCTGCGGATTGTGTGTCTTGGTCCTTCAGTGTGGGGAAGAGCCCAGGGTTGGTGGATGATGAGACGGGAGACAGGATCTGGCTCGCCCTTTTCCTTTGGCTGTTGCCAGGCTGTGGAGCTGGTGGCTCCATAGCTCAGCGATGGCTGTCAAGTTCAGTGTTTTCTGGCAATGGCCTGGAGCCTTCCCACTCACTTATCCCTCAGCCCAAGCCCTTCTTCCCCAGTGAAAGCAAGGAGACATATCAGCTCATGCTCCACGAGGCACTCCTCCCTGTGAACAGACATTTGTATGTTTTCCGAACTAATCTCGAGTCTAATCGGCATGCCACATAATACACATGTGCAGTAAATATGCATACTAAATACAGCCGAAAAAGAAGTTGTCAGAAGTGCATGCACAGTTTTTCAACCTCAAAAACCTAAATATCTTGGCCATTTACATGTTTAAAAAATACCCACAGGCATTAGACCACATAACGGACTAATGGCCTGCCAAATTTCATTTTTGGGAAAAGAATCCATGTTTGAGTTATAGCACACGAGTGTTAAAAAAAAAAAAGCAACTGAAACAACAAAATTTGGTTAAAAACACTTTTTGATCCCAGGCTCAGACCTTGTATGCCAAAAAATGTTGACAAAACTTTATACCAACACCAGCAGGCATGTACAGTTTAATATCTGCTTTCTGTGAAAAATCATTGACAATTTAATGCTTGCATTCATTTGAAAGAATTTTATGCAGTAGGTAGAAACTGTTACATTACCATTTCTAATCTCTACCAGCCATCCTGTTCCATTCTCAAAGGGAAAGTGACTGACAGGGCTACAAAAACCAAATCTGCTAAAGGGCCCCGAGCAGCTGCTTTTATCACTCTTCCAATAGCCCCATCCTGGCCTGAAATGCAGGAATTTGGTTTGCATGCTGCTCAGAGCCTTCAACGGAGGTTTAGCATAGGAAAGCAAATAGCTGATGTAAAAATAAACCTTTTATTTAAAAAAAAATTTTATAAGGCCCCTTTATTTAGAGGGAGACTCACTCAAATAAATACACCGTTAACAAACTTGTATAATGAATAATAATATATACTGTAGCAAGTGATGAAATGGAATCCCACAAAACAAGTGCTGAAATCTGATGATTGATTACCAAACCTATAGGATAAATAAACCTCCTCCAATTAATAGCTAGTCTTGGGGATGAGTTTCTATAGAAATACCCCATAAGGAAAAATAGCAATCACAAAAGTTCAAGGAAAGTCAAATTCTGAGTTTAGCAGGACTGGGTTTAAATGCAGCACTCTTTCCAGCATAGTTATGAGTTTGGAGGTTATAACAAGATGAGTCCAAGTGACTGATGGAGAAATGTGCTTTCTCCATCTGAGCTGATGAATTATCTGGGCCATTTGGGACCCACGCATCTTAAGTATCAGAAGAAGCTATTTTTAATTTATTAAAAAGGGAATTGAGAACCAACCTGGTTTCCTTGCATGTGTTTCTTGCCAACAAACCAATGAAAGCATCCATTCAGAGATTTTTATTTTCTAACTTCGGTCTACATCCTTATTCTTCTCTCTGAGTCAATGCAGATAGCCTGGTCAAACGCTTTTTATTGATTTTGGAAGGGAGCTGACTTTAGGCTTGTAACCAGCCATGTTCTGATGTCTGGGCCACAGAGTTATGGGGAATGAGGACTAATGGGCAATCCCAGGTGGGCGGCCGCACGCCTACAGCTCTCCCTGTACATCATTTAGCAGGATCTTCTTTTTGAAGAGATGGAAGAAACATCTATCCAGGAGCCCATGAATGCTGCTTTGTGACTGTGTTTTTATGCCTGATCTTGAAATACAGAAGTTTCCACTGAAACAACCATACCTGTTAGACTTGCACAATGAATGTCAGGGAGAATAAACCTTACATACCTGTCGGTCCATGCATCCAACCATGCATCCTAACTGTGTACTGCCTGCTTATTTCTTCCCATAAGGACACCCTTAATTCTACTTTCTACAGGGGTGGTGTGTTAGGTGTGTATTTTATTTTGATACTTTGACATTTTGGGGCCTTGCCAACACTGGAAAGGACTGCCCCTCCCAAGGCTAGCTAATCTCTACAGATAGCAAACAGCCTTGGGAGGGCTACCTTCCATACGCAAACTGACCTAAAGAAGCGGTATCCCAACCAGCTTCTGTCATCAGGCTGTCACAGGGACCTCAAACCTGAGCCATTATCCTCATACTCCAAACCCTTCCAGGGCTTGGAGGCACCAGACAACTGAGGGATAGCTCCTCTGCCCGAGAGGCCACTGAAACTATTCAAACTAGCCAATCCTAAGCATGCTTAGCCAGCTTAGCCTGCCTCACCCATTCCTTCTGCAAAAACCATGATAAAGACCCTTACTCACGGTCCCTTGTCTCCTGACCCACCCTGGTGCTTCCCTGTGTGGCCTTCCCTGTGTGGCTTCCCATGGCATGCCCCTTCCTCTTTAGAATTCTCAGTAACAAATGCTCTTTTCAGTGGCAGGTGACTCCTGAGCTGTTTGCCCAACCATACCAATAATAACAAAACCTAAATTTTAAAACAGGGAATAAACATACATTCCTCAGAGCCTCAATGCAGTTCTAGTAGAATGGAATTAGCCTGGAGATCGGAGGTCCTTATTATACCACAGGCATAACCAAGTGGTTTTGGCCAAACCATTTGATCTCCCTAAGGTTAAATTTCCACTTCCACCAACATAGACAATTCCCACTTCGCTGAAATTTATAAGGCCACATGGGTTTGCACATGTGAAATATCCAAGCATGTGCTAGCAAGAGTGTCAAATCTGATGTCCCTTCCTTGTCTTGTCCTTCCTTACTCAAATTTTATAAACCCCGCTGTAGCATACTTTCTCTGTTTGTAATCCCTGTGGAGCTGGTGGAGACCACTGGAATTTCCATTTTTCAGCCTCGTATGAGGAATACAATGGAGGGTAGTCACTGAAGGCACAGAAACAGCGTCAGATTTCATTTGGCTGTGTGGTCATGAGAAAATTGCTGTTCTTCTCTGTGCCTTGGTTTCCTGATCTGTGAAATGGGAATAACTCCCTTCCTCATAGGAAGGAGATTTTTACAACCAGTACCAAACCTAAAAGGTTCAGGAAGTGACTACACTGGAACATCTAAATAGGTTGTAAACAACTTGATATTTTATTTTATCTGATTTCCACCAAGGTCACCTCAAGCCACCAGAGGAAAGTGTCCTGGCAGTCAATCAGAGATGAGCTTCTCCTTTATTGCCTACTGCTTAATTCTTTTTACACCTCAAGAACCTTCTCCTGATGGATGTTTCAGAGCATGGCGGACAACAATGATAAGTATTTGTCTTCAAGACTAAAATCATAACAAACCAGAAAAGTGATCAGAATGTGTAAAGGGGTATAGCAGGGGTACGTGGACTTCAGAGTCAGTCCCAGCTGCTCTTGAACTTAAGCTTGTACTTGTGTGTGACATTCGCCTCCTCTGAACCTCGTTTGCTCGCCAGTAGAATGGGAGCGACAACTGACCTGACCTGGCTATAAATGCTGGCGACACGGTAACAGTGACCAGGACAGTTCCAATCTGTGGAGCGCTCCCCACCTGCCAGGCACTGCAGTCTCACCTCGGCCCCAGCAGCCTGCCGCAGGTGGCTCCTGCGATCACAGATGAGGTGAGCCAGTCGAAGCACCAGAAGAAAAGTGAGTGTGGGAGCCAGGATTTGAACCCAGGATGCCTGGTCCGGAGCCTGTGTCCTTAATCACTGTATTATGTGGTCTCCCACGAATGTTCCGCAGAGCTATCGGTGCACGTTTCTCTTGACGTCAGGCTGCTCCGAGGCCTCTGGGACGAGGAGTGTCAGGACCCCTCGCACGGCCGACTGCCGCCCCCTCGCCGCCGAGCCCCTCTGTCACCAGCGGGCACTGCCCGACTAGGGCTGGGGGGCTGGTAGAAGTGGGGGAGCCCGGAAGGCCAGGCTGGGGGCCGGGCTGCCTGGAGAAGGGCCCAGGGAAACTTGGAGGCAAGGCCGGAGTGAGTCCATCAGGCAGCGGGTGTTTATTTAGTGCCAGGCCGCTGGGCATCCGGAGAAAGTCTCAGGCGCCGTGGGCCCTGGCCGGCCTTCCCAAACCCGCGCGCCCGGCGGCTCCGGGGAGAAGCAGAGGGCAAGACGAGGAGCTGGACGGCGAGCCCAGCCCGCGTCCCAGCGCCGCCCGGAGTGGGTCACGCCCCCATCCGGAACCTCAGTTTCCACGGTGCCCGGGGGGAGGGGGTGCCAGCACCCGCCCAGCCGGGCTGCACGACACTGGCCAGCTGGCGCGTGGAAGCCCTGGGTCCAGGGCCCGGCACACGGGCGCTCAGAACGTGTGGGTTCCTATCCAGAGGCATCGATTCCATGAGACAGTGAAACAGATGTGTTCTTCGTGTCCTTCCCAAACCCCTTGCCCGCCTTTGCTCAGTCGCTGTGGCAGCCACTCGAGACAGGTGTGTCCGCGCACTCACCTGCTGCGCTGTCACCTGCTGTGGGGGCGGGGGGCTCCTGCAAGGCCCTTCCCGGGCCTGGGAGTGGAGAGAGCTTCCCCCTGTGGGTGGCCCTGGACCAGCAGGAGGCAGGGCGGGGGATGAAGGCCCCGCCGCTGTCCCTCAGCGGACAGCTCGGAGGTGGCTTCTCCACTCTCCACTGCTCCTCAGGTCGGCGAGGGGGCCCGCCCCGCCGCGCAGACCGGCTTGCGCACCTGTCGCACTCTCCCGCTCCTCCCGCCTGTCTCCTGGGACCGCGGCCCAGAGTCAGCCAGCTGTCTCCGGCTCTGTGTGTGTCTGTTGGGGGTGCTCTCGGCGCAAAACCTGGTGCGGCAAAACGCGCAAGGGTCTGCTCAAACTTGGGTCGGAACCGAGCTCTCCCAGACGCTGGCTGTGTGACAGAGCCCTTACCAAGTGCCTCTGAACCTGCGTTCCAGCAGCAGTGAAGGGGGTGCCTTAGGGGACGGGCCTCCTGTGGCGGTTTCGGAGGTCGAGGCAGCCGCGCATGTTTAGTCTGCACCTGGCGCCACCCGGAGCTGCTTCTCCAGCAGCAGCGCCCAAGATGGAAGAGGCGTACTGGGGGTCCCAGGAGAAGCCCGAGGGCGGCAGGGAGGGGAGGGAAGGAAACGAAGCAGGTTTATCAAGAAAGTTATACCCAGGGTGATTTTGGCTGAGTCCCCCGAGAGCTCTGGAAACAATGCAGAGGACACAACTCGGGGGTGGGGAGGGCTAGTTCAGGGCTGTCCCTGGGGCACAGAAAGCCCCAGACACCTGAGTCTTAGTGCATTCAGGCATAGTGGGCTCGGTGGGCTGGGCCGCCACCAACAAAGAGACGCAGGCTCAGGCTGCTGGGAGTGAGCGCACCCGGAGCTGCGTGCAGGAGCAGGCAGGGCGACCAGAGGCCCTAAGGAAACACGGTGGGGCACCGACCACACCCGCCGCAGTATATTATATTAGTGTCGCTGTTATGGTCATTGCACTTTTTTAAAATCTTGTCTGGAATAGTAGAAAAGCAAGGCAATAGAGCGTCCAAAGCACCAGTTTGCAGCTGCCCTGGGACTTTCCTTCCTGGGCCTTATCTTCACCAAAGTCCAAGGAGGGATGGCCTCTCCTCTGAACACCAGCCTCCCGACGTGGGTCTCCTGACGTCTGGGGCAGGACTCGAGGATTTCCCAGTCCCCGAGGGCTGGCAGGCGGGTAACCCTGAGATGCCCTGAGGATGGCAGCAGTAATGTGCGTGGTCTCCCTCCCTCTCTCTCTCTGAAGGTTGACGCAACCCAAGATTCTCTCTGTCTCTGGCAGAGACTGGCTGGAGGTCGAGGAGCAGGAGGAACAGCAAGGAGACCCGCTGGAGGCCGAGGTGATGGGAGTCTTCCAGCTGAGAGGTGGTGGTCGCGTCAGCACAGGAGAGAGGAGCGGCAGAGCTTCGAGCGGGCGGCTGGCAGCTGCCTGGCGACCGGGTGGATGTGGGGAGGTGGGGAGGACAGGACGCATCGAGGGTCCCCAGCCTTGGTTCCCACTGGAGCAGAAGGGTGCATGGTGGTGACATTTGCGGGAATCGGGGGGCAGAGCAGAAGCAGGGGCAGTGGTGAGAGACGCTTTTGAGGTCTTCTCTTCTTGAAATCTACGAGAGACAGGCAAATAAAACTGTCGCGAGCAGATGGCTCTCTGAGTCTGCAGCTCAGGAATGGCAGCTTGGTGAAGCTGGAGACTGGAGTTTTCCCAGACAGAAGCTCAGCTGAGACCCGCCGTCCAGAGGAGCAGCCCCCGGTGCTGTCCGGCCCGCTGGGCGGGACTTGGGGACGAGCACTTGCACGGCACGCCCTGGGCTCCGGCTGCAGAGGACAGCACGGGCGCTCACGCCGCTCCCTCCCCGGCCTTTGCTCAGTCTGTCTTCCCGCTCCTGGCAATGCGGTGTCTAGAGCACTCTGCTGAAAAGACATCCTTTTCGGAGGAAGTGCTCAGGGTGGGGGAGCCACAACTCTCTCCACTCCTCGACTTCTCCCACCTCAGCCTCTCCTCTGACACTGCTGGGGACAACAGCCCTTTTGGGTCTCTCTGGCAAGGACAGCTCAGGCGCTGCCTCCCTCGCGAGTGTCCTGCCTCTCTGCTCACCCCCCCCCCCCGCCCGCCCGGCAGAGCAGGCACATCTCTGCCAAGGACAGTGCATTCCGGAGACAAGCTCCAGCTCACAGGAGCTGTTACCCGAATCAGAACTACGGCCAGGGCCACAGAGGGACAACTAGGATGGCCCTTCCTCCCTTTGGCAGCCCGAGGCTCCTCCCTGCTTTGAGAGGGCCACTGAGAAAGCACCAGAGCTGACCCTACCCTCCTTTGGGCCCTGGCATGGCTCCTCCGGTCCTAGTCCTCATTGCCTGCCACAGACCTGTCTCTAGCTGAGGATACTGGTGGCCTTAAAAAGACATAGGCTTCCAGAGGAGAATGTGACAACCTCTCTTGCCCATCAGAGCCGGGCTGGCACAGAGGGCCTGGTGGGCAGGGCCGTGTCTTCTCAGCAGACGTGTGAAAGAGACACCTGACCCAGACCTGGAGACCAGCAAACAAACGCTCCTGCGGGAAGGGCTGTCGCATCTGGGCCTTGAGCAAGCACGGAGTCTTGCCAGACACAGAGAGGCCAAGGAGGACGCTGCAGAAGCCAGGCCCATGGGACAGCAGGAAAACTGCCCGCGCGCCGGCTTGTCAGGCCGGCGTGCGCATGCACACAGAGGGGCGTGCATCCCAGGAAGGAAAGCCAGGCCGGGTCACGCGAGCCGTTAAGCCAGGAAGGTGGGCGCTGGGGAGTGAGGGTGAGCCCCAGAAAGCCAGGGGCACTGACTTTGAAGGGCTTTGAGTGAGTAAATAATCTGATCACGTTTGGACTTGAAAAGGCGGTTTTGGCTACTGAGTGAGAATGAACGGAGGGGGCTTGCTTCTGGAAACAGGGCAGTGGGGGCTGGGGCTCGGGAGAAGGCAGGTGCTGATGTCCCTTGATGGATGAGTGTGCCCCCACCAGGGTCGCGATGGGGACGAAGAGGAGTGGCTGGAGTTCAAACGCGTTCAGGAACTGGAGCAGGTTGAACCAAGTGACCAAGACTGAACCGACAGATGATATGAGGGGCAAGTTAGAGGGGAATAGGGTGAGGGGTGGGACCCTGCACTGCAACGGGAGATCAGGAAGCAGGTGGCAGTGGGGACACGGCCTTGCTTCTCTCTGGAGTTAGCCTTCTGAGGTTCGCGTGTGCAGACAGCTGGGTTTGCTCGAATCAGAGGGTCTGCCGTTTGCAGCTTGCTCTCATGCTGCTTCCTGCACATCTTTCCGTCAGTCTTCTAGCAAGGTCATGTCTAAACCATTTTGTGGAAAGGCCTGGAGAGAAATTTGTGATTGTTCAGCCCCACCGCCCTGCCCCACTCTCACCACTCTAGACGCAGGGACCCACGTCCCAATGCCAGCACCTGGACTGCTTTGCCTGCTACTTCTCTCGTGCTGGCAGTTAGATATTCCAGGGGTGCGTCCCAGCCAGTGTTCAAATACGCACGTCCCTCGGCCCTCGGCCCTCGGCGGGTGGCTCTGAAGGGCAGGGTCTGCACTGACTAACTGCACTCGCTCCCTGGGGCAGCTGGCTCCGACAGCACTGGCTTGCCCCTTCCCACGTCCCTCCGTCTTTGCTGTCTCCACTGCCCGGTCCAGGTCTGTTTTGGGTGGGATCCAAACCAAGACATCAGCGCAGAGGTGAGAGCAGCCGTGGGGCGGAGTGAGGTTGCTCGGTGGCGTGCGCAGAAGAAAGAGAGAAGCCCTTAAACAGGATGTGGCAGAAGGAGGTTAGGGGTGGGCTGGGAAACACCTTGGAAGGAAGCGGGAGGCTCGGCCCAGGACGCGGGGGAAGGGCGTGGGCGGCACACACCGCCCCACCAGGCGGCCACTGTGGGGGCCACTGATGAGCTTGGAAAGCCGTGTGGAAGAACTCAAGCTGCGGGAGGGAGGGGAAGTGGGAAAATGCAGGTGCTCACCTTGCTTCTCCTCCTCCCATCACTCATCAAATCCTCCCTCTCTTTGACCCCAAAGTGAACTCCTCCCTCACCCCTAAGTTCTTTGTGTCCCCCAACCACAGGGCCTTTGCACATTCTTGTCCCTCTCCCTCCCACTCATCTCCCTGAACCCCAACACCTTTACATAGTGAAGATTCATTAGGATTTTCCTGATGCCTAAGACCTGATTAGCTTCTTTCTTAACGCTCTTCTTTCTTAACGCTGCTACTTACCCGTTCTTTCATTTCATTATTTGGTTATCTTAACCACTGGATTTTAAGCTCTGCTTTTTTCTCACCATTATATCCCCGGCGCCTAGCCTCGTGCTTTCTGACACCATAGAAGATCAGGAAATATTGATTGAATGAATGAGCACTCCTCCCAGTTCCTTCGCCATTCTTGATGGCTTGGGCTCCAAAGATTCCGAGTGCAAAGATTCTCAGCAACGTACACCATCTCAATTTCTCATGCTGCTAATTCGAATCCTGTCCAAAGCCTGCACCACTTCTCTCGAGTGTCTGTGTTTGGTGACATGTGCCACTGCAGTCTTGGTTTCCAGTACACTCGCTTTCCTGCCGGACAGTTTCAAGGTCCACCTTTCCTCAGGTAACACTGTGGCGCCTCTGGTCATTTTAGTAGCTTTGGAGATACATAGTTGAAACCAACCCCCTGCTTAGCTGTCGGAGCCCGAGGAAACTTTAATTACAGAAAACATGGACATCATGGGAGACGTTTCTAAGCTTTTCAAACTGTAGGTCCCATCTGGAAAATTTCAAAAAGGTTGGCCATGTGGTGTGTTCCATGTTACATAACCCATGCTTAACACTCCTGCTTGTGTTCCCAGTAGACACTCTACAAAAAAAAAAAAAAAATTCAGGACACTTTTACCCCAAAGTATGTGGAGTCCTTATGGAAAACCTTCTCATAATGTTCATATTTATGCCCCAATCCCATATGTGAACCTTTCCTTTGCTTTCCTTTTTGAACGCTCACAAGGGAATAGGATCTTGTGCTCTCTGAAGATTCTTTTAGTCTTGGGCCTGCCCCCATGTCAGGTGGTAATCGCCACTTTAAAACATTGAGATTAGTGCAGTAAAAAAGATTTATGAAAATTAATTCTTTTTATAGCAGGTCATAATGTGAGCTGGAGAACAAACAGAGTATGGTTTCATTCCAATGCTCTACTGCAAACAAGAATGGGGCTGCGTGTTGTGGAAAGTATTACTTGGAGATGCTGGTTTGAAAACCAATTTGTTGAGAACGGTTTTGGTTATAACTTGCCAGACACCCTGAACTTGTAGAGAGTCTGTTATGGAGAGTAAGGATCAAAAATTTTATAGCTGTCATGTTGTTCATAATCAGCAGCATTATCCAAAGAAATTTTAAAAATGTATTCTTAAAATGCAAACCCCAAACCACTAAAGTGCCTAATATTAAGAAGAAAAATGAGTCCTTTGCAAATTTCCTAGTGCTATAGTTTAAAAGTTTGAGCTTTCTCCCTGGCTGGCCATTTCTCTATAAGTCCAGCATGGCCTTCATCTTCACCCCTCCATGAAATGATGTTTTCAGAAGTCACTAGGTTGCTTAATTCAGTATCCTTTCCTCGCCATCTTTGCAGTATTTTGACATCCTCGACCCTTTCTTCTGTGATGTTCCCCTTCTCTCACCACCAGCAAGAAAAGTCCTGAAATGCTATGGAAGCACAATTAAGAGGACAGACTGGATCCAGCCAGGTTATCAGCATTCCAGTCTCAGCTCTGGAATTTACCTGCTGTGTGCGTACTACCCACCTCATGGGGTGGTTATGAAGATGGAAGGATTCAATGTATATCAAGTACTTGGAATAGTGCCTGATACCGAGCAACTGCTCAATTACACTTTCATTGTTTCATAACATTGCAGGGTCAAAGGTAAGGGTGTTCCCTCCCTGTCTGTTAATTGTTCTATAGTGCATTTTGATTGCCTGAGCTGAGTCATCAGTTTCTGTCTTTAGAGTATATATTTTGGAGTCTTGATTAAGAAATCCTTTCCTACTCCAAAGTCATAAACATATTGTTTACATTTCCTTCATTAATTTTATATTTTTAACTTTCCCATTTAATTCTTATTCTATATAGAGTTTATTTTTATTTGGAGTGAGGTAGCAATTTAATTCTAACTCTCCAGAGAGTGAGGCCTTTTACCAAATAATCAGTCCTTTTTCTCCCACTGATTTGTGATCCCATGTCTACAACATGCCAAGTTTCCAGAGACACCCAGGATTCTATCTGGGTGCTCTAATTCGTTCCCTTCATCTATTGTCATGCTCCTATTTTATTACTATTCTAATTACTACTACTTTGTAATATATCTTAATATCTGGCAAGAAGCATCTCCCTGCCCTTTTCTTTCTAAATATTTTTTGTTATCCATGAACCTTTATTCATCCGTATATATTTTAGAATCCATTTCTCCAAAAAAGCTTGAATTTGGACTCAAATTACATTAATTTTCAACTTAATTTGGGACACTGTGTTATCATTCTAATGTTATATTACCCCAATTCTGGGTATAATATTTATATAGATCTTGTGATATGTCCTAAAATGAAATTTAAAATTTTTTCATCAAGATCCTGTGTCATTTTTGTTAAGTTAGCTAACAGATAATTCATAGTTTTAGTTGCTATTGTAAATTTTCTTATTTTCTTATACTTTTAATAGGAATTTGCTTTAGCAGGTGGATATTATTGGTTTTTATAACATATTCTTGTTTCTGGAAAGCTTGCTGAGCTCTCTTATTAATTCTAATGGTTTTCTCCTGGTTCTCATGGATTTCTATGTAGTAAATATTTCATCTTTTCCTTTCCAATTCAATATTTTTGTTATTTATTTTTATTTTTTATTGCTTTTCCAAATATTTTGAATAGTAGTTATTATAGTGGTGATTCTTGTATTGGTCCTGACCTAAAAAGAAACACTTCTAAAATTTCTTCATTAAAATCATGTTTTCAATGAATTTCATAGGTAAACTTTATGATATTAAGGAAATTCCCTTATATTACTAATTTTCCAAGAGTAGTTTTTTTCCCCAGAAATAGATGTTGAACTTTATCATATGCTTTCTCTATTTCTACTGTGACCCTATAGTCTTTTAGTCTATTTAAAAAAATAAAAATGTTGGGGAGGGGCTTCAGGATGCCTACGAGAGGAATCCTGTACTCGCCTCATCTACAAAGAAGAATCAAAATCGCAAATATATCATCACACTTCAAATAAATCACCTAAGAATGTGCTGGAATTCAACAGAGAAGTGGCAGGAAGCATCTAAGTTAAGGCAGAAGAGGGAAGAGAGGCAGCCTGCTCCTGAGGGGCCAGCTGGGGCAGGGAGAGGGCAGTGAGTGACCCCATGGGTTCGCGCTCCCACCATGGACTCTGGCCATCCTAGTCACAGGAAAGCCCCTCGACCCACATGGGTCTGAGATAGGGAGCTTCCTGGAGACTGTGGTATGGCCCTACTCCAGAGAGGGAGATCACACCAGGTCCCACACAACCCCAGAGTCCTAAAGAGCTACAGCACATCACCATTTTGAGAGTCCAGCCCCCACCAGACTGCATCCTGCCCTTGGGGCCAGTAGTCCCTCATCTCCACATTCCTGGAGCCCCACTGACACCCCCTGCATGCAGCTGGGTCCTGCTGCTGCCACCAAGGCCAAAGCATGAGCCATTGGCAGCGACCCCACTGCCCCTGATAGCAGGGCCATTGCACATTTAAAAGCACCCTGAGAAAGGCCACTCTGCTTATAACTACCACCTACGGCTGAAGTGCACACTCCCCCACTGCCTGTTTATGGCTGCTACTACTGAAAGCAACTCTACCCTTCCAGGAGCAGGGCCTCAGTGCAGCTGCTGACACCCAATTGAGCATTCTGTTGGGGGCCTAGGGAACACCCTACCCCTGCCTACCAGAGCCAGCACCTTTACATACCACTGGGGGTCCTGAAGGCAAGCCCACTTGTGCAAATTCTACTCCTACCCCACTGCCTGAGCATACCACCTAAGGGCCTGAGGATTACCCTGCCCCATCCAACACCATTGGCACCTAAGCACTTTTCCTGGGGGCCTGAGGATGGGACCTGCTCAACCTGCCACTACAATCACAGCTGGTACCCACCAGCACATACCACCTGCAGGCCTAGAGACTGGCCTGCCCAGCCCAATGCATCCACCACCACCACCAGCACAGACCACTTGGGACCTACAGGATTATCTCACCACTGCTACTGCCATTATTTACCATACTCACTGTCTGGGGACTATAAGACTTGCCTGCCAGATCCACCACTGCCACTGCTGGTACCTGAGCAAGTCACCAGGAAGCCCAAGAATTGGTCCTTCTGGGCTTGCTAACACTGGTGTCCACATATACCACCTTGGGGCCCAAGGACAGGTACACTTTGCCTGCTGCTGCCACCACTGGGGCCCAAGGAATGGCCTACCTGGAATCCCTACCCCCAGAAAAAACTTCACCACAGACACCACTAACAACTGTACCCTATGCCACTTGGGAAATCATAGAAACTACTGAACTTGAAAGAACTTGAATGTCACCACTAGAAAAAATCACCAAGCCACAATGATAAACAATGAGAGTAAAAATGGAACAAAGAATATGTAAAACAACCAGAAATCAATTAATAAAATTCAAGAATAAGCCCTCACATATCATTAATAATCTTTAAATGAATTAAACTTTCCATTTAAAAGATATAGACTGGATGAATGGATTTAAAAAATGACCCAACTGTATGCTGCCTACAAAAAATTCATTGCAAAAACACATTGCAAAAACAAATTCATAGTAAAAACACATACAGAACGAAAGTAAAGGAATGGAAAAAGATATTCCATGCAAATGGAAACCAAGAAATGAGTAAGAGTATCTACATGTAGATAAAACTGACATCAGGTCAAAAATAGTAAAAAGAGGCAAAGAAGATTATTATATAATGGTAAAGGGATCAATTCAGCAAGAGACTACAACAATTCTAAACCCAACACTGGAGTAGCCAGATATATAAAGCAAATATTATTAGATCTAAAGGGAGAGATAGCCTCCAACACAATAGTAGTTGGGGACTTCAAAACCCCATTCACAGCATTAGGCAGATCATGTGGATAAAATTAACAAAGAAACATTAGATTTAAACTGCACTTTAGATCATATGGAGCTAACAGACATTTATAGAACATTCCATCCAACAGCTACAGAATACACACATTCTTCTCATAAGCACATGGAACATTCTTCTGGATAGACCATATATTCAGACACAATACAAGTCTCAACAAATTTGAAAAACTAAAATCATATTAAGTATCTTCTCAGACCATCATGGAATAAAACTAGAAATCAATAGCAAGAGGAACTTTGGAAACTGTACAAATACATGGAAATTAAACAACTTGCTCCTGAATGACCCTGGATCAGGAAGAAATTAAGGAGGAAATAAAAAATTTCTTTAAACAAAAAGAAAATTGAAACAAAGCATATGAAAACCTATGTCATACAGTAAAAGCAGTGTTAGGAGGGGATTTTATAGCAATAAATGCCCATGTACAAAAAGTCAAAAGATTTTAAATAAACAATCTGATAATGTACCTCAAAAAACCAGAAAAGGAAGAATAAACCAAATCCAAAATTAGTAGAAGGAAAGAAATAATAAAGATCAGATCATAACTAAACTTTTGTTTTGTTTTAGAGATGAAAAAATACAAAGGATCGATGAAATAAAATGTTGAATTTTTGAAAAAATAAACAAAATTGATAAACCACTAGCTAGACTCATCAAGAAAAAAGACAAAAGATACAAAATCATAAACAAATAAAATCAGAAACAAAAAGGAGGCATTACAACTGATATCACAGTAATATAAAAGATCATCAAAGACTGTTATGAGCAACTATATACTGACAAACTGGAAAATCTAGAGGAAATATATAGATTTCTGGACACAATCTACCAAAGTTGAATCAGAAAGAAATAGAAAACCTGAACAGATCAATAATGAGTAACCCGATTGAATCCGTAAAACATCTCCCAACAAGAGAAAAGTCAAGGACCATATGGACTCACTGTGAAATTCTTCCAAACTTACAAAGAAGAACTAACACCAATTCTCCTCAAAGTATTCCAAAGAATTAAAGACAATGGAATTCTTCCTAACTCATTTTACAAGGCCAACATTACCCTGACACCAAAACAGGACAAGGATGCAACAACAACAAAAACTATAGGCAAATATCCATGCTGAACATCTGCAAAAATCCTCAACAAAATACAAGCAAACTGACTAATGACACATCAGAAAGATACTACATCATGATCAAATGGGATTTATCCCAGGAATGCAAGGATAATGCAACATATGCAAATCAATAAAGGTGACACATCATACCAACAAAATGAAGAACAAAAACCATATGATCATCTCAATAGATACTTTTATGTATCTATACTTTCATAGTATTCAATAAATTCAACATCCTTTCATGATAAATATTCTCAAGAAACTAAGCTTAGAAGGAACATACCTCAACATAATAATATGACAGAGGCACAGCTAACATCATACTGAATGGGGAAAAGTTGAAAGCCTTTCCTCTAATAACTGAAACAGGACAAGGATGCTCACTCTCACCACTCCTATTTTTCAACATAGTACTGGAAGACCTAGCCAGAGTCATCAGGCAAAAGAACTAAATAAGAGGGCATCCAAATTGAAAATGAGGAAGTCAAGTTGTCCCTCCTTGTAAATGACATGATCTTATATGTAGAAAAACCTAAATCTCCCCTCCCCAAAAAATGCTTACATCTGAAAAATAAATACAGTAAAGTTATAGGATTAAAAAGTCAACATCAAAAATAAGTATAATTTCTATACACCAATAATGAACTAGCCGCAAAAGAAATCAAAAAGGCAATCTCAGTTACACTAGCTAAAAAAAAAAATCTAGGAAGTAATTTAACCAAGGATTTGAAAGAACTATGCAAGGAAAACTGCAAAACGCTGATGAAAGAAATTGAAAAAAAAAAAAAAAAACACAAATGGAAAAATACCCCATGCTCATGGATTGGAAAAGTTAACATCATTAAAATGACCATACTATCCAAAGCAATCTACAGATTTAATGCAATCCCTATTAAAACACCAATGGCATCTTTCACAGAAATAGAAAAAACAATCCTAAAGTTTGTATGGGACAAAAAAAAGAGCCTGAATAGCCAAAGCAATCCTGAGGAAAAAGAACAAAGCTGGGGGCATCACACTACCTGACTTCAAAATATATTGCAAGGATATAGCAACCCAAACAGCATGTTGTGACACATAGACCAATGGAACAGAATAGAGAACCATAGAGAACCCTAAATAAGGCCACAGCTTTATAGTGAACTGATTTTTGACAAAGACACCAAGAACATACATGGAAAAAGGACATCCTCTTCAATAAATGAGACATCCATCTGCAGAAGAATGAAACTGGACCCCATCTCTCACTATATACAAAAATCAACAAACATAAAATAAAGGCTTAAACATAAGACCTGAAACTATAAAACTCCTAGAAGAAAATATAGGGGAAATACTTCAGGACATTGGTCTAGGCAAAAATTTTATGGTTAAGACCCCAAAGCACAGATAGACAAACAGGACTATATTAAACTAAAAAACTTCTGCACAGCAAAGGAAACAATCAACAGAATGAAGAGATAATCTGCTGAATTGGATAAAATATTTGTAAACTATTCATCTGATGAAGGACTAGAGTATATAAGAAACTCAAACAACTCAACAGGAAAAAACAAACAACCCCATTGAAAAGTGGGCAAAGAATCTAAATAGACATTTCTCAAAAGAAGACATACCAATGGACAAAAAGTATATGAAAAAATGCTCAACATAACTAATTATTAGGGAAATACAAATCAAGACCACAAGAGATATCATCTCATCCAAATTAGAATGGCTATTACTAAAAAGACAGAAAATAACAGATGCTGGTGAGGATGCAGAGAAAAGGGAACTCATACACTGTTGGTGGAAATGCATATTAGTACAGCCACTATGGAAAACAGTATGAAGATTTCTCAAAACACTAAAAATAGAACTACCACATGATCTAGCCAGTAAATCCCACTACTGGGTATTTATCCAAAGGAAGGGAAATCCTTATATAAAGGGATACCTGCACCTCCGTGTGTATTGCAGCACTGTTCACAATAGCAAAATATGTAATCAACCTAAATATCCATTGACAGATGAATGGATAAAGAAAATGTGGTATATATACACCATGGAATACTATTTGGCCATACAAAAGAATGAATCCATATCATTTGCATAGACAGAATTGGAGGTCATAAAGTTAAGTGCAATATGCCAAGCACAGAATGAGAAATATTGTGTGTTCTTATTCATATGTGAAAACTAAAAAAGGTTATCTTATGGGCGTAGAGAGTAGAACGATACACACGAGGCTGGAAGGCTGTGTGTGTGTCAGCGTGTGGGTGAAGAGAGAGGTTGGTTAACGAGTACAGACATACAGTTAGAAGTATAAGTTCTAATGCTGAATAGCAGAGAAGGGTGGCTAAAGTTAGTAACAATGTATTGTATATTTCAAAACAGCTAGAAGAGAAGACTTGAAATTTTCCTAACACATAGAAATGGTAAATACTTGAGGTGATAGATGCCATAAATACCCTGAATTTATCATTATACACTTTATGCATGTAACTATATATATATATATATATACTCATCAACACATACAAATATTATGTATCAATAAAAAAGTTAAATTATGTTGATAGATTTTCTTATTTTGAACCATTCTTGAATTATAGTCATTTAAATATACTTTCAGAAATAAATAGGTAACATTTTATTGGAGATTTTTAAAAGTAAGTTCAGAAGTTAGGATGATATTTTATTGTTTTTGTCATTATTCTCTTCATCTGTTTAGGGCATTAAAAATATAGTAGCCTCACAGAATGAGCTGCCCAGACTTTATTTTTGATGCTTTAAGACAACATATATAAGATAGAAATTGCATATTCCTTGCCTCATCTGTTAAAGCCTCTATGCAGATTGTGTTTGGGGTGGGAATGAGTTATTACTTCAATTTCTTTAAAGAATGCAATCTTATGTACATTTTAACATTTTTATATGTTTCCATAAACTTATGTATTTTTCTAGGTTTTTAAGTATATTGGCAAATGGTTGATGCTCTTTAATTTGTCCCTAGTTTATTCTGCATTTTTATTTCATCTTCCTTTTCCCCAATTTTTTTCAAAAAATGTTACCAGAGAGGTTTATTTATTAGTCTTATAAAAATCTTATTTTCATATTATTAAGATTTTTGTTTATTGTTACCATTCTTCTCCATTTTATTGATTTATTCCTTTATCCTCATATTATCATCTGTTTTATTTTGTAGGGGTTTGCTCTGTCCTTTTTCTGTCATCTTTAAATGACCCTTAGTTTATTCATTTTTTAACCTTTATTTTCAGAATGTATTCAAAACTATGAATTGTCCTCTAGGAACTGTGTTAGCTACATCCAGCAAATGTTGCCATAAACTGCTTCCATTGTCATTCAGCTATACGTATTTCAAAATTTCCCCCAAGGTCTGTTTTATAGTAAATATCACTTTGTTTTGCTTTTTCTTAGTATTTAAACCCATGGATTATTCAGCTAACTCAATTTATTAATTTTAAATTTTATTACATTGAAGTCAGAGTATATTGTCTGATATTGAGCCTTAAGAATATAATGAGACTTTCTTTGTGTCTTTAGTATATAATCTGTTTTATTGACTGATCAGTTTATTCTAGAATGAAGGTGTATATTGGGTGCAAAATTTGTGTAAATTTGTGTGTATAATTTATTAACATTATTGTAATCTTCTAGTTTATTTTTACTGGATTTAGTATATCAATTTCTTAGAGCAGTGATTTAAAATCTCCAATGTTTTACTTCTCTCTCTCATTTCTGTCATCTGTTCTTTACATATTTTGCTCTCAAAATTGTTATTGCTTGTGGATTTTTAAAAATCTAAATACAACATCTCTTCTTATTCCTTATGATTTTTAAAATCTTATATATCTTAAATTGTTTCCATTCTTATTTGTGTGGCATATTTTCTTCTGACCTTTATTTTTCTTGATTTTCTGCCCTTATATTTGAAGTGTATCTTTATCAAATAGTATATAATTGGGTCTTGTTTTGCTTTTTGTTTTTATTTAATTTGAAAGTCTCTGTCTTTTGATCAGTATGTTTAACTTAATAATCAAGATATATTTCTCCCTTTAAACATTATAATTTTTAAATTTTCCATTTTTATTTTTAAGATTATTTTCTACTTTCAAAAGAGCTTCTGAGCTGGGCGTGGTGGCTCATGCCTGTAATCCTAGCTCTCTGGGAGGCTGAGTCGGGCGGATTGCTCGAGGTCAGGAGTTTGAAACCAGCCTGAGCAAGAGCGAGACCCCGTCTCTACTATAAATAGAAAGAAATTAATTGGCCAACTAATATATATATAAAATTAGCCGGGCATGGTGGCGCATGCCTGTAGTCCCAGCTACTCGGGAGGCTGAGGCAGGAGGATCGCTTGAGCCCAGGAGTTTGAGGTTGCTGTGAGCGAGGCTGACGCCACGGCACTCACTCTAGCCTGGGCAACAAAGCGAGACTCTGTCTCAAAAAAAAAAAAAAAAAAAGAGCTTCTGTTTTTAAGTTACTAATTCTATTTTTATTTTTCCACTGGTAAGCTTCAAACTT
Source organism: Microcebus murinus (assembly GCF_040939455.1). Lineage (NCBI taxonomy): Eukaryota > Metazoa > Chordata > Mammalia > Primates > Cheirogaleidae > Microcebus > Microcebus murinus. Next base: position 160,108,037 of record NC_134104.1, on the reverse strand, counting down.
TTTAGGTCCAATACTTCTGTTTGTTTTTTCTTATAGTTCTTGAAGCTTAGAAGTATTTATATCTTCTCCTTTACAAGTGGCTAGTATCCTCTAATCTAATTTAGTCTCCCTTAATTCCCATTTTTATATCACCCCTACAGGAAATTACAACTGAATAATTTTGTTAATTTTGAATTTATAGGGCACAATATTTCTCTTCAGACTCATCTACGTATATAGTAGAAAAGATCTTCTCTTTGATCTTCCTTTACAATTTAATCATCTATTATATCTGGTCAATAACATTTGCTATGAGGATAAAGTGAGAATATTTATTTGAATTGTTTATAAATATATAAATAAATTCATATAAATTGGATTCCAGTAAATATTGTCAAAATTGCTTTCTGTTCTCAAGCAATTTGTATGATATTTATAAGTACAGAATGATAGAACTAAAATATTCTCTGGACAACAAATAGAAGAGGTATGTTCCTAACCTAACGATCGACTCTGAATTCTGCAAAAGTATATGTAAAACTGTGTGTGCGGGTTATGCATTTGGGCATGCATGCAACATTTTTCTGAGAAAAATCCCTTAGTCATATTCTCAATAAATTTAATAACCCCAAAAAGATTTTAGTTTAACCCACCTATCCACACTTTAGAGACCCTAAACTGAAAGCAAAGAGTTATCTAACATGTGACAGTGAGTTGCCGGCAGAGGTTAAAAGTGCATACTGCTAGAGTTTTAGGTCCAGGAGAGCAGTGACTTTCTGGTCACCTCAAAGTTGAATCGCAAGGACCTACCATTAGAGCCGAACACAAAATAGACCCGCAATGCATACTGGGTGGAGGAAAGAATATTCAAATGAAATAATAGCACCAGAATCAGGATGTACCTGAGCTATTTAAATCCCAGGATGAAATTTACATCTCAGCACTGAAAAGTGCCCTTTTTGAATTAGCCATCAGAACTCAGGAAAAATGTTCTAAAATAAAATGTAAATATTTTGTTGTATATTAAAATTAGAAAAATTAGGTACCTAACATTTATATTTACTTATAGCTATGTTTTCATTCAACTTGGTTTTGTTTTGCCAACTTTGTTTGACTATCTCCCAGTGACCCATCCATGTGTAAAGCAAATATTTATTTTAAAACAAAAACAGGAGACTTCTTCTTCCAGGAAAAGAAAATAGACATACTTTTCACTATTCCTCCCATTAAATACAAATAAAAACTCTGAACATTATATATAAAATAAACATAAGGTGAAGATCACAAGATGAACCTGCTAGGGACCTTGGGACCAACGGAATGACAGGGTAGTGAGTTCCCCGAGTTTTCTTTTTGCCTCAGATATCCTAGAGTTGAAGCTGAAGAAGTAAACAGCATGGAAACATCAACAGGTATAGACCAAAAAAAAAAAAGTCCTAAGCAAAAGCCTACTTTTTCTAACCAAGATACCACACAAATGGATAGCCAGCCTAGCAAGACAGAGCACTTTTAGAGCTTGACTCTAGACAGCCACAGCAGAAGAAACAGAGACCCCAACCCCTCACGTACTAGCGAAGACAAAGTGGGATCCCTAGATGTTTACTAGGATGGAATGAAGCACCTCAATATCCTGCTAGAGCGATGTGCAAGAAGACTGAGTGAGGAGCCAGAACTCCTGCCAATGAAGCCTTCCTGCCCTTTGCCATTGTGTCATGGGAACCTTATGATGTAGCACCTCTATACACCTCCACCAGAGTGGTGTCAAAGGGGGCCTAGAGTAGTCAAGACAGTCATCACTCAGCAACGCGGCTGCCCTCCCAAAGTCAGTGGAGGCCACACGTGGAGGAGCAATGAGCCACTCCTACCCTTCCCATCAGGGTGGCGTCAGGAGAGGCCAGGACCCCACACGTCTCAGTAATGAGGAGCCCTTGCCTTCCTCAGCTGTCGACAGAGGCAAAGTGGGAGACCTGGACTTCTGCCCTCACCTAGCACCAAGACAGTGCCTCACAGCCCTGCTGGAGTGGTGGCACAGAAAACCAGTTAAAACAGAAGGTTTGAATAAAATCCAGAATCACATAATACCTGAAATGACCTAGTTTCATTAAAAATGTATTTGGAATGGGAAAAGGTAATTAATAGATGCCAATATGAATAGGACAGAAATGTTAGAATTATCTGACAAAAATTATAAAGCAGCTATAATAAAAATTCCTCAAAATGCAATTAAAAATATTCTTTGAACAAATTTTTTAAAATAAATAAGAAAATATCAGTGAAGAAATAGACAGTCTCAGGTAAGTAAATAAAACAAAAACCAAATGGAACTTCTGGAGGTAAAATATACAATTACTAAAATTTTAAAACAACAACAGCAATTCAATGGATGGGCTCAATAGCAAAATAGAGGACACAGAAGAAAGAATCAGCAAACTTGAGGATAGAGCAATAGAAATTACCCAATCTGGACAATAGAAAGAAAATCGGCTTAAAGCAAACATACTGGCCCTCAGGATCTTGCAGCACTATAACAAAAGGTCTAACATTTGTGTCATCAGAGTCCCAGAGGGAAAGGAGAACGGAGCAAAGCTGAAAAAGCACTCAAAGAAACTTTCTTAGAAACTAAACATACAACTTCCATTGACCCAGCAATTGCACTCCTGGGCTTTTATCCCAGAATAATCAGAATTTATGTTGACACAAAAACCTGTGCACAAATGTTCAAGCAGCCTTATTCATAATAATAGGCCCAAACTGGATATAACCCCAATGTCCTTCAATGGGTTAAACAAACTGTGGTATACCCATACCATGAATACTACTCAGCAATAAAAAGGAATGTACTATTGACACACAACTTGGATAAATCTCCAGAGAATTATGCTGAGTGAAAAAATGGAAAGCCGATTTCAAAAGGTTACATGCTATATGATTCCATATATGTCGCGTCCTTAAAATGACAAAATTGCAGCGATGGTGAACAGCTCAGTGATTGTGGGGGGTTGGAGATGGGTGGGCGAAGCTGGGAAAGGGCAAGGCGAGGGGTCCTGGAAGCATGCCAACATCCTGCACCGCGACTGTACCCATGTCCCTGTCCTGGCTGTGACACTGTGCTGCATTTCTGCGACATGTTGCCTTTGGGGAAACCGGGCAAAGAGTGCTACAGGATCTCTTTGTATTACTCCTTACAACCTACATGTGACTCTACAACTATTTCAAAATTACAAGTTTAAAACAACAATAACAAACACAACAGCAATTTCACATCAAAATAGAATTTAAATTACTTTTTTTGTCTACTAAATTAGTTTTACTAAGTAATTTTCCTAAAATGAATTGGTCAGAGAAGACATCATTGGTCATTCACATTATTTTCAATATGTTTGATATGGTCTTGGCTATTAAGAATTCTGAAAGCTGCTATGAATGTCTACACAAGCTTCTTGCAGATTGTGTTCTGTTTCTCTGTGTAAATTCTGGAGGTGGAATTGCTGGCCATAGGGAGGGTGAGTATTTGGTATCTTTATGGGCTGCAGGTCTTCTCTGTAGTGGCTGCACTGTCACTACCTGGCCAGCAGTGCGGAGTGTCCCTGCACGGTGTCCTCACCAGGACTCACTATCCCGCACTGTGCTTCCCCGCTTTCAGAAAAATGTCGCCCAGGCATTTTCAGGCCTTCCCTGCCCAGCAGGCTCAGGCTGCCTGACTTGGGGGTTCTCAGAGCCTTCTTGCCCAGTCACTCAGCCCTGGGCCGTTCTGAATGAGCCCCCTCTCCGTCATGACCCAGTCTTACCCCTTGCTTGTTAAGGGAATTAAGGAAACAGACAGCCCGGTGTCGTCCATGTGAAATGGGCCTGAAACAGTCACACACCCTCAGCAGAGAGGAAACACCGTAGACAAGAAATATCAGGTCAGCGAGCCGGGGATGCGGAAGACTAGTAAAAGTAAGAGAAGGTGCAAAATCAGCGATAATCCATTAAAACTGTTGTTTGGTGAGACACTGGTGCCTGGGACTCAGCCCTGGAGTGGAGACCTTCCGGCACCTCTTTGGCACATGGATCATGTAAAGTATGTCGGTGAGTTTCAAGTGTTTGGAGATTTTCCTGTTACCTGCTATTAATTTTTAGTTTTAGTCCATTGTGGTCAGGAAATAAACTATGTATGATTTCAGTGATCTCAAAGCTGCTGAGGCTCACGTTGTCGGGAGCGGGCCGCGTGGAGGGCGCTGTCCTGGGCGCCCCGCCGCTGCCCCTGTAGCCTGTCACCGCCCGGGGCCTCGAGGGTGCCACCTCCCGACTGCCTTCCCACTCGCCTGGCTGTGTTCTGCGCCTGAGGCCCGCTTCACGCAGGTCTGGACTGAGATGTGCTGCTCGGCGGCTGGCCGTTTATAGACCACCAGCTCTCCCGAGTTCCCTGCGTCTGCCTGCGTGACCACGTCACACCTCTGTCATGACAACAAGTGGCTGTGAGGTCTGGTGGGCAGATTTTCTCAGCCACAGCGCAATATTTTGGGTGCCTATAAGTAAAAGTTCTCTTTGAGAGGCTGAGAAGGTAAATCCAAAAGAATTTCAATATATTAATATGTTACAATTTATCATCAGTGTTTTGTTTGTAAAAATTAAATAGTTTCTCCAAAGCACCTACCTTTGACCCCACTCCATTAACAGAAGCTTAATTATTTAAAGTTGTCTAAAATTTGACACTTAATTGTAAAAGGAATTTTTATATATTTACATATAGTATATAAAAATACTAAGATACTATCTAATGATGATAATTTCAATACATACACAAATTATCTATTGATACAATATCTATATTTATTTCCTCCTAAGGCCAAGCGGATATATAATAAATGCCATGCCTTGACCTTGTTATCATCATAATTTGTCTTTATTGTCAAAGACCCATATATCACATGACATATGTGAGAGACGGAGGAGGGAAGAAGCTGATTTAGACACTCTCCCACAAACCATATCCACGTCTTTTCTTAGAGGCCCCTTGACCTCTGCAAGCCCAGACATTATCCCTCTCCCTGTCCTCCAAGCATGTGGCCACTGGCTGGGCTTGGGTCTGCACTCTGGGGTTTGTTGTGATAAATGAAGAGCGAGCTCAAGTGCCAGTGTGACCTGCCTGAAGCTGAGTCACAGGTTTCTGAAATGTTGAGCGGTCATGAGGAATTGGTGTGCACAGAGAGACACGGTCACCGGTTCCAAGGATCTGTCTCTAGAGCTGGTGCTGTTCATTCATGCTGGGCAGACTGTGTTTTCTGGAGGGTGCAGAAGCATGGAGGTGGGATTATTCTTAAATGCTGCTGATTCTTTGGGGTTTACTGAATTGTAATATGACCCCATTTGACCATCACTGGCTGATGAGCCTTGCTAATTTGCTGTATGACTACATCTACATTATTATTTTTGAGTAACTACAATATTTTCAGAACATCACAAGTAGTAACTATAGTCCTTACAAAAGCCTTGCAGGGCAGATATTGCCCCCATTTTATGTATTGGTTTAGCAAGGCTCAGAGTGTTTAGTAGTTTGCATGAGGTCATTCAACTGGCTAATAGAAATATGCCTGTTCTCAAAGGCTAGACTGCATTTCCTCCTCAGCTTTACACCACATTTTCCAGCCCTGGGCTTCACTCCTAAGAACGTGGGATCCCACAGGTGGATGGGCCCCACCTTGAATTCCACTTAGTCATTCACCTGAGCAATGGCTTTTGACCATGACGGGGCCAGTCATCCTACCTTGTCCTGCGGGAGAAGAGCAGGGGCCCTGGACGGAGCAGGAGGCCGAGCACCCTGAGGGCAGGGGTGTTCTGGGCGGACAAGCCACACCTGTCCACTCTGTCCTCCTGTCTGAGGAGCCCTGACGTGCGCGCCGTGGGAGGGAGATCAGATGGGTGGGAGGCTGCGTGGCACCCAGCAGCAGCGTCTGCGGCCTGCCTCACGGTGATTCACTGCGATTACCCCAGAGCACGAGCCCTGACAGCCCGGTCATCATCTCCCTGACGGGAATAGATAACAGACTTGTTCCTCCCCAAACCTGACACCCGGGACCAACCTCAGCCCACTCCTTCCTCCCTTTGACCTGGAAAGCAGCCCTCACTGATGGATAACAAGATTGCCACGTCCAAGGGCACCAGTTCTAATCTGTCCTGTCAGGGTAAGCCAGACGGATTTCTTTCTAAACCAGTTGCTCAGAAGATTGATTTCCTCCAACAATTACATAGCAAGGATTTGCCATTCCCTTAAAGGGAATTATATAATAACAGAAAAGAAGTTAGAAAATAAGAATCTATATCATTTTTTACACTCCCTATTCCAAGCTGTATGAAATAGAAATTAGACTGGGTGACATGCAGTGTGTATCACCTACATAGCAGTGGCAAAATTCATTTAGCTTGAAATAAATGGTGACCAATTATAATTAAACTTTCAAAGTGTTGTCCAATGATTGAAAAACATTGTCCCCTGCTCTTGTTCCAGCTGTGCTTGGAGCTGATTGGCTCATTTAGGGGCAATATGCCTTTGATATTTGAGTCCGTCATTCACTTTAACTTTAAACAGACAGGCTGGAAGGCGGAAGTTGGGCTGGCGACGTGCTAATTCTTGTTTGTGATTTACCCCCGAGGAACTATAAGAAACCTGCAACTTATTGTGCATTAAGAACTGAAACTGGAGACGGCCACATCTGGTTTGTTGGTTGGTTCCCCCCTCTTTTTAAAAAAATAGAACAGCAACCAAAAGTGCTTAGGCTAGATAGTTTGATTATAACAGTTAATTTATCAGGGATAAAAGGATGGAGGCTACCTTGCCCCAGAGAGAGAAGTTGGGTACTTTAGCGAAAGGGTTTATAAGCATCCGTAAGTAAAAGGAATTTTTTAAAAAGTGTATTATACAATTTCTCAGAGACATTGTGTACTGAGGTAAAGCCTCTGAAATGCATTCAGGGCAGTCTGTTTGGTACCAGTTTTGGTCCCTTGCAGGGCCCCATGATCCTGAGGAAGAGGATAGGGATTGGATTGGGAGAGAGAAGTAATCAACTCAGTAAGATAGCATTAGGATATTCGTGGGGCCCTTTGTCCATTAAAATATTAAAATTATATCTTATGATTACATTGGTGTGAAGAAAATTATATTAATATTATATATGAAAACATTTTAATACCCCCCCATCCCCCTCTCTCTCCTGCCCTCTCCCCTGCTCCCCCACTCATCTCCTCCTGCTCCACCGCTTTGCTTTCCATTTGTTTCTTTGGTTTTGTCTTTGTCTTTCCATAACATTCTCCACAGTCTCTTCTCCCGACCACCCCGACGTCTCGCCTCCTCTGTTTTTTTCACTCCCCTTTGAGATGTTCCTTTGACTTTAATTAAACTCAAAAGGTCTGGAAAACATATTCAGTCCTGCTTTTTGAAAATAAAAAAAGGGACAAGCATAATTTCCAGGCCATTTTTCCCTTTTCAGCTCTTGCACTCTGAGCTCTCAATGACCGTAACCTCTTATTTCACATAACACTTTCTTTTCTCATAGTCAACCAACTTGGCCTCAAGTCAAGTGGACATTGATTAAAAAAAATGCTATGGATAAAGAGGCTAGCAGAATGAAAAGGATCCTGTGACAATTGGAATGAATGGCCCTACATTTTTAGCCTTCTGAAAATGACTTCATTTAAGAGATGCTTTTGACTATAGTCCAGGCCAAAACAAAGCAGGGTCAAAATTTCCTGAGAATCGCAATGTAGTGGAGCCTGGGATTTATCGGGAAAAATCTTTCTTGATGAGATTGCCAGTTCACATTTCCAGGTGTGGAAAGCGTTTTCCCAGAAGTTTATTGAGAGTGCCAACAGGGTAGGTACTTGCCTGACTCAAACAGGGACATGCATTTGTGGTCTTCCCATCGCACATGGGTTTTATGGATTCTACTGTTGTTAGTGACGTGGAATTAAGATGTTGAAATGACTCACCATGCTCAGGTCCTAGAAAGAAAGTCCACGACTCACACGGACGGTCTCAGTGAGTGACTTGGGTACGGAAGGAACTCTATGTCTCCTGGGAACGTCAGAACTTGGAAAAGAAGCTTTTCCTGAAAAATAGTAGCAAAGACATTTATGAAAACTGCAGCCATGACTTAGGAGCACACGAGAAGATGGTGAGGAAATAATGAGAAGCCAATTGAAATGCCAAGAAAAGGAGTCGCCATTTTCTGAGCTTCGGCTGTGTTCTGGGCATGTCACGGACAGGACCGCATTTCGTCCTCTCAGAGGGCCAGCAGGAAGGTGTTCTCTCTGAGCAGCCCCACCCTGATCACCACCCACTTTTCAGATGAGGAAAGTAGGACGGAGAGTCTCAAAAACTTGCCCAAGTTGCGTGCAGTTGGTGTGTAACCCCTTTTTGCGACCCGTTTGGCCTTCTGCAAGCTATTCTGCCAGCTCCTGTACTTGGAGACTCAAGAGTAGAAGCCATTTATATCAGGCCTCCCAGAAAACTGATGTCATTATTTAAAAGGAAAATATTAGCATTCTGTTAGAAGCTCCAAGGCTCCTGCAGTGGGAGGGGAAATGGGCTGGGGGTGAGGGGCTGGGCCGGTTGCTGGAAGGGGTGCCCAGGGCGAGGACCCGCCATCTGCAGGCTGCTCTGGGGGCTGCATGTGGCTCCTCCACCCTTCTGAGCTCAACGTAGCAACTGTCACAGCAAGTCCTTCAGGGTGACGTCCCATATATCACTCCTTAAAGGAAAGTAAACAGAAGGAAATTATTAAATATTGCAATATCACACATGTTGTGTCTGATTTAGGATTCACCACAGGCTAAAGTCACTGTTTACAAAACTTTTGTCTGAGTGCCAGGTACTTTCAGCACGATTCCCCACGCCCAGGGAAAGCGCAATGAGCATGTTTTCTATTTGAGCGCCAAACCTGGAGAGGTTACCTTATTAAAAACCCCAGTTCCCTTGTTTATATAAATGCCAGGTGTTTATAAAATATCATAGTTCATACATAGTGTTTCCCCTCAGATTATCTTCTCCTTGGCCTCTGTCTCCAACATGGTACCAGGAAAAGTCTTAGAACTTGCAAAACCACTTTGAATCCAACAATAAAGTGTGGGTATTTTTTTAAAAAAAGCAATCAATACAGAAACCCCTGAGAGTAACAGAGACATGCCAAAGAAATGGAATTGTCATTTTAGGAGCTTCCAGCGAGGAGAAAAATCTTCCAGAGAGGCTCCTAACTGGGTAAAGAATGGTTCAAAATAGAACCACAGTTTAATCGCTGCGGCAGGAGCCGAGCCAGGCCTGGAGGAGGAATGAGACAGGTCTTTGAACCAGAACTTCTGCACCAAAGGCCCCTGAAGATGTGTGGGCTGGTGTGACCCTGCCCCTCCGGAATGTGTTCCCACTTCCTGTGCCCCCCCAGTGCACACCAATGCACCTGCGGGGAGGGCTGTCTTTCAGAGTTGAGCTTTGGCTCCAACAAGGACATTGCATAAGAATAAAGTCGTTCTGGGCTTGCCTCGTTAACCTGTAGATTAAGCATGGTTCTTTAGGCCAGAGTGGAGAGAATCTGCAAACTCTTTGAACGCTAACCTCGTTCAGCGCTTCCCAGGTGCCGTCCCTGGACCGCAGCATCCACATCCTGAGAACTGCAAATTCTCGGGCCCCACCTCGGACGTGCCGAATGAGAGGGTCTTGGGTGGCCCAGCAGCCTGGCTGCAGCGTGTCCTGTGAGTGATGCAGACGTGACGCTGAGGCACCGCTGGCCTCATTCACTGGTTACCCGCACGCTGCCCCTCACCGATGTTAGGCTTCCATTTATTGAGTGCTTTCTGCCCTTTATGTACAGTGTTTCATGTAAGCCTTCCTGCAACCGTTTGCTGTTTGTATTAATATTGTTCCCATTTTAAAAATGAGGAAACATCTTCACAGAGATAAAAGAGACTACCCCACATCACTCAGCAAGTCGGTGTGAGAGTAAGGCTTAAATCGCTCATCTGCTGGCACTCTCTATGTGCATTATGGCTCTCAGCATCGGACTACCGTCTCGTTAAGTATCTGCTGTGTAAAAGGAAACTGCAAGAATGAGTGAGACCTAACACAAAACATCAGATTCTAGACTTCAGAGAAACTTCAGAGTCTATCCTGGAACTTATGTGTACATTGTCTACAGTAGTGTTCCCTCACGTGGGCCACTAACATCACACGCTGTGACTGGGCAGTTTAAAAATATAGAGTTCCATGGTCAAAAAGATTGGGAAATGCTGGTTTAAACTTTGCTAAATCAGTTCCTTAGCAGCTGGACTTCTCAGTGCTCTTAACGAACATGGTTAGGGTATGGTGCATACAGCATGTCTCACATTTCATTAACTATAGAACTGCTTTCTCCTAGAGCATTCTAGGCCCTAAAAGGCCACAGAAGAGTTTGGAAGCCCTGCTCTACAATATGCTTTGGAAGGCAGGATCCAGGGTGGGGTGAAGGTCTCTGGTCTTGGCAGCCCAAGTCATGAGCACATATCCCCGATGGCTTGGAAGTTCTCTGTGTTGAGTGGAAACCTCCTCCTCAATAGCTATATGCTATTGATACTTACTCCTTCTTTGACAAGACAGAGGGAAAGTCTGGTCCCTCTTTCCCACCCAAGCTTTTTGAAGACGCAAGGCAAGAACCCGATTCCTTATGAAGGCTCGTTTTTCCAGGAGTCACTGCTTCAGGCCCTCCAGCCTTGCCCAGTGCTCTCTTGGCATTCCCTTTCATCTGGACTATTGCAGTGGCCTCAGAGCTGGCCTTTCCCTGTCTGTCTTGCACCTCCTCTAATCTCCACAGCAACCAATGGCAGCCATACAAACTGGTTTTATCTTGTCCCTGTTTGAAACTCTTCCCCAGCTCTTCCTTCAACCTGGATTCAAATCCAACTCCCTAAAATGGCCTGAGGCCTTATGGCATCTTCCTCCTTCCTATCTGAAAATTTAACAGTCCCTGTCCTTTTTGAAGCTTCAACTACATTCACCCCTCAGTTCCTCAACCAGCTTTTGCCCACCTCCAGGCCTTTGTCCTTGCTGTTCCCTCTGCCTGAAATGCTCTTCCTGTGCTTGAGAGGCTGTCTCCCCTCGGCCTCTTAGGTCTCAGTTAACTGTCACCTTCTCAGAGGCCTCTGGACGCCCAGTCTCACCCAAGGGGCTGGTACAGTCTCCCTCGGCACTCTGCCCTCTCCCTTCATTGCACAGCCCAGACGTCCTAATTCTATGTTTGTGTGATCATTGGTTTAATGTCTGAATTCCCTGCTCAAAAGGAAAATTGACTGTAGATCCAGTAAAGACTATTATGCCTTGCATATGGTACACTCTCAATTTTAGGATGGTCTGACAATTGTTGGTCTCCAGACCCCTCATATACTCCACCTTCACCTTCTCAAATGCTGACACCCAGAACTGACAGACACATGGGTGTGTTCTGCCACGGGTAGGCCAAATGAAGCCATCACCTCCTATGCCCTGGATATCATACCTCAATTCATGTAACCAAAGACCAAATTAGCTTTCCCAGTGGCCACCTCGTATCTTAGACTCACACTAGACTTCCACGAAGCTATCAGACACATCCAACTCTTTCCACATGTGCTCCTCTGTGGCGTGGCTTACCCAAGCTAAACGTGTGCGACAAACCCCCTGGCCTCAGCACAGATCCTCTGCCAACATCTGGTCTCTACTTTTCTTTTTTCAAGCATGGAGCCAGGTTCACTCCTATCAGAGTCACCGACACCTTTCACAGAGCCAGGATGAGGAGAAGACTAAGCTCTGTGACTCAGACCCCCAGAGGCCTCCCTCTAGATCGGCCCCGCCCTTTGAGGGGAGTCCCTCCCTCAGCTGGAAGGCCAGGGACGCCCCGGCGCTGTGCCACCTGATGAAAGGAGAGCTGGTGGGCGGCCAGCTGCAGGGACTGACGGCGAAGGCAGCCCAGTTCAAGCAGAGGAATGATGTCCCTCCACCCCCACTGGTACTTTTATTCCTTCCATTTTGGATCTCAGAGCTTCTTTCCTTCTGCCCACATTGGGGCACATACCCTTCTATGTTCTGCACCTGCCTGAGCCAAGTAAAATTTCTTCTTCTTCTACACAGTCATTTGCTAATTTAAAATGCTCCCTGTATTCACCTTCAGAATTTACCATAGAGATTAAAGTAAGCTTAAGAGGAGGAATAAAGTGTAATGGTTAAGGATTAAATGATTAAACCATGATCTTTAGAGGCAGACAGAATTGGGTATATCCCTGGCTTCCTTGATCTCTAGATGACACCTCAGGAAAGTTGTTTAATCTCCTTAGAGAATAATCACGCACAAAATGGGTCACTCAGAATGGGGCAAGGGTCTAATTGGCATCATGATTGGAATTTGGCCAGCCCAGGATAAAGGGGGCTGGAGTTGTGGTGTTTTCTTATTATTCAGTCTCTGTCATGTCTTTCTTCCACAGTTGGTTGCTCTGGGGCTGGGGAACGCCAATATATTTCTGTGAAGATCTAGAGAGAAAAGATTTTAGGCATTATGGGCTATATAGTCTTCTGCTGGAACTCCTCCGCCCTGCCACTGCAGTGCAAAGATACCCGTAGACAGCATACAAACAAACTGCACGTCTGTGTCTCAAAAATCTTCATTTACAAAGGATGGCTGCAGGCAGACTTTGGCCTGCAGGTTGTGGTTTGCCAGACCCTGTCTCAGACTTCACTTTGATTTGGCTATTGATTGCTCAGGGGCTCTGCCTTCCTGGACTCCATGCCACTTGACTTTTGGCCTGAAGGGGAGGCAGAATCCTTGCTGCTGTGATCATGTAAATTTTAGTTTTGCCACAAGAATCTCCATGCTATCTGTGGGAAACTCTGCAGGTTGTCCAGGAAGATGACCTCCCTCGGCCAAGAAAATATCCTTTCTTGGGAAATGTCTCAGTGGCGACAAAATCAGTTGGAAAGAGAACAAGAAACTTGTCGGATCAGTTGAAATGATGAAGATAAGTTCCCTCAGCAATCGTCCCATTAGAAGCGATTCAAACAAGCAGAGGTTTGTGAAGAGGAAGGGATCAAATGCAGCTTGCTGTGTTTCCTGTCTGGCTCTAAATTATTTCTGTTAACGAGAATTGTACTTGGCTGCTTGTAGCTAAAATATGACTGTAGTGGCTGAATCAACTAGAGATTTAATTTTGGTATCCTAGCACAGAGTCTTTCAAAGACCTCGGCTCCTCCTAGCTTCCTGTTCTGTGATCCTTCGAGTATCTTTGTCTTCATAATCACAAGATGGCTGCTCTGACTCCAGGCATCAAGTGCAAACTTCAGGCTAGAACAAGAAACAAAAAGTAAGGAGCAAGGGCCCTTCCAGAGCCCTCTGTCCCAGGGGCCTTTCCCAGCCGCCTTTGCACTTACATTTCCTCAGCCAGATGATGGTCACGTGACTACTTTTAGCTGCAAAGGTGTCTGGGGAAGTGAGTGTTTTTCACTGGGCACAGTGATACCTCAAACAAACCTGCAGGGAGGGAAGGGGAGAGTGGACTTGGGAGAGGCAGCAGCAATGTCTGCCACAGTCTCCAAAAGGGCCAGTCAGTGCTGCACAGCAGCTGACAGCAGGCTCTGAGATGGGACTGACTCAGCCAGGTTTCCTCACTTCTGACGAGGAATCACGTAACCTCTCTAGTAGCTGTTCTTAGGATTAAATCAAATAATCCATGTAAAGTGCCAGACATTAAGAGACGGCATCATTATTCTTTACTTTTGCTACTGTTCTCCCTCCCTGCCCCTACGAAACTGCATTTTTCTTTGAAGTAAACTGTCTGATTCGGTCACAGCCCACTTGTGAGCCTGCCTAAGATGACAGTGCTGGCCCCACTAACTTCTTAGTTGCCATTACTTTAATATTAAAACAATAGAGAGTGTTTGGAAGACTTGAATAATTCTGTTTGAAGGAGTCCCGAGGGAAACTTTGAGCAAGTTTCTGAAAAATGAATAGAAACTTGCCTGGTGGAAAAGAGAGAATCAGAAAGGGCATTTCCAGAAAAGGGACCAGCACATGCAAAAGCATGGTGTCAAAAACAGCAGACAGCCTCGTGACGTCACCTAACAGTGACCACTTCTCACTGCAGAGATGCCAGTGGAATTTTCTGGAGGGTCCCAGAGGCATGACTAGAAGATTAACGGCAACTGCAGTGTCTCCACTGCCCAAGATGAGCTCTTTATGAGATTTTATGCTTGCCAAATGGAGACACACAGAAATCTGGAGCTTCCTGTGCAGGAATTGTTGGACTCCATTGTATTCCGCACCTGCTATTCCTGTCCTAGAGTCAGTACTTTGCACTCACTATCATCGTGCACCATTTTGTCACTTTATGAAGGAATCGTTATAATCCCCATTTCATGTGTGAGTAAACTGGAGTTCAGGCGGGTTAAACAATGCTCAAGTTCACCCAAGCAAGAGCATTTGAACCTACACCAGTGCCCTTAACAGAGAATCTGCCACCTCTCTACCTCCTCTATCATCATCTTTATATCATCTCTGTGGAGCAGACAGTAGCAAGGTTCACCAAGCCTTAGAATTTTAGGGCTAGAAGAGCCTAGAGCTGAGCAGCCCAATACAGTGACTGCTGGGCACATGTGACTATCAGGACCTTGAAACAGGGCTATATGGCTAGCGCAACTGATTAATTATATTTTGCATTTTATTTAAGTTGAATTAATTTTAGCTTAAAAACTGCTATTAAATTCAGATATTGGAAAACTTTATGTATATTTGGAATAACTTGGATATGTGAATCTGCCTTTTTGCTTTCACATTTTATGAACTATAAATACAGATCAAATATGTCTGATGAAAATTCAGCATTCAAATTGAGATGTACTTTAAGAGAAAGAGACGCCCTGGATTTCAAAGAAGTAGTACAAAAGAAATAATGTATGACATGTCACTAATAATGTTTCTATTGATTGCATGTTGAAATGATAGTATTTTAGGTAAATTAGGTTAAATGTAATATATTATTAAACTTAATTTCATCTGTTTCTTTTTACTTTTTAAAATGTGGCTACTAGAAAATTTAAAATTGCTTAAGTGACTCACATCCTATTTCTACTGAGTCGTACTGTTGTAGAGAATGCATGTCGCTTTTCAGATGAGGAAAGCTGGCTTCTCCCTGTCTTAAAGAGAAGTTAGCTGCTGGATAGGAACAGACCCCATGAATACCTTTGTCTCAGAGTTTGGGCAAATCGTCACATCTCCATCGATAAAGTTCCAAAAACCTGGGCACTCTTCTTTCACACTCGAGGTTTCTAGGATCCTATTAAAATCTTCAGAGTTGCAAAGATATTTATTATCATAGGTCATATCAGGAGGAAAATTGGAGTTTTTACATAGAATAGGAAGCTGTCTGGTGATGAGTTATGCTGCCTTAATAGTATTATAGAATTGATTCTAAAATAAATTAATAACCACCCTTACTAGATAATACGTGTGGTGTTTTATACATTTGTGTATATATCACACACACACACACACACACACACACACACACACACGGCACTATTCTTATTTCCTTATTTAGATAAGAAAACTGATTAAATAACTTGCCCAAAGTCACTTAGCCAGTGAGAGGTGGGTCTGGGACTCAGACTGTTGTCTGTTTGATGCAAACATCTGCACTCAAAACCGCTGCCCTCTGACGCGAGTGCCTGGAGACCCTCCACGGCAAGCCCTGCAGAGACCTCTCTCCTTTTAGGCCTTAGTTGTGTACTGGGTCTGAACTACAATGGGAAGGAAGTCTGCACAAGGCTCAGGAAACTTCGAAGTGGGAGGTTATGAATTAGCCTTCCAGACCAAAGGGAGTGCCGCCCATTTGTTAATTTGATTTTGTTTAGGTTACTGAGCCATGAATCACCCTTAATTGCATTGTTTCAAATGACTAAATGGTCTAAGTATTAACTGACTGCTGCGCGGTTGCCCAGCTTTGGTTTAACTAGGACATCTTCAGCTTAGGAGTCACTGAAATCAAGACACTGCTGGTTTCTGCTGGGTACTGTGTCATCTGCCCACTGAATGATGATCCTGGTGCCTGGCGGAACTCCAGCAAGTGAGGAATGTGCCCCTTCTGTCCCTGTTGCCTGCGTGGGAAGTGGACCTCCTGCTTCATGGGAGGTTGCAAGTTCCCATAGATGGAATGCCAGAGGGCAGACTAATCTGGTTCGACACATAGACCTTCCTCCTGGCTGTGGATCTTTGCAATGTGTTCTACCAGAACTGTTTTGAAACACAATCAAGCATAGGTAGACTTCCAGATTTAAGGTGTTATTCTCATAACATGTTCTACTAGGCCTCAGATTCCTTATCTATCAAGTGGAGGTAATAATGTCAGCTCTACCCTTTACTCCACCAAATGTTTGAGCAAAGAAAATGAGATAATCTCTTGTAATGGGCTTTGGAAATGTTTTTCAAACAGCTTATGAAAACATAAAAGGTTGTTAGTTGAATATTGATCTTTTCTAGCACATTTGTGTGTGTAGTTAGTCTTTGCATATGGAGTGTACTTATGTTTAATTCCATATCACATATCCAGCCCCATATTTTAAACTAATAATTACAAAGTATCCAAGCAGTCTCGTGAGAGATTGATAGCTGAGAAAGGATGGGAATGTGGGCTCCATTCCTGGTTAAGTTTCCAGAACATGAGGGTTGAAGGTGAAAGCGGTCGTCACAGAAATGACTCTCCCAAGGCAAGCTTGGCGTTAAATCTAGTTTGAAGGTATGGCACACTCCACATCCTGAATTGATGCCCCTCACACTTCAGCATCCACAAAAGCTACCTGGAGAACTTGTTAAAATACAGATTCCTGGGTCCAATGCCTGGTTACCAATTCAGTGGGTCTTGGATAGGTCCAGAAGAAGTGTATTTCTAACCCAGTCCCGCTTGATGCCAATGCAGCTGGTCCACAGACCATCCTTTGGGTAGGGCTGTTCTAGGCCACTCCAGTGCATGATCGCAGTTCCTCGGACCATTCTAACCAGCTCCAGACTCTTTACCTCCCTGGACAATTGGCTTGTGCTCCCAAGGAACTCCCTCATCCCAGGAATAGTCAAGCGAATCCCCTCTTTCCATCCATCCTGAGCGAGAGCAATGGCTCCATGAGTAACTGCCCTGTCTCAGAACACTCTTATGACCACACATAAATTTACTTAAAAACAAGCAAGGCGCGAACAGGTAAGAATCCACTTAACACAAAGACTGACAGACTTCAGAATAATGTCCTTGTACTACAAACACCCGCACCCCAGGATGGATTGCAGAGGGCTTAGAAAGGAAAGCCTGGGTGAATGTTCACATCTGGGAGTGAGAAAGGGAGAAAGGTGCAGTCACTCTATCTCCTTCACAATCCGTCGGCTGCTCACTGGGAAAGGCGTGGAGAATGGTGGATCTGTAAAACGAGCCCTTTTGGCTCCTTTCACATACTGAGCTTCTGAATCAGGCTGGTGTGCTGCAGACACAGGAACATTCTTTAAAGCAGCACATCTGGACAGCGTAAGAGAAAAGGCTCAGCCACACAGACTGGTGGCCTGCTCCAGCTGTCTCAAAGGAATGAAGACATTCGCTTCTGGAACACTGAATCTGAGCATGCTGCAAAATGCATTTAATTTTTAATCTGAATTTAGGTAAAATATCCTTAACTCAACAGCATGAAGACCTGCCACCAAGTGACAATGTCAATAAAAATTCAAGAGGATGGTGACTAGGAGAAGACATCTGTAGTAAAATACAACCACAACCGTGTTGGGAATGTCAGGCTCATGGTTGGTGGAGCATTTGGCTATGGGTTGTATTAATCCAACTCAATACTAATATGCATAACTAAGTTCATTCACTCTCCAGATTAGCACAGTATCATAGTAGCCTAACATAGCATTAGCCTAATTTAATACACAAGTCTAACTCAGGGGATCCCTTTCATGACAAGGTATTATTTCTATAGCAATTTAGTATTTTATTGGCCTGAGATAATGCAGTGCCAATTTACTTCCTGCCCAAAATACACCCTAGTAAATATGTGGCTTCAGGGCAACCACAGTGGGGACAGGGGATGAGGTTTTCTCTTCCCCACCAAACCTCCTCCTCTTGGTCACCATCAGAAGCCCTTGGGATTGTTGACGGTCGTTTTGCATACCTTTCTCTCTTGCCCAAGGGGAGCCAGATGGCATGTTTAAGACCCTTCCTAACTCCCAGATTCTTGGATTGAAGACAGAGCAAAAACGTGCCTTATATCCCAAGATGGGAGATGACTTCGCCCTTCCAGACTTCCTGGAATCCCCATGGAACTGAGCTTGCATCTTGTTTAAGTGGAAAAGTACAAGCATGACTAAAAGGGAAAATGTCAGTCAGGGTCACCTTGGTGTCAAGGCCCTAGGAAAATGCTGGAGGTCGACACAGTTTTCCCAGAACAGAAGCTTGCTGACCCTTCCCCCAGAGCGAGGTCCCTGACCTCCTGCTCCCTACTGAAGCACAGCGAGGGTCCGGGACAGAGAAAGAAACCCTACAGGCCTTGAACATGAGAGATGGCTGCCCCTCTACCCCTGCCTCCTGTCAGCGCCCCTCTCACAGGGACATGTGCTCACTCCTCCTTCCAGGGCCCTGACGCTGGCCTTGGTCAGGCCCTCAGTAGCTCTCGCAGTAGACTTTCGATTGAATTTCCTTGCCCCAGTTGTTCTCCTCTAATCCATCTCCTGCCCTGCACAGCAATCAATTAATGACACAATTCCGAATAAGACATTCCTCTGCCCCAGAGCTTTCCATGCCTCCCTTTTGCCTAGAGGACAAAATCCAAATCTTCATGGTTCTTACGGTCCAGGCTATGTTTCCAGCTCCCTTCTCCAGCTCCTCCCTCCCTCCAAGACTCACATATTTTCTTTTTTTGCTTCAGCAAATCCAAGGATCTCCAAATGTACCCTGACCTTCCCCATCGCTGGGCCTTTGCTCATCCTGGTTCCTACTGCAGGGAGTGCTGTTCCTTGTGCCTTTGGGACCACTTTCCAACAGTTAAAGCCAAGTTTGATGTCCTCCTTTGCAGGACATTTTCCCCATGCCACCTGTCTTCGCCATCTCGTGTTGCTATAACGGAATACCTGAGACTGGGTAATTTATTTCTAAAAAAAGTTTATTTAGCTCATACTTCTATAGACTGGAAAGCCCAGCAGTGGGCAGACCATCTGGTGAGGGCCTGGAGCTGCTTCAGCTCAGAGCAGAGAGTGGAAGCAAGAAGCAGACACAGGAGACGCTGGGCTCACTCTATAACAACCTGCTCTCATAAGAACTAATCCATTCCCAGGAGAACTAACCCAGTCTCTCAAGAAATCCATCTTAATGACAAATCACCTCTTAAAAGCACCACTTTGCAGCAGTGCTACATTAGCAATTAAATGTCAATGTGAGTTTTGGTAGGGACAAACCACATTCAAGCCAGAGCACCACCTATTTAGAATTAGTCACTTTTGGGTACTTACATTTGGTCTTCTATTCTGTTTAGTTAAGTGCCTCTTTGGCCTCTCCAATTGACTTTGCATTCTTAAAGAAAGGGCCCTATCTGTGTCATTAGTCTATAGTGTTTTATATCTCTGAAAAATTATCTATTATTTCCAAATAAAACTTTTGTTTACACAGGCTCATAGAAAGTTTGAGATAGAGGGATGTTATCAACTACCAATGAGGGAAAGTAACTGCATCTAAACCTGCATCCTGCTCTGTAGCCATGAAAGACAATGGTAACCAATCACTGCCCTCTTTCCAATGGTCCCAGATGCCACTTTCCAATCCTTCCAACCCAGAGCTCCAGGCAGCAACCACTAATTCGTCAGAGTTGACATCTCTTTGCCATCCCCCATCTGGTTCTTAGCCCTCCTTTTCTAACTTCCTCCCCCTCTTCTCTATGGCTGGTCTTGCACAGAAGTCTTGTCGGAAGTCCTTGAGGAAGGCTGATGCTGTAAAACCTGAAGTGTTTGTGTGTTCTTGTAGAAGCATCCGGTAACTAAGTAGGTCAGAGTTGGGCAGCAATCTGAGACGTTCTCTAATTGGAAGATCCATCTGGCTTTCCTTTAACTTAGAGATAACTCAACTCAAAGTCTAGTTCAGCCAATTATATCCATTGGTTGAGGCTAAAAGGAGGTGATCAGGCTCATTTCAACTTTATGATATTGATGATTGGCCCATAAATGTCATGTTAGTTCTTCAAATGCTAGAGAGTAGGCAGCAGAGAACTCTTCTTCTTTGACTTAGAACTACCAGGTTTCTAATAGAGAAAGGAACCACATTTAGGAGAATTTTACAAAATTTTTTTGAATACTTTCAAAAAAGTCTACCTCCGTTTGTGGTAAAACCTACTGATATTAAGGAGCTGCTGCTGCCTCCACAGCCGTGTTCACCCTCCCTGGTTGGGGCCGCCCAGAAGGCTGGGAGCACTCACTGGCCTGCAGCCTTCGAGATTCTCCAGGAAGCCAGACTCTTTCCAGGTAGCAAGACACAATGAAGGCCAAAAGGAGATATTCTTCCCAAATAGGTTTTATTTGTTTGTTTGTTTGTTTGTTTTGTTTTGTTTTGCTTTTTGAGACAAAATCTCACTCTCACTCTGTTGTCCGGGCTAGAGTGCCATCGTGTCAGCCTCGCTCACAGCAATCTCAAACTCCTGGGCTCAAGCAATCCTCCTGCCTCAGCCTCCCGAGTAGCTGGGACTACAGGCATGTGCCACCATGCTCGGCTAATTTTTTTATATATATTTTCAGTTGGCCAATTAATTTCTTTCTGTTTTTAGTAGAGATGGGGTCTCGCTCTTGGTCAGGGTGGTCTCAAACTCCTGAGCTCAAACCCACTTCGGCCTCCCAGAGTGCTAGGATCACAGGCGTGAGCCACCACGCCCAGCCCCAAATAGGGGTTTTAATCACCTCTCCTGTGGTAGCAGTAATATAAGATTCTAGAGAATCATTTTCCTTTAACTTCAGCAAACTTAACAATGAATTCAACCTAAAGGGAATCACAATTTGACTGTACTTCATGGATAAACTTTCACATTCGTATTTATCGACACCCACTCAGAGCCAGATGTGGTCACATATGCTGAAGTGATAGCGATGACTCACCCCACGGACATCCTGGTGCACAGAGGACGCACACGCTTGCATCAGTGTGTGAGTGCAGGCTGCCGATGTGCGAGTGGACAGAATGACAACCCAGCTTGAACATTACTTTCCATAGATGTGCACATTTCCTGCACACAGGCCCCAGCTGGACTCCTCCCCTCGTCCCCTCCCCTGCTGACTCCTGCTCCTTGCTAAGAGTTTCTGCACCTGCTGCCACGCCCACGTCACCTCTCGCTACCTCCTTCCTCTAAACCCAGTGGAAGAGCCCTCTCCATCTCCATACTTCCCCTGCTTCCAAACTCCCCTGCAATGCTCTGCTCTCCTTAAAACAGTGCCCATGCTACTGATTATTATAACTGTCACCAATATATTGCTGGAACATTATAATTGCTCAATAAATACATATAGGGTGAATGATCTGAATGAGTTATTTAGAGAACACCTTTTCCTTAAAAGAAAATAAGTTGGCTGAGCTGAAGATCACCCAACTATCACTCACTTCCATTTCCTTGTAAAAGAAGGGCAGAGAGCACAACACAGGGAAAAAAACACATAGAAATACTTCTTTACATGATGTTCCTCTGAACTTTACCGTATGACTCTTACTCTATCGCCCTTGGTCAGAACTCCCTTCCTTCTTATGCAGTGTGTGTAGTCGTCTCCACCGGGTTGTGAGTTCCTCAAAGTCAGGGAACGAGTATCCCACCTGGCCCACAGCACCCTGGCCAGTGGAACTGCCGGTCTCCTTGCTGTGACCTCTGCACAAGGGTCTCCGTGACAGACGCAGATGAACGTGCGCCTTTGGTCCTTTGGCTGGGCTTGTTGCCTGCCTGGCGCCAGGGAAATGGCTTGGCTGCTTTAGTTTGGTTTGCTGTTTGCTCTCTGAACTTAGCGTCGTGTGAAGACAGAGCATAGCCTAAAGGTGCACTTGAAATGTTGTCCTGTTTCTGCACTAACTCAGACCAGAATGGAAAATGGCATCCTTGATAGTTAATGGCCTTATAGCAACTGGGCGCAGGCCAGCAGCTGTAAACAGTAAGTTAAGAGTCAGGGAGCTGCTCCCCACAGGAGCGGGGACGTTCCCATGGATCTTCACAGGGCACGAAAGGGAAGATCCGGATGCTCAGGACAATCTCGTGACCATGTTTGCTCGATCGTGTTATACTCGAGCAGACTGTTCATCACCATCATCCCCATCTCTTCTGTTAACTTGAATTCCTTGTAATTCATTTATAGAACAAATTGGTGTGTTGACTGCAACCTGCAAAATAAGTCCACATCTTTGTTAAATTATAGACTCTATATAAACTATTTTAGCATTACAAAAGGTATATCAAGAAGGAATAAAAGGAAGATAATTGTCCTGTTAAAATGCCAACTAAAAACAAACAGCAATTTTTTTAAATGTGCATTTTATATCAGGGCAAGAGATTGAATTCATTTATTTATTTATTTTTCTGTTTTTGAAACAGAGTCTCGATCTATTCCCTGGGCTAGTGTGTTGTGGCATCAGCCTAGCTCACAGCAACCTCAAACTCCTGGATTCAACCAATCCTCCTGCCTCAGCCTCCCCAGTAGGTGAGACACATGCCACCACACCTCGCTAATTTTTTTCTATTTTTAGTTGCCAGGCTTTTTTTTTTTTCTATTTTTAGTAGAGACAGGGTCTCGCTCTTGCTCAGGCTGGTCTCGAACTCCTGAGCTCAAGTGATCCTCCTGCCTCAGCCTCCCAGAGCACTAGGATTACAGGTGTGAGCCACCGCGCCTGGCCCAAGACACTGGATTTAAAACTCCCAAACTTACAAAGCTTTTAAGAACAATGCCACTGCAATGCAAAAAGAGAACACAAAATTGGTTGAACATAAGACGAGAATGGTTGAAATATTGTTTAATTTTTTTCCTTCTGACTCTTTTTTCTCCCGTTGGAAACTGATAAAAGATTTCGTATTTTTTTTAAATTGACCTCATTTTTAGTTTATTTTTAAAAAGTGGAGCTGTCTTTACATATGTTTGAAAGTATGTCCATAAAACCTTTGGAGGACTTCTCAGAATGAAGAAACCTACAATGCATATCTTACTAAATTGTTTGGGGGATTTTCCACTTTTATATTTGGACTTTTTTCCCTCTTAAACATCAAAACCTAATAATTGTGGCAGAAGGTCAGATATTTTCCATACTTTTTTTCCAAAATGTTTTCCTTACAAAGAGCAAGCATATGAGGGAAAGACATTTACGCACCAATCTACTCCGAAGGTTACCGGTGTGGTCAGGCAGCAGGACCAAGGAGTGGGAGAAGCAGGGGGCAGGGCTCGCATTTCTTTCTTCATTTTTTTACAAAGGAAAACACACCCCTGTGCTACTTATACAATTTTTATAGCCACTTAACGAAAAAAATCATATTTAGAGAGTAAATATCTATTTGGATAATTTAAAAATTATATGGCATTTCCAGTTTAAACATTGTACATAGGATTGCAAGGGAGAAGAGATGGGGGGATTACTGCCCGCTTGGCTGGTTGCACCCACTCTCTGAAGCGTTACTGTGCAGAAAGATTGAATAAAAGAATAGGGGAATGCAGTCAGAATGAAGAATCTGATATCCAGAATGGACGGTTTCTATTGGGAAAAGCTTTAGGAATTAACACTTTGATTAGTTATATCAAAATCACATTGAATTCATTTTCTCTAATGCTGGTTTGCTTTAACATAATATCCTTTTTAAAAAATCTATGCCCTCATGACATCATCAGTCCATGCACTATTTCTTGGGGCTTTAAAATAGAAAGTTAAAGTTTACATGTAACAACTAAATTCAAGAGAGCACTTGATTTAAATTTCTGAGTCTCTTAGGGGTTAGGAATGAAATATAATGCAAATTTAATTTAATAATTTGTTCTCTTTCCATCAAAACACACAATCATTGCTTGTGAAAGCCTCAATCCCGCCCCCTACTCCCAACTTTTGTTTTCCATCAGGCTGGGACAGAATTAAAAGCTGAATTGAAGAGCAAAGTCCAGTTGCACCCGACCCTGTTCTCCAAATATGCAGGGATGTTTCATCACCTTATTTTCCAAATGTGGGACATGGGAGTCGAATGGGTTGAGGTTTTTATTCTCCCAGGATTTAAAACTACATACACATAAAGCAAGCTGCTGGCAGAGGCCCTTTGTAAATTGTGCGTGTGTGTGTGCGTGTGTGCGCATGTGTGTGTGTGTGCGTGTGCGCATGTGTGTGTGTGTGCATGCATGTGTCTCTGTGTGTGCGTGTGTACGTGCATGTGTGCGTGCGTGTGTGCGGGCATGCATGTGTCTGTGTGTGCGCATGCGTGTGTGCGCGCATATGTGCACGTGCGCATGTGTGCATGTATGTGTGTGTGCGCGCGCAAGTGTGTGTGTGTGTGTGTGTGTGTGTGTGTGTGTGTGTTGGAGAAAAAGTTGGATCACGTGAGTGGTTTCCTGTTCAGAGCAGGACCTAAGTTTCCTTCTATGAAAGAAAATACCATTGATTCCACTTCCATCAGCACATCAAGGGGAAGGTGGGTAACTCACTTCCTACTGGCCCTGACCAGAGAGATGAAACGGCCCAGGGGAAGTGACCCTTCACTGGGCCTGGGCTGGGCCCTGGCTGGCCAGGGAAAGCACATACCTCCACACCCCCTTGCTCCTCCAAGTCCCTCAGAGTCTGTCAGTGTTTGAGTTCTGCCCTTTGTCCACCCTTGGGAGGACACACGATGTCCCTTCAGGTCCTGCCGTCTGGGTTCGATTAAGTAATTATAAACTCCAACAGCAGATCTATCATTTATGTCTCCAAACATACCAGTATGTGTCTTTTGTGGCCATGCCAGCCAATCATAAAGCCACTCTCGTTATTGTCGCTGAGAACATAGTGGTTCAATGTTTGTGCTGGTTCCTGGATTTTGGCGATTGAATGTTGCCCAGCAGTTTGCTGCTGGTGCCAACATCACTGCAGAACTTCATAATAAACCCTTTCTATATTTATTCAATCCACCACTCTGACACTGAAATTGCCTTTTATGATCAGAGGCTTCCATTTTCCACTTCTAACTCTGGGTGATTACACATTCTAGCAGAACGACGTCAGGCCTGCTGTCCATACGCGCAGCGTGGAGCGGAGACTGCTGGCTGGCTGGGGAAGGCAGACCCTGGAAGCACGTGAGAGCTGACCTTCTATCCCACACAAAGGAAGCACAGAGGGGATCTCTTTAATCCATTTGGTTAAAGTGTTTAAAATTTTCCACTTCCTCTGCAGCTAAAGCCCAAAATAAAGTTGTCAAAATAAAGCAGCGGTATTTCATGGTAATATGCTATCTCCTACAAAAGCTCAGGGGAAAAGAGGGAGGGGCGCACCATCTAATTGAGCTAAAGGAATGCTTAAAGAGATGTTTTTGGTTCTTGCCTTAATTGAGCCAGAAATGATCTCTCAATTGTCCCAATTTAAAGTATATAATATCAACCATAACTTGGAAAATACCTGAAATACCTGAATGGGAAGTTATTTTCCTACTTTTTGTGCACATGAGTAATCTTGCTAACGATAATTTACATGGGCAGAATGACCTTCCACTAATGATAACATAAGAAGAAGCTTGTAGAAATTATGACGTGTAAAAATTTAGCAATAAAACACAAGCCACGTTTTGGAAAGAGAAAGATGTGTTCTCTTTTCTGTACAAAAGAGTTCAGAAAAACATGAGTATTGATGGCTTATGCGTGTTTTCATTTTTGAAAAATGATCAAAGCCACTCATTTATCAAAAGGAATACAATGACATGAGATAACAAGGCTTAGTGAAAATAAACTATGTAAACTTGTGGAAGAGTACTAGAATCACAAAATAAAATCCATCAGTCATTTGTTTTTCATCACCGTCTTTCATTTGTGTTTACATTTACTGAAATGCCATGGAGCTGTATTATTCTGCAGATGAAATGTGAATCCTGAAATAAGAGTTACTTTTACAAAGGTAGAATCCACTGAGGGCTGAGTGCTTTGCTTTTACTGCTTCCTTTAAAAGGATCATTAAAATGTTTCCACTTAATACAGAAGACTCAATATTCTATCATTACAGGAAAGGCTTTAGATATTAGATTTCATTTTTAAGAGAATGGGTTTTAGGAGAATAACTATTAATCAAAGATATTTAGAATGTATACAATTTGACATTTTTTCAAAATGAAAAAATCCTACATTTAAAAAATATATACATCAAGTTATTGTTGCTTTGTTTTTAAGAATTGAGAAACAATTTATTTCAGCATTATAATTCCTGGTGACATCATATTCACCCCAACTCTACTCAAATAATATTTTAATATTTTTGAAAATGAAGTCAGTTATTCTTTTAAATAAACTTATATTAAAAATAAATTATTTTCAAATACATCTACTTAAAACTATACTACCATTATGGTGAGACAAACTTAAGTTGGAGAAAAATTGATATTAAAAACATTTTAATGCAAAATGTATAGTAAAATATAATGACAGGTTCTTTGGGTGAATATTGCCAGGGAAAAAAATGATTAGGAAAAAGAAAAACTTTAAAATAGTTTTTAAGTAAAATCAAGAGGATACATACAAAAATACAGATTAGGTATTGTGGCTCACGCCTGTAATCCTAGCACTTTGGAAGGCCCAGGTGGGAGGATTGCTTGAGGTCAGGAGTTCTAGACCAGGCTAGGCAATAGTGAGACCTTGTCTCTATAAAAAAAGAAAAATTAGCTGGGTTTGATGGTGTATGCCTATAGTCTCAGCTACTTGGGTGTAGGCAGGGGGACTGCTGAGGCTGCAGTGAGCTAGGATGATGCCACTGTTTCTCTCCTGAGCAACAGAGTGAGACTTTGTCTCAAAAAAAAAAAAAAAAAAAAAAAAGTTTTATTAAGAAAGGTTTTAAAAGAAAAGTTTTATTTAAGTTTGTAAACATAAAAAAGACAAA
Organism: Microcebus murinus; assembly: GCF_040939455.1. NCBI lineage: Eukaryota > Metazoa > Chordata > Mammalia > Primates > Cheirogaleidae > Microcebus > Microcebus murinus. Next base: position 160,080,971 of record NC_134104.1, on the reverse strand, counting down.
AAATTCTTAAGGAAGAATAAATACTTCAAATGTATAACTTTTAGCCACTTGTGATAAAAGCTGATTTTTAAATGTTCTTTTGACTAATAGCTCTTAAACAGAAATGCAGCCATGTGCAGGACTGTTTTCAGTAAAGAATTTTAAATGTGCCAACCAGAGAAAAGTCATCGGTAACTGGCCACTAGGGGGCCTCCCTGTTGGTCCATTCTTACAAATAACAGGGACTGTAATTAATTAATAATAAACTGCAAAGATGCACCCCAATACTTCCTATCATACACATAGAAATAGCTGGTTAGGAAGTGACAAGAATCCTATCATCTGGTTATTCAGATTATATGAAACTATGGGTTAATTTTTTTCTTCTTCCCTAAACAGAGCTGTCTTTTTCTTTTTCTTTTTTTTTCTTTCAATCAACTGCTGTTACTTTGGGGATTGTCTTTTAGCTCGAAAAATTGTTGTCTTATCTGCTATTTATGTAATCTTCTCGTTTTATTGATTTTCCTCAGAGATCGAAATAAGGAATTTAATTTAATTTAATTTAATCCAACCAGTCAGTTTGGAGGAAAGGCCTGAGTCTGTTTAGATTACTCAGATTAGCCTAAGCAGACAAGCACCCTTGTCAGAGCCCATGTGCATTTCCTTCGAGGCTGCAAGCCGAGCTGAGAGCCCGTGGCCACGGCGCAGTGCTCACTGGCAATCCTCCGCTGAGCGTCTACGACACAGAGCGCGTGCTCGGTGCCGGCCACAGCCGCAAGCCAGCTGGCGCGGAGCCCTCACGGAGACAGCCAGAAACAGGTGGGAGGCGGCAGAACCCGGAAGACAGTCCTGAGGAAGCCAGGTGGGACGGGGAGTCCAGCAGGCGGGGTATGGGACTTGTGACCAGGAGACCTGGGGGCGGTTCCTGCCTCCTTCACTCCGCAGCTGGGCGCGGACGCGAGGGTGCACAGACACGGGCCACCTTTGCTGCCTCACCGGGAACGGGGACAGTGCCGGCGCCGTCTCCTGCCGCAGTGTCTGCGCCTCCTCCCTCCTCAGATTTCGGGAGGATCAGATGAAGTGAGTTATTTGAGATTGCTTTATAAAGGGACATTCATATGTTATTATGTGATTGCTCAAAACAACCATTTTTACTGAGTGAATTCTCAGCCAGAAGCCTCTGATGCCTTCTGGTCCCCGAGCTCAAAAATATTTAGTGATTTATTAGTATGCAAATATTCCAACACATTACGTTAAAAATGTTTTCACAGAACAGTATTTTTATGTAATATGGATATAGATATGCATAAAAGGGTCAGCAAAGCTATAATCCAAAGTAGATGTTTATTGGTTAAATTACAAACATTTTCATTTTTTTTCCTTTTTGCTTTCTGTACTTTCTGAAATCTGCAGTGGCCATGAAATACATTTACAATAAAATGTATTAATTAAACAAATTCACAAAGAAAAGGGATATTGATAGGGTGGGTAGAAAAATTCCATTTCCAACCAAGATGAAATTGCTCCTTGTGAATATTTAGATAGTTTTAAAATTCCCACTGATATCAAATACAATTAGTATCACATTTTTAAAAGATTCAAAATGAATTTTCCTTTTATAATCTAAATATCTCTTTCACCTGTCTATTCATCCTAAAAAAGACATTTATAAAAATAATGAATGCTATTTTTCTTTCTTTTTTCTTTTTGAGACAGAGTCTCACTCTGTTGCGTGGGTTAGAGTGCCTTAGAGTGCCGTGGTGTCAGCCTAGCTCTCAGCAACCTCAAACTCCTGGGCTCAAGCGATCCTCCTGCCTCAGCCTCCCGAGTAGCTGAGATTACAGGCATGCACCACCATGCCTGGCTAATTTTTTCTATATATATTTTTAGATGTCCAGCTAATTTCTTTCTTTTTTTTTAATTTCTTTCTAAATTTTTTTTAGTGGAGACGGGGTCTCGCTCTTGCTCAGGCTGATCTTGTGAACTCCTGAGCTCAAAGGATCCTCTAGCCTCGGCCTCCCAGAATGCTAGGATTACAGGCGTGAGCCACCGCGCCTGGCCTAAATGTTATTTTTCAATATAAATATATACCTATTTATTGGCTTCCATATTTAAACGTGTTCCTTTAAGATTTGTTTGTTTGTAAAATGGATAGCTCCTCCAAACAGCTCTGCTTCTGCATTTGCTGCACATTAAGGTGACTTCTGCTCATTTGTACCGCCTTCCACAGTCTACGCAACACGGTGCATTTGAAAAGCGTCCCCAGCATCATCTTGTCCACACTGCTCTGATTTGGTTGCAGGAGGCATTTCCACCTTGCTTTCCTGAAGTGTGCGACTTTGGCCTATCTACTTATTTTCTCTGAATTCTCTTGGTGACTTGAAATTTGTTAGAGCTTTTTAAAAATTTGCTTATTTTTAAGAACACAAGTACTGAATTAATAAATTTTGGTTGTTAAAAATACGCAGGTCAAATAAAGACGAAGTCCTCCTCCCCGTTTTAGTCCTCTGCCTCGAGGCGCCCACCGCTGTCAGTGCGCTGCGCAGCGTCCCTGCTGCTGCTCCATGCATCTGCTTTCGCACACGCGTGCCCACCGACACGCAGCGTCCCTGCTGCTGCTCCATGCATCTGCTTTCGCACACGCGTGCCCACCGACACGCAGCGTCCCTGCTACTGCTCCATGCATCTGCTTTCGCACACGCGTGCCCACCGACACGCAGCGTCCCTGCTGCTACTGCTCCATGCATCTGCTTTCGCACACGCGTGCCCACCGACACGCAGCGTCCCTGCTGCTGCTCCATGCATCTGCTTTCACACACGCGTGCCCACCGACACACAGCGTCCCTGCTGCTACTGCTCCATGCATCTGCTTTCACACACGCGTGCCCACCGACACACAGCGTCCCTGCTGCTGCTCCATGCATCTGCTTTCGCACACGCGTGCCCACCGACACGCAGCGTCCCTGCTGCTGCTCCATGCATCTGCTTTCGCACACGCGTGCCCACCGACACGCAGCGTGCGGCTTTCTCTTTTCAACAACATAATTGGAGTCACATTGTGACTCTTGTTCCCAATTTTCTTTTCCTCAAGGTCTCTTAGAGATTTGCATCAGGACACACAGGTCTACATCATTTAAAATATTCTCCTGTTTTAGAGACGTGATCCTTAGCCATCTTTGGGTATCTAAGGTTCATAAGGAACTTAATTATTAAGTCAAAACATGACTTCAAATCAGTCCAGAGCATGCCGGGCCCCTGAGAGGAAGGCGTGAGACCCTGCCCTTCGCGGAGGTGCTGGATACCTCCTAACAGGTGGAAGAAGGTGACGTAAGACCCAGGACACTAACTCTTCTGTCATGCCCTACATTTCTTATCTAAGAGATGAGCTGTTCCACTTCAAGAACCAAATAGTTTAAACTTGACAGTCATCAAAGATCTAGAAGGAGCCCCAGGAAGTCATCTTTGTCTGTCTTTAGACACTTAACTGAGGATGAAGAATTGAGTCTGGGGGAAAATGGCCACCCAGTTGAAACTGTGTACACACCCAGAAAGATTCTGACATGTCACCATGGAATCTTTTATTCTGCTGCTGCCATTTCTTTCCTCTGGGTGTGCTTGGTTTCTTGAGTATTCTCCACTGCTTCTGTAGTAGGGAAGAGTCTTCCTCTGTTTCCAGATGGCAGGCCTGGCCAGTTTGCCAGCCCACAGCAGGGAGGTGGACCGTAGGTTCCTGGAAATACTTGCCGAGGGCAGAGGATTTCTCACCAAGAGTCCCGGTGGGCCGACGCGTGCGTAGTTCTGAGACCTGGCTCAGCCCTGATGCAGCTAGAGACTGCCGCCGTTTGGGGGAGCAGGAGGCGAACCCCGACTCGTTCCTGTCTACATCTTCCCTCATGCAGGGGCTCACCTTTCTCAGAACGCTGGGCTTGGCTTTCTAAGAATTGTCCAGAAGAATCAAACTGAAGGGGTGGTGTGATGCTCCCAACTGGCTTGGTAGGAACAGTGCACACTGCGCAGAGGGCTCGGGGCGGGGCGGGGAGGGCAGAAAACGAAGAGCAGAACTGAACTCCCCCAAGGCAGCCGTGAGAGGAGGCGCCTCCCCGTCCAGTCCCAGCTCTGACGTCCCCACATCCCAACAGACAGACAGACACGGCCCAACCACAGGCAGAGTCCGGGCAGAGCGTTCAAAACCCTTGTCCTGTCTCCAAGCAGCACTGAGCTTTAACAGAACGAGCATTGAAATGTAAAGAGAAAATGTTTTTTCCTCTGAGATAATGAAATAGATAGAACTAGCACGGATGTAAAGAAATAACATTTGATAATGTGATGTTTGATCCAAAACACCTGAAGTACACAAGCTTAAGAAAGACATCTTCTTTTTATTAAGTTTATTTCCCATACAAGAAGATGAGTTTTTTAAAAAGAACAAAAAAAAAATAGAGACATCAGGAATGGATCATTGAAATCCCAGAAAAGATCTCTCATGGCTTGCTTTAAAATACAATATCCAATGGATGCCCTTATATTTTTATTTAATTTTTAAAAAATATGCCCTTTTTTGGTTGTTTTTAGGAAAAAAGATTGTATTTAGAATTCTTGAATCATAAAATATTAGGGCTTCATGTTCATGTAGCTGAACTCTCCCATGTAATGTCACAGGCATGTAAAAGGACATCTTAATAGTACTAGCAATTTTAAATATCTTGTTAAAATACATGTTAACTAATAAAAATAAGGCAGAATTCATTTATGACTGGGAAAATTGTCTGTTAATTCATTTTTTGTTTTCTTTTAAATAGGATTTTTCTACACATAAGAAATACTTTTAAGTCAATGCAATACAATTTGGATGCATAGTGATATTTTCCTCCTACACCAGAGACATAGGAAATACTAATAAAAACCATGCTTTGGAGATCACTGAGGCTGCCTTGTTTATTATGGCTTTGATTTCTGAGTTCAGAAGTTATATAGATCTATTCCCTGCCCCCAGACTATTCATACATTATAGGTCTTATCAAAATAAAATTTTCTGATTTACTAACAATAGTATTTTTATTTGAATTTATAAGCAGATGCTATTTATCAATAATTTTATGCAAATAGAGTATCACTGAAATTTTATTCAATGGAAAAACAATTCTGTTAGCCAGAACACTTTGACCAAAAATAACGTCAGATAAATGTGTTGGAAAATATGGCTGTTCTTTTTGACATTGCTGTGGTTCAAATGTGCCCCCAACATCCATGTGTTGGAAACATAATCTCCGATGCAACAGTACTGAGAGGTGGGGCCTTTAAGAGCTGGTTAGCTATTGGGTCAGGAGGGCTCTGCCTCTGGATGGATTAGCGTCATTGTCACAAGAGTGGGTTTGCTGTGGCCGAAGTGGGCTCCGAATAAAAGGATGAGTCTGGCCCCCTTCCTCTCTTGCTCTCTCTCACCTGCTCTTTGCCCTTCTGCCATGGTATGACCTGGTGAGAAGTCCCCACAAGATAAGGGTCCTCAATCTTGGACTTCCCAACCTCCAGAACCATGAGCCAAATAAATGTCTTATCTTTATAATTTACCCAGTTTCAAATATTCTGTTATAGTAGCAGAAAATGGAATGGATTAAGCCAGACATCAACCAAAAGTGTCAAAAATATACAATGATGCTGGCTTTATTTTTATTTTTTAATTTAATTTTATTTTTTATTTTAGCATATTATGGGGGTACAAGTATTAAGGTTACTTATATTGCCCATGCCCCTATCCCTCCTCAAGTAAGAGCTTCAAGCATGTCCATCCCCCAAATGTTGCACATCTTACTCATTGTGGTTGTATATACCCCTCCCCTCCTCTGCCCTCCCACCCTCCCAACACCTGATAAATGTTATTCCTATATGTCCACTAAGGTGTTGATCCGTTAATACCAATTTGCTGGTGAGTACATGTGGTGCTGGTGTTTCCATTCTTGAGATACTTCACTTAGTAGAATGGGTTCCAGCTCTATCCAGAAATATACCAGAGGTGCTATATCACCGTTGTTTCTTAAAGCTGAGTAGTACTCCATGGTATACATATACCACATTTTGTTAATCCACTCATGAATTGATGGGCACTTGGGTTGTTTCCACAGCTTTGCAATTGTGAATTGTGTTGCTATAAACATTCGAGTGCAGGTGCCTTTTTCATAAAGTGACTTTTGTTCTTTTGGGTAGATGCCCAGTAGTGGAATTGCTGGATCAAATGGTAGATCTACTTGTATCACTTTGAGGTATCTCCATATTGCTCTCCACAGAGGTTGAACTAGTTTGCAGTCTCACCAGCAGTGTAGGGGTGTTCCTCTCTCTCCACATCCACACCAGCATTTGTTGTTTGGGGACTTTTTGATAAAGGCCATTCTCACTGGAATTAAGTGATATCTCATTGTGGTTTTGATTTGCATTTACCTGATGATTAGAGATGTTGAACATTTTTTCATATGTTTGTTGGCCATTGTTCTGTCTTCTTTTGAGAAGTTTCTGTTCATGTCCTTTGCCCATCTTTTGATAGGGTTGTTTGAGTTTTTCTTGCTGATTTTCCTGAGTTCTAAATAGATTCTAGTTATCAGCCCTTTATCAGATGTATAGCTTGCAAAAATTGTTTCCCATTCTGTGGGTTGTCTGTTTGCTCTCTTGACAGTTTCTTTGGCTGTGCAGAAGCTTTTTAATTTCATTAGGTCCCATTTGTTTATTTTTGTTGCTGTTGTGTTTGCCTTTGGGGTCTTCTTCATAAATTCTTTGCCTAGGCCAATGTCTAGAAGAGTATTTCCAACGTTTTCCTCTAGAATTCTAATAGTTTCATACCTAAGGTTCAAGTCTGTTACCCAGCGTGAGTTGATCTTTGTGAGAGGTGAAAGGTGTGGGTCTTGTTTCAGTCTTCTACATGTGGCTATCCAGTTTTCCCAGCACCATTTATTGAATAAGAATTCTTTTCCCCAGTGTATGTTTTTTGTCTGCTATGTCAAAGATTAGTTGGCCATATGAGGATGGTTTTATATCTGGATTCTCTGTTCTGTTCCACTGGTCAATGTCCCTGTTCTTGTGCCAGTTCAAAGCTGTTTTATGACTATAGCCTTGTAGTATAGTTTGAAGTCTGGTAAATTGATACCTCCTATTTTGTTTTTATTGCCTATGATTGATTTTGCTATACGGGGTCTTTTCTGGTTCCATACGAAGCGTAAAATTATTTTTTCTGTATCTGTGAAAAATGATGATGGTATTTGATAGGGATTGCATTGACTCTGTAGGTCACTTTGGGTAGTATAGACATTTTAACAATGTTGATTCTGCTGACCCATGAGCATGGTATATTCTTCCATCTGTTTACATCCTCTGCTATTTCCTTCTTCAGTGTTTCATAGTTCTCCCAGTAGAGGTCTTTTACCTCCTTAGTTAAATATATTCCAAGGTATTTTATTTTCTTTGTTGCTATTTTGAAGGGAATTGAGTCTCTGATTTGGTTCTCACTTTTACTGTTGTTGGCGTATATGAATGCCTCTGATTTCTGTGTATTGATTTTGTATCCTGAGACTTTACCAAATTCATTTATCAGATCAAGGAGTCTCTTGGTTGAATCCTTGGGGTTTTCTAGGTATAATATCATGTCATCAGCGAAGAGTGAGAGTTTGATGTCTTCTGCTCCCATCTAGATTCCCTTAATTCCGCTTTCTTGTCTGATTGCTGTAGCGAGGACTTCCAGCACTATGTTGAACAGAAGTGGAGATAGTGGGCAACCTTGTCTTGTTCCAGTTCTAAGTGGGAATGCTTTCAATTTTTCCCCTTCAGTATATTGGTTGTGGGTTTGGCATATATGGCTTATATCATTTTTAGGTAAGCCTTGTCTATGCCTATTTTGTTGAGCGTTCTTATCATAAAAGGGTGTTGAATTTTGTCAAATGCTTTCTCTGCGTCTATTGAGAGGATCATATGGTCTTTGTTTTTGCTTCTGTTTATATGGTGAATTACTTTTATAGATTTGCATATGTTGAACCATCCCTGCATTCCTGAGATGAAGCCCACTTGGTTGTGATTAATTATTTTCTTGACAAGCACTTGGATTTGATTGGCTAGGATTTTGTCGAGAATTTTTGCATCTATATTTATAATGGATATTGCTCTGTAGTTTTCTTTTTTTGTTGCATCCTTTCCTGGTTTTGATATCAGGGTTATGTTCGCTTAATAAAATGCGTTGGGGAGATTTCCGTCCTTCTCGATGTTGTGGAATAATATCTGCAGGATAGGCACCAGTTCTTCTTTGCAGGTGTGGTAAAATTCAGGTGTGAAACCATCTGGTCCAGGACTTTTCTTTTTAGGAAGGTTTTTTATTGCTCTTTCAATTTTGGTACTTGATATTCGTCTGTTCAGGAATTCTATTTCTTCCCGGTTGAGCCTAGGCAGGCTGTGTGGTTCTAAGAAATTACCCATTTCCTCCACATTTTCCAGTTTGTGTGCATAGAAGTTTTTGTAGTATTCATAAATTATATCTTATATGTCTATGGCATCAGTTGTAATTTCTCCTTTATTGTTCCTGATGGAGCTTATTAGAGATTTGTCTTTTCTGCTTTTTGTTAGTCTAGCCAATGGTGTGTCAATTTTGTTTATTTTTTCAAAGAACCAACTTTCTGTTTTATTAATCTTCTGTATAGTTTCCCTGTTGTCAATTTCATTTAGTTCTGATTTGATCTTAATGATTTCACTTCTTCTGCTGGGTTTGGGGTTGGTCTGTTCTTCTTTTTTTAGCTCTTTGAGACGATTCATTAGGTTGTCTATTTGTGATCTTTTCAACTTTTGGATATAGGTATTTATGGAAATATACTTTCCTCTCAGGACTGCTTTAGCTGTGTCTCACAGGTTTTGGTAACTTGTGTCACCTTTGTTGTTTAGTTCAAAGAATCTTTTGATTTCCATCTTGATTTCCTCATTTATGAAGTGATCATTCAGCAGAAGGTTGTTTAGGTTTCATGACTTGTGTAGAAATGAGGACTCCTGTTAGGATTGATTTCTACATTTATTCCATTGTGGTCTGAAAAGATACATGGTATAATTTTTAAATTGTTTGAGACATGCTTTGTGTCCTAGGATATGGTCAATCTTAAAGAATGACCCATGAGCTGATGAGAAGAATGTATATTCAGTGGTTTTGGAATAGAATATCCTGTAAATGTCAGTCAGGCCCATTTGTTCTAGGGTTCTGTTTAAGTCCATTATTCCTTTGTTGATTTTCTGTTTGAAGGATCTGTCCTGTGCTGTCAGTGGGATGTTAAAGTCTCCAACTATTATGATGTTGTTGTTTATCCATTTGTTTAGATTAAGTAGAGTTTGATTTATGAATCTGGGTGCACCAAGGTTGGGTGCATATATATTTAGAATTGTTACGTCTTCTTTTTGAACTGTACCCTTCACCATTATATAGTGACTTTCTTTTTGTATTTTATTACTTTTGTTGATTTAAAAACTAAGTTATCTGTAATTAGCACTGCCATGCCAGCTTTCTTTTGGCTTCCATTTGCTTGAAATATCATTCTCCACCCCTTTACCTTTAGTCTAATTGCATCCTTGCAGGTTAGATGTGTTTCCTGAAGGCAGCAGATACTTGGCTTGTGTTTTTTTATCCATTCGGCCAGCCTATGTGTCTTGAGTTTAAGTTCAAGCCATTCACATTTATTGAGATAACTGATAGGAAGGGCAGATTTCTGTTCATTATGTTGGGTTGAACTTTGTTGCTTTGTTTTCTCTCTTGAGCTGTTGTAGTCTCTGGGCTTTGATCTTTAGCTTTGAGTAGATTTACATTCGTGAATGTTTATTGTGCTGATCCGTGGGTAACACTGTTTTGAGTACTTCTTGAAGGGCTGGTCTTGTCTTGGTGCATTCCCTCAGTCTTTGCTTATCTGAGAATGTCTTGATTTCTCCTTCATATACAAAACTTAGTTTTACAGGGAATAAGATTCTAGGCTGGGCATTGTTCTGTTTCAGAAGAGTGAGAATGGGGCCCCAGTCTCCCTTTGATTGTAAAGTCTAAGTAGAAAAGTCTGGTGTTATTCAAATTGGCTTTCCCTTGTATGTTACTTGCTTCTTTTGTCTTACAGCTCTTAGAAGGGCCTCTTTAGTTGATATATTGGTCAGTTTGATGACTGCATGTCGTGACGTCTTCCTGTTTGCATCGAATCTCCCAGGGGTCCTCTGAGCTTCCTGAACTTGTATATAGAGATTTTGAGCAAGGCCTGGGAAATTTTCCTCTATTATATCTTCAAACAGCTTGTCCAACCCTTGAGTGTTGTCTTCTTCCCCTTCTGGTAACCCTATAACCCTCACATTAGGTTTCTTCACATAATCTCACATTTCTTGTAGGCTTTGCTCTTTTCTCTTGTTTCTCTGCTCTCTGTGACTGATTTATTTAATTGGAAGGTGTTATCTTCAATCTCTGAGATTCTTTCTTCTCTTTGATCTACCCTATTCTTGAGGCTTTCCACTGAATTTTGTAGTTCCCTGAATTGATTCTTCATTTCTAGGAGTTTGGCTAAACTTTTCTTCATTGTATCGATTTCTTAAGGGAACTTTTGTTCCAGGTCCTGGAGGCTTTTTGTGGTTTCTTTGTGTTGGTTATTGAGTTGTTCTTGCAGGTCGTTGAATTTTCTTATGATTCACATTCGGAATTCTTCTTCTGTCATTTTGGTTGCCTGATTTTAGCTGGTGTCTGTTTCTAAGGGGCTGGTGCTCCTCTTTGGGGGTGTGTTTTCCGTTTGGTTCTTCATATTTCCGGCATTCCTTCGCTGATCTCTTCCCATGTCGATCAGTTGTTGCTTCTTTCCTTTCGGTTTTCGTTTGGGTATTCACACGCCTTGTTTAGTTTCTGAGACAGTAGGTGGTGTGTCTGGGTGAGATTCGACCATTCCGTGTAAATGAGTCAGTGGGTGCCATGAAAAGGCTGTGCAGGATGTCCTCCCTGTCAGTAAGTGGCACTTGCTTGGAGGAACAGGCTATGCTGTTGTTTTTGTGTCCTGTTATCAGCTCTTGTTCCTATAGGGAGGCACTCTAGTGCCTCAGGTGGTGGGTGGGGCCCTGGGACTTCCAGGTGTGTCCTCTTCTCCCCTACATTGAGGGCTGGTCTGGGAGAGAGTCTGGGAGGAGCTGGGTTGGGTAAGCCTGCCCTCAGGCATCACCAATGCCGTTAGCAGGGGTCAAAGTTCTGTTCTCTGCTTCCAGGAAAAGCTGTCAGGGTGGGGCTGGAATGGCCTCGCTCAGTCAGAGGGTCTGCGTGTGGGGGTGGTGCTAAGACCCGCAGTCTGGAGCGGGCCTGGCTTCTTTCCACCCTCCCCAACTCTGCAGCTACTCCTGGGCCTCTGCCAGCAGGCCAGACCACATGCCACCAGGCCTCCCCTGGCTGTGATGCCGGCGGGGAGGTTCCCTGCGCAGGAACGCCACCTGGGGTGGGCGCACGGCCTCCCTTTGGGAGGAGGGTTGCCCTCTAGGATGCTGATGTGCCCCTGAAGGCACACACACCTCTGTAGGCTGTTCACGTATATCCCTTGTGTGCCCTGGGCAATACGAGACCTGGGTGCTCGGCATCTGCTCTGCAGGTCTGACCTCTGGGCCCCAGAGTTCAAACTATATCCCCACCAGGGAGAGGAGTGCCGGTCCCAATTCACCATGGGGAGCCCAAGCTGGGTTGATGTCTCTGAGCCTCAGGATCTGCCCCGTTCTCCTGGAATCACTGTGGCAGCAGCACCTGGGAGGGCTGGCTGGTAGGGAGCTCACAGTCTGAGTTCCCCTCAGTCAGCTGTAGGGCCCCAAAAGGGAAGGTCCCGGTCCCTGGAGGTGCCTCCGGCTGGTGGCTATATTGTCTCTCTCAGCAGCCACGGATAGGGTGGGGGAGGGGAGGAGGAGGCAATATGGCGCCTGCTGCGCGGCTCGGGTCTGTGCACAGGGAGGTGCCTTCGGGAGTTGGAAGCCTGGTACTGTGTCCGCTACGGGCTTACTGCTCACTGGTGGTGGCTGTTGCTGGGCTGATGTCCGCAGGTCTCTCCACCCACTGGGGAGCCACCAGCAGTCCGCGATGCAAGGGAGGGGAAAGTTAACGGCTTCACCTACCCTTGCCGCTGGTCTCCAGGCTGCTCCGGTGGTCTCAGTTTCCAGTTCTCCTCTGCAACCTCCTCCCATGGAGTCTCCCGTGGTCTCAGGTACCCCTCCTTCCGACCCTCATCCGATGTATGCTCATCTGCTTGCTTCTTTCTTCTAATTTCTGCTAGAATCTGTCTTTTTTTGCAGAGACACTCTGTCTGGTGGTGTTTCTCGTCCGCCATCTTGATCCAGCCTCCTGGTTTGATTTTTAAACATCTTGTTTTCTATATAATGCACTCTGAATTTGTTATTTATAAAATATATTCTTGAAGCAATTTAGAGTTTAATGAAGCAATTGACAATTTAATCTGTATCACTTTTAGGGGTGGGGAGGTACCAGTTAGATGAATTTAATACCCCAAATTTGAAAAAGGGCTTTCTTTGTTTCATTTGGTCTCAGATTACCTCTCTCTAGTTCCTAGTTGTGTCATTCAGAGTTATGGGGGCACACTCTTGCTCACACTGGCCACCCACTTCATGAACTGCACATGTGCCTCAGATTCTTGGCATCCCACACTTGAGTTTCAGCCCTTTGGGTATTCATATGCTGCAGAGAATGCCTGAGGTACTCTGTCTTGCAAAGGTGGGCTGAAGACCATATGCCTATAGCCCATGCCAAGCTGCCTTTACTAGAGAGGGCTAGTGCACGACTTTGAGAGCAGGGTGGAAGAAGGAGCCTGGGACATGCTTTGGAAAATGGCAAGGCACCACACAAAGATTCTAGTTTTATGTCTGTTTAGGGAAGGCCAACTATCCAATAGGATGTAATCTGACATTTACATTTAATTCTGTTGATGATTTGCAGATTTGGGAGCATGCTTTCTAGAGTGTCCAGTGTCACTGAGGGCTAGCTGTACCCAGAAGTGGTAGTCACTTAGAAGATATGAACTGTGATAACAGTTTACTGTATTTCCACAGTCTGAAGCTTGAGAAAATACAATGGCAAGATTTGCTAGGCTGCCTCTCATCCACAGGAGAAAGGACAGATCAACCTGGATTCCCACCCTGTATCTACCACTGATGAACTGTGTGACTTTGGACCAGTGACCGAACCTTTCTGGTCCTCTATTTTATCATCTACAGAAGGGTGCTAACATTAATAATAATAGCTATTTTCATGGAGGGTTTAATATGTTCTAGGCAAGGTTGCAAAAAGATGTATTAACCTAGTTGTCATAGCAATTTTTGAATTTAAAATCACTATTATCTTCTTTGTCCAGTTGAGGAAACTGAGGTTTGTATAGGTTATGTAAGTGGACACAACTCATACAGCTAGAAAATACAGAGTCAAATTTCAGGTCAAAATGTCTAGATCCAGAGAGCGTGCTCTGACCGACAGCACCATGGAAGGCAGGCAGCGACATTAGCTCAGAACAGGGGCTGTGGGCTGGGCTGGGTTCCGGCAGGGCCTACCACTGCCCACTCCCCGACTCTGCCGACTTCACAAGCTGCGACGTCTCTCTGTGCCTCCTATTTCCCACGTGTAAGCCAGGGATAATAATGGGATCTGGCTCATGGCATTACTGGGAAGATTAAGTGACTTATTTCTTAAAAACTCAGAACAGTGCTTGGTAGGAACTAGCTAAGTATTTGAGAGAGCTGTTATTATTATATTAGAACTCAAAGTCTCCAATAATATGGATTGGAGCAAAACTCAATTAGTATGTATACATTACTTACCTGTACATAGTAAGTACCCAATAAATGATTCCTTCTGGGAGATTGTATGCCAAGCGTGAGACATGATTTAGGTGCTGGAGATAGGCAGATTGCAGGGCATGGGGCCATCTACCATGGAGTCTAGTGGGAGAAAGAGAACGACTTTAGTTTTGTCCCCTGTAGGAGATCAGAAAGTTGTGTTTAAGCAGCTGAAGAGACATGACTTCTCACCTGCCTGTAATAGTAGCTCATGCAATGGGATGAATGGATTGAGGAGTATTCTCAGGCTTATCTTTCTCCAAGCCTGGTAGAGAGAATCCTGTGGATGGATCCTCCATCTCTCCCCCTCAGGCACCATCTGCAGGAGGACAGAGTCTGACTCCTCCATAATAAAACTCAATAATAATCTCCATGATAAGCACCAAGAGGCAGAGCATGGGGAGGGAGAAGAAATGTGCCATCTTCAGAACACAGCAGGGGCAGGCGTACGTGTGCATGGTTTATGTGTACATTGTATGCACATTGTGCATGTGAGTGTGTGTTGTGTGTGCATGAGTGTGTGTTGTGCTGGGGGCTGGTGTAGTTCCAGTGTAGCTGCAGGATCTAGTGAAAGTATAAGACCAGAAATGGAATCAAAGTAAGTATTTCAAGGACCAGCATCTTCTTTCTTGTCAAAATACAGGAGTAAAGGAACTCCATTCCTTATTATTAGTTTTGACTCACTAATCGTGTTGGTGCAAGCCGTACTCCTTGGAGACCAGACAGCCATGTGGTTTTGTGGAGTATGGGGCACCTGCCATCTTCTAGGAACTGTGCTGGCCCACTCTTCAAGGGAGGCTGTCAACTCCTGCCTGTCCTTGGCCACCCCTGTAGCAAATAAGATGTCAAGGTTGGCCCAGTCTTGGGGGCCTACCCACATGGTCCTTTGTGCATCAGTGGGTCCCCTGTTGTAGAGATACCCTGAGCCTTCCACACAGTGTGCAGGTGTGCATCATTTTCCAATCTGGGACCACAGCGGCCTAACATGGTAGGAACTATTGATACAATGTGGGACAGAGTCCACAAACATGAATGTACGTCGGTTTCCCAAACTTCCCTGGAACGGTGACAGCACTGATTCCTGGGGCCAACCTAAATCTACTGAAGCAGAAATTCCAGGGGAGATATCCAAAAATCTGGAATTTGATGAGCATCACAGGTGACTTTTATCAGTAAAGTCTGGGAAACTAGCATGGATGTTTCCAGCTACTGCAGTAGGGAAAGCCAGGTATCTTTCAAGACTAGTGCACGGCCACCGGTGGTAATGAAAACTGAAGACAAGGCACGAGGGCCCCTTCCCCCACTCCCAACGTAGCAGCAAATATGGCTGTCTTTGAGGCCACAGCTAGTTCAGGCAGAGCAAAGCTGCACTGTAAACACAGCCCAGAACAGAAGCGTCTAGGTAGGCTGCCTTGCCCTTCTCACACTCCTCTCTGAGCCACCCACCTTCTGCCTCTGGGCTCATCACCCTGTTGAGCTGAAGTCAACATCGCAAATGCGATATCTCAAGGCTCCCCTGTGAGCTCACCATTAGGTCTCCTGAGAGCAAGTTTCCCAACAGAATCTATCAGCATGCGGCAGTGGCGGGGGTCAAAGCTAAACCTCTGACGCTGTACAAATGGGCACTCCCTGCCTGGGGCTCGGGCAGCCCTTCAACTGACTGTCAGGTGTAGCTACTGTGCCTTCCTTTGACTGCCTCAAACAGTGTGACCTCGATTCAGATTTGCCTTACAGGTTTGTACTAGGAACCTCTGAATCTTCTTAGCATATTTCTAGTTGAAAAATACTGTGTGACTTTAGTAGTTGTCTGTTTGTGTGACAGTGTCACCACAAACCTAGCAAGTCAAAACAGCACACATTTATTATCCTACAATTTCTGTGGGTCAGACATCTGGGAACTCCTTAACTGGGTCCTCCGCTTAGGGTCTCACAAGACTGTGATGGAGGCGCTGGCTGGGGCTGTGGTTTCATCTGAGCCTTGACTGGGGAAGAATCTGTTTCCTGGCTCATTCGAGTTGTCGACAGAATTTAGTTTCCTGAAGCTGCAGGGCTGAAAGCTTTAGGCTCTTGATGGCTACTGCCCCGCAGGGTCCTCCAACGTGACCGCCTGCCTCCTCCAAGCACGCAAGGGAGGGGCAGACTCCAGCAAGGCGGGTGCTGCAGCTTATGTTACATAATTGCATACATGTGATCACATACACCTTTGTCACCGATTCATAGCCCGCCACAAGCCCTGCCACATTCAACGCCGCGAGCACCAGCAGGTGAGGGTGGCATGTGCTGCCTCGTCTGTGAAAGTGGTGGTCACTAATTAGATGTCGGCTCAACCCCACGCAACACGTGTTCTCTAAGAACTGAGACAATCCCAGCAGCCATGTGTGAGCTATGAGACCTACACCCTGCCCAGAGTCTACTGAGGTCCTGGCGGAGACGGAGCCCGAAGCGAAGCAATCGGATTCTGCCTTCGGGATTGTGGCGTTTGGAGTTGCAGACGGCCAGTCAGTCTGGGCTGTTTCCTTTTGAGGAAAAGGGGACAGCTAGTTGTTGGGTGAGCTCTTTCCAACATGTGCACATGGGACAGAGAAACAAAGTTGGAACACAAAGAAAAATGAAGTTGATCTGCAGGAAAAAACGAAGATTAGAGGTGGAGAAAAAATCTATCTGGGTTTCCAATAGCTATCCAGTTTCTGGGACTAGTTTCTCATATAACCAAGTGATTTTTTAATTTCAGAGCTCTTCCAATATCCTGTCAGTAAATCCCCTATCGTGCTTAAGCTTGTTCAAGTTGGCTCCTGCTACTTGTCAAGGTAAAGAACTCTAAGTTGAGATGTCTAAGTGGGCCTTATTTGTTCTTCACTTACAACCTCTCCATTATTCATCCACCTGCCCACAAATTCACCCATCTAAAAAATAGTTCTCTGCCCCTACAACTGCCTGGCACTGTCCTGGAGGCTGAGACAACAGCAAACGAGACTCAGGGATCCCGCCTCACCACTCACCAGCCGTGGGAATGCCAGGCGCGCAAGCAGAGGTCTGGGCGGAACGTGTGGAGGGGCACAGAGAAGGAGCAGGCACTGAGTGGGAGCAGGCCTTCCAGGAATGCTTCCTGGAGGAAGTGACTGAGCTGAGATCCAAGAGGTGGGTAGGAACTGACCAAATGAAGGGGATAGGAGAAAAGACTATGCCAGGCAGTGGGAACAGCAAGTGCAGAGGGGACATGGCAAATCTGAGCCCGCCATGAGTGGGGGCGTAACAAATCTGAAACTGAGAGAGCCGAGTGTCTGTGAAGAGACCTTTGAGGGAAGTGGTGAGAAAGCTAAATTGTGCATATCTGTCCCCCAAAACGATTACTTCCTTGAAGCTACGAGCTGTAATTTTTTTCTTATGAACAATTAACTTGGCATTTAGGGATTTATTTAAAAATTATGTGTCTGGGCATTTTATTTACTTTTTTATTTATATGAATTAAATGCACTCTTTTCAGTGTATAGATCTACAACTTAATCACCCTGCTACCAAGACACAGCACAGTGTCACCACTGGAAAAAGTTCCCTCCTGCTGCTATTTTGTAGTCAACCCTCTCACTGCTCCCTGCCCATGGTGGTATTTTATACATATAGCATTTTATTTCATCTTTATATCCACCTATGTGATATAGATAGTATTATCTCTAATTTACAGACGAGGAAACCAAGGCTTATTGGATGTTTCTTCCTTCTTTCCCTGGCTTAAGTCTGGAAATTGAGCGATTGCTGTATTTGTTAAGACAAGGCCCGTGCTCTCAGAGCACCAGGCCAGACACTCAGATTTGTTAGGTCGTGCACAGGAAAAGATCAAGTCAGTCCAGAAAATTGCACTTTGTTTCCCAAGACTTAGGCTCTGTGCTGAAAGGCTGTAAGAACAGAAAACTGGCATTATCTCTGGGTCAGATCTGCCCTTCCTCGGCCTTTTGCTGTAGGGCTGAAGGCATGTGTTCCACCAAGCCAATAAAATGTACCTTGTTTGCGAGAAATGTTACGACAGCTGGCTTCCAGATCCTTCGATTGTTATGTCTTTTTTGAGAAGTATCCATTAATTATTTTTAATCATCTCTTGATTTTACCAAGAAGGTCATTATTTCTACAGGCAGTTTCCTGATAAATTTGGGGATGTTTTCATGTTGTTCTTTCCCTGCGGTGTGGTGTGACTTTCTTTGTCATCAATACATACGTCAAAGCAGCTAATCAGAGTATTTCCCCAGCCACAGCATATGGTTGGGTCATGCAAACCACCATCGTAAATTCTCTTTGACAATTCCCAAAATGATATTGTGACCTGGTCTCCATGGAATCCAGATTTATGAAGATCTGAATGTGAGAACTTGAGTGTTAGGAGCATGAGTTTTTAAAAATGTGCCACGTGAATACATCTGTCTATTTATATGGTTACTTGCATCCATGTGTGGCAAGTGAATGAAAAATATGTGCAGAGGTATTTGAAAAATTCTTGAGGTGCCTGCATAAGCTTGTCTAGAGCCTACCTCAGAGTCATCACCTAATATAAATTCACTGAGTGGGTGAGTGAAAGGATGGATGGATGGAGTGGAACTTGGGTGAGTTATAAAGTCCTCTCATCTTTCTAGAAAGTAGCTCGCTGCTTTAGGGCACACTTGATTATCTTTCTATCTTTTCTACTTCTGAATGCCTGCCCCATTCTGTTCAGGGAACCTCTACACCCTCAGTCCCTGGGTAAATCTTAGTCTAAGCCAAACAGAATGTGGCATTTTTTGTGGAGTCTGTGATTGGCCTGGAAAGATGCATGTGACCTCCGTTGGCCCAATCAGATTGAAGGGAATAAGTTTAAGTTCATGGCATGGAGAGAGGTTTTATATTTCTTCTTATGAGGATAGGCAAGGAAACATGTCTCCCCCTTTACTGCTCAGGGGCTTTCACCTTCCATGCCCACAGATTTTGCCTGAGATTCCAAACTTACCTTATGACCTTAAGAGGAACCAGCTTGGGTTTCAGCCCGGTGCTCTGCAAAACAGAGAGCAAGAAAGAACCTCCTTCTTGACGACATAATTGAGTCCCTGGACATTCCTGGAGAATACAGATTCTGGGCCAGATTCCATTCCTGTAATTGAAGAGAGTAATTTCCTTCTGGTTTAAGTCACCTTCAGTTGGGATTTCTGTTGCTTTCTCCTGAATACAAAATCTAAAGTAAAAGTTTGAAGTTAGGCAGAGAAAAGAGAAGATAACAAAGAAAAAGAACAGGCGCAGCTATTTTGTGTTGTTTCGGTAAGTAATAATAGCAACTTCTACATATGGAATGTAAATGAAGATCACTTTCAGATCCTGTCTTTCATTGCAAGTACTCACTCCCCTGGGAGGTGAGTACCGTTATGCTGGTTTACTCACCTCTTTCAGGCAAAACTTGCCCATCTGGAAAACAAGTCTTCCTCCTTGTCTAGAGGAAGCGAGTCTTCTTCTTTCCCTCATCGGTTTTTGCACTGGCTTCTCTGGCAACACAGAGAAAAAGCAGCTTCTATTATCATGCACTTCACACTCTCTCGTGTCTGCAGCCGTTCATATTATTATCCCTGGTACACGAATTTAGAAAACATCTTCACAATTAGTCCTCTTCAGTTATTATAAGCACAGTGACATGCAAGTTCTACAAAGAAGCATGAAGAAACACTTGCCCACAAAGAGCTCATCTTCTAATTGGGATGCCAGGGCAGAGCATTTCAGAGAGTGACAGGAGACTTGAATTAGTAAAAATACAATACTGTGTCAACCATCAAAAAGCAGTATGCCATTAACTCTTGGATGAGAGGAACATAATACTAATTGCTGAATCCAAACTTTTTCCTTCTCTTCCTCCACCATCTTCTTTTACCTAGAGGACTGAAGTAGCTTCTAGATCTGTCTGTTTCTACCCTGTCTGTTACCTGATTGATTCTCCATGCTGAAACCAGAGAGATCTTGTACAGAAGCAAAGCAGACAACGTCATTCCCCTGCTCTTTCTCCCATGTCTGGGCTGTTCCTCCAAACTCCACAGCCTGATCTCATACTCTGCCCCATCCTGCTCTTGCTATTGTTCTCCTTCTGGGAGATTTCCAGTCCCACCCGGCAAAGGCCTTTGCATATGTTGTTGCCCCTGGCTGGAATACCCTTTCTCCTTCTCTTCAATTACTCAACTCCTACTCATCCTCCTTACAATCTAGCTCAAACATCCCATCCTCAGCGAGCCTTTCCTGACCTCTCTGAGCAGGATAAAACCTACCAGACTCTCATAGTACCAGGGATCTTTCCTTTGGACTTGTCCCAATTATAGTTCCACAGTTGTTCATGTCATCATTTGAAATGCACCTCAAGGCGGGCAGGGATTTTATCAGTATTTAGTCACCATTGGATAGATCTCCAGAGCTTGAAAAAGTTCTGGCATGTGGCAGTTGCTCAATAAATATTTACCAAAAGAAAGAAAGAGTGTATAAACATGCAATCCATGCTGACTTTGTGCCAGGCACTATGCTATGAACCTCACCACATTGCCATTTACTCCTTAGAGCTCTTTGGTTCCTCTCTACGAGAGAGGCACTCTTCTTGCCATCCCCGTTTTGTGGTTGAGTACACTGAGGCTTAGAGAGATGAAATAATGTGTCCAAGGTTACATGCCGTGTGGGTGACACAGCTTGAGATTCCAGCTAGGCACATGGCTTCAGATACTGAACTCTTAACAACTGGCCTCCACTGAGTCTCACAGATGAAAGAAAGTTCTGGAAGTTCAGAAGAAGAAGAAGGTTTGTGAGCAAACAGCAGTTTGGGCCAAACTCAAAGACAAGCTAGTTTTGCTCAGAGAAGGAGTAAGAGGAGAGAAGCCGCACAGGGACGCTGTGACCTAAAGGCGCCTCTGAGCAGGTCTCTCCCTCTGGGTGCGTGAGTCAGGAAGAAGATGTCCTGTTTTCTGGGCAGATGCAGCCCCATACCAGGACACAGGCTGCTGAGACAAGTGCTGGCTTAATTTCAGCTCCTGCTTTCACCCTCCACCGGGTCCTTTCCCCTTTTTGTGCAGTGCCCAAACCACACAGCTGCATGAAGCACCCAGAAGGCATGAAGGCTTACAAGCAAAAGTGCAAGATGTGAAAAAATCAATTGGCTAGAATGGATGCCTTTGAGAGAAATATAAAAATCTAGGACTTGTGTTGTTCAACATAGTAGCCACTAACCTAGTAGCCATGGCTGTTTAAACTTAAATGAATTAAAATTAGGTAAAATAAAAAATTCTGTTCTGCAATCATATTAGCCACTTTTAAGGTACTCAATAGCTACCTGTAGCTGATGGCTACCATATTGGACAGCATAGATAGAAAACATTTCCATCACTGCAGGAAGTTCTACTGGGCAGCACTCCTCTAGAAAGCAAGGTGGAGCCATTATTTGTGAAAAGTTGCTCAGCCTTTATGCCATGAGCCATGAGGAGTCACAAAAGGGTTGTGAGCAGGGAAGTAGTGTGATGGGAGTATCACGCTAGGAGGTGTAATAATTATCATTTGCTGCGGGATTCTGATGCACCACGTAGTGCACTAAGTACCTCACAGGTATGATCTCATTTAAGAGGCCTACGAGGCAGGTGCCATCATTGCTCCCATTCTATAGCTGAGGAAGTTGAGGCCCCGTGAGGTTAAATAACTCCTACAGCTCTAGGTCTGTCTGACCCCAAAGTGCCCTGCTTTATACCATGCTCCTACCCTACACCCACATTAACATGATGATGGAGGGAATTTCAACAAAGCAGAGGCTGAGGTCGGGGAGGCCCATTTAGCAGCCCTTGGTGTATCCTAGGCATGAAATGATAATGACTTCAAACTAGGGTGTCAAGAGCTTCCTTTGTAGCAGGCTCCAGACGCTCCTTGTTCTTTATTCCCAGCCTGTACTTTCCTCCCTTCCTCCCTAACCGTCAATCGTAATTGCCTCATTCTCTTTGGAATCATCTTTGTTTATCCTTTTGTTCCTTGTATTGGTGTTTCCAGAGAAAATTGTGTTTGCGTTGGATGTTAACCTAATAAATTTCTTGTCCCTGGGAGGACATCTCCTGCCTCATCCCGCCGTTAGGCCTCTTCCTAGATATCCCAGGACACAGCTGGAGAGCTTGTGTGGGCCCCACCGGGAGCCAAGCCCAGAAAGCCCATCTGGAGATGTGTGTGACAGCAGCTTTTCCTCTCCTTCCAGTTCTCCTGGTGATGGAAATGCACCACTGGGTCCCACTTCCTGCTGAGATGTGAGGCCTTTTTGTTTCTTTGGCCTCCTGGTGTTGAAGGCAAACTTTCCCTTGGAGTGGCTCTATCTTCGTTGTGTCCTCGGCAGACTTGAGTCTGCGAATGTTTTGGCTTTAAGTGAGGTCTAGCCAAGCAGTGGAGATGGAGTGGCCGCCTGTCTCCCTGGTCTGTGAAGAGAACTGGTTTCCAGTGTTAGTTTTATGGATTATGGACAAGCAGATGCCCATCGCCCCACCCCCGCCCGGAAGAAGTCTGGAAGACAAATCATTGAATACAGATCTGTGTGACAGCAGGGGAAACTGAGGCATAGGAGAAAGGGAGAGAATTCCACAAGCATCAGAATTAAGGAACTAGAAAGAAACCATGACGTCCAGGTTGCCTGGTCATGCTTTAACCAAACCCACACTTGCCTATTTAATTACAACAAACACAAAAGAGACAAACATAGATGTAACTTAGTCTAAACACCAAATTTTAGAAGTTTTTCCTCTGATGTCTAGTCAGCCATCCTGACCTTTATTGGAGGATAAACTGACTTGCAGCAGCTGTGGATAATTACTTACTGTAAGTCAGAGACCAAAGGGCTTGCATAGTGAAGTGAATTCAGCATTAGAAGGAGAGAGATATGCTTGGCACCAGAAAGTTATCTTTGAAATTGATTCATGAATTTCAAAAATTTCAAAGAGGGTACCAAGTTCACCATACCAGAGGTGCTAGAAAAGCACATGCCGGGACATGTTGAGCAGAGCTTTGCTCACATGTGAGGGATTTTACAAAAATGCACAGCCACACCTGGACCTTCCTCAGCCCAGAACCTTCCAAGAAGATACTTTGTGCAGACGCTACTGAGATGACACGTCCCTTGCCATCCATAAAAGTGATCTACAGCCGGCTGTGGAGTCACCCAACGATCTTGGCTACACAATAAGAAACAGATTTGGATTCCCCCACTCAGGCTGTCAGGTTTTACAGCTGTCTGATGGCCTCTGGCAGTGTGGCCCCTCAGCGGGACACTGCTGCAGGAGGCGAGGGAACATGTGGCAGTCAGGAGAGGGGCAAAAGCTGTGCACAGCTTGGGGGTGAGCTCAAAGCCAGTAACGTTCACACTCCATGCCAGGAAAGCTTTAAGGCCAGTGAGGTGCCTCGAAGCCAATAAGGTGTTATTACCTTTAAGCACATCCCTTTTGCCCTTTGATAATAAGCGTTGTTTTAAAGTATTTGAAAATACCATTCACAATTTAAAGCAGGATATGTCACCTTCACACTTTGAACTTCCAAAAAGAAAAAGAAGCCTTAATTGCTCGATTCAAGTTCATGCACTTCCATTACAGGCAGACGATCCACACAATAAAAGACACACACACACGCTCTCTCTCTTACCCTCACCTGTGCTGCAAAATGATGGAATCTGGCCACCCTGCGTGTGGCTAGAGGCACAATAGGCCAATGGATTTCCTCTCAAGGAGCCTCCTGCCTAGTGGCCAGCCCACAGTCTAGGGAGATTTTACTGTAAACACTCCCACGCTTTGAATGGGGTTCGGCCCCTGGTTGCAGAGCAAGGTCTCTGGTGAGGACTCCATGTTCCAGAATTTTAATTAAACAGACCACAAAACTCTCTTGCCCCCAAGCTGAACTCTAAGTCTGAATTTGAGAATAACTGCAGTTCTTAAAATGCAATGACAGCAAGGAGGGGAATGTCATCATTGTCCTGGTCAAGTTGAGCACAGCATGGAGACAGTATGAGGTAAACACTCAGATCGCAGTCTCGAGCTCAGTCGCTTAGGCTTAAGTCCTGGCTCTGCGGCTCGCTAGTTGTGTGACCGTGGGCCTGTTACCTGGCTGTGCAGCTGGCGAATCCTTATAACTGGGAATCAAAACTTGGAAGCTTAAAGACCCCAGTGCTCAACATTATCCCGTTAGACTCTCCCATGATGACCAAGAGGACGCTCCAGAATTCCCAATTCCCAACTCTTCTCTATTTCCATCAGCATGGACCATAAGGGTGTCCCATGGCAGAGAAGAGGAAAGGCAGGAGGTCTACTGATTCTTTTGCCAAATACCTTGGCCCAAAGTGGAAAATATCTGAGGGTCGCTGGATGGGCAAAAGAGCTGAAACCTCCGTTTGAACTCTTAGGAGGCCAATGGACAGCCAAGATGCTGCTTCTTATCCCTCTCCCTCCTTCCAGGATTCAGTCCCTTTTCCAGCTGTCCTGCCCTACTGGCCCAGTCTCAATTCCCACCCTGCACACACCCCATCGGGCCACGCCGGCTGTCTGCTGCCTGGCACGTTGCACACACACCTGACTCCAGGCTTAGGTACACTCTTCCCTGTACTTGCAACCTTCTTCTCCCTTTTTAAATCCCTGCTCATTCTTCAAGATCAAGACCAGTGTTAACTCTTCATAAGATTTTCTCAGATAAGATTGTTAATTCCAACAATAGCAAAGTTGAGCACTATACTGAACACTTTTGGTAATTCACTTATTTTTCACTGAATCTGCACTACAATCCTAGGAAGCTGATATGACTATGATCCCCATTTGAGATGAGGAAACCATGGATCACCAGAGTCTTGTCCATGGTCACGCGGCCAGTAAGGAGGACAGCCAGCTGCAAGCCCAGGTCTCTCTGACTCCAGAAGCACATTCTCCCCATGGTCCACACTGCCTCCCCCAGTGAACTTTATGTATGCTTTGGTTACACCATTTCCCCAGTTAGTTTTGTATCTTTCTCTCTCCTTCTAGATTAAAAGGCAAGTTATGTGTTATTCTAATTTTTATCTCTAATTCTTAGCTCACTGCTTGGCCCACAATGGATACTTAACATAAATATAAATAAATGTGGTGAATGGAGAAATAGATAGATAGATGAATGGATGGATGGATGGAAGGAAGGAAGGAAGGAAGGAATCAAGGAAGAAATACTTGACTTCCTCAAAGGCGTGTATTATAAAACAAGCCAACCTCTTCCAAGTACACAAAATTTTGTGTTCCATAGAGAAGAATTTTAATGCTGCCTGAGAAAACTGTACCTAGATATTAAATATATATTTTATATTGATCCTGGATCTTATTAATGGCAGGAAATTCAAAGCAAAATCAAGTCTATACTGTGTGTACCTATGGCCACAGATGAAGAGACTAAAAATGTTAGACAAAGTAAAAAACATCTGGACTTGGTCTTGACCTTATTGAAGGGAGAGATTATGCTCTCTGAACTCAGTCTTTTTGCTTGAAAACAACAACAACAACAAGATTGACAGGCACCTTTACATGCTTCTCATGACTTGAGTACCTTGCCTTTGATATCTTCTCCCTGGGAGAAGTCTCATCCACAGACTTCAAATAGGTAAGCTTGCAGCTGCTACAAATTCAAGTGTTTAGACTACATTAACTTTCTTTTTTATAACAATTTGCTTATTATGGATGCATAAAATGATCTAGAGAAAATGAGAACAGATCTTAGCTTCAGGCAAAATATATAAGGCACCAAACAAACACATTAGGGGAGGTTCAGAAGTCAGTATCTATGACTCAGAGTTCAAACTGACCCCGCCAGAGCAGTCCTCCTGTAAGAGCAGATAAGCCAGTGTGATTACTGTTCAGTGTTTTCAGAGTGTATAGGATGGAATCTAAAAGGCAAATGTATGAATTTCAAGAAAGGGAGAAAGAAAGAATCAGAATTATGAGTGAGGCCAGGCACAGTGGCTCATGCCTGTAATCCCAGCACTTTGGGAGGATGAGGCAGGAGGATCACTTAAGATCAGAAATTTGAGACCAGACTATGCAACAAAGCAAGGCCCCATATCTACCAAAAAATGTAAAAATTAGCCAGGCATGGTGGTCCTACTTGGGAGGCTGAGGCAGGAGGATGGCTTGAACCCAGGAGTTGGAGATTTATAGTGAGCTATGACTGCACTTCAGCCTTGGTGATAGAGTGAGAAACTTTCTCTAAAATAAATAAATAAACAAGAATTGTGAACAACATGTTAAAATATAATCTCATGGTATGCAAGGCTCAAATTCTTTGAAGAAATGCTGTGCCTGAAAATTCTGTGGGGCAGGAATGTCCAGCTTTGAAGTGGCTCCTGGTCAGTCTGTGACAGGCGAGTAACCCAGGGCCCTGCCTTTGTGAGCCCTAAATGTGGAGAGGCTGACCGCTCGCCGGAGTGGAGGCAGATGGGAGGTCGAGAAGCTCCGTTAAGTAGAAGCTTTCTGCCGTCTGTTTTTGAGCCCACAGGGGATAAGTTTAGACCAAATTTTATAAAGAACCAATGATTTAGGTTTAATAGCTCCTATCAATATCTCAGTACAGACTTTGCTCTAGTTCTAAGTATATGTCTTTGCTCTAAGTAGATATTTGAAGCTGTTTTTCTGCCTTGCTTTTGTCCAGTTTCATTTTGGAAGAAGGGACTTTTATAAATTAGGCTAATGACCTAATACCTACATATCCTAAATATGAAATAATCACTGTGTTCTGTTATGGAGCATTAATTATGTAGGGGAAACTCTTCCAAGTGCTTGATATGACATTGTCTCATTTAATCCTCACAAACAACCCTGAGAGAGAGGTGCTTGTTCATGTTTTATGGATGAGAACAATGTGACTTATCTAGTGATTCGACAGCAGAGACAAGACTCGTACTCCAGCTTTGCTCTGACACCAAATGCCACTCTTATTATAATGCAATACTTGCAAACTTTTCACATATGTATTAAATTCTCCTCTAGTTTATTGATGAGCAGGGCTATGTCTCGCCCCACTGTGGGCATCATAGAGCTCAATGCAATGTACATACTAAGAGCTAAATAAGTTGATGAAACCATGTTTTTCTTCAACGAAAAAGATGTATCAAATATTTCAGAAGGTGAGTGTGATCTATGCATGGAGTGGAACAGAAATGAATCAAGAAAAGAGTTTGATTCAAGAAAAGAGTGAAAGACTCTTGGTTGGGCTTGAAGTTAAAGGTGCCACCTTATATCTAAAATGTCATGAACCTGGGAGCCAAACAATGGGTATTTGTTGCTGGACTATAGATGTTCTGTTCATTCAGGAACCAAGACCATGTCAAAGACCATTTGTTGGCTTGGTGAGAAGATGTTGCCACAGTGAAGAGTCCCTATGTCACCACAGCCCATAAACATGTCTCCAAACAGCAGGAAGGAGCTGTAAAACATGGCTGCAGTGGCCAGAGCAGGGGACTCAGGAAGTGGAAGTGTCTCCCTCAGTAGTGCTGACTGAGCCAGGAAGGACTCCACATCTGGACTGGCCAAGACAAACACAGTCCAGCACTGCTGCGGAGGCAGCTGCCGGGCAGTGCAGAACCACCACGGTCATCCAGCCTTTTGGAAGACTGTCTCCACAGAGTGAAACCAGGGCCTGTGGTTTCCTGACATCCTCTCTGATACACAGCTTGGGCCTCCAGTGAGTCATGGCTAATGGCGTGCAAAGATTTTATGTCCCATCTCCCATGGAGCCCAGCCTGTGCTGAGCCACAGCCGTTACCACTGCTTCCTCCTCCCAAGGAGCTAGTGAAGGGATTAATGATGACCAGGATGTGAGTAGACGTCTTGACATGAGCAGCCGGCTGTAAAACTGGCTGTGCACAAGAACACAAGGACAAAGCAGGGCCCATAACTCTCAGCTGCACTGAGCCAAGGCTCTGGTGTCCAAGCGCTGCAGGCTGTGTGGGGAGGAGGATGGGAAGTGACAGTGATTAACTTCAGGCCTCCGGAGATGATGCCACCCAGTGGTAAAGAGTGTGGGTGCCAGACTGCATCCGGAGGCTACTGAGGCCCTCTCAACCTCAGACTTCTCATCTGGAAAGAGGGAGCAATAGCAGCATCCACCCCATCAGGTGATTATGAAGATCAAATGGAGATCTTAGTAAAACTTAGTAAATGTTAGCTTTTATCGTTGTTATTTTGACTGCCATTGATAATTGACTTTAGTTGGTGGTGGGAGCTGAGGAACAGAGAAGATTATTTCCAAGGGAATTAATACTCATCAATTCCCCTAAAGGGTAGATGCTCTATGGAAGTTGAACACGGAACTCCAGTTATAAATCGGAAGACTGCCTTCGCCCTAACACAGGCTGTGTTCGCAAATGATTAAGACTAAAGACCCTTTGGCTGAAACAAGACTCACACCTTTCACCTCTCACAAAGATCAACTCATGCTGGGTAACAGACTTGAACCTTAGGTGTGAAACTATTAGAATTCTAGAGGAAAACATTGGAAATACTCTTCTAGACATTGGCCTAGGCAAAGAATTTATGAAGAAGACCCCAAAGGCAATCACAACAGCAACAAAAATAAATAAATGGGACCTAATGAAATTAAAAAGCTTCTGCACAGCCAAAGAAACTGTCAAGAGAGCAAACAGACAACCCACAGAATGGGAGACAATTTTTGCAAGCTATACATCTGATAAAGGGCTGATAACTAGAATCTATTTAGAACTCAGGAAAATCAGCAAGAAAAACTCAAACAACCCTATCAAAAGATGGGCAAAGGACATGAACAGAAACTTCTCAAAAGAAGACAGAACAATGGCCAACAAACATATGAAAAAATGTTCAACATCTCTAATCATCAGGTAAATGCAAATCAAAACCACAATGAGATATCACTTAATTCCAGTGAGAATGGCCTTTATCAAAAAGTCCCCAAACAACAAATGCTGGCGTGGATGTGGAGAGAGAGGAACACCCCTACACTGCTGGTGGGACTGCAAACTAGTTCAACCTCTGTGGAGAGCAATATGGAGATACCTCAAAGTGATACAAGTAGATCTACCATTTGATCCAGCAATTCCACTACTGGGCATCTACCCAAAAGAACAAAAGTCACTTTATGAAAAAGGCACCTGCACTCGAATGTTTATAGCAACACAATTCACAATTGCAAATCTGTGGAAACAACCCAGTGCCCATCGATTCATGAGTGCATTAATAAAATGTGGTATATGTATACCATGGAGTACTACTCAGCTTTAAGAAACAACGGTGATATAGCACCGCTTATATATTCCTGGTTAGAGCTGGAACCCATTCTACTAAGTGAAGTATCTCAAGAATGGAAAAACCAGCACCACACGTACTCACCAGTAAATTGGTATTAACGGGTCAACACCTAAGTGGACATATAGGAGTAACATTTATCGGGTGTCGGGTGGGTGGGAGGGGGGAGGAGGGGACGGGTATACACAGCCACAACGAGTAAGATGTGCAATGTTTGGGGGATGGACATGCTTGAAGCTCTTACTCGAGGGGGAGGGGGCCATGGGCAATATATGTAATCTTAACACCTGTACCACCATAATACGCTAAAATAAAAAAACTTGCTAGGCAAAAACAACAACAACACCCTTTGGGATCTGTGTGCACCTCAAGAGTAGACTGATCAGGGTAATACTCTCTCTTCCCACCTGGCACCACCATTAATAATCTACCCCCCAACAAGCCTGCTCTTCCATTCTACCAAAACTTATTGAAGGCTTGTCACCTGCCAGGCACTGTGTAAGCCATTGGTGTGAGGAGTGGGGAATGCAACAGCAAGGAGTAACACATGGCCCCTGCTCCCGAGACGCGCGTGGGGGGGCGGACACCTGCACGTTGAACTAATGCGAGCAGGCGCATCATCGTTGGGGTGCCGAGACCAGCTAGGTGCGAGCGCTCGGGAGCCACTGATTCTGAGTGGGTGTGTCTGTGACGTCTTCCTGGAACGTATGTGTTGTGAGATGGGCCTGAAATCTTGATGCGAAGAGGAGGGAATCAGTATTAGATAAAGGGATCCACTTTTGCCAAAGTAGTAGCCTAGAGTGGAAGGAAGATATGAACTGAAAAATAAAGTTAGAAAGGTTGGAGAAGACCATATTTTATAGAGTTTTGACAGGCAGAAAGATTTGGACTCTGTTGTTTATGTCGGGAAGCTGTATTCCTTGGGAATATAAGCTCAGCCACTGACGCTGGAATGAATTTGAGTCATGGCTCTACTTTGTGCACATGGTGTGACCTTGGAAAAATACTTCACTCTCTGGACATGAGTCTCCCCACTATAAAGAGGGGCTCACAGCAGCGGCTAGCTCACAGGGATGTGGATGTGAACACAGGCTACTCAGTCTTGTCCCTCAACATGTAGACTCTTACAAATACTAGATATTGCTATCACCTTTAGCAATCAAGAAGCTGTTGCAATAGTTAGGGAGAAATGATAGGAATCTGGGCTAGGACAGTGGAAAGCAAATAGAAGGAATGTGTGTAGCTTTCAGAGGCAGAATAGGGAAATCAACAGCCTGTTGGGTGTGAGAAACGAGAAAGGAGTCAATGATGGCTTAAGGATTCAAACCCAGCAGTTTCTGTTTGAGATGCTTTTAACCAAGGTTGGGTCGTGGGAAATGGTCTCAGTGTAGGCTGTATTGCATCAAAGGTGGCTGGTAAATCCTTCACGTTGGTCTTTTCCTTAAAGATTTCAAATGCAAAGGTCCAAATTTCAGTAGAATTTTTAGGAGCAAAGACTTAGATTGGAGAATTATATATGTAGATGTCAAAGTCAAGCCTTTGGAATGATAATATGGTCCTCAAATGGCCTTTAGGAGCAATAAAGTTCCTGGGAAATGGACATTATAAAATGTCTATTTATTTAAAAAAACAAAAAAAGGATAGAAAAAGGGAAATGGAAGAAGAACCAGGCAGTTACCATGTTTCAGAAGCCAAAAGATGAGGGCTTCACGCAGGCTGTGGTGGCCAGCTCAGCAGACAGAGATGGGGTCATTAGTTTGATGACACCTTCCATGAGAGTATAGGGAAGAAGCTAGTTTGTAAAGTATTAAGGAGAAAAATGGGGCAATGTGGTGTGTGCCTCATTTGTAAAGCTGTTCAGAAGCTACAGGAACATGAGATAGAGAGGGAAGGAGGTTAAAACCAATCTGGCACAAGGCAGGAGTGAGTTTTGGGTGGAAACTATTTGAATAGGTTTGTAGAGTAGAGGAACCATCTACTGGAGAAAAATCAAAGATTTATCAGAGGAAAAAGGTTATTGTTGATCTGAAGAGAGGTAGGAAAATGTGTGAATTACAGACTAAGAGGGATATTAGTTTCAGAGCAAACAAGGAACACAGCTTATATGGATTCCAGAGTGAGGAAGAAAGGCTACATTTTAACACCTCCCCAAAATTTATTTGGGTAGTTGATGGAGCTCACTTTAGTATACCTTTATCTTCTAATAAACTATAGATTTTCTGTCAATAATTTAATGAGATTTCATAAGTTTAAAAAATGTGGTCTGGGATTTTTCTCCATTAATTCTCTTGAGAGGCTGAGTAGTGGAGCCTCAATATCTACAAGGGTGGATGTGAAGTCCAGAGTTCAGGCTGGTCATAACCTCATTAGAGCTCAGTGATTTGACTCACGAAAGGAGGATGCCCACCAAGATGATGAACTGGGGATCAAATGACATGACATATGTGTCTGGCTGTGTAAAATTGATCTGCAACCAACTAGAGTCTATTTTATCATGTTTATCATATTTTATACCTGAAGCTGTTTTTTGTTGTTGTTGTTTTGTTTTTAAATTTGTCTATGACTTGAATAGAGAATGATGCCTGGAACATGAGCAAAATGGAACGTGTGTGCTGTGGCTCACGTACGCCCTGCGTAGACAGTGTGCACTGCAGAGCAAAGCACGGTGTCTCGGAAAGCAGCTCCTGTCATCTACTCTGAGAAATGTGCCGCCACGACACTGGGGGGGCTGCATGGACTCTCCCTAAGACAGGCCCCTCTCCCCCCACCGTTTTCCCAGTGATGTCTCCAGCATGGCTTTGAATGACTCAAGCTTTGGGACACTTACCACTTCCGTTGTTATGCACATTTGCCATTTCCCAGATTTCATCATTAGGGTATTTTATGAAATTCAGCCCATGTGTTCTTTTTTAGTGATTTCAAAAAAGGTTCTGTTTCAAGCCTCAGCTGTCAAATGGGGAACCCAACTGTGAACAGTAGCACATTTGACTGTGACATCAGAGTTTCCAATGGGGATGTGTCTCCCCCTGCCCTATATCCAATTCTCACTTTGATTTGGGATTTCAGAATAATGCACAAGTTTTCCAGACCACACTGAGGTGCTGCTGCTGGGGCCAATAGCAGCAGGACTCAAAATTGCCTTTGAGGTTGGCAGCCTACAAGAACAGTCTGCCAAGAACCCCCTTGGAATCTCATCACCTTTCCAAGACCCCATTTTTAAGTAGATCAAAGTATTTTCCTTATACTGGTGAAAGCCAGAGGTGCAGGTCAAAGTGAATGAGTGTGGGATTCTGAAGGAAGCTGGCAGAAGATCAAAGACAACTGGGTGGGACCTGAGTCCTTTCTTTGAAAACTCTTTTCCATTGTTTCCCAGACTTTTTCAGTCTGACACATCGTTGAACTTGCCCTTCTGCTCCCAGCCTAGTCTTTACAATCCCTATTCAGCTGCCCATTAGTGTCATGATCTGATCCTCAAATTCCTTAGGTGTTCACATGTTCCAAAAGCAAGTGAACATACATATGTACTGATTTGTGCATATAAATGAATGTGTAAGTCCACCCATACTTACCAACCATCCTTTCTTAAGCCCTGAACTCATAATTAAATTTTCTTTCCTTTTATTCTGAAAGTACTTTGTTGTAACCCTCATAACAAGTACTACATAGTTCTGTGTCTCCCTATTAGAGAATACACTCCCTGAGGTCAGCAATTTTGTCTTCCTATTCATCTCTGTGCCCAAAGACCAGCATGGAGCCTAATGTGATTTAAAAATTTGATAAATGGGTAGTGATCACTAAAGGTAATCTTAACCTTCCTCCTAATTTTAACTGTAACTATCTATGCTACAGAAAGGACTTTTTAGGAATGGAATTATCGCTCCTGATGGGTCAGCAAAAATATATATTTGAGATCATTGCTTCTGAATTTAGAGCATTACAAAAATAAGCAGGTACAATAGATACAATAAATATAATAATAATTACAGTCATCCTAGATATTATTCATTGAAGAGTTACTCTGTGTCACACATATGCAACGTGTTCTCTGCCACGTGTTGTCTCCTTTGGCTCTTAATGTTGGAGTGCCCTGGGCTCAGCCCTTGTTCCTCAGCTCTTCTCCACCCACACTCCTCTTGGTGATCCCACGTGCCAGCTACATGCCACCAACTCCCAATTTCACCAGACCTGACTTCTCTCCCAAACTCCAAACTCATATTCACTGCCTCCACGTGAATGTCTACTAGACTTCATGAGTTTGAAACTTACTCCTGATCTTCCTGAAAAAGCCACTCTACCTGCTGCCTTCCCAACTCAGCTGATGGCAACTTCATCCTGCCAGTGGCTCAGACCAAAATCCCTGGAGTCTTCCAAATTCTACTCCTTCTCTCATATCCCACATCCAATCCACAGGAAATCCTGCTGACTTTATCTTCACAGTATATTCAGCCATTCTTGCCACTGCCCTTGCTGCCATTCCAGCCCAAGCCATGCTATTCTCCTTCCTAGATTAGAGTTGTACCTTCCTAATAGGTCTCTGTATGTCTACTGGTGCCCCATGGCATGGTCTCAGCAAAGCAACCCCAAATACACATTTTGTCAACTTCTGACCCACCAATGATTTGCAGTTTCACTAAGAGGAAAAGCCAGAGTCTTCCCAAACCCTGGCAAGTTTGGGGGCCCATTTATTCTTTGACCTCATATCTTAATTCTCCCTGCACCGCCACCTCCTTGCTATTCTGTGAATGTGCCAAGCAGGTTCCCACCTTTGCCTGCAATGCTCTTCCTGCAGTTGCTGCTTGGCTAATTCTTCGCCCTTTCAAGACTCAGTGAGGTTTGCCAAAACCTCCTTCTTAATGCCACCACCAGCCCTCCCCCATCACTCCCTGTTCTCCTCACTCTGCTCTCTGCACTCTTCTCCTCACTTCCTTTTCCACAGTGCTTCTCCCTTTTAACATACCTTATAAATTTGCTTGTTTATTATACTATTTAGTTATCTTTCTTTCCCTTGCATAATGCAAGCTACACAGGGTACAATTTTTGTCTCTTTTGTTTGGAAGAGTGTCTGGCTCACATCATAGATATTTGGTAAACATCGTTGAATGAGTGGATAAGAAATAGTAGATTTTCTTGGAATCAAGATCTTCAGGCCCCTGGTCTCAGAGCTGCAAATGGCCTTGACATCCGGGTGTCAGCACATCCTACACTCTTCATGCTCCATCTCAGACTCAAAAGCCCTACACAAGCCCTATACCCCCAATCCTATAAATCCAGTTTTGACAGCCTGAATCTCTACCGTAAGAGACTACTTCTGTTTGCCAGAGAGTGGCAAAGCATCATTTCATTTGCCTGAAACCAAGTCCAGTTAAGGACAGGAGCCTGCTTTGTCACACATGGCTGCTTGGTGGATGGAAACTAGTAAATGGGACCAGCACGGGCAGCTCTCCTGGCAAACTGTCCCTTGAAGAGAGAAGTACAGCCTGTCACAGTTCCCGCAGAGTGGCCATCCTCTCCTGTTCTTGATGCTTGCTGCGAAGAATGCTGAGAGTGGACTGCCAAATCTACAAGGGTGGTGATGAAAAGGGAGCCTTATTTGGGGAACAAACAGGAGTGTTTCCATCTATTGGGAGAAGGACTCACTCCCATTGGTTTGCTACAGTCTTTTACAGGGATCTGGATTATGTAATACCAACTCTACTCAAAGATTTTCGATTTGTTCAGGATCAGAGTCTTCTGGGAAACTTCTCTGTGGCATCAGCAAAGATTAGCAGCCAAATTTTAAGATGAGGAAGTGCCAAGCTGCATGTGGCAAATTTCCAAGGCAGCTCCCTCTTCTTCTTCTTTTTTGAGCGTTGGGTGTTATCATCCCAATATCTTTCCTGAGCTTTGATAAAAGAGACTTGCTTAGACTTTGTTAAGCATTCTTAGGGAGAAATAACATAGAATCCCAGGGAGAACAGACCTGATTTTTCACATTTCTGTCAGAAACACCAAAGAGGAAGTAATTGACAAAGGGAGTTCCTTGAGCAGAAGGCCAGAAGGCCCCTGTTCCTACACAAACACAACCAGATGTCCATATTTTCTATTTCTTCATATTACTTCGTTGTCATAGTTAGCTCAGACTATTTTTAACAAAATACTTTAAATTGGGCAGCTTTTAAAATACAGAAATTTATTTCTCACAGTTCTGGATGCTGGGAAGTCCAAGCTTCAGGCACCAGCAGATCCAGTTCCATGTCTGATGAGGGTCTGCTTTCTGGTTCATGGATGGTGCCTCCTCGCTGTGTCCTCACATAATGGAAGGGAGGAAGCAAGCTGTCTCAGGACTCTTACAGGGACAGTAATCTCATTCATGAGGACTCTGCTCTCATGACCTCATCCAATCCTAATTACCTCCCGAAGACCCCATCTCTTAATAACATGACATTAGAGGGTAAGATTTCAATATAAGAACTTTGGGAGGACAAAAGCATCCAGACCATAACACTCTTTATATGCTCTACCTAGCAGTCCCACTCTACGGGACGTAAGATAAGCATTGCTTCCATCAAATCATTCCTACCTACAGTCAGCTGTTTGCTGCAGTCCTCTTATTATTTTACATGCCCCTCCACCACTCCTTTTTGGGTTTTCTTTGCACACATGCAGTACTGGAAACAGACTCAGGTCTATTCTGTAAGTCATTTTGTCCCGTGGCCATCTCCTTTTCATTATCATCTCATTTTTATCATGTTATATCATGGATAACATTTATTATACATTATATTCTGTTTGGAGGGTGGGAATAGTTTGGGTTAGGGGAGGTGTGGGAGAATTTCATACAGATATTTTTTATGACACACTTTCATTTTAGGTACTGGTCGTTTCCATGCATCCACTCCAGCCTCCCATATATCCTTTCTCCACAATAACCAGAGTGACAGTGTAAAGCTCTGATATGCTTATGTCATCCCCACTGCTTGGAGCTCTTCAAAGATGCCCATTGCTCTGACCTTCGAGATCAAGATCTCCAGTGTGGCCTCCGAGATCTTGGGCCTTCTGGCTCCTGTGGGTGGCAGCCCTCCCATGACCATCTCTGACACATGTCGTCCCTACTCTAGCCACCTTCGCCTTTAGATTCATCAATAATCCATGCTCTGGACCCTAAAATCCTTTATCTGTCATTCCATCTTTTCATGGTGTTTCTCTCTGCCTGGACCCTGACTAACTCATCTTACCATTTCAGCTCAAGCATCGCCTATGTGGGGAAATCCTTTATTGGCCAAACCCTTCTCTCCACCCCTGGCTCCTATGTCAGTGCCTGCTTCGGTAACATCATGCTACCATGTGCTGTTCCTGTGAAAAGCTGCTTTCTTTGCTGTCCTCTGCTTTTTTTGTCTACGTTTCATCATCTCTTCTCAGTAGTTATCAAGCTCCAACAAAAGTGTTTTTCCTACTGTTGCATCCTTAGCACCTAGCATATTCCCAAGAATAGTATGTATTTAATAAATTACTATTGAATAAGTGAATTAGTAAATGAGTCAATGAATAAAAGAAAATCTTGTTAAGGTACCTCTTTAACTATTTCATAAGTTAAATATGATTAGATGATAACTTTGCAAATAAGAAAACAATCTAATAATTTGCTAGTCAGGCTAGGTTATGTTACACTAACAAACAACTGCCAAATTTTGTGGCTCCGTCAATAAATGTTCTTTTGGGAACATAAAATGGTACAGCAAGGCAGTTTCTTACAAAACTAAACATGTGCTTACTGTATGACCCAGCAATCTTGGGCATTTATCCCAGATAAATGAAAATTTACATAGGCACAAAATTCTATACACAAATGTTCATAGTAGCTTCATTCATAACAGCTTCAAACTGGAAACAATCCAAATGTCTTCCAGTGAATGGATGGTTAAACAAACTGTGGTACATCTATACTGTGGGACACTACTCACTAATAAAAAGGAATAAACTTTTTTTTTTTTTTTTTGGAGACAGGATCTCTCTCTCTGTTGCCCAGGATACAGTGTAGTAGTATGATCATAGCTCATGGCAACCTCTAACTCCTAGGAGCAAGCAATCCTCCTGGTTCAGCCTCCTCTGTAGCTGGTACTATAGATGCATACCACCAAACCTGGCTAATTTTTTAAATTTTTTATAGAAACTGGGTCTTACTGTGTTGCCCAAGCTGGTCTCAAACTCCTGGGCTCAAGCAGTCCTCCCACCTCAGCCTCCCAAAGTGCTGGAATTATAGGTGTGAGCCACCACGGCTGGCCAGATTGAATTATTGATATACACAACAACTTCAGTAGATCTCAGGGAACTGTGCTAAGTGAAAAAAGGACAATCTCAAAAGGTCACATATTTGATTGTGCAACATTGTGAATATAATGCTACTGAATGGTACACTTAAAAATGGTTAAAATGCCAACTTATATGTTGTATATATTTTGCCACAATAAAACAATTCAAGGGTTACATGTTATGTAACTTCATTTACATATTCTTGAAATGGCAGATCTGTAGATATGGACAGCAGATTAGTGGTGGCCAAGAGTTAGGGAGAGGCTTAAAGGGAGTGAGGAGGCAGTGACTACTAAAGGGTAGTACTGAGGTCCTGCAGGGGGACAGCTCTCTCCCTCGACTGTGGTGGCAGCCACACAAATCTACACGTGATAAAATGCCATACGACTAAATACACACAAGCACACATACACAAATGAACACATGTAAAACTGGTGAAATCTGAATAAAGCCAGTGGATTTTATCAATGTCTGTCTCCTGGTTGTGGTATTGTATGATAGTTACGTAAGATGTTACCACTAGGAGAAACCGGATGAAAGTAACGGGGTCTCCTTGCATGTGAATAAATAATCATCTCACAATAAAAAGTTAAGCAACTACAACAAAGGTTCATCCCTCACTCAAGCCACATGTCCCCATTGGCACAGCTGCGGGTTCTAGTCCATGTCAGTGGCACACCTGTCGCCCGGGGCAACTCCAGTCAGCTCATCAAGGGCAAGGAACTGGATAAGTTAGCCCCCCCATATCCACGGGTTCTGCACACACAGATTTATCAACCGCAGATAGAAAATATTTGGGGGAATAGCCCAATAGTATAATAAAAAATAATACAAAGAAAAATATAACAACTATTTACATTGTATTGGGTATTATAGGTGATATAGAGATGATTTAAAGCATTTGGGAGGATGTGTGTAAGTTATAGTATGTAAATACTATATCTTTTTATGTAAGGGACTTTAGCATCCATGGATTTGGGTATCTGCAGGAGGTCCTGGAACCACCCCTTGACACTGAGACGCGACTGTACACCCTGGCTCTTGGAGGCTTCCACCCTGGAAGCCTCACATCACTTCCACGCAGGCTCCCTTAGCCAAGCAAGCCCTCTGGCTCCTCTAACTTCAAGGAAGTAGAAAAGTTCAGTGGCATCATTTCCCTGGAAAGAAGATAATCAAAACATTGATGATGCTGTGATCACAGCTGTTGTTTAAGATTATATAAATGGTTAAGGGGGGGTCGAAAAAGATGGCAGATGAGAAACACCGCCAGACAGAGTGTCTCTGCAGAAAAGACATATTCTAGCAGAAATCAGAAGAAAGAAGCAAGAAGACGAGCCTACATCGGATGAGGGTCGGAAGGAGGAGTACCTGAGACCACAGGAGACTCCCCGGGAGGAGGTCACGGAGGAGAACTGGAAGCTGGGACCACCAGAGCAGCCCGGAGAGCAGCGGGAAGTATCGGCTGTTTCCCCTCCCCTGCATCCCGGACTGCTGGTGGCTCCCCAGCCAGTGGAGAGACCTGCGGACACCAGCCCAGACGGCCGCTTCCAGTGAGTGGTAAGCCAGTGGCAGACACGGCACAGGGCTCCCAACTCCCTTGGGGCACCTCCGTTTGCACAGACCTGAGCCGCGCGGCAGACGCCATATTGCCTCCTCCTCCCCTCCCCCGACCCTACCCGTGGCTGCCCAGAGAGACAGAGAGACAATACAGCCACCAGCCGGAGGCACCTACAGGGAACGGGACCTTCCTTTTTGGGGCCCTAAAGCTGACTAAGGGGAACTCAGACTGTGAGCTCCCTACCTGCCAGCCCTCCCAGGTGCTGCTGGCACGGTGATCCCAGGAGAACAGGGCAGACTCTGAGGCTGAGAGACATAGACGCAGCTTGGGCTCCCTGTGGGTGAATTGGGACTGGCACTGCTCTCCCTGGTGGGGATATAGTTTGAACTCTGGGACCCAGAGGTCAGACCTGCAGACCACATCCCGTGCACCGAGGCCTCGCATTGCCTGGGGCACAGAAGGGATATTTGTAAACAGCCTACTGCGGTGTGTGTGCCTTCAGGGGCAGATAAGCATCCTAGAGGGCAACCCTCTCCCCAAAGGGAGGCCCTGCACCCAGCCCAGGTGGCGTTCCTGTGTAGGGAACCTCCCCGCAGTTAGCACAGCCAGGAGAGGAGTGGTGGCATGTGGTCTGGCCTGCAGGCAGAGGCCCAGCAATAGCTGCGGAGTTGGGGAGGGTGGAAAGAAGCCAGGCCCGCTCCAGACTGCGGGTCTCAGACAGCCCTACCCCCACACACGGACTCTCTGACTGAGCCAGGCCATTCCAGCCCCCACCTAAAAGCTTTGCCTGGAAGCAGAGAACAGAACTTTGACCCCTGCTAATGACATTAGTGTTGCCTGAGGGCAGGCTTACCCAACCCAGCTCTGCCCAGACTCTCTCCTAGACCAGCCCTCACTGAAGGGGAGAAAAGGACACACCTGGAAGTCCCAGGGCCCCACCCACCACCTGAGACCCTAGAGTGCCTCTCTACAGGAACAAGAGCTGATAACAGGACATAAAAACAACATTGTAGCCTGTTCCTCCAAACAAGCACCACCTACTGACAGGGAGAGCATCCTGCACACCCTTATCAGGACAGGGAGTGGACGAATCTCACCCACCTTCACATCACAAAGACACCACCTTCCGGCTCAGAAACTAAGCAAGGCGTGTGAATACCCAAACAAAAACCTAAAGAAAAGAAACAACAACTGATCGATATGGGAAGAAATCAGTGAAGGAACTCAGGAAATATGAAGAACCAAACGGAAAACTCTCCTCCAAAGAGGAGCCCCAGCCCCCTAGAAACGGGCACCAACCAAAATCAGGCAACCAAAATGACAGAAGAGGAATTTCCTCTGTGGATCATAAGAACACTCACTGAGCTGCAACAACAACTCAATAACCAACACAAAGAAACCACAAAAAGCCTCCAGGATCTGGAAAAAGAAATGGACACAATGAAGAAAATTTAACGGAACTCCTGGAAATGAAGAATCAATTCAAGGAACTACAAAATACAGTGGAAAGTCTCAAGAACAGGGTAGATCAATCAGAAGAAAGAATCTCAGAGATTGAAGATAACACCCTCCAATTAAATAAATCAGTCACAGAAATAGAGCAGAGAAACAAGAGAAAAGAGCAAAGCCTACAAGAGCTGTGGGATTATGTGAAGAAACCTAACGTGAGGGTCATAGGGTTACCAGAAGGGGAAGAAGATAACACTCAAGGGTTGGACAAGCTGTTTGAAGATATAATAGAGGAAAATTTCCCAGGCCTTGCTCAAAATCTCGATATACAAGTTCAAGAAGCTCCGAGGACCCCTGGGAGATTCAATGCAAACAGGAAGACGTCACGACATGCAGTCATCAGACTGACCAAAATATCAACTAAAGAGGCCCTTCTAAGAGCTGTAAGACAAAAGAAGCAAGTAACATACAAGGGAAAGCCAATTCGAATAACACCAGACTTCTCTAATGAGACTTTACAAGCAAGGAGAGACTGGGGCCCCATTCTCACTCTTTTGAAACAAAACAATGCCCAGCCTAGAATATTATTCCCTGCAAAAGTAAGCTTCATATATGAAGGAGAAATAAAGACATTCTCAGACAAGCAAAGGCTCAGAGAATTCACCAAGACAAGACCAGCCCTACAAGAAGTACTTAAAACAGCGTTACGCACAGAACATCCTAATAACAACCCACGAATATAAAAACAACCAAAACCCAAAGATATTAAAAGGCCAGATATTACAATGGCTCAAGACAGAAATCATAGCAACAACATCCAACCCAACACAATGAGCAGTAATCTACCTTACCTATCAGTTCTCTCAATAAATGTGAATGGCTTAAACTCTCCACTCAAGAGACATAGGCTGGCTGAATGGATAAGAAAATACAGGCCAAGTATATGCTGTCTTCAGGAAACACATATAACCTGCAAGGATGCATATAGACTAAAAATTAAAGGGTGGAGATCAATATTCCAAGCAAATAGAAGCCAAAAGAAGGCTGGTGTGGCAGTTCTAATTTCCGACAATTTAGTTTTTAAAGCAACAAAAGTAGTGAAAGACAAAGAGGGTCATTATATACTGGTGAAGGGCACAGTTCAACAAGAAGAGATAACAATTTTAAATATATATGCACCCAACTTAGGTGCACCCAGATTCATAAAGCAAACCTTACTGGAGCTAAGCAAATGGATTAATAGCAACTCCATAATTACCCGAGATTTCAACACCCCACTGATGGCATGAGACAGATCCTCCAAACAGAAAATTAATAAAGAAATAATGGACTTAAACAAAACTCTAGAACAATTGGGTCTGACTGACATTTACAGAACATTCTACCCAAAATCCACTGAATATATGTTCTTCTCATCAGCACACGGGACATTCTCTAAGATTGACCATATCCTA
Organism: Microcebus murinus; assembly: GCF_040939455.1. Classification (NCBI taxonomy): domain Eukaryota; kingdom Metazoa; phylum Chordata; class Mammalia; order Primates; family Cheirogaleidae; genus Microcebus; species Microcebus murinus. Next base: position 160,039,122 of record NC_134104.1, on the reverse strand, counting down.
GGACACAAAGTAAACCTCAAGAAATTTAAAAAAATAGAAATCATACCATGTATCTTCTCAGATCACAGCGGAATAAAAGTATAAATGAACCATAACAGAAACTCACATTTCTACGCAAAAATGTGGAAATTAAACAACCTCCTACTAAATGATTACTTCATAAATGAAGAAATCAAGATGGAAATAAAAAAATTCTATGAAGAAAATGACAATGGAGAGACAAGTTATCAACTCCTCTGGGACACAGCTAAAGCAGTTCTGAGAGGAAAGTTTATCTCCATAAATGCCTATAACCAAAAGTCAAAAAGATCACAAATAGACAATCTAATGAAACGACTCAAAGAGCTCGAAAAAGAAGAACAGACCAGCCCCAAACCCAGCAGAAGAAGTGAAATCAAGATCAAATCAGAACTAAACTAAATTGAAAATAGGGAAGCTATTCAGGATATTAACAAAACAAAAAGTTGGTTCTTTGAAAAAATAAACAAAATTGACACACCACTGGCTAAGCTAATGAAACCCAGAAAAGAGAAATCTCTAATAAGCTCCATAAGAAACAAAAAAGGAGATATCACAACTGATCCCAAAGAGATACAAGATATAATTTATGAGTACTACAAAAATCTTTATTCACACAAATTGGAAAATGTGGAGGAAATGGACAAATTTCTAGAAACACATAGCCTCCCTAGGCTCAATCAGGAAGAAATAGATTCCCTGAACAGACCAATCTCAACTGCTGAAATAGAAACAGCAATTAAAAATCTCCCTAAAAGGAAAAGTCCTGGTCCAGATGGCTTCACACCTGAATTTTACCACACTTACAAAGAAGAACTAGTACCTATCTTGCAGAAACTATTCCACAACCTTGAGAAGACCGGAAACCTTCCCGACACCTTTCATGAAGCGAATATTACTCTGATACCAAAACCAGGAAAGGATGCAAAAAAAAAAAAAAAAGAAAGCTACAGACCAATATCCCTAATGAATATAGATGCAAAAATTTTCAACAAAATCTTAGCTAACCGAATCCAGATGCTTATTAAAAAAATAATCCATCACGACCAAGTGGACTTCATCCCAGGGATGCAGGGATGGTTCAACATACGTAAATCTATAAATGCAATTCATCACATAAACAGAAGCAAAAACAAAGACCACATGATTCTTTCAATAGATGCAGAAAAAGCTTTTGACAAAATTCAACACCCTTTCATGATGTGAACACTTAAGAAAATAGGCATAGAAGGGACATACCTAAAAATGATACAAGCCATATATGACAGACCCATAGCCAACATCATACTGAATGGGGAAAAACTGAAAGCATTCCCACTTAGAACTGGAACCAGGCAAGGCTGCCCACTATCTCTACTTCTATTCAACATAGTGCTGGAAGTCCTGGCTACAGCAATCAGACAGGAAAGTGGAATTAAAGGTATCCAAATAGGGGCAGAAGAGATCAAACTTTCACTGTTTGCTGATGATATGATACTATATTTAGAAAACCCCAAAGATTGAACCAAGAAACTCCTGGAACTGATCAATGAATTTAGTAAAGTCTCAGGATACAAAATCAATACACAGAAATCAGAGGCATTCGTATACTCCAACAAGAATCAAATTGAGAACCAAATTAAAGACTCAATACCCTTCACAATAGCAACACAGAAATTAAAGTACCTAGGAGTATACTTAACCAAGGAGGTAAAAGACCTCTACAGGGAGAACTATGAAACACTGAGGAAGGAAATAGCAGAGGATGTAAACAGATGGAAATCCATACCATGCTCGTGGATCGGCAGACTCAATATCATCAAAATGTCTATACTACCCAAAGTGATCTACAGATTCAATGCAATACCTATTAAAATCCCATCAGCATTCTTCACAGATATAGAAAAAATAATTTTACGCTTTGTATGGAACCAAAGAAGACCCCAAATATCAAGAGCAATTCTAGGCAACAAAAACAAAATGGGAGGCATTAATATGCCAGATATCAAACCATACTACAAAGCTGTAGTAATTAAATCAATATGGTGTTGGCACAAAAATAGGAATATTGACCAGTGGAACAGCTCTGAGAATCCTGATATAAAACCATCCTCATATAGCTATCTAATCTTTGACAAAGCAGACAAAAACATATGCTGGGGAAAAGAATCCCTTTTCAACAAATGGTGCTGGGAAAACTGGATAGCCACCTGTAGAAGGCTAAAGCAGGACCCACACCTTTCACCTCTCACAAAAATCAACTCACACTGGATAACAGACTTAAACCTAAGGTATGAAACTATTAGAATTCTAGAGGAAAAAGTTGGAAACACTCTCCTAGACATCGGCCTAGGCAAAGGGTTTATGAAGAAGTCCCCAAAGGCAATCAAAGCAGCAACAAAAATAAATAAATGGGACATGATGAAACTACAAAGCTTCTGCACAGCCAAAGAAATAGTCATGAAAGTAAACAGACAACCTACAGAATGGGAGAAAATTTTTGCATCCTACGTATCCGATAAAGGGCTGATAACTAGAATATATTTAGAACTCACAAAAATCAGCAAGAAAAAATCAAATAACCGTATTAAAAAGTGGGCAAAGGACTTGAACAGAAACTTTTCTAAAGAAGACAGAAGAATGGCCAACAAACATATGAAAAAATGCTCATCATCTCTAATCATCAGGGAAATGCAAATCAAAACTACAATGAGATATCACTTAACTCCAGTGAGAATGGCCTTTATCAAAAAGTCTCCAAATAACAAATGCTGGCGTGGATGCGGAGAGAGAGCAACACTCCTACACTGCTGGTGGGACTGCAAACTAGTTCAACCTCTGTGGAAAGCAATATGGAGATACCTTAAAGCGATACAAGTGAATCTACCATTTGATCCAGCAATCCCATTGCTGGGCATCTACCCAAATGATCCAGTGACACTCTACAAAAAAGACACCTGCACTCGAATGTTTATAGCAGCACAATTCATAATTGCAAGGCTGTGGAAACAGCCCAAGTGCCCATCAATCCAAGAATGGATTAATAAAATGTGGTATATGTATACTATGGAGTACTATTCAGCTCTAAGAAACAACGGTGATATAGCACATCTTATATTTTCCTGGTTAGAGCTGGAACCCATACTACTAAGTGAAGTATCCCAAGAATGGAAAAACAAGCACCAGATATATTTTCCAGCAAACTGGTATTAACTGAGTAGCACCTAAGTGGCCACATAGGTGCTACAGTAATAGGGTATTGGGCAGGTGGGAGGGGGGAGGGAGGCGGGTATATATATACATAAGGAGTGAGATGTGCACCATCTGGGGGATGGTCATGCTGGAAACTCAGACTTGTGGGGGGGAGGGCATTTATTGAAACCTTAAAATCTGTTCCCTCATAATGTGCCGAAAAAAAAATGGTTAAGATATTCATAAAGCATTTTGCATTTATGCCATCATCATGTGACCAATGAAATAAGCCCCTTCCATTTAGCAATAAATCAAACATTGGAAACATTCAAAAATGAATATTACACCAATCATTCTGAATAAAACTTTGTATTGGCCTGCGTTTCACTTTTCAGAAAGAGTACAGATTTTTGGAAAGAATAATAAAGATGATAAAATATAATTTATAATGCACCCATATATTACAACAGAGACCATTTCTCCTTGGTTTGTTCAACTGCTTCCCTCCATGATCTTGAAGCTCCAGCCAGAGGACATTTCCCCCACCTCTCCAAGCCCAACCTTCAAAGTGCAGCCTTTGTGCATTTTCAAATGTGATTCCTCCTGTCCTGTCTTTCTTATCTCTGTACCCCAAGTCATACCTGTTCTGTAGGTCCTAGCTCATGTGCTACCTCCTTCAAGTCTTCCTACATCATTGCCCTAAAATCTTTCAGGTACAAGGCAAAAAAATTAATGAGTAATGAATGAAAAATTAATGAATGAATGAACAGATAGACAAATGGTATTTTCCCCTAAAAGCTCTGTCCCTTCATTCCTTCCATAGCATTTTGTGGTGGTTGTTATATTCTATTGGCTAAGTAGCTATTTCAATTCAACTCAGAAAGCGTTAGTGGAGTTCTTATTGTTATAAAGTTCAGTGCTGAGTAGAGAGGGGAACACAACAGTGGGTGAGACCCACTCCTGTCCCTGATTGTTAGGTGTTCACAACCCCTTTTTGTAAAATGAACTCTAATGCACTTGAGCACCCCTGTCAGACTCTCAGATCCTTGAAAGAGGAAGTACATCTGCAGAGTGGGGACGTATCTTCATGCCGTTTTTAAAAGAAGTCTGACTCACATCGACATCCTTCATCAAGAGCAAAGCCCAGTGTAGAATGGCCCTATTTCTGGCCAAGTCAAGATCCACTAGGCTCCAGAAGGTTGGTCTCATCACTCAGGATTTCAAATAGCTTATTGTGGCTTCAGTTGGTCCAAAATGATAAGGTTAGAAAACCAAACAATATTGTTCTGAGTGTTTATAAAAATAAGCAGAAATTAGAGAAGCCTTAATGGTCTTACGAGTTATCATTTATTATTATAACTTTGCTCATTTCAACAGTGATCCTGGAACATTAAAAAAATTATAGAAAAAATAAGATGGCAACATAATACTACTATTTAAAATAAAATCATAGTTTAATACCAGAAAACTCCAGAGTATTCCATTTAGCTTCATGTAGGAGTCTTTGAAATTAAGCTAAGTGACTCCAGGCTTTTTACTTATAGAAACAACTTGGCTGTCGGTCGGAGAAGTGAGATATCAAACTATTCAAATAAACTCAAGTCACAAAGAATTGTAAATAATGAAGAACCATGTGGATGAAAAATAAGTCCCTTAAAAACCCTGTGTAATTGATAGGAAAAGCATTTCATATTAGATGAAACCCAACAAAAATATTTAAAGACAGGATGTAAAAATCATATATATATGTGTGTGTGTATATACATAATATATATATGCACACACACATACATACACACACAATCACAAAACTTGCACCACCATTCTGTACCCTGAGTGACAAGAAGAAAAAAGCAAATGGGAAAGAAAGTTGCATTGCTATAATAAAATAAATAAATAAATAAATAAAGTCCCTCCCACTGCCCCCCAAGAGGACCCTTAGAAATGAAGCATGGGGTACAGCCTGGCCAATAGTGTTCCTTAGTTTGAATTAGCAAGAGGCGCCCCCTCTAGGGGAATACAGCACTCGGCATCTGAAGAACATTTATACTAAGGAAAGGCGTCTCTGCCTCCCAGGAAATGCAGCCCTACCCAGGTGCTGGACTTCAACCCCCTGGGTTCCCTTTTCATAGAGCTTAGATTTCATAACAGACCCCACCTGCCCAGCAGAATTCTGCATAAAATGTCTGGGGGAAAGGCATTGCATTGCAGTTCCCATTCTAATTTTTGAACTAAACTTCACCTCTCTGAGCTCAGTTTCTTCCCCTGCACAGTGAAAAGGCGATGCCCACTTGGACCTACTTCCACGGTGAGGGTGTATGAGCTTTCTCACGGGGAAAGGCAGGGTCGACTGCCCACCATCACGCAGCTATAAAACTCTCCTTATTAAATAAGACGTGTCGCATTTACCTTTCAGGGGAAAACTTTTTTCCCCTTTTACATCCTGGTGTATTCTTATTTTGACATTTTAAAGTGCATTCATTTTCCTATTTATCTTTATTTAAATTTTTTCAAATAAATCAAAGCACTATAATGGTTACCATTCACTGACCACGTTCCCGTGAACCAGGCATTATGCCCAGCACTTCCTATATCTTTATGTTCTCATGCCATCCTCATAAGATGGGAGTGTCATTTCCTCCATTGTACAGATGCATAAACTGAGACCCAAAAGTTAAGTAACAAAAAAATAGCATAACCAGGGCTTAAGTCCACATCTCTGTGACCCAGAGCTTCTCCTCCCATCAAATACATTGTTGAATATTTGAAACAGATAAACAAAAAAAGAAATAACAATCTCCCTTACCCTACCACCTCCCTGTTAGCTGATGCTGTTCATCCTCTTGATACTGTTCTAATATTATAGGATGATCTCTTATAGTTACAAAATGGATAGAATAGATAGAGAATTTTTTAAACAGTAGAGGTATAGCTATTAATAGCCAGCCTCCACCACCAGTTTAGAAAGAGGGGAGAAAGAACAATACCGTCTGCATTGTAATCGCTTTCTTTTAGCTTCTGTGAGTGTCGTTATTATAATTCCTAATATCATTCCTGCAATCATTTATTCTTGTTAATAATTACTGCAATAACAATTCTGAACCTCTACAGCTCTGGCAAAGACAGTCAAGAAAAATATACATTGTACTTAATTAAGTTTCTATTGAGAGTAAGTGGAAGGTGCTTAATCATGGTCATGAGCCTCTAACTACTCTCTCTTATCAGAGACTCCACTCAGGAGGCCCTGTAGCTCCTTACATGTGACAGGCTACAAATCATGCCCTGGACTGCACCACTGGTTCCTCTGAGAAGTATTACCAGAAACTTGTGGACATCACGCCTCCAAATGTTGAACTCTGTTTATGGAACCTATCATGTAGGGATTGTCCTGATTTAAGAAAACCCTCCCAGTATCAGAACATGGGCATCCTTCTTGGGTCCAAAATATCTGACTCCCATAGGTGTAAGCAATGCGAAAGTTGCTCATTCAAAGTCAAATTGCTTCTCCAAGTTTTTGGTTTGGTGACAACCAAAAGAATTTCTGAGAGATTACTATGTGTAAGGTAGTGGCTTGGGAACTTAAGAATCGTCTCTTTTAATGTTCAGAACAATCCTAGGAAGTAGCTAATAACACCCCCATTTTATAAGTGGGAAACCAATCGTAGAGAGATTAAGTATTTGCCTGGGGTTCTATTTTTTCTACGCATACAAGAATCCTAGTTGGATTGACTCAGGCACGGTTTTAAGCACTAAGTGATACTAACTCTCAGGCAAGGCACCAGCCCCAAAGAAAGTATGATAGCTGAGTCCCTCCTATGACACACCCCTCTCCCCTGTGAGCCCTCCAGCCCCAGTGAGTCAAAAAAGAGCACCCCCTCAAACAGAAGTGGTATTCATCCATTGTCCAGTCCACATGTTGGTATTTTACTATTCAAAATCTGAGCCACAGCCCACTCCTCTGGGCCATGCTCTGGAAGAATTTTAGAAAGCAAGAGAGGATTCACACAGCATTTGCAATTGACCCAGCATGGTTTGTTGAACAATTAAAGACCCTGGAAATGACAGGTTATTTGCTCCCCCTCTTTTATGGTTGTGGGCTCCTTAGCAACAGCACAAAGTGGGTACCCCTCCGTCAGAGAAAATCGGTCCCTGGCAGCAGTTTTCACACACCAGGGTAAGCCTCTGTTACAGCCACACTTGAGCTGATCTCTGAGGGGACACTTGGGGTTTCCAGCATGATCGCCTCGTGCCACGGCCCTCCCAGCAGCCAGCGAGGCTGGGATCCTTGTGGGGGACTCGAGTGCTCGCACCTTCAGCTGTGCAACGATGTCATTCTCACTGTGTCTTCCACCAGTGTGGAGCAGTGAAGGAAGTGCCACATTTTTCATCCTCACTTTCAAGAAAAAAAAGTCTCTATTACAAGGCCGTCTCTGCTTCCAGTGTTTTCTCAAAGAAAGGGAAAGAGGCTATGCTGAAAGACATGGCTGCCTATGGACCGCTGAGTAAATTTTGGCCGGTTTGGTGTAGTCATCAAACTTCAAAATATGTAATTTTTTCTGGTTCAAGAGGGAAGGGAACAGTTCCCACTGCGCTAGCGAAGTGCCGGGCTCGGCAGACTAAGACGAACCTGTTGCTGCCGCTTTGCTCTAAAGTGCTTCCATAAGCCCAAATTTCTGGGTGGTTACAAGTAATTTGCTTCAACTTAATTTCTTTCATTCAAGATTTTGGAAAAAATGTCTGTCATAGGCAATGGAAAATAATTAAGACATTAGCCCAGTGTTGGGTGTTCAGATGGCAAGCCTCATTAGCCTACATGTCAATGTGGAATTGCCAAAGTATTTGTAAGTATTGCCAAACTTACCGGAGTGACAGAAATTCTACAAATGAGATGACCAAACGTGCCCTGCCATATTCCACTCTGTGAGCTCCTTGCCTTTCTGCTCTGGCCTTCGTCCTCCCCAGTATGCTGCTGCTATCTCTTGAATGAATTAACTTTGCCGACTTTGAGGATCCTCCTTAGTAATCTATTCAATATGTGCATTCCCTTTGGAAGAAATACAGTAGTCTTGTGTGTATTTCCTATCTGCTCCTAATTTCCTATGCTGTGAATTATGTCATCTAGTTTTTGTGCTGCAGCCAGTGGGAAAAGGCTGTCTAGATCAATTTGATCAGACCACCTCATACGCCTGGGAATTAGATCACCGCAAAGCTGACTTGCACCCAGGAAGACCAGCCCCCAGTTTCCCTCTACTGCCCCTTGTTGTTTCAACACTTAGCCTTGTGAGGGCTTTGGGATATATCATTTGAGCCACAATGCTTCTGTCACAATCTAGTCCCATGTGGGTCAGGTTTGTGCACATCTTGTGAAAGCCACAGAAATATGCTGAGATACTAAATCCGGGAAATGATGTATTTTGGCTATATGGAGGGTGGATTTTGATACTGGGGGTGGGATGTTTCGATTCTCTCTCTCCTGGATTTCATCAGCACAGCTTCAGAGGAAGTGGTACACTCATATGACTTACAGACTGAAGTCATCAGATTAGAATGTAAAGGGTAACACAATGCCCATGTCTACACAGCAGGGAAGAATGAAAAGACCATCACGTCAAATTACCTCGATCATTATTTCCATTATTTAGCTGATGCCCAGGGACAAAACACAGAATTTAAACATTTTGTGAAGTATTTTAATCCAGCCTTGTCCTCTTGGCAGAATCCCTTTGAAGGCACAGAAGATTGATCTCCGAGGCCACCTCCGAACTTAAGATCCTGAGAGATCCTCATACCCATAATCTGGCCACATCATCCAAAAGCAGCCCTGAATGCAGAGGGAAATAGCATGAGATGCTCAGACATACTTTGCAGATGAAGGGTATTCCCTTCTCGTCATCTCCCCTACTTTATGTTAATCACGTGATTAATGGATACAGGTCCGCTAAAAATTGGACTTGTCTTTAGAAGTTGTTGAAGGAAAAGGGGAGAAACTTGTGTGGTTGTCCAGGAGGACTCTGTGGAAGCTGGCACCTGCCACTCCCGCCGGGGGAGGGGACCCACGAATGTGGCCTTTTTAGCACACAAAGTAGTTAGCTTCCCTTATACTTTTGGTCTCTGGTGGCCCAGGGCTAAGAACCTGCCAATTTCTTTGCCTGGAAACTGATTGCAGAAGCTCATGCCAGTGTCCTGGCCTCTAAAGCCAAATCTAACTAGTGAGGAGCAGCTATAGCCCCCATTCGTTCAAGGCCAGACCCTGCTTTCCTCTGGACCAGACAGACTTTAGCTGTACCTGCAAGGAGGAGAAAGGAATTTGTTGCTGGACTATGTTCCTGCCTTATAACGAATGAGGCCAAGGGCTAGGTTATTTTGATTATCCCAAACACTTGACTCTACGAAGCCCCCTGCTCTGGCTTTCAGTCTCTTTGCTACCATCAGGAATAAAGACGCTCATTGATTAAAAGAGAATGATTCCAGAACCGTCACAGATAACTAGCTATGTGAATATTCCAGATACCCATAAGATGGGAGGCATTTTCAATTGGAAACATCATCATCACAGTTCTGTTTGTTCAATTTATGGAAATAAGCAGCTGGTTTCTCAGCTCCCTGAACCAAAGTCAATATCCACATGAAAACATTTTTACAGATCACAGAAGTCTTAATTGCCTAGAAACCGCTAAGTTGGCATAGCATTCTTTTTAGAGCAGGACAGGATATTGTGTTATTTTATTATAATGGTATTATATGAATATATCATGGTTTCAAATGATACTGTTATATATAAAATATAATAAAAAGGTTCCCTTAAAACACCACCATACTCCATATATACAGACATGGATTCTCTCTTTCCATGAAGCAATTGCTTTTAGCAGTTTTGGACATATCGTTCCAGAATGTTTGCAATTAAACTAAATATTTATGTTTTTTGTTTTTCTGTTTTGTATAGCTTTAGTTTACATATATCAGGTTAGCTTTTTTTAAAAAAATTAATGTGTCTTGGAGCCTTTGCCATGTGAGCAAATATAAATGTATCCCCTTCATTTTAATCAGGAATCTACATCTCAGTCCCTTTACCAATATCATGGGAAATGTTTCCAATATCTCACCATTTAGTATGATGCTGCCCATAGGCTTTTGTAAATATTTTTTATCCAATTAAGGAAGTTTCCTTCTATTCTTAGTTTTCAGAGAGTTTTAAGCATTGAATAGATGTTGAACTTTGTCAAATGTTTTTCCATGCATTTGGAGATGATTACATTATTAATAGTTCTTTGCTTCCTGTTTATGTGCTAAATTACAATGATATATGTTAAAATATTCTTGTATACATGGAATAAACCCCACTCAGGCATGCTATATTATCCTTTTCATATACTACTGGATTCTATTTGCAGATATTTTGTAACATTTTTACATTTGTGTTCAGGAAAGAATTTGTTTTGCAATTTTTCTGTCTTACAGCTCCTTAGGTTTTAGAATCTGTTTATGATGGCTTCATAAAAAGAGTTAGGCAGGAATTCCTTTTGATCTACTTTCTAGAAGCATTTGTACAAGTTTAGTTTAACTTTTCCTGAAATTTTGGAAAAATTCACCAATATAGTCATCTCGCTTGGAGTTTTATTTGTGGGGAGATTTTTAATAATGAATTCCATTTCTTCAATAGATATCAAACCATTCATATTTCTGTTTCTTCTTTTGTCAGCTTGAATTATTTGTGTATTTCATGGCATGTGTCCATTTCATTCACACTTCCAAATGTATTTGGCCTAAGGCTAATTTGTTTCATTCTATTTTCTTTTTAGTATCTACAGGATTTGTAGTGAAAGTTTCCTTTTTCTCATTAGTTTCCCTTTTCTTTCTTTTTTTCTTTTTATTATTCTGGGTAGAGGCTATCAATTTTATTGATCTTCTCAAGGAAATATTTTAGGGTTTGTTTATTGTACTTGTGTTTTTATTTTCATTGATTTATTATATACTTTGTTGGGTTTTTTTTTTTAGAGACAGGGTCTTGCTCTGTCACCCAGGTTGGAATACAATGGTGTAGTCATAGCTCACTGCGGCCTTAAAATGCTGGGCTCAAGTGCTCCTCCTGCCTCAGACTCCCCAGTAGCTAGGACTATAGGCACGAGCCACCACAGCTGACTAGTTTTTATTTTTATTTTTTTGTAGAGACAGGATCTTGCTACATTGCCCAGGCTGTCTCAAACTCCTGGCCTCAAGCAATCCTACCTCCTTGGCCTCCTGAACTACTGGGATTACAGGTGTGAGCCCTCGTGCCTGGACCATATAGTTTTAAAAATAAAGTTTACTAGATGTTTTAAACACAGAGAAATAAAAAATAAAAAATTCAATGAAAGAATATGCAAAATCTCTGTACCAAGATGATTCTTGTCTATTTTTAAGACTAAGTGATTCTGTATATATTTTTAGGCAGTACAGAAAGATACAACTCAAAAGTGAAAGTAGCTTTTTTACATCTACCCAAGTATGAGAAAGAGAGAGAAAATTGTCAGCAACAATACAGCAAGGTGTATCTTGGGAGGTATGTGAGTGATTTGGCATTGGCTTCACACTTAAAAAGACCCTCAAATTCAAATTTGACTTTATTGTCAAATGGTGTGATATATATATATACATATACAAATACATACACATATACACATACATGATTGTATTAAGAATTGTATTAAGATGGTATTAAGAATACATCTGAGTGTGTAGAATAATCCAATATAAATGCAAGCGTTTAAATAACACAATTTTGTTACCCTTTTGATGCCCTTCTTCCTTTTCTGGTATATTGAGCGTCTCTCCTGATCTCTTGGCTTCCAGGGGAAGACGCGCATCCTGCCCACTGCGCGGGGCGGGGCGGGCCGGGGCGAGGGTGCCCGCTGAGCAGAGCTGGTGGAGGTGCAGTCACGGTGTGCTCCACAAGGAAGGGACACCGTGGGCAAAGCCTAGTGCTGAGGACAGGAATCACGGCACACAGGGCCTGAGAGAGGGCCACTACTGAGGCAGTGAAGGGCCACGGTGGCACAGGTGATGTTTGGGAAGCAGGCAGGGCCTGTTGGTGTAGGTCATTATGCTGGGCAAGGACTTCGGGCCTCATTCTCAGGGAAATGGGATGCTACACAATGTTGCCTGGGGCTTACACCAACTGCGATAATTGTATCCTCTCCGGAAGTGCTCCTGATTGTAACGCAGATGGGGTACAGCTGCCCCACCCCTCTCCACATCTTGAACTTATTCTGGGAAATGCTCTTATACTTTCTTCCCACCTTTTCTGACTTCTTATTATACAATTTTTCAGACAAACATAAAAGTAGAACATGATATAATAAACATTCACAAACCCACTTCCTATGTATTTAAAAATTGTCTCTAAGCTCTTTATAAGAAAAAATTTAAAAATTAAAAAAATAAAAATTGTCAACATTTTGCCATTTTTGAGTCATCAAATTTTTTTCTGAAGTCCATTGCAGCAAATGACAGACATCTAGGCATTTTATTCTAAAATGGTTAAGTATGAATCCCAAAGGGTTTTTCTGCATAACCAAGGGTCAGCACCATTTCTAACAAGAAAGACTAACAATTGCTCAATATCATCTATGCCCAGTCTATGTGCCCACGCCCCATCGTCTACAAAGGTCTTTACAACTGCTTTGTTCAGTTCAAGACTCAATCACAGGCCGGGTGCGGTGGGTCACGCCCGCCCGTAATCCTAGCACTCTGGGAGGCAGAGGCAGGAGGATCGCTCAAGGTCAGGAGCTCAAGACCAGCCAGAGCAAGAATGAGATGCCATCTCTACTAAAAAATAGAAACAAATTAGCTGGACAACTAAAAATACATAGAAAAACTGAGGTGGGCGTGGTGGCACATGCCTGTAGTCCCAGCTACTCGGGAGGCTGAGGCAGGAGGATCGCTTGAGCCCAAGAGTGTAGCTAGGCTGACGCCATGGCACTCTAGCCTGGGCAACAGAGTGAGACTCTGTCTCAAAAGAAAAAGACTCAATGACAGCCATGTATTTTATTAAATTATCATTTCTCCAGAGTTTCTTTCAGGAGCAGCAGGCCCTACCACCACTCTTACCTTATTTCTCTGAGACATTTAAACTTGTCAAAAAGAACAGGTTGACTGTCCCACCTTCTGTGTTTGTTTAATTAGCTCCTCATGGTATCGATAGACTCGTTCCCCTCTCCCCTCTCCTGGAGGTTACAATTCAATTGGAATCCCACAGCATGTTTGGTGTGAGTGTCTTGTAAGTGGCACTAGGTCTTTCCCGCCATACCCTGTTGGGGTCGTCATGCCGTCGTCCCCACCATGACACATGGCAAGACCAGTCTCTACTTAAGACAATGGCAGGTTTAAGACAATGATAGGTTTTCCTCGTACAAACAGCAAGCATTTGGGGGATAATTCGTTGGTACCATGTGTATACCTACTTCCCCTCTAATGGTTTGCCTGAAGACTTTTGTATCCATTTTTATTTTTATTTGAGTCGGGTTAGTCCATAGGGGTTGCAAAATGGTCATATACTTTTTGATTTAGAGATTGGTAAACTATGAAAGTAATCAAATTCTTTTGTTTGGAGGACAAATGAATATGCAAAACCTCCAGTGTCCCCACTTTCCTTTCTCTCAGTCCTGCCTCTCGGGGTGTTGTCTCAAAGGGGCATGTTCAAGGATGGCAGGCCTCATGCCCTTCCCTCAGCCCACGCATACACGCGTGCGCGCACACACGCACCCGTCCAGTAACTGAGGCTGCCTTTCCATTATTGACAGACTTGCAGCCAGACAGCCAACTTGCAGGAGCAGAGGTGAGCCGGTGGCAGGAAGCGCGGGCTCCTCTCACACGCACGGCCCTGCCACCAGGGCAGTCGATTGCCTATCTCCTGTTTGTTTTGTGGGGAGCACCCAGCCGAGGAGGAACAGTGGGTAGGAGACTCATGGTTATGCCCTAAGGTTATGGGCAAGGAAGGAAGTTTTAGTTTGAGATTCCAGAATTTTCTTATGGCAACTGAAAATATTTCCAGCAAAAGGCAAGAATAAAAGCTGCACTGACAGATGGTTCTTCTTCTTAATGGTCTCATCACCCAGTCAATGTCTCTGCCTCATCCTCCCTGAGGAAGGCTCTTGGCAGAGCTGCCCAGTGCTTTTCTTGTGAACGGAGACTCTGTTAATTAAGTACCACCGAACTTCCGGGAGATGTTTTCTAGGCAACTACTGATTTCCCTTCAACTCGGTGGAAACGTCCCACATTCTTGGGAGAACTCCCTGAGATGGAAACCTTTCCCTCGATCTTTTTTTTATTTTTCTTTTACTATTTTTTAACCTTCCTTGTACACTTGAAAATTATACAATCTTCTAGGATAATAAAGCTAAAAGGAAAATAATTGGGTTCTTCAGTGGACTCAAGTATTTGTTAATTTCCAAAAGTGGAGACATTTTATCATTTTGGTCACTTGTATCCCCTATGTAAATTTAGATTGGCTATCTACTGGCTGTTATTTTCTTCAATCCCCCAACCACTGAACAGTTACAAATATAGGGGATGCAGCTCCGGACTTTCATGTGGCTCTTTTCTCTGGAAAACCACTGGCTTGGCAGCCATTGGCGCAGCATGTCGACCTAATAGTCTGTCTGCAAAGGTAACATTGTGGTTTAGCAAAGGGAAGGAAAAAAAAATACAGGGGAAGTGGAATGCAAGACTATGGTGTAAAAGACTTGTTTTGAAAATCATTAAATATACATCAAGGTTCACGAGGTCTTTGATTTTAGGACCATGAATGGGGGTCAGATGACTCACAAACCCCCTGACATCATAAGGATCATTTTGTGGGTCTTTGCACTTGTGCATTTTCCTAGGAAGAAGGGTCATGACTTTCACCAGATCCTTAAAGGGATTTGTGACCAACACACTAACGTGATTTTCAGTGCTCAGGAAGGCACAGCACGATACACTAAGTGTAAAAGAACTGAAAAACAAAATAAACCCTACCGTACGACCTCCTCAGATGGCAGCCTGCTGTCCCAGTGTAATGAGTAACACCGCTTTTACTCTCAAAAGGGTTCTCATTTGATGGTCTCTCTGCTTATAACCCTGGTTCCTACCCTATTGGCATAAGGTTTCCACTCTGCAAATTTCGAACACCATTCTTTTCCTAGTCCATCTACTTACTGGGACTTTCTACTAAACACAGATCATGTCTTTTTGGCTAAAGCTGTCCTAGAAATGGTGATAATGCTCCAGATTATCAGATCATAAAATCCTGCAGGGCAAGTCAGGCTCCAGGCCTGGGGTACAGCAGGGCCCTGGGGAGACTGCTCTGTAGTACCGGCCTGCGCTGAGGCTCTCCTGGGTGGGGTCCAAGTCAGCCTCCCCTGCACCAGTCACGGAGCAGAAGACTGGCCTCCAATTCACAGCAGGGAACACAGAACTTTGCCACCATAGCCGGCTATAGCCTCTGGGGTGGAAAGGAGGATGTAGGAGATTTTATGGAAAGTTCTTAGGTGTGTGGCACATTTTCTCAACCTTGTCAATATACAAGGTATCTGAAAAAAATGAGAACATCCCAGGTCAATCTCAATCTCCAGAAAGCTCTAGACCTAAGACATTTATTCACTCCATCACTCCGCAAATACTATTAAATGCTTATGATGTGCTGGGCATGGGAATACATCATGAGCAAAGCAGATGTGGGTTCCTGCACTTTTGGAACGCCCGGCTAATCTTGGACTTGTGTGGGGTGTAAAGAGGTGTCAGAGATACCTGCCACGCCAAGCCCCAGCACACTGCAGACAATCAATAAACAGCCATCGGTAATATTGCGCGTTTCTGACACTGGCCAGACTGGCTCTTTACTTTGAACAAATTGGTTAACATTGTTTCTTTTATTTTGTTTTTATGACCAGTAAATATAATTGATATTTAATTGCCGGTGTCCTACTTATAAAATGAGAATCATCAGAGAATTACCAAGAAATATTTTGCTGTTGCTATAATGATCTGTCCTATGAATATTTAGATTGATGAATTAGAAATTAAGAAATTTCTTTTAGTTGCTTTTTTGGGCTTGTATATGTATATATATTATCCCAAAAATCAACTACACACACTAAAACAATAGAAAAGAAGAAAAAATAGACACACATCTTTGTCTTAAAAGATATAAACAGTAGAGACTGTTTTTTTTCTTTTAAAAAAAAGTTATTATTACTTAAAGAACTTGACAATCACTATCATTAAATAAAATAATTCATAGATTTTCATTTGATTTTGGTAGTGGAAATTGGGGCTGGATTTCCTTTAGAACCAGACTGTCATTTTGAAAAATGGATGGAAAAGATTTTTGAAAGTGTTATTCTCTGCAATTTGTCTTTGTAAATAGTCACTTTAGTCACAAACCCGATCTGAAATGCATTGTCTGCACTTGGTGAAAGCACTTTGGGGTTCGTGGATTTCACAACTCTCTAATCCTGCAAACTGCAAGATCTTTCCCAGCCCAGTGTGATAAATCAAATTAATGTCTCCAATTACAGCCCAGGAAAACAAGAGACAATTGGTTCAGAATGAGCTGGCCACTTTGCAAATCATGACCTTTTTATTTATTGTATATATCATGCCTGCCTTTCAGGCATTTTTATTCGAGGTGTCTGTAATTAATGACATGGTTCATTAGTCGGAGAACGGCCCGCGCAACTGGGCAACACGGTAGTTCACAGCATTATGGGACTTAACTGATTCCACATGGCCCCACGTAGTTTTCTAATAGGGCTTTAGGGGGAATATTTTGATGTATACATAGCAAGTGACATATTTCCAGCCAAGAGTATACAGTGGCGGTGCAGTGTGCTGAAGGGTGTTATTTTTGGCTGATATGTAATTAATATCACAAGCTGCTCCTAGGCTTGTTCCTCCTTTGACTTCCATTCAACTCAAGTGATGGCATTTTCAGCTATTGATTAGAATGTTTTTTTGTGGTTAAGTTACTGAGAGTAAACTGAACCCCACACACATCTGTGTGAGAAGTTCAAGTTAATGGTTTTCGTTTGTATTGAAGGCAGCCCAGCCCGCAGAGGAAAGACCCAGCCAGGCCCTGCCAGGCCCCGCGCTGGGAGAGACACTTTCTCAGCGGATCTTGGCTCCGGATATCTCAGGAAAGACCTGATGGTCAACAAAAACTGGCCCTGTCACAGAGATCCCAGTTTAATTGGCCTAAAGTAGGTCCCAGGCGTCAGTACTTTTTAAAGAAACCTGCTGGGGTTGAGAGTCTTTGGTGGATCTTGTCCTCTGAGTGTCTTTTTAAACCATCTGTTGGATTAAACCTTGGTGGCTTCCCACCGTGTTCACACGGCATCTAAGCCTCTTATGCCTTTGGGGCGCTGGACGCCCCTGCCCTGACCTCTCTCCTGCTCTCCCTCCCTCCCCGCTGCCCTGGCTGTGCTGTTTACGTTGTGCCTTCAACTCACACAACTCTCCTCTCTGGAGTGCAGGAGGCGGTGCCAGACTCCTTCCTGCGCCTTGCCGGCCGGCTGTGTCTCTCCCCTGGCAAGGGCAGCGTCCTCCAGTTTAAGATACGTCCTGCGATTCTCCTTGTAGCTGTGTCCTTCCTGCTCAGCTTCTAGCACCACTTGTACTGGGCCATCTGTCTGTGTCACCTTCCTTCCGACAACGCAGACTCTGCAGGGCGGGGGAGGGTGTGCCTGTCTCTCTGCCACTCGGCCTGTCGGTGCTCCGGTGGCAGAGGGAAGACCCACGCCTGGGTGAACCGCTACGAAACTTCATAAGACAACAAGGACTCAGAGAGATTGAACCCATGCTACGGGAAAAAGTACAAACAGCGTAAATAGTGATAATGTGGTTTAAATGGTGACTCATTTATAAACATCCTGCTTTCTCTAGAATCAGATTTACTCTCAGAAAGCTGAATGGAAGGAAAATGCTAACCGCTCAGAAAATTAATTGATGTTAACAATTTAAATTTTTGAGATATTTGAATATGTACGTTTTTTAGCATCTCAGCATTCCCAATGAGAGAAATAGAGAAAAACAAAGGTTCTGTGAAAATGTGTTTTCATCATATTTATACCTCAGGAACTTTCCAAGTCATAACACATGTAATTAACTTAGGGCATCTATGTAAGTAGTCACTTGTTCTTCCCAGTGATTTTTCTGAATGTTTTAAATTTCAAACTTTACAGTCTTCCATTCTCCAAATGGGAATGTAAGGGTAAAACACCACAGAAGAAAGGAAGGTTAATTTAATAGACAAATAAAATATCGAACTCTGGGGCTTCGGCACTTCATTGGGAACACTTTTTTTTGAAGTGAACGTTTGTGCTTGTTACAGTAAGATAAGATAGCGTGCCCTTCAGTTGAATTCTGGATGAGCTGCCTAATTTTATAGAGACTTTGCATTCTTTTCTGGGATCTGCCAGGGAACGAGGTGCTGAGGCCAGCCTCGTTTGTCCTGCCACAGCGTGAATGGAGGGGACAGGCTCACCATCACATCCATTTCTGCATCATACACTTTTGTGCTACTCTTTGAGAAAATTTGCCTCCCATGAGAAAAGAAGACACTTCTGCTCTTCTGTTTCTAGGACACATTAAGAGTGAGCCAGGGATAGGATGAGAAGAGGGAAGCACTTGCCTTAGAACCAGTCCTTGTTTAGCCCCCGTTAGCGTGAGCTCGAGCCTCCCACCTGCTGAGGCCAACCAGGGACAGCCCTTTGGGGAAATGTCCTCCTCTGTCGCCTGGTGGCAAAATGCCTTCAAGAGTCAGGCCCTCCTTTCAATTCTGTCCCAGTCAGCCTAAAGGAAACGCTGGAATGATTCTGCCGACGCCCAGTCTGAGCACTTCCCACATCGTGCGATGGCCACCTGGGTGCCTTGCTTTACTCATGTTTTGCGGAACCAAATGTGGTGCACCTCCTAACATTTTCGAAAAATAAAATGAGGTCAGTTATCCCAGTGATTTCAAATTTGTTCCGTTATTCTTCTAGCTATTTAGATAATTTTCTTGGTCTCCACAGACAAGCGTGAAAAGGCACAAATGCAATTACTCTTCCAATTTATATTCGTAGAAACTGAGATCTCAGCTTAACGCCTCCCACTTCAGGAAGACCCGCCTCTCTAACGCGCTCTTTTCCTGCTCGTCTCCTTTTCAGACCCTTGGTTTTCCTTGGTGTCATAATCACTACGGGCACTTAATTTGATAGTTTCCTTATTTATTTTTCAATATCTTGTCTAGGCCTGTGCTGTCCAATATGGCTATTGAGCACTGGGAATGTGGCTGTTCCACACTGCGATGTGTTATAAGTGTAAAATGCACTGGGTTTTGAAGAGTTAGTAGCAAAAAATACAACATACTACATTAAAAATTCTTATTGATTACATATTGAAATGATATTTTGGACATTTTGGGTAAATAAAAGATACCATTAACATTAATCTCACCTGGGCCAGACAGGGCAGCTTGTTCCTATAATCCTAGCACTCTGGGAGGCTAACGCAGGAGGATTGTTTGAGGTCAGGAGTTTGAGACCAGCCTGAGCAAACGTGAGACCCTATCCCTGCTAACGATAGAAAAAACAAGTAGAACTACCATTTGATCCAGCAATCCCATTACTGGACATCTACCCAAAGGAAAAGAAGACATTCTGTAAAAAACACATCTGCACTAGAATGTTTATAGAAGCACAATCATTGCAAAGATGTGGAAACAACCCAAGTGCCCATCAATACATGAGTGGATTAATAAAATGTGGAACATGTATACCATGGAGTTCTACTCAGCCACAAAAACAATGGTGACTTGTATTATCTTGTACAGAACTGGAGTCCATTCTACTAAGTGAAGTATCACAAGAATGGAAAAACAAGCACCACATGTGCTCACCATCAAATAGGTATTGACTGATCAACACCTAAGTGTACATATAGTAGTAACATGCATCAGGTGTCAGGCTGATGGGAGGGGGAGGAGGGGATGGGTATATTCACACCTAATGGGTGCAGTGCACACCATCTGGGTGATGGACATGCTTGGAGCTCTGATTCAAGTGGGGCAAAGGCAATATGTGTAACCTAAATATTTGTACCCCCATAATATGCTGAAATTTAAAAAATTAAAATTAAAAAAATAAATAAAAATAAAAAATATTAGCCAGGTGTGGTGACATGTACCTGTAGTCCCAGCTTCTTGGGAGGCAGAGGCAAGAGGATCAGGAGTTTGAGGTTACTGTGAGCTAGGCTGACACAAGAGCACTCTAGCCTGGGAGACAGAGCAAGACTGTCTCAAAAAAAAAAAATTAGCCTCACCTGTTTCTTCTTTTTTAATTTAAAATTGCATCTATGGCTTGCATTTGTGGCCTGCAGTCCATTTCTATTGGACAGTGCTGGTTTTCAAAGGCAAGCTCTATGGAGGCAGGGACTGAGCCTGTCTCATTTACACCAGTTCTTACACATCAGTTCTTACAAGTGTGTTGTACACCGGTTCTGAGCACAGGGCCTGATACACACTTGAAGCCTTCGACTGCCAACACAAAAACACTATTGATTAAATAAACAAAGCAACAACCATGTCAAAAGCTTTGCAGAAATTCCCATATGAGTCTGAATCTAAAAGGTGCACGCTGTTAATTTAAAATAGTTCATTAAAAAGCTTTAAACTCTTCGTTTTTAGAGTTTAATTGAAAGTGCATTTATCAGATCACCAGTTGTTTGACGCGTCTCCCATGGCATCTCAGAGCATCCATTCATGGTGAAGTTCAAAGAACACAGCCAGAAAACAAATGGTTTCCAGGCTTTCTCTGAACTTCTCTATGCTTTTCTGAGAGTAGCCACAGGAGACCGAGGAAGTTAAGACTCTCACTGTAGCCTGACTTTAGTCTGGGATCCTGATGGGTTATGGCTGGGCCAGTATCATAGCAAGGAGACCTGGTCCTACTACGAATTTTTTATCTCTAGGGCATGAGATCTCCACAAGCCATTGACCCTTGAAGTGCTCTGCTTTCCTCCTCTATAAGGAACATATAAAAATATTTGAGCTGAGCCCTTTATTGGTTTGTTTTAAAACTCTAGTGAAATGATAACCAGTATAAGGATGTTTAGGAATATCCAACATTTGTCATAAAGCAGCAAAAAAAGAAAAAGGAGAGAAAATAAAAATACCTTATTTTTCCGATAGTAACTCAAAACCTTTATGCATACAAAGAGAGTATTCAGAAACCTTTTCAAAACAAAACTTCTTCCTTTAAGGGAGTCACACTCAATGTAATTTCTTTCTCCATGCTCCTAAGAAAATGTCTTTGAAATTAATAATGTCAGAAATACTTACCAGACAACAATGATGTTGTCTAGCTAGGAAAGGAGCTCACATGGAAGAACTATCTGTCTCCCATGGAAGAATCATTCATCCAGCCCTTACCCAATCAACCACCCTGCAGGGAAAGCCACCCAGGCAACTTGGAGTTGAAGTTCTCTACCTTCAGCCCATTATATATTATTTTAATATAAGTCAGCAATGTTTAATAAACAAAACTGTTAATTATCTTGATGTTGTTCTTTACAATTCACTTTAAACACATCAAATTCATGAGGAAATATTGGGTATAATTTTAAGTACCCAGAGTTTTCAAATGAAATTGCAAACATAAAGATCGGTGTGCTTTGCCTATGTACATGTGTTCCATCTGATAGTAGATGCTGTTTGCAAGATCTTCAACATGTGTAGCATTTTTTCTAGTCCCAAAGCCAAATAGAAAATTAGGAAAGGAGGATAGATAAATATATATACATGTTTTTCTATCATGTAGATATTTTTTGGCTGAAATTACTGTTTGTTAATGAAAATCTAAATTACCCAGATCTTCCACCAAAGAAAATACTTCATGTATATCTCTATAGCTTTGCCCTCCACCCCCAGGTATCTGTGCAATCCTAAGTCTATCTGAATATTCCAATATGACTAGGAATTATTTTTCCTAACTATCCACAGCTAGATTAGAAAGATAGTCTGTACCCTTTTCCTTTGTGGATTTCAGGTGTTTTGATTGGCTTGTTTGTTCTGGTAAGATTTCACCTATAGTCCTTGAGTAACTAGCAAAGTTATCTTTGTCAGCTAATGATGTTGGAGTAGCATTGATATACTGTGTTGAAATATCCCACCCTTCATCTGGGGCACCTAAAACATGTGATTGTGATTGCTTCAGTGGTTTAAGATCTGTCTGGACCCTTTTGCTCAGCAAATATCTTCAAGAAAATCTAAATCGTTCTAAAATAATTGAGATGATTCGAAGGGTCCATTCAAAATCAAATGAGCAGCATCTGGATGAGATGTGGGGATTCCTCAAGTCTCAATGGCAAAGAGATGGTGAGTGATGTTTTATAATGCAAACATTATCGCTCACTAAGTGGTACCTCAGTAATGTGCACTAGGAGATAGAATGGGGGTGAATGTTTGGGGGTGATATTATATAAAGCACAAATAAAACTGACTTCAGGTTGCTGGCACTTTATTTCTATTACTATAATAGCATTGTTCTTAATATAAAACTTTAGATAAATGCAAGAAACGGCTCAGTAAATATTTATTCCATGGATGAATATAAATGCATTATCCTTCCTCTGAGCTGGTACCCAGACCCCAGTATAACACTGACCTCACGCTAGATGGTCACTGTTTTCTAGTCATGCCTTGAACAAGTGGTGAATAGACTGACCTTCTCCAGCTGGGAAGAAATGAGCATCCCTAAATCCTTTGAGGCAGCTGGCTCAAGCACTAGTTCTCATGTAATGTCTACTTTCCAGATTCTAAATCTGCATCGCCACTGACTCCTGTCCTTAGAACAGCAAATAAGACTTTTTTCTCACATCCCCCAGCGTTTATGACATTCCCAGAGCTGGACCTCCATAGTGCTGTTTCAGGTTTCCTCTTGTCTCATTTCATGATAATTCCAGGGCTGCCTCTCCAGGCGTTGTTAATGTCAATTAACTTCCATGGTCCCCTGTGTCTTTTTGCACCCAGTGGCCCCAGCTGAATTCCTCATTAATTCTTGGCCTGCACTTTTCAGAGAACAGTGTTGCCTTCATTGTCTCTTTGGGTGTAGCTTTATAAACTTGTGAGAAAGCTAGTTTTCTCTTAACCTTTATTTTGGAGGCTTTCTCTTTGGGTGATGGTAATCCTATGATGAATATCTTCCTTTTGCTGAAAAGAGCTCGCTTCTGGGCATGTAACATTTGTCTCTGTTTCAGTGTTTCACACCCCTTTGCAATAGTCTTTTCCAACTGAATTGACAATGCTCTTATAGTCAATGAAAACAATAAAGATTAATCATTGGTTTCTTCATGGTCTTTGGAAGATCATTAATCAACTGAGCTTCTGCATTGTGTAGTATTATTGGACCCAGCCTACCTATTTCCATGGGACAGATCAATCATTATTGCTTGATGAGGGTGCACTCTCTCTTCCCCAACAGCAAGATGCATTTAGCCATCTGCTTGGGGCCAGACTCTAATCTGAACAATGTCTTTCACATGAACCTTTACTTGCTATGTGATACGGAAAGTGCATGCATTAGGAATAAATTAATGAGACACATTCAATAGTGCCTGGCACATACCGATCTAATCGGGATCTGAATTAGAGCGTGTGTAGCATTGCTTAAGGTTGAAGTCTGTTTCACTTTTAGGCTAACTCTATTGGAGTAAATAGAGTAATAGAATTAAAAGGACTCATACTAAGGAAAGTCTTGTGACTTGCTCTTTCTAGACGTATGCATGTTACATTGCTATTTTTATTTGTGCTTCACAACAGTCCTATGAGGTCTGATAATATCACTGTGCCCATTTTGCAGATGAAGAAGTTTAAGTGATGAAGATGTGAAGAGATTTGTTGAAGATCACAGAATTAGCAGTGCTGTATCTGGGTGTTATTGAAACAACAGCAATCCACAAGGCACTTACAACTGAACTTGGACCTTCCATGGATCAACCTGTTTGATTAAGGCAGTCATATCATTTTCACACTCTCCCATCCTCCATGCCCTCTTTCCTTTCTGAAACTCATAGAAATGGCTCTTTATTCCTCCTGTGGGTCTTAGTGGATATCATCCTTCTCAGCTAAAGATACTAAGCCAGGTAACTCCAAGCCATCTGCTCTTGAAATTTTATGGATTGCATTGGCCAGAGAATGTACAGGTAACATTTCTCAGGACTCAGAGAATGTAGAAATATTTATTGTTTCACAGAATGTAATCAATTTCCAGGTCCATTTAGAACATCTTAGTCTTAACCATTCATATACAATTTAGATTTGAAATAACCAGTCCATGGGTGAAAAAAAGTCAAGAAGTTGCTTATGTGGGTTTCTTTAGCCCTTTTCTAATAATAAAAGGTTTCGTTTTGATCAGTTTAATATTATAATTATTTTCTTCCTTTTTTCAAAGTAAAATTGGTAATAAAAAGCTAAAGTGTCATCCAGACAATATACTCTTTGGACAGTCTTCAAAATGACCAAATAAGTTAAAGAAATAGTTAATGTATTAAACAGAGTATAGGAAGTGGACATACATTAACTAAGCTTCTGTGTTCTTGTTTCCAATTTAAATGATATTACTAAGGCTGTAAGTAAGCATCCAGCAAAGAAAACAGCCTGGCAGGGTCTATCCTCCTTCACCAGCTCTCAAAGACCCTACGTCTCAGGAGAGCTTAATTAAAATCTCCTGTGTTACTTTCTCCTGCACCACCTCCACTCTGGCTCTGTGGAAAGAAGTTCTGCCCCAGCGATGGCTCAGGCATGAGGAGGCATAAATTAATTGCTAAGCCAACAGTTCCGGGTCAGCACGGGGCCCTGGCGCAGGCATGACTCTCACCCCTGAGAACTCCGAGGGCACCCTGAGCTTCTCCTGCCTCTGGTCCAGAGACTGAAGCCCAGATGTGAAGGCAAGAAGGGACGAGAAGTTCTGCAGAGTTGGGGACTGTGGGATGGCTGGCCCCTTCCAGCAGGCACGCTGGGGCCGCGTGTTGGAGAACAGGAACGGGAAGCTGGGGACGGCACCTGCTGGGAAGCCGAAGCTGTCCTCCGTGCACAAGTCTCAGACATGCTGGAGCTGCCTTGGAAAACTGGCTGGCACCAACTGCTGAGGCTTTGTTTTTTCATTTAATGTTTACTTTAGTTCACAAATATTAAATAATAGGTGTTCATTCTTGAAAAATTAGAAAGCTCAATACTGACTCAAGTCCTGCCCACCCCCCCCCCCGTGCCCCTCTGCCAGCATTTTGTTGAATGCCTTTCATATCTTTTTGCTTTTAAATTGGGAGAAAATACACTCCCCCTAACACACACATACACACTCATTCTCATGCCCCTCTCCATACACAAATTGGATTAAATGTTTTAGACCCTTTTACCTTTAATATAACTTAAAATATCTTTCCATGTCAAGTATTATAGTTTGCTTCTAACTTTTTTTAAATGGAATTGGGATGAGCAGGCCTACCCTTAACAGTTTTGGATCTGCAGCCTGGTCTGAGGGCATAAATGAAGGTTTACATAGCATGTATCTAAATATTTTATTAATAAAGTTATAAAGCCACCCATAAGCTGTTAACTGAAAAATGTTTTATCACCTAACCATGATAAACATGACTTTATCATCTGGAGGGCCAGGCTTAAATGTAGACTCCGTGGACCCTTGAGTTACATGCTGAAACATGGCAAGCTGGCCCCTGGTCCCTGCACCCCTCTTCCCAGCCTCAGCTCATCCTGTATAATGTGCTCTCATGCACATGTGTGAAATGTCTAGCCCACGTGTTCGAATTCCATCTACACTGCCTGCCAACAGCCACCTCCCAGGCTGCCTGCCCTCGGGAGATGGACCTGGGAGCTCAGAGGCATTTCCAGGCCCTGTGAGCCTGGTATATGGCCTGGAAGGAGGAGTGTAGGTTCTGGGCAGGCACACCCTCTTGGTTCGAGGCTCCCTAGCCTGAAAAGAAGGTCAAGGTTGCTGGAGGAGAGCTGGGAGGGCCCCTACAGTAAGAGGCCATGGCACGGTGGTGCTGGTGGTCAGCGTCCTGGTGTGTTGATATTTGTGTACTTATCCAACTATTTCTATGGGTTAAATGTCCATTGGTTGACTCAAGAAGTATGGCCATTTGAAGGCTTTGTAGTCATATTTGTAAACAGCCTTTCTGAAAGTGGCTCCACTTTATATCACACCAACAGTACAGGAAAGCCCTATAAGAAAATGCCAACAGTGCATATACATTGAATAACATAATTCTTTTCCATGGTCACTATCTGATAGAAAAGAATGACAAATTAATGATTTAATTCACATCTCATTATTTAATATGAGAGGAATGCTTTTTCATATCAGTTTGGTTATTTGCATTTTACCTTGTAAGAATTAATTAATCGTGTCCTTTATCTTTGTATTAGGTAGTTTAATTCTATTTGGGCTCTTGATTCATTAAAGATATTAGTCCTTTTGTTTAAATGTGCTCTCATGATATTACATTGATATTAGTTTATCTGTAAATAAACTTTATTCTTGAATTAGATAAGTTATTTTTGTTTCTATTAATGGTAAACTCAATGATCTGACTGGATAGGTCAGTTCAATTTAATAATTTTTTAAATCACTTATATGTGCTAAGCAGAATTATAGATGGAACTCTACAATTGCATTAAAATTTTTTGAGGGCCAATATTCAAACAGGGTGGCGTTAATGTTACAGATACATGAGACCATTTCAGAATTCTTCACCTTCCCCACTTACCACAAAGGAGGTAGACAGCTGTCTGTATATATGTCTACATAGACAGAGTATGAAGTTCAAAATCATCACACTTGCTGTTTGGTGCCCAAAGCCATGTATGCTGTAATTTCTTGAGGATCTAAAAGATTTTCAGAGATAATTACAATCACATGCAATGTTCACTTTCTACAATGAGGTGAGCCCTGGGCTGTTGTTACACCATATCACACAAATTATTTTGAGAAAAGCAGTGATAATAGAAGGAATGCCATCATATGGAGGACATGGCAAAAGAATGTGTTGATCTTACTGACAGGGAAACATGGAGCCCCCATGAGAAGCTCTGCCTTGAGAGATGTATTCGGGCAGCTAGAGAATAGCAAATGTCTATTCAGCATGGGTGGGATGCCGTTCGCTGTGCTGAGTGCATTATCTCATTTAATCCTGCAGCACTCTTTTATGAGATAAGTGTATTTACATAATTTTATAATCCCTGTTCTACAGATAAGGAAAGACGCAAGGAGAGATTAACTAACCTATAAGAGGTGGCACAGAAAGCAATAGATTGACCAAGGATTTGTTCCACTGGACTCTAGAGCCTACATTCTTACCTCTGAGATTTCTACTGCCTCCCATGAGAGCTCATGACATTCTGGGCACAGTAAGAACCTGGAGGGAAGGCACAGAGATGACAGGCTGCACAGTTTGGGGAGGGGACTCGTGAATCTAGAAGAGGATGGCAAACACCTGGCACTGGGCCACCACATCTTCCTCCAGCACCCATGCTGCTCCTTCCTGCTGAAATTGCAGTGGCCTTAGACTCTCTCTCAAAATTGTTCTCCAGATTGTCACTACCAATCAAGAGAAGTTATGCAATCCTAGGACTATAAAGAAGTTCTTTACCTGAGACCCAAGGATTTCCTAAGTCCATGTTTAGAGAATATGAAAGAGTGTATACCTGTACAAATGTGTTCCTTCTCTGGAGAGGCAGTTCATAGGGTTCCTGACCCAAGAAAGATCAGAAAACACTGGTTAAAATTGAAAACCCAGAGGCATATCAAGAGACAGTTGCATTCGAAGAAGGGAAACAAACTCTGGGGGTCTTTAAACAAATACTTACTAAACACATGCTGTGTGACAGTTCTTGTGTAGGAAGCTGGTGGTACAAAGACTTAGAGGCCATTCAAGTAGCTCAAAGTCTACTGGAGGCTAAGAATTTGGGACTTGATTCATATGGAGAGAAAAAGAATGGTTCTGTTGTATGGTGTTGTTATGCCAGGTTGTAAGGTTTATATCTGTCTCTGCCGCATAGGGTAGAGTTAGCAATTTCCCATTCCCATAAAGACATCACCCAAAAGTTCAGGGTGTATGTTTTGATTCATGTCTGGGACATGCCAATGGTTTCTTCAGAATAATGAACCACACCACGCTGAACCACAGTCAGGGTTATGGAGGCAGAGAACTTTGCCTCCTGAGCCAAAATGGTCTTTCACACTTCTCTGCACTGAGGCATTTGGACAAACGTTCATTTGGGCTTACCAAAGAGAATGGAGACACAGCTATCTGAAAATAAATCAACTCTTATCTCTTTCATTGCCCACATCAGGAAATTGGAGGCAAAAACAGGTGTGCATGCAGTAAGTCAACAATCGGGCTGGGACTACAGCCCAGACACCGTAGTGCCCATCTCAGTATTAAGAATCCCCTTTATAATTTATGAATTATAGTCACATCCTTAGTATCAATGAATCCAGATGCTGTCCTTTTATAAAGGCCTATGATGGGTCCCTCTAAAGCAGGAGAGAATGGAATTGCCCCCTTATGCAGAGGTATGGATCTCTGTGACTTCAGATTGGGTTTTGTACACTTCGAGGTATACAAGTGCTTCCCAATTGGTATGTGTGCACAAGGAGTTTTAGAAGAATCTGCCCCCATTGCCTCTACTGTAATCTTTGCTACAAGTGAGCCACTTGAGCATGCACAGCAGTGGAGGCAGGTGTTGGTTTGAGTCCTTCCAGCAGCAGACACAGAAACAAAGATTCCAGTGCAAGTAGTTAATTTGGGAGGTGATCTTGGGAAATGCCTGAAGGAGAGTGGGGAACTGAGATGGGGAAGAAAAGGCAGCCTACGAAGGGTGTATCAAGCCTTAATCCTGCTGGGGAGATTTTAGGCGCCCATGCAGCACATGCATTGGGAAGGAAATGAAGAGGTGGGCTGTATGGGCTGGCGGGCTCCAGGTGCCAGAGGAGGAAGTGTTAGGTGACGACAGGAGGACCTGAGTAAGAGCAGAGGATCAGCATCAATATGCCTCGTACCAGGGCTCCTTTCCCACCTGCCCCTGCACGGACGCTCTTCTGTCCCATTACAGAGGAAGGGCCTGTCTCTTGTCAATCTTGTTCTTGCTGTGGTGCACTGCCCAAGGTGTAAATGTTTCAGGTGGCAAACAAAGAGACAACTCAAGGTATTCAAGCTTCATTTCCACAGATCCTTCTTTAATGAATGCCCCATATACCTACCCCTATCCATTCCATTAAGATGCATTGCCAATAAATTATTTTATGTCAGATAACAATTTATCAAAATGTATGTTTTATATTTTAATCCATTATGCATTAGTATTATACAATGATAATTCAATACAAGGAATTTTTTTATTTATTTATAAGTTTAAGATCACGGGGATATAGGAAATTCTAAATTTCTAGTTTATATGCATATTTATGGCACAGAGAATTATGATAGGTGATCAATAAGAAACTTTCAAACATAGAAACACATTACATTAAAATTCCATAGGAAAGGTGATGGAATGCAATTTCAAGAAAAAATACAAAATTTCTCAGTCAAAAACCTTGCTCATGCATACCTTAAATGTTGGGTTTCAAGTCAACATTTATATTCCATTGGATATATTTTAGAATGATAAAACACTTTTATTCTAAATTTTTAATAGTTCTAATATGTTGAAACTATTTAAACATGTTGAGAAATGTTAGATTAATGGTGAGAACAATCACACATAGCTTTTCAAAGTTCTTGTAGGGAGGGACATGGGAGCAAGTTTAGAAATTTCTTGGTCTAGAACATGTTTCAACTTCTTGTCTCCATTTAAGCTAGTGGTTCTCATCCATTCTGTATTGGTGGCTTGTTTCTAACCTTTTCATGGTGAAATGTAATAAATTCAGAACAGTGTATAAATGGGAAATGCCAGATCAATGATCTATCACTAAACAAAATCCCAGATAACAATCCACATCAAGAAACAGAACCCACCTCACGCCTGATTCCTTGTTCCCGTCCCAGGGGAGACTTCTATCTTGACCTTTGTGGAAATCACTCTTGCTTTCCTTTATGGTTTTATTGGTTAAGCACACATTTCTAAATGCTATAGTTTAATTTTGCCTGTTCACCCCCTGTGCTTTATAAAAGTGGATTCATGCAGTATATATTCTTTTGAGTCCAGCTTCTTTCACTCAACATTATGTTTGGGATATTCACCCACATCGATTCATTTTTGTTGCTATTCTGTCATTGCTCTAAGCTGGTACTCCGTTTCATAACTATGCCGCCACTTATTTGCCCATCTTCACGTTGGTAGACTTGGGGAGTGAGCTCAAATAAGAAATGCCGCTCTGAGCACTCCTGTGCATAGCTCACACGCACACTGGCCACATCCCTATGGACTGCGCCCTGAGGGGTGAAACTACTGAGTCAAATGGCAAGTGTGTGTGATAAGGGTTAGTAAGCAATACCAAATGTCTTTCAAAATTGTAGTATTAGCTTATAGTTCCACTGCCAGCACCTAAAAATTGTGTCATAATATTTTATTACGGTTTTAATTTATATTTCCTTGTTTATTAAAAAGGTTGATCACCTTTTTGCATGTTTCTTGGCCATTTGAATATCCTCTTTGATGAAATAGTTTGCCCATTTTTCTTTCAGGCAATCTTATTTATTTTTATTATTTTTTTAATTTATTTTTTTACTTTTATTTTATCATATTATGGGGGTACAAATATTGTTAGGGTTAGATATATTGACCCTGCCTCCCCTCCCCCCACCGTGCCAAAGCTTCAAGCATGTCCAACCCCCAGGTGGTGCGCCGCACCCGTTATGTAAGTATACGCCCTTCCCCCTCCCACCTGTCCACCACCAGATAAAAGTGGGGTTTTTTTTGACATTTTGGTTACATTGTATATCTTTGCCTCTTCCTAAGAAGGGTTATTTTAAGATTTATTTATACATCATCAATACAAATTTTGTCAATTATATGTTGTCAATATCTTCTATTCTCTAATATATTTTCATGCTTGTAAGGCTGTCTTTTGATAGAGTATAGTTTATCACTCTTTGCTTTTGTGGTTAGTGCTTTTGCATCATATTTAAATAATCTTCCCCTACTCTGAGGTCATGAAGATAGTGTCCCATATTGTGTTCTAGAAGCTATATTGTGTTCTTTATCATTTTACTCTTCACTTTACATCTACAATCCACATAAAATTGATTTTTGTGTATGGTGTGATATAAACGTAAGGTTTCTTTTTTAAAAAATATGGAAATCAAACTGACCCAGCACAACTTTTTTATATGGAAAGCACAGTTGACCTAGTACAACTTTCAGAAGCTGACCTTTCCACACTGATTTGCAGTGCCAGTTTGTCATTAACCAAGGGTCCACATGTGTAGAAGTTTGTTTCTAGGCTCTCTTTCCTGCTTGGTGATCTGTGTGGCTGTCCTTGCACCATTACCATTCAGCCTTATGGTACATAAGCTGTACATGAGCTGTACATTTAGCGTTTGTAGAGGAGGTCTTTACACTTTGTTCTTCATCAGGATTGGCTTGGCTTAACTTCACGCTTTGCCTTTCCACATAAATTTTAGGATCGGTTTGTCAATTTCCTCAAATATGGCTGGGAATTTGATTAGATTTGCATTGACTATTTAGATCATTAGGATTGGCCTCTGTAAATATCAAGACTTCTGACCTATAAAACATGTATAGTGATGAACTATACATGTTTTATAGGTCAGAAGACATCTGCACTCGAATGTTTATAGCAGCACAATTCACAATTGCAAAGACATGGAAACAACCCAGGTGCCCATCAATACACGAATAGATTAATAAAATGTGGCATATGTATACCATGGAATACTATTCAGCTATAAGAAACAATGATGATATAGCACCTCTTGTATTTTCCTGGATAGAGCTGGAACTCATTCTATTAAGTGAAGTATCCCAAGAATGGAAAAATAAGCACCACATGTACTCACCAGCAAATTGGTTTCACTGATCAACACCTAAGTGGACATATAGGAATAACATTCATCAGGCATCGGGCAGATGGGAGAAGGGAGAAGGGGGTGGGTATATATATACATAATGAATGTGATGTGCACCATCTGGGGGATGGCCATGCTTGAAGCTCTGACTGGGGAGGAGAGGGGCTGGCAAGGGCAACACACACGTAAACATTTGTAGCGCCATAATATGCTGAAATAAAAAAAAATGTATAGTGCTCAAGTTATTTTTTTTCAAAGTTCACACATTTATTGTCAGATTAAGAATGCTGAAATGGATTTACAAATGGATGCAAAAGTGGTGAAACTGGTCAATATCCACAAGGCAATAAACAATTGCATTCCACAGACATAATTTACCTTTCTATGAGAAAAAAACTATTTGGATTACTATCATTTCTATAAGTTTTCTACAAGTTGACTTCTATCTTTACAGTTGTAAAATAGCCTACTCAAAGACTGAAGTTGTGTAAAATTGTGTACACTCCTAAAATTGTTCACACAAAGGTGTATAACCCTAAAGTATCAGATTCTATTATGCCATTGAA
Organism: Microcebus murinus; assembly: GCF_040939455.1. Classification (NCBI taxonomy): domain Eukaryota; kingdom Metazoa; phylum Chordata; class Mammalia; order Primates; family Cheirogaleidae; genus Microcebus; species Microcebus murinus. Next base: position 160,006,321 of record NC_134104.1, on the reverse strand, counting down.
AGGATATTCTGTAAGCTCTTCTGTTTATTTGAAAATTTTACATGATGTTTTTTCCTATCCTAGATACAGGGAAAAACAAATATTAATAATTAATTTTTTTTAATAATTAATTTTTGAAGACTAAAGAAGTCAAGCAATCACAGTGATGGTAGTTAGTAGGAGGTTGCATGAACATTCAGTTATCTGATGTCCAATTCTTTACCTTTTATTACTCCATCATATATAATATATATATATAATTTTCCTGATTCCACTTCTACCTCTGTCAATAACAAATTAAACACAATAATCTATGATCTGAAACCAAGCACTAATAGTGAGATCAAATGAAATGACCAAGAAAAAAAGTCTGCAGATAAATCAGAAAAAAAAGAGAAAAAGCAAATAGATAATTTGGAAGGATATGCATGCATATATTCTTTTATTAAATAAATGTTTATGAATCAAACACCATGCTATATGTTGTGATCAAAGATAAAAGACAAGCCTTGACCTTGAGGATTTTTTAGACTTGTATATGCGTAAAATAAATTAACCAATAGTAACAAAAATTATTATACAACTGTCTGAAACTTTCTGGTGATTGTGAAGATAATTACTTTTATATTGTGCATATTAGAATATTCAATGTCAAATAGTTTAGAATTTTGTTTTCTTTTTATTCCTTTATCTTGTATTGAAAGGTTTAGGGCAACATCACAATTTTAATTAATAAGTTAATGAGTAGCACAGGCAAAAATAATTAGGTGAATGGCAAGTATGATTTAAAATTTTTAAATAATGTTTAACTTGTGAAAGATATTAAATTAATTTTTGTAATCATTTAGCATCACAGATATTCTTTTCAGAATAGAAACCCTGGGATTATAGAGGTCAGCAATGAACAAAACACCATCCTTGTCCTCAAGGTATTTAGATCTCCTTTAGTTTCTCCCAATAATGTGTTATGGTTTTCTGTGTAGATGTCATATAATACATACCATTTGTTTGGTTTTGTTCCCCTGGGTATTTGATGTTTTCAATGCTATTATAAAGGCTGCAATTTTAGATTATTTTGTGTAGCTATCAATTGTCAATAGAAAAGCAAGGGATTTCCTTCATATGATCCTTGAATCTAGCAATCTTGATACATTTATTCTAATAGCTTGCAGATTCTTTTGGATTGTATACATGTATATTTATTTTACCTGGAAATAATAATAGCTTTTTGTTTTCTTTCATTCATTTAAATTTTAATTATTTATCTTGCCTCTTTGCACTGGCCATGATTTTCAGGACAGTGTAGAACAGAGTGGCAGTGATGGGCATACCTGTCCCTTTCCCCATCACAGCAGAAAAGCTTCTAACGTTTTGCCATTGATGACCATATATCTTACGTGTTTTATGTAGACAATTTTATTAGATGACAGAAGTTGCGTTCTATTCCTAGATTACTACGGGTTTTTAATCATGAATGGGTGTTGAATTTTATTAAGCACTTTTTCTACATACATTGAGATCCTCATTTCCCCCCATTTATTCTGTTAATAGTGAGTGAATGATTTTCAAATGTTAAAACAACAATAAATTCCTGGAACAGACCGAAGTTGGCTGTGATGTGTTATAGTAGATCAGGCTTGCTAAGGATTTTTGTGTCTATGTTCATGAGAGAGAATGGGCCATAATTTTTCTTCCTGTAATGCTCCCGTTATGTGTTGATGTTCAGATTACCCTCGCCTTGTAGAATGAGCAGAAAGCCTTCTCTCCTTCCAGTCTCTGACGGAGTTCGCATTCCCTCTTCCTCTCTCTCCAGGCATCATGCTGGTTCATTGAGCCTGTTTCCCCCTTCACTTCTCAGCTGTGTCTAATACGTGAATAAATTGTTCATTTCAGTTACTGTACAGTTCAGTTTTCGAGTTTTTGTTTGATTATATTTTATAATTTCCTGCTGCCTGCTAAAATTTTCGATATTATCTTTTTGAAAAAAGCCCACGTCTGAGGATCCCATTATCTAATGCTCTCTGGATTTATTACTATTGTCTGTTATTGCTCTTGGGTTTTGGTTCTGTAGTCCTGTCTCTTTGCCTGGAAAGGAGGATCAGAACAAGTTACAAGACCGGTCCAGATTCATGAAGTGGAGAACCAGACTCCACTGTCTGAAGAGAAGAGTTGCAGTACATCACAAAGGACAGGGATACAGGGAAGATGCCTTCAATCTAAATCTTTTCCTGGTTAATTCCTACTCATCTTATGACTTGGTCACATTTGTCAATTATCCACTCTCATATTATCATTTATCTCCTCTTTGTAGCACTTATCACTGTTGTAAATTTTAGATTTATGTGGGTGATTCACTGAATAAAATGCATGTTCAGCAACATTTTTATGCACTAATAACATTGTTAATAAGTTGCAAGTTGTGAGAAGGCAAAGATTTGATCTACTCTGTACCCATTTTCCTAGATCAGTTCATGACCTGTGCAAGATGTATTAAAAATATCAATGGAGCAAAAAGTAGAAAAGTAGAAACAGATGCACAGCCAACTGTATGAGGAAGGTACTTGTACATATTTCCATTTTGCAGATGACAAAACAGAGGCTCAGAGAGATCACAGAGCTGGTAGGTGATAGACTGCAGAGTCTGTTTGGTTGTAAATGCAGTGCTCTTGGCCACCACAGCCTGCTGCCATGACAGTACTTGTTAGATTATGTATCTGGCAGCAATAAGGTCCTGCCATCCACAGGAGGCTTATTTGTGAATTGGATCGTTATGGGAGAGAAGGGATTTGAACTGCTGCTGGCTGAACAACCATTACACAAGCCATTTAAATGCCCGGTTTTGTTTTTAGTCAGCAATACCAACTGAGAGATAACCCGGATTTATTACCTTTGCTGCACGGGGGCAAAAATGGCCAATTTGTCGTATTTTTTCTTTTTGACTTCCCAAGGCTTGCCTGAGGCAGAAGGCAGTTGACATTTAGAAATGTCCCTATCACACCCGACAGGTCAGTTTCTCAGGGTCGTGAAACCCTATAGCCCCTCCCAGCAGACACAGAGCTGGCAGCTCATCCAGTGTGGCCTCAGGATCAAGTCAGAGCAGGCAAAGCGAGAGTGGCCGCCGTGTGGCCGATCGGCCGGCAGCAGCCAGCAGGGCAGCCTGGCCCAGCCTGGGTCCTAGGCAGGCCTGCCATGGAAAGCAGCCCTGCCCCAAATACTGTTCACTGAGGTCTGCCTTTGGAGTCAAAAGAACATATAGGACCTATGGCCATGCTTTTTACCAGCCAGGGGGCCTTGGGGGAAGTTACTTAATCTTTCTGAACCTTCACCTTGTCGTATGTAAAGTGAGGACAGATGACACCAACCCATCAGCTGTAGAGGGTTAACTACAGCATCATAAAATAGTAAGGTTCTTGGTGTAAAGGAGTGTTGTTTCAGCCCAACCAGCATCAATTCCCTCTTCTCTGGGAACAGTACCCCACATTTCCTTTGGAGAAACACCAGTCCTTGACACTCAGGCTCTGGGTTTCAGGTTGGCCTCCATTCATGGCCCCAGAGATGGAATATATGATGCAGGCCTGGCCCACGGGGATGTTCTGTCGCCCTGACCACAGTCCACAGTGAGTATTGGCTTGTAGATAGGCAGGCATGTGACCAAATATAGTCAGAGCAAGTCCTGGAATTGAGCAAATAGGTAGAGAGCTGCTATTTGTTATTTTGCCAGCACATGGAGCCTGGCCATGGAACCAGCAGAAGTGACAGAGAACCTGAAGATGGATGGCACCGGGTCCTGTTGACATCAATTAAGTTCCTAGATTAAGTGCCTCCTGAAGATTATACCTGGATTGTTCTGTTATTTAAGCCAATGAATGCCCCTTTTCAATTAAGTAGTGCTAACTGAACTTTTAAAAGGAAACTCTGCATATAGTCCCCCCATTTTGTAGATGAGGAAACTGAGGTTCAGAAATGAGTGATAACACATATCTAAGCACTTAGTGAAATGTGAACTTCCTGCAAAACCATGGACCTTGACATTCCCAGGCCCTCTTCTCCTTTCTGCACCTGTGCTCACTCTGCTTCCCTCCTCCTTTCCTTCTCCTTCCTGGTCCCACCTGATTCCCTCCGCCCAGTCTTCCAAGTCCAGCTCAAGTCCTGTTCCTCACGATGTCCTCACTGACTTTGCCCCGTGCTGTGTCCCATGCAGACCTGCCTCTTGTACAAATGCCCAGCGTTCGCTCCAACCCACTTCTGTCTCAAGGTCGCTCTGTTTGCTCAGAGGTTTGAAAGGGACCTGAGTACTATGAGTCTTGGCTCTACCTGTCCACATGGGGCACACTTGCTTACTGACGGATTAAACTCTATCAGTCACCACTGCTAATTTTTAGCAAGAAGAGCTGATTAAAAGTCAATTCATTAAGAGCCCAAAATAATGACAGTTAGGAGGGCATAGTCAGTCTAGTCTCTTTTCCATTATCGTTATGAGAATTTCTCTTTCTGCTGCCAGAGAAAGAGATGGCTGGACACTGTCTTGCCTTTCTTGATCAATAAATCTATGAAATATAAAATATCTTGCCAGTTTTGCATTTTACAAATACTAATGACAAAAATAAGATCTAGGTGAATTAGTGTGAAATGTGAAAAAGAAACTATAAAATAATTGGAAGAAACAAAGGTGACCCTTTGACTTTGGGGTGGAGAAGGCTTTTTTCAGCATAGGGACAAATGCAAAAAGACATGCAGAGTTATAAATATGTATGTATATAGACTTGGTACATAAAAATCACTATACAAAAAAAAGCAGAACCAAATGACAATGACAAACATCGGTGACTCAAGGCGAAGATTATAACTTTCTGTGCAACAAGTTCTTTAATCAAGAGAAAATAAACAAAGGACCTGAAAAAGAAATTTACAATGAAGAAGGCTGTTGCTGGCCAGTACCCATAGTCAAACATGCTCGTCCTCACGTGGATTCATGTAAGTCAACTAGAAAAATAATATGTAGGCATTTTTGCCTCTAAAATTGATTTAAAAATACATGAAAATGCTATCTTGGGCATATCAAATTAAAAAGAAAGGCACCAAGATACATTCCTAGTACCACCTATGACTGTTATTTAATAGTAAATATCAAGATCTGAAATGTGTGTTCCTTTTGATCCTACAATCTCACCTATGTGCGTTTCTCCTGAGAAAATACTCAGAAAAGAATCCTGCACAGGGATATTATTTTTACCTCAGCCCTTTGTAATACTGTAAAATTGAAAATAACTTTAATTCCAATAACTGCACATTGGTTCATTATTATGATAAATAATGACACATCCATATGGTGGATAAAATCATCAAATATGGCATAGATCTATCTTCATTGATTTAGACATATAGTCACAATATGTTAACAAACAAAATAAAGCTACAAAATCTACAGGGTCATAATTTTTTTAAAAAGTGCTTTTATTAAATAGTTAGAAATTAATGGAAACATGTAACATGATGACAACATGTTGATCTCTGGATTATAAGATCATGGAGTGATTTTTCTTGGTTTTGCTTTTCTGTAGTTTCCAAATTTATGTAATAAACATGTTATTTTAAAAAAAAATTAGAAATATCTTTAAAATGCAAGCACTTTGCACTTATTTTTATCCATGCTTCTGGTGCCCGTGTCTGATAGATAGCACCACTTAGGATTTATAGCACTGGGCTTGCATCATTTGGAAGACTCGAGAGTGATTTGCCCAGCATATGGACCACTTGGGCCTCCTTCTTTATTCATTTATTTATTTTTTTAAGCCAGGACTGTTATTTTCAGACAAAGAGAGAGATTTGCTTACCACCTATGCCATCCATCCACCAACTGGGCACAGGAACCATAAACATTGTCGTTTCCCAAATGGAAGAAGGTATGGCTTTGAAGAGCAGAGCCTTTAATCAGACAAAACATCTCACTTTGCCCTAGTCATTAAACTGACTTCAGAGAGAAAGGCCCAAGGCCGTGCATGTGTTCAGTTGGTGTAAAGACAGTCAGCTGACGCTGAACACTGGGAATACCGGATGTTTATATTAGAACTAATGAACTGAAAGCAAGGCATCTAATCCTTTCCCTAGCCAGGAGGTACTTCCAACATTTTAAAAGTCTTTTAAAAAGAGTAATAGAACTTTATAAGCATATTGGTCCTTTTATCTCCCAGAAAGTATACTCAAGGCATAATTTAGACCTTTACATTAGATCATATTAAGCCTAATTTGGTTCTTCAACCCAGCAAAGAGCCTGGGGTTCTTTAGGAAGTGGTAAGCATCATAGACGTTAAAGAACCTGACTTTTTAAACAAACATGCATCTTTCCCATGTGATACAGAGTAGGTCAAATGTACTGCCTGGGGGGTCTTGCCAACACATCGAAGAGTTTGCCTCAAAGAAGGGTGGGTAATTCCAGTAACAAAGGAGCAGAGGGATGCGAGTATAACCCAGATGGTGGCTCCCATCAGATTTCCATTTTGCTAGAAGATCTCATATTTTTCCTTTCAAGTTTCTAAGCAGTAGTGGTGCGAGGGCTGACCCAAGTGCAGACATAGCATCCAAGGTATATGGTAACTTATGGCCCCAAATTCCCAACCGGCTTGCTCCAGGGACCCCCACATTCGACTCCCAGATCACGCTGGCTTTCATAATTTTGTTTTTTGGCCACATCTGACATCTCAGATGATAACAGTTATTTGATGCTGTCAAAGAAAAATTTGATGGCATAAACTTCAGCATCTGTGTTACTGTGGCACACTAGAGAGGGTATGGGCTCTGGCCATGGACCCGGGTTCAAATCCCAGCTCTCCCATTACCTTTTCGTGTGTCCTGGGACAAGTCACTTAGCCTCTCTGAGCCTCAACTTCCTAATCTCTGAGGAAAGAGGGATGGCAATACATCCCCAGCCTGCCTTAGGGAGTGGGGACAAATTAGCTCATAAATGTGGAAACACTTCGTGAACTGAAAAAAGCTTATATCATTACTGTAATGCCAAGTTTTGCTGTTTTGTTAGCTTCATATGCAGTCAAGCCTCAAGTTTCAGAGATTGGAAGAGTAGCATGGGTGAGCTGAAATCTGAGGCTGGAGCCCTCAAGAAGTATCAGGTATATTGTAGAAATAAGTTCCTCCTGTTGTTTGGAGTTAGCCACTTTCCAAGCTCCTGGTACTATATGCCTTATTGATAGAGTTTTGTTGAGATGACTATTGCTCAAGTTCGTAAGAGCTGGCTGCTTTCTGGGACAAGAAAATCTTTGCAGAGAGATTCTGTTGGCTACTGGGGTCTTCTGAAGGGGACTCAGCCAGCAGCCACGGCACCCACCTCCCCTCCCCAGGCTGACTCCGCATCTATTAGCATGAAAAATGGGGAATTAATTGGGTTTATATCATTCCTAAGCTAGCTTAGCTGAGTGGAGAGCATGTGTCTAGTGCACATGTTCCCGGAGCCAAGCGAAGGTCTGTCCTCCAGGGAGGCCACTCTCCGTGTCTGCAGCTCTGACATGCAGCTAGCCGCAGGCTGCATGTTAGCGGGTGAGATGGCCTTTCATCCAAGAGCGGCGGGCCAACTTGCGGGGTTCCTTCCCTTTTCTCTGTTCTGTTCTCTTGTGCTATGATTGGTCTCTGCTTAGGCTGGTTGATAAGACCCCGAAGCCTCACACGGAGGTGCCTCTTTTGACCTTGAAGTGCTCTTCCACATGCCAGCTAGAAAACACATTTTCCTTTATAACTCATTTCAAGCTGTTTTTCATGGTGCGTGACACACAGAATGCTTTCCTTTCATTGGCGTGGCTGTTCTCGTGGCTCTCCAATGCAAACACAAGATTTGATCAAAAGGGATGGTCTGCCACACACCCTCTGGTTGCACCACATTCAGAAACCCAAATTGCCTAAACAAGACAATAAAGCTCATGAAAAACTCGGTACTGATCTCACTGTGCCATCTCCCACATTGGAGGGGAAATTTATTATCTTCCAGCTAGGTGCCATGCTATGCTGATTCTTATTTGTAATCTTCCCAATAACCTCTTGCGGGCATTCTTCTTCCCACTTTGGAGGTGAGGAGCCTAAAGCACAGAGAAGCGAAGTAGCTCACCTCAGGACACACAGCCCCGAAATGCAAAACCAGATGGGCAGAGCTCACAGCCCACACTGTTTGCACTGCTTTCAAATATTCTTGGGCTGTTCATTTATTCTCTCAATTAACATCCACTGAGCACTATGTGACAGGTATACGTCCATGTCCCAGGGGTATGAAGCTGAACAAAAGAAACCAGAGTCCATGTGCAGAATATGTGCAGAAATGAAGAAGCAAATGAATACATACACAGACAATCTCAGATTGAGAAGAGATGTATTTGGAAAAGCGAGCAGGGCCAGGTCATAGTTCTTGTGGTCTGTGTTAAGTGGGATGAGACACCATCTCAGAGTTTTTGGCAGAAGACCTACGTCAAGTCTTTAGAACAAAGAGATCACTTCATTCTCTATAGGGATGATAGCTCTAGGCAGACATGAAGGGAATAGGAAGAGCAGGAACAGGTTTGGCAAACACCAGTGACGAAAGCTTTTGCACCTAGTTTGAAAATGTTCACATCCATGAAATGCTTTTCCTCCAAACATATATTAAGTAGATATATATTATCTATTCTGATTTAGTCTTTGAAATGTGTTTCAACTACTTAATCAAACACTCAAGTGCATTGGAAAATGTAGTCCCTTACTTCTCACGGCAAATATGCTCCTGGGCACGGAGAGTCAGAGCCAAGCAAGGTGAGATGAGGTCCCCATGTTGGGGCTGCCTGCAGAGTGATGTCAGTGCACCAAGATGATGCATAGGGTGGCAGGGGTGAGCTGTCAGAGCCTGAGCTGGGAGACGGTGGCATCTGCATGGGCAGAGCACAGCCCACCTCGGCACATCAGAGCACGTCGGAGCTGGGGGGAGGACATACACCTGGCAGGCAGCCTGATCCGGGTGTTCGAGCCTGAGCCGAGGGAGAAGGGCATTCCCATGGGTGAGCCGGATGCAGGAGTCAGAGCCCAGATGGAGCGAGGCGGGCAACCACCCGAGGTAGGAGGCAGTGGTGGTGGTGGGGGATGGGTCACATAGGTCAAGTAAGTAAATGTATTTTAATAACAATAGTCAAAAGGATTCTCTCTGTCAAAGGGAGATACAAATTCGGAAGGGGAGAAAGCCCTATCTTCCTATTAATTAGAACCATGACCCCTGAGATGGTGGATTAGAATTGGAGATATTAGAGGTGTGAATTCATAGATTTCAATATATAGAGATATATGTAGAAGTAAATATAAATGTGTGGATATGTTTGTATATGTATATTCATGCATGTGTATATATCATACAAGTATGCATATGTGTGTGCATGTATCTGCACATAAATACATACACATACATGTATATGCCTACATTTATTCCCTAACTCTGTCCACTGAGCAGGCCTAGAAAGAGCAACACCCAAAGAACACACCGAGGACCTAAGTCTTCTACGTACCACTCTCCTCTAGGAAGAATAGGGCTCCTTGGAAAAGTGACTGATCCCTGGGATGGGCCCAAGAAAGTACAAGATGGAACTGGAGCATCTTATTATGCCAGAAAGTGAGAAAGTGCTCAAAGAATGATGGGAAGGCTGAAAGGACACTGGCGTTAGCTTGAGTCAGCCAATTTGAGGGCAATTTGAATATCAGAATAAATAATAATGTCTTATTATAACCCATTGTAGTAAATCAGACTATTAATCCACACTGATAGAAATATTAATAAATGAATACATTGAAAGTTTGATGAGAAAGAGGCTGTTTACATAGTTTAAGTGTACCACTTTAAAAATATAATAGTTACTGATTAAAAATGGGAAATGGTTATTTTGCAGTGGATAAGACACTACCTTAATCAAGTAATCAAAATGAAAGTTATTAAGCCAGGTGTGGTTGCACACACCTGTAGTCCCAGGTACTTGGGAGGCTGAGGCGGGAGGATTGCTTGAGCCCTGGCATTCCAGGCTGTAGTGTGCATGACTGCACCTGTGAATAACCACTGCACTCCAGCATGGGTGACACAGCAAGACCTCATCAATAACAGGAAAAGTTGGAAATGTGTGCCACCTGAAAATGAGAATGCAGCAGCTCTTCTCTGGTTCTCCTGCTGGCGATACATGACCTGAGTCTGATTCTGACAAATCCAAACTGAGGACCGTCTGCAATATAATGGGCTCATAATCTTTAAAATCATCAGGATCATGAGAGTCAAGGAACGATTGGGCAACTTTTCCAGACTAAAGCTATTACATATGATAACTAAATCTAAAATGTGATTCTGAAATGGATCAGTTTGCCATAAATGGCATTATTGGAACTGTTGGTGAAAACTGAATGGGATCTGAGGATTAGGGGGTAGTGAGGTGTCCTTGTTAATTTCCCGTTTTCCATGGCTGTATTGTGGTTATGTAGGACAACATCCTTAATTATAGCAAAGACACCACAGAGTAACAGGACATCATGTTGGCAACTTATTCATAAATGATTCAGGGAAAAAAAAAATTCTTTGTACCCTACTTGTAACTCTGTAACTTGTGATTGTTTCAAAATTTTAAAAAAAAGTAAGAAAAAATGTAGTTCTCATTTCCTCAGATTCAAAACAAGCTGAATCTTAAACCCTAAATTTCAACTGCCTTTTTCCTTAGTTGTAGGTTGTTCGGCTTTGTTTTTTGATAGAAGAATTGTCACTTCAGGTGTACCTACTTGCTATCTTTCTATGATTTTTACTGTATCCCCTAGAGTGGAATTTGCTTCACCACCAAACTAAGCTAAAACTTTTAAAAAAGGAATTCTACATGAAGTCAGGATGAGGATTGCATACCATGGATAAAGACTGAGAAACATATTATTAAATCTCATCATTCAGACAATTATCTCATAAAAACAACAAAAAAAATTTACAACTTTCTAAACCAATCATGACTCACTCTAGGAACACGGAATGAAGCTCCTGGAAAAATAGATTCTGATTTTGTAGACATGTAGAGGATTTCCTCCGTAAGGGAAAATTGTCAATTATTAAATTATTGTCTTAGGATGACTGTATAAAAATGGGAATTACATTCTCAGTCTTTTAATAATTGTGGATTTTAAAGAATTACAAAGAAAGGATTTTTGACAGCATTTATGAGTTGGCTGGAACTAATTGAAAAAGAAATTAAGTACAATTAACAGCTTCCCTTCTTAAGTTAAAAAAAAAATCATTCAGAAGTGAATGTTTCTCTGACTTTTGTTTTTTATTATTGTTTTTCTTTATTTGTGAAAATTTATGAGTTACATAAAAAATTTTGTTACATGTATAATGTGTGATGATCAAGTGAGCATTATCTACAGTGTCCATCACCTGAGGACAATACATTTTTGTTAGCTGTAGTCACCCTACTCCACTAACAAACATTGAATTTACTCTTTCTGCCTAACTGTATGTTTGTATCCTTTAATCTGTATGTCTTTATCTCCCTTTCACCCTTCCCGGTATCTGTTATCTATCTTTCCACATTTTACCTCCATGTGATAAAACTTTTTAGCTTCCACATATGAGTGAGAACATGCCATATTTGTCTTCTTGTGCCTGGCTTATTACACTTAAGACAATAACCTCCAGTTCTATCCATCTTGCTGCAAATGACATTAATTCATTCTCTTTTATGGCTGAGTAGTATTCTACTGTGTATATTATGACATTTTCTTTATCCATTCATTCTTTGATGGATGCTTAGGTTGATTCCATATCTTTGCTATTGTGAATATTGATGCCATAAACATAAAAGTGCAGGTATCCCTTTGATATATATATTTCTTTTCTTTTGAGTAGATAACCCATAGTGGGATTGCTAGATTGAATGGTAATTCTCTCTTCAGTTTTTTGAGAAATCGCCATACTGTTTTCCATAATGGCGGTACGAGTTTACATTCCCACCAACAGCATATAAGTGCCCCCTTTTCTCCACATCCTCACCAACGCCCATTAATTTTTTCTGTTTAATAATAGCCATTGTGACTAGAGTATGATGAAATCTCATTGTGGTTTTAATTTGCATTTCTCTAATGATCGTTAATGTTGAGAATTTTTTCACATACCTGTTAGCCTTTTGTATGTCTCCTTTTGAGAAATGCCTATTTATGTCCTTTGCCCACTATTTAATGGGATTATTTGTTTTTCTTTCTTTTTCAGTTGTTTGAATTTCTTGTATAGTCTGGATATTGATCCTCTGTTGGATGAATAGTTTGAAAATATTTTCTCCCCTTCAATAGGTTATCTCCTCACTCTGTTGATTATTTCTTTGTTGTGCAGAAACGTTTTTAAGTCCCATTTTTCTATTTTTGTTTCTGTTTCCTGTGCTTTTGAGGTCTTAGTCATAAATACTTTGCCTAGACCTATGTCCAGAAAAATTTCCCCTGGTTTTCTTCTAATATTTTTACAGTTTCAGGTCTTAAGTTTAAGTCTTTAATCCATTTTGAGCTGAGTTTCGTGTATGGTGAGAGATAAGGGCACAGCTTCATTCTGCTGCATGGGGCTATCTAATTTTCCCAGGACCATTGATTGAAGATGATGTCATTTCTTGCATGCATGTTCTTGTCACATTTGCTGAAGATCAAGTTGGTTATAAATAAGTGGCTTTGTTTCCGCATTTTCTATTCTGTTCCATTGGTCTATGTGTATATTTTTATACCAATACAATACTGTTTGGGTGACTATAGTCTTGCAATATATTTTGAAGTGGTAATGTGATGCCTCCAGCTCTGTTCTCTTTGCTCAGGGCTGCTTTGGCTATTCGGGCTCTTTGTTGGGTCCATATAAATTTTGGTATTGTTTTTTCTAATTCTGTGAAGAATGACATTGGTGTTTTGAGAAGTATTGCATTGAATCTTTAGATTGCTTTGGGCAATATAGGCATTTTAAACATATTAATTTTTCAATCCATAAACATGGGATGTTTTTCATTTGTCATTTTCATCTTCAGCATCCTCATAACTATTATTAACTTTAAGCATTCACAAATACTTTTTAAAATGCAATGAATTCTATTAAATGATTTATATTTGTTGAATGCATACCCATATAAAATAGAAAACTCATTAAATGTGTAAATTTGGATGTTTCCTTAAAATATTATTTGGTCTAGTGATCTCTGAATTTTGAGAGTTCATGAATGAGATACAATTCAACAATTGAAATTGTAGGGAATTATAGAAAGTTTATGATTTCTAATTTTGCTAACTAAGGGCATAAAATACAAATAAACTATTATCCCTATACTCTTATAACCTCACAATGAAGGGTAGTTCTTTCAATAGAATACTTTTAACTTTATGAAATTTACAACAGTTTGTTTTTCTTTCAGAACTGAGGACTGTTTAGATATGTATTCACTGCCCAGCCTGGTCCACCTGGGTTGAGTTTGGGGAATCTGCTCTACTCCAGTTAGTGCATTTGGCAGATGCTAGGTTCAGAGTGGGAAAGGGCTGGCCTAACTAATGTTGCCATTTAAGGGAAGATGGGAGCTTTCACTCAGGTCCCTGAAGTTCTAAGCCAGCATGTTTGTCACTATACTAAGCAGTTAGATGTGCATAGGTCTATCAGTCAGATTTCTTTAGGCTATAAGCAATAGAAAACTAATTTATAGTACAATGGATTAAACAATGAAGGGAATTTATTGGCTGAAGTAATGGAAAAGTTAAAAGTATAGCTTCAGGTAAGGCTTAATCCAGGTGGTCAAAGCATGTAATTGCCCAGCATCTCACTTCCTTTATATTGTCATTAGTCATAGTGGCCCTTTTAGCCATTCTAGAGAGTCCATGTGTGGCTGCAAAAGTTCCTGGCATCATGTCTTTTACATCATTAACTCCATAGGTATAAACAGTGTCCCTTTGTGCAGCTCCCACACATCCAGAAATTACTCTCACTCATCAGATGAGGGTCATTAGCTTCTCCTTAATTACTCATTGGTACTACTGTGAGGGGGAGATTGGTGGCTTCAGTTGATAAGGGCTTGTTCCTTGTCTTAGTCTACTTAGGCTGCTATAACAAAATACACTAAACTGGGTAGACTGAATAACAGGAATTGTTATTTCTTATTCAGGTAAACTGAATAACAGGAATTTATTTCTTACAGTCCTAGAGGCTGCTAAGTCTAAGATCAAGGAACTGGCAGATTTTTGTGTCTGGTGAGGGCCCAATCACTCTGCACCCTCACGTGGTGGAGGGGGGCAGCTCTCTTTTATAAGGGCCCTAATTCATTCACTCAGTCGCCTCCCAGAGGCCTCACTTCCTAATACCATTACGTTGAGGATTAGTTTCAACATTTTAGGAGGACACAAACATGCAGACCATAACAATCCTGGAGTTTGCAGTTGGGTCAATCCACCCACAAACTACCCAGCTAACAACAAGGAAGAAGTGGTTTCCAAAAGAGAAATTAGAATAGTGCTTTATTAGAAGGGTGAATGAATGCTGGGGAAAAGATAAACACATGTGTACATTACTAATCTCAAAAAGTTTATTGCATTAAAAAATGCTTTCACCCAAAAAGGCATGGACCATGTTCAGCTAGTCTACAGCTGCATCTCCAGCCCCTAGAGTGGTACTGGCATGTAGAAGACCTTCAATAAAAACAATGGAAAAACTTAGAAAACTAGGAAAGTGCAAAAAGATTTTAACATAACAAAATGTGTTCATAGTCTCATAGTCCAAAAACAATCACTCTTAAAATGTTGGTAGAGTTCCTTTCTCTTTTTTATTCCTATGAAAAGATGCATATTTATACTTGGAAATATAATATTTATTCATATTTTATCTTGCTTTTATCTTTCCATTTAATATTTTACCATACACATTTTCCAAGTCATAAAAATCAGTTGAAAATATAATTTTTAACAACTGTATAACATCCTATCATAAGGAATTAGTGTACTTTATTTAAACAGTCCTTGATTAACAGACAGTTTATGTCTAATTTTTCACTGTATACATAATGCTGCAAAGAACACATACCTACTTAAGTCTCTGTGTGTCCTTAAGAAACTGTGAGTGATTAGGTAGACTTCTTTTTGCGGGCATCACAGCCTTTCCCCATCTTATGTTCTAAGGCTTTTGATGCTTGATTTACTGTGCTGATGAGAATTATGGATATAGAGACAAGTTGGAAGAAAAGAAGGGAACTAAATTAATTTACTTAAGAAAAAAAGACAATTGGCCACTCGAGAGAAAACATAGGAAAGTTGGGAGGAGTTGCCTGCAGAATGGAGATGCTGGTTTTTGGAAAGAAAGGTTTGGGTGTGAGCCACTAAGGTGATGCATGGGCCTTCCCAGGAGGGATGCCCATAGAGGATTCACCGTTGGCTGTTGTGAGTTGCATGGCACACTGCCTCCTTTGCCATCTCTCTAAGAGGCTTCAGGAAAGCAACAGGGAGTTTGGAGTTGTACTTATTTTTCTTCTGGAAGCCCGAATTTGTCAGAAGATGAGAAAATGATGATAAAAACACCAGCCCCCTTTCCAGTTAGATATCCTTAGGAAATCCTGCAAAAATAGAATTATTGGGCCAAAAAATATTCACTCTTAAAAGGCTATTGTGACATCCAGAAAGGCACAGTTACACTTCCACTAGCAGAGAATTAAGGGGTGTTGTGTGCTTCTTGGATAGAAGCTCTTAACATTTTTGAAACACAAATATCCGCATGAATTTCTTTCCAGGCATTTTAATATGGAAGATGGATTTTATTGACAGATAGCAAATTCTAAAGAGGGGCAGCGTATGTTTCTAGTAGGTCTCGCCCATCTTGGTCTGGGTGAAGATCAAGATGGACTGTCAAGGACATAGTGTGGCTTCCATAGTTGAGCTGAGTCTGTGCTGCACTGCCTCATAGAGTGGATTCAACTATTTTTATTTCCTTGGGACACTTTGGATGGTTTTCCTGAGAAGAACTACATCAAAGCAGCACTGGGGAGCGTTTTCCAAGAACACAGTATGGATGTGTTCTGCCATCTGGTCCCACGCAAGAAAGGAAGAAGAGGGCATGGGGAAAGTGTCCACCTGCTCTTCCAAGAGCTCAGGAACACCTTACCTTGAGCATGCTGGTGCTGAGGAATAGGACACATCTTTGAAACAAAGAGGAGCACAGAGACATACCAAGAAGCTCACCTTGACTTTTTCTTCTATCACTTCTATCACCTGATCTTTAGGAAACTCCACACATCCCAACAGGCCAATGAGGCCCACATATCCTCCTGCTGGTGGAAAGGGCCAAGCGAGATAATGTCTTCTACTCTGCTGCCTAGGACATCTGAGTCATTAAAGCTTTTCCAAGTCAAACTCCAAAGATGGATGTATGCCTCCTTCTAATCTAAAACAGCCTTGCCCGAAGGCTTCCATCTTGAGACAAAATGCTTTAGTGCTCCTGGAGCTGTTGGCAGGGCTATTCTTCCTGAGCCTGCTTCTGAGCCTTGCTGCCACTAAGTGCTTCTTGTAAAACATGGTAAATATAGGGCCTCAGAATCGCTTTCCTTGGGGGTGGGGGTGAGAAGAAAGAGTTGTGCAAGATAGACAGCTGAGAAACATAATGATTGCCATATGTCAAAGGAATTCGAGCCTTTAAAATGGACTTGGGCAGTGCTTTGCTAAGTGTTCCCATAAAACAACTGCTTTTATAGGTTTCTGAGGGCAATGGAAAACATGGATTCCTGATCTTTCTGTATCTTGTTTATTTTTACCGTTCCTTTGTTCCGAGGACTTGGAGACTATCTCCCTTTGGCACCAACCAGAACCTGATCTGGGTCATCCCAGTATGGCCCAAGAGTTATAACGAAGCATCTTTCTGATGATATTCCCGATTTTATTTAGCTTTTAGAAAAGTAGGGAAAAAATGCCCTTGAAGTAAACCTTAGAACCTTTGGGGCAGAAATTGACACAAATCATGATCCAATGAGCCCCATCTCACTTCTCTTATCTCTCTTCTCCTTCACTGGGAAAATTGGGTGATTAATCTGATAATGAGGCAAAAATCTGTAGGTAGGAGGAATGTGCATAAATTAATAACTTCCTTTGTACTAAGGACTAAACCCTAATCCTGAAAATTTTTCTGTGAAGCCCTCCCCACAGTCTAAAATGTCTTAGTTGGTTTCTATATCTGAGGAAGAAGCAAAGATTCTTCCAACGGTTCCAAGGAAGCAATTTGAATTAATTTTTCAAATCAGGGAAATGGAGTGCTTTCTCCCTAAGCTCTTTCCATGTACCTCTCTACAAACTGAAACTACAGCTTTGCACCTAACAAAGACCATGGCAGGCTTTATGTGTTTAAAGGAGAATGGAACAAAATCTTTCTGTCCTAGACTTAAAAAGAGAAAGAAATTAAACAAACAAGATCACTATTTATTTTATTAAATACTGCTAAAGAGATAACAGATGGGTGTGCAAAAGAGTGATTGAGGGGAAATTGCCTCTCGAGGTGGCGCAGTCAGCAGAGGTCTCTCCAAGAAGCTGATCTTGAGCTGACACCTGAAGGGTGAGCATTGCTAAGGGAAGGGCATTCAAGACGGAAGGAACCAAAGGGACAGCAATCCACAGGACAGAAAGGGCTTGCCAAGGCATAAAGAAGACCAGTGTGGCTGTAGCAGAGTAAGCAATGGGGCGAAACAGGAGATAAAGATGAAGACGCAGGACAGTGGGGCCGCAGGGGAGGTCCAGCCGGACCTATTGGCTATGGAAACAAGTCTGGGTTTCATCAAACTCTATGTGATTTTAGGGCCTTTAAGGCAACCTGAGTTCAGAATGGATCTTTGTGCTGGGGATTGAGAAAGCCTTATGCCAGTGAAAGGAGAGTCACATCAGAAGTGCTAGAATCATGAGTCTGTGTAAGAAAGCAAATGCATAGCACAAAGCACTCACCATTAAAACGATCCCCTCACACACAGCCCTCTCCATTTAATCATTTCCTATCCCAACCCATCTAGTCAACATCTTTGTTCGGCTGTCTCATGGTGGCTGTGAGATGTAAATGTCAGACAACATAATGCAAATGCAAGGCAGACTGGAAAATAAAACTGCAAACTTTGCAAAAGATGCAAGCATTTTTGGAGTCCCTTAAAGCTGAAGCATCAAGTTAGCTATACCTAAAGCTATGGACCAGTGAGGATTGGGCAGGGTTAAACCAAGAGAGAAAATCAACGAGACGGAGGATGTAATTGGAACTTTTAAAGAGAATGATTTAAATACTAAAGATTAAGAGAAGCCCTCAGAAAAATTTATAAAATCCTTGAATGATTTTCAAAAAGAGCGAGGGAGACAGAGAGAAAGAGACTTCATGACAATGTCTTGAAAGTTCAAGGCAAATTGAATTTTGATATTATATAACTTTGTCAGAACTGAGGAAAAATACACTCAATTCATGTAGCATATCTTCTAAGCAGGCAGAGTTTTAATTTAGCTCTGTATTTGGGTAGACATTAAATAAAATAAGCTTGTTTTCATAATTGCCAGCCTTGTTTTTCAAGTTAAAGTCCAAAATAACTGTTTTTTACAGTTTATTTTGAAAATCCAGCTCCGATTTTTGATGGATGCAAGTGAAGTAGCATTTTTCCAGCACCAGCTATCTTTGGCGAGTAAAGACGCGCTGTGCTCACGGTCAGGGACGCGCACGGTCAGGGACGCGCAGCTCCGCTCGTTACACGGCAGCCCTGAGCTGCTCCCGGCCGGCGCCCGCCGGTGACTGCTGTCAGGGCCGCTCCCCCCACTGCCGTGCTCCCTGCTCCTCCCCACATGGAGGGCTGTCTGGGAAACGAAAGCTGCGTCTAAGACTCCGTGCCTCAGCCAAGTGGATTAATCAGCCATCGTCTAGCCAGCAGAGGAAGGCGCTCACCCCCAAAGAGAAATATTTCTGCCGATCAAGAACTTTCAGAAACTACATTTAAAATTTCCTAGTTCCAGGAATTTTCAGATGTCTGACTAACAGCGTGAAGACTTCCCAGATGGAAGATGTATTCTGTTCAGGAATCATAAACATGAAATAAGCACTTGAAAATTTCCTTCCCACACTCCCTTTAAGAGTGTCTGTCTGTGGACACCTCTTCAGAAACTTCCGGAGGCAGAGTCAACAGTCAGCACTTGGTATCCAAGAGAATTGGGGCCATTTCCAGGTTTCTATACTTCCTAATCGTGTCAACTTGGACAACAGATTTACCCTTTTGTTTTGCTCAACTATGAAGTTGGACACAGCAATATTGACCCCATGAAGAGGCAGCTGTGCGGATCAAGGTGGGCAGTGCACAGAAAGTGCTCGGCGCTCTGCCCAGTCAGGAGCAAGCCCACCATACCTGTTCACTATGGGTGGCACTGCAACAGTACCAGAAAAGTACTTGTCACACCTAACAATTCTAAACTCAGTGTCACATTTGAAAGGTGAAGCCATAAACTGCTACAAGGACTCTGCAGTCATGGCAGTCTTCTCAGTTCCCACTGAAGATCAGGTGAGGTACACAGTGCCTTGTGTACCAAGCAACAGATTTCAACTTTATCCTACAGGTTAGAAAAAGAAGCTTGGGAAAAGTGTTAATTAATGGTTAAAAAAGAATTAATTATTATAATAATATTAGCTAACATTTACCGAATGCTTATTTTATACCAGGCAATTGTCATATAGTAGTTCATTTAATCCTCACGCAACCCTGTGAGGTAGGCTCTGTTATCATTCCTCACTTTACAGCAGGAAAATTGAGAAACAGAGCAAGGCAAATTGGCAAAGCCAAGATTTGAACTAAGGAAATATGGCTTCAGAGCCAGCGCTTGTAATCGTTAGTCTGCAGTGTCCCAGGGAAGTGCCATCATTGTGTTGGCACAGAGAGGGGCCCGCACGGAGCAAGGTCGTGGACTAGCTGTTGACAAAGCTCAGAAGAGAGATGGCTAAGACATGGCCTGGGGGCTTTGTGGTGGACACGGCAGGACGGCACAGCTCCGGAGACCTGGGTGCAGCAGAAATGAAACGCCACCAGGGGTTCGAAAGACCCTGGGGGAGGCCGGGAGGAGGGGAGGTGCGAAGAAAGAAGAATTAGGAAGAGTTAGTTTTTACCTGGTCAGCCAATAAATAAAATAAGGTCGGTTGAACAAAATAAGATCTACAAAGAAGTGGATCTGGAATAGTGGGAAGGAGGATAAGAAGTTCAGTTATGGACAAGAGGTCTGAAGTTCTTGAAAACATCCGCAGAGAAATGTGCAAGTGTTCTGCAAGCCAGATAGATGTCAGGAATTCTAGAGGGGAAGCATTAGCATCTATTTATAAAACCAATCAAGAAAACCTACAGAATGGGAGAAAATATTTATAAATTACAAATCTGAGAAGGGGCTTATATGAGGGATATATAAAGAACTGCTATTAATACAACTCAACAATAAAACAACAAATAGCTCAATTTTTTTGAAATGGGAAAAGAATCTGAAAGGCGATTTCTCTGAAGAAAATACACAGTGGCCAATAAGCACATGAAAAGGGGCTCAACCTCATTAGCCATTAGGGAAATGCAAATCAAAACCTGGATACCTACTAGGCTATAATAAAACTGACAGATAGTAACAAGTATTGGCAAGGATATGGAGAAATTGAAACCCTAATAAATTGCTGGTTGGAATGTAAAATGGTGCAGCCACTTTGGAAAACAGTTTGGCAGCTCCTTAAAATGTTAATTTTGGTGTTGCCACATGACCTGGCAATTCCACTCCTAGGTATCTACCCAAGAGAAATGAAAAATGAAAACATATGTCCACACAAAAACTGGTACATGAATATTTCTAGCAGTATGGTTCATACTAGTCTAAGATTGGCAACAACCCAAATGTCCATGAACTGATGAATGAACAAATGTGGTTAAGTCATGTAATGGAATATCACACTGCAATAAAAAGGATACACGCTACAATATGAATGAACTTTGGTAACCTTATGTTAAGTGGAAGACATCAGACATAAAAGACCACATATTATGTGATTACATTTATAAGAAATGTTCAGAATAAGCAAAACTATAGGGATGGAAAGTACACCAGTAGCTGCCTACGGCTGGTGATTAAAGGAGGCAAGAGGGGGAAAATGGGCTAATGGGTATGGTATTTATTTTGGGGGTGATAAAAATGTTCTAAATTTATTTTGTGGTAAGTTTGTACAACTCCGGGAGTATACATAAAACTATTATACACTTTAAGTGAATGAATTATATGGTATGTGAATTTTTTCTCAATAATGCTGTTTATAAAAATCGATCAGGTACAATAATAAAGTTACATACAGTAGTCTACACCTTTAACTAAATTATGGTGTTTAGACTTAGAAATTTAACTGGCACATCAAGGGACATTTTTATTTTATTTTATTTTATTTTCCTTTCTCTATTATCATTTACCACTATGTTTTTAGCAATGGATTCACTAAGTGAATCCATTCCCTCCTATATTTTCTACAAATGAATTCTTTAAGAGACTCATGAGTGACATAATGACTACAGAAAAAGCTTCAACTCTCCTAAGTTACTGGCAACCAGCAAGAAATGAGTGAAATTAATTTTAAATTGGCAATTTTAAATATTTACTAAATCTGTCCTTTAATGCCTGTCGTGTTTGAAACTGGCGTTCTCAAGGACTTACTGAGTCATGATTGCACAATGGACCTAAGCATTAGGTTACTGGTAACTGGAAACAACTAAACTTAAATTAATCTAAACCTATAATCTTATGAGTTTACAAACAAAGGTTACATTTTAATTCTGGTGGCTTTAGAAATTTTCTTCCAAAGCCTTGTCCTTTTGAGAATAACAGCACCTATCACCTCCATGCACCAGCTGATTTTCCATCATCCGATCTTAGAACAATTTCATTCTTTCTAAACCCCAAAAGCAGTCCTAGTTCCAAACTGTGATTCATTAGGAGAGTTCCATGGTGTTTGTTGGGCCTTGAGCCACATGCTTTTACCAAAATGGGTTTCATACGTGTCCGTGGGGCAATGGTCTGCATTCACTTAAGATGCCTACCATGTGGTTGGGAATTTTTATTTGCGATTTGGAAAGGGGCAGTGTGAGTCTCAGACAAGGGTCTCTCTTCTGTAGTTCAAGGCCGTGGGCGGCATGCAGGGGAAGCACGAGGGCTGGCTCTGCGGGAACCCTCGGGGAGCAGAGCCTTTGAGCTGTACTTGGTGGGCACAGGGAGCCTCTGGAGGTTTTGAAACAGAAATGTGGAATGATCTGTTTGTTAGTGGAATGCATTTCCATGGTGTAGGCTCTGTACCACAGCTTCAAATACTGGATGACGGTGAGTGCCACACACCGCCCTTCCACTCGATCTGCATGATCTCGTTCCTCCTTATAACCATCCTGTAAGGAGGCCTTTTATGATCCCTGTTTACAGGTTAGAAGACTGCATTTCAGGTACGTTAAAGAGTTGACCCAAAGCTGCTCAGCTTATGAACAGCGAAGCCAGGGCTCAAATACCCATTGATCTAACTTAAAGATTTATTCTACACACCCTTCCTGCCCCAGAGGGCGGTGTGCTGACTTGGAGGCTGTCCTTTGAGCAAGGGATGAAGATAAAGGCTTGAAATGGGTGGAGGTCAGGGGACGGCAAGAGAGGGCCAGACATGGGAGGCGGGCAGGGAAGGAGGATGGCGCTGCGTGGTCGACTGAGGGCCCTGGATCTTTCTGTCTGTCCGAGCCACTGTGTGAGCCATAAGAACACACAGCCAAGGGCCTTCCCCTCCCTGAAGGGACTTGCCGTCTAGCACAGTCAAACATCGCTGCCGCACGTGCTGCCCAGAAGACCGAATGGCTGGGAGGGATGACTCGGCTGGAAGAGCAGGTCAGGCTCCTCCTGCAAAGTCGGCCCAGGCGGTGAGGAAGGCGGGGGGTTGGGATGAGGCGGACTGCTTCACACCTGTCCTGTTAACCACCCGCCTGGAACAAGCCTCTGAGCACATGACAAATGCTGCTACTCTTCTCATCACTCCTGTCACCGTCAGGCTTGCCAGGCCTGGGAAGGTTTGCTGTCCATTCACTTTAATCCAGAGCTGTCCTTCCCAACGTTTAGGGTCACTGGAGCCTGAACCCCATCTGGAAGGAGGCTTGTGTCAAACCAAACTTTGGGATTTGGGGAAGGTGCTTTAGATGTTTCCTTTATCTGAGTCCCAGTGGCGTGAGGTTACAACAAGAAAGGAAGAAACAGGCCACGAGAGGCAAGAAAGGGCCTGGGATGGCGGCGAAGAAGCCAGGGGAGGAGGCAGAGGGTTCGCACACGCGCGACAGCAGAGCTCAGTGGACTGGGACCTGGCGGGACGCCGCTCTGCGGCCGACTGGCTGTGGGGCCTCGGGCCCTGGCTCCCCTCCACATGCCTATCCTTCTCTTTAGCAAAATGAGACTAAAATTAACCTCACAGGGGCCGTTCGAGGCTAAATTAGATGTTGGCATGGCGCCTGGAATATAAGAAGGGTGTAACAAATGGAAACTACTAGAATAAGCCATTTTGAACGCAAGCGCCGGCACTGCTCGGTGACGGCGCAGGCGTCCGCGCCCCCCACGCGAGACCAACGCTGCGGGGCTGCGCTGCCGGCCTGCGAGGCACCTTTGTGCCGCTTCCGAGGGCGGCCGTGCAGGCGCTAGTGTCCACAGGCACGTAATGAGTGCCCGGACGAGGGTGATTAGACACACAAAGCTCCTGTTTTTGATAGAACTTACATTCTCCCTGTGAAGACAGACAACGAAGGAGACAGGACGACGCAGGCAGTGGACTGTGAAGGGCTGTCATGAAAGTCAAGTAGGTCATAGGGTCAGAAGAAGCTGGGGGTAGCTTCAGTGGCCAAGAAAGCTCTCCCTTCTGAGTCGACCCATCAGCTGAGACCTAAGCGACAAAAGGACCTTAGGAGGGGTTAAAGTTGAAAGAGGCTCTAAGTTTAGAGCCCTGAACTGATGTCCTGAAGCGATGTTCCTACTAAAGAGGAGGAGACACCAGAGACTGCCCCCTCGCCCCCTCTGTGCCATGTGAGGACGCAGTGAGAAGGTGGCCATCCAAGCCAGAAGGGAGCCCTCAGCAGAACCAACACTGCGGGGCCTGCGTCTGGGTGGCCAGCCTCCAGAATGGTGAGCGCACGTCTCTTGCTTGAGCCCCAGTCTATGGCATTTTCCCGTAGCAGCCCCAGCAGACTAGGACAGAGGGTCTCCTCAGCACCCCACCCGGGTACTCCCCACCCTTCAGGAGATGGGTGACCAAGCAAGGAAATGAAGCATGTGGTTACGTTATGTAAATGATATATACCGGCACAGGCAGAGAGCACTCTCAGAGTATGGTTTCTGATGTATGTTAATTAGGTCTGTATTATTAATTAATCCCTGTCTGCCCTGACGGGCCTGCCGTGTTCCAAGAGAGGTAAATGAAAGTCTCCTTTTGCTGCAATCTTTATAATCTGCTGTGCTCTCTATAGCTCTGCTTTGGACATACTGATGGCTTCATTTGCTAACAAGCTGTGCCCATCTGGGTCTTAATGCTTTTTGTCTTGAATTCAACCTTGTATGTTTTTAACATTATGTACCAGCTTTCTTCTTTTCTTTCTCTCCCTCTCTTTTCTGCATTTTCCTGGTATGTCTTTGGGTTGCTGGACAGCCATCTGCAGCTGGGTACCATTATGATATAACTTCAAGCATGGTCTTTATGCCATAAGGCACAGGCGGCCCGAGGACGCACCTTGGGTCTGTGCTCAGCAGCTGTGCAACCTTCTTGAGTCACTTAACCCCATACGCCTCAGTTTCGTTGTTCTGTGAAATGAAGCAATGCCTGTATCACAAGTTCACTGTGAGAACTCATGTGATCACAGAAGTAGAGCCTGAGTTTGGTGGTCAGTAGTAGTGATTAGTATTGTTTGCCTTGAGAAAATTCCCACCCATCTGGAAACATCCATCCCTTCATTGTCATTATCTATTTACATATATACATTAGTTTGACCTATTTGTCCATTAAAGAAATAAAAAAAATGTGGAAAAGTTGAAATTGTATACCAAATTGGGGGTACTTATGATAAAAGAAAATAATTATTTTTAAGAATCTCACAGTTTATAAAAGGAAAAGGAAAAAAATGTATGTCCAATATGTTTTGTGTCATGAATTAGCTGAGAAGTTTGTATGTTTCTTCCTCACCTTCCACTGCCTCATTAACTCTCACGTCCCTCTCCACCTAGACTCTTACTACTGAGACTGCTACCAAACCCAGGGACAGGTTCGAGTCAGTAGATTAAGGGTAAGGCTTAGAATGTATATTCTTAGAAGGATCTCTAAAAGTTCTCGAAACCGCTGAAATTGTGGTGCAAAATATTATGTCTTACGTTTCTGGGGAGCTATAGCTGTTATTAGGTTCTTAAAGGGACATGTACTAGGAGCCACCTGTTCTCCAACTTGACAGCACTATTAGTAATATTAAAGACGAAGACAGGAGAGACATTCAGTGTGGCACGGGGTGACAGAGTAGCTTTGCTTGTATCAGTTGGTTCAAATACCAACAATTGGTAACATATATATAGTGATACTATTTCTAAGTAGTTTGGTGGTATTATTGTTACCAAAATGAGTATGAGGTATAATGTAATAGTAAAAATAATTAAAATAGTACCAGCTAATAGTGAACTTACTATAACCACATCTTGTGTAATCAGAACTATTAAATATTACTGACTTAGATGTATTGTCTCAGTTAAACCTCAGAACAACACTGTGAGATGGATTCTGTTATTAATTCCATCATAGAGAAGAGAAAACTGAGGCTTAAATCTAGCAGGTATTTTGACAAAAATCACATAAGGAGTAAATCATGAAGCTGTGACACCTAAATAGTCTGACTTCAAAGACCTTGCATTATATAATATTCATTATATTCTTTTTGGTGTTATCAGAGTAGTGTGCTAAATGTGACATATAGCAACACCAAAACTAAAAATAATACTAATAAAAACTAAAATATTAATAATATTAAAATTATGGGCAGGTACCCTGCTAAAGTTAAGGAAAGGCGCATGTTATATAATATTTTAGTATATATTGTCTGGTACCTAATAGGTACTAAATAGTTGCAAGATAGCTCCATTTAATATTATTGTTGCCATCCAGTTTGTAGGTAGCAATTTCTTATGGTATTATTGTTGTCTCTATTATAAAATTATAGAAATAAAACATAGTACATATTACTATTTACTCTGATATTAGAGGATGTACATTATAGAACATTATAATATTCCTACTAATAATGCAAACAAGGCAGATGTCTCAGCACAGCATACTATTCATGTAATATTGCACTCTATCATATATGTCCTATATCGTTTGTACTATATTATAGTAAAAATAACAACATGATTGACAGCAAATAAAGGCAGCAGAGTATACAATACTGGTATAAATACGTAAATTACACATATTAGGATTCTCATATATGTAGTCAATCAGAATGTTGTTTTACTACTGTGCTAAACTAAAATGCATTATCACATCAGAACATATTTGAATATTATCCATTGAGTACTTATGTAGTGTTTCTCTTCGTTGAATATTTGCTATTTAATTGTTAGCATGGTTGTGTTAGTATTTTTGCTAAAATTAGAGATATGGCACACTGGCTATTACACTGGCGGAATCACTTCCAGTTTAGAACCAAGCATGACATGGTTTAGTAGTAGTAACAGCATCACACATGCTGAAGTCTAAGTCACAGGACCACCATACAGAGTGGCATAATGAAGACATCATTTCCACTATCAGAGATGGCACAGAGCCTAAGTGGGTCCTGTGCAGCTGGCGATCTGTGGGGTTTGGTGATGTGAAAACGGTGAAGCCACACTCCGTAGTTCTGATTTGATGAGCAGTGACGCTTCTTTGTGTCACTGTAAGTAAAGTCACAAAGGTGTTCCAGACTCAGGATGTACCACGACATAGACCGGCGGGGTCCGTGTTAGCACTCCTGGTGTTGCCACCACAGCTCAAGGTGGCATTAGCACAGCGGTATTGTCCTCATGACTAGAAGAAGGGCAGTGTTATTGTTAAAAAAAAAAAAAAAAAGTATATCGAGTGTAAAATACTATTGCTGTTGAAATTGATGGCAGAGCGGCATGGTGTTCCACACTTTAGGTCGGCAGTGTCGCCAATTTTCTGCTGAAGCAGTGCATGGATAACATGCTAGTCATGGTAGTACAGGTTGAGTATCCCTGATCAGAAACATTTGGGGCCAGAAGTGTTTTGGATTTCAGATGTTATTAGATTTGGGGATATTTGTGTTACTCTTTGCAGTTCACCACCCCTAATCTGAACATCTGAAATCTGAAATGCTACAATGAGCCTTTACAGTATCGCATCAGTGATCAAAAAGTCTTGAATTTTGGAGCATTTTGCATTTCTCAGATTTGGGATGCTCAGCCTGTACTTGCATCATTGACAGCGCGAGGCCACGTGGCTGAGCGTAACTGCCCTTTCCGAGTCTGGACGATGATGCGCAGTGTGAAGGGAAAGGGACGCTGTGAGAGTTGACAGCAAAGCAAACAGAACTCAGGCTCTGGGGTGAGGACGCTGGCTCCGACTCCTGGCCTTGTGCACTGCGCCTGCGTGACGTGGTCAAGGAGTGAAATCCAGCCGACACGCGGACCTGCCGCGCGGACCTGCCACCCGCGCCTTCTCACGGCTTGTGCTGCCCTTGCGTGAGGGTCATGTGGACTGATGACCGCGAGGTGCTTTCTGCAGCCGGCACACAGCGAACGCCTCCGCCGCGCCTCGGTGCCCTGCAGCAGCTCGGGGTTATGTGGCAGCAGAGCTGAACAGCACGTTTGAGGACAGTATCAAATCATTTACAAATGCAAAGGCAGTATACTATAATTTAGCATTCTTCTTGATGCTATGGTTAGTAGGGGCACAGCATGCCGTGGTGACAATATCTCATTAAAGAGATGCCACTCAAATATTTCTCTCTCTTCACGAGTTTATTGCTAACCCTTTGGAGCTAGGAAAATTGCAATATGGTGTTGCTTGGTATAGAATGTTATGACAGGAGCCTTGCGGCCTGCATAGTGGGAGGGGCAGTGATATGACACACAGTATTATAGTTTAGGGCCACACGGCCCAGCATAGGCTGAGGAAGGTGGCTGCACTTTGGGCAGCCAGCACTGGCAGCAGCAATGTGATTTTATGCTTCACTTTATTATATGTAATTGTAGGAACAGAAATGATAATATGCTGTGCCGAACTGCATTATGTCAACCTAGACCCTTCGCCTTACAATTCAAGTAGCAGTAATGCTAGCACACTATAGTGATTATGCGTTTTGTATTTGTAGTTACAGGAATATAAAGGCATTAGATTGTACTAGGGTACTTATAATGTTCGAAATAATACTAGTTTGTATGATGTTAAAGTTTGTGAAGTCACACTTGTACTTATATGGAATGATGACAGAAAGTGCTCTGCACAGTACGCGGTAAATAGAAGACTTTGATAAGTGGCGTTGTGAGGGTGGTTTATTTATTCATTCAGCAAACGCTTTCTGGTGTCACTGAAGTTGGGGGCTACTCCAAGTGACGGGAATATGGCGGTCGACACAGAAAGGGCCCTGCTCCCCGGGGCGTGCAGGAGAGACTCTGGCAGTAAGTGAGAAAACACCAGGTCCCCGTTAGCACCCGGGTGTGAATGACACAGTGGGTGGGCAGAGCATTCCTGGGCGTTCAGTGGAAGACCGTGCAGCCCGGCTGAGAAGGCACCACCACTGACTATTCTAAGACATTAAGTAGCTAGAGTGCTATTCGATCGAATCTGTAGTTCAGTATCTTATACAGTTTAAGAGATCCTTGGCAACATCCGCAATTTATATGCCACAGGAGGATACAGAAGGTTCACAGCATTTATTAATTTGTAAAGACAAAAATCCTTAATAATTGTTAAAGGATTAGAGCAGGATTTCTCAACTTTAACACTATTGGAACACTTAGCCAAACAATTCTTTTTGTGGGGATGTCCTGAGGTCTGTAGGATGTCAGCACCGTCCCTGGCCTCTACCCACTAGATGCAAGTAGCACTGCCTCTGCCTCCAAATGGTGACAGCTGAAATTGTCTCCAGACATAGCCAAATGTCCCTTGGGGGACAAAGTTATCCAGGGTTTGTAACCACCAGATTAGGGGAAATGATGCCTGCAAAGTCCCCAGTAGGAATTCAGTTGCTACAAGCTGGACATATGTGACAAAGTGGTATTAGTACAAATGCCTCCAGCTGACTCTCCAGCATAGACGTGCCAATTAGAGGCATCTTTGCAAAGATCCCAAATTGCAGACACCACACATGGCCCTCAGGGGTCTGTTAAATTATTCTGACCTCCAATATTGATAGTAATAGAGCTGTGTTCATTCTGCTCATAATTGTAACATTTTACTCAACTACATGGTCTCTCCTAATAAGAGCAATAATATTGTTATCCTCCACAGTGCTGTCCTGTTCCTAACTTAAATAATGTACATTTCTTCATCTAAACTACTTCACACATTAAATAGTAGTTTTTACCAACACCATTACTATCATATTTTACTGTGCTACATTCGAATACTGTTTCCTTCAATACTGCTAACAAAAGTATAGCAAACGGAGCTGCCCAACTTTTAATTTTAGGATAAATAAAACTATCACATTATTATCTTTTCTATGTTGCATTTTACTATTCTACCCTCAATAAATATTGCTACTGTTCTACTATATTTTAAAGAATTTTGTCTAGTATATACAGATAAAATGAATTTTATAATTATATATGCATATACATAGATATATATGAAATGTTTCTACATTTTAGGAAGAACATTACTATGATGTCACATGACAATTGGCTATAGATGCCTTCTGAATCTGTTACCAATTATATCAAATGTCACAGCCTGCAATTTTAGTAACTGATTATGCTATAGATACTCTATGAAACTATATCATGTTACAGTCTACTTCTTAATTAGTGGTAAACTATACATTTTAATAAAAAGTTCTCTGATAAGCTATATGGTTGGTATCAGATATGCTCATATGGCATACAGAAATCTCCTACTGCAAATTTTAGCAAGACAGCACGGTGTGGGCCTCCTCTGGCTCCTCCGGGTGCAGTGGTGAGGACACGCCCACCCAGCGCGGTGCCGCAGGGACACGCACTGCCGCCCCGTGTTGGGAGCACCGCTCTTACTAGCATTGCTCCCTTGCTTGTTTAATTGTTTATCGAGGGTCTGTTCTGACTCAGACACTCTTCTTGGAGATGGGAATATAGTAGTGAAACAAAAATGAACAAAATCCCTGGCTTCTCGGTGCTTCTGTTCTCCTGGGGAGAGACAAATAATTTCCAAATAACTGCTGCGGCAGAAGATGGAGCAGGGAGAGGGTGGAGGGTGTGGAAATTGCAATTGTCAACAGGGAGACAGGGGAAGACTACTGAGAAGGACCTTCGGCAGGCGAGCGAGTGAGGCGCCAGCCATCTGGGGAAAGAATGCCCGGCAGAGAGAAGGGCAGGTGCAAAGGCGCTGAGCCGTGTGCCGCCAGCATGCTCGTTTGAGCAGAAAGACCACGTGGCTCAGGTGCAAGCGGAGGAGCACGCCGTGAGGCCAGAGAGGCAGGGGGAGCGAGGGCAGATTGTGTAGGGCCTTGTGGGTCATGGTGGAGTAAATTCATTTATTGTTATGTGGGATTTTACCCAAAGCATTTCAAAATAACAACATGCTCAGCTTTTGCTCTGTTGCCTACACTTTATTCAAATACCGTCTTTCCAGTGCTCCGCGGTCTGCTCTCCACAGCGGCAGCAGTGGGGTACAGCAGCTGCTTGAACACTATACATGATTTTAATAGCAGTATTTCTACTCTTAGTTTAGTTTATTCTGTAGGATGCCTTACTATTTCATTCCCCTATATTTGCCAGGACTATGGACACTTTATTAATAATAATTCAATTCTTATGGTTATATCTACACATATACAAAATACCATTTTTAATACTAACAACAATGCTAGTACAAATACTAGTATTTTATAATAGTAATAATGTTTCCACCCAGCTGTACTGCTCAATACTGTATATGATGCTTCTAAAGATTTATGCCATGACCTCTACTTTCAGGTGACTTCTCTATTATCTTTGAAAAATGCACCGGCAGGATGGGGATGATGATCCAAGTTTTAAGGAGAGGGAATAAAGTCTGAAATTTTTGTTAGGGAGAGTGGGATAGAAGTTGACTCCGGAAAATATATTTCTGGGATGGCCACTGGTCTACCCAGGTGTGCTCAGCAGCCCAAGTGTGCTCAGCAGCCCAGGTAACCATAGAGCGCAAATGTGGCTTGTGGATTCTAAGCTCGCTATAAGGAGAAACAAAGGCAGGGAAAGGCTGCTGGGTTGTGGAAAATGGCCTGAAGTAGGAGGCATAGCAGCAGCAGTCGGAGAGGGGAGCTGGCCGGGTGTTTGCACTGGAGCAGGGAGTGGAGGCCCAGCAGTTTGGAGAGAGAACAGGTCAGTGGGGGAGATCTGGGATACAGCAGCAGAGGTTATTGGTGATTCATTCACGCAGTAAGTACTTGATGGGCCGAGTGCCCACACTTGGGTGCCAAATTACCTGGCTTCAAATTCCAGCTCTGCCATTTTCCAGCCATGTGACCTTAAGAACATTACTTGCTCCCTCGTGCCTCCGTTTCTCCATCTGTAAAATGGAGAAAGCAATACCATCTCCTCCCTAGGCTGGGGGCTAGGATCCCACACATCAGGTATTTCGACGGGTGCCAGACAGAGCCGGAGCTCAGCAAGCATTAGGGTTGTCACTGGCGGTGGTGATGGTCTGATTTTTATGACATGCCAGGCTCTGTTCTAGGAGCTGGAGATAAAGCCACAAACAATGTCAGGAGTCATTGCACTCACGGAGCTACAGGACAGTAGGAGAAACTGAAATCAAAATGACTTCAGATACTGGTGTAAAGGGACAGGAACACCTGGGCAGCGGGGCTGTGAGCAGGGCTGCTCACCGGAGGTCTCCGAGGAAGGGCTGTGTGAGCCGAGCCTGGGCAGTGGGAAGGAGCAGCTGTGGGAAGCCAGGGTCCGGACCCCCAGGCCCACGGCACAGGAGCCGGGGGAGGCCCTGGGGAGTGCCCACGCGGGCGGGGATTTTCAGAGGGCAGCAGGCAGAGCCGCAGGCTCCGGCCAGGGCCAGCGTGGGCAGCGCACATGCAGAATCAGGAAGGAGGCAGGGCCCGGCCGAGACCCTGCAGGGCCCACAGGCCAGTGGTTTCAAACTTGGCCTCACATTAGCATCAGCTGGGGAGTTTTAACAAAGCTACCAGTGCCGGGCCGCCCCTAGAGTCAAGATTTTTGAAAGCTCCCAGGTGATTCTAAGGCGCTGCAGACTCTGAGAACCGCAACTGTGGACTACAGCAATTGATCTGTATGTTGTTCTAATTGCACTGAGCAGGGGCGGATATTTGCTTCAGAAAAATCGCTCTGGCTGCTGCGTGGAGAACGATCCGAGAGTGGAAGAGAGGAGACCACGGAGGAGGCGCCTGACCCTGGGCGGGGTGGCGGCCGGGCAGAGGAGGGTGCTCAGGCTTGGTGCTCGGAGGGCCGAGCTCTGAGCCTGGCTGGAAGGGGGCTGAAGGCAAAGTGCACGTAAGGGTGGCCGCGAGGCTTTTGGTGTGAGAAGCTGAGTCAGCGGGAAGGAGAAAGCTTGGTGAAGGGGATGAGAGTTGCACGTAGGACGCATGAAGCCGGAGAAAATTGTTCAACTTCTAAGCAGATAAATGGAGTGTTCACTTGCGTGGAGCCATCGCGGGAACACAGAATGTGAGGTTCCTGGTGGGTCAGTGCCACGACTGTGAGGCCTGACAATGGCACGAGGCCTGGCGTGACTCAACAGTGCTATCTTGGTGTCACAAACAATGCCATAAAAATGATGCTATTCCACCACTTAGAATGGGATGGGTGAATTGTAGATATTTATGTTACACGTGGAAAATGGTAGATCATGTGCTGTTATTTTTGTTGAAAGTTACATTATGGTATGTTTGTTCCCTCTTACAAATCACCTAACTTTTGTTGTAAGTCACCTAAATCTGTGATAAGTTCACCTTTCTCATTAGTAAGCTTAATTTTCCTCTGTCACCTCAGGTATAAATGGAGTGTCTTTATACTTGTGACTTTACGTAGTTAGGGAGTTTAGAGGCTTATCATTCTGTCTTAATAAATTATGATTCCTTATTTGATATTAATATATCAGTGTAAATAGAATATATTTTGATATTTGTATGAGCAAGAAGTGAACTTATTCATTTACCCAGAGAACAGAAGTGAGCAATATCAATCAGTCCCATGGCTGTTAAAGTTTTGGCAGGTCAGCATGTTACAGTGTTGTTATAGCAAGAACAGTACTCGGCACTGAAGGCACATTAATAGTGATTTAGAGAAGTATGACAATGTACATGCTATTCCTGTGAATACTGGAATCATTTTAATATAAGGTAGTATGATAATATCAGTTTTTCCAAAATATAATAGGATAATATGACCCCACTTTTTTTAGAGACAGTCTGCCTCTGTCACCCCACTGAGTACAAAGCAGCGATCATAGCTCACTGCGGCCTTGAACTCTTGGGCTCAAGCGATCCTCCTGCCTCAAACTCCAAGTACCTAGGGCTACAGGTGCATACCACCACACCTGGCTAATGTTAAAATTTTTGTAGAGACAGGTATCACTATGTTGCCCAGGCTGGTCTCCTGGCCTCAAGCGAACCTTCAGTCTTGGCCTCCCGAAGTGCTGGGATTACGGGTGTGAGCCACCACACGTGGCCACCCTTTTAAAAGAGTGTAAGTAGCATTCTCCAGATGACTTTTAGATATCTGGCCTATAAAGCAAGGCATTGTCTTACCTAAGCATGGGAATTATTCCACTTTATTTGGTAACCATGAGCCAGTGGAATCTGGGTTTTCTTGGTACAAGATCCAGTGTTTTAAAAATGTTTACAAGTCTGTGTAGTTTCATATCTTGTAATATTTGAGATCTAATTTCATCTCTTGTTTATGGGGAAAGCCAGAAGCCAAATTTGTAGTCATTGTTCTTTTCCTCCTTCAAGTCTTCTCAGAATGAGTTCCAAGGATTTACGACTTCTTTATTTCTCCTTCCAAATAGTTCAACACTTGAATATTACAAGAGCTTGTGTTCTCATCCAAATTATTATTTCTATTGAAGTTTAGTTCAACACAATTCAGGGTTCTATGTTATAAACTGTTCCCATGTAGATGATATTTTGATTTACTTCTGTAAATATTTTTATAACTGAAAGTGGAGCATCTAAACAATTGCTAAATATTTGTCTAGAATGTGCTTTAGAACAAAGGCTCTGCCAACAACTATCCTCCACTGGTTTTTGGAATGGGCAGCTTTTCCCCAATGAATTTTTTCTTCAGTTTGTATTCTCAGCAAAAAAGTGATGATAAAATCCAAACAAAGAGATTATGATTTTAATATACTTTATTTAAAAAGTACACAGTTTTAAATTGGTTTCAATGGTTTCAAGCAGAGGGACACGGCCGGCCGAGCGCTGCGGCCGGTTTCTGATGAAGGGTGATTATCACGTGGCAAACTCACATTTGCATGACTGGCAAAGTAAAAAGATAACCTTTTTGTCAACATATCTTTAAGAGTTTATATCACGCACAGTTTAAAATCATGAGATGCTGATGGTTGGACTATATTTCATGTCGCATATCGCACCATATTTCGGTTCACAGTTTATCCATGATTTAGCATGCCAAGAGAACATCGCTGTCCTGTCACCTTGAGAGGAGCATCAGAAGCAGAGGGAGCAGAGCAAGGGCCGCCGGGGCCTGGAGACTTGGAGCAGCCCCGCACTCCCGCGCGTTCTCCTGGGGGAAAGGCAGGGTGGGTTAGACAGAAGTCGCTCCGGGAGCCTTAACCCTTCCAAGCCCCGTTGATTCCCAGACCTCTCGCCAGCCTTCAACATAAGCACTAAATCTTCTGGAACCCAGACGCTATGAGGATATGGATCTATCTAAATTTCCTCAGGTTAAGTTAGAGATGAGAAGATTGGAGGTCAGTTGTCAATGCATAAAACAGTCCAGTCGCTCTTTGCATACTATTATGTACCACAGTCAAGGTGTAAAGGGCTATGGGTAGAGATGTCTGTTGTGACTCTATTATAAAAGCAAACTATGGACCTTCTCATTTTCCCTGTCAGAATGTAAGTAAAATATCACATCTGAGGGGCCTGATTATTTCCAACGTGGCTACAGAAGGTTTTATGTGTGTCTTCTTTTTATTTGGGTAGAGGGAGGCCCTGTTTTACGAAGATGAAATCATATTGTTTACTCCTTTCTCCAGAATACCTCTTTGATTCTTCCTCACTAACTGATGGAAATTTCCCCATTATTCTAGCTCTGGTTTATGCAGCTGTTTTCTTATTGATGGGCATTCATTTTATTACTTGTTCCTTACTACTACAAAGAGTGCTGAATGAAGGTCCCTCTCGCCGGCGACAGTTGCCCTGCCCCAGCCCATGGAAAAGATGCCCAGGAGTGGGTTGCAGAGCTAAAGGGTATCTTTGCCTTTGACAGACATTTTATCATTATCTGTACTTTCTGATCGCCCAGTGACTTGTATTTCTTGTGCCCTTAGTTTATTTTTACATGTGGTTGCCTGATTTCTCAATGTAAAGAGCTCTTTATTATTTGATTTATAATTTTTTTCAAGTTCCATAAATTGGCCAATGCCTATGTTTCTGTTATCTTTTTCCATAAAAATTATAATTTTCATACAGCTAAATGGATCTATTTTTCTTCCATAGCTTTTCTTAGATAAAAAGGTCTCACCAATCCCTAGAATTTTTTATGAGACTATTTTTTTTACCATGTAAGTCTAATCTGTATTCTCCCTGTTGAATCAAACCTCTGTCATATATAAAATTGTTTATTCTGTTCCACTGACCTTATCTTGCTAATTATAGAAACTTAAAGAAAAACTACTGATTTTTGTATGTTTATGTTATATCCAGTTATCAAAGCAAATTTTCTTATTAACTCTAGTAGTTTTTACTCTAATGACTTAGTTGTCTAAGTATGCAGCATTTCTTGTTTCTAATTGAAGTAGTTTTAGTGTTTTTGGCCATTTGTTTGGATTTGTATTTTTACATAGAGTTTCTATTAGAGATCATCACCGAATTTTATCAAAGGCCTTTCAGCATTTATTTACATAATATGTTACTATTGAACTATCCTTTGAATAGAGAAGAAAACATTCTTAATAAATCCCAAGTTCTTATTATTACTATACAGACTTTAACATCTTTTCTAGGACTTGGATAGTTTAAACAACATTAAAATTAGTTGCCATTTAAAGACGAGATTAATACTTACTTGGCTCTGGTGGTATTTTCAAGAGCAGATATCTTCCCAAGCTTCCTATAGTAATTCTAGGCAAGGTTTCCATTTTGGGGGATGGATGTGGAGTTAATTTTCAAATTTTTATTATTTTTCTAGATTTAAACTTTTTTGTTGCCTGCAGCATTATGGGAGCCATTCTCTTATAAATCACCTAGATCTGTGATAAGTTCACCTTTCCTAGTATTAAACCTTATTTTTCCCTGACCATTACCTTAGTTATAAATGGAATGTCTTTATACTTGTGACCTCACATGGTTAGGGGTTTTAGAAGTTTATCATTCCGCCTTCATAAACTATGATTCTTTTTTTTTCTTTTTTCTTTATGATAGCCTTTGGAAAGGAGCTGTGACTCTTTATCTCATGTTAATATTGCCAGTTTTTGCTTTAAGTGAATGTCTTATAAACAAAAGGCTGTCTAAAAACAAGCAGAGTAAAATAATTTTAACTTCAATTTAAACTAGTAAACCAATTTGGTCAGAGCCACATTGTGTGTCATATAATTATAGTACATCCATAATATCCATAATATATTATTATATAATACAGTATATGAATAATAATGAAGATAGTAAAAACATTTCTAAGAAGATATATGGATATAATAGGAAAAGACTATTAAGCATTAACTAAGTAATGAGGCATTGAGGGGCTGCAAGTAGAGGACATTAGTTTTTCTAGATCTCTTTTGGCTTCCTAAAAGGGATTATTTTTGCTTGAGCAAAATTTCCAGCTGTAGTTCTCTGACCACTGTGAGAGTCTCGTTGTGAATCTGATGAGAAAAGGGAGCAGGAACAGTTCTCAGACTTACCTCAGGATGGAAGCCGTGACAAGATTCCGGACGCCTTCTGATCTTCTGGGCCTTTAAACGCTCACACTTAAGGGATTCATTATGTTGACTGTAGTTAAGGCATGTTTCCAAGAATTACTTTTTCTGCTCTGCATTTCACTGGTCAAAACTTGGCACG
This sequence comes from Microcebus murinus, assembly GCF_040939455.1. Classification (NCBI taxonomy): domain Eukaryota; kingdom Metazoa; phylum Chordata; class Mammalia; order Primates; family Cheirogaleidae; genus Microcebus; species Microcebus murinus. The sequence continues at coordinate 159,968,867 of NC_134104.1, read as the reverse complement.
AAACTCTCTTAACAACTACTCTCTCTCCAGTAGTGGGAAGGATGTAAATGTCTCCTTTCTAATATTTCTCCCTCAGGTTTCCTTACTCCTGACCCCCCTTACCGGATTCAGCAGCCGTGGCTGGGCCTGCACACAAAAGGATATACCTGATTTCAATGGGCGCCATGGTGATGGGGGCCACAGACTCACAGAGGCAGCTGCTGTCCACCACCACCATGAACAGGTTGCTGCTTGGGATCTGCTGGATGACAAAGGACCTGTGTGGACAAGAGGCAGAAAGACAGTGAGGGGTCAGTCACCATCCCTGAATTACGAGCCATGAGGAAGACTTCTCCCTTAGCTGGTAACAACTATCATATTCTGTAAAGCAAAGCAAGTTTTAGAATGGCTTGACTATACTAAAGATGCCTCCCTCCACAAGGCTCTCCGCTTACCAATACCAAGCTTAATTGAGAAAACAATGGCTGTGGTTACTGATGCAGCTTATACAATTCACTTTGGAAAGACTAGAGTTTTCTGTGCACACAAAACAGGAGAATCGGAGTTGGTTAAATCACCTCAGTTTCCAAAGTTTAAGAGGTTAGGCTTTTCTTAGCCTAATTTCCTTTTCCCAAAGCCTGAAAATTACCTAAAATTACATTTGATCTTCCTCTAGGTGGAGTTCTCTCTCCTCCACCCCTCAAGGATAGACTGAAACTATGTCATACTGATGGCAAAAGAGGCAGTGAACTCCCTAGACCCCGCCTCGTACCACCTTGCCCAGTGTCTGGTCTGCCTGGAACAGAGGGGCAATGTTTAGAATGAAGTCAATGCTGGCCAATCAGAAGGTCCCACCTTCTCAAAGTCCAAGCTCTATACAGAACTAAGGCTGTGCCGCAGCTCTGTCCTTCTGGATCCATTAAGACAGTGAGTCCCACTGAAGTAAGATTGATGGCACCTCCTTCTCCCACTGCCCAACACATTGAAGTGACCAAGTAATGCCACCATACAAATACTCTTTCACCAGAAAATGCTACTGACTCTTTGAAGGAAAAAAGTAGTGATCAAAAATCTCACATTTAGATCAGCTAAATATTTAGCCCCAGGCCTAGAACCCTTGTCACATAACTTTTTATGGTATTTCACTAAATTCAGATGAATAGATATTAACCTAACAAACAGAATTTAACCTAACAAAGCTGTCAATGGCTCTGTTAAGTTTTATCTTCATTCATCTTCCTCTCAATAAATTCATTATATTTTCTAGAGTATATCACCATGGGGAACTATTAATAAAATCATGCAATGAAGAAAAACCCTTCTGCTTCATGGGAAATTATAAAGAAAGGAAATGGACCCTCCCCCTTTTTATTTACCTGCTATCACCTCATGTGTTGAATTATTCAAGAATGCCTCTGAGACTACAACTCAAGTGGCTTCCTTTCTACAAATGCCCAATGCCCATCCATCTAATATCCTTCAGTTATGTTCATTTTATTAGTCCACAGTAGGGAACCCAGGGCATGCCACTGCTCAAACATGCCTAAACCAATCCTCCATGCCTAGACCACTGTCCACACTCAGGGACACACACCTACTCTCTGCCCTTTTCACCCTTCTTCAGAACTATGTCTGGCTGGAGAAAAATAGTCAAACTTGCTAACTATTTTGCTAAATTAAAAAAAAAAACAACTCTACTTTACCTTCCCCCTTCTTTAATGTTAAATCCTTTCTTGCCTGTGCAAGGACATTGCTCCAGCAGTTGGGTTCTTCTCAATGGATTGTGCCCATCAGCATAAAAATATCCTACCTGAGACAGCTGTCAGCAGAGAACCAATGCTTTCCACTTTGGAGGCAGGTTAACAGAGTCTCAAAGAAAAGTGTAAAACCGAGAGCACACAACTCTCTGAAGAACAAATAGTTGACTAGAAGATTAAGCCAAATGAATCTATTCGATGAACAGTAAAGGAGAAAGAGATGAACATATGAAATGGAAGATCCAAAGGGAAAAATATTTTTCTGGATTGAAAAAATCCTATTCTTTTCACTGAAAGGGTTCATTCAAGCCTTAGTGAAACTTCAGATTATCAAAGATACAGCCCAATCCTAAAAGCTTCTGTAGAAACAAATTACTTAAAAAGGAATGAGAATGAAATCAACTTCTCAAAGGAAGTACTGAGATGAAGAAACAGAGTTACATATTTAAAGTTTTGAGGAAACCAAAAAAGGAAGTTGAAGGTTTTATATGTTTATATCCAGAGAAAAACAGATTCTATGTAACTGTGGATGTTTATAGAAAATTATGTTTTGTAATTTAGGAATAATTACTGAAAAACATATAAAAATGAAAACATGATCAATCTAAGATAGCATAAATTAAATTAAACACACACACACACACACAAGACTGCTGATATAAGCCTAAAATTATTATTAGCAATCATAATAAATGTGAGGTTGTTAGATTAAAAGGTATTTGGTGGTTTACAAAAATACCAACATTATGCTGTTTTCCACAGGCACTCCCAAAACAGAATGACATGGGAGGAGGAAAAAATATATCAGAAAAATGCTAACAATAAAACAGAGAAACAAGTTTAGGAATATTCTTATACAAACATTCAGAGTGAAAAATATATAAAATTTAATAAATAAAACAGTTTGTACTGGAAAACAATAGAATCCACTAACAAGGTATGACATGATTCTTTATGTATGAAATCACACACTGATAGAAATACCAAAAGGGATTGCTGAAAGAAGGAGCTATTAAAAATGTGGAGCAAAGACTCTTCAGATCTAACAACACAGAATATTAGTTATTTTTAAACACAGTGAACTGTAATACATATGAATAAAACCAATAGCATCAATTATATATTCTTCTTTTATGATATAATACCATTAGAAATTAATACAAAAAAGATATATACAGTGAAAATTAAAAGTTAAAAACCAAATTTCATCAATCCTTGAGCATTTGAGAATTACCCAGACTTGAATTTCTGCAGTATCACCTTAGATACTTTTATTGGAAAAATGAAGGGTGCAAACAGTTGAACTGAGTTTTTGAATGAAGAAGATGGAAAAATAAGAACGTAGACCTGCACCTGTACCCCTATGCATGGTCTCCCCTTTCGCCCACTGGATTGAGGATTGACGCCCCTCTACGAAGCCCATCTCTCAGGCTTCTGCAAGACGTGACTGGTGGCAGAGAAGAGGCAGGTGGCCATTGCACAAATGGCTCCCCTCATCTGCTAGCCTTCCCCTGCAGTTGGCCCACTTGATGTCACATCTCCCATCTCAGGAAATGCAAAACTCATTCTTTTTATTTTTTATTCTTTTATTTCATGTTATCCTTGCCCTAGGGCCATGCTAATCTTCTCTGCATTGTTCCAATTTTAGAATATGTGCTGCTGAAGTGAGCACACTACTGCCCTGTTTCTCTGCCCTCCTTTATAATGCAACTCCCAAATAGAATTATCTACTATCTGTCTCCCTCCCTGTCCTTCCTCTACCTCTGCTTCCTTCACAAATCCATTCCAACAAGGCTGTAGTCCCCACAGCTCCGCCGGAACCCACTCTTGCCAAGGACACCAACGATTTCACCTCCTTTCTTCTGCCTCCCTTGCCCTGCTTCCTCCTCACATGTTCACTGTCTGCCCTTCACAATACACTGCAGTTTCCTCAGCAACACAGCTGCATCTGACTGCCCAAGACTGTCGGCTGTCTCCAGCTCCCAGGGCTGTGCCTGGGACGGAGCAGACTCTCAGTAAATATTTGTTGAATCAACGACAGAATTCATACTGATAAAAGCAGCAGAAGAAAATGCAAATAAAACTGTGAAGATAATCAACAGAATCAAACTCTGGTTTTAAAAAAATATTAACACGAATCAACTTTTCATACTTCTGATCAAGAAAGAAGCCACAAGGTAATATTATAACCCAAAAGATACAGGGGCATTTTAAACATTTTTGGTTACTATTATGTATACCATTGCAAACAGTTTGAAAGCTTCAAGAAAACATACCTTTGGGGATAAAGTATAAATTATCTACATTTGGCCAAGCTATAAAAATCATGAGCAGACCAATTGCCACGAACAAAACTGAAATGCTCATTGAGACTCTAGCCACAGGTGAAGGCCACCAAATCACCCGAGGAACAGATATTGCTGTGTTCATAGAAAACCCACACGAACCCACTGACCAACTATTAGAACTAATAAAAGAACTCAGCAAGCTGACTAGTTACATAATCCACATATAAAACCACAGCCTGACACTGGCAATAGCCAATGAAAAATATTTATGAAATAAAGAACCATTGATAGCATCAATCATCACTATAAAATTCTCAAGAATAAACATAGCAAAACACGTCCCTTTATATAGAAAATAAGAACATAAAAAGACAACCTAAAGCTGGCATGGAAAGGAACACTCATATTGTAAAGATGTCATTCCTCCCTTGACCTTCCAATTCAAAGCAATCAAAATCAAAATTCCAACAGGACTTTGGACAGAATTTGAGACAATGATTCTAAGATTCTTTTAGAAGAATAAATATAAAGAATCGTCTAGACATTTATAAAAATTGGGTTTTGTAAAAGGGAAGGGAAAATGCTTGTCCTACCTAATAACAAAATGACACAATTCACAGTAAAGGAAACACAGATGGACAACAAATAGGCAAAAAGGGGTTCAATCTCACTAAAAATTAGAGAGATGCAAATGCAAATGAAAATAATGATTTTACCAGCAGATTGGTAAAAATTAAAATCCATCATAATACCAAATAAAGAAAATCTGAAGAAGTAAATATTGTTCTGCACAGCAGGTGGGGGGATAAATGTTTACTGCTACTATGAGGACAATTTGTTTTTATCACAGTGGAGATCATTTGGGTTCTATTTTTTCTTTAGTTTTACTTCTCAGTAAGAGAAACTAATGGTCAGGAACTCAAGAAGTCAGGTATAAAGATGTTCTTGGTAGCACTGTTCATTGCCATCACCCACCTGCATGCCCACCAACAGGGGAATAGTTAAATAGGCAAGAGCATGTCTACTCTGTGGTCTACCAGTAGCAGGCAAAAGGGTAAGGAGGTCTCTACTGTAATGTAAGGATAGCCAAGACTTAGTAAGTGGGAAAATAATGTCACAAAACCATACGTAGAGTATTTAAGACTATTTAGGAATATTCATTTAAGAATATTTAATCCTGCTACAGAGAAAAAGAAAAATAAATGAGATGAATAAAATTCATAAGATGCATTATTAGGTATAAATAGCAAATAAGTAAGTGAACCATGACTCACGTTAGACACAGACTAAATGGACCAAACAAGTAGAGCATATGAGGGTTGAACACAAATAAAGAAGGATGAACATATGAAGTATCTTCCTATAGAGAAGAAGGAATGTAGGGACCAAGTAAAATTAAATCAATTAAATTCATATGACACAGACTCTGTCATCTCCAGAGTGCTAGCTCTCACCTAGGTCATTCTTAAATTAACTCAGTGGGGAAGACAGCAGGAGAGGGTGAGAGGAAGCAACAATAAGGGAGGGGAAAGGAAGGGAAGATGGGAGAGAGATGAAGAATGTAGGAACACTGTGTAGCACAGGGTGCAGGGAGGTACACCCGCTCTCTCTCCCCCTGCTTCCAGCTGATCTTTCAGTTGAATTCTATCGTCAAGTGATTTGGGCATATTAATTTTCCTGGGAGCCTTTTTGTTCTGTGACCTCTATGATAACTTTCCTGGTAAGTACTTGGCATTTATTTATGCATAAAGTGAGCACAAAACGAGACACATTCTGTAGGTTCCCTCTCTCTATATATAATGGATGGTGTTACGCTAGGGCAAGGAGTATTGATTTGCTCCTTTTACAAAGAAAAAACTGAAACTCAAAGAGGATAAATAAACTCTTAACAGCAGCTATACGAATAAGACAAAATTACTCCCATTTTGCAGAGGAAGAAATGGGAAGCTAAGTAACTTCCTAAAGCAAGGGGGCCCAGCTGAAGTTCAGACCCGAAGCTGGGGACCTCAGAGTCCACGCTCACGTGCCAAGCCGCAGACTCCGCGTCTTGCTCTGGGATCACTAGTGCTTACGCTCCCTGAGGGTAGACTTAGAGCAATCACCCCACACAGACACTCAATGACAACACATGCCAGGTGTCACTTTTAACACGTTTACCATGAAGCCCCACAGCTAAATTTCCCTCTTTCTTTCCCAGACCCTAGGAGATGAAAAGCCTGCATGCAGCTACACTGAAGAGGAGAAAAGCCACCCCTACAAAGGATTTGCCAGCGGAAAGATTAACTGCTTTTCCATATTTTAAAGACTTACTGTCTGCTTATTAACATGGTGCTTCGGAGGGGCCTGGGCAATGTTAGCTGTACATTTATGTGTACAATGTGTATTTATGGCCCAGGGTGCAGGGTTGAACTTCATAAAACACACCTCCCTCCAGCTGGGCCCAGCAGCCCGGCTGACATCATACTGCAGAGGGTCTGTGGCCTGGCGGGTTTGCCTGGGGCCAGAAAAGGCAGGGAGGGAATGCCTCAGCGGGGAGTCACGGCGGTTGTTTCCAAGCAGGGATAGGTCAAAATGCGTGAAATAAACTAGCTCCTCAAGGGAAAGGGAGTGGGGAAGAGGGAAGCAACTGTGATGTGTCCATTGCCAGAACTGAAATAACCCAGGCCTCCCTGTCCCATCCACTACAGACCGAGAAAGAACTGGAGGGAAAAAGATGATGTGATTTCAAGACAGTCTCCCCGACAAGAGAGACTCCTTGCCGCATGCTATCTTCTGAGAGGGGCTTCACTAACCAAATGACGAAAGTGATCATGATGCTTTTCTAATGGCCTACCCCGAACAAACTTGCAGAATAGGGAGGAACCCAGGGATAAGATTCCCAGAGGACCACAGGATTGCACATCCGGAGAACTCGGTCGGCTGGCCTTTCATTAAATGGAAGCGAAACTGTGCCTTAAAAAATAATTGGGCAGGACAGAATCTTAAAATGTTTGGAACCTAGACAGAGGTCTTTTACCCTTTATAGATTTTCACCCTTTATAGATTTTCCAGATTTTATCCAAAGATAAAGTGAAATATACAGGGAACTATTTACATGTGGTGCTGATCCTGTTCCACATTGCACTATTCTCCACTTGGATCAGGTACCTAACTATGGCTCTCCATGGGGATCCTGTTCTCCTTGGAGGCAGGAAGATGCTCTGTCCCCTCACCGGCCGCCCCAGCAAGCACTAGACTTCCCTGCACTGACCCAGGCCCATAAGTTGTAGAGAACAAACATTTGGTGACTGTTTAAATTCAAACTAAAAATTAAATATTGAGGGCATGCTCTAATCTAGCACAACTCTATAGCTATGCTATGGAAAAGGAAAGACCAGCACCTCCTCACGCTTGGCCCAAACAAGGTAACAGGAGGAGTACCATTGCCACCTGCTCACCCCACAAAAGCTAAGGCCTGGTAATTTTACAGGTGAATCACTTTAGCATGTCAAGGCACATGTAGTTCTAAAATATTTAAACTCTTTGAGAACACAGGGAAAGAAGGAAATATTTCAAATTCATTTTATGAAGAATACTGATATAAAACCTGACCAAGATTATACAAAAAACTACAAATAATCTCTCCTTATGATTACCGATGCAATGATCTTCAATGAAATGCAATAACTAGACTTGAGCAGGACCTTGAAAAAGTGAAACAGCATGTGAGCAAGCTTGCTGAGCTGTCCCAGCTGAACAGAAATCGAAACATGAAACAATGCTTTCCTTTTCCCCTCTTTCTTTCTTGTTTAGTCTCTGTTTTCAACTCTAGCGTGTTGATTTATTGTTTTCTCATCTCTAAATGACACTATGTATAGTTTCCATAACTTTCTGACTACTTTAGGCAAATAAAATCAGTATAGTCTAGCTCAACACTCTAATCTCATATCTAGTTCAAAGCTCACGCCATCCTTCCTCTAAGCATCTAGGTTCTAATTTCTTCAGAACTAGAGGAAACTAGTCTGGGGTCAGGAAAACAGAGCAGCAAAGAGGAAAGCATTTTCTACTCCCCAGGCCATGGTGCAGCTCTGTCCCCACAGCTTGTTTTCTTACGCTGATTGGCCTTTGGCGTCTGCTGTGTGGCCGGGCACCCAGTGCTGGTTCTCTGGGAGGTTGTCATGGACCTCTGCAGAGGACCTAGAATTCTTCAACACCGCCCCCAACTTGACCAGCCACGTAGCTCCTACCGTCAGGAGTTACTCCACAGCCTCTTGGCCCTGGGATAGACATCACCTGGAGCCCTGTTGTTGGGTTTCAGCAAGATGGCCAAGGACAGCTACCTTCCCTGTTGTACCTAGACACCTGGGAAACACGCATCTCTGCCTGCCCCAGCCGTGGGCTGCTTGAGTGCTGCACTCCCTCTTTCCCCTGCTCCGGCGGGCACAAGGACACAGCGGTACACCTGCTGCCTGGCAGACATTCAGTGCTGGATTTCCTTCTTTCGGGTACCCCCGAAATACAGAAGAGAGTCTCCTGGAGCTGCAGTCCCCAAACCCTGGGCTGCGGACCAGTCCCAGTCTGAAGCCTGTTAGGAAATAGGCCATGCAGCAGGATGTAAGCAGTGGGCCAGTGAAGGAAGCTTCATCTGCATTGACGGCCGCTCCCATCACTCCATCACCGCGTTAGCCCCGCCCCCGTCAGGTCAGCAGCAGCGTTGCATTCTCATAGGAGCGAGGGCCCCACTGTAAACTGCACCCGAGGGGTCTAGGTGGCGGCTCCCTACGTGAATCTGATGCCCGATGACCTGCGGCGGAGCGGGGGCGGTGGTGCTGGCGCCGGGAGCGGCTGCAAACACAGATTATCGTCAGAGAGAGGCTGGACTGCACATAAATGAAATTCATTTGAATCATCCTGAAACCATCGCCCCAAAAAACTGTCTTCCATCAAACCAGACCCTGGTGCCAAAAAGGTTGGGACCATTGTCCTGGAGAATCCCCCACAGCCCATCTGGCGCCCAGCAGGGAAAAGCACCTGCTGGAGGGAAACACCTCTTTCTGTGAACACTGATGATACAGTAAAGGTGGGTCTGGTTTCTAAGCTTAGGGGTGGGGGTGGGGGTGGGGGAGGGTTCTCAACTCTACATCAGCGCTAGCTAAATGGCCGTTCTCTCTAGAACCCGCAGTGCGCAGTGTGTCTCTGTCCTCCCCTAAATCTAGCACTGCAAAAAAGTCTCCACTTGACATGCAGGCTGCTTCCGCCCAGTAAATCCGTTCGCGTGAGACACCGGCACAGAAGTGGAAAAGAGCCTGCGAGCAGGGTCTGCTCCTAGGCGACGTGTGGCAGGAATCCCAGCCCTGAACACAGTCCTTACAGGAGAGGAAAGGGGCACTCGCCTGCGAGTCAATCTAGCATCCTGCTTCAGGATAAAACACTCAGAGCAGTCTGATTAGAATCGGAAGAAGGCCAGGAGGCTCACTCTCCCCTCTGTTATTTATCCTTGCTCAGTAAGTGCCAGCCTATGAAGCTGAAGCAGAGAAAAGAAGGATGACTGGCTATTGGAACAAAGGAGGTGTTCACAGGTACCTAAACCCACCCTGCCCCATCCCGCATCCCGTTTCCCTGTACCACTCGATGGTGCCGCCCCGGCCACTCACACAGCCAGAGACCATGCAGTGACTCGCAGCCCTTCCCTCTCTGAACACTCCGTGCCCTAATCTGACTCTTCCCTTCATGCCTCACGTCCGCCCTCATCTCCACCCAGGGCCAGCTCTGTGGGCCTGTGACCAGCATGGGTGCAGCACAGAGACCTGCTCTCAGAAGGCCTTGTCCGTTGGAGTTCACTGCTCTGCAGGCAGGGCCATCCTGAAATTCTCAATTTTATCTTTGAATTTCTTTTACAAGTGACGCACAAGGGACAATAGAGCATGCGCAAGGGTGTAAGAAGCGGGTGGCTAGAGCCTCACCTCTTGCAAAGTCCCACCTCCCACCAGCGCGCCCCAGGAAGGGTTCTCAGCTGCCTGTCCTCCTGCTCCTAAACCAGTAACCACAGCCCCTTCCGCCTGCTGACCTGCCCCTGGAAGGGCCTGGGCCAGGCAAGGGGGGCTTGGTGTCGCCAGCAGAGCTACGGCACATTCAGCGGCGGACTTAGCAGGAGTGAATCTCTCGTCCACCCTGATCCTGGTACCAAGTATTTCTTGATGTGAAGATCCAATCCCTTGGGGTAGGCCACCACCGGTAGGGGTGGTGAGCCCCCAGGAAGGCGAGACTGAGTTCCTTCCTGCAGCCAGGGCAGGGCAGGCACCTCGGGCCAGTGGCGAGCGGGAGGGAGAAGCCTGTAGCCGGTGAGCTGCACACCCTCCAAGTAACCGGGGCACAAACACGGGGTGACAGCGAGCGTCTGCACTTGATCAGTGAGAATTCCTTTGTCTGAAGGAGCACAGTACTAAAACAGCAAATAAAATATATCATGACCGGTTAAGAGAGACCACAGAAAGAAAGAAAAAGTTTTACCTTCCTTTAATGACACTTTTTTCCTGCTTTTTAAACAGCCTACCTACATTTTCATTTTTTTTAGCCTGGCAAAGGATAAAGCCACGTCATTTCTGGCATACTTTCCAACTAGTCTTGTATGGCCCATTCTGGAGGCGGCATGTCCTTCCCAAGGGCAAGGCTGATCACTCCATCCCTCATTTTACACCTTTCCACAGCCACCTGGCATGTACCGATTATCTGCATTGAGTGAAGCAAACAAGGCCCTTTAAGATCCACCTGGCCCTCTCTCCAGTCTGACATGGTCAGGTTCAACTGCCCTAAGCCACCTTCCTTCCAGGCTCGCTGACCTACCCTGAGTCCTGGAACACACTGTGCTGCGTCTCCCACAGAGCTGAGGGAGGCAGAGCTCTAATCCTCAGCCTTAGCTGCTCATTGGAATCACCCGGGGAGAATTTTGTTTTGTTTTTTTTGTTTTGCGTTATTATTTTCAACTGATGGCCATGCCTAAAACAAATTTCATTAGAATCCCTGCCAAAAGGACAAAGGCATCATATTCTTTTTAAGATTCTTAAGTGATTCCAACGTGCTGTCAAGGCTGAGGCCCACTGGTCTGCAGTCATGCTCCTCACCTTAACATGCTTACCAGCAACCTGAGCATCTTGTTGAAATGCAAATTGTGTTCAGTGGGCCTAGGACTGGGCCAGCGATCCTGCCTTTCTCACCTCCTACCAGCTAATCTGGATGCTGTTGGTTGAGGGACCTTCAAAGCTCTGAGTGTTGAAGCTATGTCCTCCCATGCCCTTAGAGAACCCTGATTTGGTTCTAAAAGAATTATTAAGCACCACTTTCTCCATGAAGCTCTCCTTCACGGAGGGAACCATGTCCTCCTTCACTCTCCCGCGACACGCTGTAGGTGCCCGTGTCACCTGTATAGAATCCATGTCCTGCTCTGTGCACACGGCGTGAACGCTCACAGCTACTGTGTCGTGCTTGTACACTGCACTGGAAGTGGCTAGAAGGATAGACACCAACACTCTAGGCTACACAGAAGACAGCCTGAACACCATAAGCTTTGGTTTTGATAATTCAGGAGAACACATGGAAGAGTTAACCTCTCGGGCAGCTAAAAGTGAGATCGAAAAGAGGTCTCCGTGGGTGCCAAACAAGAGGTACAGGTCACACACATTAAGAAGCCATGAACAAAACAAGGAAGAAAACAAACAGTGGCTTCCCGACAGGAGCCCAGATCAAAAGTTATGAGGACAGATGCTTCCAATTTCGGGAGCTGATTGGCCACCAAGCTGCTGCTCCCCAGGGCCCTTGGTGTTTTCTGTGGGGTGGGCAGGGATGGTTTCTTCAGCAGTGTGACATAGCGTGGTAAGCCAGCCAGTGGCTTCCCCCTCCACCTTTCTCTAGATAACCAGACAGTTATTTTTTTTTTTTTAATTTGGGTAATTTTGCCTCCTACTAGACTTCTGAGAGTGACATAGGTCTTCCTTATTTTTGTTTCCTACACATCAGCTCAGTAATAAAGCTTACTGAATAACAATGGAAAAAGAGGGAAAGTAAAAATACAATTCAAATTAGCAAAACTCCCTGGCAAATGAGTTTTACAGACTATAGCACAAGGTTTAGCTGCATGGTATTTTTGTTTACTCTCATAACTCTTCAAGGTCCTCTCTGCTTCTGGTTGATTTCAGAGAAAAAAGGGCTCTGCCTGTCCATCTGTAGAAGTTTCCCTTTGATATCCAATCTCCCTTCTTTTGGTTCCAATATCCTATTCTCCTGCAGGCTCCACCCTTCCTCCAGGCAGCCAGGTGCTTCCGAGACGCTCCCGGCCCTGCCCAGACACGCCAGCTGGGCCTGAGCTGATTGGTACAATTCCTTCCCCTGGAGGAAGCAATGAGTTTCCGTATGAGCCTGGACCTAAGTTAGTCCAGTCAGACTGAAACCCAGAACTCTCATCTCTGCCCCAACATATGAGAGCCAGGAAGCCTTCAGCCTCAGGAGCCACTGGCAGCTGTCCTGTGCTCAAGAATGGAAATGCCTTGATGGCACGTGCCTGTAGGCTCAGCTACGTGGGAGGCTGAGGCAGGAGGATCGCTTGAGCCCAGGAGTTTGAGGTTGCTGTGAGCTAGGCTGACGCCGTGGCACTCACTCTAGCCCGGGCAACAGAGTGAGACTCTGTCTCAAAAAAAAAAAAAAAAAAAAGAGTGGAAATGCCTGCTGGGAAATGCATACAGAAAACGTGGGTCTTGGTCCTAACCTCTGGGAAACTAGAGTAAGCCTTACCTGAAGCCTGTATCTCAAGTTTCCCTTTATTGTTTGAGTTGAGTTTTCTGTCATTAGTAAATAAACGTATATTAGGTGATACGCTTCTAAGTTCCGTATGATGGCCATCACATTGCCCGCACCCTGCAGATGGCTTGAAGGAGCTGAGCCCCCAGAAACCAGGTGCATGGCTCACACCAGGTATACCTTGGATGGCCAGCCAAGGACCAGGCTGGTGTAGCCTCTCCTGCTCCATTTCACTAGCGTGGGAAATGTGCTGTGTTTTCACAGCTAAGTGCTAAGATTAAATGGGAGCAGCATATTCTCTTTGTTATCCTTATTTATTCAAAAAAGTATACAATGGACACATTATGGAATTGCATTTGTGACTTGCTGATGGGGAGAGCACACAAAAAGCCGGGATGGTTCTCTGCCTGCAGGGCAGTGTCCCACGGCGGTATTTCTTATATTGCAGACAGAACGCATCAATAAAAGCCATTGTGATGACTTCCACTCATCCTCAGCCCACCGAGGATTTGTTGCGATTTATGGTGCCGACCTAGAGCTTGAAAACAACTTGGGCAGGAAGTTCTTTGGCATTGTCAGCCCAAGGCAGGTGGCAAGGAATGGTGTTTTGTGTTTGAAGGGGGCGAGGGGAGCACCATGGAATGAAAAGCAAGAGGGACCCGGTTTTCTGTTCTTACCCAGAGGAAGAGAATCTCTAAAGAATTGACAACAAAAGATATCTTTAAAACTTGGCTATAATTTTAGCTTTTCAAAGTTCTTTTTTTTTTTTTAACTAGGGTCTTCAGTAAATCTTCTTAATTATGACATGAACCATTTTTCTTCTAATCCCTTAAGAAGAGTAAGGAATTTGTTAAATATTTTCACTGAAACTATTAGTGTCTTTTCTTATAAATAAGGACAATAATAGCTAACATTTATGGAGTGTTTACTTAATGCCAAGCTCTTTTCTAAGCAGTTCCCCTTTAATCTCGACACCAACTCAAAGAAATGCCATTATCTCCATTTTATAGATGAAAACATTCAAGTTGAGAAGTTAAACAACTCTCTCAAATCCTAAAACCCATTGAGTATCAAATCTCTACAAAACCAGGCCTGCTCGACTCCAACCTTTGTTTCAACCATCACATTCGAGTGTGACTAACCACCACCATCACCACGACCACGGCCACCACTACCAGGACAGTCGCCACACTCTATGCTTGCCAAGCACTCACCCTGTGCAGGACTGATGTGAAGGCCTTTCACTAAAACTGACTCATTTCATAGCTCTATGAGGCAAGTAATGTTATTCCCAAGTTACAGAAAAGGCACCTGGGCGTGGAGAATGTCAGTGATCTGGTTCCATTTTTGTTTAAAGACAGCACAGACAATAGGTGATCAGAGCCATGATCTGGATTCAAGCCATCAGACTTTAGAGCCTCCCATCTCACCCACTGTGCAACAAAATCTCACGTGGAATCATGTTTGGGCAATAGTGCTGCAACAATTCTCTGAAAAACAGAACACAGAATCTGTCCCTAGATCGAAGGGGCAAGTTGACACTACCTCGGACTCACAGTTCTAATCTCATTTTTTAGCTTTATACTATCTTCCACAATCTCCATGCAAATTCAATGATCTGGCAAAGTCAAATTCTGATCATCAATAATTGCTTTCTAAAAGGTTGGACATCTTGCTTTATGTGAAAAAGGCATTTTTGTCCAGTAACGGCAAGAAAACAATTGAGCTAAGTATGAGGCTAGTTTTACATAGAAAGAAAAGACTAAAAGGAAGTATAACATCATTTAAATATTAATAATATACTTCTGCTTATTGCCATTTTACACATGAAGGAAATTTCTCAAATTTACAGAGCTAATAAGACACAGAGCATCTGGCTTTAGAGCCTGGGCATGTACACTTTTTGCCTCTTAGTTCTAAGTGGTGACATAGCAGGGAATTTTGACTTTATTCTTTACACAATTCTCTATTTTTCAGTTTTCTACAATGAGTAGGAATTACATTTTAATGAGAATCAAGAGCCATGGAATTATAACTTTCTATTCTTTAGAGCACATCTCCTTATCTCTCTCTATATATTAAATATTTAGAGAACTAAGTCTCAGTGATCAGAATTTTACTGGACAATCTCAGTAGCTAACTACCAGAAAAACTAAACTCAGAGTGAAATTCCTCCAAGATTATTAATTAAAAGAACAAGCATCTCCTTAGTGGCCTTGCGGTTCTCTCCCCGGTGCTCAGTTTGACTGTATGTCCTTGGAGTTAGCACCCTCCCACCCCCAAAAGCAGCCCTCTCTATAGTATCAGTTTTAACACTGCCTGATCTCCAGTTGGAGCTCAACACACTTCTCTGGTTGAAATAAAAGCTGAATGCTTGCCTTCTTATTTTGACTCTATCTAAGCTGTCGGAATAATATATCTTGTAGCTTTGAATTAATGTCCCAGGGCAATAGACAAATCATGTAATTTGCTATATTTTGGGATCTGACTTCTGAAACCAATGCTGCCAATGATTCACACCCCTACTCAACAGTCCTTTATCACAGTGCAGCATGATTATTCACTTCGAATAGTGTAAATACGACAGTGGAGACCTACAACCGGGCGGAGTTTCAAGAGAGACAGATGTATTCCAGAAACACTGTACGAAAGGCAATGTTTGAGATGTTTTTTATTAGTGTTCCCATGGATTTTTGTGATGATTGGTAATATACTCCAACACAGGAAAA
This sequence comes from Microcebus murinus, assembly GCF_040939455.1. Lineage (NCBI taxonomy): Eukaryota > Metazoa > Chordata > Mammalia > Primates > Cheirogaleidae > Microcebus > Microcebus murinus. The sequence goes on along the minus strand of NC_134104.1, from coordinate 159,953,345 downwards.
AAAAATTTCCCACAACAAATATTAGAACTGTACTTTCATTCTGGATCTACTTGATTCACACAGAGAATATCAATATGGAATAAGTGGAAGAATAAAATGAAGGCTGTGGGAGATAAAGGGGTGCTGGAAAGCTGACTCGCCAGAGGTCAATGCAGGAGCATCAAACTCCCATGTGAAATTAACGGGCACAACCACCCTGAGACATGTCCTGTTCCCACTTTCATCCTTAGCTTTCCCATCTCAAAAGTGATTTCTAAGGTCCCTTCCCAATACAATATTCTAAAATTCTTGGCTTTCACATCACTGCTTCCTCCCCCTATTTCTCCAGGATAACAGGCTTGGGTTGGCTGTCACCTGCATCCTTCTTTTCCATTAGCTCCCTCTGTTGTAAACTGTCTTTTTTTGGTGGGGCAGGAGGTCTTGACTTTGTGATTGTTTTCAAATTTAATTTTCTTTTAAATTGACAATTTATAATTGTATATATTTATGTGATGTGATGTTATTATTTGTGAATATAACGTGGAAAAATTAAATCAAGCTAATTAGCATATCCATCACCTCAAATACTTATTATTTGAAATTTTTCTTAGCTAGTTAGGAATGTACAATATGCTATTATTAACTATATTCACCATGTTGTAAAATAGATCTCAAAAGAAACCGTAATCCTCCTGTCTAATTGAGATTTTGTATCTTTTGACCAACATCTCCCCATCCTCTACCCCTAGCCTCTATAACCACCATTCTACTCTGTTTCTATGAGTTTGATTGTTTTAGATTCCACATATAAATGAGAACATGCGGAATTTGTCTTTCTGTGCCTGGTTTATTTCACATAGCATAATGTTCTCCAATTCCATCTATGTTGTTGTAAATGACATAATTTCCACTCTTTTTAAGGGTGAATAGTATTCTATTGTGTATATATATCATGTTTTCTTTATTTATTCATCTGTTGATGGACACCTAGGTTGATTCCATAACTTGGCTATTGTGAATATTGCTGCAATAAACATGGGAGTGCAAACATCTCTTTGATAAAATGATTTCAAATTTCTGGGATAAATACCCAGAAGTGGAACTGCTGATCATATAGTAATTCTAGTTTTAGTTTTTTGAGGAAACTCCATACAGTTTTCCATAATGGCTACACTAATTTACATTCCCACCAACATGGTACAAGGGTTTGCTTTTCTCCACATCCATGCCAACACTTGTTATCCTTTGCCTTTTTGAGAATAGCCATTCTGGCAGGTGTGAGATGATATCTCATGGTGGTTTTCATTTGTATTTCCCTAATGGTTAGAAATGCTGAGCATTTTTTTTATCTATTGGCCATTTGTATATCTTCTTTTGAGAAGTGTCTATTCAGGTCCTTGCCCATTTTTTAATTTTTTGTTTTCTTTCTATTGAATTGTTTGAATTCTTTATATATTTTGGATATTAACCCCTTATCTGATGTATGGATTATAAGGATTTTCTTTCAATCTGTAGGTTATCTCTTCACACTGTTAATGGTTTCCTTTGCGGTGCAGGGATTTTTAGTGTGATAGAATCCCATTTGTCTATTTTTTCTTTTATTGCCTGTGCTTTGGGGTCAAATCCAAAAAACCATTGCTCAGATCAAGTGTAGTTTTTATTTTCTATATACTAATAATGAACTATCCAAAAAGGAAACCAAGAGGACAACCCCATTTACAATACCTACATAAAATAATAAAACACATAGGAATAAATTTCACCAAGGAGACAGAAAACCTATACACTGAAAACTACAAAATGCTGATGAAAGAAATTGAAGAAGACACAAATAAATGGAAAGATATCCTGTGTTCCTAGATTGGGAAAACTAATATTGTTAAGATATCCATTCTACCCAAAGTGATATATAAATTTCATGCAATCCCTATCAAAATTCTAATACCATTTTTCATAAGAATAGATAAAACAATCCTATAATTCATACATATGCATCAAAAATCCTGAATAGACAAGGCAATCATGAGCAAAAAAGAACAAAGCTGGAGACATCACACTACCTTATTTCAAACTATACTGAAAAGCTATAGTAATTAAAACAGCATGGTTATAGCAGAAGAATAGATACATCTACCAATGGAACAGAATAAAGTGCCCAGAAATGAACCTATGGATGTATGGTCAATTGATATTTTGACAAAGGTACCAAGAATACACAATGGGAAAAGGATAGTCTCTTCAATAAGTGGTGCTGGGAAAACTGGATATCTACTTGCAAAATAATGAAATTGGGCCCTTATCTCATACTATCTAGAAACATTGACTCAAAATGGATTAAATATTTACATGTAAAACCAGAAACTATAAAACTGCTAAAAGAAAACATATGGGGAAAAAGTGACATGACATTGTTCTGGGCAATGATTTTTTTTTTTTATTTGACACCAAACCTCTTTAATTAGCAGTTTTCCTACATAAAAAAGAGTTGTTTAGACTCTAAAAGTTAAAATTGAAAAATTCATAAATGTAGCACCTGAACACCTTTTCTAATTAATACAGAGAAATTCTATACATGGTCAAGGAGAAAAGTTTTAAGGAGTAAATACTATATCCCTGGCTAGAGGTAAAAATGAAACAGATTCTCCTTTTAAATCCTAAAAGCAAGCCACCAAAAGAGCCAAGGTATTCCACTGGTAATTTAAATGCATGCTACAATAAAACTTAACATTATCCAGAGGAATGTAATAGAATGGAAGACATCTGTTAATACAATGTATCATCCACAACATCCAGAGCACAGAAGTTACTATACAGGTGAAGAAGCATGTATAATAATAGTGTCACATAATAAAATGCGACAAAATAGTCAAGATAAAAATAAGTCACTAAAAATGAACCAACATAAGACCCAGATGTTAGAATTAGTAGATAAGTATTAATAGATAGGATAATATATTATATCTTATAATGGATTATATCAGACAGTATAGTATATCTTATAATAAATAATATATGTTAATAAACCTAAAAAACACAGATATAATGGGCTAAGAGGTGGGAGGAATTTCAGTATAAATGTAGAAAACATATAAAAGAACCAAAAGCAAATCCTAAAACAGAAAGAATAAAACAGCTGAAATCTAAAATTCATTAAATGTTATTAAAAACAGATTGGATACAATAAAAGAAAGGGTCAGTAAAGTTGAAGTCAGATCAATAGCAATCATACAAATTGGAGAACAGAGAAAGAGAAAAGATGACTGAAACACAAATGAACAAAACCTCAGTAAGCAATAAAACAATACTAAATAGTCTAAAAAAGGTGTATTTAGAATCTGAGAGTTGAGTAAAGAGAGAATGGGTCAGAAAGTATATTGAAGAAATGCTGGCTAGTCTAAAATGAGAGAGAGAGGAGTTGGGAGTATACTGTTATAGGTGAGTACACTATACAAAAACCAATTTAATATTATTTGAAGACAGATCATGAGAAATTAAAGATTCATATTACAAATATTGGTGCAACCAATAAAAAAAATCCAAAAGAGGTATAAATAATAAGACAATATCAGAAAAATGAACTCATAAAATAGTCGATATAAAAGAAGGCATAAAAAAGAAACAAAAAAGAGGAGGAACAAAGAGAAAACAACCAGAATGATGGTAGATTTCAAGCCAATCATATCAATAGCTTTATTAAAAATAAATGGCCTATATGACTAACTGAATGCTTTTACCCTAACATCAGAAAATTTATTAGAAAATTTCAACAGCATAATCACTGTCTTGACCTAATTGACATTTATAGAATATTCTAACCAACAACTGCCAAATACACATACTTTTGAAGAGCACATGGAATATTCACCAAGATAGCAATATACTGGGTCATAAAATTAATCTAAGCAAATTTAAAAGGACTTAAATCATGTAGAATATGATTTCTAGCCACCATAGAAATGAAGTAGGAATGAAATATATTAAGATATCTAGAGATTCTCCAAATAATTGGAAAATGAAACAGCACACTTCTAAATAACATATGTCAAAAGAAAACCACAAAGCAAATTAGAAAATATTTTTTACTAGAAGATAGTAAAAAGGCATATATCAAAGACTGTGGAATATCATTTCTAGAGGGAAATTTATAGATTTAAATGTTTATATTAGAGAAGAAAAATGATCTAAAAATAATGTCTTAGCTTTTACCTTAAGAAACTAGAAAAAGAGCGAATAAACCCAAAGAAAATAGAGGAAAGAAACTATAATAAAGATAAAAATAATAATAAAATAGAAAATGAACAATAAAGAAAATTTGAAAAAGAATGCCAAAGAATGGTTCTTTGAAAATGGCAAAGAAAAGCTTTAAAAAATTATTTGTAACACATTTCAATATGAAGAGTTATTATTTCTATACACCTAAAAACATCTGCACTTTCACTTCTATTAGGAGAAATGAAAATTGAAACTATGATAAGATAGCATTTTTCATCTATTGTGGATTAGAAAAAGACATCCAAAAGTTTGACAACACCGCATTGGCAAGGCTAAAGAGTGGCAGGTGCTCTCATATGTCGCTGGAAGAAAAGCAGAATGACACGGCTCCCGTGGAGGAGAATTTGGCAATATCTAGGAAGTTATACATGTGTTTGCTTTCTCACCGAGCAATCCCATTTCTCTGAATCTATCCCAGAATATTAAATTATATATGTTTTAAGTTATTCATTGCAAGATCAATGTATAATAGATAAGAAAAGACTTAAAACAACCTGAATGTCTATGATTAGGAGACTGAATAAGCTCTTATAGATCTACACAATGGAGCACTAGCATTTGTGGAAAAGAATAAGGATCTCATCCCTCAAACTGATGAGTAAAGATTTGTGGCATATATAAATATATATATAATATAAAAAAGCAAGGTGCTGAATAGCATGTAGGGTATGCTTCATTCTGTGAAAGGGAAAGAAATATGAGTGCATTTCATTTTTTCTTATGCTTTAAAAAAGCCCAGTGATCATCCCAGGGATGCAGGGATGGTTCAACATACGTAAATCTATAAATGCAATTCACCACATAAACAGAAGCAAAAACAAAGACCACATGATTCTTTCAATAGATGCAGAAAAAACTTTTGACAAAATTCAACACCCTTTCATGATACGAACACTTAAGAAAATAGGCATAGAAGGGACATACCTAAAAATGATACAAGCCATATATGACAGACCCATAGCCAACATCATACTGAATGGGGAAAGATTGAAATCATTCCCACTTAGAACTGGAACCAGACAAGGCTGCCCACTATCTCCACTTCTGTTCAACATAGTGCTGGAAGTCTTGGCTACAGCAATCAGACAGGAAAATGGAATCAAAGGTATCCAAATAGGGGCAGAAGAGATCAAACTTTTACTGTTTGCTGATGATATGATATTGTATCTAGAAAACCCCAAGGATTCAACCAAGAAACTCCTGGAACTGATCAATGAATTTAGTAAAGTCTCAGGATACAAAATCAATACACAGAAATCAGAGGCATTCATATATGCCAACAACAATCTAATTGAGAACCAAATCAAAGACTCAATTCCCTTCACAATAGCAACAAAGAAATTAAAGTACCTAGGAATATATTTAACCAAAGAGGTAAAAGACCTCTACAGGGAGAACTATGAAACACTGAGGAAAGAAATAGCAGAGGATGTAAACAGATGGAAATCCATACCATGCTCGTGGATCGGCAGACTCAATATCATCAAAATGTCTATACTACCCAAACTGATCTACAGATTCAATGCAATACCTATTAAAATCCCATCAGCATTCTTCACAGATATAGAAAAAATAATTTTATGCTTCGTATGGAACCAAAGAAGACCCCGAATATCAAGAGCAATTCTAGGCAACAAAAACAAAATGGGAGGCATTAATATGCCAGATATCAAACTATACTACAAAGCTGTAGTAATTAAAACAATATGGTATTGGCACAAAAACAGGAATATTGACCAGTGGAACAGATGTGAGAATCCTGATATAAAACCATCCTCATATAGCCATCTCATCTTTGACAAAGCAGACAAAAACATACGCTGGGGAAAAGAATCCCTCTTCAATAAATGGTGCTGGGAAAACTGGATAGCCACCTGTAGAAGGCTAAAACAGGACCCACACCTTTCACCTCTCACAAAAACCATCTCACGCTGGATAACAGACTTAAACCTAAGGTATGAAACTATTAGAACTCTAGAGGAAAAAGTTGGAAACACTCTCCTAGACATCGGCCTGGGCAAAGAGTTTATGAAGAAGTCCCCAAAGGCAATCACAGCAGCAACAAAAATAAATAAATGGGACATGATCAAACTACAAAGCTTCTGCACAGCCAAAGAAATAGTCATGAAAGTAAACAGACAACCTACAGAATGGGAGAAAATTTTTGCATCCTATGCATCCGATAAGGGACTGATAACTAGAATATACTTAGAACTCACGAAAATTAGGAAGAAAAAATCAAATAACCCCATTAAAAAGTGGGCAAAGGACTTGAACAGAAATTTTTCTAAAGAAGACAGAAGAATGGCCAACAAACATATGAAGAAATGCTCAACATCTCTAATCATCAGGGAAATGCAAATCAAAACCACAATGAGATATCACTTAACCCCAGTGAGAATGGCCTTTATCAAAAAATCTCCAAACAATAAATGCTGGCGTGGTTGCGGAGAGAGAGGAACACTCCTACACTGCTGGTGGGACTGCAAACTAGTTCAACCTCTGTGGAAAGCAATATGGAGATACCTTAAAGCGATACAAGTGAATCTACCATTTGATCCAGCAATCCCATTGCTGGGCATCTACCCAAATGATCCAGTGACACTCTACAAAAAAGACACCTGCACTCGAATGTTTATAGCAGCATAATTCATAATTGCAAGGCTGTGGAAACAGCCCAAGTGCCCATCAATCCAAGAATGGATTAATAAAATGTGGTATATGTACACCATGGAGTACTATTCAGCTCTAAGAAACAATGGTGATATAGCACATCTTATATTTTCCTGGTTAGAGCTGGAACCCATACTACTAAGTGAAGTACCCCAAGAATGGAAAAACAAGCACCATATATATTCTCCAGCAAACTGGTATTAACTGAGTAGCACCTAAGTGGACACATAGGTGCTACAGTAATAGGGTATTGGGCAGGTGGGAGGGGGGAGGGGGGCGGGTATATACATACATAGTGAGTGAGATGTGCACCATCTGGGGGATGGTCATGATGGAGACTCAGACTTTTGGGGGGAGGGGGGAAATGGGCATTTATTGAAACCTTAAAATCTGTACCCCCATAATATGCCAAAATAAAAAAAATAATTAAAACTTTAAAAAAAAAAAAAAACTACAGGGATCTAGGGAACATCATTATTTACAAGTTTATTACTTGTAAATTACTTGTTTATTACTTGTACTTGTATTACAAGTTTATTACTTGTACTTGTATTACTATTTATCATTAAATACACAAAGAAACAAAAAAAAAAAAGCCCAATTAAAAGCTAAACCAATGACTAATAACCATGATTACCAATTAGGCAAGGGAGGGAACAGGGTAGAATTTGAAGGGTGGAAGTGATATTCCTCTGAATTACCCTGTTTCATGGCTGTGACCTTGATACCATGTGCACAGACATTTTACATAACTGGGGGAAAAAAAGTACTCCTCAAATTAACAACAAACAAAGCCCCCTATAGTACATCAAATTGTTAAAATAATCGCACAAAGAAAAGAAGTATTTCAAATGACTTTAAAACACAGTATTTTCACATTATTTCCATCTTGGGATCTAGCCTAAAAAAACAAAACAAAACAACCCACAAAGAATTCCTATACAACACTTAAGTGGTGATTTTGTTAGCAATAATATTGATATTGCTATTTTAAAATTATTTTACATATATCGTAGCTTAAGTAAATGATTATTATGTTAATTAGATCTTATGTATAAGAGCACAGAAGTATGTTTAGGGGCTGAATTATACCCCCAAATTCATGTTGAAGCCCTTACTCCCAGTGTCATGGTATTTGGAAATGGGGTCTTTCGAAGGTAATTAGATTTAGATAACGTCATGAGAGTGGGGTCCTCATGGTGGGATTCATGCCTTTATAAGAAGAGACCAAAGAATGTGTGTGTGCTCTCTCTCTCTTTCAATTATGTGAGGGTACAGCAAGAAGGTGGCCATCTACAAGCCAGAAGAGAGCCCACCAGAACCTGACATTGCTAGTACCATCCTAACGCAGGACTTTCCAGCTTCTAGAACTGTGAAAAATAAATGTCTGTTGTTTAATCCACCCAGTCTATGGTATATTACTACAGCAGCCAGAGAAAACTAGGATATACTACAAGTGTGAATCAAAGAAGTTAATTATTAACAATCACACAATTTTGATTTGTAATTGGAACTATTAGTATAAGCCCTTAATTTATTGTCTCTTTCTAAACAAATTTATATTTCCTAGCTCTCCTAAGCTCCTAAAAAGACTTGGAAGATTTTGGTAAAGCCATTGGCAATGAATACTTGGGCCCAGATTGTGCCATGTAAATAATAACTCCTAAGAAACAGAACAAAGGCTCCCTGAAAAATGGCTGATTCCAGATCTGAGGCAGAAAATGTACAAATAAGCCTGTAATATTTTGTTATGCAGAAACAAGGAAACTACCAATGACTAATGAGGTCTTGTCAAAAGGAAGCAAGGACCAGGTTGAAGTGGCTTCCATAGGCCAAAGATGAGAAAGCTGTAAATCAAATGAATTATGTCCATACTAGATTAAAATACACATAAATACATATAACAATAGTTCATGAGTTATTTTCATTGGAAGTTGCCAGAGCAGCAGATCATTATTCTGAAAATTGGATAAATAAAGAGTAAGAATCAAGCATTTGTCCTGTGTTTTCTGTACAAATTGTACTTTGGGGCAACCAAACCATTAATGAAGGGAAGTTTTTCTTTGAAGAAAAATTTCATCTAATTTTTCAGGAAAGACCATAGAATTAAATTATCACCATTTTCCAATTACTCCCCAATTTTCAGGAGAAATAATGGCTCCATAGTGGACCTAAAAGCATGTGGTGGAAATTGACGGCAACGTGGCCAGGTCAGGCTGGCAAACGTGAGCATAAGGGCTGGCTCAGCGTCCCCGTCACCGGTGTGGCGGCGTGACGGCGCATGCCTCCGAACGGGACGCGTGGAACGCGCGGGACACTGCCTGTAGAATGCTGTCACCAACAATCCCTGTCAGAGTCGAATCCGTTTCTAGACAGATCCACCACTTTACAGCAACTACCAGGGAAAGAGCAACTCCTCAAAAACGCCCCAGGAAGCAACACTCCAAGTCTAGAACACAGAGCAGCCTGCAGGACAAAGGCCTCCCCACCAGAGACGATGATGTGCAATTCATTTGGTCTGTTTCAAACCAAAAATAAAAACGGCCCTTTAAAACAATTCTGTAGGCAGGGTGTATGAATATTTTGGAATTACTGTTAATTTTGTAGGGTGTGATAATGGCATTGTGAATTAAAAACCTTTTTTAAAGTCCTCTTTTGTAAGAGACGTATACTAAAGTATTAACGATGAAAAACATGATGTCAGGAATTTTCTTTAGAATACTCTAGCAAAATAATAATAGGATTAATGATGATTTTATACAAAGAATATAGATGGAGTTAGCTGAGACAAAATTGGTAAAATGCTGAGAGTTGATGAAGCTGTATATAGGTACATGAAGTTCATTATACGGTTCTTTGTAGTTTTATATGTTTATCACATAAAAACTAGCATCCTGCTACTGCATTTATCTTAGCATTGTGTCTAAAGCATATACTATCTTATTAATATCTTGACTGATTTTTATCCCATCCATTCTGTAATGGAAATTATTAGCCTGAGTACTCCTCAAGGTGGGTTTTAAGGAACTATTCTGCCTTTCATATTGATAAATATTTGGTGAATTCCTGGTTAAAAAGAGTTCAAAAGATGTCTTCAGTGCAGGACTTCTCGGAGCTTTTAACAGGCTAATACAAATTCTAACTTTCTAAGAGAAATAAGGAATAACAGTATTTTATACCTGTGAATGCATGTTAAACATTTCATATTCATATATGCATATGGCATTTAATTTCATGCTATAGATGCATATTTACATATATACATATACAGCATTTCATATCAGCCCTGTGAATGCATGTTAATATATGCATATATCACATTTCATATTTGTAAATGTATATAGCTTTAATTTCATGCCTGTAGATGCATATTTATACAGATATATACAGCATTTCATGTCAGACCTGTGAATACGTGTTCATATGTGGATATACAGCACATCTCATATAGCCTTAACTGTTTCAGGTATTTGGAAAAACTATTGTTCCCCAGAAAAGCCATTGGACAAACATGGCCTCAAGAAACCCAACCTGTATCTTCAGCATGAAAATTGCAGGATGAAAAACAGTAATTGCTATGTTCATCTTAATAATCTAATGGGGAGAAGGGTGGAACAAAAGTTTTAAAAGAAAACTTTTAATAGATGAATAGGCCAGTTAGGAAATGGTTAGAATCAGTAGAATTAGCATAATTCACTTGAGAGACTTACCGCTAACTGAAATAAGCATTCTGGAACAGAGACGCTCATGGACCTTAGTATGGATTGTAATCTGTTTGTTCTAGGTACCAGGACCAAATTTTCCAATCATTACAAAATTGGGCTGTGTGAGGTTTTCATGTCTATTCGGGAAAAATAGCACAACTGCTTACTCACAATGTTGGAGGGAGAGGGAGTCCTAGTTTTTAGGCAAAGTAAGTTGTTAGGGGGATGCAGTGGCTTCTCAGGAAGGTCATACCACTAGAGCACAAGCTCAAGAGTAAGGCTCCAAGTTATCTGATTTTTAATCCCTGGTTCGTACTGCAGTGCCTGTCTCACATGTGTGTACAGGGAACAAAAAATTGCACAAATAAGTACATTTAATAAAATACACTGACTTTTATCTAAAAACAACAGGGTCGAAGGCGTGGCGAAATGGCGGAGTAGGGTGTCCTCCAGGCTCTCTGCTCCCAGAGCGGAAAGTGAAGAACGGGGACAACCACAGGCGAGCGATCTGCACTTCCACAGGCCCAGCTTGGCAAGCCTGCAGAGAGTCCCCGGGAACGGAGGGAGAGGAGACGACTACAGCCGAAATCAAAGGGGAATCGGATATTCTTTCGTAAAAACAACAGGGTCATATCTTATAGCTTTTGCTTTAAAAATACGTGGCTAATGCTAGGGAATACAAACAAACTTACTTCTTCCTAGGGGTGAAGTGATATCACAGAGGACGATTTATAAAAAGAAAGAAAACATGCACTAAAATGAGAGAAAATGTACACTACGATACCCTAAACAGTTAATTTGTCTCTTCCTTTAAAAATCACCGAGGCGGTCATCTGGAGAAATCCATTCCCGTTTACTTTCTACCCTTTCCACATTGACACTGGTGACTAACTTCCTGCATTCTGGCTTCAGTTTACACCTGAGCACACCCTCTTGCAGGGGGGCATTGCCTGCTCGCCCTAGGACCCCAGGACACAAGTTCTGAAATTCGTCCTCCCAACGCGCCCTTACTGTAGGGGCCTCGGTTCAGTTTGCCTGAGGCTCTGATTCACAGCTCAGTTATGAGCACTCATCCTTTTTTCATCACCACCCATTTCCTATAAACTCAACTTTAAACACTAGGTTAGCCGTCCTTCTTTGAGCCCAGTTGTGCTACAACACCTCTTCGCTGTGGGCCTGAACACACAATTGCGGTGCATCACTACAAAGGACTTCTGGATTTCTGGAAAGGGCGAGGTGTAGATGACACTGTTGGTATTACTTTACCCTTGGTTTCCTGTTCTTCCCCACCCCGCCTCTTAGTTATTTCTTGGCTTCTTCCTAGTGTATGCCCACAAACACAGCGAGGGTCTGGCTTTGGTGATGACGTCCCGGAGAGTGCTCTCTGTCCCAGGAGACCCTGCGGACGCCCCAGCATGGCCAGGCATCAGACCCCCTGGGGACCCTGGCCCAGGCACAGGTCCCCACACCCACCTCCTGGACACCAGGAATCACTGGTCTGGGGCGAGACCCAGCAGCGAACATTCTATAGGCACCCCAGATGATTGTGAGGAACCTAATCCTGTGTTTTGGAACTACTGCTAAATATTCTGAAAGACCAAAAAACCCACAAAAAACGTAAAACAATTACATCATAATTTAAAGTGAAAAATAAAATTCCTTTGTCTTAAAAATAAGACACAAGGGTGTTCTCATAAGCTGTGAGAGGATCACAGTGTGGCTAACTGGCTAATTTCATTGTTAACAGTCTGTGCCAACTGGTTTCGTGAAACCACCCACAGGTACAGGTGCCCCAGAACAGTCATTCCCTTTATCCTCTCAACTGTACTTTTTACAACTTTAGACCACTGTTTAGGAAGCACCTGACAATATCCATATTGTATCTACACAGAAAAATGGAGAATTCAAGCTAATGTGTATTGAAGACCTCTCCCTTGAGTTATCTACATCACTGGGGCTAACAAATTTTAACATCACCCTCACCCATAAATTACTAGACAGCTATCTGATTCACTGCTTTACATAACATGTAGAAACGAAGCCTCAAAGTAGTTTTAGAATTATCCTAAATATCCTGACCATTCAACGCTTCCTTTTCTAGCCTGCTCAGTTTCCAAACACAGCAAACAAGATTGTATATGATTTGTTTGGCCTCCTTTCTTAAAAACCAATTCAATTTTCAGAATTTGATAGGCATGCATTTTAAACCTGTGTACTTTATAATGAAGAAATGATATAAAAATAGATGAATAGGCCAGTTACGAATGGGTAGAGTCAACAGTATTAGCATAATTCACTTGAGAGATTTGCTGCTAACTGAAACAAGCATTCTGGAATACAGGCCTGCTCAGAGAGCGGGGTGACCTGATACAGCCTGAGCACTTTGGCCTGTTTGAATCAGGGCTCATTAATCTCAGCAGCTTTTCATGTTGCTTTAATTTTCCTGATTAGTTGTACTTATAGCCATGCTCACACATTCAGAAACTGTTTCTGAAGCTCATTTTTCTGTGACCCACTCAACAAGCCTGTGTAATGTCATTTCAGTGTTTCTTATTATTAAGTTGAAATTATTAAGTTGAAATAATTAACTCAGCACCCTGCTAGAAGTCAATACCTTTTGCTAAAATTGGACTTTTCTTTTATAATATAAGGAGGTTAATAAGTAATTACTAACAAAAGCATTAAATGTATAAACCTGTCTATCATTACTGTATTTTCTGTTTTTCTTAAATTTTAAGCTAAATTACAAACAGGCTTCTTCTATCTCCTTAATAAGAGAAATGGCAGTTTATACCAAAAGGTTCCATTCTCAGTTGGCACCATAATCTTCTTGGAGAATATTTTAAAAAAATAATCTCAATCTAATATCTGTTCTTTTATAAAAATTATATTTTGTCTTCCAAAATAGGCAACAGAGAAAGGAATAAAAAAAATGTTTATGTCTGTACTATATAACTAACTTACTGAGATTTATCTTAACAAAGAATGTTTCCAAACTATTTTACTTCTAGGAATATTAATGAAGGAATCATTGCATAGACACACAAAGTTTTAGGAGTAAAGACATTAATCTCTGATGGCATTACTTATATAGCAAAATATTAAAGACAGCCTAAATGTGTGGATTAAAGAAACTATTAAATCTAAATACTGTGTGGTTACTTCTTTTAAATTATGTTGCAAAAATATTTAAAGGCAAGGAAATACTCTTATGACATTTCCAGTTAAAAAAGACATGTTGTAAAACAATATTTATAATATTGTTTTATTTCTGAAAAAAATACAGAAAACATGAATGGAAGTTAATACACCAAAATTTCATCAGTGGTTTTACTTCTGGATGATGAGACTGTAGATAATTCTCAACTATTACCATGACATCCATGTACCGCTTTTTAAATGAAAAGATAATTATAATGAGCTATGTTTTTAATATAATACATAGGATAAACAGTTAATTTTCTTACTATATTAGCTCAATAGAAAAGTCTAACATCTTAAAAGAAAAGGCCAAGAACATAAGACTTGGCAATTAAAGAGAAAAAAAGAGGTAAGGACATAATTAGAGGGTATACAGAAAAGGAAATATAAATAACTTAAAAATATATTACATGTATTCAACTCCTGTAAAAAGAAAATTTAAGACAACAACAATATTCCACTTGTTCATTTATTATATTGGCAAAGGGTAAAACATTTTGATAACACACATGTTGGTAAGAGTATAACTAACATACGGTCTCATAAATTGATAGAAGCGCAATTTGGTTTCATGTCTCCAGGGTACATTTTTTTCGGGATCTATAAAAATTATAAATATACATACCCTCTGGCCCAGTAATTCTTCTAGTAATTTATTGTATAGGTAAGTTACATACTACACAAAGATACTCCTTTCTACTTTGTTTCAAGTAACCAACATTTGGGAACAACCCAAAAGCCCAATCTAGGTTAAATGAAAACATCCTTCAAAATGGAAATCTCAGGCAAGCATTTTTTTTAAAAAGACAAGTCTATATAATGATATGATGACAGTTTCAGCTATGTCAAGATAAAAAGAAAGGTAAAGTGCAGTGTATATAGTATGCCATCAATACCGTTTAAAAAGAAAAAAGAGTGCCAAAACATTTAATATACCTAAGTGCTTGTATTTGCATAAGCCATCCTTGGAAGATTCATGAGGACCTGGAAACCAGTTCTCTAGAGGAGAGGCCACGGGTGGTCACGGGTGGGGGAGTCTTAGTTTTCATTGCATAGCCTACAGGCAGGGAAGTTTTCATGTTGGAAGCCACATTAATTTCTCTATAATCAAATAAGGCTGCATTCAAGAAACTTCAATCATGTATACTTTAAAATGTACATTATTTTGTAAAAATCTAACTACTATGTACTTCATAATTTCAAAAAATGAAAAGCATTTGTTAATTTTAAAATTAACTAACCTTTTAATGACTTTGTTGTGTCTGCTTTTTGTTGGAAAGCATTTGACTACTTGGTTGCAGCATGGAGGTCCACAGTTGCAGCTAATCCTCTAGACGGGACCAGTCATTTGTGACCTTAAGGGTGTCTTGATTGGGGTCAGGTAGGAGAATGTAGATTCACAGCAATAAGTGGTTGAAACAAGAAAGCATTTCTTGGACATGTTGCTGAAGGTGTGGGTATTCTACTGCATTTTTCCATATTTCGGTTGGATCTTTCTTAGCATCAAACAATGACTTTAAAATGTCACCTACTGAGAGCTCAATCAAATCCATCTGTAGTTCTTTAGGTGCTTTGGTGATATCAACTAGGTGAGGCTGAAATGTTAATTTGAGTGTGGTGTCATGATTCTCTAAGTCAGTGAACCTTTCATCCAATTAATGAGTCTGTAACAGCTGCATATTTTTCAAATGACTTGCATATACCATCCTGCTCACCAACGATCTTTGCTGAAGAAAAAGATAACTTTTTTCAAAATGCTTGGCTTTTTTCTGCCACATATCATATATAGACTTAGTTTTACTTTGCAAAGAAATATTCAAGTCATTTTGACTTGACATGATATCACTCAGAAATGCTGCATTCCTACAGAAATCTTCTTTCAATAATTCACACTGTTGATTCTATTCTTCATAAAATTTATCTATTCTCACAGAGATAAAATTTTGGCTAACACCTGTCACTGCGATAGCCAACACACTTCAGAATGATATGGTGAATCCACAGTGAATACCTCATCATCAGCTTTAGCTTGTTATGAAACTGGTGATGCCATGTTTCATTTGCATGAATATAGTTAAAAATACTTATAACTTCTTGCAAAGTGTCACTTAAAATAGTGGCTTTAGACAGAGATTTTTATGATGCAAGATACAATGAAGAGAAATGAGAGCATCTGGATCTGTTAATACTTATTTTTATCTGTGCAATAAATCCTTCATGTTTTCCTGTCCCAGAAGGTGCAGTCTTTACATACACTCACTACATTTACCAAATTCAGTTCAACTCAATGACATTTACCTTGAAAGTTGTTGAATTTATCTATTTCCCATTTTCTGTTTGCAGGAGTGCCCAAAGCAAAGAAAATATTCTGTTATGACCCAAATGAAGTCTAAAACCTGAACCAAGTTAGTCTTGTCAGTTGATTCATCTAAAGTGATTGAATAATATGTATTTTCCTTTTGAAGTACTGTATGAAGTTGTTCTGTTAAGTTGAAGGCTAATCATGCTGCCCCATCAGTTATGGTTCTCCTTGAAAGAGAAGTTGTTTGTACTTTGAAACATTATGATGGTCTAAGCATCCTACAACTCTGACAATGCATGCTTTCACAATTTCTACACCAATGAATGGCTTCCTTTTTTCCTGAGTATATAAGGTACTTTATAAGTTGCTTCAGTGGCACTATTTCCAGGTCTTATTGCTGCTTGAAAGAATTGTCTTTACTTTTGCTTTTCATCTTTTAATATCTGCAATAGAACCTTTCATGCCTCTCCCTCTAATTTAAAATATTTGTGGTCCATATGAGTGTTATAATGCTGATATGCATTGCATTTCTTTAATGTTGATATTGCAGTATCACAAAGCAAGAAAATCATCTTTAGCAGAAACAAGATAATATTACAATTCCCAATCCTCATTAAAAAAATATGTTTTCTTCCTTCAGTGTTCTCTTGGTCTTCTTTGACATGATGGGCTGTTAAATAATACCACTGAGCTCTGCAACTATTCACAAACTTCACTTCAAACAGAAACACAAACAGTGCACTGTTGTCAAAAGCTGATAATAGCCTGGTGTACTGAACTCCCTTAAACTCTCACCAACCAGCCTCGTGTGATAGTGGTGCCAGTCAGGTGGGGGAAATTAGAACTAAATCATGGGCATAGAAGCCATCCATGTAGCCCTTATGGCTTACTCATGTTCTAATTGTGCCGGTCAATCTGGGAGGATTATTTCATTGAAATTTATTTTATTCTTTGGTATTTTAAATACATTCATTTTAAAAAATAAAATACAATATAACAGATTAACAAAAATGTATTAATTAAAATAAAAGAATTTGTTCTGTAAAATTTGGATTCAGTCAAAAGTCCGCACTTAAGGACCTAGAGGGCCACATGTGGCCTTGAGGCTGCAGGTCCCCTACCTGTGGCATAGCCTATGTACTATTTTAATTATTTACCATGTTCATTGATCCTACTTTGTGTAATTTTTGTATATATTTAGTTAATAGTTATTTAAAAATTGCTGGCTATGGAGAAGAAGCAAGGGCGTGAAGAAAGACTTCTCAGCGGCAGCTGTTGGCGGGGCTTTGAGTCTCGTGTCACTGGCCCCCCTCCCTGCAGGACCTCAGGCAAGGCACCCCTTCCCTGGACCACCTTCTCTTTTCCTAAGAAAAATCACAAAGTCGCCTTTCAGCTCTTGGGAATCTGAGCTCCTACTTGTTTTCAAAACAGATACTTATTTTTAAATATCACACAAAATAACAGGTGTCTCAGCTACTAGAATTACACACAACCCTGCCCTACACCCACCCGGTTGCGCACACCGTACAAGGTTATTCTCCTGGGAAACCCTGTCTCAGTCAACAGTTTTCTGAGCTCTACTTTATACACAAGGCCCTATGTTAAGTACTAGAATATAGGAATTAACCTTACTTGTTCCCATCTACAATGAATTCAGTATAAGACCCCCCAGCTATTGAGTGCCAACTAAATACCAGGCGTTAGATGAAGCCTTTTCCATAATTATACCTTGTAAAATTCACATCAACCTAACCCCCTCTATTTTCACCTTCATTTTACAGATGAGCAGATGGCAACTAAGAGGGCTAAGATACCTGCTGACAAAAGTCTCCCAATCAAGAAATGATGGCACTGAGGACTCAAATCCAGGACTTCATTACACCCAAGCCAGCACCCAGCATGGTGGGGGAGGGAGACAAAGAAAGAGATGATTAGCAGTAATGTGGTGAGTGCTGTGAATTCTCTGTTAGCCTTCGGAGTCAGGCAGACCTGGACATAATTCAACTCTAGCATGTAGCAACTCTCTAGCACACTGGTTGGAAGACTTAACTCTCTGGAGACTCAGGTTCCTCCTTGGTGAAATGCAGATGAAATGGAAAAAAAAAAAAAGGAAAGAAAATAAATATGGAAGTGGACACGAAGCTTTTGGTAAAAAGTAGGCGTGCAATAAATAGTAATCACGTATGAATTCTCATACAGGCTTAGATCTACTGAAATAATCCAAGATTGCAGGGCAATTTACTTCAATAGAAATGGAATCATTCATGGAATATATAATTTGTTTTCTAAGAGTCAGTATAGTAGTATTTTGTTTAAGAAACATCTGATAGAACGACTCTAGCCTGATAATTTCTCAGAAGGATGTGGGAGAAATTATCACATCCTTCTGACTTTGATCATCTACACTCTAATTATTCTGGATCAGGGGTGACTCTGATTCTGATCTCATACCCTCTCCACCCACTTTTCTTTCAAATGCATTAAGAACCTTGGTCATTAGCCAGTGGCTGATGTGTTTGTTAAGGTTCTTGGACTATATCATCCTAGGCATGAAAAATGTATTGCAATTAATGACTGTTTCCACCCTAGGCTGCCAAGGGATCTCTCTTGTCAACATCATGGGCGATGCTCTAAAAGGTCAGAGTGAGGATCACTGGAAGAAAAAGAAAAAGTTCAAGTTCCAAAGAAAAGTTGATGATTAAAAATTAAATTTCCTTCTTGAGTATACAGAATGTCCCTTGAAAAGGTGATTTGCATTTAGAGATTTTGTGTCTATATTCAATATGCTGCATTTCAAGCAGGATTTTTGCTTTCATCTTTTGAGTTCCTTTTGAGTTCCTTTTGAGTTCCTATGGGTTTTTAATACCCATAGGAATATATAAACTCTTTCCAAGCTAAACAAATGGAGGGCACGCTGGAGAGCTAATAAACACACATCTATAGGGTTTTGGCAACTTGCTAAGCCACTTCAGGTGCAGTACTAGGCAGACTGAGGGGGGAACACAGACTGCTCTTTGAGGCAGGGAAGTCAGGAGTCATAGCACAAACAACCACCATGATAGAGACAATGCACCGCAGAAATGCTGCTTGCAAACACCAATAGTGTGGACACAGCTCTGCACTCCTCCACTCCACATGCAAATAAACATTCTAAAAATATTCCCTGGCTCTGCGGGTCTCCTACCCTCCGGCATGGAAGAGGAAAGCCTCACTGTGCTCTAAGCCCAGCCAAATTTACATGTGCTCCCACCCTCTTTCCCACACATTAAGAAATGTACAAATGGGAAATTGTTTGTGCGACTAATTCATGTCAGGTAGAGACCTGCCTAGTCATTATAGACATGTGCCCCTCTCATTTTGCATCATGGACCGGGGAGGGAAAACAGTAATTTACAACATTTCCTGTACTAAAACCTCTCCAAACACTGCTTATCAAAGAGCAAGTAAAGATAGCAACACTGAAACAACCAGGTCCATTCTATCTGGGTCCTCAAAGTTGTAATCATCATTGAGTTGGAAACAGGGCACCTTTTTCCTTTGAGCATCTGAGCAAGAGGATCATTGAAGCCCTGTCCCCAGTAAAGTGCTTCATTCAAGTGCTTCTGAGATTCAGAAGGCTTGGTAGAAAAACTGGCCAGAGATTTTAATCCCAATTATTATTAATATAATACCTTCAGACCACATGTTCACCTTATGGCACGATGTCAGCAATTCAAAATAAACTTTCCAAGATAAGCATTTATTTCCTCCTCTCCTTTTAAAAAATGTAAAGCCAAGATGCTTTCAGCAACCACAAACATACAACACTAATTAATTCATTGCAAGGGCTGGCATTGAATTATTCAAAACTGTCCCCATATCCATAATATAAAAAGAAGGCAGATATTTACTAAGGATTGAGTGGAGCAGCCTCTATATCATATGACAATCACTGAAAAGCTTTTGAATATGACAGTTGTGCTTTAAATCTTTAGTAATGGCAAGAAATTCCTTTTAGGACCCAGAAGTCACTCGTACTGTGTCTCTGAGATGCAGAACAGGAAGCACAAAAATATAGGGAGGAAGAGGAGGAGGAGGAGGAGGCTGGTTTTCCTCCCCTGCTACTTGGTCAGGACAGTGTAAAATTCAGAGACGGAACTATTTTGACTTGGGTAATCCACAGCTTTGCACATTACCACCCAACATGCCAAGGTAGAAGGGAGTAAAGACAACAAGGGAAAACTTGGAGGAAAATACAATGCACAGCCCTCAGTATCCAAAGGGAAGAATTTGACCATTGGTGTTACTCTCACTGTAGAAGGGAAAGTTGATTTGTTGAGAAATCAAACTAAGCCCATTTGAAAAGGCCACAAGTTCATGGGAAATTGAATCACATTTATTTACATGTTTTAAGCAAAGATTGAGTATTGTAGTTTAAGAATCTATAGAGCAGGAGATATAAAAATATTTCAACAAATTAATGTATGCTTGCAAATTAAGTGGTTAAAATGGTTACATTTTAACACATACAAATTATATTATTCATGACACTAATGTACAACCACTAGCAAAGTCTGTATCTAATTTTTATAATGATGTATCTGATCACTGCTGAATATGTGTAGCCCCAGATTCAGAATTCCAAATTTTTTATGAACCAAGAGCTCAAGCAGACTCAGGAATCGGCAAAAGTCCAAGAGCTACTTTATCTAGGACAGTCTCATTGGAGCAAAAACCTCACCATGTACTTTTCCTCATTGACACTATTAGTTTTACCTTCCAGGCTGAGAAATCTGGAAGAAGGGAGTTCTGTGGTTTTCCTGTATCCCTGTCAACACAGATGGATTCATGGATTGTTCTTGATGAAAATATTTGCCATTTATGAAGCATTTACTATATGCTAGGGCCTGTGCTAAGTGTGATATACACACACACACACACACACACACACACACACACACACATATATATATATATACACACACATGCCTCATAGGATCTTTGTGTGGGCTAAATATATGTAGCCCACACAAAGATCCTATGAGGCACATATTAATTATTATTATGCCCTGTGGAGATGAGCAAACTGAGGCCCAGACCATTCACATAACACACTAAGATCTTTGCACTATTAAGTGTGGTGTCCCAGACTGCAGTTCAGTCCCAGCGGCTATCCTTTCAACCTTTACTCAAGGAAAATGCCATGCCCTCACTGTGCATGGATCCATTTCACAGATCACTTCTAGAAGGCTTGCTTGGTAGGAACACCTGCAGGGCACTCACCGAAAACAGTCTGAAGACTTGTGGCAAATCGCCCACCCAGCTGGAGACCTCAACAGGAAATTGGAGTCATTTGTAGGAAAACGGAATCCCTGAACTATGGTTCTCTGAACTGCAGCCCACGAAACATGTCAGCACAGCTTCGAGACCAATTACTTTCTTTCAGTTTAGTGGATAAATGAAAGGTGCGTGGGGAGAAGTGATGAGAGAAGAAAAGTGTAGCCACAGTTTGGGGGCTCCCAGGGAGATGAGCGAAGCTTGTGTACAGATCTCAGAGTGAAACTGATTGGCAACATAATTTTTATGAAAAGTGATGAGTGATACTACCAAAAAGAAAAAAAGAAGCAAGCACACACCAAAAAACAACAACAGCAGCAAAAAATACCCTAGTTTACCTTAGGAATGAATTACCTTGCCATCACTGAAATGTGACAAGACTTTTAAAGCTCTCGTCTTGAAAACGTTACATGTGTTTAAAATTTTATTTTTAATTAAATGTTTTTTCTTAACTGGCTATAAGTATTTAACTTTGCAATTGGTTCTCATTCCAAGGAAATCTTTGTGGATCCCTTTCTTGGCTAATGGTAGTGTGGTATGTGGGGGGGATAGTATCAAGAAGGAAAGAAACATACTGGAAAATAGTAAGACATTACATTCTTTTTAGATATCCAATTTTGCTAAACTTGTTGACAGTCAAAAATGCCCAGAAAATATGGGCTGAGTTGGTTTTGATTGCTGTTTGAATAACAGATTAATTTAATAATCAGTAGGATATTGAATGACGAAAATTATTGGTTAGAGTGGCCAAACCACCAACCCTAATGACATTCTTATGTAAATTCTTATTTTCTTTTAGGCTCCTGTGTTCTTAATAAACCCTATATTTTTGAAAATCCTTTTTTAAACATTTTTATACTGTCCCTCTGTGTCATAATATATCTGTTTATGCTATAGATAGATAAATGTCCACTTTTGGAGTTGCCAATTTTTAGGTTTCTATTTAGAGCAACTGAGTCACCTCTTGATGTGTTTTCCATGTAAAACCATTTAATGATTCTGGAAATAAGATACAGAAATAGAGTTGGGAACAGCCGACTTTAGCCTTCAAACTCTCTGAAGACCAAAAAGACTTCTACTATATGGCTAGAGCCACCTGACATGGCTTCCTGAGTTCCACCAAAATGGTGAGACACCAAGAGACATCGGATCTCTTCCAAGAGATGGGCAGATTGTTAATGGCAGTCCAAGAGCAAACTGCAGCGAAAGCGTGTTCCCGTGGGAAGTTCTCTGGGATTGCTGCTCTATGGTTTGCCGTAGCTTGTGGAGGAAAGTAATCGCTGCCTTGAGGCTGGTTTGTAACGGACACAGTTTTGTATGTTCTATTGCGGAAGGCGAGATGTTTTTCTATGAAAAAGATCTTAGTGCGTAATTTCTGAAATACTATAATTTTCACCAAACTCAGTTTCCAGCTCATTCCTCGCCAAATGCTGTAGAATTGTGTTATTTTTGAATGTTGTTGCGCCTGACCTGAAGTTACCTACGAATTTGGTCAAAAATTAGTAACCGTCTTATAGAACTAGATGTGAAAAATCTCATTCCTTACAAGCAAAAGTGGACAAATTTCTATGTGAATTAGATATAAAGTACATATGCAAATTTGGCTTTCTCGTTGCCACCGATCATATTGGCCATTGTGCTGAAACATCTGTGAGCCGCCAAGAAGGGAAAGAAGACAAAAACCAAATAACATTATTTTCCTCCTTAACATTTCACATTCCAAGAATGCAAAGATCATATAAAATGCAAAATAATATCTTCATAAATACTTTATTAAATACTCAGATGTATCTTCTAATAAATTCTATTTCGTAAAATGGAGCAAGGAAGGAGAGAGAGAAAGGGACAGGTGAAAAACAGTAAGAGGGCTCAATTCTTTAAAAGTGCCCAAGAAACCATCCATGAGTCTGCTTTTTTCTGTTACGTGAGCATTATATTAATGTCACATTTTTATAACACAGCTTCACAAAGATTTTTGAATTAGAAATAAAACTAGTCTTAAATTGATTTCTCATCTAAGTAATTACTAAATCGATCTGTCCATTTCTAATCCCTAAAAAGAAGAGGAGGAGGAGGAACAAATGAGTGTTTTGGTCTGTCAGGACCAGAGTGTGTGTGCATGCTGGGGTGGGGGAGAAGGAAGGGGCAGAGGCTGGCAAAGGGGCTGTCTGAATCAGGGCTTCTGTTTCAAGAGGCCACCACTGTCACTGCTCTTGCTGTCACTTCTCTCATCATCTGGAATCTGATCTTTTTTCCTCCTCTCCCTAAAACCTTTCCTATTCCGTGCTGCTGTCAGGGCATTTGAAGTCTTCAAAGGACAGTTCTCTTTGAGAGGAGCAAAAGGGCAACATGCCTTGGCCCTTGATCATTTCTCGTATCCTCTCCCATCTCTCCTCACCTGCAATTCTATGTTCCAATTTCTCTGAACAATGTGTTGAAAAACACACTTTCTCTCGGCTCCACTATGCTCTTCCCTCTGCCTGGACATGCTTACCTGGACCTGCCTCATCCTGGTGGGTGTGCACTAGGCGCTGTTTCTTCCAGGGACCCTTTCTTGACCACTCAAGGCCCCCTTATGTGCTCCCCTGAGGCATTTACTCTTGAATCACGGCACTAACCATGGAGTGCTGAAATTGCCTGGTTACTTGTCTGCAAAACCCATGAGGGCCGGAATCCTGTGTGTCGTTCATGGGTGTCTCCTCAAAGCGTGGCCCAGTGTCTGGGATATAACACATGATGATCAAGAAATGTTTACATGAGTCCTGAGCTATCTTTAATTTTTTTCCTAAGGCCCTATTTTGTTTTCTGAGCTATTTCTTTAGGTCATAAATATATCAGCCCTCATATTTTATTAACTGAATCGCCATCTCACAAATTAGTGATTTGAAACAGGCAAGATCTACAAGGTTAGAAATCAAGAGATGTTAGAAAGAAATCTTATGGTAAGTGTGGGTTGCACTTAAAAGGGGACAGGGGTGAGGGGGCTTCCCAGGGGCTTGAGATGTTATTTCATTTCTTAACCTGAGTGCTGGTTAGATAGGAGTGTCTCCTTTGTGAGAATTAACCAAGCTGCAAACTTAACAGTTTAGACACCTTTCTGTATGTGTTAGACTGCAATCAAAGGTTTACTACAAAAAAGAAAAAGGAAAACAAAAGAAAAGAAAAAGCACAAGTCCCCATTTTTCTCCCTCCCTGGAGCCCTGAGTCTGTATTGTTTTGCCCTGCAGTGTATGACTGAGCTACTGGGCGGTGGTCTTGAAATAAAGCTTTGAAAGGAAAATCTTCCCAAGCCTGCAGTATCTTTTTATTGCTGCCAGCAAACTGTGCAAGGCCTCACTCAACTTCCCCATCTCCTGTGAGTCTTCCGCCCAGCATGGAATCATCTGAAACAGACTAGTCATGACTGGTGTAAATACCTTCAGCTTCAACTTTCTATCTTACCCACCTTTGCATTTCTCAACGTGCCAGCGCAGTTTCTAGATCACAGCAGGAACGCAGTGACCATCTACCTATTCCTATTGAATGAAAGATGTCTTTACTTTGAAATCCTCAGGTCACTTAATTTAGTCAAAATGCATTCATATTTTTGGTTTCTAATAAGGAAAAATAATGGTAATCCCCTCTCTTGGTTCTGTTTTTTTACTTAGAATAGAAATAAGCACCCTAACTTACTATACTAAATATAATTGCCTGTTATTCACTGAGAGATATTGACCACCTCATGGAGTTTGTAGTTATGATGATTGGGGGTACAGTGTCCATTTGGTTAAAAAGGTTCTCGATTGTTATAAGATCAGTGGTATCTACTTCACAAAACCATAGAACCATGAATTATCAACCCTTAAATTATATATGATCTGTTATCATCTGAGATACAGGTATGTTATACCTTTTTTTATGGGGAATTCTACAGTAGTGCAATAACATTAGACTATAAAAAGGAATATTCACATTTTAACTGAGTGATTTAAGGGGATTATAAACTATATATATATTACATATATATATATATACATGTATATATACATACACACACATGTATAGTTATAGTTTCAGTTAACTATAACTATAGTTATAGTTTCAGTCTATTCAGGCTGGGTAATTTATAAATAACAGAAATGTACTGCTCACAGTTCAGGAGGCTAGGAATTCCAAATTCAAGGCATCAGCAGATTCAGTATCTGGCAGGAGCTTATTTTCTGCTTAAAGATGGGGCCTTCTAGCTGCGTCCTTACATTGTGAAAGGGACAAACAGCCCCCTCAAGCCTCTTTTATAAGGGCACAAATCCCATTCATGAGGGCAGAGACTCACATTGGGGATTAGGTTTCAACATTTGAATTCTGGAGGGAAACCAACATTCAGGCCATAGCATTGCGCATGTATTAAATGTCGCCATTTACTGGACTTACTCTGTTCTAGGTATTATTCTAAATTCACAACACAGATTTTCTCATTTAGTTCTTACAACAAGCCCATGCCACGCTTGCTATTATTATGTGCCAAATTACACAGGAAGGAGCTTTAGAGAGTTAAGGTTCTTGCCCAAGATCACAGTATAGTAATAGAGTCAGGACTCACATTCCAAACACTCTGCTTCCAAGGCTCCTGCACTAACCCACTATACTTGAATACTTTCTTCTGGTGGCTCTAGAACGTCCCCAGGCAGAAGAGTAAACTGTGACATGATAGATTGGTCAAATGCGGAAGCAATCCTGCTGTACACACTCAGACACACTAGATGAATAGCAAAACAACACAAACATGTTTAAATATAAAAGAGCTTACAAGAAAAAACATTAAAAGCCAACTTTAATATTTCCTGCTAAGTATAAAAAACTGATAATCTAGCACTCTCTGAAGCTCTGAATAGGAAACACAGCATTGCCTATGAGAAATCAAACTTCAAGCCTAAACTACATGCTGCTTAGGAAAAATATTTACTGAAATTATATGGTGCAGAAATTCCTAAATATGAAGACTTACATAATTATTCCCAGGCAGCCAATACTAATAGGCTATGTGATAGAAGCCCAAATGGAAATCCATTATGAAGAGAAACTCAAACTCTATTCTGTTCCAAGAGTAATGATTTTTAAGAGTAAAGATCAGGTCATAGTTAAAAATGAAAAAATACATGAGCAAATAATCTATCAGGAAAGAAAGCAGACAAATGAAAAAAGAGGATTGGTATCCCCAAAATTTAAACTACTAAAACAATCTTAAAAGGATATTATAATTTGGTACAGAGAACCTAAGGACAAGACTCCACATAAAAGGAAAACATACTTTTAAAAGAAGCAACTAAAACTTCTAGAAATAAAAAGAAAGTCATCCATATTAAAAACAAATGTATTTTTAAAGCAGCAGACCTGATATAATCAAAAAGTGAGCAAACTGTAATATGAGTTTAAAGAAATTATCCAGAAAAAAGATACAAACAAATAGAAATACATTTATATGTGGGATCAGTTCAGTGAAATTGAAAAGCATTCGAGAGAGTGAACACCGCAAACGCCTTCAGAGAAGGGGAAAATGCCAGGCTACTTATGAAGGAGCAAAGCTAAGTCAGAAGATAATGGAAGAGTATCTTCAAAACATTTCAGTTTAGATGCTATGGAGTTAGCACTGCAGAGCACATATTAAGTTAAATAAGGCATTTAGACAAAGAATGACAGAATTTATCACACCCAGATAATTCTTGAAAAAACTTATAAAGTACCATTTAAAAAAAAGTATTTTTTTAAAGCCATGGTGAGTAAACTGGTGAAAAAGCAGCTAATCATGTAGGTGGTAACAACAATAAATTATTTAGTGGGCTAAAAAACACAGTAGAACTAAAATGTTAAAAAGTGTTATATGAAAGAGATGGGATGTAGTCCAAGTAAAGGGTTCTAAAGAGTTTTTATTCTGGAGGAGGAAGGGGATCTTCACCAATTGAAACAAGTTAAAAAGACTAAGTACTAAAAGAATAGAAGGTATATTTTACATGCTATTAGAATAAGGGGAAAAGGATTAGGGAAAACTCAACCAATCCAATAGAAGGCAAAGAAGCAAAGAAAAAACATGGGAGATACAAAGCATATAACATAATGGTAGAAATAATCCACACTTGTCAGTAAGCACAATAAATTTTAAAAGATTAAATCTACCAGATAATAGACATAATAAAATGTCAAATCCAGCTATATTCTATTTATAAAACCAAATCCTAGTACAAAATGAAAACAATAAGGGTTGAAAATAGAGGGAAGGGGAAAATATACCTAGGAAATATTGCCAAAGAAGAGCTAATGTACCTATGCTGTTAGCAAACCAAATAGACATTAGGGCACAAAGCACTTTCATGTATAAAGAGGGTTATTACACAGTGATAAAAGGAGGGATTTATTAGGAAGCTGTAATAGTCTTGAACAGGAATGTCTGTGGTAACATAACTTCAAAATATAGAAAGCAAAATGAATTGAATGGTATAAAGGAGTTGAAAAATCTATAATCCTGGTGAGAGATTAATTGACATCTAAAATAGAATGAATAAAAAAGGGAAGGTTTTCCAGTAGTGATAGCAGTTATGAGGAAAACAAAAGAAAAGAAAAAAATATATATAAGAAGAAAAAAAAGGGAAGGTTTGAAACACAATTAACACAATTGGTCCAATGGATATATATAGATCCCTATAGTCAGCTATGAGAGAATGTAACCCACTTTCAAAAACACCTAGACAAATACTAGAATACAAACCAAGTTTTCACACATACTTAAAAAGATGTGTTATACAGATCACAGGACCATTTAATCAGACATAAATAATAAAAAGTTATCCTCATCACCCATATATTAAGAAATTCTAAAACACTAAGAACTTACAGATAAAAATGATAAAAATTAGAAAATTGTTAGAACTAAATAATAAAGAAAGCCTTATATATTAAATTTATAGAGATATACTGGAATGCAGAGAGAAGTTTATACACATGCAAATGTCTGTATCTATGAATATATAGTAAAGCTGAAAAGCTAAGCATCAAACACAAAATGTTAGAAAATAAAACCAGGGTAAACCCCCAAAACACAGAAGAAAGACAAAACAAAAGCCAAACATATCTCTGGCAGTGTGGAGAGGGAGAGATGGAGGAAAGGAGGCAGGAAGAGAGAGAGAGAAAAGGGAAGGGGGGGAGAGAGAGAGAAAGAGAGAGAGAGAGAGAGAGAAAAAATCAACTAAAAACAGTTTAAAGGGGCAAAATCACAAATATGGTAGCATTTTTAATTAAAAGAGAACACTATTAACAAATGCATGTAATAAACTTAAAAAGTGAGATGATGTAGGCAATTTTCTAAGGAATATAATTCCTAAAATCACTTCAAAAAGAAATAGAAAATGCAGAAATATCTAGCAACAAAAGAAATTAATTTAGTAGTTATAAATTTACACACACATAAAAATCCCATTAGTCATTGATAACTTTTGTGGGTTGTACCAAAGCTACAAGAAACAGACACTGTTATTCCATCTTATATGAAATGGTATAAATATTAGAGAAAGAGAGAAATTCTCTAAGTAATTTTGTGACAATAAAATTACCTTAATAAAAAAGGCAAATTACAGTTCAAGAAAGCAAAAATATAGCCACTTTCCTTTTTGAACATAGATGGGAAAATTCATAGTATAATATGAGCAAAATGAATTTAGCAATATCTTTAATATGTTTTTACATATTTTATTTTTTTGTAATCATGACAGTGAAGGTCCACTTGGGAAAGCAAGTATGTTTTCACATTGTACAACCTATCTACTATCAAAGATAGAGCATATAGTTTCATAATTACAATTTAAAAAAATTATATCAGTATATCTCATCATATTAAAAAATTAAATTATTTTAGTAAAAGATGTAGAAAAAATTTTTAATAAAGTTCAACATCCATTAATGTTTTAAACTATAAAAATAGCAACAAAAACTCCTGCAGAAGTTTTCTTTAACCTAATAAATGGTTAAATACCAAAAACTTACAGCAATTCTGGAAATGAATAATAGTGATGGTTGTACAACATTGTGAATATACTTAATTCCCTTAAATGCTTTAAAATGGTAAATTTTATATTCTTTATATTTTATTACAATTAAAAAAAACCTTTAGTCAGCATTATACTGAACATGTAATTATTAGAAGTACTTTCTTTAAATTAGAAATGGGATATGGTTGCCTAATCTCATTGCTTTTATTCAACAATGTATCGGAAGTCCAGTGCAATAAAAGACAAAACAATACTTAAGTATGGAGATAAAAAAGGAAAATGTTCATAAGTGATATTAGTGTCTATGCAAAAATTCCAAGCATCTATATACAAACTATTAGATCTCAAAGAGCATTTAACAATTTGTTGATTATAATATTCAATATACATATGCTAGTAATTATAAATTAGAAAAGTAGTTTCACATATATACTATTTATGATTAAAAAACTATAGGCTGTCTAGATATAAATACAATAAAATAAAGTTATAAAACTGTATTAAAAGGCATAGCAAAAGACATGTAAATAAAGAGATATACTTAGTTTATTAATGGGAGTGTAATATTATAAAAGATGGCCATTATCTTCAAATTAATCTATAACTTACAGAAATTTAAATCAAAACTCTATCAGAATTCATAGAAATTAACAGGCTGATTCCAAAATTAATACGACAGAGTAAAGAGCCAAGAATAACCAAGACAACTTAGAAGAAGAATAAAGAAAGGATACTTGTTCTCTTAAATGCCAGGCCATATCATAAAGCTATAATAACTAAAGAGACATGGTATTGACATAGATATTAACAAACCATAACATCTGGAAACATCTGCATATAGATGGGAACTTAGCCCATGACATGGGTGCCATAATAAACTGTTGGGAAAATAAAGACTATTCAATAAAAAGTGTGAGTTAACTGGCCAATTATATGGAAAAGGACTAAATTTGAACCCCACCTCATGCCACATATACAAATTCCAGAGGGATTAAAGTTTTTAATGTAAAGGTAACACATTAAAGTATTAAGAATAAACATATAAGAGAATATTATCCTGACCTCAGGGCAGAGGAGAATTTTTTACCCAAAGCGCAGAATGAACAGATCATAACAATATACATTGCACTAGACTAAAACAAAAATGGAAAAAACAAAACTACTCATTGTGCACTTGTAGTCCCAGCTACTCAGGAGGCTGAGCAGGAGGACTGTGTGAACCCAGAAGTTCATGACCAGCCTGGGCAATATAACAAGACCCTATCTCTGAGGCAAAAAAAATAAAAAAGACATCTATAAAAAGTGAAGAGGCAGACATGAAATAGGAAGACCATATATAATACAATACATACAAGTGTAGAGAAATAGTATCCGAAACAGAATGGACACCCAACAAGGAACTTCCAATTGGAATAAAGAGGGCAGAAACCCCAAATGATCAATAAAAATATTAAAAGAGGCTCAACCTCATCAGTAACCAGGGGAAATACATATTAAACCACTGAGACACCATTCCCAATACATCAGAGTTGGGTGAATCATGAGGGCTTGGTGCCTTCAATAAAGATAACTAAGAATATTCCTGGAACAGCCAGCTGAAATTGCCAACTGTCAACTGGGAAAACGCCAATTAGGACTTTGCCCAACATCAACAAACTGGACTCAAAATCTCCTGTATTCCAGGATCCATATCATACGTTGTGAATGCTTCCCAACCTCTAAATGATCTAACAGAACCGAGTGGCATTTCTCCCAAGCTGACAGAAATGCTTCCCTAGCAGGAGGGCAGCCATGTTTCTGCCCGCTGGTGTAACCGTGTGCGTGTCATCACGGCGCCACACTGGCCCACGCGGGAGAGGTCTGCCCTGGGCAGAGAGGTGGCGGGTGGGGATTGAGTGGGGACAGCTTACTTGGAGCAGTCTTCGCAAGCAATGTTGCCTGTGGTCTCCTTGATGGTGCGCTCAGAGACAAATGCTGGATATTCAGTGTCACAAGGCTCCAGGGTCTGTTTCAATTTCTGGGCTGTAGAAATACAGAGGGAAAAAAGATAAAGAACCCACGGCACCGGCTCAATATTGTGACTGGCAGCGCACAACAACTCAGAACGCAGTTCTGCTTCTGCTCTGTGATTTTTCTAGGCTCAGCATAATGCATTATTTTCTAATTAGTCAAGTGATTTCATCTGCCAAGCAACTCTATAAGCTATAATTCCTCCAGCAGTTGTGCTGGCTTGATCAGCTATCATTTATGCATCACAAGAATTCTACTTTCTGGGACAACATCAATCACTGGGTCCTCTGACCTCAGACTTACTCAAACTTAGCAACAACACATATGTATATCTGAATAAGTGTATAAAATATAAGTTGTACCATATTATTTAGGGTTAGACAAAGGTCATGATACAATTGCATGGTTTTATTATAGAAAGAAAATTGAAATATGAAATAGTAAAATACGTAATGTCTTTGAAGCACAGCCATGCACCAAATCCTACTATTATGAAGTTCCTTGTTCAACAATATACCATGTCAGTTTTAAAGCATGAAATAACCCTGGTATGTGGATGAGCACATAGTAGGTGCTTGGTAAAGGCTTGCTGTTGATTAAATTATGTAAACAAGTTATGCTCAGTGGACAAGATCCAAAACCTCTCTAAGTCTCAATTTTCTCATTTGTAAATTGGGGATAATAAAGCTCTATCGGAGGTTGATGTGAGACGTAAAGGAAACAATATATGTCAAGTACCTAGTACAGTACCTGGAACATAATGAGTGGTAAGTTAATGTCAGACGATGATAATAATAATAGCAACAGCAACAACAACAACGACAAAAACACTAACATTCTAATGTAACCATTGTGACATTAAAATAGTGACAAATGATGATAGGTACTATAGCATAGTAGTTAAGGGTAAAGACTATGAAATAAGAGAAGTTTGGAGTATGAATCCCTGCTCTGTTGCCTCTAGCTAATCCTCAGTATTCTCATCTGTAAAATGGGTATGCTAGTGGTACAGGTACTCTTCATGGGAGGTCTACTCAGTAACACTTCCCCAATAGAATGCTCATGGTTTCCAATAAGACACCCTTTGTAAAAAGCTTTTCATTGGTGTTTTAATATAGAAATAATATATATAATTTATATTTATAATTCCAAATCTCAATAGAATTTTAACAAAATGATGTGTGGACAAAGTTTCAAATTATGTTCCAAATACAACAGATTGGATGTCAGAACCATGGGTAGATATTTTACAGACTGTCCGTCTGGGATGCTGCTAGCACTAGGTGAGCCATTAGTGCTACTGCATGCAAAACAACTGTTTAGTAACAATCAAATAATTGTCCAGTGGTCAGGAAACCATTCCAAACATTTATATCCTAACATGATTATTTCTTATATATGGGCTTTTCACTGAACTTTAATTATTTTGAAGAAATTGGTTGGGAGTTTGAGGTTGGAGCATAATGCATTGCAATTTTTCTTATTTAAAACAAAAGAAAGTAGACTCTTAATCAGCTTTCTGAGTCAGAACATGCGATTTTCAGGAACTGGATATGCAGTATCACAGTTAAGGAGAGATGCCCGTGGTAACCTAACGGGATTGTTCTGAGGATAAATAAACGGAAGCTTGTATAGCTCATAACAGTGTGAAGCACACGCACACTCTGATCCATGTGCACGCACACACGCACACACGCACACAGCCTTGATGACATGCTAGGTCTTGGGGAGTGTCACTGCCTACATGCCAGAGCTGGCCGGCAGTGCAGTAGCTAGGAGCACCAATTCCAGGGGTGAGCCTGCTACAGCTGTGTGACATCGGTGAGTTTTAGCCTTTCTACACCTTAGTGTCCTCAACTGCAAAAGAGAAATAACAGTACCAAGCCCATATGGTCGCTAAAGAGTCAAATGAATTACATGGAAAGTAACTGGCACGTTGGGGGTGTTATGTAAGTGTATGTTCTTAATACCACCACGGCGTCTACGCATTCACGTTGTTTTCTTATGTCGCTGAGTCCTCCGACTGCCAGCCTTTTAAGCCATTGCTTTTCGGCACAAAAGGCGCGGGGATGGCTGCCCCCCTGCCCGCTGGCCCCACTGCCTATGTGCTGCTGGCGGCTGCGATCCTGCCAGCGCCGGGCCAGGTCGCAGACACTGGCCCCGTACCCAGGCGTTAAATGCCTGCTGAATACATGAATGATTTTCCTGAATGGCATTTTTCAAGCAAATAAAATGGACAAGAAAATGTAAGAAGCTCAGTCCCTTATGACAAACCGCTTGCTGTTCAGGTGGAAGGTAAGGTGATTTTCTATGTTCCAGGCCTGACAGTAACAACACAGATAGGCACATGGTGAGAATGCCATTTTCTTCCCAATTCTTTTCCCTCTGTTTTGTAAGGAGGACATCTTTGTTTGATACTAGGAGGTTTTTACCATGTTTATTTCCTTTTTCTTTCTTTCTTTCATTTGCTCTTCTCTCCTTTTAATCTGGGTAGACCAAACATAAAGCTCATAGTATGTGGCTACAATTTGGTAACACTTTTCATGTTCATGGTTCTTATTTTTACAGTTGATTTCTCTGTATGGCAAGTGACTTTGATTTTCAATTTAAGAAGCTTCATTTTCATATTTAAATTATTAGCATTCCAAAAAGTGAGTCCATGAAAATGAAATAAAAATTAGGTATACCGGAACACAGATTATAAATGGATACGGCACAAACGTGTGAACGACACATAAAGCCCTAACAATGACAACAGTTAAATATATTCAGAAACTGCTGTGTGCCAGGCACCGTTCTGCTTTGTGTGTGATAGTTTTGTTTAACAGGAAAACACGGAACTGTTAAAAATAAACTGTGAAGTATGGACAATTGTTATCTCTGTTTTGCAGAAGGTGAATGAGGAGAAAGGACTGGGGTAAATTGCCCAAATTCATCCATTCAGCATGTGGCAGAGCCAAAATTTGACCTTGAGCTGTCCAGTGTGTACATGTTAACTGCTCTGTGAAGTTTGGCCAATGAAAAAAAATAAGAAAGGTCTTTGGGTCAGGCTACGGCAGGCAGCACACGGGATTTAAATAAGCCTGGCAACCACACCATCTCTAATTCCCATTGTCTGGGCCCGGTTACAATGGAATGAGTCCAGTACTCTCAATGGCCAGACTCATTGGCTCTGATCCTTTCTGGAGAAGAAATTCTTTTCCTTTGACAACTGTAGGGCACCCCATGCTGATGTGGTGATAAATTGCTGAGTCTGTAGCATGACTATAGATCGGCTGGAAGTTGCCTGATGTGCTTTTGGGAAGCACATGAATTATCATGCTAAACCATGGCCACATTTAATCTAAATAACATAGCTTCATATGAAGACTTCTCTTTGTCTAGAACGCTATAGAAAACACCATGTCTATGCCACTCACTACTGCTTATCTAGGGAATTTCAAACCGATAACCAAGGCTGCCAGCAATCCATTGGTGACTGAATTTCAGCTCTTGGGCATTCACGTCTCACCATCGTACAAAGGTGTAGGTTCACAGGGTTGTGGAGCGCAGCTAGGCTGCTTCCTTCCTTTTCCAGAAGGGAAGACTGAGGCTCAGAGAGAAGACACAGCCTGCCTTGAGTCTCACAGAGAGCGTCTCGTCACAGTCCTCCTTCGCTTACACAGCAGGCCGCTGCCACCCCGCGCTCGCAGCCGGCACTCTGCGTGCGGGGCACGGCGCCGGGGCCTCTGCACGGACAGTCTCCATCACCACGCGGTGAGCAAGGCCCTGCTGGTCCCATCGCGCAGGCGAAGAAACTAAAGCTCAGAGACACGAAGACGCTGCGCAGTCACCTGCAGCGAGTGGGGGAGCCAGACGCGAGCCCGGCACTCGCGCTCTGGGGCCCTCACTCCGGCCAGCACAGAGCACACTGCCTGCCTCCCACGCAGCGCCACTGGAGATGTCACTGTGACCTCTCACGCACAGCAAAGCACCCAATGGAGCATCTGCACAATAGAGTTTCTTCAATTTCCCCTTAGCAACAAATGTCCCTGATGAGAATAACTGACTTGGGTTCACAGTAATTATGTGCAGACAATTGGGAATGAATAGATTGGCCATTTGAAAAGCCGTCTTCTTTTCTGTCTCTATGAATGCACCCCCATTCACAGCCGGGTGCCAGCAAGCTCCATTCTCCTGTGCAACTTCACCAAAATGATACCTTTGTGACAATCAAGCAGGAGTGGGCTTCCACAGTCCCCTTCATTAAGGAAATGAAGCAGATAAACAGTGTAATTATGGATTCCACTTTTAGCTAAAACAAAGACGTATGTCTCAGCTCAGGGTCTTTATCTAGCGAGGGAACGGTAAATTTAGAATGAAGAAACCTTGCAAGCCAGTATCGTTTGGTGCCTGAAATTTCCTCTCCTTACGCTGGGTCTAGGATTTGCATTTATATTTATAAGATATCCCAATGACAGCAATCCTGTGGCTGAATTGATTCACCTCCATCTGACTTAGTTTCTTCATCCCTAGAATGGAAAAAGTCGCACTCTCTTTGCCTGGGAGAGGGCGGAAGCGCTGGTGAGTGCTCCCCGGCTCCCCGTGCTCCCCTGGCTCGACACGCGTGCCCGCGGAGGAGCCCGCTCCACCACCCTCTAGCTGAGCGCAGGCCCTGCCTCAGGTCTGCGCCCGCGGTCTGTTGGCTGTCCGACTCACAGAGTTCTGGTGACAAATTCTAGCAGCACCACCTCTCAGGCATGTTGAAGGGACCTGAAGAGGACGCGCGTGTCAGCGCCCGCACCGGCGCCGTGTGCCAGCCACGTCCTTATTTGACAGAGACCGTCTGCGGTCTGTGGGGGCGAGGCCTCGCAGCCGGCAGTGGAGTGACAGCACTTGTTGAAACTAGCCATGAAGGGTCTTTTAAAAAATCTCCCTCAAACAGGAAACAGTGAACTAAGGTAGTAGCACATTATTTGTCTTAGCTACAGGTTGGACCACTGTTGGTCCAGCTGTGGGGTGGCGGGTGGGTGGAATTTCAAAATGGGAACCTTCACGAGTGTGCCTGAACTTTATGACTGCTGCGGCCATTCCCTCCTCCCTATCCACTGTCCTCTAGCCTACCCCCTCGGTCTAGGCCAGGCTTTCTCCACAGTGGCACCACTGACATTTGGAGTGGGATGCTTCCTTGTTGTGGGGGCTTTTGTGTGTGTTGCAGGGTATTTAGCACATCCCTGGCCTCCACCCACCAGATTCTAGTTACAAGCCCCTCCCTGAGTTATGACAACCAAAAATGTCTCCAGACAGTGCAATGCTCCCCCTCCCTCCCCCAGTGGAAAGCCATGTCCTAGACAAAGATCACAATGACTGGTGCTCAACAAAAACTCCCAGCTAATTATTGTCACATCTGAAGAAACAAAACAAGACTACAGTACCTATGGGGTATGGGGAAGTGTAGTAGGTAAAGGTGAGAGTGAGGGGCGTGGGAGAGGAGGTTGGCATGAAGAAGAGGGAGCATCTTCATCAGGTGTGAAGGATGCCAAAAAATAAACCACTGCTGATGACCGCCCACTGCCCTCAGCACTGCACACACCCCTAAGAAATAGCCAGGTGTCTCAGCCAAAACCACCACCACCCAAAACAGGGGCGCTCCACCACGGGCTAGCCCAGGGAGTGCTCGCACATGGGCTTCGCCTGCATTGCTTAATTCATGTCTCACAACCGCATCATGTCTGCCGCTTCCTCTGTTGACAGATGAGGAAACCAAAACCCAAAGAGACCAAGTGACTCACAGCTGGCAAGAAGCAGAAAAAGGTTGCCTGACTTCAAAACCAGGGCACTTAATCACTAAGCTAAACTAGGCTAAATGGCGCACAGCCTGATTCAAAGGGAATGGGGATGAACAAGCCCCATTTAGTAGGTTCCTTCTCATCTTTCTTTGCCAAATCATGTGCAATTTTAACAAAAGCTAGTTCACACCATAGGTGAAATTTCCTAACTCACATTTTGGTCTCTGTTTATTTTTTATTTTTTTTTTTTATAGTTTTTTTTTAATTATATTTTTATTTTGGCATATTATGGGGGTACAGATTTTAAGGTTTCAATAAATGCCCATTTCCCCCCCTCCCCCCAAAAGTCTGAGTCTCCATCATGACCATCCCCCAGATGGTGCACATCTCACTCACTATGTATGTATATACCCGCCCCCCTCCCCCCTCCCACCTGCCCAATACCCTATTACTGTAGCACCTATGTGTCCACTTAGGTGCTACTCAGTTAATACCAGTTTGCTGGAGAATATATATGGTGCTTGTTTTTCCATTCTTGGGATACTTCACTTAGTAGTATGGGTTCCAGCTCTAACCAGGAAAATATAAGGTGTGCTATATCACCATTGTTTCTTAGAGCTGAATAGTACTCCATAGTGTACATATACCACATTTTATTAATCCATTCTTTGATTGATGGGCACTTGGGCTGTTTCCACAGCCTTGCAATTATGAATTGTGCTGCTATAAACATTCGAGTGCAGGTGTCTTTTTTGTAGAGTGTCACTGGATCATTTGGGTAGATGCCCAGCAATGGGATTGCTGGATCAAATGGTAGATTCACTTGTATCGCTTTAAGGTATCTCCATATTGCTTTCCACAGAGGTTGAACTAGTTTGCAGTCCCACCAGCAGTGTAGGAGTGTTCCTCTCTCTCCGCAACCACGCCAGCATTTATTGTTTGGAGATTTTTTGATAAAGGCCATTCTCACTGGGGTTAAGTGATATCTCATTGTGGTTTTGATTTGCATTTCCCTGATGATTAGAGATGTTGAGCATTTCTTCATATGTTTGTTGGCCATTCTTCTGTCTTCTTTAGAAAAATTTCTGTTCAAGTCCTTTGCCCACTTTTTAATGGGGTTATTTGATTTTTTCTTCCTAATTTTCGTGAGTTCTAAGTATATTCTAGTTATCAGTCCCTTATCGGATGCATAGGATGCAAAAATTTTCTCCCATTCTGTAGGTTGTCTGTTTACTTTCATGACTATTTCTTTGGCTGTGCAGAAGCTTTGTAGTTTGATCATGTCCCATTTATTTATTTTTGTTGCTGCTGTGATTGCCTTTGGGGACTTCTTCATAAACTCTTTGCCCAGGCCGATGTCTAGGAGAGTGTTTCCAACTTTTTCCTCTAGAGTTCTAATAGTTTCATACCTTAGGTTTAAGTCTGTTATCCAGCGTGAGTTGGTTTTTGTGAGAGGTGAAAGGTGTGGGTCCTGTTTTAGCCTTCTACAGGTGGCTATCCAGTTTTCCCAGCACCATTTATTGAAGAGGGATTCTTTTCCCCAGCGTATGTTTTTGTCTGCTTTGTCAAAGATGAGATGGCTATATGAGGATGGTTTTATATCAGGATTCTCACATCTGTTCCACTGGTCAATATTCCTGTTTTTGTGCCAATACCATATTGTTTTAATTACTACAGCTTTGTAGTATAGTTTGATATCTGGCATATTGACTCCCCATTTCCAATACTGATTGCCAACCCTATTTAACTCTATACCCCTTCTCCCCGATTTGTTGACTTTTTGGTGTACATTAGAGTTTTATATCTTGGGTTTTGTTTTGTTTTGCTATATCACTTAATTTCACAAACATTTTTGTTTCATTAGAAAGTTTTCAGAAACAGAGTAATATTCCTTTCTGTGAATGGGTTGTAATTTATTTTCAAATGGACTTTACTGTTAGACATTTGAAGAGTTAGCAGTATTTACAATCATAAATTTCCTAGTGATGATCATCCTGTCCTAGAAACCTTTGTTCCCACCTCAGTTTATTTCCTTAGGCTAAATTTCTAGAAATGGGAGTTGGGGCCCTTACTGCCATTCGGAACTGGTGCTGGCGCGGCAGGGAGGGGAAGGCCGTCCAAGTCCTGGGGTCCCCAGGACGTGCACATGAGTGGAGGAGAGCAGAGCACGGGGCCCTGCCCCACTGGCCTGTCAGCTTCCCAGGGCAGAGCCATGCCCGGACACACGCGCAGCAGACTCTGTCCTCAGAGGCCACTGACGACGTCAGCATGAGGAGGACTAGAAATTAGACAGTTCCTGGATTCAGGCAAAATGGGCCTATTTGTAAGTTACACAGAAATGGCTGTGGTGACTATAATGGTCATGTCTGGCACAAGAAATATTTGCTGTGGTGTTTCATAGGCAGAGATTAAGCCCCACTGTGTGCTGAGCACTGGGTGCTGAGAGATAGTAGGGTCAGGACATGGCTCCTCCCATCACGGCGCCCCAGGTCGGCGTGGAGGGCACGCACACACTGAGGCAGTGGTGGGGAGAGCTGGGGCGGTGGTGAGCGGGCTGGGCAGGAGCGAGAAGGGAGTGCCGCTACATGTGCCTGGGAGAACTGAGGGAGCCCTCACAGATTTGAGTCTTTAGGGGAAGGAAAGGGAAAGCCAGATTAACATACAGCCAGCACTGGGGGTATGCTGATACACGACCAGTTGATCTCTTTCTAAGAGGCACATATTAAAATAGTAAGAAGTATAGCAATGTGCTAGTTGCTAGCATCAAGACAATGAGCATGAGTGAAGGAAGGGAAGAAAGGACATAGTGTATCTGAGAAACGGCAAGTGACAGGCAGGCCTGGGGCAGACCGCTCGGAGACAGCTCTCATTAAGGAGCACTGGCTTTATAGGCAATCATCATGGTCCCATTCAACATTGCTGTCACCATTATAATTATAGCTATCATTTTTTGAGGACTTATTAATTACGTTTCAGTCACTGTGATCAGCATATAACATGATTTAGCTTACCATTAAACACACACACACACATACACACACACAACTTCCTAAGAAATAAGTTTTATTTCCCCCATTGTGCTTAGTATGGGGAAACAGCCTTGGAGAGAGATCAGCTAACTTGCCAAAGGCCAATCTCTGAGCCAGGACTCAAACCTATATTGTCTAACTCTACAACTCATGCCTCTAAAAGTCTCTACTAATTACTGCTAAATCATTAAAGGCATTTGAGCAGGGAGGGTAATATCATCAGATTTATGTTTTATGAGAGTAGCTGTGAAAACAGAAGTCAGGTAGTTATCCATTCATTCCATTCATTCAGCCTTAGACCCAGGCAGTGTGTCTGTCTCCCTCAGATTTCTAGCATAGCGCATGAGCTTCCTGAGGAATTTGCCTTTGCAATGTATGACCTCAAAGCCTCAGTCAAGGAAACAGCTCAAAATGTGTGTTCAACATGGGTTGAATGAAGCCTGTGGGATTTTTTGTCAGACTGGACGGTTCGGCACTTAGCACAAAGGGTGGCTTTTTGCTGACAAAGCTGAAAAATCATCACTTTGTCCTGGGGAGTTCTATGCAAGCCAGCACATCCCTGATGAAAAGTCGCCAGTGAGCCCAGGGTTTATCGCTCCGAGCTAGATAACAGAAACCAGCCGCTGCTTACCTTTAGCTGTCATATCAGAGTGCC
Source organism: Microcebus murinus (assembly GCF_040939455.1). Lineage (NCBI taxonomy): Eukaryota > Metazoa > Chordata > Mammalia > Primates > Cheirogaleidae > Microcebus > Microcebus murinus. The sequence goes on along the minus strand of NC_134104.1, from coordinate 159,912,421 downwards.
ACCAACTGCAGAGGTTAAATTCCACCAGAAACCTAAACAGATCGTGGAAAAGCTCGGTGTTACTCGGTCATCCATGTTCTGAACAGAACAATGACATTCTGTGTTATTTAGCATTGCTCACCTCATTTGAAAGAATAACATCACAATTCGGAGATATCAACATGGTTTGTGGAGTTACCACCGAATTTTCACCAGGCTCTCTCTTACTTGTGAAAGGCTATTTTATCCCCCGTGCCAGCCAGACCCTGAGAGCAGCTGTCCCTAGACTCAGAGACTCCTAGCTGTGAAACACCCTGCTGGATGGGCTGAAATAGATTTCGAGTTATTGTTCACTCATCATTTGCTATTAACACCATCTAGTTTGATTCCTCAGTAAATAGCCAATTTCTAAAGGCCTCCTCCTGCCTTGGTTCAGGAATACAAATAGAATATTCTCCTCTACCTAGACTATGGTCTGCAGGAATAAAGGATGCTTTCAAAATTTATACTGCAACTCAAACTTGTTTACATCTTTCCCTCTCTGCCTCTCCTCACCCTTGTGTATGTGTGTGAAGACAAGAAGACACGGGACAAACTTCTCTTTATGAAATTATGCTACAATGCAACTTCATAAAAATCAACATTCTTCAATTGCTAGTAAAGAATGTAAAAATAATATATAAATCATTCTCCAAATGGATGGACAGAGATCAAAATTCAGTCTTTTACTTTTCAGGCTCATGGCTATTATTCCTAACAGCTCTTTCCCTCAATCAAAATCCCACTACTGGGCCGGGCATGGTGGCTAATCCCTGTAATCCTAGCACTCTGGGAGGCTGAGGTGGGAGAATCGCTCAAGGTCAGGAGTTTCAGACTATCCTTATCAAGAGTGAGACCCCACCTCCACTAAAAATAGAAAGAAATTAGCTGGACAACTAAAAATATATGGAAAAACGTAGCCAGGCATGGTGGTGCATGCCTGTAGTCCCAGCTACTTGGGAGGCTGAGGCAGAAGGATCACCTGAGCCCAGGAGTTTGAGGTTCCTGTGAGCTAGGCTGACACCATGGCACTCTAGCCTGGACAATAGAGCGAGACTTTATCTAAAAAAAAAACCCACAAAAAACAACAACAACAAAAAATACCACTATTATGTGTTAATGTGTTTTCTCTGTCTCTTATATGTATGGAGAACTTACTTCCAACTTGAATTTTGTTAAATTAATATAGGTTACATTAAGGCAATGAAGAGGACAATGTCTAATTCATCAAATGAGGAGAAATCTGCCTTAATCCCACAGAACTGGAGCCTTAACATGAGAAAATAAGAATGAGAGAGTTTGGTGCACTTTAAACAATCTGGTTTACATGCTCATCCCTGAAATTCTTCCTTTTTCTGTGACACAGTCTTTCTATAATGTGTCCAATATCTGGTCTGGAAGTCAAGTCTTTCATCTTTGTGCCATTTCAAGTCTTACCTAAGTCACAGATGCATCTAACACCCTCCAAACATGACCATAATATGACAAGATAAGCAATGAAATCACACCTAAGAAAAGCTCCTGGCCCTGTCTGACGACCCCACAAACTCTCGCCCCTGCAAACGCTGAGACACCCGAAGTAGCACAGCGGGCAGCCACAGCAGTTTGTTCTTCTGACCACAGCCCACCCAGGCTGCAAGAAAACATCCAGACATCCATGCTGCATTTAACAGTGACCACAATAAATAAATGTGGATTGTGTATTGCAAGCTGTTAGTCTGCTAAACAATGACATAAGGGCGTAAGGAGTGATCATGGATAACTTAATAAAAGATAACTTTTTGGTCTCAATGTTCATTATTTCAAGATGTTCACTGAATCTAATCATTACTGAAAGAATGAAGTGCAGTCTCCTAACTCACTTTATAATACAAAAAGAAAACTAATCCTTTTCCCCCAAAATGCAGAAAAGTGTACTTACAAGACAAGTTCCGTCACTATCCATTTTACTGCAGAGAGGAAGGCATTATAAGGCTGAAAGGAAGAATTCAATTCATTAAAAACAATGTATCACACACAAAATTTGTAGTTTAACTTAAGGCTTTACATAAAGACAATGTTATTCTTCTAGGGAGATTGATATCATGTTAAAAAACAGTGAAGGAAGAAAATGGTTGGATACTGTATCCCAAAACTAACATTTTAAAACTTTGAACTCCACTGTAGTGAGATGTGATTTACAAGTAAAATAAACATGATCTAATACAAGGGTTATCACTGGGAGGAAAAAGGAAGTTCAGCAAACGATGCTTAAACATTTACCCCAGGGGCTAATATTTCGCAGCCTAATGCTGAGGGGCTGGAGTCATATAACTAATTTCAAATGGTAATTCACAGGGCTGCCTTGTGGAAAGAGATTCCCTGTTCTCCATCACTGTATGTCATTCATTGAAATAAGCAAAAATTACATACCCTTGATTCTAATGCCTTCCATGAATTATGTAGGATTTAAGCTGCCTTTTCTCACACTTACATATTTGGACTTGAAAAAATGATAACCATATAAACATGTGATTTTATCCTTGCAGAAAATCCCCTTCACTCTATAAAAGAAGGCATTGACAGCCTAATCTTTATTTCAGAATATTTTAATTAAAAAAAGCAGTTGGATTGTTTACTCTGTGATATTTCCTATGTGGATAATTCAATTTCCTGAATTCTGGAAAATACCAAGTCTCCCCCTCAGTTGGGTCTTTGTACCTAGGTATGCCAGATATGTGAGCGGACTTGAGCGGCAGGCAATGACATTGGCAAAGCCCGGGCTCCGGGCTCCAGATGTCAGGTCCAGGAGAACCTTAGAACCTTTCCTGGTTGCCTTTAGGTATCAGAGAATTGAAATGCATGCCAAATCCTGGTTTCTGAAGCCATGGCTGCTTAATCCTACCCTCCTAGTATTTAATTATAAGAACTCGAACTAGAAATGGAGGAATTATGCAGTTTTAAATAAAATAAGAACAAATTTATATAACCCTAGCCATTCTCAAAACTTTCCTACTCCAGGCCAGAAAGCAAATGAACAGAACAACAACAAAAATACTGAGGTTATTCATAGCCCAACCAGATTTCAAACTTTTGTGTATCTCTTGCGGATTTGACTGAGTACTTCGACGTCATTCCCTGTATCAGAGGGCTCTGGGCTCTCAAGAGTAGGGTCAGATAAGGATGTGAACTTTTAATTATTTCCTAAAACCAAATGCAATCTTGTAGTCCTGTGGTTTTGCCATTACATTTCATGGCTTGAAAAATAATCATCTTTCTTTTAAAAAGACTGGGGTAGTCAGACCCTGGGACAATTCTGTGTCTTTGTACCCGCTGGGATAGGTGCTGTGTCAGAAGGAGGAATGAGTAGAAGGATTAAGGACGCTTTGGCGGTTGGGGTGGAGAGGCCATCGGGCAGCTCACCCCGGTGCCAGGGGGAGGCACTCAAGCACCCCATGCCAGACACTGGTCCATACATGAGTAAACAAAGGGATTATGTAAATTCAGGATTAAAAATTGTAAATGCACATTATCATTGAAAGGGATAAAGCCATTGAGCTTTTATGCTTAATGATGAAAACGTATCTTGGGAACATTTTAAGTCTGGAAATATTCATGCTAAAGTTAGGGAAGATAGGTTTAGAAAGACATGGTGAGTCTCATTAAAAAGCTATATTTTAAAAACTGCTCAACTCTTATAGCTGCCTCTCAAAACCTTCCAGCTCTGAGTCGCTTCTTGCTCCCTCAGTGTAGGGGACCATGTCAAATATTTGGTTTTAAGATAATGCCCTTGTAAGATCTTACAAGGGCAAATGAGAAGGCATATATATTTTAAGGGCAAATGGGGCAGATGAGAAGGTGTATATATTTTAAAACCAAAATAGTTTTTAAATGTTGTGTTTCAAATCAAATTTTAGGTTAATTTTTGGTATTTACAAAATGTTAACATTTTAAGGGTCATATTTATACACATATATCAGATTATATAGAGGTATACTATACACACACACCTACGTATATCTGGCCTTTTTTTCTGTGCTTTTAGGTATTGGTGGCCAAATTTACATTGTCTTTGCATTGTAAATTATATTTTTAAACTGGGAGTAAATTATAGCAGTCAATTTCTGGCAACCTGAAAGCCATTTTCTAATCACACAAAAGCTGTGTTGATTGATCCTTAACTGCAACATCGACAAAGAGCCGGCTCCAGGGAAACGACGGAAACTCAGCAGAGCATGATTAGGGGAGAGGATCTGTGATCAAATGGGAATTAGGGCACAGGCTCCGAGCTCTATTACAAACCAAAAGAAAGGTTTCTGTTGTACAAAACCAAATTCTTTTATATACAAATGAGAGAATTGACAAAACTTTCCCCTTTTTCTATCCATCAAAAGGGGGCTGCTGCATTAATCCATCAAAGACTTTAGACCTGTTTCTCATTCATATAATCACTGGATTTGGATTCAAACAGAAGTGTTGTGTTTTTTTTTAATGAGTACAGTCAGGACATTACTTTAAATGTTCATAGTTTTCAAAGAAGATAAACTTGATCACCCCAAAGAGGGAGATGTGCACACAGAGAGAAAGACAGATTCGCGCAGGTGTTTCCTGGGGGACGGTGCCGTACTTACATCCAGGAGGCCGTGGGCACCGTCGCTGCTTTCCTTGTTGGCTCTACACATGGCTTGGTAGTCATAAAGGGTAATTCTACAGGAAAATGGAAAGGAGTGTCACTAAACGAGAAAGCATGGGAACCCAGCATGCCGCTCTGTACGGCAAGCCGAGCAGCCACTGCCACGTGCAGCAGTGGCTAACCCCACGCAGGCCTAACGCCCGTGATAAGGAGCGCGGTGCAGTCCAGTACTGGGGACGCAGGCCTTCTCCACGTGGAACTTGAAGAACAAAGGGAATTATGGTATTGGGAAGGGGAGAGGGATATGAGGATCCGCCTAACTTGACGAAACAGTCATTTTGGTCTGAACAAGGACGGTCTGCATGGACCAAGACAGTCCAAAGGGAATATGCTGTTCTGAACTGGATGCCAGACCCCGAATGAAATTTATGTGGGCCATGTCTGCAAGGTCGGGGAGAGCTGGAAAGGGCCACTTTGGGTTAGTCGATGGCAGGATCCTCTACCTTTCTCAAGCATTAGGACATAGGCCTACACTAAGATTAGCTGGGAACGTGCACAGTTTGTGGGAATCCAGCCAGCTCATGGATTGTAATCCCCACCCCACCCCCATGGCCACTACTGAAGTAGTGAGTGTATTTACTTTTGAGAGCAGCACAGTTTATAAAATTAAAACGTGGGCATATTTTCTCTACTGGCAATAAAAGTATAGCTCTTATGCCAATTATGACCTTTACTCAGTTGCAAAAAAAAAAAATGTTTTACCTTAAATTGTTCAAGGTATTTTAATTCCCCATCAACAATTTTACAAAGTAAAGGTAGGTGGCAATTTCTGGGAGCATGAGTTGGGACTCAGAAAACATTGCCTGAAATATGGCACTTTGGCTTGAAGCAGCCTCAAGGTCTCAGTCCTCTCCTCCCGCATGCTCCCCCCACTGGGGTCTCTCAATCCTCTGTCTCTCCCAAACAGCAAGATAAAATTGTTCATCTACCTACAAACAGACCTGCCAAAAGGAACACAATTGTTCCCTCCCTGACACTTCACTCCCCAGGAAAGGTTAAAGCTCATGTCACAGAAGAAGAGATAGAAAATTAAACACCGGGAGCCCAGATGAACTTGGTCCTAAACCATTGTCTGCTCTCCACCCCCATTCAATTTCTAACACAAATTATTTACTAACTATTGTCTGAGCATTAGGCCCATTCTTTCCCCATAAAAAGCATTTACTATCCCTCAAATTGCCAAATTTCCTCCACCTTCCTTCTGGCTGTGAAGCAGCTGTACCCCTCTGGGTTACCGGGTAATCATTTTCCTATGATTCCCTGTGCTATCCAGATCAAAATTAATTTTGTATGCTTTTTTCTTCCATTAATCTGCCCTTTGTCAGTTCATTGTCAGCAAACCTTTAGGGAGCGACGGAGGCGGCTTTCCCTCTCCGCCCCTGCGCACGCTCCGGTGTTCAGATGAAGTGAGCGCCCCACCCCATACTCGGAAGCTGTGGCCAAAGGAGGCCTGTGTCCCCACCCTGCCCTCAGCATCTCCCGCCATTCCTGGCAGCCCCAAGGACAGACACTTGAAGTCCAGCCTGACTTACATAGCAGCTGCCAGACGCAATTTTAAACAGTTTAGTACATGCACTTCTAAAGGACTGAATGGAATTCTCCCTACAGGAATTCCTTTCTAGAATAGTACAGTGCTGAACCTTGAGTGTACTTAACTGCTGTGCTTGTTAAGAATACTAGACATAAAAGATCCATGCACCAGGACTGGTGTTAGATATATTTCATACCTACCCCTAGCAGGTACAGCACCCAGCATGGGGAAAACATTCAGGGTGTTTTTTTTTTTTAATGAATGATTGCCTGATCACATGAATCTTAAATAGATGACAACACAACTGAGAACAAGGAGGTCAACTGCAACACATGATGTGGAGGCCTCGTTACCTGGACAGTAAATTAGAGACATGGATAAACGGATTGAATACAGAGCCATTTCTGGGTACTGAATATGAAACTGGCCACATTTGACCAAATGGAAGACAAAAGCCAGCTCCCGACCTGCAGCACACAGCACTCCTCGGGCAGCAAAGCCCACAGGGATACCAGCGGTCACAGTTTCCCAGCCAGTCCCCAAGGCCTCTCCTTCATCAGATTTCTTCCTCACTGTCCTCTTGTTTTTTTCCTCATTCAAATGCAAGCATAGAAACAGAAATGAAGACTTTACACCAGCCAAGCACTAGGCGTCAAGAAGCCACCTGCACAAACTTCTCACAGAAATGCTCCCCACTGGCACAGCCCTGGCACTAACCAGTCACCAGGATACGCCACAGAATCACCTGCAGACCACAGTGGACGACTCTGACTGGTCCCTGACTAGCCCAGCATGACGCCATTACCCAGGAGGCTCCTACAGGTGCCCCTGAAAGGGCTTTCTAAGATTTAGCAAGAATTAGTATTGACTTATCCTTTCCATCTCCCCAGCTCTGTCTCTACAGCTAAAACTTGTGCCCAAGCCAGGCGAGAGGCAGCATGGAGCTTCGAGGCACGTGGGTGCACCCGGAGTCTCACAGATGCGGATGCAAGATGGCCTTGTTTCTAAAAGTTGGTTCTGCCATACATTCAGCATGCTTATCCTCTTCTGAGGCTTCATATTTGCACTTATAAAATGACAGCGGAGATGTCCTGAGATTTAAACAATCCAGTGTGCAGAAGTACACTGAAAGGAACCATGTAGTGTGCTAGCCTTGTTAAGGTCCTTACAACAGAAGATCTGATTTCACTGTCGGTGAGAGTTTGGGCTCTTAGAGCTGCACTGTTCCCAAAGGTTCAAGGGTTGCAGGGTGACATAACACTTAAAGTGCCAGCTTTGAAGTCAGTGATGCCTGAGCTCAAATCCTGACGCATCCAATTATAACAATGTTTGTGAACTCTCTGGTGCCTCAGTTTCCTATCTGTGAAGTGGTGAGAATAATGGCTATCTTATAGGGTGGTCACAAGGATTAAAAAAAGTTATCTTTGTGTTGCATTGAGTGCACTGCCTGGCTCAGAGGAAGTAAGCAACAGAAGGCAGGGTTATAGTTGCTGTTATAATGACTGGCATATTTTTCATTGCCACTATTAATTAATGGGGTGGTGTTTAATGCAATGGGAATTGTCACAGGCTTTATGGGATGGACAAGCTTTTTGGTTTTCTTAACTCATTAGCACATAGGATGCAGAATAAAATTTATGCTTGCTACCGCAGTATAAGGAACCCTCAGAAGCTATGCTGGGGTTATCAAAAGATAATGCAGGAACTTCTGTCCATGGTCTTCTTATTAATACTTGAGGACCATGATAAAAACAGCTGACATCTATTGAACTCCATTTAGCAAACATAAGTAAGGCACTCTTCTAAGCACATGCCCATAAGATAGATTATAATCACCCCCATATTACAGAGGGGATAACTAAGTCTTAACCAGCCTAAATAACATGCCCAAGTTCACGTAACTAATTGGTGGCAAAGTTAGAATTTTGGGGGGCCAAGCTGAGTCACTTCCCCCTGCTTTCTGCTCAGAAGCAGGTTCTAACAGATTCCAGGAAATGCCTAGAATTCAGACCTGTGCCCCAACCCAGGGTCTTATTAAAGTGTCATAAGAAAAGATGCCTAAGATACAGTCTCATAACCAATGTCCAGAATCAACTTTCAAGCCAAGCTGAGGGGCAGTTGGGGAGTCACTAGGCCAGCCTGGACCAGCTGGCTGGGCTTGTGAGCACCCCTTGCCATGGCAACCACCCTGACAGACAGATGGCAGAAAACTCAGGATTCTCCTTGAGTCATTTTCAAAGGCTTCAGTTTGCGTGCTGGAGCCAAACTAAATTGCTCCGGGGCAGCCCCCAGGTCGGGGTCCCTGTCTTTCACTTCAAAAGGAGGTTTTCCTGATACTGTTGCCACGGAGGAGGTTATAAAACAAGCTTTCTCTGTCTTCTCCACACTTAGACAGCTTTAACTAGATGTTGCAGAAAAAGAGACTTCCAGATTATTACCCTTTTTGAAGTGATTTTGTTACTATTTTAAATAACTCCATTTTGTGGCTACCTGTATCCTGTTTGGCTGATTTTAGTTAAAGAACATGATAATTGCCTGCTTCCATTCGACTCTAAAATAAGCCCTGAGAACCGTGCCAGCCCAAGACCAGAGCCTCTCGCTGCTGCACTCAGCAAGCGGCTTATTCCTGTCACAGATAACATGCCTTAACCCCGTGACGTCACCGCCCGGCCACTTCCACCCGGGCCGAAGCCGAGGCCTGTCATTAGCGCCGCTGTGCTCCCTAGACGGAGCTCCTTGAAACCGTGCCAGACGCAGGCATCGTGTCTGAAGCAGCAGCTCCAGCAATGCAAACAAAGCCGGGCAGCCCTACAGCCTATGCTGGCAGAGCCTCGGATGACAGCTTGTGACACTGGGGCGTGTTTAAAGTCATTTTGCTGATACTGTTCTTTTCCAGCTAGGCAAAAATCACAATGAGGAAAAATATATTTTTCTATGAATTAGCAGGTTGAACTTTAAAGGCACAAACTCAACTAATTTAGGCTGGTTGGCATCTGCAGGGATCAACATTTATTAAACACCTACTATGTGCCGTGAGGCCAGATAATTTACCTGCGATGACTCATTGGATTAGCTTACTTTGGCCAAACAATTGGCTTAGAACCAATCTTAAGACAGCTTAATGTTTGCAAACACAGCCCTAAAACCGAGACAAGGGAGGCATTTGACAGACCCATCATGGAACATAATTAAACAATCCCGAATCTGAAAGTCTGAGAGGCAAAATGACTCATAAGGTAACATGAAAAAATATGTATTCTTTGTTGAGCTATAAAGTATGTTCTCTGGGGGCAGCTTTTAACTTGCACGTGAAAGGGCATGGAGCAGGAATATAGGAAATTCTTAACAAAGAGACTGGCACCATGGGAAGCACTTACCCATTCTTAGCGAGAGCCAAGAGCGTAGAAAGCTCAGCCTGTTTATCTGAGGGTGAACAGAAGATCCAAAATGTGCTCTCCCTTCTGTCCTGCTTGTATCTGTCACCGCCTCATCCCACAGCAACCTCCTGCAGAAATGGCGCTGTTCTTTGAGATCAGGGCAGCATATCTAACACAGCTGGGGTGGAGAATCTGCACGCCCCTGGCACTACTGCCTTTGAGCCCTCCGACTGGAAATCACTAGAACAAGCTTAGTTAATGAGCACCCACCAGGACCAGAGAGGCAGCTTCATGTGGCTGTACGGGCCAGGAGCCCAGCGCACAGGACACCGGGGGCATTGGGGCCCACTGCAGAGCACTGGATGGGGAGCCGAGAGAAAGCCTCCTGCATTTGGTAGATTAAGCAGAGCATCTATCGGCACCAAATCAATGCCTTTTACTGGCAGGTGCTGATAATAAAAAAGAAAAAAAGTTGTAGATACTGATCCTATCAGCATCTCACCCAAGTAATAAGAGCAATAACAATAAGAAATAACTGATTACTTTCTGCCAGCAAAGTTGGCGTTATCTCCCATGGTGACATTTTAAGGGAGAGGAAATGAAGGTCCAGACAGCGGCAGTCACGGGCCCAGGATCATCACCATGCTAGCAGGGGGAGGGGCTGGATTATCAATCCAGGTCTCTCATACTTAAAGCTATGCACTCACAGTGCTTCCCAAACATGGATTCTCAAGGATAGCTTGCTCCTTAAGGATCTCACAGGCATGATTTCTCATCAGAAAAACCTGAAAACTGGGATGTAAACTTACTCTCAGTTCCTAAGGCCATTTGTGAGCATATACATTGCCATTTGTTTAAAGCAGTGATTCTCAATTTTGGCTGCCCTTTAATATCACCTTGGGAACTTTAGGGGGAAAAAATGTATGTATGCTGATGCCTGGGCATCTCACTCCCTACCCTAACATTTCATTGATCTGGGTTAGGGAACTTGCACAAGTTATTTTTTAAGCTCCTCAAGGATTCTAATGTGCAGAGGTGAGAACCCTGGATGTTAGAATGTGGTGTGCTCCACTTGCATTGCCTTATGTATTTGGTTTTTCCCTTCCTGACTTGACTGTAAGTACCTTGCAGGTATTGGACTTACAAATCCAGACACATCCTCACGGGGCCCAGTATTAGTCTGGACATATTTAGGGGTACTTCCTTGACTCACCAAATTGGTAGGTGCCATCTGCAAACCTCAAGGATGGACAAAGTTTCTTACCATCCTGGAGAGCAACACTGACTTAATAAACAAGTGTGAATGCCTCAGAGCCCAGAAAGAGACGTCCTCTGAGGGAACTTGGCCTTGGAAAGACCAATAACCTTGCAGCGTCAGAGCAGTCCCGGTCCCCACTCAGAATACAGTGTTGCTTTTCCAGCCACAGCTGCTTCCATCTTGGGGCAAGGGATCAAGTTCACGGGTGCTGGTAAGTGCACCTTGATGCTGGCTTGTTTGCACATTCACATGCCCCTTCCATGAAAATTAGCTTTATTTGTTAAACTAAAGGGGAAAAATAAAATTGCAGTAGAAAATATTAGATTTCTTTTTTTCTTTTTTTGACATAGTTTTGCTCCTGTCGCCCAGGCTACAGTGCAGTGGTCCCATCATAGCTCACTGCAACATCAAACTCCTGGGCTGAAGCCTTAGCCTCCCGAGTAGCTGGGACTACAGGGACGCACCATGACACCTCGCTGATTTTTCTATTTTTAGTAGCGATGGGGTCTCACTCTCCCTCAGGCTGGTCTTGAACTCCTGGGCTTAGGCCATCCTCCTGCTTCAGCCTCTCAGAGTGCTAGGATTACAGGCATGAGCCACTGCGCCCAGCCGGAAATATTACATTTCTTTTGCCTCTTTCTTTGAATAGGAAATAGAAGGGAAAGGCTGGATTCTGCTTTGGGAATGGGTTAATGCAAAACCCATTTGAAGTGAGAAACTTGGGTTCTGGGAGAAGCATCCTTGGGCTCTGCCACATTCGTGAGGCCATCGTGTCTACATTGCGTAATGACTGCGCTGCAATAGCGTCTGGGCTGCGTTTAGCACAGTGTGCGGCATGCCACTGGAGACTGCCACTGGTAGATGGCAGTACCCGAGTGTGCTGGTGTTGCTGCTGTCAGCACTAGCAGCGAAACCCCATAGGCGCTGTTGGGCACGCCTACTCTCAGTGTCTGGGGTTAGGCAGGCACATGGACAGGTGAGCCAGACGGTGGCTGTGGCCGTCTGTGTGCAGGACTGCACTGGGCATGTGGGGCATGGGAGAGACTGAACACGGCCCTAACTCCTGAGGATCTCTGAAGTACATATCTACCACCGGAATTGAGGTTCTGAGTCCTGTGGTATGAAGCCAACTGGAGCATACTGGATGTGGTAGAGACTATTAATAGTCTCCCAATATCTAGTCTCCTCTTCTGGTGAGCAGAACTCTGACTTTTTAATATGCATGTTTCCCAGATTCCTTTGTAGTGAGGTGAGGCCAAGTGATTCAGCAGAAATATTCTTAAAATAAATTGTAATAAAGAAATTTGGAACATGGCTTTTTGAAGCTTGTGGACCTCCCTGAATTCTCCTTCTGCAAGCCTGGAGTACAGATGTGATAGTGGGGACTCAGCAGCTATAGTGAACCATGAGGTAATCTTGAGTTTGTATGCCAAGTTGGAGAAAAGCAGAAAAAATGTGGTTCTGGGTCTGCAATGACTAACATGAGGGCCCCAAATTAGTATTTTTCAGGCTTCTATCACAGAAGACAGAAAAAGACTCCTATGTTCTTTAAGTTCCTGTTGTTTTGGATTTCCCCATTATTTGTAGCAGAACCAAATCTTAACGACTGGACTCCAAATTTGATCAAAAGACTTCCTTTCACTATCTCTTGAGGCAGAACAAACACGAGCGTGAAAACGTTTCTCTGCAGATGACACTTCCCCTCGCTTCAGCTATGGATAGAAGAGGAGCGGCGATTAGGGGACACGCTCTGGAGTCTGAGAGACACGAGGTCAAAGTCCATCTCCTTCGTTATCCTCACAGGTGAACTCAACAAGTCATTCAATGAAATGCTGAGAGCCTCCATTTCCAGTTCCTCTTTTGTCAAGTGGAAATAACAATAGTAGCTACTTCGTGGAACTGTTATGGGATTAATTAAGGGAATGCATGTTAACTGCTGGGAACAATGCCTTGCCTGTAGCTAGCATCGATGAGCGAGGCAGGCTGCCATTACGATGAAGACAAGGGGCTGCTGCGGTTGCTCTCATGGGCTTGGGAGCAGCCACTTCAGGGTTGGAAAGAGTGGTCTGCGGGGTCTCCGGGTCTCTGCATTCCACAAAGTTTGGCCCAGAAACACACCTGTCCAAGCCAGTCTGTCTCCTTGTTCCCCTCAATGCCAGCTCTGACAAGGCATACGTCTGTGGAAACAGTCGGGCCAACAGGAAGCCCGAAAGCCACTGCATTCATTACACGAGTGGCTGTGTTAGACATCGGTGGGGCGGCTGGCATGGAGGGAGAGCACCATCCACACGCAGCCGACTTCTCCGTTCACGCCCTCTAGCCTCCCAGGCCCGGGGAATTCGCTGGAATGGAGCCTGATCACCGTAGGCGGGGAGACCTCCCAGCCCCACCACGCAGAGACGGGAGAGATGATTCCAATCTTGAATCCTATCTGGGTGTGTCGCCTTTCAGAGAGGTGATTTAAATAGCAGAAGGAGTTGCCATAAGGAATTCTACAGAAGCCAATCATGTTCACAAATGTGTATGGGGCGAGATGGCAAGGATATTTGTCGGTCCCCACAGGAAAAATATGAATGGCTTTGGAGGGGTGGAAGCTCAGACACGTTGCACCAAGCCCAGCCAAAAGACAAAAGCATGAGAAACAATATGCACACAATATAACCAGTGAGACAAGGAGAGAGAGAAGACAATGGCTAAGAGAGACACGTACTATCATACTATCTATAGCTCCAAAGTAAAAATAAGATATTGGCAAGCAATCCATTTTCCTGGAAGCCAAAGGCCAGGGGTGCTCCATTGGTCTTTCTGTCCATAAGCATAATCAGATACACAAACTACAAGGAAGACCCTTGGCCTTTCCAGAAATCACAGGGATATTTGGTAAAAGCAAAAAACAAAGGCAAACCCTCGTTCTGAGTATTTAATAAAAGCAACAGCACTCGTTCATCCTTCGGTGAGGATTTACTTCGTCACCTGTCTTTTGATGACTGTTGCTCTTTCCTTAGGCTCCAGATTGAACTCATTTCAAATTTCCCTTCAGTCTCCTAGGCTCAAATGTCCTAAAAGTCATATTTGTGTCCCTTATCTAACAAATGGCACTTCAGATCCAGGCTGGAGCCCAGCTCCACAGGACTCAGGCGGGCTGTGTTCTACTACTTACAGGGAGGGGGGAGCGTTGGTGAGAAGAGTGGCAGGGCCACTGGTTTTCATGTCTTACTAAAATAGCAATCTGCTAAGTGTTCTGCGGCAGCAGAATGCCCTACCCGAGACTAAACCTGCAGTATAGCTTGGTGTTTTGCTCTAGCACTGGTGGCCCGAGAGCTCCCCGGGACCTCTAGGAGAGTAAACCACCATGAAGGCACTGAAGCTGGGGCCCTCCCATCACACCCTAAAGGGAAGGATGCAGGAACAGAAGATAATCCAAGAAGTACACCTCAGAAAGATGGGCTGGGGGTTCTTCTGTCTAGGAAGGGATGAATTTGCGCATTTTCATTTGTTTGTTTGAAAATCTAAAAAGAGAAGGAAGAACAAAGGAAACAGAAGGTAGAAATCCCAGATCAAAGAGGACAGTCCGGAGCTCTTGTTTTATGATGTGATCCATTCATGCCAGCTGGTTGTGCTCTGCAAGGATGTTCCATGGTCACAAGAGGAGATGTCCAGGCAAGAGGCTGGGCACCCATGCTCAGGAGGACAGGCTGCAGGCATGTGTGTCTCCCAAGTGGGGACACCTCAATTACTCACATATTATTCCATTTAACTCTCATTTGCAGGCATACGAATAATTATTTTAGTCCTATTTTGCTACAAAGAAGATCAGGCAACTTGTAAGTGTGCAGCAGCTATACTTGCACCCAGCTGCTTTTACCCAGTATTTCTTGATCCTGACTGCACCCGAGAATCACATGGAAGCTTTTAAAGAGCAACATGCCTGGGCTCTACCCCCAGACCAATTTAATATGAATCTCTCGGGGGCAGTGAGCCTCGGTGTGTTCTAAAAGGAGATGCTAGCACACAGCAGCGGAGTTCAGGTCCACAGGCCCACCCGAGGGCTGTGCTGTGGCGGTAACTGCTACATAGCAACCAACTTTGGAGGGTTATTAGGGATAAAACAACAAAACAGGAGAAAATCGCCATTTGGAGGTCTTACTCAAGGGCTAATCTTACCTCTTGTTTGCAATAGCTTTGCAATTTGAAAAGCATGTTATATTTTAGTTAATTCTCAGGAAATGCACTGAGGTCCCAATTTTGGTAATGAAGAAACTAGGCTCAGATCGGCTGGGGACACCGTCCAAGGTCATTCAGTGGCAGATCCTGTGCTCAATTTGAAGTCTCCTTATTTCAAGTCCAAAGTACCACAGAGGCCCTCCCAGCAATCTTGAGCACTCTTCTGTGACTGGCTGTGTGTTTTTTCCTTTCCCTGGATATATGGCAGCACTGAATCTGCATTACTGGGGGTAAACAAATTCTAATAAGAGGATTTTGAAACGAGATTTTTCTCTTAGTAGTTTCGAGAGAGACGATGTCACTGCCAATGACTGCAAAGAGAACCACGGAACGTGTGCAAGGCTTTCACTGGACACAAACGTGAGTGAAAAAGCCAAACGAAGAACCCTAAATGCGTCACTACGCAGGGAGCCCACTTACTTTCAGTGATAAGAATGAAGAAGTGTTTGAAGTTCTCTATTTGAAACACAAAAAGCTGACTAGGCATATGGTATCGTATGAGAAAACAAGTGAAGCCTGGGATCATGGCTTGATCTAGCAATTTATCAACTTCAGCTGAAGGAAATCAGAGCGATTATATCACTCAGTCAGCCTGTGAGTTCCGGTTGCCCAGATAAGACACTGCTGAGCCTACATCTTCCTCAGCTATCCTTCATCTCTCAAGCACAACTGAAGGTAGCTCCATGCGCAATGCTACCGTACAGAGAGCCAGGTAAAGGGCAGAAGCTAGACAATTCACCTTCTTTTCAGACTGCAGGGCATTTGAATCCAGCTCTGCTAGGCAGAGACTTAGGGCAGGTTCTTCACTTTTCCAATGCTTATTATTTCTGGCCATAAAATGGGAATATTTATACCGTGGGCTGGCTGCGTGGGCATGCCACTTGCACTAAGTGCCAGTGCTTGGTTTAATGTTCCGCTGGTGGTATCTTAAAATTTTTGACACTTATTGAACAAGGGGCCCCACACTTTCATTTTGCACTGGGCTCTGAAAATTGTGCAAGTGGTCCTATTTCCACCTGTCTCCCAGAGTTTCTGAAGGCCTGAAAAGGCAAGATCTGCCAAGTGCAGCCCAGGCCTGGTGTGTGCAGGTGCTCAGGGAAGGCAGCCATGGTTGTTACTGCCACTCTGCTGAAGCTACTGGCCTGCTGTTTGGCCCACGTGGACAGAGTCGACTCAAGACCTGAACTTAGGTGGCTGAGGTAACAAGTTTTGCCTCTCACATCACGTCGCCTGCCCCTGTGGGACTTTCTCGTCACTCTCAAGCTGTTAGTTTGTCCACGTGAACCAGTGGCTCTCCCTCCACATGACCCGCAGGCCCAGAAGTGGACGCTCTTTCCCTCTGACGGCACTGCCAGGTAGAACGGCCGATAGGGCATGAAGGAAGTGCGGAGGGTCCTCTGCCACGTGGGCCAGCGACACCTCACTGCCCTAGAGAGAGAGGCAGCCAAGGTGGACCTGGGGAGACAGACTGACAAAGGGAGGCGTGGTCTCCACTCCGAGCTCTGTCTTTCTGGAGATGATGGCTTATGGGGCTCTCATGTATGGAACTCATTTCTTTAGGACTGGGTATAAGCTGATAAAATCAAGAGATTTTTCTGCCAAATTTCTGCCACATTTTCTGGCACTATTCAAGATGCTAGGATGAGAGGTCAGCTTAGTGAACTGACCCTGCAATTTATCTGGTCTAGCCATGCCACCAAAGTAACACCATGTACCCTGTGTTTGGGGGTGTAGTTCCATTTAATGTGGTGCAGGACTTCTTGCTGTCAGTTACTTCTGGCTCCATCCTCTCAATGCTCCTGAAATGCAGACCTTCTCTGAACGAAAGGACTGTGGACCTCATGCTCCATGCATGCAGCAAAGGGCAAGGGCACTAATGTCTGACTTCAAGAACTGCGGTGCTCTACCACTGGAGACCCCATCACAAGGTATCATGAGAAGCTGCCATGAGATATGTGAATGAGAAGCAGCATTCCCTGGTGCTAAGCAGAAAGCAAAGCCAAGACTGGGCAAAGACCCACAACAGCAATCCCAGCAGCAGCTAGAAATGATCGAGTTCTTCATATATGCCAGGTACTGTGCTAAGAACTTCATGGCTGTTATTACTTCATTACCTCTGACAGCAACCCTTGGAAGAAGTAATTATTATTATCTTCATTTTCCATGTAAGGAAACTAAAGTTTGGAGAGTAACTTGATGTACTCCAAGCCGCACAGTTGGTGAATGTCAGAGCCTAGATTTGGCCCCAGTCTGTTCAACTCCAGAACTTGAACTCTCCTTGCTCTACTGGCCCCAGTGAGGGTGCCCTTCGAAGAGGCCCAGAGGTCTGTTAGCTAGCTCCCCGATGCTGCACTAATTGAGTAAGGTCCCAGCCCTTCCTCTAACTCAAATATGTTGGCTACTCTTGTAGTAAAAAAAGTTCTAGTTTCAGGTCAACCATACTTCACCCACATTAAGGAGAACACTAGAAGCTTAAATTCCATTACAACCTGTCTCTTTCTCCCACCGAACAGTTTGAAAGGAATATCCAACAGGGAAAAGGAAAAAGAAAAATGGGTTTCTTAAAGAAGTTGAAAAATATGCTTTCAAATGAGAAACATGTGTGTGATTATCCTTCACCGTTTTTCTCCTCCCCCCAGCAAGCTGAAAACAAATTCAATGACACAAACGTACACACGCACAGAAGGCAGGAAAGCCGAGCGGTGCCCTGACGGCGGGCAGGCCGGGAGCGCGTGGGGAGCGAGACGCAGCGTGGAAACTGCACAGCAACCCAGGCCAGCTCCAAGGAGAGTGTTCAAGCTGGTGAAGAAGAAAACTGTGCTTGAACTTTAAAAGGGACTTGGGCCGCAGTGAACGACCTGCCGCAGGCAGGCCCGCGAGCAAGTGCGTGTGTCAGAGAGTGCAGGCGTGCTGGCGTGGAGCCAGGTTTTCATATCGTTTCTTTTTTTCTTTCTTCTGGCACAAACAAGTTATGGAATTTCAAACACTGGGTCATCATTTTTGAATTCCCTGCTTTCAGCACAGCGCTCAGTTGGTCTCGTTGATGGGCTTACAAGTTCCATTTCCTGAGCTAACACTTCCTAGCCCCAGCTGCAGGGGAGTAAACCGGAGGCCTGCCCTGCCTGCGGGCGAGCTCGGGGCCGCCTTCGTGTCTCCTGCCATTACATACTTAGCAGCGTCCCCCGCGCCCGCTGAAGCACCACTTCAAAGGTGCCACTCGTCCTGGGAGGCCAAGGCACGGGAGACAGCACCGACTCCGAGCGACATTCCAACATCCTGACATCGTGGAGATGGCTTTCCAACAGGCCCAGGTGTTCCCCAGAGCGCGGCTGGCCTCCCATGGGGGCGCTGGGGGCATGAGGAAGCTGTCCTACTAAGCTTCACTGGGGGCCAGCCAGAGTTCCCCCAGCCCAGCTGAGCGTACCTGCCACCTATGCAATTCAGGGCCCTCTGGGTTTTCTTCCAGCAGTGGCATTAAACTCACCTGCATCAAGAGCATTTGAGAACTTTCACTTGATTTTCTAAAACTATCCCAAGTCTCTAAATATCACCTCCCTTCTCTGAGTTCCAGATAACTAGGACACTTCCTGGGTTTGTCAACGTGAGACAAAATACACTCCTCCTTTCTGGCCAGGTGAAAACGTTTCCTGCTTCTTCACAGTGACTTGCTCAAGACTGACATAGTGACGTCACAGTGCAGACTCCTACTTCAACATTGGCCTCCAATAAACTTTATGCTGGGTGAACAGGAAACTCATTGTGAG
The DNA here is from genome assembly GCF_040939455.1 of Microcebus murinus. Lineage (NCBI taxonomy): Eukaryota > Metazoa > Chordata > Mammalia > Primates > Cheirogaleidae > Microcebus > Microcebus murinus. The sequence continues at coordinate 159,893,577 of NC_134104.1, read as the reverse complement.
CTGAGTTTCTAAGACTCTTAACACTTGTGCGAGAGGCATCGAATTTCAGCAAGATCTTCGGCAGCATGAACACAAGTGAGAACCAGCTATGGGGTCAAGTCTGGGCTTGCTTTGTTTGACCTTGGTTTGCTTTATTTTATTTAGGCAAACCTTTTCGGGGGACACATGGGACCATAAAATCCTTACCTTTTAAAGGAGCCCATTGTTAGCAATTTGTTCATCACGGCTCCCTCGACCTCACCAAAAAAGTCTCCAGTCTATAGGGAAGAAAAGAAGACATGTGAGGAGGTGTAGATAAATAATGCACACAAATAGGAGGGAAGAAATGAAAAGGGACACAGTCTGTGTCCTGCAAATGACAGGAGCAAAAGGCAGGTTTTCAGGACCACTGACCCGTAAAAGTAGAAAGGTTGTAAAAAGCATGAGAAGGTAGGGGATCACAGAGCAAACCAGCAAGCAGATGTGAGCGCTCCACAGTACATGAGGGGCAGCTGCATAACATGTGGTGAACACTGAAAGTAAAACATGCATGCACATGCTTGTGCACACACACGCACACACACACACACACCCTGTTACCCTTGGATGGAGTAGGCATTAATCTGCACATAATCCCTTGTGATTAAAATGCTACTTCATATAGGCAGAAACAGGCTGTGAAAGGGCTTCCTAAGCACTAATAAAAAGAATTGTTTATAATTCCTGGATGACCTGTTTAGGGAAATACAGCAGTCTTCTTCATCAGCCCTGTAAATTTCCTGCAGTTGAGAATCCGTCCTTTCTCAAAATCACTTTCTGAGGAACATCATCATTTTATCCGCAGGCAAGTAACGTTGACCAAGAATAGAACTACCTACCCATCCTTGAAGGGGACAGCATGGCCAGTCAGCATTCTAACGGCCTACCCTACCTCTGGGGCTACCGTAGGGACTTTCGAAGCCTTGCAATCTTTGCCTGCCACCAGGCTGATGCTTTTGTAAGCCTGCTTCTTGGTGCTGACCAAGATTTTCAAATTTTGCATGGTGGAAAGAAAGATTTACATCCTCATGCATGCCCTCTAGACTTCTAGAGCCACTATCACGCACGGTGTCCCGAGGGGGAGGATGTACACGGTGCAGTGGAACAGAGCTCATGGCCATGGCCTCCTGCCAACACCCTGCAATGAACCAGTGTGGACCAGCAGAGAACACCATCTCCGTGCTGTGCTCTGAAGATTTATAGCGTGTGTTGGGTGGGTGGAGGGCATCACAATAAGAGTCAAAATTACATAAATTCCTTAGGCTTTGTATTAACTAAACCCCAATTCCAACTAACTGAGTGACCTCAATTACACTCCTGGGAGTTTTCAGACAGCAAGGATATATACATATGTATAGACCTCGGCAAAAAGTCAAGAAAGAGAGGAGGAAGAAGATGGAAAAAGCATTTCTCTGACCGAATATTAAGCACTTCCTTTTTTACTACAGGGCAACTTGGAAAATTATTGCAAACTTTGTGGGTATGTGATGGGGCTAGGAGCAAGAGGGATATTTGTATTTCACATGTGTAAATATGCCAGTGTCAGTGGAACTGGTTGTTAAATGAAGAAGAATTATCCTAATTGGGGTGTAGGAAGCCAGACAATGCCAAGCAAGCCCAGGCTGGGCAGGCTCACTGGGCACACCACAGGCCTATCTCATGGGGAGGGAGAGAAAGCAGGGAATTTGCAGTGGCCATGGCTGTTCATGGCCGAAGCAGTCGCCGTTTCAGTGGCTTGTTGCCGTGCAGGACTCTCCACTGGAAGAGATCCAGTGCATCCTTCCTGCGCCCACGATCGGGCTCCTCCCTCGGCCCTGCGAGATTGTGTGGCAAAAGGGTAGAATTCTTCCTTCCGGGCGATTAATTTGAGTTCTTGCTCCACAGATCTTAAACGTCTATGTTCTTCCTTCTGGCCCATGGGGCATGTCACGACAGGCCACCCGGCTGTCCTGCTGCCGCAGAGACTGGCCTAGTTTCACAGGCTCCTTCATCCTATCGAATGTCCACCAAATGAGGCATGTTCAGTCATGTTCAGCATCAGAAAAGACTACGTATGGGAATTTTGAGACTCCATAGTGTAATTTTTTACCCCCAAATGGTGCATTTAAAATCCTATGACATTATCAAGGATAAGAGGTGAAATGGAAGCACAATTCCTCAAGTTTCCTGGAGCCACTGTTTATAAATTAACAAACTGTTAATCTCAGACCCTAAGGAGGCATACTCAAGAACAATGAACTAATTTATTAAGCATTAATGGACGTATCATACAGTCGACTACTAAAGAATTTTACAATATTTAAAAAGGACTTTATTGTAAAATATTAGTATTCCCAAATGTTGGAATTACAAGAAACCTTACATAGTCACCCACCCCTGTCCTCCCCATCCTATCTGGAGGCCCAGCTGGGCTAAGCGATGTGCCCACAATCCCAAAGCTAGCTGAGGAAGAGGATGGCGACCAGAAGCCACATGCCTCCACTGCCGCTGTGACTTGAATCCTGCCACACCGCTGAACTGGTCTGTGTTTTACCTTTAATATGCTAACTTAATTTCTAATTGCAGAAAATCTTTTATTTCAGAAAATTTGAATAGAAAAGCCTCTGTTGCTCTATTACAATGCTGTTGTCTCTAACTCTCATTTTGATTTCCAAATTGAGTGGCGATTTCTGAGCTCAGCCCTGCAGTGCTCTCCCACCCTCTCCCTGCTCCCCCACACCGCGCAGGACCCAATAAGAGGAAGGATATTTCTCATCTGTCTCTGGACCCTCGTCCCTCACTGCCGAGAGCCCAAGTTAATCTTGAACTTAGATAACTGATTTTTGGAGCGCAAACTCTTGAAAGAAAGCCGTAAGCAATAATTAGGTAGGAATACGTGTATGTGTCTGTATGCGCGTGTGAATGCAAAATATCAGAAGGAGAAACCCTCCTTAAAGTCGCCCAAACTTTTTAAGGCATCTCCACTCTTGAGGCAAAAATTTTTTATGTGGCACAGACAGCTCTGAGGCTAAGCGTTCTATAAATGTGACATTTTATGAGTGAGAGGACAGACCCTGGGCTCTGCACCCCCACCCCCGCTGGGAGGTGAAGACTCTTCCGGCCTGCTGAGAGGTGGGTTGTGGCATTCTTAGAAGGCGGGAAACAAGGTTTTACAATCTGCTATTACCTCTCAAATATAGATCATTGTTTCAAAGCTCTAATACTGTAATTTGTTCCCCGGACCCAAGCACATCCTAAGCTCCTTGCTTAGAGTAGGTAGAAAGTTTTCACTCACCTGTGTGTAGTCTTCAGACACCAGAATGAATCCATTATTGTCTATGAGGTAACAGTTCACAGTCTAAAAAAGAAACAAAGAAAAGAAAACACACAGCTTCAGCTCCGGGTCCTCAGACTGCTTTCATGCAGAATGACACACTTCCAATCTAAGAGAAACCAATTTTTGGAAGGGAGTTGTTTTCAGGGAATTGGAAACACGCGCTGGCTCTATGAGTGAAGGTCATGCTTAAGAGAACCTTGGTGTTTACTCTGAAAAACTAACAACAAAAACAAACCATCAAACAAGCCTTGACCAACCCGGTTGGAATAAAAAGAATATGCATTAAAAAATGATGAATTACGGTTTGTCTTCCTTTCCCTACTCTGTGTGTGACCTGAATACTGTTTCTTAGGAACGAAGTGTTCAGAAGCTGGCGAGCCTGTATTCCTGGTGGTTGAAGTGCAGGCTGTCGTGAAAGCAAAACACCAGCACAATGTCATTGCTCTAATGATGTATTAATGAAAACACCGTGTCAGCTCAGAGGACCATCAGGGGACCAGGTAATATTTTTTAATTTGTTCATAGACCGAGGCAGGGGGGAAGGGGCAGACTTCTGTTAAAGGGGCCCCTCAGGCCTCCTAAAGGTTTTCAAACTGTGTTTTTAATTGGGAGCAGGATTTGGGGGCAGGGCTGTTAGCTTTTGGTAGCTCAGACTTATAAATTGTAGAAAGCAAGGTAAGCCCAAACCTCTGCTTCCCCCACACTACTTTAATCTCAAGTGAATGATTTGCTACAGGCTAAGTTTTAATTACAGTGCTGTGGAGTTTAAACTTAAGGTTTAATTCTGTCCTTGATGTAACTCAGTTTCTATTTATTGCAGCTTTACATACCAACTGCAACATTTAATTTGTAACATATCTTTACTCTGAGCTAAATTCCGCCTAGCTCCAGGCCACCGCGGGGCTGGTGTTTTCTGGAACATCTGCCTATCCAGCAAGATTGGTTTTAGTTAGGCACAATAGGACAGCAGTGAGTCAGTCAGAAAGGTCCATCCTTTATTATTAGACAGTGACGGTGCAGAATTGATAAAAAATTAAAAGTCTTGCTAGCACCTTTTATAAGAGAGTTGGCTGCTTTGGTGAACAGTAGAGCTTCTCTCAGTTACCCAAAGGGGGCAGATAAATTCCTGGGGTAACCGGTGCGTGTTCTTGCTATCTGAAGATGCTCTCAGCTTCAGGGCTACTACATGGCTCCTGGAAGGCATCTTGACAAGCTTTCTCCATCCTCGGGGGATGGCATTATGGAAGCAGTAGAGCCGGGGCTTGGGGTCAGTTGGATCAAGTGGTACTGACATCGACTTAGGGTCTTGAGCTCCCTGAGCACAGCAATTCTTAAGCTGATATCTAAAACCAAGCGACTTAGACATAGCTTAGGGGGATTTTCTGGACGTACCCACTGTTTTCTAAGGAACAATCTATGGAAGAACCAAAAAACCTCATTAGGCTAGAGTCTAAAAATATACTTGATAATCCACTTATTTTGGTGAGACTAGTCTACTCCCGCCAGACAGTGATGGGATGAGGCACATGAGCAGAGCTAGCCAATGTCTTGGTTTCAGATATCAGCTTAAGAATTGCTGCACTCAGGAAGTCCAAGACCCTAAATTGGTATGGATACCATTTGACTAAGGGTCCTGGAGGACACTGTGTCTGCGCTTTTGTTTCCTCCAAAGAAGCCTCGTTTGCCCCAGTATAGTGGGCATGTTCTTCTGAGCATGGCTGGGGAATAGCATTTGATTTTTTCTATTCCAAGTATTAATTGACATTTATTTCTTGAATCATGCTTCTAGAAAACATTTTTTAAATTCACTTTTCCCCCTTACATGAGGATTCCAGGACAGGAAGTTGGCAGCAGAGAAGATGCATTACTGTACTTGAATTTCAAGATTATGCTAAGTATAAAAAGGCTTGGTCACCCTATTACACAAGCAACAGGCACTGCCAACTTGGGATTTACAAATCATGGAGAAAATCACAGGTCAAAGGCAGGGTGCTGTGTCCCTTGGTGTAGCTCTGGGTCACTTACTCTGAAAGGTGCCATTAGGTTTTCATTATAAGCAACACTGTTACTTTGACTACCTGTAAACAGTGAAAGGCAAATATAGTGACCGGACGACTTCTCAAACAGACCACCCAGTCAATAACAACTTGGATTAAATTAGTATGGAGAAGTGCAGTGGAATGGAGTAAGCCCACTAGAGTTAGGGGAGCAGGTTTTGGGTTTATGGATCAGTCAGGACAGAATTATTCAGAATCCAGACTAATCAACTGTTTTTTTCTATGTCAGTTTTAAGTAAATAATATTCAATTGCCTTCTCCATACTCCCCCTCCAGCAAAAGAAAATAGAGTAGATATTTTCTCAACTTTCCTTCACTATGCTATTTCTTCCTAAATTAAGCCCAACATCTTAGACATTGTCTTTCTGCCACCCTGTCCCAAGGGTACTCTAACAGGTTGAAAGGCCTGGAGAACTCAACAGGTTTCAACAGGTATTATAAGTGCCCACTCCACAGCCACCTTTGGCAAAACATCTGGGTATAAGGTTGTTCTGAAAATGAAGAGATAAAAGAGAGGAAGGCTGAGAGAAGTTGATGTTTAAAAAACACATCTTTCTGCAACTATCTGATGAATGAATGTTGCTCAGAGCAGGCCAATTCAGAGCCACAAAGGCAGAGCAGGTAGATACCTGAAGTGAAAGTCCAAGCCCAGGCCATGGGGATTGGGTGGCCACAGACTGACAAGAAAGAGTACTTGGGAGCAAGAAATCATAGTAGCAATCCTGTGTTAACTGGAAGGCAGGATGAGCCCGGGGGCTAGGGTACTAGCTTTACTAGCTTTAGAACCAGAGATGCTGACATGCGGTGTATCAGTGTGATCTTGAACAAAGTCTTTTAACACTCGGAGTCTCAGTTTTCTTACCTGAAGAATGGAAATAGCAACAACAACTATTCCATAAGGTTGTTGAGAAGATTAAGTGGAAGAGTACGTGTAAAGACCTGGGCCTAGCTACTAGTGATAGTGAGTCCTCACAGAATATGTGCTTACATCTGGCCAGCGAGTGTTTACTGGTCACCTACTATGTGCCATTTTTATAAATATCCTCATGCTACAATTTCACAGATTCTCAAAATGGGGAGTTATTACATAGTTCGTAGCAAGAGATCCTGGAGTCAGGTTGGGTGAGTTTTGTTGCCTTTTGTTACAACTCAACTTAGAGGGCTGGTATTGTACTATCTGTTGTCGTCTGTTGTTATATGTGAGAGAGAGAGACAGACACCGGGTTGCTCTGTCTGAGCATGGGGCCGGGACCTCTGATCTCAAGCACACAGAGGCTCCACTCCTTACTACCTCTTCTCCAGGCCTCACAATCCGATCCCTGATATTTCAGTTGTGGAGCATACTGACCCTTATTTCACATCAGCTGTTCTCTCTTTCCGTCATAGGCTAACTATCGTATCAGAATAATGGCTTTTGAAAGCATGTATTGCAGAGGGGTCGCCTGTGTACTTGGGAAAGACGTGCGTGGCAGGGTCACCTGCGCACCTCGCCTCGATAGCTATACAGATGGCCCCAGACCCGCCCCCTGGCTGGGAGGTTAGACATGGAGGCACCTGGCTGCTCGGACGTAGCCCTTCTCCTGCCCATGTCGTGATGTGAGCGGGTCTCTCGGATTCCAGAGGAAACACCCACAGAGCCTTACGAAGTCTTAGAGAATAGAGATGCTTAATCTCTATTCCTCTGGAACAAGAGAGGGGGCAGCGGACTTTGACGATGACGCTCGATCCTCTCACCGCCCTCTCACCTTCCCCCAACGCCCGTGCGCCACACACGGTGTCACCTTCCGCTAGCTGTGCCGACTGCTGGCGCTCTCGCCAGACACGCTGGCTGCTGGAAAGGCGAGTGGGAAAGAGAATGCTCGCAGTGAGGAGACGCTAGCAGCCACGGGCCACACCGAGGGCAGAGGTGGGCATGGCCTGCCTGCCTCCCTTCTGTGCCGGACGCCGGCCGCGTTTTCTTTGACTAGAAGAGCCCTTGCCACCTCGGTGCCTCTGCAGTGGGGTTCTCTGCCTCCTGCAAAGCTCTTCTTTCGCTTTAGGCATTGTCTTCAACGTCATCTCCTTCTCTGCCTTCGGAGACGTGAACACTGCCTCTTCCAAGGAGCCTTCCCTGACCACCGCGTGCTAATTTATCCCGAAGCTCTTATCTCAGTCGATGGCCGTGTAAGCCTATCTCCCCTGCTAGCCGGGAAGCTCTGGGAGGGCAGGGCCGTTTCTGACTCTGCTTCCCATTTAGTGCCAGCGGTTGGTTAGGTGCCAGGTACCTACAAGGGCTCAGTAGACGGGTCTTGAAGGGATGAGTGAGTGTATGAATTGTCGCTTCACGGGCACCGAAGTTAACATTCACCCTGGCGGGAATGGCATTCCTTAGAAGTCTTCAGTCTGCCCCAAGGCCAGGTCCTCCAGGTCCATGGCTGAGGCTGTGTGTGGGCCAATCGAAGGTGCACCTGTGCAAGATGGGAAGGCATCCAGCCGCTGACTCCACCCGGCAGCCCAGGGCCCTCCTGCCAAGGCCCCAGGGCGCACTGACGGGGGACAGTGGAGCCGGGGTGGATCTAAGGCAGGGTATGTCTGAGAAGGCTGAGGGGGTAGGGCGGTCATCGGTGTGGGAGTAGCCAGACCATGGGACTTAATGAGTTCCCACAGCTGTTTCCAATGGGGGTCTGATCGTTTAAGGGCAGTTGGGGCAGAGGAAGGACATGGTCTCATAGGCCTAATTAAAAGTTATAAAAGGAAAATGACACATGGAAAGAGTCTGTTGAAAGAATGGAAAGGGGCCTTGGTGAGAAGGCAGGACTGGCTTTTCCATTTAAAACAATGTCAAATGGTTGCCTGGAGCCAAGATTTAAGAGTCAAAGAGGAAAATGGATGCAAGTTTCAAAGTGCAGACTGAGGACATTTGAACATCACATCAAGTTCAGAAATCAGCGCACATTCAAGGCTTAGTTTTCAAAGTCTGTGAACCTTTAAATGACATTTGAAGGGGGATTTGTGCCAATGATTGCGCAAGGAGCCTCATTAATAGTGAGGAAGACATTATAGCCTGTGCTCCTCCACCCAAGGGCAATTGTCCGTTGCCTAAAGTACATATACCATTGCTGTCTCGGGTTTTAGATCCAAGTAAACCAACTCTAAGGGAAGAAAAAGTCTTCAGAGATGTTTTAGCTTATAGGTGACATTTACCGGGTCCTTACCATTGCCAGGAGTCACGTCATGCATATTCATATCTTATCTCACTCATCCTTCACCGCTACTCTGTGCGGTGCACATTTCTATCCCTACTGCATAGAAACTGAGGCACAGAAAAGCTCAGAAACTTGCCCAAGGTCACAGAGCTTATTGCTATCAGAGTCAACTTGAAGCTAATCCGTCTAACTCTGTAGGTTATGCCTTTAATCACCTTGTTATGCCACCTGTAAAATCAGTCATTGAACAACAGACAACACTAGACATTTCCAACTCCAGGCAGGGATCCGTTTCTATTTGTTTTTGTATGAGGATGTTCTGAGCACTGTGGGTTGTGGAAAAATAACTGTTTCTGGTTTTATTCATCAAATTATTTAACCAACTATCTATCAGTCTAATCAAACAGCCAACCACCACTCAACCAACCAGTGAGTCAACCAAATAAATAATCAACCAACCAACTATCCAAACTACTATCCATCCCACCAGCCAACCAAGCCGGTGTGGATCTCAGGCAAAGTGTGTCTGAGAAGTCTGAGGGGGTAGGGCTGGGTCATCGGTCACAACTAGCCAGCTAACCAACCAACCATCCTTAGTTTTTAACTGTAAGTTGGGATTAGTAATCATACCCACTGTGCAACTGAAGAGTTTAACACAGGGTCTCAAGACACTGATTAATCAATATTATTACTGAGTTGTGTTGTTCTTGATGTGAGCACTTCAACAAGGTAACAAATGTCTCAAAGACAGAGGGGAGTTTGAAGCTCACTTGACTACCCTATAAATGATATTTCTGAACTCACTTGAAAGGGTGTTGATCATAAAATTTCACAGGGTGTTCTTTCCTAATGGAAAATTATTTTTGAGCTGATGATCAGAAAAAGTTGGGCTTCTGCTAAAAGCCCGATTATCTGGATTTTATTCTTTGGATACTGTGAATCATATAACAATTATGATTTTTTTTTTTTTACCTAACTAGCAGCCAGACCCTCTGGGACCGAACATTTTGTGTTTTAAATTCATCCTAGACTCCCTTTTATATTTCTATACTTATTTTTCCTTTGCCTCTTTTTAAAAATCTACTTCTAATATATTTTTTCTGGATTGAAATTATGTTTGATTAGGATTTCTCAAATCTGTGTGGTAGAAGAAGGAATATGAATACATGATTATTAAAAGGTCTAGTTTATTGACCAATGTTTAATAACACAGAGAAAGAAAGGCTGCATGAGCTGGAGTGAAAAGGCTATCATGCCTGTACTTGCTCCAAAACATGGGGCAGACAGTTCATGGGATTGAGTGTTATAAAAACATAAGTTAGATGGGCAGACGTTGGGCAGTAAAGTGTGTTGTTTTTTTCTTTTTCATTCGGGAAAATCGCAGGGATCAGCACATCCGCGGAGTGCAATGGATAAGCCTCACGCTGGGAAAACCAGCTTCCTGGTCATGGTATCTCCCCTGCCAGGTAAGTGTAAGCGTGTTTTTTTTCTTTCACTGTTCATGTGTACGATTAAAATTCCTCCTCCCAAGGATGGCAGTGAGGGGGAGAGAGGGAAGGAGAGAGAGAGATAAGGGAGTCACAGGTCATAGGAAGGAAGCAATATGCTAGAAAGAAAAAATCTGAGTTTCAGAGTTTTTAACTTCTAGGCTTTTACGTGAAATTAACCAAGACACTTAATTTTTCTCTGGTCCTCAGTTTTCTTTTTTAAAAATTATTTTATTGTTTGCCCATTTCTGCTCAGGATGTCCCTTCCCTCCCAAGCTTCATGTTGTTCTTTTGGCTCTAAAATTTACTACTGTTTCTCCTCCTTTTGATCTTCTTTTTGTTCCCTAGTGCCATGGTCCTCAATTTTCTTACTTGCAAAATGGGCCACTAATTTCTACCTATTTCATGGAGTTGTTACAAGGATGGAGAGAGATAAGGCATGGGGGAAAAGCTTTGAGAATTGTAATGTGAGCTTCAAATACTAGTAATTTGCATCGTTTCCTATAAAATGTCAAAATTCCAATGGTGCTGTCCATGAGACAGTTAAAACACATTTCCAGCTCTCATAAACGATCTGTTTGGTACGGGGAGAAGAGAAGAAACAAATCAAAGTTCTCTTCTTGGAGACTGGCCCAGAGCTGCGTGTTGGCCCTCTCAGAAAGCAGGCTCTGTGAGAAAGCACCACCTGCCACCCCCTGGGTCGGCCAGGGCCGAAACAAGAGCAGGAGGCCGGCGTACCTCGTCATCGCAGCTGATGGAGCATTTGCCATCCAGAGAGGCGCACTGTGTGGGGGAAAGGGAGAGAAACGTGTTACTATGTCACTCGGACATCCCCGTATCTGCTGTCACTGCCACTTAGCTGTTCGAGGCCACACTATCAAAGTCATGGACTGTAATGCAAATACCAAATTTCATCCAAAAGAAAGCTCCGGCCGGGCGCGGTGGCTCACGTCTGTAGTCCTAGCTCTCTGGGAGACCGAGGTGGGCAGATCGTTTGAGCTCAGGAGTTCTAAACCAGCCTGAGCAAGAGCGAGACCCGTCTCTACTATAAATAGAAAGAAATTAATTGGCCAACTAATATATATAGAAAAAATTAGCCGGGCATGGTGGCGCATGCCTGTAGTCCCAGCTACTCAGGAGGCTGAGGCAGGAGGATTGCTTGAGCCCAGGAGGTTGAGGTTGCCGTGAGCTAGGCTGACGCCATGGCACTCACTCTAGCCTGGGCAACAAAGTGAGACTCTGTCTCAAAAAAAAAGAAAAAAAAAAGAAAGCTCCAAGATGAGTCTTGCCCATCTTCTCTAGAATCAACACTAACTCCAAACAGTAATATAAAAGATACCAAGAACAATCTTGGGGGATGCTGGCTCTTTTTCATCTATTTTAATTTATGTTGTCATTCAATATTAATGATATCTTTTTAAGATCTCAAGTGTTTTGGTAATAAGAAATGTAATTATGTAATTATTAAATTTTAAATTAATTCTCAATAACTTTTTTAAAAAGACCCTGTCTGTGTTCTTACTTTGTAGTTTCCTAAAGTATCTTAATTTAAGAAATGATAAACCATTCAATATTTAGAATTGGGCAGACGAAGGCAACTTATCAGTTGCCATTTCTACCAAATTACTGAACAAATATTACTGAGATTACTCAGTCCAGGGAGCACAGCAAAAGGAAAGACGCTCCCAGATTCTCCAAGGCAGGAACAGCCCAGAGAAGCCCTCCAGCCAAAGAAGGCAGCAGATACATGTTTCCAGCTTCCACAAACCTAGCTACGCAAAGGCCTTCAAAACTGCGATAAAGAGATTCACCAACAAATAAGCAGGCACCACAACAAGATTAGGAGAAAGTCACTATGAAAATCTCATGAAAGTCTCCAATATTTAAAAACTCCTCTGAAAGGTCAGTATCTTGATTCCACAATTAAAACTGTTCCTAGGAGCAAATTCCTTTCTTTGCTCAGCATGGTGTCTAACATGCTGACAGCCCTTTATTTTTCAGTAAAATGAAAGGTAATCTGAGCAGCCGGCAGTTCATTTTACAAACATTCATCGGAAATCTGGCTTTAGGCTCCAGGTATCCAAATGAGAACACCTGTGTAATAACAGCGTCGCTAATGCTTCAAGATGCTGATTATAACTTACCTGTCTGCTGGCAGTCCAGAACTTCCTTTGGAAAAATTCAAGTTTCATCTGAATGCCTACAGCTGGGGCAAATTATAAATAAAACAAGGCATTAGAGATCCCTTTACACAATTATTTAAGATTATCATTGAAAATTATCCGTCATGGTGAGAAGCTGATATAAGCATATCAAATAAAATTTACAGTGAAGCATACAGCTAAAACATTTTATCTTTCAGGCAGGGAATTCCCAAGTTTACCTGTATTCATAGAACTCTTGAGACGGAACAAACTGAGCACAGTGCGGATGGCTCCATGAGACATGCCACTCCAGTGTTTCTAAAATTCATGTACTTTCGGATCCACCAGCCCACCCCCACACAAGCTGAAAACAGGAATGAAAGTAAAAAGGACAAGCAGAAGATCACTGTTTCTTCAGTTCTTGTTTCAGCGATTGCTTTATGAACTCGTATGTCTAAAATGTGTACTCTGCTTTTTGAGATATAAAATTTGAGAGCGCTTGTCATGAGGCTGGTATTTGGAAGTGAGTGCCTTTACTGTGATGGGACTTAGTTTAACTGGCCCCTAGAGTCCACATCTCAAAGCTCTTCTCTGCCGCAGAACAGTGGCAAAATTATATACAATTCTTTGTCTATGAAAAGCTTCCTATAGCAACAGTGACTAGTGATAGAAACATAAAAAGAGAAGAGGTTAAGAAAGTGACTTGAAACTTTGGGAGGTGGAATTTGGTGGCACCTCAAAACTATAAGATGAACAAGCTCACCATATTTCTCTCCATGAAGCCAAGACAATATAACTCTTGAAACCATTTCAGATGCTGAGAAAACTTTGGACAAGTTCTAAAGAATAAGACTCTGCAGGAAACGCTGGACCCCCACCTGCCCCTGGCCCAGGCTGCCATCTAGCCCAGCACAGCTCTGCAAACTTTGGCCTGTTGAATACAACCTCCCCCACTTTTGCCATATCTGCAAACCACCAGTGCAGTTATTTATCTCTCTACGCTTATTTCTTTTGCTTAAATACCTATAGTGACTTCGACCTCAATATTATAACACCTATCAAATGAAATACACAATTACAAGAAAAAAAGTTCACTTATGTACTCTTAAATTTCTGCATGTCACCATTTCTGACCCCACATTTAGGTAATCATTGCTGTGCTGGTTTCAGGAACTTAGAGATTCATAAAGGTCTTGGGCTACTACCCTTATAACTATCAAGTGCATTTCTACTTCCTAAAAAAATTTTTGAAGCAAGCCCTGAGAGTAAAGTTTACCTTGGTGTTTGTATTTGGAAAAATTTGCCATCTGTCTTTGGACTTATAATTTCAGACTTTAGGATAAGACTAGAGCTGAGCACAGCTGCAATATGCAGAATGTGAATAGTCTCTGAAATGCACCGTTTCTGCGCTGTGAGCCCATCCTGCTCTGCCACAAGTGTTCTCTGTCCTCTGGGCCATAACGTCCCCAAGAGCAGGGACCTGTTCTTGCTTCCTGCTGGACCCCTGTCCCCAGCAAGGTGTTGAATACACAGATGAGCCATCCGTAAATGCCTGCTTTTTTTTTTAGACTTTCAAGTGATATAATCATGAAGTAGAGAGAAATGTGGAAGAGTAACATCTATATGAATTATAATCACACTTAAATAAACGGTTCTGCCAGGATGGTTGTTAACTCGGTAGAACCAACTGAAAACTTTAACAAAAAATACTGATGCCTGAGTGTCTTCCCCTTCCCTGCCAAGACCATTTAAATCAGAATTTCTAAGGGTAAGGGTCTAGACATAGGTATTTTTAAAAAGCACCCCAGGTGATTCTGATGTGTGGCCAGGGTAGAGGGTGGTTGTTTTATATCTTGGTAAATTGGCTATCGAGGGCTAATAGAATGTGGGACCCTTGGCCAGACTCTAACATAAGCTGCTCTTCCCAGCCTTGGAGAATTTCAGAAGCCTGAAGGGAGCTGATTCTGGAGTCCGAAGGTTGTTACTGCGTTTCAAACAAATCTCATCTCCCAAAGCCCGACCGCCAGGCGGCAGGGCGCACGCCAGAGTGCAGGGCACACGCCAGAGTGCAGGGTGCTGGCTTGCGCTCTGGTCCACCTGCAGGCAGAGGCGAGGGTTCGCCCTGCACTAAAGAACGGGCTTGGAACAAGCATCTCTGTTGCACCAAGGACAGACGGGGCTGGCTGAAAACTGATTTCAGAGCAGGGGCCTCAAAACTGTGCGACACCAATAACCGGCATCAAAGAGGGGGTGGAGAATGTGTTTCCGCGTCCTCCTCTGTGTCTCTTCACAGCGCCCCTCCTGCATCGACCCCACCAGGCCACCTCTCAGGGCCAAGGGCACCGCCCCAGCAAGCTGCGAGGCCCCACGGGGCAAAGCATGAGGGTTCCCTGAGAGAGCCACTCCACGGAGTCTTTCCATGGGGCTCCCCCTTCCAGCAGCCAGAGCTGCCCTGGCCCACCCGTCATCTCGAGTTCCTCCACCCGCCACCTGCGCTCTTTCTGAGCCCCTCCCCGTCTCTGATGAGCCCTGTCTTCACCTCCCTAATGAAGCTAGCTGCTCGCTCCTGGGTGTTTACCCTCTCACATGTTTGGAGCCTGCTATCATCTGCCCTGTCGATCCCGCACCCCAGCTCCTCAGAGCGCTTTAATCTTTCCTCATGAGTCAGTCCCTCCATCCCATTAATCATGCAGATGCTTCTCTCTGATCTCCCTCCAGCAGGCTGCATCCTCATCCTGGTCCCGATGCCCTAAACTAGACGCCGCCTCCCTGCGCCTACTCACAGCCCCGTCTGAGCCGCCAGGTTGCTGTCCAGGCCCCAGATCGTCCTGGCTGCAGCTGCTCTGCTCGCAGCTGCCCCGGCTGCGCTCCTGCTGGCTGGTCCCGGCCCCTCCAGCAGCACTGGCCCCGCTTCCTGTGGCTCATCTGGGTTTCCAGCATTTTACCTACAAGTCAACATACTTTGCTATGATTAAGAGAGAGCCACAACCCCATTGGTGGGGCAATTTCCTGAGCACTTGTTCAGTGGCCTTCCTGTGCCGAGCTCAGTGCTGGGTACCAAGGGGGATGAGGCCTCACACTCCCTTGAGGGGTAACCCCGTGCTAAAAGCTGCATCAGAGGAATAAACAAAGAGCTGTGGAGCACAGAGCAAGGGGCTGACTTGGCCTGGGGGTGCTGGCGAGAGCTTTGCGTAAGGCAAGGCTTGGAGACCCAGTGCATACGAAAGTAAGAACGAGAGAAGCTGGCAGTCATGGAGGCAACCACATGGGGAACGGGGTGGGGGGGTGGGTGGCTATTTAAAGGCCATCATGTGTTCTGAGGGTTAAGAAGAATAGGAATGGGGGTCAAATGGCAAACAGTCTTAAATGTCAGGCCAAGGCGTCTGAAGAGTACCTGATAGGCCAGGGATTGGCCCAGGGGCTGAATCCAGCCTCTTCTTATAAATAAACTTTTATTGGAACACAGCCACACTCATTTGTTTGCATATTGTCTATGGCTCCAGAGGCAGAGTTAAGTAGTTGCTACAGAGACCTCATGGCCCACAAAGCCTCCATGATTCAACTCCCTGGTCCTTTACAGAAAAGGTATCCTGACACCTGCTGTAGGTGCCATGAAAGATCTTTAAGAAGTGGCAGGATCAGATTTATATTTTGGACAGTTCACTCTGAAAGCCTGCAGGGGAAGTGCTAGGGAAAGGGCCTGGACAATGGAAGATGCACAGTCCCTTGGGATTGGCCTAATTATTTCTTAAGCACAAAAATCATTTAAAGTGCAAAAGCCAAAAGAACAACAACAACAAAAAAGCACAAAAAGTGTTCCCCCCAATAACAAACAAGCAAATATACAAAAATGCTTAAGAGCACCCTATGGCCAGCTCTATTTAAAAAAAGAAATATGACCTGCCACAAACAGAAAAGTACCGTCTTTTCACTCTTTTCCTTTGTTTTACATGTTTTTCTTTTTTCAACCTATATCAGAGAAAACATTACTACTTTGGCAAGTTCCACCCTCTCCCCTTGGCCTCCACATAACAACTGTAGATATTTGTCAAGCCCATCTATTTTGTTCTTTCAACAACATTTCAAGCCATAACAGTGTATTCTGATTCAAGTCAGTCTCTCTAATTTAATAAGGAAAACAAGGACAGAAAATTCTTTAGTGTAATCCAAAGCCCAGGGAGAGTGCAGAAAATAAAAACACCATTCCTGGGGTTTTAAATTTTTTAGACAGTCCAGAAAATCATCAACATATCTCCCCTGGAGTTCATGGTGCTCCTCACTTGAATTTGATTACAAATGTTCCAGGGGTTCCTGCTAGGAATCTTCATCACATGGAGGGAGGCCGAGTCCCTTTTACATAACAGCATCTGATGGCACCTTACTCACCTCCCAGGAACAGAACGGATGCAGGAAAAGTTGTTCTATAGGATCCTTCCCAATATACCAGTATCAGGCTAGTCTCCTAGGACAGTGGCCCTAAGATGCTGGGATGTGCTTTGGAAATCAACAAAACAGCAAAATTATTGCTATGAGAATTGCCATCCCAAAGAGCCCAGAACCCTTTCCCATGCCATACGCAGGCATCTCAAGCACTGACACCTCTTTGGGTTTGAATTACCCCTGTGACTGGTCTTGTAGCTCCTCTTAATACGGTCAGATGGCTGAGCACAGATATTCGGCTTAGTCGTATAGATCACAGACCTTCAATAAAGTACTTCCTTCCAGACTTCCTTTTTCTTGCCTTTCTAACTTCCTTCCTACCTACCTTTTCCCCTCCCTTCCTCCAGTCTTCCTCCCATGTTTATCAGTCAAATCACTGAAGAGAGATTCACACTTCAGCATTCTCAGAGCTGGCAGAGACAAGCACAGGGCATCACCTAGCACCAAAACACACAGACCACCGGATTTGCCGAATGTCAGCGATTAGTGCATGTGGATCTAGGAATAGGAAGCTGACCTCAAACGCTCTGTTCCTGTGCTTTCCAAATCAAGGGTCATTAACTAAATGTGGCTATTTTAATTAAAATTAATTAAAATTAAATAAAATTCATAATTTAGTTCCTCAGTTACACTAGCCATGTTTCAAGTGTTCAATAGCCACACAGGGTTAGTGGCTACTGTTCTGGACCATGCAGATCTAGAACATTCTCATCATCGCAGAGTTCTATTGGACAGTGATCAATGACCACAGGAGGGATAACAGAGAAGAACTGGACACTGGCACTCCTTTAGGATTGAAGGTAAAGTTCCCTGCAGATCTGCACATTCTACCACTCCCTGGAGATGGAAGAAATGATGACTTGGATATGGAGGGTTTAGATCAGACAGGACTGCCAGCATGAGATGACCTGGATTTGCAAGGGGAAGTTGGTAATTAGTTTGAGTGAACCCCAAAGAAATCAATGCAATGTGCTCGATATGGCTACCACCCCCAAGATTTATTTATTTTGCTTTATAAAATTTGAGAATACAAATTACATTTCCAATGCTATTATATTCAAATGCATTCAAGATGAAATCATGCATGCATGCATCACGTATCACGTTAATAGACATGCATTCAAGTGTAATCCGAAACTCACGAAATAACAATCTTACATGTAAAATTAGAAATAAAATAACTCTTCATATTGTAGTCATTTAGAAACAATTTTCTGTGGGTTTTGCCTGAACTTGCAACATACCCCTAGAAGCACAAATGTGGTTTGTGAAATAGCGCTCGCCATGCCTGGCACCCGAGCTCACCAAAACACCCCTACTTCCACCTGCACGGTCCTCCAGTGACACATATCTTCACATACACATGGAGAGCTCACCCAGAAGACACAAAAACAATCCTGCCACCACCAATGAATTCTAACCTGGAAACATTTTGCCAGGAGCATTTCTTGTGAATCCTGTCTTTTAAAGACCACTGCTGTGTGTCCTTAGGTATGTCACTTTACCTCTTTGTCTCCACCCAGAGAATCACACTGGCTCTTGCTTGTGAACAGAATTTTTTGTGGGACAGAAATAAACAAAACTAAATAAAATCCTGGGTATTAGAACACTCTAACGAATTGATGGTGTTGTCAACATTCATGTTATGATTTGGTTCTAGATCTTTTTATTATTATTCTTATGTTTCATGACCTATACACTTTTCATGCCATTATGCTGAGACTGAGTAGAAAATTCAGCCATGACAAATCCAAACTATCCACTGCTAGCAATTTTCTGTAGGGTGTAATATCTGTGAGTAAATGCTTTATAAAATCATGACATCAGCTATACCAGATCTCAGAGAATGGATCTTTTCCCTTCATGATTAATGAAAGGTGTACTCCACTGTTCAAACCTCACACTAGGGTTTAAATGTTGGTCATTTCCAAAACTCATGTTGAAACTTAAGCCCCAATGTGCTAGTGCTGAGAGGTGGGGCCTTTAAGAGGTGACTGAGCTTATGAGCCCTCATGAATTGATTAATCAATTAATGGATTAATGGGTTGTCATGGGAGTGGGACTGTAGCTTTATAAGAAGAGGAAGAGAGATCTGAGCTGCCCCCTTGCCATGTGATGCCCTGTGCTGCCTTGGGACTCTGCAGGGAGTCCCTGTCAGCAAGAGGGCCCTGGGCAGACACGGCTCTGGGCCTTGGACTTCACCTCTGAGAAGAACCTATAAGAAATAAATTCCTTTTCTTTATAAATTACCCAGTTTCAAGTATTCTGCTATAAGCAACAGAAAATAGACTCAGATGTCCTGTTATTCACCCCTCTCTGGAATTGTGATCATTTGTGAATACGCAGGACAAGGCAAGACAGGCCAGGGCGCAGAATCCAAAATGATTACTGTTCCCAACACTGGGGCCATCAGCTCCATGTGCACATGAACCAGGCTACCTGGCCACATGGCCTCTGAACAGAATTTTTGTGGGACAGAAATAAACAAGACTAAATAAAATCATGGGTATTGAAACACTCTGACAAGTTGATGGTGTTGTCAACATTGGTGCTGTGATTTGCTCCTAGACCTTTCTATTATTTATTCTCATGCTTCATGGCCAATACATTTTGTATGCCAATATGCTGAGGCTGAAATTCTGTTCGGAGGCCTGGCGACTGCTGGCAGGATGGAGAAACTGTCATTCTGTTCTGGAGCACAGGCAGAGAGTCAGACCCCAGGGATGCTCTGCACTGCTCGGCCCACAGGCAGGAGAGATTATTCCTGATGAATTCTAATCCATGGGTAGAGGTGTAGTAGAAAACTCTATCTTTATTAGAAAAAAATAAAACTATAATAAGTTAGTTATGAATAAAATACCTACTAGGGATTTCCCATGTATTTCATCTTATAGGAGTAGAATAGCTTTTCTTAAAACCCAAATTTTAAAAATAAATGCTCATCTAGATTTTCTTATCTAGAAAATTAGCCTCCTTGCTGGTCATAGTTCTCAAGGAGGACAGGGTCTATTATCACCTGGCTGGGTTAACATCTCTCATCAGTCTAAGCCCCCTTTTGACGGCACCCCTGACTTTTTATTTCCTTGTGCACCATGGCAAAGATTGCTGGCAGTGATAGTAACAAGACCTGGCACATTTGGATTCTGACTTGCCTTCATTAACGGTCAACCGTAATAGCTGTTAGCCAAGCCACATTTGTTTAAATGTTTTCTCCTGTTTGTTTTCAAAATAGTTAATTGCAAATAGAACTAACAATGAATCTGGATGTCACTTTTTTGGAATGTTTCATGATTAACGCAGGGTTTGGAAGAAGGCCACTGTTCTGGAGCACTGAAGAAAAGAACTCTAACCTTCCTTGTGTCCAATGCGAGCCCATTCCAGAGTCCAGGATAAATGACTTACCACATGAATAACAATTTAAAACCGTAATGTGAATTATGACATAACTCATCTGTTAAATGTTTCATGTGAAGATTTTAATGAATTGCATGATGGAATGTTGGACAAAAGAGACAACTGAAATCCTGGGACTAATTTGGGCGAAACTGAGAGCAGCATCCTGGGGAAGATGAGAAGGAGAGAAAGGCAGCTGCACTCACGTCCCCCTGGGTGTCAGGCTGGCAAATTCAAAAGCTTTCTTAAAAGATTATAGGCAAGGGAGAACAATCAGCAACAACCTTCGGAAAAATATTTAGATCAAAGCAATATGTGTTTGCTATAATCTTGGTAAAGCCTGAACATTAATCTCCAAGCTATGGTATTATTTCAGAAATTATTTTAAAAAAATGCTCACAGCAGCAGACACACCTCATATTTTAGCCTACTCTGAATAAAGAAATACAATGATAAAAGGGGAGGAGGTATTTTAAATATAACCCCCTAAATGACTGCATATTTTGCTTCTGAAGTATTCCCTGTGGAATGGGGGCGGGGTAATCTCTCTTATATACGCTTTTAAATAACAAAGAGCTACATAATGTATGTCTGTGGTGAGAGAAGGGAGGAGAAACAAGGTTCACACTATCACTCAATTGACAAGGCCCTGGCAGAAGGTTTTCCTTGAAGACTCATAGCTGTAGAGGCCTATTTCAGTTTACAGCCGTCCCTCCCTGCTGTCTGCGACCGGCTTCTGGGAACCTGTGTAGGAAGGCCTAATCTGTCTGCCCACACGGTTCTTTCATAATCACTTTGTTTTTGTCCTGTCAGAGCTTCTTGGGAACAGTCACCTTTGGTAAAGTATAATAAACGACGATTATAAATGTTTCCTGCGTTTGGGTTCTAATTACTTGACTGGATCAATGTTGAAAAGAATTAGCAGGGCTGTGGAATGGAATAATAATTTTCTTTTTGCCCCTGAGGTAATCTGGAAGCATTTTTCCAGATTTCATTTGAAGAAACCTATATTACCTCAGCTTTCTGAGGCCGCTGGAGCTAGTATCAAATAGTTTTTGTCAGATCATTTTATGCTCACAAAACTCTTCAAATAATATTATTTCAATAAAGTTTTTCAGTCAATACATTTTTAGAGTGAATTCCCACCCTTTCAACCCTTCAGATAAAACATTTAAGCCTCAGGCTTCACTGTATTTTAATCAGGGCTGCGCAAATCAATGTCCGTTAAGAAAATTATAAGCTCCAAATTATAGCTCCCTAGTTAATAATTTCTTACTAGGTCACCACCTTATAACAGTCACCAAAGAGACTATAACAAAATTGGGGGTCAAATTTCTAAACATTTCAAAACCCATAATAGAACGGCCACACGTACTTGCAAAACATCTCTGAGTTGCATGTTTATGACTGTATTTAATACAAAATAGCACCAAAACCTCCACGTGGGCAGCCCCCAGAGCTAGAGGGATGCCTCCAAATCCTCTGATTCTCAGGCTCACGTTAGAGGGCAGGGAGATGGGAAGGGACTTGGCCAAGCACACCCAGGTCACTGGAGGGATCCTGAGTCCCCTTCAGAGCTCCCAAACTCAAATTCCCTGCGGGGCCGGGTGGGCACTGGGTGATCTGGACACCCCCTGTGCCAGGTATCAAGGCAGGTGCAGAGCTCAGCTCAGCCCATCTGATGCCTTGTGGGAACATGAGACTTAATATGTATTAAGATAATTCATTCAAAAAAATTTACGGCACTTTGCTAGGACTGCCAGATAAAATATTTTTGACTTGCCAAATCTGGGAACCCAAAGCTGTGGGTCATATTTCGTATCCTCCAGCAGTGACCTGGGGTGATCTCTGTGGCACACTTAGCCCTGTGAGTGTTGAGACAGTTTGCGTCCTGCAGCTTGGCCATCAGGACTGGGGGCCAAGGCCAGCTCCATCAACATGACTTTCGTGACTTCGCTATTTGTTCCAGAAAAATTCTTGCCCAGAAAGATAAACAGGCAAAAAATATTTCATGATTTGATTGAGAAACTTGCCCAAAGTCAATTTTTCTGAACAATAGGCTGATCAAACCACCCCACTTTTCAGGACAATATGGCTCAACCAGGGAAACTGCGTATTTATCAGACAGCTATTGCTTTACAAGGGTCAATAGAGGTCCATCACCCTTAATGTAGCCCAACCCCAACCAGATCTGCACGTTGGAAGACCCACCCAGACCCCAAAACCCCCTAGTGAATACCCGCCCTGGCTTCCTCTTTCTGAGACTGGCAAGGCGGCGGTGTTCTCCCTACTGCAGAGGAAACAAGCCTGACTTGGCCTCATTGACTGAACATTCTCACGGTCTTCCTGTTAACAGTTAAACCTGCTTCATTTTTCTTCATGGAATTTATCAATATTTGACGTTACATTATATGATGCATTATTTATTTATTGTATTTCATCCCTGTCCGACTGGAGTTTGGGACTGTTTGTACACTGCTCCATTCCCTGTGCTTAGACAAACGCCCAGCACAGGCAGTCCCTTGTGGTGCACACTAAATGAATAACGGGGTGGCTGGATGCTATGGTGATGGTCATGTCAATGATTCTCAGATGGTTTTCTCTCTCAGGAGACTTACCTTTGCCATCTGGGTGGTTTGGACTCAGGATAGAAAAGGTTCTCATCAGGGGAGGAAAGGATGTGAGCTGGGAGCAGATCTGTGCTTTGGAAGTATCTGCAGGAGAAGCTGGTGGGCCACATGGCTGGAGCTGGAAACACCCATCCCACTGGGGGAGACAGACTTGCACCGAGCAAAGGGCACTGGGAAGGAGAGGTGTGCTCTTGCTTCTCACCCTCCTGACTGGGCGAAACCTGAAACCCCTTAGTTTTGCCATAGGCACACCAGTCTCATCTATGTCTGGCCAGATACAGATACAGCCCCCTCCCAACACACACCAAACTTGAAGGCTCGCTCTGTCATTTTATTTTAAATGTTTTTAATTTTTTTTAAGAGACAGCGTCTCACTATATCACCCAGGCTGGTCTCGAACTCCTACCCTCAAGACATCCTCCTGCCTCAGCCTCCTGAGTAGCTGGGACTACAGGCTCTGTCATTTTAGTTTGGCAAATTTCAACATGCTTTTGCTTCCAAATAAGTTATTTCACGAAACATATTTCCCTGCTCACCAGACATGCCTCTAAATTACATAGGCATGTTCCATGATGAAAAGTATCTTACAAATTGGGTTATGGGACTTGTATCACGTAGTGGTAGCAGTATTGATAATAGTAATTAATACTGTTTATTTAGCCTCCTACTACATGCCAGGTATCTGCTAGAAGCTTTAGATACTGTATTGCCAATGCTATAACACCCTGAACACTTGATACCTGAGAAAAGCAAGGATCATAGAAGTTATAGGCCTAAAATCTCCTGAGAGGAAGTTACCTTCACCCTTGTTTTCAACTCACACAGCAAAGACAAACAGGCTTCCACAACTGTGAGTTCTAGCATGTTCTCAGTGTTTTCTCCTGTCAGGCAATATGCAGACTGGAGACATCAGATAAGTAATCTGCCATTCTCTTCCTAAACATTCCAGAATATTTGCACCAATTACTGCATCTGAATATTCAAATTGGCTCTGTCTTTCTCAGACAATGATGACTGATTGACTTAGGTGATTGGGCCACTACCTTAAGATTACTTTGAGAACTAATGAACTAATCTGGAGGTAGAGTTAAGAACTCTTCACTAAGGAGGCAGGATCGGTAGGATGAGTAAGAATTTACAAGGACCCAGGGCCAGGCAGAGAGGGAGGGTGGAGAGAGCACTTCAAGCTTCCTGTGAAATCCCAAGCAGGCACTGAGCCTGGAGACACTGGGAAGGCCCAGACCACACTGCGGCCGATGTGAGTGAGGAAGCTGAACTTCCCTGGCCTTTACAAGACAAGGACTAGGAGGTTTAAACAAAAACTGGCGATCATTCTGGGGATAGCTCGTCACAGCAAAATTGTCCTCTTGATGGTGGCTCAACAGGACCATCACCACCTGTCTTTATCCGAAAGCTCTGTTTCATTTAACACGGAGAGGATGGCCACACCAGAAACAGCCAAGGGGAGACCGTGTGCTCACGAGTGTGCTCCTGCAGCAAGGCAGCCCCGAAAGGCAAATCCAGCTGCCATTGGGCCTGGTTCCCTCTGGCCATGGAGAAACCAGTGCAAAGTCAAAGGCCTGGGTGCAGATGTGAAGGGCCGTAGGAGACCTGGCCAGGCGGATCCTTGCCAGCACGACCGCACACCAGGTGATTATGAGTAGGGAGGAAGAAGGAAACAGGGGGAGCATTAATGAGAGGAGCAGACAGCACTCTGGAGTCACCAAGCATTTTTTCCCTCCAACCTCTTGGAATCGCAGGACCTTATAATATTGGGAGGAATCAGCCCTGGAGTGAAGAATTCCAGTTTTGTCCTATGATCAGGCAGATGCTGAGGAGGAAAAAGCCATCTTCTGTTGCTACGTGATGGCTCCCGGAGTCTCTCATCTGGGTTCCCAAACAGGCTTCCCGGACAGGTTGCTGTCAGATCTCCTGAGGGCTGTGGGGCGCGCGGCAGGCACGCCCTTTTCTGATCTGGCAGAAATTCTCAGCAGGGCCCATGCCCAAGAGCCACCTCCATAGGCAGAGGCCTCCGTGGTGAGCAAGGCTGTCATCTTCTCCATTCCACCAAGATTCTGTTCGAGCTCAAAAACTGATACCCCAAAGACTGGCACTTTTACGTGCTGAGAGGCCTCAGAATCCTCCAACCTAGTCTTGTCCCTTCCATCCCAAGAGCAGGGAGGGACTGTCTCTGGAATTTCCTTGTCTGACCAAGAGAGCTTCTTTCCAAAAGACATGCAATTGTCTGAATCCCCTTCCTGGGGAATCTCATCCAATAATCAGGAAAGAGGGGCCCCCAGAGAAGGCAGGGACTGGGAGTCCTAGCACACCCAGACAGGCTTCTCCTCTGCGCTCCTCAGGGCAGCTCCGAAGGAACCAGGGCTCTGCCCGCACAGTAAGACAGCCTTTGTTCCCGTCAGCGTCTGCCTGCCCCGCCCCCACATCCCCCTCTCTCCTTCCCTAGGAAAAAGGTGTCCCCACCATATAAAAGCTTCTGCACCGCACCAATGATTACTCTTGGGTAATCATTCTCCTGCGATTTCCCTGTGTTGTGCATGTTAAAATAAATTTCGTATGGCTTTTCTCCTATGAATCTGCCTTTTGTCAGCTGACTTTTCGGCAGACCTTCAGAGGGCGAAGGGGGAGTTTTCTCTTCACCCTGACTGTTCCCTAGGCGCAGCTGGGGCCCAGCGAGCATTTGATACAGCCGACTGAACACACGAGGAGCAACACACCGCCTTTCAGACCCCGGGCAGTTCCTCAGTCGCAGCAATCTCAGGGCAGGAAGGCAAACAGCAGAACTGCCTGGGCCAGTCACCTTCTCCGCACCCTGCCCCCAGCCCGCAGGCTGCTAGGGAAAGGGATCTGGGCTGGGAAGGCAGGAGAGCAGGGAAGCCAGGCTGGCGGGCCCTGAGGGCCAGAGCTGGCCACCTGTCCCTGCAGGTGTCTGCCGTCCTCCTCCAAGGCCGACCCCCAGGTCGGGGTGGGGATGCCCAGAGCAGAGGGGAGTATTCCCCCCCACACCCTCCTGGGAGAGCCCGCCCTCTTACCAGCGCCGGAGACTGGCCAGACGCTGGGCTTCCCCTGCCGGCCTTGCTACTGCAGGAGCGGACACAGCCTCTCAGAGGCCACAGACAGACAAGCCAGCTGGAGAAGGCTCCTTGCCCGTGCAGGCTTGTCAGAAAGAGGCCCAGGGAGGTGCCGACTGACTCCAAGGTGACCTTCCGTTGGAATGAGGAGGCCATGGCACTGACCTGTGCGTGGACTGATGACAGAGGACCAGATGGGACTGGGTGACTCAGGAAATGCCTGCATGATTAGATGATTAAATGCCTCCCTCCACCCCCAACTCCCGCCTCCAGCCTCAGGTAAACTCTGGAGGACAGCAAAGAGAGACACTAAGGTCAATGAAAGTTCTCACCCACCAGGATAATGAAGGCTTCTGATACAAATTAAGTTGAATTCAAATAAAACTGCATTGATTGCACATCTGAAATATTTGGCCCTTGTTGTTCATAACCCAGGAACATAAACAATGGAGCATTTAACAGAAGGGGATGGTCTCAAGAGTCTACTCAGATTCTAAGTCCCAGGCCTTTTCTCAGGGCCGATCCTGGAAGAGAACCCAGGGCTATGGGCTTGGATTCCAGCATCACTACTCCCCTCCCTATTGGCAATTCAAACAGCCCACTGAGTCCTGCCTATGGCGGTGGTACCGGCAGGGCCTCGAGGCTGCTCAGAGTGTCCACAGGCAAAGGGCACGACAGGTACAGGTGCAACCGCTGGATCCTCACCTCCATCCCTGCTCCATGGCAACTGGACCTATTGGCATGGACAAAAGTCTTTAAAAATATAAAGGATCATGGATGTCTAAGTATTACAAGAAGTGTCTTTGAGAAAATGGTGCCCTCTGAGGGTCCCATTGCAATGATTGGTACTTTTTGTCTCCCCATAGCATAGGTCATCTGACCACCATGTGCTGGGCCCCATCTATGTCCCATGATCTTAGCCCAGTTCTATCTGTACTAGGGATGGGAGTTTCATGAGTCCCACCTCAACAGCTGGGAAGCCTCCACAGTGTCATTAGGCTCCACGATGTTAGTACTTTTCTTAGTTACCACCTGTATCCATTTCCTTATACAGATGTCTGGATTGGAAAATATCAAACCAACCTGGGTCTGTGCCCTGTCTGTCTCCTACACAAGTGATATCCGTTCAGAGTCAGTTTCCTCATCTGCACAATGGGAGCAGGAGTTATGCACGCCATACAGATTTGTTGTGAGCCTTAAATGAGCTAATATGTGTCATGAGCCCAGCACAGTGCCAGACACGTAGTAAATACTCAGTAAATGTCACACACACAGTGACAGATATGTGCACTAAATACGCGTATTCATTTCATCCACTGGCCTGGACCTCAGGCTCCTTTAAAGCCTGTAGACTCCACAGCACCTTCGAGGACATTAGGTGTCAAAAGTTTCCTCCTTTGTGGCTGGAAGCAGGCCGACTGGACCTGGCATTATCTCAGCTACTCAGAACGTGCCCGACTCTGCTGCCGCTTGCAGCACGCCTGAAGAGGGCCCAGACCCTCACGGGTGGGCAGTGTCCTCACCGCCCTTTCACAGCTGAGGCCAGGGCTTCTGCGTGGCTGGGGTGGAGGACGGATGAGAGATGTTTCCCATCTCGGGGCACTGCGAGGGCGCCAGAGTTCGAGCCCAGATCTTTCTGACTTCAAAGCAGAAGTATAAAACAAGTATCTAAAATGAATGAATCAAAGGAAATCACCTAAAATCACTTAAAAATATTATCTATCTAATGACTCTACCCCTATAGAAAAGACTGACACCCCAGCTGCTTAATATGAGGTTGGTAAATCCACACATTTTCTCACAAGTTTTTGCTTTATGTTTTATTTTTTCTTTCCAACATCTGTGAACTGATCAGTTTCCAGGAGGCCAGAAAGAAGGTCGGGATACATTTCAAAGGCTTCAGGACCTTCATGTTTGCTGCCTTGCTCTGGAGTGAGAGGCAGTCAGGAGGCTCCTAGAAAACCAGGCAGCAGCCCAGAGCGGCCCCTGCCCTTGGGGGCCTGGTTGCCTGTGCACAGGCGGCACTGCAGAGCACAAAGACAACAGCCTTTGTCTCCAAGCAGCCAGGCTACATACGGAAAACGGCCCAGGACCCACAGGGGCAAAGGAGGCGGTTTGCGAGCATAGCTGGCCCTCGTAACACAGAGGAGGGAGTGAATCGAGGGTCCGCTGCAGGCCAGGCACCCGATCTCCATCATCCACCTAGCCCTTCGGCAGTCCTGCGAGGGAGACATTTTCTCCAATTTAAAGAAAAGGTGCAGAGTAGAGACTTACCAGGGCCGTGCAGCTGCTGGGACGCTGTGGGGCTGGGACTGAGCCTGCAGGCCTGACTCTGAGACCCTGCCCTTTGTCTCCCAGTCTTTGCTGTGGTTCTTGGTGGGGCTGTATCACCCCCTAGGGGGCTGTTTTGGAAGTTTCTAGTGATGTTCTGATTGTTGCATAATGAAAGTCCTACAATTCACGGAATGGTACCCCAGAAAGAACGGTTCTATGTCCTTCATTACTTCCAGTGCTCTGCCTGGTAGTCATGTGCTTGGAAAACGAGATCCATACATGGGCCTTGCACCGAACTCGGTTTTACATCTGCATAAAAGTGTGTCTTGCACATAGAATTTTCTAGAAAGGTCACTACATTCCTGTGAAAGAGAGAGATGAGTATACTTTGTATTGTCTGCTATTTCAGAGAATCCCATCATCAAGACAGCAGAGTTTGTGGGTGAGATGTCCCTACAGTGGCCATTGCATTTTCGGAGATCTGCACCAAAGAAGTGAAGTGCAAGCTTCTGGCTGCTTTCTTCTGTCTTTTCTTGCAGTTGTGCCAAAAATTTTACATACTAAAATATGTAATCCCATCATTATAAACTACTAGGAACTATTTCTTGATATTACAGTTGGAGCACTCTATAGAGCTTGATTTTTTTTTTTTGCCAGCATATAAGGAAACAGTTTATATTTTCTATGAATTTCATTTTAAGATAGTAAAGGGGATAGCACAAATAATTACTTTTTAAAAGGGTCTTGGGTGGGATAGGACTGAGAACTGTCCTGGCTTCAGCTTTTCCTCTGCCACTGAGTCCAGTGAGTACCCTCCGTTTCCTACACGCCCCCATTTTGCCATGGCTCCCTCTCCCTCGTCTTGCCTTGAAAGCGTGGACTTGGCTCGGCCCAACCTCACATGTCACCAAGCTTCCTCTGTGCTTCCCTTCCCGTTTACTTTGGCCCCGATCAAGGTGCAAGATATTGGTATCTGAGGCTCAGCTCAACTGATGGATTTCCCATCTCAGAGCCGAGCAGGAAAGGAACGGCTCCTTCTGTGCCGCAGAGAGCCCGGTCCTAGATGAGGAAATGCTTTTCTTGGGGCTGCCCTGCTGGGGCCTGGATCGGTGCAGGCCCGCTCTGCCGTTGGCGTGTTTTCTTTTACCAAGCAGCATTGTCTTTGAACTGCGGGCAGGCTGGGAAAGGGTACAAATCCTTGCAAACTGCTTTTTCTTGCACAAAGCATCTTAATTATAATTTTTGTCAGCACTTATGTCACTGCTTTGGGAAAGGAAGAGGGAAGGAGGGAACGCTCTGCAATTTCACAGCACACACAGGTTCCTTAAAATGAGGAGGGGGCTGCCGAGAGTAAAAGCAAGGAACACAGCCCCCAGTAGATTAAAAGGGGCCTTTGTAGTGGCTGCATCTGTGCATTAAAATAAATCTCTCCTAGAACTAAAATAACATCTACATTCATTTGGGCCGGTGCCACATTCAGCATTTAAGAAATTTGACAAAACATAGCTTGAGCATGTTGAAATCTGCCAACTCAGAACAAAACAAGAAAGCTACCTCGGCCGCATGGAAGTACTTCTCCCAGTTCCGTACTTTCACTTACGACTCCCATTTTCCGGCTGCACTTGAAAGAAAAAGACTTCACCCTTTTTTCAGGTGCCAACCACTTAGCGTGGCCCTGAAATGCACAGCAAATTGCCGTTGGAGGTGGTAGACTTCAAGAGGAATCTTTTTCTTTTTCCCTAAAGGAAACTACTAGAGACCCTGCATGCCTGATAAAGCCTTTAATAGCTAGAGAAACATTATTTGGGGTGGCCCTCAGGTAGACTAGACATGAATAATGCCTCATAAAAGTAATTACTTCTACCCAGAGCATAGTACACCAGGTGAGCTTGGTGGGAGCCCAGTTTCCAGGAGATTTGCCGGCAAAAGAAATTTTCCATCTGAAATCCAAGACACATCTATCTGTGGCAGACACCATGGTCACTTCTGTGGAGTTGTGCCCCTTCAATACCATTTCTGACCTTTTCTGAGATCCTGGCCAACAGTGTTGGGAGGTTGCTCAGGCTGCTGCTTTCAATTTTATGACACAATTAGGCCTCAAATAATAACCAGTCTACTTGTTAGAATGTTAATAATGAGTTCTGATTCTAGTGTAGTCCATTGGCCATAGCATGGATGGGTAGATGTGCACATTTTAGAGCTAGAAAGTGGAGTGGATCATTGAACCCGATCTGCTTATTTCACAAGCCAATAATCAGAGGTCCAAAGAGGTTGGCAACTTCGCTGAGATGATTCAGACCAATTCTAACTGCAGCTGGCCTGGAAGAATGGACAACTGTTACTTTTGAAAGCTGGGCATGCATATCCCTTTTTTTGGGTAGCAGAGCCCCTCCCCACTTACCCATCCCTGTTTCCTTTAGGGAGCTGTCCTGCCTCCAATTTCAGTCCATGTGGTTCATGTAGGGTTAACTCTCCACCCCCTGGGCACAGGGATGTGTCCTCCTCTTCTCTGCCATAGTGATGGGCACTGACCTAAGCTATGCCAGTGAGAACAAGCCCCAGGACTTTGAACTGAAACTTTTAGGAAAGAGACGATTTCTTTTCATTGAGTTTGCCAAGCTGATCAGATGACTGCTGGAGGCATTGGATGAAGATGAGAATAAGACCAACACAAAGACAAGTAAAACAGGAGACTGAGAACCTTGGTGACTTCAGCTGAGCCCTGGATCTAACTGTACCTGAAGTCAGACATAGCTCTGAACTTTTCAGTTACATGAGACAATGAATTTCCACCCATTCCAAGCAATCACATAATAAACTTCTGTTAATTTACTGATTTTGCTTAAGCCAACTTGAGTTTGGCTTTTGTTACCTGCAATAGCTGGCATCCTGGCAAAGGCAACTGTAGTCTAGGTTGGTGGCCCCTCCTGATAGGAGATGGGCAACTTATCTCCATGTGTAGAGATTCGTCACACTAGCGCCTCCTTGCAGACAGTCAAACACAATAGGTGAGAACGGCACTGGCAGGAAGGCAGACCCTGGTGTGGTGCTGCCCTTCCCTAATTCATGTCAAGTGTCTCTGACAAAGCCTGCACGCAGATGCTGTGGGGCTGTGCGGCAGTTTAGGCCTGTGGCAGGATGTCCCAGTGATGCCTGTGAAGTCCAGCCCTGCACTGGCATCCCAGCTGGAATCCTGGACTCCTTCCTTCCCTGGCTCCCTGCTTGCAAGTCCCAGCTACAGCCTCTTGTGCTCCTTGTTTTCTGTGTACTGCTTGGAAGATTACACCTTTCTTTTTTTGGTCCTTAGTCTACTGAAAAAGTTGAGAGGCAGCATGGAGTAATTAATGGTGGGCTGAGGACGAGAATCCAGTACTCCCACTTGCCATGTGTGGAAGGAATTTAGGCAAGTTACTTTACCCACCTCTGCTCAGTCTTAAAAGTTGTGATGACAAAATTAGACCAAGGAGAATTTCTGGTACACAGTAAGGGCTCAATAATTGTTATTTTGGGTGTTATAGCATTTTCCTAGAATGAAAGATCAGTTTCCTGATGGGGTTTCAGAAAAGATTAAAGATGACCCTTCTGCCAGCCAGAGCCAACAATTTCCTTCCCTCACCCCTGTGACATGTTCTTAGATACACAAAGCCCCTTACAACTGTGTCACCGCCCATCAACTGCCCCTATAACAAAGCATCTAAATCCTTAAATTGCTGCTGCTTACAGCAGTCAAGAGCAAAAAGTTGCTGATTCCCTGCCTAAGGCTCTCCAGGTAACTATAATCATCTTAAATGCACTATGGTCACAGGCAGATTAATTTTTCACAATGCTTAACTATTTTTTATCAACACAGTATTACAATTACAGATAAAGATCATTCAAACTACAGTTCCATGCCTTAAGAGTAATCTCAGCTTTTAAATAAACTGCATCTACTTCCAAAGTTGCATTTATTACCTTTTATTTCTTCCTTGGTTTCAAGTGTTTAAGAAAGGATTGGATTCTTTTCGCCTAGTAGAGAAGAGAGCAAAGCAATGTACTTTTCCAGGGTTGGGCAAAGCATCCTCCCTACCAGGTTTGGAGCTAGTTCCCATGAAGGTATGTGGACTCCTGTCACCATCTGGCATTCTGGAATAAGGCAGTGGTGCAGGTAAGTCTGCTCTTCTTTTTTGCTAAATCAAACTTTTAATTTTTCTTATCCATTGGTGGGGTTATTTCTAAGAGGCTTTATCTTCTTTCCTGCTGGCAATAGTCCTGCCCTCGCTTCTCCCTTTCACTTTCTCCGCTCTATCCCCTCTTCATCCAACAAATACTAAATGAGTATCTTCTGTGCTGGGGGACACAGTGAACAATGTGACAGCTCATGTGCTCCCAGACTTAAACTCTCTTAAGGCACACAGATACTATGCAACCGATGACCACATGAGTAGTTTGAGAGGGATGTGCAGGGCGATATAGGAGTCTAAGATGGGGCACCTGGCCAAGTCCTGGGGTTCATGGGAGAAACAGTCTTAATCTGCAGCCTGAAGCTGGGCGTGGGGGGTAAGCACTCACAGGCAAAGTGGAGTGAAGGGAAAAATCATTCGAGGCTAAGACCCTGAGGCTGGAGTTTGTAGAATTGAGAGGTGTTCAGTTACAGGTACATCAATGCATACTGCTTTATATTTCTTTAGAAGTCCCCACTTCTGTTTATGGCATCTTAGAATCAAGGGACTGTGATAAAGAGGCAGGTGACAAATTTTCCTGCTGTTTGGGTAAGTGCAGTAAGGAACGCTTGTGAGGAGTAGGAGCTGGCACAGGCCCCTTCTTCATTACGACAAGGAGGGCCACCCACCCTATCAGCACCACGGCATTGCCCCAGTTGTTCTGCATTACCCACTGACTGCCCAGCAGAAGCAACTTCTCTACATGCTGCAAACCCTGCTCGGTCCCTGGCTGACACCCTATATCCTCACAATGCCCTAGGACACCTATACTCTTGAGAAAAGGGGAGTGTGGCCCTAGACACCTAATGAGTAGTGATAGGGAAGTATTTCCCACCTGCGCTTGTGGATGAGTGGGAGGTGACTGTGCTGGATAAGCTTGAGATTCCACTGGTCTGGCTGAGAGTCAGTGGCACTTTAGTGGCACTAAAGTTTGGGGTTGTTCAATAACTTGCCCCTGGTTATGGTGCTAATAAGTGGGAGAGCACAGAACGGCCACGAGGCCTCCTCAAAGACTCTGCTCCGTATCACTGTACACCCAAAAGACATTGTTCTTGCGCAGGAGACATCCACAGGCGCTGGAGACAGAGAGAGATGCGTGCCTGAGCTGCGTGAGGACAGAGCGGCCAAAACAGAGATGCATTTGAAGACACAGACGACCAGTCCTGCTTGGCCAGTTTTAAGGCCAAGACACTACAGAGTGATGCTTAGAGAGCCAGATCCCCTGGCAATTTTAATCACTGCTACAGGCATGTGAGAAGGCATAGTGCTAGCAAGTACTATATATTCTGCTACACATGCCGCAATATCATCCTGAAATGGTATTTGAAAAATACTAATGTCTGGATGAAGTAGGTGAGAGTCTGAACTGGGAAAATAGAAACTTGCATGCTGAAAAATGAGAATCCCTAGGTTTCCTTTCCCTGCCCAGCTCCCAGATACTGACAAATAAGCTTATATCCTCCAAGCAAGCCCTAGAGTTACTGTAATTTCCCCCATGCTCCACTTTGGCTGGGTCCCCATTGATTTACCCAAGGAGAAAGCCTATTTGTGGGGAAACTTTCAAATAGCATTTCAATGCCTCACTCTTAAATGAGAACTGGGCTACACATATTTGTGGAGAGCCTTCGACATGAAAAACAAAGAAAAACTAATAGAAAAATAAATGATTTAGTGCGAATATCATAGATAGCATTCACAGACATAAAACAACTCTAATTATAGTCAATATACTCAGAGAGATAAAGGAAGTTGTTGTATTTTTGAAACAAGAACAGGCTGCTATAAAAAATAACTCTTGGAAACTTAAAATAGTCAAAATTAACAAATTTAAGAGTAGGAAGACACATGTTGGAAAAAGGAAATATCACAGATAATAAATAAAAAGATGTGGGAAAATAATATAAGAAAATGTGCTCGAACTGAAGGATATACACTTCTAAATCAAAAAAGCTTGAAAAATACTCCACACAACGAATGATGAGGGCCCACAGTATGTTGGAATTTAAAAACAGCAGGAACAGAGAGTACATCCTGACAGCTTCTAGGGTGGAGGCTGGGCAAACCTGGTCATGTCTAAGGATCTGGAAATAGAATGACATCAGACTTTTAGAAAAACACTGGGAAGTCAAAAGAAAATGGAGCAATGCCTCCAAAATTATGAGGGAAAATGATTTCCAGTCTGGAATTCAATACCCAGCCAAGTGATTATCAAGTAAAGGAGTGGAATCAAGACATTTTCAGAGCTACAAGGGCTAAAGAAGTTTTATCTCCCTTTCTTATAAAACTCTGGAGAATGTTCATCAGCAAAGTGAGAAAATAAGTCAGGAAGAAGGAGGGCATGGGGGTCAGGAGAAAGGGGCATATGACAGAGGAAAGGGGGAAGAGAAATGGTAGGAGCCCAGCTGCCTAGCAGGCTTAGATAGCTACTAGTCCAGGCTGAATCAGGGCAACACAGGGTTCAGGGAGGGAGTGCTTTCAAAAGCATGATGAAATAGGTGGAAATACTGAACATTTAGAAAACAGTAATAATAGACATTTGAGATATCTGATGAAACACATGGTAGAAAAATTAGTGACAGGTAGAAGGAAAACTAGGCACATAAGCAGACAAGGGGTTTTTTCAACCCAGGGAAAAATATCACAAAAAAAAGAAAATACGTAAGAGTACAGTATTAACACAGAAGGGGATATACAAACATTGTCCTAATAATATAATCACTGTCTAATTAATAAAAAATTATGCTATAGGCATATAGCTGTGTTTGTGGAATATAGGGAGGGCAGGAATGACTGGCGTAAAAAGTCCAAAGCACCATGTTTTAAAACAAGTAAACTAAATAAAGTCTAAAACTAACTAAAATGCAGCAATCTTAACTCGCCAATGAAAAATAGAGATGCTAAGAGAGTTGGAAGCCATTGCCTCTAGGGAGTGAGACTAGGGCTTGGGTGTGGTGGGTCAGGGCCTGCTTTGTCTCTTGGTAAGCTTTTTTGGCACTATTTAATTTTTTTTTATTTCAGCATATTATGGGGGTACAAATGTCAAGGTTACGTATATTGCCCATGCCCCCCTCCCCCCTCGAGTCAGAGCTTCATGCATGTCAATCCCCCAGATGGTGTGCATCACACTCATTATGTATGTATATACCCATCTCCTCCTTCCCCCTCCCACCTGCCCAATACCTGATAAATATTATTCCTATATGTCCAGTCAGGTATTGATCAGTTAATACCAATTTGCTGGTGAGTATATGTGGTGCTTATTTTTCCATTCTTGGGATACTTCACTTAGTAGAATGGGTTCCAGCTGTAGCCAGGAATCTACAACAGGTGCTATATCACCATTGTTTCTTATAGCTGAGTAGTACTCCATGGTATACACATACCACATTTTATTAATCCACTCGTGTATTGATGGGCACTTGGGTTGTTTCCACATCTTTGCCGTTGTGAACTGTGCCGACAGAATAATGGCCAACAAACATATGAATGAACATATGAACACTAATCATCAGGGAAATGCAAATCAAAACCACGGTGAGATATCACTTATCTCCAGTGAGAATGGCCTTTATAAGAAAGTTCCAAAACAGTAAGTGTTGGCGTGGATGTGGAGAGATAGGAACGATCCTACACTGCTAGTGGGACTGCAAACTAGTTCAACCTCTATGGAAAGCAACATGGAGATACCTGAAAGAGATACAAGTAGATCCACCATTTGATCCAGCAATCCCACTACTGCGCATCTACCCAAAAGAACAAGAGATTCTATTAAAAAAAAGCACTATTTGATTTTTAAAAACTGCATTCATATATCACTTTGCTGCAAAACCAAGTTAATTAGAAGTGAGATGTTAAGATGAGCAACTAATCTGCAGATTCAAGCCCTTGGCAACAAGATGCAGCCCAAGCCTATTTTTCTCTTTGCTTCCTCCTCCCCGTGCCCATATGAGGTGTGCATGCACTCCCGGAAGTGGCCACTGTGTGAGGTGGATGGGGGAAGCTTGGGGAGAAGTTAGTGCTCCTGGGGTCAGAGTCTGATCTGTGAGCTCCGTCTGACTCTACCTGTCCGGAAGGTGAGTCTCAGCCATGCTGGGCCCTTCAGGGGACCACAGGCTGGTATGGAAAGTATTGCAACATATGCGACTTCCCTGTCACTAAAGTCATTCTAGAGGCGCTCTGGGATGCCATGGTACAGATGATTGTTGGGCTCTGGCCAATAATCAGTTGGTAAACCCTATTTGAAGTTCGTCCTGACTGAGGATGCATTTTTCTAAGAAGGAGACCGATCCAACCTGTGATCATCTCTGGGTGAAATGATTTCCAAATAAATCAAGTAGGTTTGCTGAAAGACAGCTGTCTTTGCCATTTCATCAGGCTGAAGTTTATCCCATGGCGAGCAGTTTCCATTTTTACTGCAGCCTAGACAGGTGCAAACCAAGCTGTTGAGCTGTGTAGCAGGGGGAGGCCAATGCACGTCCCTGCAGTTTTTGCCCCAGGTCCTAGGGACACTTGCCCCAACGTTTGGCTTGATGTCCTTTCCTCTAGAGGTCAAAGGCATCCATCTAAAACCCTGTGATTAGAATTCTACCAAGATTCCCATTAGCAGGAAGAAATTAATACTTTAATAAAACTTAAACTTGTAACATCCCACAAACCGTTAAATATTATAGGTTATCTTGTCACAAAAGACAATGAAAACAATATGGGGTGTTGCGTAGGAAGCAATGATGGATATTAAAAAAACCCGAATGTCATCAAGACTTTATTTACTACTCACCCACATAATCCCGGTATTATAAAAATGATGAACAATGAATGGGGTGGGGGAAAACAACAGATAAAACTTGGAGTCTTAAAGCTCTATCCTGCGCCAATAAGTAGTTTGAAAATAGTGTTCGTCAGGCCCATATGTTTTCTGCATGTGTAAGAATACTCTCACACAGGGGGCTTGCTTCATAACTGAGATTCTTTTTCATTTAATTCAGTCATATTAGATTATGGGGCTGATTATGATCATATCCACAAATCAGTATTTTAACAGAGTTTCCATGGAAACACTATATGCCCCTGTTTTTTAACTTTTTGGACAAGGCTTCGCCTGTTTAACAACTTGAACAAGTTTGATGAGGACAACATGTTTTGTTTAAGTTACATTAGCTGGGGCCAATATTTCCTAATTGCATTACCAGGAGAAACATTCACGGCATTACTCGTACCATGGAAAACCTCCCCTCGACCAGCGCTCGGTTTGCTTTAATCACTAGAGAACAGGAAACATACCAGGATTGCCTTGTCTTATCAAGTTTTAAATGTGTTAACTGGTTTTAAATCTATGAAATAATCTCCCTTATTAAATGACAAAGTTAGTCTTGTTAAGAGGATCGGCTTTTATGGCTATATCCATTTATTTTGCAAAATGCAAACATACACATATCTTTGGCTCCCTGCTATAGAGGGGAACTCATTGTACATAAATGTATGCCCATTTTTGCATATGGAAAAATTCCACCCAAAGAAAAAAATTCCTTCCTGCAAGCGCACACTCCCCCCCCCACACACAAACCCTTAATAATATCAAGCATAGAATAAATGCAAAAGTTATGTCCAGGAGACAAGGACTTCTCATAAAACCACCTCTTTTTTGGGGTAGTTTTTGGTCTTTTTAGGCATTCATACCCACAAAACCAGAGATGTTTACTTCCAATAGTGACATTGTGGGAGGGGCCTGCAGCAAAGGTTTTGAAAATGCTGTGCTGTATAAAGACATGGGGGAGGGAGGTTTACGGCTGATGTCACAGTTCACCCTGGCAGCATATAAAACATACGGCCTGAAGCTCTGTGAGATGTCTGTGTCTGAAATGCTGGAGGAGCTTAATATAATGTCGGCACGGAATAGTTTAATTTCACAGTATTAGGCACTGAGGCAGTAACTTGAGTGGGGCGAGCTGTATTTTAATACATCAAAGTATACTATTCTACAGGGAAGCCGAATATGTTTTTAAAAGACATACATTCCCTATTCAGAATTACTTGACTCAAAAACCTTCCTTTCTCAAGGAGGATAAGTAGGAAACAGTCATAATCTTCCAAGAGCTACCTGTCTTACTTTGTAAACTAAGCACATATCTCAAAAGTTACCTAATCTGCTTCCAGGCCAATGCTTTTAGTGGGGGCATGGGGTTGTGGGTGGAGACTGGACACCTGCATGGTGACTGTGGCTCTCTCCCGACCACGGAAGTTTGTGCCACCCAGTGGCAAGGCTATGAGTTCAGCTCCACTCCCTCATATTCCACTCCTCTTTTTGAGATGCTTATCTGCGCAGATCTGAGTCCTAGCGGCATCCTTTCCCCCAAATTATGACCTAGAATTCCTCCATGAGAAAGAAGCAAGTGGCCATTCCATTCCTGCTTCCTTCCAGGGCAGGGTCTGTCATAAGAGTCTGGGTCCTCTGATGCACGTCTGGCCAGGGCCTTGTTCGCAGGCTGTCCAAGCGATCGCCCGTGCGGAGGGAGGAGCGGGCCCAAGAAATGCCTTGCTCCTCCTGCCACTGGTCTGCAGATCAAAGCCGCTTCTCTGCCCAGCGATGAAGACAGGGTGGGCCCGAGGGAGGGGGCAGCTTCCGAACAGGGAGCAGCCACGACAAATGTGTCCCAGATCTGACTGATAGCTCTGTCCCGGAGGACGGGCCAGACTAGTCCTACTCTCTGCACAAAATGCCCTGACTTCCCCACCGCCAGCCCCAGAATGCTTCCCCAGGCATGGCCACGGCAAGCAGGCAGCAGGCTCCCCGTGGCCATGGGCCCCAGGAACAACGGGCAGTGAAAACCTACAAGGGAGGGCATCTCCCTGGGTAGGGATGTTTGATTATTTCTCCTAAGTCTGCTTTGTCTGGGCTAAAGTTTCTTTTAGGGCCCTTCTTTTGTTTTCCTCCAGAAGCATGGGGAAGGGACTGGGAAGAATAAGATGAGATAAAACTGCATAGTAGTGCAAAGGCTTTTTTGAAGTCAGGCAGACAAGGGTTCAAGTCCCAGTCTACCACTTACAAACCATGATCTCGGGCAAGTGAGTTAACCTGACAAGTTTCAGTGTTTCCTTTCATAAGATATAGAAGATAATAGTTCCTCCTGTGGAATTGTGGAGGAATGACATGACTGTTTCCAGGTAAAGCACCCCATGTCTGAGACCATCTGAGGGTTCTATGAGTATTAGGTGTGGGGACTCAGCCCTGAGAATTTAGGGAGTCAGTGCATCAGTCAAACTGGATTTCTAGACAGAGGAAAAGCTAAACAAAGAATAAGCTGCTAATCAAGGGTGCCTCATCACCCTTGTGGAGGGCTAGCACCACAGTTTCCTCTTGGTCCAGCTGGCTGTGCAATGTGTGTTACCTTTCAGATCGACTTCCTCTGGACTGGGCACTTCATTTTCTTACTCTTCTGGGACGGCTTTAGTGGGCTAGCATACATGAGACTCATGGCTAACTTGCCACTCAGGGCAAAGTGACAGGGACCGTCCACATGCCCACATTCAAAGACACAGGATGCCTATGCCATCCCTGACTTTTCTGGAATCAAATTTCTAGTGCAAGCCTTAAGTTTTCCATGCAAATGCACAGTCATAGCTTAACCTCTTTTTTAACATGCTCTAAAATTTCGTCTCTCACTTGTAGGTCATTTTTAAAAGTAAAGAATTACATTTGTCACTGTAGAACAATGACTATGTTCATTAGGAGAAGGAAAATACGTCAAATTTACATCAAGATGTAGAAGCTAGGGAGAGGAGTAGGGGTAGGTGAGTGAGCTTGGTCAGTAGCTTCCTGGGGCATGATTCAAATCCTCCCATCAGCAAAATGGCACTTGGCTCTTTGTATGATAGCCTTTAGGGGCATTTAGGTTACTCAGATTTGCAAATGGCACGGATCTACTGCAGGAACAGCAACTGGGGTTATGGTGCCACCCCATAGGTTATCTAATGTTGCCTGTTTTGAGCAATGGACTGGAAAGGATTCTGAGGCTGTGGCTGGCCGACAGGTTGCTGAGAGAGGTATCTGGGAGACAGAAACACTCATTTGTCCCCTGGCCTGTGGGGTATCGCATCCAACTAACATACACACAAACTCACAGGAAGAAAATTTCTGTCCCACATGTAGCCTCAGAGCCTGGACTCAAGCACTTGTGTGGCAAGGACGCGACTCCTCTGTCTGTTGCCCACCACCCACACACAGAGCAGATCGGCCACACAAACCACGCAAACGCTCAGGATCTGATAAACACGTGCCGAGATTTCAAAATGCTTGCAAAATCGCCATCCTCTCTACCTCCTCCAAGAAGTGTACAGCAAGGTGTGTCTCTCTAGTTATGCTGAGATGGTGGAGCTGCCGACGGATGCCGCCTGTGAGGTGACAACACCTCCCAAACCACATTGTAAGGTATGCTGCAGGGCTCCAATCCCAACCCCAACCGCAGACAGCAGCATTTGTGCAGCAGTGCATGTGTGACAAAGCTTTTCAATATTAATAATAAAGTTACCGTGGAAGATGGATTGGAGACTCAGCAATCCATCTCTTCCCCTCTTCTCCAGCACCTACTTGCCCAGGATCTTCCCTCACCCTCTAGGCTGTAACCACACTGGCCTTCCAGTAGCCCCTAGGGCACCGCGCCCTCTCTCTGGCCTCCCGACCTAACTGCGGCACGTCTTTACCTGGAATGGCCCTTGTCCTTCCCCTCCCTGCAGTAAATTGTAACTTGTACTACAGGTTCCAGCCTGTTTATTATATCCAAAGGGATGTCTGCCGCAACTCTGCAAGTCAAATTCCCAGATTGTATTCTCTTATAGCACCATGTACCTCTTCTTCCTTCACTTTTCATGGCTGTACGTTTTCATGTACAGTTGACCCTTGAACAACACGGGTTTGAGCTTCATAGGTCCACTTACACCCAGATTCAAAAACCTAATATTCTTAGATTGTGGAACCCACACCGACCGAAGGCCAGCTTTTCCTACGTGCAGGTTCTGCAGGGCCGGCTGCAGGACTCGACTGTGCGTGGGTTTCCATGCATGTGGGGTCCTGGAAGCAAGGCCCTCGTACATAGAGGGATGACTGTACCTGTATGGCTGAGTGACGCATGTCTGTCTCCTTTCTAGACTGTAGCGCCCACCTGGACTATAGTCCATTTATACAGTTGTGTCTTATTTTGGTGCCCATAATATCCCCAAACACAGAGCTTTGCAGGTAAGGGAAATTCAATAGATGCTTCTTTAACAAAGAAATAATACACAACAAAGGGGTCCAGAACGAGAGTCTCTGTAGCATACCTCATTTTTATATAAGGGTGTTTCCACCTTCAGGAGAAATTGAAGGCACCAACAGTGGGGAAGCGCCGGTCTCTAAGAAGTCGCTGCCCACGGGGCTCCCGCAGGAATGTGTCGGCGGACCTAGCCATTTTCGCTCCTCATCAGGGCACAGGGCCCGCAAGCTGCGTTTCCAAATGCTCTCGCTGTAGGAGCACCTCGCGGCCATGCAGAGAGGGGACTTATAAACATCAGCTCTAGCAGAGAGAGCAGTCCACTGAGTTTATTTTCTCCTCAGCCCTCATTAGAATCACAAACGAAATGTTGACAACACATGAAGGAGCCTGCTTGTTGAACACAAATGTTTCCACTCCTATCAGCCTCAAAACTCTGATAGTCATGCTTCATGATGAAAGCTAAGCAGCCCCAGGGAGATGACTACATGCTTCCCCTAATTATGCAAGGATGGGGAAAAAGGCCTCCCACCAGGGACTGACTGGAGGAGAGAACTGCAGGGAAACTATAAAAAATAACAGCACAGGCACATAGTAGGTGACCCAACATGGGATTCTTGAATTAAACGAAAGGATGAGACCAGCACTATTGCTCGGAATGGGAACCACCCATTATAAATCCAACAAGGCTGCAGCAAAGTCAAGGCAGGGCCTTTATTTTACTAACAAACGTCCCACATGAAGATTGTAATCCCATGACACTCACAACAAAATTTCCTTTGTTTGTGGAGCTCTTTTGGTGACAAGAAGAGATATGCAGAGCACAAATTCACTGAGACTGCCTTTGATTCTAGGCAAGCACACTTAAACACGCATGCTTTATAATCCAAAAAGATGGTGCACTGTATGTATCCACAGGCAAGATGCTCCTTTGTATTAAACTCACTTGTTTTTGCTCCAAACAAACTATTCAAGCAGATACAGGCTAAATGTCTAGCTGTTACAGGTCATACAGATGGGATACTAGAGAGGACACTAGCTAATATATATTGCTATGTGCCACGGCATCTTATTTTTGCTAAGATTCTTACAGTCTAAGAAATTGTTTAACCCTCCCCACAAATCTGTGAACTGGGTTTCTCTGCACAGATGATGAAATGGAAAATCAGAAAGGTTAAATAACTCGTCCAAGGTCACATGGCCAGTAAATGTTGGAGGCAGTATTTGAGCCTAGATGGCTTCACTCCAGACTCCATGTGTATAGCAGGGACACTATGCTAAAATGAAATGTAGGACAGATGGAGCTGGATCCACAAAAGTGATTCCTAAAGTTTAGGATGTATAATTGGTAGGTTACAACCTAAGTCTTGCTTAAGACAATTGTGTTTTCCAGAACATTTTCAAGCTATGTGTACCAAAGAACTAATAGAGAGAAAACCTCAAAGAGAAAAAAGTAAAACAGGACTCCTTACTGCATCACAATATACATACACTAAGCTATAGCTTAAAAATATGAAACATACATTGTAATCTATTACAGAAACTGGACTATCATGTTGTAATAGAATACAAAAGCAAATAAAACTTCACCAAGAAGAACTGCACAAAACACTCATTTTATGTGTAACACGAGTAAACAATCAAACATGAACATGAATTTGATTCCAATTTGTATTCTTGGGGTGGGAACAAAAGTAGCCAATCAAAAGATCTAAGTAAAACATGTCAGCGTGAGGCCTTGGCCAGGCTTCCTAAGCTGCCATGTTTCTTGATCCTTTTGTTTCCTTCATTAGGCTCATGTCAGCCAGCATCTGCCTATGTTCACTCCACAGCTGCGTGAGCTCACTAGTTACCTTCAATCATACTTATCTGAAATGCGTCTTTATCTTCACACACGTCCTGTGTGCAGGAAAGCCAAGGGCTGGAAGGCTAAAGTTGGGAAGATTTGGAAGGGGAAGTCTGTATGTCCTCTAACCCTGACAGTGCAGGGAGGATGGACCTGCAAAAATGCATCTAGGTCTACCTCTGCCGCCATCTGAAGTTCCGTAGCAAGGACTTCTGAGAGTTGGTTCCCTGATGGTTGGGTAGTGTCAGGGAAATCCTACCTCATGCAAACAAAATCATGTGCAGTCTTCTCATGGGGAACAGGTTCAAGATGATGAGAAGATTAGCATCAACTCTGACATAATAAATACAGATTGAGAAATAGCACCTTATAGATTGGTAAGCTCTTGAGGGTTAAGAGCCAGCATGCTCTGTCTTTTCTAGTTCCCACAGAACCTAGCTCAGTCCCAGGCCCTAAGGACATGTGGATTCAGAAAAGCAGTCTCAAACATTTTGGCCACTGTCTTGCTTAGCTTTAGGGGAGGCTTGGGGCATACATTTCAATGCCATTACTCCACTGATTTTATTTGAGATCCACTAATCCACTAATTTTATCAGACAACTCGAAGCCTGCTAAACAGAGATTAAACTCCACAGAATATTCATTGTTCCTTAACTTCTCTGTGCCTCAGTTTTGTAACCTATATCAAAAAAGTAATAGTAACACCCTAATTCATTCTCTCAATATCTATTTAATAAACTTACTATATGCGTATTGTAGAGACTATGGGAAGAAACAAAAGAGATTATTTGAAGCGTAGAGACTAGAGAGGTTGTTACCTTTAAGTGAGATAAAGCAAATAAAATGTGGAGGCAGAGACTGCAAATGATCTCCAACAGCTATGTCTCCTCTTCTTCCAAGGCATACTGCTAGACTTCATTTCCCAGCCTCCCTTGCTGTTAGACATGGTCATGTGACTTCATTCTGGCCAATGGAATGTGAGTAGAAGTGTTCAGCGCCTTTCCCTGGCCCTGTCCGTGTCTAATCTTCATTTTCTTCCCCTATCAGCCAGCCGATGGAGAGGGCTCTGAGAACCAAGAGGAGGACACAGCCCCAAGAGAGAGAAGCAGCTTGGGGCCCTGAATGACTGCACCCTGCCAACCTGAACCAGACTGTGACAAGAGCAATAAATACACTGTTGTGTTAAACTACTGAGATTTGGGGTTTATTTGTGACAATAGCTAGCATGATTTTAACTAATGCAAATCCTTAGCAATATCTGGCCCATGGTAAGCAGTAAATAAATGATTGATAGGATTGTCATTTCAAAATATATTCCTAGAGTTCTTGCTATAAGTCTTATAATAAGTTCAAAGAGAGAGGTCTGGAGAGAGAGAGAGGAAGAAAGGAAGGAAGGAGGGAGAGAGGGAGGAAGAAAAGGAAGGAAGGAAGGTAGGAAGGGAGGGGTGGATGAAAGGAAGGAAGAAGGAAAATGGAAGATAACATTGAAGCTTTAAATAGCTCTGTACAAACTTTATACATGGATGCCATTTTGTCATCCACAAGTCCCAGGGAAATATTTTCACTATTATCCACATGCCTTCTCATGCCAAATTTCCTCCATAACCAAACGAAATTTCTGCACGGATCTGTGGTGCCAAGAGCCCCCGCT
Source organism: Microcebus murinus (assembly GCF_040939455.1). Classification (NCBI taxonomy): domain Eukaryota; kingdom Metazoa; phylum Chordata; class Mammalia; order Primates; family Cheirogaleidae; genus Microcebus; species Microcebus murinus. The sequence continues at coordinate 159,848,603 of NC_134104.1, read as the reverse complement.
CTCCAGAGCTGCAGCTGTCTCCAGGCCTGGCTGCCTTCCCCAGCGTCAGATCACCACAGCACATGCTCTGGGCGGGGCCTGCCAGCGGCACGGAGGAGCACTGTGCCATGACTTTACCGAAGGAGATGTTAACGGTGGGACAAATGCTCATATTTGTTATAAGGTTTTGTCACACGCAGAGACACTGTGGCAGAGAAAGACAGAGGTTACCTTTGGGGCTAAGCTTCTTGCGTGAGAGGAGACAGACCCTAGGCACGCTATATTTACACATACAACTCAGCCAGTCCCTAGAGGCCAAGCCATCTCAAATATTCCAGTAAATGAAATGCGTCTCTACCAGCTACTTAAATAGACATAATATGTTTGTTGTAGCAAGTTGAATATACAGAAGTATGAACAGAAAAAGTTAATTTTCTATTCTTCTTAAATCAGAGCCTCCTTCCCTTAAATAATCATTATTATCAGTTTGGTGACTGCCCTTCCCTACTACTGAGTCCATCTTCAGACAAAACAATGCACATTTGTAGGGTTAATTTCTCCTATAACTTTTTTCTTTTTGCAGAATAAATGGGATTATATCACATATTTGCTATTCAAATTGCTTTATTTCACTAAACAATTTATTATGAATATCCTCCCAGATGGGTATGTTTAGTTCTAACTTATTCTTTTTAAATAGCTATATAATATGGCCTGGAAGAAAGAGTTATTACATGCTGAGTTTCAAGACACTGTCAATTTTAAGGGTTAATAATAGTTGATTTTTTTTTTTTTTTTACTCAAGGGAAGTGAATTGGTAAATAGATCTACTTAAAACATTAGAAAATATTCTGACTTAAAATGGTCAAAAGAGTACATCTTAGGAGCTGGGAAATTCTTGAAACCTCAACGTGACGATGACCACGGTATTACTCTGAAGGTGTACCTGAAGCCAGTCCCTAGGTGGGCAGCTGGGGTCCCACTAGGTCGTGGTCCCAGGAGCCCTTCACAGTGTAGTCCTCTCTTCTGGGGAGTGGCTTTGGCCTGAGCTGACATTTAGCATCTCTCCTCAGTTACTCTTTATAGTTGACTTGCCACCTTGGGGCTCTGGCTCACCAAGGGAGGGAGGGAGAGAGAAGGCTCTGCCTGCATTAGCATGCACCTCACACACCCTCCCTTTGTTCTCTTGGCCGAGGTCAGATGGAATAAATCAATCAGCTTTCGCAACCAAAGTCCTTCCACATGTCCGGGAGCCTTCCAGCCCATGTGTGCACTGCCCATCTTTTAACTGCCAGTTAGAGTCAGCAGGAGTCAAACAGAACCAAAGAATCCCCTTGGGCTGTCAGCAGCTGCTCCCAGGAACCCATCTGCTGTGGGGCTTCTTGGGCTTTCACATTTTAGATGGGAGCAGCCAGCTCAGACTCTTTGAGGTCTACAATTGCACACTGCTATACGAGATGCCGCTTTTGATGGTTTGCTTGCTCTACCAGACCTGTGCCACGCACTTTGCAAATATCACTTGATCCTATGAGTGAGGACACAGAAGCCAAGTCTGACCAAAGGGCACCAGGAGGGGAAAGAGGGGTCATCTGGCCACTATTCTCCTCCCCGGATAAAAGGTGGGGAGTCGAAGGAGACACACACCTTCCCTCCTCCCGGCTTTGGTGGAGCTGGTTGCATGAGGCCGTCCTGTGACAATTGACAGGACGGCAGATAGAACCGCGGACACCACCCCAGAGCCTTGACATCATGGCGTGCTGAATTAATGGCCCCCAAATTCTCTACGCCCAGAACTCTTGCTACATAAGATGATAAATATCACGGTGTGACCCACGTTTGAGTCAGATGGTATATTCCTCGCTGCTGAATTCAGTCCGTCTGGAATGTAGTTTTCATAAAAACAAGATAATAGGAAGCACGAGTCCAGTCCAAAAGCCTGGGCCAGTATTGTGGCCCTGATGGAAGTTTTCGTGGAGAGACTGAAGGCAGCGTTACATTCCACCTTCCGTGCTCGGACAAAGCCCTTAGCCATCGCCGCCCTCTCCCTCATCTTTCCCAAGCTCTTTCCACCAACTCATCTTTCCCAGCCTCTGCCCATTTCTAGATTTCCTCTTCATTCTTTTTTCTTACGTGGAGCAAGTTAGGCCTCTCTCAACTTCTCCACTGAGAAACACATTGGCTGTTTTCACACTACAACTGTAGAGCCGAGAAGTTGCAACAGAGACTGTATGGCCCTCAGCGTCTAAAATATTTACCATCTGGCCTTCACAAAAAATGTTTTCTGACTCCCGGGAAAGAGCGACACACAGGTAGATATGAGTTACTGGTAACTTTAGGTTCACAGGTGTTTGTTATGTTATGAAGAATTGATGGCTGAAAGCTACACGTGGGGCACTGATGGCCATGTGTTGTCAAGAAATGATTATTAAATTCTGTGCACCTGAAAACAGAAATAGGAAGGAGGGAAGAAACCACTTACATGACCTGCTTTGTCACCTGCACCTCACTTTTGCCCATTGTATCTGTGATGCCCAAAAAGTGTTGGAGAGAAGGACAAAATATGCCAGGCTGGGTAAAGCAGACTTTCAGGAAGGAGCAGGAAGAGTATCCTGGGTTCCGTGGGTGGGAAGGAGCCTGGCCAAAGGAGGAAGGGGTCCCCAAAGCACAAAAGGCTATTGAAATCCGTTTGCAAGGAGCCTCTTGCCCTTGTACCAGGAGAGTGGCATGAGGGGCCAGCCCTCACGGCCCTCCCTCAGGACCTCCCTCCTGCCTTCAGGTCAAGGTTACCCTTCAAGTGCTGCAGCATACAAGTCCTGGCGGGCATGCTCATGGCTGATTGTCAACATGCATGAAGACACGCTGGGCCAAGACATGCCTTGCCGGATGAACCTCGAGCACAGTCTGGGGAAGGAAGGGCTACGTTACCCCACGTGAGAGGTGGAGCTCGGCGCTGGCGAGTCACTTGCCCAGAGACAGAGCCATGCCGGAGCTCAAATTCCAATCAGACCCATCTGATTCCAGAGCCCACACTCAACTGCTGAATTCCACCGCGGAGGCCGCGGCTGCCATCCACTTGCTGCCTCCGTAGGAGCGAGGCTCTGCCGCGCTCCCGGCACCGCGGGCGCGCGGCGCACTTTGCATGTTGCAGAAGGGCGGCAGCAGGCACTGAACCCGCTCGGCAATGGCAGGGGCTGTGCACATTCAAAGAAACGGTTCCAGTCCCGGCGGGAAAGTTCCCAACAGCTTGAACTAGAGGACAGTCGCACTTCACTGACGCCGGTGCTCAGAGGGGCGGCTTTATTGTTTATATGTGAAAAACGAAGAAAGGGCCAGGACCCCCACACCGGGGCAGGGATGAAAGATTGAGAAGTATTCTCAAGCCGTGCTGTCCGAAAGGTCAGTTCAGTGGCCGTGGGGGTGGGGTAAGGAGCAAACAAGCAAGCGGCAGCCGAGAAGTATTTGTGGCCCCAGAAAGCAGCTTGTGACGTCCACTGAAGGAAGCCACGGCTATGAATTTCAGGCCATCAAGACCCTGTCAACACAGCTAATCCCCACGGATGCTGGCCGAATGCACCTCCAATGGCCGAGGCAGTGGCCTGCGTGACCCGCGTCTGCTCTGGCCGGCCGGTCTGTCCTCCTCTCACACACTCTGGTGCCTTTCTGCGGGAACCCCGGTGGCGAGCCCCGCCCAGCACCCCCGGCCCGACAGGGTTAACACCACATGGTTAATAAGTCAACAGAATTCAGGAGCCACTGCGGATTAAGAAGGCAGTGTTATTTTGGTGCCCTGGACTTCAAGCAGATTAAATAATCAAAAAGGCCGAGCCATCGGGGTCATGTTTGAATGCTACAGCTGTTCACTGGGGTTTGACAAACACTCTTTATGTGGCCTGTCGTCTGGATGGGAAAGGCAGGGTTGAGCTCAGGGAGGCCACTACTTTAAGAAAGAAAAAGGGGCACAATCCAAAGATCCTCTTATGGAAACCAGCCCGGCCAGATGGAGACAAGGGGAAGGACTGCTTAAATACAAGGCCTTTTGAAAGCGACAACTGTTTTCTGCATTGAAGAGAAGCAGAAGCAGGATTCAGAAAAAAGGAATGAAAAGCAGGGCTCCAAGTTTGTCATGCCCTCGGTTTGTTGATCGGCTCACCAATAAAGGAGGCTACAGAGTCACAAGGCCGCCTGTGGAGACCCAGTCATGAAAGGTGAGCTGTGGTCCATGCCCCTCAGAAGAGTTCTCGGGAGAGGGATGGGATCCCGCTCAGGAAAGGGGTCTGTGGGAAATCTATTTTCAGGTCATCTTTCTGAAAAGACTAAATAGATGTGAAAAATGCCTCTGTATGGGAAGATGTATGTTAGTGCCATGTTGTGTGCAGAGGAAGGGGGTGGAGACAGACGTGTGTAGCCATGATGTGGGTATGCAGTTGGCATGGCACAGGCCACTTCATAGCAAACATGGTGCTTGGAGGTGGAGTTCATATATCATCCCCTTGTGGGGGGAGTGGAACCAAAGGTCGAATGAGCAAATCGCTACAATCTCAGAAAGACAAGCCTTTTGTTAATAGATTAGTGGATTCTGTGGGAAACATGTTCTCTGGTTTAAGAATTGATTTTCTGCAGCTAATTTAATGCTTGAGCCCCACAGCTAAGGGCGAGGGGTGTTGGTTCATTAAGACATTTTGGCTTTGAAAGGAGTCATTTAGATTATTTGTAAAATTATAGACAGGAAAACAAGGGTTTTGCTCTTTCATATTTTGGAAAGGGGAAAGGGACTATGATGTTCTGCATCCCTGAACTAAATTAAACTGAGAAGAATCTCTGTCAGAAGGCTCTCCAAACATCTTACCTATAGCCCTAAAGCACTGTTAGCATCAGTAGAGAATTCAAGAACAGAGGGGAGTAGGCTCAAAGGCATTTGACAGCCACACCACACACTTCTCTATGTAAGGCCAAAAGCAAGCAAGCAAAGAAACAAAAAACCTCTTTTAAGAGCTTTCATTGTGAGTAGATAACTATTTTGAGTTTTGAATATCACCGTGTGACCTTGTGAATTCATCTACCAATTTAACAAGATGCCTTTGACAAATGTTTGCCATATTTTGCAATTCAAGTCTCAGGAAAAAAGAAGGGATGGTTATATAGCTACTCTGGAGAATTTACTAGCAGTATCTAAGAAAATGTAAACTCAACATCCTCTCTGAGCACTACAAGGAAATTCCTCTTGATTCCAGAGACCTTCTCTCATGTTCCTGAACAGACAAGGAGGTCTGCACAAGGATGCTCTTTGCAGCTCCATGTATAATGAATAAAACAACTAGAACAGCTCAAATGCCCCTCAGGAAGGAGCTGGATTAAATATGACATGTAGCTGGTCTCATCATGGAATACTCTATAGCAGTTAAAAGGAACGAATTAGCTTGCTAGGTATTCATGTGGGTAGATAAGTTTTGAGGGAATACAGCAAATTGCAGAATGAAACATGCTGATGATTGTATTTGTGTTACATTATAAAAACTGCTATGCCAAACAGTGAGTGAGAGAGAGAGAGTATGCTACAGGCAGTGGAGCACAGTGGATAAGAACTGACAGACTCTGGAAGCAGACAACCTGGGCTCCAATCACAGCTCTACTACTTAGTATCTGTGTGAACTTGGGCAAAGTGATTCAGCTTTTCTGTGCCTAGTTTCCTCACCTTTCAGATGGGGATAATAACACAATCATATTCATAAGGTTATGAGGATCAATATATATACGAAGCACTTAGAGTGGTACCGGGATCAAAATGCATGCCATTAATATATGGTTATTTGCTGTTGTCATTATTAACTATTATTTCTAAATGTCTGGAGGGATACATCAGTCATGGTGGGAATAAAGGGAGCTCAGTTGGAAAACATGAGTTAGCCACTGATCAAAGGGTGTTCAACTGCATAAGTAATGAACTGCTTCTTTGAGTTATAAGAAAAAAAATGAAGGAATTATGATAACCTGTGAATGACTTGCAGAAGTGTTATAGGAATATGTGTATTTATTATACTATTATTAATGTCTTCTGTATTTTAAAAATCTCTTGAATACAAAAGCAGCAGAGATAGTCATCATTCATGGAATTACATCTGCAAAGATGGACATCAATTTACAGGAATGTTTCAGACCTGCCTTATCCAATATAGTAACCATTAGCCACGTGTGTCTATTTAAATTTAAATTAATTGAAATTAAATGTAAGTACAAATGTGGTTCCTTGGTTGCTGTAGCAGAATTTCAAGAGCTCAGTGGCCACACGTGGCTAGTGGCTCCCATATCGGATAGCAGATACAGAACATTTCCACATTGCATAATGCAGAAGTCTCACTGGACAGTGCCGCTCTGCAGCATACTTTTAAAAAATGTGACTGTCTGAAATCCCCATCACTCTTCTACATATCTGGCCCCAAATGATTCTGCTTTACTCTACAAAGGCACGTGCCCCAAAAGATTTCTTTCACCTTCCCGTTGGACACTCTACATCTTCCATCTTTCGGTTGCTGAGGCACTGAGAAAGTACCCTTCCCAAGGCTTCCAACAATAGTCAGCACAGAGACTGCAATAATTATTGACTGGGGGGCGGCACTCAGTCCAGCCCAACACTACTACAGACGGTGAGCTCAGAATCACATCGCCTGTGAATTCAATGGGGAAAAATGCTGCTACCACTTCTCTCAAACTGGCTCCTATCCCTGTTTTTTTCTGTTTGCCGTAGGTGAACTGCTCCTGCTTTCAGGCGTGATTGTTCTACTCCAGGTGGCACACAGCTGCCCAGACAAGTGCCACTGTCACACATCCTCAGACTTTGTAGACTGCAGTCAGCAGGATCTGGCTGAAATCCCTTCAGATTTACCTCCTCAGACTCGAACGCTTCACTTACAAGACAACCAGATACATCAGCTTCCTGCTTTTGCATTTAGGTCAGTGCCATGGCTCATGACCTTAAACTTGTCCAACAACTCCCTTTCGAGTCTGGCCCCTCAAGCTTTCGATGGACTTCAGCACTTGCAGGTTTTAAATTTAAGCCAGAATGCTTTGCCTTCCCTGGAAAGCAGACTTTTCCATTCCCTCTCCCAGCTGAGGGAGCTTGATTTATCATCAAACAACATAAGCCACCTTCCCACATCCCTGGGCAAGCCTTGGGAGAACCTAACCATATTTGCAGTTCAGCAAAATCAGCTTCAACAGCTTGATGGAGCTCTCCTAGAATCCATGCCCCGTGTGAGGCTTTTATTTCTCAAGGACAATCTCTGGAAATGCAATTGCCACTTGCGTGGTCTTAAACTCTGGCTGGAGAAATTTATCTATAAAGGTCAGTAATGTCTCCTTGGAAACCCCCATCTGTGTGTTACCAGCTCAGGATGAACCTCATCTGTCGTCGGCATTAGAAGGAATGTTGAGGAGCATGCAAGGGGTGGATTTAAGCTTTTTCACACCAATGTCATTTCATGGTATGGCAAAAGAGGCAAGTGAGTCATTAGAGGTGTTTAAAATTTTGAGTATTTAAATTTATCTACAGATATGATGCATAGAGATAACTTTCCATTTGTTTAACTAATACAACATGAAGTTACTTTTCTGGGAATATGCCTTTAAGGAAGAGAAAATTCAATCACCACCTGAATAACAAACTACTCAACGCCCAAATGGCACCAAACTCTAATTTTCAAGTGTGATCCAATTGGAGGCATGGCTGTCTTGCCTTGGAATATTTTTCTCTCTTTGTTTGATAGCTACAAATATTCCCTAAGAGTATCCTTTCTGCTTTAGCAAATACCGCTGTTGTTGAGATTGGTTGCTATAGGGCCTCTCTCTGAAGTTACCTATAATTTCTTTAATCTGATGCCAAAAGCAAAGCAAGAAATCCCAGAATATTAAAGAAGGATTCTGAAAATCACACAGAGGTTAGCAAACTTCAGCCCAACGGCCAAATCCAGCCTATTGTTTTTACAAATGAAGTTTCATTGGAACACAGCCATGCCCATTCATTACATACTGAGTTTCTCCCTTGCCAGGTAAGGGCAAAGTTATTATAGGGACTGCATGGCAAACATTAATATCTGGACTTTTATAGAAAAGTTTGCCCACCCTGTCATCAATGGTCAATGGAGGCCCAGAGAGGTTCAGTGACTTGCCCAAGATCACAGAGTAGAAGCCCAGACGAGAAAAGAATGCATGGCTTTTGGCTTGGCCCTACATTCTCTGCTCTGTCTCACAGTGCTGCTCTTCCCCCGTCTCTCAGCATCATTCATTCATTGCTATACTGAGTGCCTTTTACATGCCAGGCACTATTCAGGCACTGAGAAGAGGGCAGTAAACAAAAAGGTCCTAACCATTACGGAAGCTCCATTCTGGCAGCAGAAACAGGTTAAATAAGATGATAAATAAAGACACATGCTCAGATAGCAGTTGGTGCTAAGAAGACAATGAGGCAGGTAAAGGGGAGAGGGGGGACGGAACAGGGTCCCATTTTAGGTAGGATAAACAGGGAAGGCCCCTCCAAGAGGGCGATATGGGTGAGCAGAAGCTAAACAATGAGGAGGAATGAGAGGACTGGGGGAGAGGACAGCAAGTGCAAAGGCCTGGCGAGGGAGGAAGCTTGGCTTGGCTGTGGGACAGAAAGAGGGACAGCAGAGTGGCTGGGCACAGGGAGAAAGTGAGAGTGCACCGAGACAAGCTGCACAGGTGTGCAGGGGCCAGGCCAGGCAGGAGCGTGCAGCACAGCCCAGGATGTCTGGACTTTATTCCAACTGGGATGGAAAGCTCTTGCAGAGCTCCATCAGGGGAACACTATGATCTGATCCCAATTTGGAAGGTCACTCTGGTGGCTCTTGGGAGAGCTGACCAAAGGCTGCGGAAGAAGCAGCAGGGAAGAGGGAGAAGGGATCTCAGGCAGCCAGCAAAGAGATGGTGGTGGTTTGAATCAGGGCGGGGAGAAGAGATCAACTTTGGGAGATACCTGGAATACTGAACTGATAGAATTTGCTAGCAGGTTGGAGTGGAAAACAAAAAGGGGGGCATAATTATGGGAAATTCTATTTGTTTTGTCCTGTGCGGTAACCAGACAAAGGGCGATGCCGTTCGCTGATAAGGGGAGGACAGAGGAGTGGAGAAAGTGGGTGAGGGGTGGCCAGTCAAGACTCCAGTCGGGGTGAGTCCTATCTGAGATGGCTTTGCACATCCTAACAGAGCAGTTAAGTCTGAGGTTCTATATTGAAGACTGCAGTTCAGAAAGACATTAGAGCTACAGACGTGAATCAGGGAGTCAACAGAGTCTAGGTGGTTGCAGGAGGTCTCAGAGGGAAGCAGGTTAGGGGACAACATGGGTTCAAATATACAATATTGAATTAAGAATCCTTCTCAACCATATGTTAGCAAATAACATATTACTAATGAGCCAATGTTAAAATTAACCTAGAACAAGAGCCATAGAATGGGCCAACATCTTCCTTATAAGAGATTGCAAGTAAAACTCTTCCATCTGGAGGTAAAATGGCTTGAGCTATTGTCTTCTGGATTAAATTGCAAGCATAAGCCAGATCATCATAGGAAGATAGTCTTCACCAAAAAAGAACATTTCTTAATAAAATAAAAAACAGTTCCTAGGACCAGGACACTAGACACAATGTGGGTTGGGATAAAGTTCCCCCTACTCTGCCACAAACTTGCTTGTGGTCTTTGGGCAAATTCATACCCTTCACTAGCTCCCTGTGACCAGATGGAAACTGACAATAGCAAGCCAGGGGGTTCTTGGGGAGCCTTCTGGTCCTCAGATTTGGTGATGCAGTTCAAGGGTTGCTCATGGCAGAGCTGTAGTACTGCTTCTCTTTAGAGGAAGGTGAAATTGACTTGGGGTAACAAGACCTGGATGTTCCAAGATAAGCAGAAAAAAAACCCAAGTAGATGCCAAACATGGGAGACAGTCTGATTATGAAATTAGTAAAGACCTTCTTCAAAAAATACATAAACAATGCAAACACTAGAGCTATTAGACAGGGCAGGCTAATTGATATAACAGACAACCCCAGACTTCTGTTACATATGCAATAGAAGTCTGCTGCTCATTCATGTCAGAGTCTAAGGAAAATGTGGGCAGGTCTGCATTCCATGCAGTTATTCAGGGATGTAAGCCCCTTCCAGCTTGTAATGCCAAGAGCTTCACCTTGTGGTCTCTAAGGTCATCACCAAAACGGAACAAAGTTCGTGGAGGATTACGTTGGGGGCTTTATAGCCTGGCAGTGGAATCAATTGGTTTCATTGGCCAGAACTCAGTCACATGGCCCCATACTGACCACAATGAGTGGGAAAATTTAGTCTTCTTGTGGGCCTTCACCAAAGATGTGCTTTGGTGAATGCATAATAATATCTCTTCCACAAAAACGTGCCCATAGATTTTATAATTACTATTCCTACCTTTCTCTCTTCATAAGTAAACAAATCATCTTTGTGCTAATAGCTAACTTTAGCAAACATTTCCTCTTGGCTAGGTATTATGCTAAATGCTTGACATACTTTATCCAAATGAGTCCCTAGAGCGACTGCTCTCCCACTTTCCAGATGAGCAAGCAGAGGCACCGTGTGGCCAAGGAGCTTTCTAGAATTACACAGCTAAGTAAAGTGCGGACTTAAGATTTCAATCCAGTCCTTCCCAAGACAGAGGTTAAGAGCCGCCAGTGGTCAGAGAGAGAACAACGAGTGCTTGGCAAGCTGGAGCTTCCTGCACTGTCAGTTTACACAAGTCTGGAAGGGAGTGGGGCCCTCAAGCTATCATCAGCAGTTTGCCGTAAGGAGTCACTGCCTATGACACAGAGGCGGAGAGACAGAGGTGAGTCCTGGCTGAAGAGGAGCTCACAGGAGGCCTTGGAGCTCTTGGCAGCCACAGTCCCTGCCTTCCAGCCAAGTCCAGGGTTCCAGTCTGGTTATTTCTTTGGCTCTGGGTCCCAAGGATGTGGCTCCAACCCTCATAGGGCAGGAAGTTTGGAACCAGAGAAAGACAGTTCTTAAGTCTGGAGTGATTACATAAACCACCCCAGTCTAGGTAGAAGTCAGCTGATGAAATTGCCTGTCCCACAGCAGGTGGCCTTTCTTCCCCTGGTGGAAGTCTCACTGGTCTTTGGCAGATTAAATATTATTACTACTTCTCAAAGGCCCACGCTTCATTTCTGTCTCTCTGGCCTCTGCAACCGACTCCGTGGTGTAGGCTCTGATGGCCAGGAGCAGAGGAATGGAAGGCTCGAGAGGCAGGGGTCCTTGGTCTCAGCACAGCTCCGTGGCAGCCTGGGCGTGTCTGGAGCAGCTGCCCCACACCTCGGGCCTCATGAAAATCAGTGGCTCAGAAAAGGGGGAACATTTTTTTTTACCTTTTTGCTTTAGAGTTGAGACTCCTGCCTCAAGGGATTGCCGAAGAAGCCAGGAGGAGCCCAAGAGACTCAGGTGGTGGATGATTCAGTTTTATGCAGTGGCAGCAACAAGTCATAGGTTGAATTTTACTATTGCCACTAACCTGGTGTGTCCGGGCCGGGATAAGCCTTGCACTGCAGACTGGCCCTATCTGCCTACAGGGCCGCTCGGGACTGGTCTTGACAAGGCTTAGACAGAAGAAATGTGGAAGCATTCCTCACAATCCAAAGTGCTGTGCCACGGAAGGCACTAATAATGCTGAAGTGACGGCCTCCACGAGTGTCCTTCTGCTATCGCCATTTCCTGCGGGGTGTGCTGAGGGTCTCACACACCTGCGGGGTGTGCTGAGGGTCCCCAAGCTGTAATAACTTTGTTAGGAGCGTGCCTGCTGTGGCAGCTCCCCTGCGGGAGGGAGGTCTTTACGGCAGCTCGGGGCAGTTCTGCCCGTCACAGGGCTCCCTGGCCGGCACCGCCAAGGGCCAGCTGCCCACTCCCCAGGCCTCAGGACTCTCCAGAGAGGAGGAAGCAGAGAACAGTGAGTGTAGGGGAAACCAAGATGGAGCGGGGAGGGCCGGCTATGTTTTTATGGCAGAAAACGTAGTCAGTTTATGTCCCCAAAGTCAAATAGTGAATCGGGGGGTCCAACTAGGCTGGAATGAAGTTCGTTAGCCTGATGCTCTTTCTAGGAAAGAATTGCTGACCTCCTAGATCCCCCCAACAACCGTCGTCCACACACCTGAGAAAATCAATCTCTTTACGGGGAATAGAAACCGGGTTTAATAACCCGTTGGAAATTTCGGTACACAAAGTGGTAAATGTTTCGCAGCCTGAGGAGACACGTTAATTACACTTAATCCCATGAACCGACCTAACAGTGCTGTCAGCGCTCAGACTCACAAAACACCGCAGAGCCCACTCCCCCCGCTCGGCATCCCGGCCAGTGTTGGTGGACACACACAGTCTGTGTAATTAACACATAACATCACAACAATGGACACTTGTTTTACTTTTTCCTTCGGCTCCAAGGGCTCTGGCACAAAGGGCTTCTTGTGCGGCGGCGGGCGCCGCGGGCCGCGGCCTCGCTGGGCCGGGCTCGTTCTCGCGGCGCTTGCATTGTCTCCCTCAGCATTTATGGGACGTAAAGGTAACGTGGCTTCTAATGAATTCTTGGGCATAAGTAATTGCCAATTTAGTGTGTGGCATTTTTAGCATTTAGCCAATTTAGAAAATCCTAAAATCATAAAATATGGTTGTTAAATTCTTTGACTCCAGGAAAAAAAGTACTTCATAAATTCCATCTGCCTAACTTTTTGCAGGCTGAAGATTTTGGAGCTGCGCTGTGTCAAGGCTCCCTTACCATCTTTTGCTTTTTCTTTTCAAAGGGGGAATAACGGACAGCGTCATCTGTAGGTCGCCGGACACCTGGAAGGGAAAGGACCTCCTCAAAATCCCCCATGAGCTGTACCGGCCCTGCCCTCCTCCTGCGCCCGACGCCGGGTCCCCGCACACTCAGCAGCCCAGCTCTGCCCACGGGGTGGTCCCGAGGTCGCCCGAGAACCACAGCTCAGGGGGACGAGACCCCCTGGGGTGTGAGTTCAAGCCCAAGCCGAGGCCGGCGAACCTCCGTCACGCCATCGGCACCGTCATCATCACTGGGGTTGCATGCGGGGTCCTGTGTCTCATGATGCTGGCGGCTGCCGTCTACGGCTGCACCTACGCGGCCATCACAGCCCAGTGCCCCGGGCGCAGCGCCGCCCGCGCCGGTGAGCCTGGGAAGACAGACAGAAAAGAGCTCTGCGACGGCTCGCCAGCCTGAGAGCTTTCACCTCAAGTAGAATCGATCACTATAGGCCAGAAAGGGTCTGAGTAGGGCTGATGTGTTTGCTGTTACTGTCGCATTTGCTTTTCCAAAAGAAAAAAGAAGAAAAGACATGTCTGTAAAAAAATACTCCTGGGAATAAATTTATGTTGAGATTTTTAAGATATCATGGATGAAATAGAGACGATACCTGTGCTCTGGGCCTGAGGAGTTGCTGCGATGATTCTCTGTAGGTGAAGACCACACTCAGAGACGGGGGAGATACCTCCTCTTTCAGGTAGTCTTCCCTGGATTAAGTTGCTTTCACAGAGCAACGGAGATTCAAACGCACACGCCAGTCAGCATTCCTGGGAGCTGTACGGTCCACTGGAAAGCTGCCCAATTTTGAGTGCCTGGGAAGAGGCTGGTGATCTCACCCGAGGGGCACTGAATGCCTCTCTAATTCAAGTCCGTGCTAGATCGGTGATACTTCTAGATGTTGTGTATGTTATATATTTAATGGGAGCATCTGTTGGTTGGGGATTTTGTTGCTTGCCACAAGAGTCAGATTATATTTAATTTTCTAAATCAGAAAACCATTTGGGGCTTTCTGAGCCGCAGAGGAAGAGGAGGGTTCCATGTCTGGATAATGGGATTCAGGCCCAGAGTCTGGGGAAGTTTTCTGATACAAGGGTAAATAACACATAAACAAACACAAAGAGGATGGGGAGCCGGAATTCGGGGCAGATATTACCAAAAGGCCATATCCACCGAGGGATTGGAAACTTCCATTTATAACTCTCACAGCAGGAACGAATTTAGGCTGGGCTAAGAGCAAGATAATGACTTTTGTGTATCTATATCTACAGACACAGCGCACAGAGTGCGTAGACTTGTACAACCACACCCACACATAAACATCCTTGGAGCAATCAGTTCACCCACTAATGAAACGCAGCCGTGTCAGGGTGCAAGCCAGCAGCTGCTGACCACCACCCAGATTGTCTACTCAACACTCTGGGATAGGAAGAAAGAAGAAGGAAGACCAAAGAGAGCGGGAATTACCCAGAGACTCGAGATAGGTGGTGGCAGCCATCCTGAACATTATTTAGGCCGTGGTTTAAAAAAAATCAGGTGTGGCTGGCTTTACTCCACAGACATGGTCTTAAAGAGTTGCATGCAAAGTGAATTTTTGTAAATTGAATCATCATTTTAATGCAGTAGGGGAGCTGGCTATTTAAAGGAACCTTTCATGGAATCTTTCTGTAATGAAAATAATTGGATCCAGATTTATGCATTTTGTAAATTGGCATTTTCTCATACTAGGTTTTCTTAAAGTAGAATCTACCTGTTCTCTCTTATATGCCCCACCTCATACTTAGTCACCTGTTAGTATTAAAATCATTTTACAGAGGAGGAGAACACAGAAGAGTTATGGACATATTAAAAACACAGCATGGCAAATATAGGGCAAGCTGTCCATCCAGAGGCCATGACAGACATCGCTAATCAATCCCAGCACTCCTCCCAGCTGAGCAACACAGATGCCTTCTTAAGAGAACACTGTAGGCAACCAGAACTAATCAATTGGAGTTGGTTCAAAGGATAAAGCACATTTGCCATTCAGGATACTGGCTCTATATACACTTCTTCAGGCCATGTAAAAAGTGGTTTGGATCCTAAATCAGTAGTCCATTCTCTAACTAGAATGTGAATGGAAAGTTCACGTATATCGGACAGATGCAACCTAAGCCTTGCCCCACAGTGTAGAGAGGCCATAGGGAAACAGACAGATGAACCTCTCACACCCTACTGTGCAGGGCTCACCCCAATGCACCTCCAGTCACCACAGAGGCAGTCTACACCTGCCCACAGTGCTTCACAATTAGCGTGGGCTCCACACACCCACAGGCTCAAGGTGGTCCACCGTTTTGGAGCAGCAATTTTACTAGATTTTTCTGGGGTGGGGAGAAGTTTAAATTTTGATGGTAAGTTTTTTTCTGAATATTAAAATAAACCCCAACACATTACAGTGCAGACCATGAGGAGACCCGGGGAAAGCCTGCCGCTGCATCGGCTCTGTCCAGGCCTTGGCACCCCCTCGTTGCTCTGTCCCCTGGGCCACTCCAGTGGGCAAGGCTGAGCATCCTGCTGTAAGGGCAAAGCAATGACTTTCCTGGTGAAAAGAACATCTTTCCTTCCATTGCCCTGGACTGAGAATTCTTGGCCCAAAATGCAACATGAGAAAGAAGATCTAGATCTTTTTATACCTCACACCAATTTCACCAAATGTTTCCTGAGCCTGCACGGTGTGCCAGGAATGGTGCATGGTGTCCTCGTGAGCATTCACCGTGTGGCCTGACACCGTCCGCGCGGGATGCTTGAGTAGGTATCATGTTAGCTGGGAACGACTGAGGCCAAGAACGTGTGCTTCCTGGCTGTGGTGATTTAAGACTGCAAGTGCACTGTGTCCTGCCTGAGGTTTGGTGACAGTGGAGGTCAACCCTGTCCCCCTGCCCACAGGGATTACATGAGAAAGTTTCCAATACACCACAGAAAAGAAACCCTGAACACGACTAGAATCCTCGCGGGTCAACACCCATGTCCTCTTAGATTTCTAAGCACAGATGATAACTCAGACAATACACTTCCTACTTTATGGGTAGTCTTTAAGGAAAATGATTAAAATGATGCATCCGTATATTCAGATTTCTATTTGTTGCCTACAGTCACCACAAACAGCAGTTGGCACTGAAAATAATTACTTAGCCTGAAATGTCAAAAGCTTCTCAGCACAGAAAAATACATAAATCAAATTGTTTAGATTAACAAATGCAGAGTTATCATTTGTTAATATGAGAAATGAAATGTTTTAACAGTAAAAAAGCATTACAGATGAAAGACCAAATTTGCAGGGTATTCTGTGAGAACCACAAATTATCTTTCACAACCACTACAGCACATGAGGGGTAATTTGCAAACGCCTCATAGATTATTTTCAGCTGTTTATTGCTGCTGTCGTATTCATAGATTCCCTCGTAAAAATGTCTTCTCTCTCAGAGCCTTGCTGAGGGTACACTGTGAACGCAAATCACACCGGGTGCTGATTGTCTCTGAGCAAACCATCTAAAATAGAGCTAGTCCTTTCACCGTATTCAGTGGGACGGTCTGAGTACACACTGCTGCCCTTTGCTTTGCCAGAGACCACAAGCTCGCAGGCAGACGCGGTAGCCGGCCGCAGCGCAGCACGCACAGAGAGAGAACGAAGAATGTACGCCGCCATAGGGATTTTGTTGAAAGAAGATCTAGAATCTAATCTATATCTGAAAAGCTTTTACAATTAAGGCAAATATCCCTGACCATGTAGGAAGAATCTTACAGAATTATAAAATGCCAATGGATAACTGGGTGCTTTATTTTTCCATTTTTTCCTTACAGAGACTAACCGGTGATTCACATGTGGATTTTTTCCTAAAGGTTCATGAAAATCAAATCTCATTGCTCAAGTTAACCAAGTACCCCTGAAACGTCTTTGTCTTAGATCCTAAATATCAAAGGAAGTAGCTAAATCAACTTCTAAATTAATCTATCTGTAGCACACATTCATATAATTAAACAATAACCATTAGAAACCTGTAACTAAACTTTCTATTACAGGTCGGGGTATTACTGTTTCTAGTTTGGTAAAACCCATCAGTGTATCCATTGCTAAATGCTACTGACAGAAACCTACCAACAATGACATTCCAACCTTACATGGCGTTGCTGGGCTATGGTTTACATGCACAACTTCAGGGAACCATCCTGTTTGCCCTTTTAATGAAAATGTTTTTTTAAATTAAAAATTGCAATGTGGTCTTAAAGGAACCCCTGCCCCATTCAGAGAAGCAGCTTCATAATATACTACTCCTCTTTTAGCTTTTTTTTTCATTTTTATTTGTGTATTTTTATTGACATGTAATATCTTTTAGATTCTTGATTGGACTATGCATGCCTGCTTTTTACCCCAACAATACCTAATATTCATTTGGATGGACAGGATGTCACTGGGTTACAAAAGCCCATCAACAAAATCCAGAAAAAGAATCAGAGGACTGGCGAACGCGGAAGGGGCTTGGCGAGCATTTAGTCTGGGCCTGGAAAATTTCAGAGCAGCTGCCGTCAGCCTCTCTATTCACTGCAGACTTTGCTAATAGATCATGGCAAACTTATCTGCTTAGCCCAGACAAGGCCTCAGAATTTTTTAAGAATCTGTTTTCCCACTAGTGATCAACTGGAGTTGACATAAGAGATTAAACCCATTTGCTACCCTGATATAGTTCTGTGTTCTTTATTTACAGATAGGAAATAGAAGCATGGAAAAGGAAAGAAACTTTCTAAAAGTTGTGCACATAATTAATTTCAGGCTTGATAAATGTGGTTGTAGGAGCATCAAGTTAGCATGCATAACACAACCTGACCTTCCCTATTCTTCATTCATTCTGCAGTGAGCCACAGTATCAAGACTAGGATATTATTATACTAATTATTTGGATAAATACAATTATAGCACCACTATCAGCATATATTGAGTATCCAATTTTGTGCCATGTATTTTCCAAGCATAATACTTACTTTTCTCTAAGCCTCATAATGACAAAAAACATGTGAGTATTGTACTACCACATTATAGATAAGAGACATGATCAGAGAGCTTGGGTCACGTGCTCAAGGTCACACCACTAGTAAATGGCAGAGTAGGAATCTGCATGCAAGTCTTCCCAAGGCCAAAACCTTGGCACTTTTCAGAATGTGACATGTTCAAAGAAGTCAGAATTGGAATCCTTTCCTGGCACTGCCAGCACTTGCCTTGAAATACGGCAGGTAACAGGAGCCCAACCACCCAACAATGTGTCACTGCTGGAGCTCTGGTCCCATCAAAAACAGGGGGACAGCTGAAGCAGCCAAGGTAAAACGGTAGAGTGAGGTTCCTTTCATTACCTATGACTGTGCTGGGCTGGAAAGGGCAGGTCAACAAACTCAGTCACACTCTCTTGCAATTATTTGAGAAAATGACAAAATTAAACTCCAGATTAAGATGCTAGCTATTAAGTTGTATTTCCTCTTGAAATACTCATTAATATGCAGAAGAGGAAAAGAATGATCAGGACCCTAGGAATTGTGAATACTGCCCCAAGATGCGCCAGTCTCTAGGAGGAGCATCGGCTATCCAAGGCAGAGACGTGCCTTGACACTGTGGGCAGGCCACGAAGAAGAAAGCAGTAGTCCACCTGCTGACCCTCATGCTGGCATTCCTTCCTCTGAGACAGTGGGTTTAAACAATAATAAAGAAACCACACTTTCCTGTCACTGTCTTCACCCATTAGAGACAAACACTCTCAGTAATGCAGCATTTGGTAGGTTGAAAAATGGAAGGGAAGGCAGTGAGTACAATCTAGGGACTACAGTTTACCTACTGTTTCTTGTGGGGAATGAAAGCAGCAGACGAGTTTACTTTTTTCGTCCAGGTTAAGCCATCAGCAGGCAGCAGGAAGCGGCATCTCCTTACCAGTCCCGCAACACCCCACTGGATGGCAGACGTCCAGGCACTGGACACTTGTCTGGTCCCTTGTGTACCAACTAGCCTTCCATCTTAGTCCCTCCAAGGAGTACCCTAAAGTCAACAGCAGGGCCACTCGAGGTGTGCATGAAGAACAATGCGGAGGCTGTGGCTGAGTGGGAGAGTAGGAGCTGAGGGTAGCCAGGGGTCAAATCATGCCGGGCCCTGTCTATGAGTGGTGGCGGGCAGCTCTCAAGATGATGTCCAGTGATCCCCACCCGCTGGTGCTCTTGCCTTCTCCTTGGTGGTGGGCTGGGCCCAGTGACTCGCTCCTAGCAAACAAAACATAGCCAAACGGATAGGACATCCTTCAAGATTAAGTTACAACAAAACTCCGGCTTCTATCTCACTCACTCTCTCTTGCTCATTCTGACAGGAGTCAACTAGCACATGGTGAGCCGCCCTGGGCAGGAAATAAGGGATGTATGGGTAGGAAATACCCATGGGTATTTTGGCATAATTTGTTACACAGCAACAGATAGTGAATACATGCGCCACCGTGAGAAGTCTGGCTTTTAACTTTGAGTAACCTGGGAACCAGTTAGAAGGAAATACCCATGGGTATTTCCTACCCTGCATGGGCAGGAAATAAGGGAGGTCACTGGCCAACAGCCAGAGAGGAACTGAGGCCCTCAGCCCTACAATCCACAAGGAACTAAGTGACTCCCACTAATGATCTCATGAGTGAAGGTGGAAGCAGCTCCTCTGCTCGTCGAGGCCTCGCCCGAGCCCACAGCCCTCAGCACGCTTCCCTGCAGCCTCATGGGAGGCTCTGGGTCAGCACCTTGACACCAGCCTTTGGGAGAGGCCCTGACCCTGAGCCAAGCTGCACGTGGATTCCTGACTCACGTATAGTAAATGTTTGTGGTTTTAAGCCACTGAGTTTTGGCATAATTTGTTACAGAGCAACAGTTAGTGAATACATGGGCCATCGTGAGAAGTCTGGCTTTCAACTTTGAGTAACTGGGAACCAGTTAGAAGGCCACTATGACAATCCAGGACAGAGATGAAGGTGGCCTGGCCCAGTGGGGTAGCAATGGGAGCACTAGGAAGTGGTCAGACTCCATACATAAATTAAAGAAAGAACTAAGTGGATTTATAGACACAGTGGTTGTGAGTAGAAAGCAAAAGAGAAGAGTTAAGAATGACTTCAAGATCCTGATTTAAAACCAGGTGTAGGCCAGGTGCAGTGGCTCACACTCGTAATCCTAGCACACTGGGAGGCCAAGGCAGGAGGATTGCTTGAACTCAGGAGTTCAAAACCAGCCTGAGAAACATAGTGAGACCCCATCTCTACAAAAAAGGAAAGGAAAGGAAAGGAAAGGAAAGGAAAGGAAAGGAAAGGAAAGGAAAGGAAAGGAAAGGAAAGGAAAGGAAAGGAAAGGAAAGGAAAGGAAAGGAAAGGAAAGGAAAGGAAAGGAGGAAGGAAGGAAGAGCATGGTGGCACGGGCCTGTAGTTCCAGCTTCTTGGGAGGCAAGGTGAGAGGACAGCTAAACCCAGGAATTCAAGGTTGCAGTGAGCTAGAATTATGCCCTGCACTCCAGCCTTGGTGACATAACGAGGCTGTGTGAAACAAACAAACAAACAACAAACAAACAAACAAAAAGGAAAAATAAAAATAAAAACTGGATACAGTGGCATGTGCCTATAGTCCCAGCTACTTGGAAGGTTAAGGCAGGAGAATTGTTTGAGCCCAGGTGTTCGAGACCAGCCTGGGCAGAAAAGTGAGACCCTGTCTCTTATAGAAAAAAAAAAAGATCCTGATTCAAACAAACTATAAAAAAATAAAAATAAAAATGCCATTTCTTTGAGACAACTAGGAATTTAAATACTGACTGGGTTATAGGTTTAGGAATTATTTTTAGGTACAATAATGGTATTGTTATTTTAAAATACAAAGAAGTCCTTATCTTTTAAAAATGCATACTGAAATAATTATGTATGAAATGATGTGATGACTAAGATTTGATTTAAAATAGTATGGAATGGGTGGTAGTGGATTGGGGGTTTGAAGGACACAACTGTGGTCATGGGTTAATGGCTACTGGGATTGGGTGAAGGATACATGGAATTCCATTATATTTTCTGTCTACTTTTTGAGTATATTTAATATTATCCCCAATAAAATGTTTTTTAAAAAATGAATGACTCCAAAGGTTTTGGACTGAAAAACTGGATAACAAGAATTACCGAGCTGCGTTTACCTAGATTATCTACAGGAAGGGTGGAGGCGGAGAGTGTGCCTGGAGTCAGCGCCCGAGCGTGCAATCTGCTGAGTTTGGTGGTCCCTTTTGAGAGGGGTGGAGATGCTGAGTGGTCAAGGGGGAGTCAGTGAAAGAGGTGTGGCTTGGGAGTTCCGGCCCAGGGAGGGCGTTTGTGGACTTGACAGTGGATAGGAGCACAGATGGAGGCCCCTGGGCCTCCAACATTTACCAGTCAGGGGGATGAGGGAGTCAGCACAGGGGATCTGGCGGGTGGGCAGCAAGGTAGGCGAGGAACCAAGGACGGAGAGATCTCAGGGAGAAAGTGGTCAGCACGGCCCAGCACTGCTGCTGGGCAAATGCACAGCTGAAGTTCAATTCTGGATTCAGTAACGTGGGCATATCGGTGCCCTTGGTGAGAGGCGCGTCCCCGCGGGGAGGGCTGAGTGCGCTCCAGGGCGAGGGGGCAGAGCCGGGGAGGACCCACAGCGTCACAGAGGGAGGGCTATGCCACTCAAAAAACTATGTTATCAAGAGTTGTGGCTTAAAAACCTGACTATATCATTTAAAATCTGGAAGCTGGTGGAAGGCT
Source organism: Microcebus murinus (assembly GCF_040939455.1). Classification (NCBI taxonomy): domain Eukaryota; kingdom Metazoa; phylum Chordata; class Mammalia; order Primates; family Cheirogaleidae; genus Microcebus; species Microcebus murinus. Next base: position 159,827,006 of record NC_134104.1, on the reverse strand, counting down.
AGTGAAGTAAAGCCTATTAAAAGGCCCATGCGCTGTGTTTTCACTCAGAACTTTCTCTTCGTTTTTAAGGACGAGCGCACAGTCCCGTTCGCCTGAGCTGGGTCACGTGTAATTGTGTAATTTCGCCTTGAAGTGGGATTGACATTCAGACACTGATCCTCACCTCATGTGGATTTTTTCAGCCAGAATAGAACCAAGGGATTCTTGGTAAGTGCAACCCTTGGGAGGCAGCGGGAGCGCTTCGACTTCGATGCGTGCTGCCCCTTTCCCACCGCAGACAGACCAGGGCATTTTCAAGGGCGAGAACGCCCGGACGGACTGTCCAGGTGCTCAGGCTCCTGCTGCAGACTCGGCTCACACTGCTGTCTTCCCAGGGGAGAGGTTCGCGCAGCTCATTTATCCTCTGGGGGCCCTTCCCTTAGCATGAGTCATATACATGCAAGACTTAACTGAGATCAAAATCCCAACAAGGTCACTAGGAGATTTGCTTGGATAAAGGCGGTTAAATAAATCCCCAAATCTCTCCTGAGCTATGTTGGAAAAAAAATCCCATAAACTGTTTTCCACCAAAGCATGTGAGGGCATTTCCAACGCTCTACCAAGCATTATGCTGATTGCACTGTTCAGAGGTTTATAAACTAGAAGGAAGATTAAGTAAATCACTGTCTTGACTGACAATGAGAACATATATTTTTAGAAAGCTTAGGATCTTTGATTGGGATTTCTGTGTAACCACATGCACAAAAATATCAGGCACAAATGATGGACAACTTCTGATATACGAATTCTGTCTTCAACATCTACCTCTGATTTAAATATAACCTCTGATTTAAATATCTACTTCATTTTATAAGAACAGGGTTATACTGGCGAGTGAGCAAATCAGCATTTTTTGTTCTTTTAAATAGACAGTGTGACATATTTTCATCTAAAGCTGGATTTGGCAAGCTCTTTCTTAGTATAAATGGCCAGGTAGTAAATATTTTTGGCCTTGAAATTCATATAGTCTCTACCCAATGACTCAGCTCTGCTATTTTAGCAGGAAGGTATCCATAGATAATAAGGGAAGGCTGCATTTCAATACCACTTTATTTACAAAAACAGGCAGCAGATATCTATCTGACAAGGTACTTATATCCAGAATATATCAAGAACTCTTACAACTGAACAATAAAAAGACTGCCTAACAGCCTAATTTAATTTAAATATGGGCAAAGGATTTGAATGGACATTTCTCCAAAGAAGATACACAAATGGCAAGTAAGCACACGGAAAGATGCTCAGAATAATTAGGCATTATGGAAATGCAAATTACTTCATACCCACTAGGATGGTTAAATTTTTTAAAAAGATAATAACAAGTATTAGGGAGGATGTGGAAAAACTCAAATCCTCATACATTGTTGGTGGGATTGTAAAATGGTACAGACACTTTGAAAATCAGTTTTGCAGTTCTTCAAAATATCAAACACAGTGTTACCATATGACCAAACAATTCCACTCTTACGTATCTATTCAAGAGAAATAAAAGCATATGTCCACATAAAAACTTGTACATGAATGTTCATATCAACATTAATAATAGCTGAAAAGTGTGAACAATCCAAATGTCCATCAACTTATGAATGGATAAATAAAATGTTGCATAACCATACAATGGAATATTATTTGGCAATAAAAATTGAAGTACTGAAACATGCTACAACATGAATGGACCCTCAAAACATTATGCTAAGTGAAAGAAGATGGTCACAAAAGGCCACATACTATATCAGTCCATTTATCAGAAATGTTCCCAAATAGACAAATCTATGGAAAAAATTAGATTAGTGGTTTCCTGGGGCTGAGGTGGCAAGTGGGATATCAAGAATGGAAGAGGATATATGGTGAGTTCTTTGGGGGATGTTAAGATAATTCTAAAATCAGATTGTGGTGATGGCTGCACAATTTTGTCAACATACTAAGAGCCAATGAACTATACAAACGGGTAAATTTTATAGTACATGAAATATATCTCAAAGAACTTTTAAAAAAGCAAAACTAAAAACATGCAGCAGCCTACACTTCACCCTGTGAGCTGTGGTCTGCCAGCCTCTGCTCTAAGGCATAGGTACATGAAATTGTGAGTTCCCAAGTTTTAACATGAAACGTGTCAAGATACTATAATGATACTCCCATATGCAAGTTTTCTTAGAGAACAACATAACCCAAAAAGCACTGGCTAGTGAGTGCTGTTGGGTGTAACATGACATAATGATTATATAGCAACAGCAATAATAACTTAGCAGCTAATGATTATTGACCACCCAACTGTAAACATTTACTGAGCACTTTAAATATATATATATACATATTATATATATACATATACACACACGTGTTTATATACATATGCACACACATACCCTCATTTATTTCTCTCAACAGGACTCAGAGGGGCCCCCAAAAGCCAGACCGAATCTGGGTGTATGTGGGTGTGAGAAATACTCCAATACATTCCTGTCCTTTTTTGTGATGATGAAATAAATTTCCATCTAAGCTGTTAGAAATTCAACCTAAGTGGCAAACAATCGCGATTTAGGAATGTGAAAATGGAGGCCCAGGGGTGGAGTTTGGGGTGGGGGCAGGGAGTGGCCTGTGCTCACTTCTGGACACTCAGTTCACAATGACTTTAATGTCCAAATCCCACTGTGACCTCTGAAAGAGGTGGCTTAATTTGCCAATTCAGAAGCCAGGTAAGAGGACCTGTTACCCCAAATTCGGCTGTTGATTTTTGAGTGGAGAATGTGCTGGGGCTTTTGATGAGTTTAAGAAAGGGACAGTGACTCTTCAAAGTGAGTGTCCTGGAGACTTAGCATAGAGGATCAAGTTTCTCGAAGCTGTGGGCTATTTTTATTCCTGGGGTAATAATCCTCAACGTGCCTTGTCACTGGCTACCGTGGTATGCAAAGCAGCTGTTCTAACGGCGAGTTCGAACTCTCAGACTCTGTTGCAGACTTTAAATACAGCCCGATGTACAACTACATCACTCACCGTTTCTATGCAGTTTGCTGTTGTCAGTCCTGCCAGTTTAGACCTGCTTTTTTCTCTGCATCGTACTCACTCATCAGTTAAAAAACAAAGGCCAAACATATAAAAAGCCCCACCCTACAGCTCACTTTTAGAGCTGAGACTTGCCTTGAACTCCCTATTTCCCTCTGTGTCATCTACTCACCTGCCTATCAGCTCTGCTTTTAAAACCTGGTAAATACCCTCAAAACCCAAGAGAGTCATGCAGTCTCACAGCACCCTCCTGGAACATGCACATGGACATGCAGAATCGCATTCCAGATGCACTCAAGGTTTTCGAGAAACTAGTTTCCTCTGTCTGAGAGTCTCTCCCCGTGTATCTTTGCAGAACGACTGCATCTCAGCATTTGGATCTCTGCTCACATCTCCTTATCAGGGAGGCCTGCGCTGACCACCCCTTCCTGGAGAGGCACTGCCCGCCACACCCACACACGCACAGGTATGGGCACGAGCGTGCATTCCTCCCCTTCGCCCCTGCTAACCACACTTCATCTCTTTGTTCTGCTGTATTTTCTAGAGTATGTACCAATACTGGGAATCCATCCTTCCTTCCTTCCTTCCTTCCTTCCTTCCTTCCTTCCTTCCTTCCTTCCTTCCTTCCTTCCTTCCTTCCTTCCTTCCTTCCTTCCTCCCTCCCTCCCTCCCTCCCTCCTTCCCCCTTCCCTCCCTCTTCCCTTACCCTGTCCTCTCTCCCTCCTTCCCTTCTCTCCTTCTTTCCACTCCTCCCTCCTATTCATGCAATATTTATCTGTTATCTGTATGTCCCACACAAATGGAAACTCTCCGCTGGTAGCAACTTGGCTGCTGCATTTGGGTGAGTGATTCTTCACTGGGCAGCTATCGTCTCAGCCTCTGGACACCGGATGCCAACAGTGCCCTCATCATTACATCAACCAACAAACTCCTGACACTCCACAGTGCTCTCTGGGGCACTTAGTCACAGCTGAATCCCCACCACTAGGTACACTGTAGGTGAAAAATATGTATTTATCAAATTATTAAGTTTAAAATGAAGAGATTAAGCAGGATTGTTTTAAAAATTAGTTTATAAAGGAAAACACTGAATTTGAAAGCACTAAGAATTGAAGTCTGCCTATCATTTTAGCCTAGTGACTTTCAATCTCACCACTGCCGACATTTTGAGCCAGATCATTCTTCGTTTTGTAGGCTGCCCTGTGTTTTTCCAGATGTTTAGCACCATTTCTGACCTCTACCCACCAGATGCCGGCAGCACCCCTCTTATCAGTGGTGACAATTAAAAGTTTCTAGATGTTGCCAAATGTTCCCGAAGGGGCAAAATTGCCTCTGGTTGGAAACCACTGGTTTAATCAATAAGTTTTCATTTTTGCCAAAATAAAACACTTCTTTTGCTCAGATTTAACAAACTACAGGTTTATCCAAGCAGACTGGACACATAATTTCTGACATACTACTTAACTCATACATATCAAATATGTGAGATCCCACCAAAGGAATGCTGTCAAGTTGAATGTTTGCCTACAACATTTTGCCAAGTGTATTCACCCAATTCTAACAAAAGGTCCATGTTAAGTACTACAGTCAGGTTAAATAGCACATACCTATAATAGCTAAGGGTCAAGGATGTTAATCCATCCATTTTCTAATTAGCTGGTTAAAATGGGACCTTCCCCTTCATTAAACTACCTTGAATTATGCAAATGAGACTGCATCACCCACATTTTCAAATATTCCCCAATGAACAGATCTAATGCTATCTGTGCTTCTTGCAAAGAAACAGGCTGGCAGATCAGAGCCTCCCCAAACCTACTCAAAATCATCGAATTTTACAATTAAAAAGGGTGAATATTTTTGTATGTAAATCACAGCTCAATAAAGGTGTTTAGAGAAGGGCTATTTCTATAATAAACCAATGCCTCTATACTGTCTATAATATGTTCTTTTCTGCTGATGATCAGATTAGGTATTCTAAGCATCACCTTATATGCATGAACCTCGGAAAAGACATCAACTGATGCAGCAATCACTACTGATTCAACACAGTTAGTTGCCTTTACAATGGGACACAAAACAAGTTTTTATTCTTTAAAATATTCATGTTGGTCTACATCATATTATTATAGTGTGGACTAGAGTTTTAGCTTCTAAGTATCTCTCCTATAGCTTTCGTCAAATACTGTGTTTCCATTGTCTGGTTAGTGAATGTTGCAAGCTTCAGTATCTACATACAACAGGTTGAAATGAAACTCTTCTTCTTTGAATCATTTATTCAGCCAATATTTCTCACATATCTACCATGTGTTAGCCTTTGTAGTTGGTACTAGGAATAAAAAGATAATTGAGACAGTTCTTGCCCTTGGAGAGTTTACAATTATTTAAGACATCAAAATAGAACATTTTTAGGAGCAATTTTAGGTTTCAGTATGTTAAAAAGGTACATGTTAAAGTCAATGCAAAACATTGAGAATTCATTATTTATTATTTTTAAAAATTCAGAAGTCTGAACTTCATAACAAAAATTGAGATCAGGTATTTTGTATTTGTCAGAGGGAGAGTCTAAAAGGTGGATAGGGAGGCCAGACAAACAATGCAAGGAGGGGAAGAAGTCCCCTGCAGGGCCCAGACTTCTACCTAGGTTCAATCCTTCCTCCCTATGCATGTCATATCCACTCCATGTCCCTTCCACCCTGGTATGATAGAAGCAGCCTGTGACTGTCAACCTATAGGGCCAAATCTCTCCACTGAGAGTGGAGTAGAGAATTACCACTATGATTGGGGTAATTTATGGAACTCAAGTTGACAATAAGTAAGTTAGAGGTAGTTTCTCTACCTCTGTAGGTTTCTCTCTAAACTCTGTAGGTTTCTACAAGTTCAATGCAATTTTATAAAGTTTTCATTGAGGGGGAGCTGATTCACTGTTTCAGGTACTCCCCTGGGTTATACTGAGGGGCAGAAGATGAAAAGAACAAAGTCCTTGACCTCTAAGAGCTTCTAAATAATTTTTCAGCTTTTCAATTCACCTTTCCCTTTGTAGACATGGCTTTAAAAGCAGTTGCTGTCTTATAGGGCTGTGGAAGGAGGAAGGGGTATCAATTATAGAACCTGGTTGCTATGGTTTGAATATGTCCCTCAAAGTTCACATGTTGAGAACATAATCCCCAATGCAACTGACCTTTAAAAAGTGATTGGGTCATTAGGACTCTGCCTTTATGACTGGATTAATGTTGTTATCTTGGGAGTGGGTTAGTGATCACAGGAGTGGGTTCTTGATAGAGGGATGAAGGTAAGCCCCCTTCCTCCCTCTCTTACGCTCTCTTGCTCTTTCCACTGTCCACCTTCCACCATGGGACGATGCAGCAAGCAGGCCCTTGTCAGACATGGGTGCCTTAACCTTGGACTTCCCAGCCTCCAAAACCGTAAGAAATAGTTTTTCTTTATAAATTACTGAGTCTATGGTATTCTATTACAGCAACACAAAATAGACTAAGACACTAGTTATTATTTATTTATACCTAGAGTGCCTGGCAAAAGCAGAGTCTCGGGAAATATTTACTGAATAAATGAATGACTATGCTGCCAACTTGAAGATGAAAAATGGATTACCCCAAATTCTAGCATTTTTATCCTTTTTTATATCCAGGAATTTTCTTGTTTATTTTCTCATTTTATCCCAAACTCAGTACAGAGTAAGGGAAGAGAGGTAAGAATCCCAACGCTATTTTAGATAGACCTTTAGAGACCCAAGACCACACATTTAACAAGTTATAGAGTGAGTGACAAACCAGTGTGGACTGTATAGTTCAAGGTTTGCTTTTCCAATAGCAACAAGAAATGGATTAGGGACCTGACACACACACAAGGTTTCAGGGCTCCAGAGAGACTCGGTAGGCCAAAGGGAAAGTCCTGTCCTTTCTTGCTGTGCAGTGGGAAAGCAATTAAAACAGTGCAGCATGCTGGTGGCAGCTGGAGGGTTGGCAAGCTTCTCAAGAGCAGGGCTGTGAGCAATGTCATAGGCCGGGAAGATGGATGGGGCCTGTTTATGCACAGAGGCTGATGTACAAATGAAACCCTGCCCAGTTTGACTGGCCTTTCTTCAAAGGTGTCATTGACAGATGAGTAGCTAAATGTTTTTGTTTAAATAAGAAAATAAGAGGAAAGAAAGAAGAGAATAAAGCATAAAACAAAAAACAAAACAAAAAACTCTTTCTACCCACATGCATACACCCAATGAACATAAGAATACCAGATCAGGCCTGGGAGTAGGGCAGGCCTTGCAAAGTAGTCCTTAATAAGAATTTGCAAAGCTATACACCTTTTCTTTCATTTAACTTAGATTTCATTTTCTTAGATTTCCATTTAACACAATATTTCATTGAAACCCCAAATTACTGCCAGTCGGCTGTCTCCCATCTGCTGCTGGAGGCACGCGGATGGACAAGCCTGCTCACATATTCATCTTCATCTGCCAAAACAAGGCCTCGTCCCCAATTAAAATGGCCTTTTTAATTTTAGAGTGGTAAACAATGTCTACTTAATTTGAGGAAAATACACAGAGGAAAGTTACCAAACCTAATCACATAGTGACACAATGCTTGAGTCAGAGTCAGTGGAACTTGGGGCGTGCTGAAGAGGCTGCCCTGCTCTTAGAGACGGCGAGGTCTTCTTGAGGTCATTGGCTTCATGGGCTGCATTCACGCAGCCTTCAAGATCAAAACCAAGCAGTTCTACCAAACACAGTTTGAAAAAGAAGGTTAATAATCACCAATTTTAAAAAGTAAGAAGTAAATACTGTTCCTTGGATGACCTTGCTTCTTGGTTTAGCTCTGTAATTATCTTCTGAAAATGGGGACCACTTGACACACTGAGAAGCAGTAAACAGGAGGAGGCCTCTTCTATCCTCTCAGGCTGAGCCAAACCCTGTCTCATGACCTGCCTGTGGTCTCTGGCCAGCTGTGTAACTCAACAAAAGACCAGCACACCATTTGGAAAATGCACACTCTTCTCTAGACTAATACACAGTGCTCAGATTGAGTCCACGTTTCATCCATTCTCAGCCAAATGGGCATTTATGAAACATAAGGCATTTGGAAACATGTGAGTGCAATTTGTAACCTTGGACAGAGGTGACTGGGATAGGCACAGTGACCTTAGGGCCAACGGAGCAAGCTTCATGATGACTGAATTAGAAACCCAAGGAAAGGGTTTTAGAAAGAAATTTCAAACAGACGGATAGACAACCTTGGCCAGACCATGTCTTTGCCAGCTGCTGCATGAGGCCAGAGCTCCCAGGAGGTAACATGCCTCCAGAATTAGTTGGCTGGGTCAGCCTGGAGGTAAGCAAACCTGACTTCCTTTAAGCAAAAATAAATCTTGCTGAGTTAAATGATCCTGTCCCCCACTTCCCTTAAGGAACATGAGACATTAAGTGACAAAATCTGAAGACAGCGACTGTGAATCCTCAGAGCCCAAATCTCCTGGCTGATTAATTACAGGTCTGCTTAGTTCAAGATGAACCACAGGTCAGATATATAAGACTGTCTTCCTTGTCATATTCAGTAACCCAGAAACAACAAGGGCAAGTGTCCCTAAATCTTTTAATCCCTATTGATACAATTATGATGCATAGGCTAAGTTAGGAATGAAATGGGGGAAAAAAACAGTATTTCCTCACCAAAGAACAACCACTTCAAATGGGTCTCCTACATGTGTTCCATTTGCATTTCTTCCCACAAATATTCACAAATATTCTCCCACAAATGAGACACAGAAGTTGATGTTCAAAGTCATCCTAAAGTACAACTTATTGAAGGAGGCTGCCTGAAAACAAAACGCCTCCCTTTGGTAAAGCTATCAATATCAGGATGGTGCTTGGAGAGTGTCATCCATCCATCAACCAGTGAATCCAACAATTATATAGCAAAATAGACCATGTGCCAGACACGCTCTTGGGCCTTGTTTTTGTCAGAAGCTATTCTCAAAGAAGGGTTTGTGGTAGTTTCCAGCCCTTTAGGACAAATACCACCAATGAAAGCCCCCAGCCATCCACTGACATATACTGACACTTTTGAGAAATGAGAGAAATGGGAAAAACCAGAGACGGGACGCCTTTGACAATTCAAGACACTCAGGCATAAAATGTTTTGGCTTTTTCCTGGTCCCAAACCCAGCACCTGCAGATACATCTAACTCTAATTCTTCGTGGGGATTAAGGTGATGAAAATTTCAGTCCCTCTGGAGAAGAGCACATTTCAGTTTGTGTTTGCCAAAAGCAAACTCACAATTTCCTCGTATGCCTGCTCTCGCCGTATGATATCGAAGCAGAAACTGTGGAGTTTACTTTAAACGAACTTGCTACCTACCACCAAGATGTTCTCCTCTACACACACCAACGACTTCTTACTGGCTCAGAGTTTAAGAATATAAATGCTGGGAAAGATTTCTGTTTTCACATCAACCACCACCAGCTGTCAGGACCTTGGTTTGGAGGAGATCACACCAAGCTGAGAAGGAAGTAATTTTAAACCTTTTTCTCCTTCCCAAACCTACCTTTTGGAGACTAGACATGCTCCATGGAAGTAGTTGATGGGCGCCCTGCTTACTTTATGTTTACTGATTGAAATCTGCCATTTACCTGCCACCACCGGAGACTTCCGTTCATCTAGGAGCTGGATGGAGGTACTTGCTGTCACCACATTGCTTTTGTTAGCTGTTCCTGCGGCAAGAAAAAACACCATGACAAAAAAGAAGAGGCTTATAGTGTACGTGTTAAGAGAATAATCATATTGGCCCATAGTCACCTATTCTGCAAATTGTTTTGGGGCTCAGTTCCCAGGCCCCAGAGTCCCCTGGGCTGTGGACGCCCTGCCTACTCTGCTGGGCCATCGGTGCAGCATGGCTGGGCCTCTGCAAAGGAATAGATGCCCCCGCTTATAGCCGCCCGCACTGGGAAACGTCTCGCCTCTTCACATTGAAAGCACTGGCTCCCATGGAGGGCCCGTCTTTTGGTAGTCTGTGGTTACAAACTGCAGTGCTAACTTGTGTCAGGGGTCATACTTACATTGTCTAAATATAGCCATGGAGATCTGTATGAGAGTTTTGAGATTATTTTACGAGTTGGCAACTTTAGCTCTAATTCCTTGGCTAAATCTTTACTGATCTATAAAATTTTAATTTCAAGCCCAGTTTTTCTGAGCAAAACTATTCTAAACAGAGAAATAGCTGGAATGTAATCTTTACTCCAAACTATTATTATTCTGGTAACAATATGGCATTAGTATGAAGATATTTTCAAATACCAATAATGGTTCCAATACTCATGAATTAATAGACGCTGAGCACAGATTCTGAATGCTCAGAGTTAATAATTGTTAGTCTAACGCCTGCCTTATAAAAGCTGCTCAATGAATGTGAGTTGAATGAAATCCAGTTGAATCAAGAAGCAGGGAAAAGTCAGGCCTGCATTTGAATACACTTATGACTGAAGCAATTAGGAATTTCCTCCTGGCCCAAGTCTCAGCTGCTTCTCCAGTCTGTACAGGTATTCAACATGCAGTAGAGAAAACTGAGAGAGTTCCATCGCAGTAACTTGTACTTGGTGATTTTTAAGATTTTCCTTGAATCTAAAGGGAGATGTTGTGTCACCCACGATTTTACCACGAACCAGGTAAATTTCATTTCACTGTACAGTTACATTGAAAGTTCAGGGAAAACCCTAGTTACCAAAAACCATTTCAACAACAGCATTAATTAATCACAATTGGGTTTTTCCCAGACATAATTCTTTTAGGAAACACAGTGGATGGCAAAGCGAACTGCTGCGAGGCGCTGTCAGTGCGCGCATGAAGCCGTCTGGGGGAGCTCTCCTCCCACGCCACTGTCTCCCGGGACAGTGGGCAAAGGCCACTCTGTCACAAAGGGACAACTTGACGGGTCTAGTCTAGAATCAGAACAGCAAGCTCAGTTCTGAGTTTTTTTTCTCTAGAGGACTGTGAAGAAGGGAGTCTCATGAGATTGCTTGATAGGAGACAACATTAGAATTCATAGATCTGCCACAGAATGAAAACATCCACTGGCTCTTAGTTGCTATTTTCAGCAATAAAGTGTGATGCAGATAAACATAAAGACAGAGCTTCAGACACCTGGGAATTTGTAGTTGAGGCAGCAAACACAAACATGGGCATGCATTCATGTAAGCAAAGGAGCACGGACTCAAACACCCTTAGCCCTGAAGAGAACCTTAGGTGATCTAGCCTGAAATCCCAGCCAGGGAGAACCTCATCAGCAGCATCCAGCCTTTCCGTAAATATGCCCATTAATGAGGGACCGTCTTCCCAACGAGTCCATTCAACTAACTATTAGACAACTCTTGTCAACATATCTTCTACAAATTTCAAAAGCACCTTTTCTGAAAAGGTTTTTATTCATGGAAACGAGAAAGTACCAAGACTTAGGGAGGAGGGATTGGACACAAGCCCTGGAGAGCTTCCCTGAGGGCTGAGTTAGGAATGTTTGTGAAAGATTAGTACGAAAGGCCCTAATATAAAATATAACTATAGATTAAACTTTGCAGAGCAATCCAAGTTTATACAACTAGGTTTCATGCATCTCTGAAGCTCCTACAATGCCCAGTACACAGGCTTTCACAGAATGAGTGCCAAAAATGTCAGATGCATGTGATAAGAAAAAAATAAGGACAATTAAAGCATTTCCAGTTGGTCTTGCCTCTAATACTGGTTGAAATAAGACAGCACTTTGTTCTTTTCAGAGGAAGGTGACCTTAACTTCTTCATACCATCATAAAATCTCAGGACTGGAAAGACAATCGGCTCCACCCTCTCACAGGTCACCGCAGCCCTGTCAGGAGAGCACAGGGCTGTACAGAGTCGGCCCTTGCTCCTGCACTGGTAACAGTTTAAATCAATTCCGGTTCCAATGGAGAATTGTGGACCTCTGAAATGATGCAACTTGCAGAAGTTTCTGGCAAAGGATGCCTGAACTCTCTAAGTGGGCCCACGGCAGTATTAAAAAATAGCAACTTAGAAGTTAATATACCAATTCCAGAGAGTGCAGAATACTGGCTCTCCTTCCTCAAATGCTTTTGTACAATTTGGTTAAGTGAAATCTTCATTTTATTTGGTGCTATTACACTATGGAACAGGTCACTGGTTCAGGGCTGGCCCGGTACTCAGCACTGACTGGGAAGGTTGAACCTGGTTCCTTTCAGCATTTGGGCAGCTCCCCGCATGCTGCACACGACACCCAGGCCCACTGGACCGGACGACAGAGCCGCCCCCGACAAGGGCACCCACCTGTGCTGAACGGGATGGAGTAGACGAAGCTCCCCGGAATCTGCTCAGCTGCTCTTCGGTACCAGAGAGGGAAATGGTCTGCGTTAAAAATGTTCTCCTTGTCTCCCGCTTTCAAGAAGTCCCTGGAAATGGAACAGAATGAGAACATGGCCCCACTCGGCGAGGTAGAGCTGCACAGGGCGCGTCCCCACAGCCTCGGCCGGCTAAAGCCAGCATTGCCTTTGAGAACCCTGACTTGCTTTTCTCAGTGCAGAGAGGACCTGAGTGAACACCAGGAACCCAGATGACTCAAAGAATTCTTGCTGAGCTATGGCAGTCAGATTTCCAGTGGGCTAAACTGACTTTTCCTCATATATCAGTGAATTAATTATCCTAAAGTCTGACGCAAGCAAACAAGCGTAGACTCCAGAAATCATAGCAGAAGACCAAAGGGAAGCCCCTTTAAAACGGAAAGCTTTGGCTGGGCGCAGTGGCTCACGCCTGGAATCCCGGCACTTTGAGAGGTAGGAGCATCCCTTGAGCCCAGGAGGCTGCAGTGAGCTATGATCGTGCTATTGCACTCCAGCGTGAATGATAAAGGGAGAACCTGTCTCTAACATTTTTTTTTTAATTTTTAAAAAGAGTTGCAACAACTGGCCAGGCGTGGTGGCTCACCCCTGTAATCCTAGCACTCTAGGAGGCCGAGGGGGGAGGATCACTTGACCTCAGGAATTCAAGACCAGCCTGAGCAAGAGCGAGACCCGTCTCTACTAAAAATAGAAAGAAACGAATTGGCCAACTAAAAATATAGAAAAAAAAATTAGCTGGGCATAGTGACACATGCCTGTAGTCCCAGCTACTTTGGAGGTTAAGGCAGGAGGATCACTTGAGCCCAGGAGTTTGAGGTTGCTGTGAGCTGGGCTGATGCCATGGCACTCTAGCCTGGGCAACAGAGTCAGACTCTGTCCCCAGAAAGAAAAATAAAATGAAATAAAACAGAAAGCTTAGCCTGGCTTTGGAACCCACACACATGTACATGTGCCCTTGGGGGAATCAACTTCTTAAGTAGATCTTACTCAGAACAAGTGTAAAAAAGGCAAATCACTCTCCTTAGAAAAAGTGTGAAGGAGGTTAAAGTGGGCCCATGCCAGGGTCTTTGTCCCTGAAGCCCACCCACCTACTCTGCAGACAACAGGGCTGCTCACACCCTGTTTGAACCCCTCCACCCCTACTGTCTCCCTCTAGGGGAAGGCCACGCGTCCTCCCTCCCTCTTCCTCTCCACAGCGGCTCCCATACTGCCTACCTCACGAGCCCGCAGAGATACGTGCACGTTCCTACCAGCCCGGCCCCCACTCCCTCAGTCACTCTCACGAATTGGTCCTTTTTCTCGGCCTTCACTGCATGATTGCCAAGTCCCCTCCCCAAGGCTCCCAAGACCTCTGAGGACAGGAGCTGTTCCCATTTGCGTGTCTCTCAAGCCAATGCATGTTCATTGACTCCAGAGAGTCACATTTGCTCTCCAGTACCGAGTGCCCATCTGCGTCCATAGGTGCCACTCAGGGCAGGGAATGACTGCCTGGCCAGTCCACACTCTGCAGAGGTTTGTCAGAAACGGAGACCAATCAGAGGACAGTGTGCAGGTAAGGAAAAGAGCAGAAATGGCACCACTTTCAGTCCAGAACTTGCAGCATGGTGTTGGATCACATGGACCATGGAGAGATAGTTGTATGCTAAGTTGTAACTAGTTGGTTTCCTAAACTTGGCATCTAGTTCAGGAAAGCATTCTACAGGTATGCAAACCGGCATTCCCGTGAACTCCACCAAAGATGGAGAGCCCACATTTCAGAGAGGAAGCCCAGGTCATTAGAAGGCACCCTCCAAGCTCTGAGATGGTTCTGGAATCTGCCTTCCTATAACGTGCACGAGCATGTCCTAATTCTTCTCTAAGGGCTGGGACTCCTTCTCAGTCTCTCCAGGGCCCGGCTCTCAGTAGGCACTCAGTGTATAGTTTATGATTTCACGATTAATCAGATCTCATATCCAGATAAGAGTTCCTCAAGTATTAAAGACAAATTCCTATATCTTTTCTAAATAAAATGTCTTAATTTTTTCAAATTCCCTCATTGGTAGGGCCGCCTTCCTTTGTAAATGCTCTACTCTGTAAATCTGCTATAAAATTTTGTGCTACTAGAACTGGTCATTATAGACCAAAAATGATATCTGGTTTAGCAAAGCAGCCTACATTTCTTTACTGACTCTCACTGACAAGATGACTCTCCAGACATTAAAAACTGTTTTAAAATTTGGCAAAAGCACTCTATTCTCATTCAGGAGGCCAAGGCAAACTTAGGAGTCATGAGCAGGATTGAGAAGGTGCAGGACTTCCCATGCTAATCAGGATGCTGGCACAGGGACTCCTAGGCTCTGCGAGATAGACAGTGTCCTCTTGGTGATGCTCTATTCGGTGCTAATGTTTCCTGATCCTAAAATCACTGGGATTCACAAATATTGAAATTGTAGCCTTTTACTTGTTTTCTTTAGACATGAGATTCTTCATAAACCAGACTTGAGCAAGTGTGGGGAGGAGCCTCTATTGCCCAGCCCCTGGCAGGATGGACAGTTGCCTTCCTCAGGGGGTCAGGGGCACAGCCATGGCTGAGCGGACGGTGCCTTCACTCCTGGCAGATCTTTTTCATGGCCAGACGCACATCGCCACAGACAACAGGTGCTCTTTCAATGCCAGAGTCATGGCAGATGGGATAATACCTTGGGTAGAAGCTGTGAGGTGGTCCTCACTTAGACTCATGGTGACATTTGGGCTTAGGGGATGGCTTTGGAATGGCTTTGGGATGGTCTAGCATGCTGCACAGCTGGGTGTCTGGTGCCCTGCTGCCCAGAACAACGTTGGTCGTGAAAGGGTCTGGTTGCTAGGAGACCTGGAGGCACCTGTCAACTACCAAGCAGTACTTTGGGAGGAAGCAGGAAGGGGAGAGCTGATTCTACAAAATCCCAGAAATATTCTTTAGAAAGAAAGAGCCTTCTGAGTAAGATGAAAGCCTCTGGATACTGAGGGCTATTGTGGTGTTGTGTGAGCCAGGTCCAGGTTCTGGGCAGGGCTGGGTGACCTGGGGTGAGTAACTGAGTCTCTGAGCCCCCATTTACTCATTTACAAGATGGGAATATAGGAATACTATACTCAGTAGGATGCTATCAGAATTACATGAGACCATAGTGCAGGGTGCCCTATAATCTGAAAATGGGCTCAAACAAATATATGAGATTCTAAAAGCCCAAGAGTCTCTCATATTCCCTGGGGTTCAAATGGAAGGTGTACACTGGTCATCTTTTAGGACTACAGAAGAGACCAATAAGTGCACTGAAAAGCCGATCTCATTGGGTGCCATGTGCATAGTGACGTGAGAGGTCACACTGAGAAGGCTGACGTCACTGGGTGCCGTGAACATAGTGACGTGACAGGTCACACTGAAAGCACAAAATATGTTGTCACTACTGGAGATGATGGCTACAGAGTTAGAGGCCATGAACTCTAAGTGACCCACTTCCGAAGCAGGCGGTAGGGACAGGAGTTGGAATCTCAGTGTAGGAGACCGATGACAGTAGAAATTAATTCCAGGGTGGGGACTTTATATTATCAATTTTCCTGCCCAATAATATTTCCTTTTATACCCTAGTCAAAAACTAAAACTAAAACAAATATCAGAAACACTAAAAATGTTCTAGTCTTGGGTCAGAGTGTG
This sequence comes from Microcebus murinus, assembly GCF_040939455.1. Classification (NCBI taxonomy): domain Eukaryota; kingdom Metazoa; phylum Chordata; class Mammalia; order Primates; family Cheirogaleidae; genus Microcebus; species Microcebus murinus. The sequence goes on along the minus strand of NC_134104.1, from coordinate 159,810,912 downwards.
TATCCAAATTGCTGGATCTCCGTGCATATCATTTGGTGGGAGAGGATAAGCAAGAAAAAGACTCCAAGAAAATATATGTTAGGGCCTCTCAGTGGTCCCCAACCTTTTTGTCACCAGGGACTGGTTTCATGGAAGACAATTTTTCTACTGAGGGGTGTGGGTGGGAAGAGGGAGACAGGGGTGGTTTCAGGATGATTCCAGCACATCACATTTACTGTGCAGTCAAACCTCTCTGCTAATGATAATCTGTATTTGCAGCCGCTCCCAGCACCAGCACCACCTCAGATTATCAGGCATCAGGTCCTCCCAAGGAGCACCACCTAGATCCCTGGCATGCACAGTTTACAGCAGGGTTCGCTCCTGTGAGAATCCAGTGCTGCCATGATCTGACAGGAGGCGGGCGCAGGCGGTGCTGCGAGCCATGGGGAGCGGCTGTAAACACAGCTGAAGCTTCACTGGCTCATCTGCCGCTCACCTCCTGCTGTGCGGCCACTTCCTAAAAGGCCACGGGCAGGTTCCCGTCTGCAGCCCCTGAGGTTGGGGACCACAGTTCTATTTGACCGAATGATATGAAGACAGAAGAATTATTCCATCTATCCACATAGTATATGAGTACCCACTCTGGGTGACAGTAATGCCCCGGGCAACAGAACTCATTGCTGTAGGTATTTTTAGCTTCCCAAAGCAGTTTTACATCTATAATTTTTTGATCCTCACAATAAGTGAAAGAGATCATTACCCTCACCTTTCAGATGAAAGGAATGAAGGCACACACGTGAGATGAGGCAGACACATAGCCAGTGTAGCCCTGTTGCCTTTCTAATCCGTCAGAATAACACAGATATCAGAGTAGCAAGACTTCTTTTGTTGTCATTTTTGTTTGCTTGTTTTAATCTCAGCGCCAGCAGCATCCTTCCTCCCTGAGTATAAGAAAATCTGCTCCTGTGTCTCCCTTTGCCTCTGAGTGCTAACAGGCGAAGGCAGGCTGCATCTTGGCACTTCTAGTCCTCCCTAGGAACTTGCCCTCTGGAAAAATAATTGTTAGGGGATACAGGGCTAAAAAAGCTTTAAAAAATTCAAGTGTCAAATACAGCCAATTTCATAAATGACAAGTGTGAGATACCAAGAAAGCCAAAGTGCCAGGACAGATCCCAAAGTCAGTCTCCCGAACTGTCTAAGGATTGATCAGTCTGCCACTACCAGACGGGAACTTATCAGGTTACGTGGCCGGTGTTGGGGCCTCGTCTCGCAGAGGCAAGCAGCGCTGCTGGACTCAGGCTGGCCGGGGAGGGAGCATTTCCTCCATGGGCTCCTGGTGGGCCAACACCTCTCAGATCTGCAGCCACCCCGTTGGCTTGGTTACTCAGGGACTCTAAAGGTAAGGGTGTGTGATGTTCCCTGGTAACCTCTGAACTCTCACACACACTTGCAAGCCACACTCGAACTCTCTGAATCTCATGATCCATTTGTCCCTGGCCTAATAGAGCCTCTTGCTTCAGAGAAAAGAAATGGGGAGAAGACACTAACAGGCTCGGAAACGACTTCATAGACTGCCCACCAGCTCTGGGGCACACCCGCTTGATGAGTTAAGGGTCCGCGGCTCTCTGAGGACACAGGGGCCGAGCAGTGGCTTAAAGAGCATCTGGGCAGTGGACTTAGCTAATCTCTGCCCACTGTCCAAACAGGTCTCCTTGGAAGTACAGAGAGACACTGTCAAACCCCAGTGCCCCCAGACGCCCACCCCCGGCTGCCGAGATCTGCAGTCTCTCAGGCTGAGCACAGAGCCCAGCGGTTCATTAAAACATAAACAAATAAACAAGGCTTGAAACAATGATTTTCCTACAGGCAGGAATTCCTCTGCATAGCTGCACAGCAGCTGAATGCCCTGAGGCCATTTGTTAGGAGATGTGGCTCCCTCCCTCTGGTGGCTCCCAGCAGCCACCGCCCCCAGGTGCTGAGTGACTCCCAGAGCAGGAGAGGACTCCAGGGCAGTGGACAGGAGCCAGCAAGCGTGGGGAACAAAAGCTTGTGGAGGGGCTGGCAGGCAGGTGAGCACACGCTGGGCCCCATGGTGGAACAGAGAGGAAAAACCTTAACAGGCCTGCAGCGGCCTGAATTTTCTTTCTACCAGCGGGGGAATCAGTGAAATACGCTTCCCTTTGAATTTCCCATTTCAGGAGCTCCCCAAGCCCTGCAGAGGAGCCTTCCTGCACTTACTGGTTGGTGAGCTGCTCGGCCCCCACGAACAGGTTGATTCTGGAGAGGCCTGTGCGGGTGCCGAGAAAGGCAACCTCCACGCCCTTGTCAGAATTCCTGAAACAGAGCAGCACACGTCAGGGGCACTTCCAGACAGTGAGCAGATCGTGACTTTCGTATTTCAAGACTCACCGAATGGTTTTCAACATAGCGGTTTTGAAACCCGAACTTTAACAGAAATTATAGGAGCACACATATACAGACACACATGCACACACACATGTGCGCGCGCGCACACACACACACACACACACACACACACATGCACACACACGCGTGCACACACACGCAGAAAACCCAGAACGAAAACTCTTATCCTTTACCAAAGTCTTCATGGTGATACTTGCAGGAAAATTGAAGAACTTGCTGCCAACAAAAGCAGCATGGCAAAAATGCTCTCACAACCACAAACCCATCTTTCTCTGATGGCTCTGGGTATAAGTTCAGAGAGAGCAGGCTGAGAATAGGAGGGCTTTCAGCAGAGGAAAAAACCCTTAGAATTAGTTTTCTGCACCCTACCAAGTCTAGCTGCGATCATTAACAGCAACTGCCATTCGAGGGAATAAACAGCTGAGCCACTGAGCCCCGACCCAAATGTGCAGCATCCACACAGTCGGAGCAGGATCTGGCTTGTACACAGTTGTGGGTGCACTGGCTCACAACTTCTACCAGAGCACAGGCTTTAGTCTCACCACCAACCCTCAAAAGATGAGGCAAGAAATGGCTTCTTCAAATAGCTCTGTAGGATGTCACAAATAGAAACTCGAAAGATGGCCTTAGCAAGGAAAGCTGATTTAAAAAATTCACCAAAAATAATTTTGTTTCAACATTCAAGGCAAGTTTTATAATGTTTGAGCATGTTTTTCAGGAGATTTACAATGCATACTTCTCCTTTGAAAAAAGCAACTGGCCTTTCTCCACAAACACATAATTTTATCCTACAATAAAAGCATGAAGAAAATACCAATTCTTGAGGTTTTTTCTTCTCTGTCCTAGATGCTAGTAGCAATGTTATTTTCAAGGTGAGATCACTGGTTACTTCATCTTTGACGACTGTCAAGGTGGTCAATACTACCATTAAGCATTTAAGGGCTGAATAAAAAACAACACCGTGCATTTGTATCTGCTCACAGCCTACACCAAACTGGACAGCCGGGCTGCCCAATCAGTTAGAGATGGGGACTACACAGCAAGCTACCATTTTGAAAATCTTTCGTATGTGTTAGGAATGAATCAGCAATCTTTGCTCAAGATTTTGATTTTCATGAGATCTCAACAGAAATGTTTCCACATCCATTAGAAAAAGAAACCCCAGGAAAGCTCAATTCTTTTCCAGTGCCCCAGGGAATAAATCCATGTAGGTAAGTAGTCCAAGGACACTCCCAGGTACAGTGAGCTCCAGACTCACTCAGTGAACAGCCTACCTGGCATCTTCACTTGGAGATGTCCAACCATTTTAAGCTCCAGTGTCTAGAAGGGACTCTGGCCATGTGCAGACCCAAGTGTGATCCTCCTTCGGTGTCTGTCTCCTAGCAAATGGCACCATCTATCCAGGTGTCATGACACAAACCCGGGAACGGTCCCTGATGGCGCAGTATCCCTATCCTCACACAGCAAACCCATCATCGAGTCCTGGGGGCCTCATTTCTGAGGCAGGCGACAAGTAGACCTCTACTCCCTGTGCCCACTGCCCATGCTCAGTGGCACCCCTGGGATGCTGCAGGAGGATTTGGTCGTGCTTCCTGTCCTCCACAGCAGCAGAGAGGCCTTTCAATACAGATCTTTAGTGCAAATCTTCCTACCCTTCTTAAAATCCATCCACGATTTCCCAATACTTTGAGTATAAAATTCAAAATCCTCCATTTAACTCCCAAAGTCCTGAGACACCTGGCCCCTCTACAGCCTCATCTCCTGACATCTTCCGCCTACCTCTGTATTTCAGCTATATTGACCTTCCTTAAATTCCTCAAATGTGTCAAATGCTTTCTCACGTCAGGGCCTTTGCACATGCCATTCCACCTTCCTAGAATGCTCCCTAACCCTTGAGCTAATTCCAGTCTTCCCCATATACTCTAGATCTTGCTACAATCCACACGCCGTCCTTCTCCTTCAAAGCAGTTGCCGTGATTCCCAGCAACACAGCACACTGCCTGCCACAGGCACCGCGGTGGCAAGGCCATCTGCATGGGCTACTCCCATTTCTCCAGCACATAGTGCAGTGCCTGGCACGTAACAGACACACAGTCGGGACTTAACGACAATGAGTGCAGAGTGAATGCTAGATGGGACAGAAGGGCAGATAAACCAAAGGGAGGAACTAATGAAGAATAGAAAAGTGGAGAGAAATGAATAAATGTATCACGTGAAGATATAAGGAAACAGGAATGGTTTTTCTTCTTAATCTCTAATAGCCTACTTAAAATAATAGTAATAATAATAATAGGCTGCCGAGGCGGTTCTTGCCCTAGACTTTCTCATCAATTACCACTGCCTTCCTCCCACAGCCTCCATCCTCCACTTCAGACACAAAACCGCAGGGCTGCATCTGACACCCCGCGAAACAGAGCTCTCCCTTCTCCACCCTACTCTGCAACCGCACCCGGCCCTGACCCCAAGTTCCCTCAGGACTGTGAAGTAGAGGGAGCTGTGGCCAGGCGGAAAACAAAACACTCCTTCCGCCTCCCGCTCTCGCGCCAGGGCCACCCTACCTAAGCATACTGAATTTCATGTAATGCTGAAATTCAAACAAATTATATGTCAAACCCGGGAGCTTGCCATCCAAGCCCGAGCCGCTAATCTGCTCTAGCTTTTGTGGTTTGGAGCTTTGGGAAAAATTAAAGAACTTTAACACCAGGCTCCTGAAACAGCTTAGCCCTTTAAGCCCTAACCGTGTTTCGGAGCACTGGCGAGGAAACGGCCATGGCAGGGGACGCGCGCAACCACTTACTCAGACTTGTTGAGGGCCAGGCTGGTCCAGTATGCCTCGATGGGGGCACTCACCACGGCATCAAAGAGGACTTCCTGGATCAATTCCTTGTCACCTGTTGGGAGGGACTCATGAGAGGACGGCTTTGGCTGGGCTAGAAGAAGGGAACAGGGGCCCGTTCTGCAGTGTCTGCAGGCTGCCTTCTTGCGTGGCGAGTTGCTTTATGACTCCTGAGGCCAGTACTGCTTGGACAGCTGGGTCTTGCCATCCCATCTCTGTCCTTCAGGCAATGCTCCCGTGCCTGGCCTCAGTCGGTTGTAACACAGGAAAGGGACACTGTCCCTGCATGCCCACTGGGACTATTGTTTTGTGACGCCTTCCATTCAAGAATCTGTTCACTTTCAAGGAGAGTATCTGTCCCTATCCAAAGGGACTCCTGGGAGAGCTCTGTGAAAGAGGCCAAGGAATGAGGGGGCTATCATGAGTCTAGCAGGGGATCTTAGAGCTCTCTAATCACTCCGCAGAGGAGGGAAACTCATTATTAATCTCATAGGAGGCAGACCAGACCTTACCCTGACGGGGGGCAAAAACAAAAACAAAGCCACAATAGAGCTTTGCTGAAAACCAAAAACTGGAACAACTTATCGTCCCTAAGAAAATGGATACATTGAGGTATAGTCATGCGGTGAAAATCTATACAGTAATTCAAACAAATACATTAAAGCTAAATAAGCTCAAATAAATCTCAAAAATATAATGAGTGAAAACAAATTATAGTACATGTATTATATGTATCTATAGTATGTATTATAAGACTATATGTAGCAACTCATATACCACATATTATATATAAAGTTTAATACACAAAAAATAAAAATAATGCTACAAGTTATTTATGGATACTGCATATGTAGTAATAGTGTAAAATACATGAGAATGATGAACAAATCAGATAGTCATTGACTGACAGAGCAGAGTTACACGGGGCTGCAACTGTATGCAACTATAATGTTTCATTCCTTAAGAAGTACCTGAGTCAAATATGGCAAAATACCAAGATTTGATAAAGCTGGATGGTGACGATAAATGTATCCTTTACACTATCTCTATACTTTTGATTTTCAAATATGTCATTAAAAAGTCAAAGAAAATGAACAAGTGGGCTCCTATGCTAGCCACCTGACCCTTCCCCTTCCAGAGCACGTCATAAGGGAAATCCGTTCTCTGAAGATATTGGTTAGCAGCTGGAGAGTCCCCTTACCTCTCTCCTAGGGTTGCTGTGGTCATCCACAAAGATAACATATGCAAGGCACTTTGCACACAATTGAATGGGTGATGCCTGTTAGCAGAGGGGCAGGTGCCATGCGCATTTGTGGCGGCTGTCCCCACCCCCACTCCAGCTGCCAGGCTATCTTGCGAGAGTGTGGGGCGCCCCTGCCCGCGGGGGTCTGGGCCTGCGATGCTCTGCTCTGCTGCCTTCTCACTCGCAGAGCTCCCCGCCCCCAGGACACTTGGTAGGAGGAGGGAAGAACTTCCTCCACCCTGAGAGGCAGCGTGTCCTAGGGGTGACCGAGCTTGGGACAAGCAGGGACCTAGATAATGGCCCCCGAGGAGACAAGTCCCACTGCCAGTCTGGCTTTCGCAGTTGTAAGACAAGGGAGCTAGATCAGCAAATGCTTGAAGTCCCTCCCTCGTGGTGACATTTCCATCCTAGTGGGCTGCGTGACCACATGGCTCCGCAGGGGGACAAACCCAACGCAAAGGGTTAAACTGGCATTGGGGATCCTGTGCAATTTGGGGTAACCCACATTCTTTCTCCTGTTTCTACAGGAAGCAGGCATTCAGCTGGATTTCATGGGACTGACAGTGTCTGCCAAAGCAAAGCTTCCTTGAAAGCCGAGGCGAAAACCGGTCTGAGTGGAGTCCCCACCGCCACACGCAGGCGCGGCGCGCTTTGGAAGCACACTCACACTGGAGCAGAGGTTCTTTGCCTTTGAGGTAGAGCTTAATAGCTTCTAGCTGCGACAGGTGGCGGTGCTCAGGGTGCAGGTCAGTGTTGCAGTAGGACCTGCGAACGTGATACAGCCGAAAGAAGAGCAATAAATATTTACAGCAACTCCCTCCTTCGCCTTTGAACCAGGAAAACTGGGGAAGGGGCACAGACAATTCGAAATCAAAGAGGGCAACAAAGGACGCCAGTGCCAGTGAAGGGCTGCTTAGTTCTTACCATTCATCTGCCAAGCACACGTCCGGGTGCTCTAAGTCATGCAGGCCTGAAGGTCAAGGAGAAGGGGTTAATGAGTAAATACCGATCCTCCTCATCTTGAGATTTCTTTTTTTGGAGACAGAGTCTCACTTTGTTGCCCAGGCTAGAGTGAGTGCCGTGGTGTCAGCCTAGCTCACAGCAACCTCAAACTCCTGGGCTCATGCGATCCTCCTGCCTCAGCCTCCCGAGTAGCTGGGACTAGGGTTGCACGCCACAACACCCAGATAAATTTTTCTTTTTTAGTATAGAAGGGTCTTGCTCTTATTCAGGCTGGTCTCAGACTCCTGACCTCAAACAATCCCCCTGCCTTGGCCTTCCAGAGTGCTAGGATTGCAGGTGTGAGCCGCCGCGCCTGGCCCACTGGTCCTATCCTCCTGTGTGCTTCAAATATTCCACGGTAGGGATTTTGGGTGGTTTAAAAGTAGACATCAACCCCAAAGGGACCTGGGAACAGGGACCCTGGGCAAAGTACACATGTTCTCTTCCCAGGTAGAACTCTCTCCCCTCTCCACCTCACTTAGCCAGCACTGTCACCTTCCCTGGATATATGGCCCAGGAAACCTTAACCCCTGAAGATAAATGATACACTCCTGAGTCCTGAGCGAGAAGCTTGACAGGATGATGGTTAGAAACACTGGCTCTGAGGCCACTCAACTCCCCTGTGATGTTAGCAGGTTACTTTACTTTTCTAAATGTCAGTTTCTTCATGTGCAAAACAGGAATAATAATAGTCCCTAAACTGATGGGCTGTTGTGAAGGTGAAATTATGAAACTGTCAATACTCAACTGTTTTTGACCAGCAAAAATAACTAGTTGTTACAGGATCCTAAGTAAAAACAAGTCATTGGTCTGGGAAGGTAGCTAGGGGAACTGGGGCTTGGAGGAAATCTGGAAGTTTTTATAGGATGCTCTAGACCACCCTAACTGCAAAAATCACACTCTCTCCAAGCATTTTCTTTTTTCTTTTTTGAGACAGAGTCTCACTCTGTTGCCCAGGCTAGCATGCCATGGCTTCAGCCTAGCTCACAGCAACCTCAAACTCCTGGGCTCAAGCGATCCTCCTGCCTCAGCCTCTCGAGTAGCTGGGACTACAGGCATGCACCACCATGCCTGGCTAATTTTTACTATATGTGTTTTTATTTGTCTATTTAATTTCTTTCTATTTTTAGTAGAAATGGGTCTTGCTCTTGCTCAGGTTGGTCTCAATCTCCTGAGCTCAAACAATCCTCCCGCCTCAGCCTCCCAGAGTGCTAAGATTATAGGCATGAGCCACCATGCCCGGCCTCTCCAGGCATTTTCACGTGATTTGGTTTTGATGGGCTATCAGCCGAAGACTCTTCTGAATGATGACCTCAGGAACTCTGATGATGCTTCTAGCCTGTTTTAGGAAGTCACTCAGTTTCTTAAATGACCTATAGTATCTTACTGCACTTAGGACTCCAGTTTCCTCCCCAGATACAAATGTATAAAATAAGTAGCAAAATCCTAGACCTGTCACACAATTCTACTTAATTTTATAGGAAGTAAAAATAGATTAGATTAAATATCATCCTATATGGCCCAAGTGACCATGTCCAGGCTCCAGCACCTACAGGTTGAATGACCTTGGAAATGGCATGTCAACTCTTCGAATTATATCAGCTACGAGTACAGACAATATTGTGTAACTCACAAACTCCACAAAATGGTTAAATGGGACAGTGATTAGTCCCAAGAACAATCCATCCATCCATTCATCCATGCATCCTTTCTTTTTTTCTTTTCCTCCCTCCGACCAACCAATGTTCCTTCCTTCCATTCTTCTTTCCTTCCTTCTGCCCTCCCCCCATTCTTTCCTTCCTTCAATATTTTTACTGAGCATCTGCTATATGCTAGGTACTGGGAACATAGGCCCTAAGAATATAGCAGTGAACAAAACAAAAATCATGGCCTTCATCATATTTAATTTTCAGTGGCAGAAAAGACATAAGTAAATTAAATTAAATTATATAGCATATCAGGTGTGGCGAGGGCTGAGAAGGAAAAGTGAGCAGGGAACAAGGATGGGGAGGGCCGAGAGAGATGAGAGGGATTGAGAGGAATTTACATTCTAATGATGGTGGTCAGGAAGGCCGCCCTGAGAGAGTGACTTGCAAACCGAAGGAAGGGAAGGGCAGTCATGGAGACCACAGTGGGTCACGGGGCAGGAAGACGGACAAGTGTGGCAGCCCTGAGACAGGACCGGACCTTTCTAGAACATCAAGTTAAGGATGGGAATTCTGTCTTTCTAGTTTCAGTTCTAGTCAACCTTCATCCACAAAACCCTCTCTGGCTCACAGATAGGACTCACAGATGAGACTCTGAGAATTTCATTGTTCTATAATTCTCTCCTCTCTGATTTTGGTCCTTCCGACAAAATCACATCTAATGATGATTGACACTGCTGACCATCTTGACATACGCTCTAATTTACTAAACAATCCGTGTGTACAATACCTATAAAAGATGCAAAGTGTCAGAGGAGATTCAGAAAAGAACAATTTTGGCAGATAGAATTATATAACCCATACCTTTAACCTCAGTAATGACACCTTACATTTCTTTTTAGCAAAATCTACCTGTTCACTATCTTTGTAATATCTGGCATTGGCAAGGCATGTGGAAAAGTCCTACATTCTGTAGGGAAACATTGCTTATTGAAGATCCTGTAGAAGTGTGGTTGTCAGCCCCACGGAACTCCTCCCCTCTCTGAGAGAAGAAGAGAACAATAGTTATGCCATGCCTCCCAGAGAGGACAAGACCCTCTACTAGCTAGCCCAAGGGGGAGCAGCTTTCTTAGGCTCTATGACTCAGCAAAGTTGGCAGGGTTGCAAATCCTTTTATTTATAGAAGACCAACAGAGAGAGGAAGATCTGACCTCATTTGTGTGGATAACCAGACACTCTCCCCCCTTGCTGAGGGTTCAAACTAATTTCTTGCATGGTGGTTCCAGTTAGCTCTGAAATTCTCTCTATGTGACTCCTTAGCCTAACAGCTGTGGAACATACAGGAAAAAGATAGTGACTAAAAATATGATCCCAAAGACAATGCAAAACAACTGTGTGTGTATGAAGGGGAGAGAGAGGGGGACGAGAGAGAAAGATGGGGGGGGGGGTGAAGAGAAAGGCAAGGAGGAATAGGGACATGTATTGAGGATTGACACAGGAAAGGCAAGTCATCCATTCATAACCTCTCCTTCTATTGTTCTGACCATGAGTTGTTTTCTCAGCCTGACCTCAGATGCTTTAGACATGAATTTTCTGGCTTCATGAGCAGTGATGTTCACAGAACCAACATGACCCACAGAGCTGGAAAATTCTCGAAGTTAAACATGCTTTCTGAGAACACATCCTAGAGAGTGTCCTGCCTAAGTCACAAAGCTGCGTGTTTTCTCTCGTGTGTCTCTGGGAAGAGAGCCCTGTGGGTAGCTCTGTGGTAGGCATGCTCTGGGCTCTGCCTACACTTTAGTGACTCTCTCTGCTCTGCTTTCTGCTCTGTAAGATCTCACAATCACTGGGGAGACAAAAACGAACACCTGCGACATAATGCAGCGATGACCAGCAGTAAACCAGAAAGCTGTCTATGGGACATAGCATCTCAGGGACCATCAACTCCAGCCTTCATTCCTTGCTACATCATCTGAGCGGGCCACAGGTGGCCCAGCTTCTGGAAGTTCACCACATTCATTTGCAACCTATTCTAATCTGTTAAAACTGGGCTCATAACTGACCTTCCTGTTCTTGGCCATCCTCTCTGGGGATGCCCAGCAAGAGTACTGGTCTGGTCCAACTTTCAGCCCAGACTGGGCAAGTGACTCACTCCAGGCCATCTGGGGAGCAGAGCCTTGCAGAGGACCATGCCCACCCCTCCCCAGGAGCTCTTAATACTAGGAAATGTACCATCTCTGGACTGCTGGGTTGTTGGGAGATGAAAAGGACAGTACATGTGTAACAGCAGTGTGAAAGTCTAAAGGGCTGTACCAACGGCTTCTGTGCACTGGGCGTTCACTGTGCGCCCATGCTTTATGAAGACATGAGGATCTGGAACCTCAAGGTGCCACTTACTCCTTCTAGCCTATGCAAATCATTTAAATGGTCACATTTCTCTTTGTAGCAGGGCTGCCATGAAACCCAAGGGGAATTTGTGGCTCGACTGCGTGGGAGACTAAGGCTTCCGTGTCTGTTTCCATTTTTGCCCCGGGCTTGAATTTTGACATTGATTTGTATTTCTCCTGGTACTGATTTTTATGTATGAGAAGAATCTAATTGGTGGGTGATTCCTATGAGTTGCCTCAACAACTTTGTGGGTTAAAGAAGAATACAAGTAAATTAGATCACAATCACTAATCAAGGTTCCCGCCACTCTGAAACCCAGGCACAATAAGCAAAAAGGTGATATCAAATGGGTGTTTAGTTAAGTCAAACACCCAAGAGATTAGCCAGCGATTTGGACGGATGAACAAGTTCTTCAGTTAACTCAATAGCAGACTCTGGGGCTTTCGTCCCACACCAAAGGATAACACGAGCCAGGGTGGCCCCTTACCTTCTTCGACGGTTACGTTCCCGCGGAAGAAGTATTTCCCATGGCCTCTGGAGAGCGCCACACCTAAACTGTGCAGAGAAACAGAGCAGACCTTGAAACTCATGGCAGCGACTGGAATAGACTTGCGGGCTAACATGTTTTTATTTTCCATTTTCACATTTCCATTTCACGTTACATAAACAATTTTTCCACCAGTTTACTTTCAAAGCCCCACTGATTATCGTTGGTGTTGGTTTCTCTTAGGTTCAATCAGCTTCTTCAAAGTAATTTCTGATTGGAAATGCCAGCAGCAATTGGATTGATTCTCCTGTGTATTATTCTAAGGGTTGTGGCAAACTGCTGGCCCTTCCAGCAAGCCCTTTGCTCGGACAGCCTCCCAAGGGCCGTTGCCCTGCTCTTTACACACCTGTGCCCTGAACTAGCCGGATATGGGTCTCTCCAGACCCTAGAGGTCGGGACAGGGGAAATGGACCCCTGAGTGCAGCCGCCGTCTTGCACGGCAGGCTTCTTTGCCAAGTCCTCTCCCTAGTCTAACAAGTTTCTTACACTCACTGGCTTCATTTAAACTCCTTTCTGGTTTTGCCTAAAATAAGAGAATACATTTTAAAAACATAGTCTCTTCCTGTGGCAAACACACTTAACAGCTCATGTGTCATTGACTGCTCCTGGTTCCAATGGAACCCGCTCATGATATCTGGCAGCACATGGCAACAACGCTAGGACTTATTTTTCAGATTAATCAATTGTGAGTAAGCTCTTTCTCTCCTTAGCTCTGTGAGACACCAGTTCAGGAACAGGAAGCTGCCCTCCTGCAATAATTTTTTACAAAACCTGTTATAACACTAAGTTAACAGTAGCGGGGAAACTTTAGAGTGCTACATACGCATCTGAAAGCAGGCAATGAGGCAAAGCCAATTTTCAGGACTGTTACAAAGAGAAACAACAGGATTCAAAAGTAGACAAGCACAGGAGGACAGTTCAGAGAAATTGAAACGGAAGCACAACATGTGTGGATGGATATGTTACCTACAGGTTTGAAGGATTGTGTTTTGGGTCATGGAAATAAAAAGCGAAATGGAACTCATGAGGCAGCAAGTTAGATGGCCGAGGACCCTGGTAACCCTCTGAACTCGCCTTCACCCTTAACGGGAACCCCCAAAGCTTATTTGCTTGATAATGAGATGCAAAGCCATGACAAATTGAGTGAGTTCTCCTAGGTGAGCCTGAACCATCTTCCCCCCTTCTGGAAAGCAAAAACAAAAGCAGCCTGGGAAAAGCCCCTTCCTCACTCTTTCCAGCCTTTCGGCAGGGTGTTTGGTTATCTTCAGATGATGGGCTCTGAGAGCGTCAGCAGCTTTTGTACAAACACAACTGATGGGTCTGATGGAATGTCCATGTATTATGGTCAGCTCTACCTGAAAGGAGTACCCTTGATGTCTGTATAATAGTAGTCATTTGTCATCACCAAAACCCGTTTCTAGATTGAAAAAAAAAGTTGTAGAGAAAAGAAAACATGGTTAGTCTGCTAGGTGAAGTTTTCAGAAATAAATAAAAATAAATGGACACACAATGATCAGGTTAACAGTACTACATGAATCTTGTTTGAGATAAGTAAAGACAAGAGAAAAATGATCTCAGTGAAAGATATTTATTCCAGATAGAGCTTTCAAAGCTAATTTTTCACAGTGGTTTGTTTTAAATTAAGCAGCAAGAATGTTTGAGAAAAATGTACCCCTTTGTCCACTGTCTTCTTCACCTCCATGGAAAACTTCCCCGTCTTTCGGTTCACCATGGCGTTTCTTAACTAAAATGATAAGAGAAAATCGGCGTGTTAGTTATTCCCCGGGTTACTGTGTATCTGGACACCGTGCATCCTCATTTTGGGAGCTCATTTGATGTCCTGTGCAAAGCAGTTATACGATAGGGCTGGGTGGTTTTTCCATCGAATCTTGGGGGCTTTTGTAGTTGACTCTGCACATTGCACTCAGACCTCTAAAACAGAGCTTCTAAAGAATAAACATCCAGCTGCTCTTGCAAAATGTGGGGAGGCGAACAACAGTACATAAATGACTTTTGACTTCAATTTGGGGTGCTCATGTAAACCTCAGGACAAGAACAAAATAGCCTGCACAATGATGATGAATCCTGAGACTCAGAGAATGAATTTCCGGCAATCTGCTAAAACACTCACGAAGCAAGAATGTCTCTGGGGACAAGTTACGTTTTCAAAAGTATACTGATTTGTCATGGAGAAATCATTTTTCAAAACATAATCAAGTTAAAGACATTTTCCTACACAGTAGTTAAAAAAAAAAAAAAAGGCCAACCATTTGGAAGACAGGGATTAGCTTTTCATAGTATGAATCATCTTCAAATGCTCTCTGAGAAATCTGGAGCAATTAATGGCTTTGCTGATGGGGCAGGGAACAGGAGCCACCCTGCATCTGACTTTTGGAGGTCCCATCTAGGAACAGCGAGCCTGGCTTTCCTCCCCCACCGCTGGATGACCTTGCCTAATTACGTGTGGCCCTCCCGTGAGCTCAGAGGACAGCAGGCACGGTGAGGAAAGACGTGCCTGCGTGGGCACCCGTGAAAGGCGACGGAGAGGCCACTTAATGGAGCAGGAGCAAGCACGACATGCCACAGCCTGTCACGAAAAGGCTCTTTCTCAGCCCCATGCCTTGTTTTTTTGTCCTTTCCCCTCTTTTCCCCTTTGAGGAGCTTGAGTAAGATCTGGCCGATAGAAAACTGCAAGGCTTGCAAGCAACCTAAATTTGATTCGGGGCTGTCTAGGTTTGAGTTAGCATTCCCATCTTCTGTGAGGGAGAGAGAGTAAAAAGCATAATTTTTAGCTGGAGGCATGTATAAAATAAAACATATATTTTACTCTAGATATTTTTTAACAACACATAATGGGCATTTCTGGAAATATTTTCCCATTTTAACTTTTGTGGTTTTGGATGGGGAGAGCTGGTCCTAATTAAGTCTACTTTCTAACTTTTAAGAACGGCTCAATTTATCTTTAACATGGTTTTCATTTTTCCTCTTTCTGGTGCCTGCCTAAAGCCATTTGGGACCTTCCCTCTCACATTCCCCAGGCAAGTCAGAAATTAGGTAAGGCTCTCCGTGCCTCTGTGCCACCCTACCCCCAACCCCACCAGTACGGGACAGTCAGCGTGAGGGCCTGGGAGGGCCCAAGGCCAGGGTCACTGGTGCCTAGTCTAGTCCTGCCATTTTCTTAGATAATAATGAAAATAGGTTGTACTTGTTAAACACCTACTCGTGAGGCAGGATAGCATTATAGTTAAGAAGCAGACTCCGGAGCCAGAGCTTTATGATCTTGGGCAAATCACTTATCTTCTCTGTGACTCTCTGCACGATGGAACTAATGACAGCACCATCTCACCGAGTGGTGGTGAGGATTATATGAGTGACTATTTAGTAGGGCGCCTGGTGCATCCTCAGCACTCAGTACCTGCTAGCTATCCCCTACCGCCACCACCACTGTTGTCAGCACCTTTGTCATCTTCATGTGCACTGCCATCTCCGTTGGAGATCGGTGGAGGGCCGGACTATAGCTTAAAAAAAAACTATGAACAAATTCCTATGCACACTGCACATATCTTATTTTGAAGTAAAAAACAAATGGGCAAAAACACCCGCATGTGGCCCGCGGGCTGTGGTTTGAGGACGCCTGGTTTAAGGAATGGGGATGAAAACTCCTGCTTGTCTGACATGGATGCCCAGCTCTGAACCAATGGCTTTCAAACTGTTTTGACTGTGAGCCACATGAAACAATATATCTTACTCTGATGATGCCCTATTTTAGCTCTTGTATTAGTGCATTGCATTGCTTTTATTTGCTGCTCATGAACCACTAAATAGATTTTGTGACCTACCGCAGGTCCCCAGGTTGAAAACTGCTGTTCTTAACCACCTATGAGTTGGCACAGGACGAAAGGAGGCAGCCCCAAGGTAAAGGGAGGCAACGTAGGATACCAAGGTTCAAGTTTTGCTAGTGACACAAACCAGCTGCCCTGTAGCTCTCAGAGGTTCAGTTTCTTCATCTTTCATTCATTCTATCAAAAGTGCTCCTGAGTGAGGACTCCCAGACCCCAGGGATCTTGTGCTATAAAAACTGTGGTTATCAGATTCTCATGAAGTTCAGATAATATTGATAGGTACTCCTTACTGAGCTCTTACTATGTATCAAATACAGGCTTTAAAATCCTCAAAATTATCTGGTAAGGTACCATTATTACCATTATTATCCCCATTTTGTAGGTGGAGAGACTGAGACAGGGAGGTAAGAAACTTGCCCAAGTAATACAGCCTCTGCCTCTTGAGCCCATGCTCTTAACCTCTGCTTCCCAAATCAGGAGAGAAAGCATTTGGGCAAAATTAAATATTTTATAGCATTAATGTAAAAGAATGCATTATTATTTATAGATCATTTTTAAATCAAAGAAAAAGTTTTAAAAATTGACCATGCAGTCTGAGGTGTTACCTTCCCAGTAGGCTTCCCACAAGCTCTAAGTACCGAGGGCCAGGACTGGGGGGAGGAAAGGGGATTTGGCGATTTTCAATAGCTTGCCCTGTGAATACAGCACTGTGAGCTGAACATTCTAGAAATGTCACTTTTCTACCTGAGGAGACTGAGGCTCCAGAGGGGAGCCACTTGCCCAGAATCATGTGGCAAGTCAGTGGCTCCCTGAGGTTCTGAGGCGGCAGAGGAACCCAGAGCATAGGCAAGGGTGGTGGGGAATGACAATGCTACCTGTCTCGACCTAGGGCAGGAAGGGCATGATCCAACGGTGCTGCTCAGAGTTGTTCAAATGCCCTTTGAACTTGCCACTGCCCAGATTGACAACAGCGAACAACTGGAAAAATAAAAACTGCCTGGCAGAGGAAAATTTCCAAACAAGTTTTGGTGTGTCCACATGTCAGCATATTACGTGGTCGCTAAAAATCACGTGTTAAGCTGTCCAACTTAACGCATAGCCATGGAAGGCATCGATGACACACCTCTATTTCCCCCTATCAGGTATCTAGCACCTGCAAGTGTGACAGCGCTGTAAACACGAAAGCAGCTTCCACCACAGTGTGGCCACGAAAAGGTGAGACCTCCTCAAGCTGAAAATCGCAGTCTGGCGACCGTGATCGGACTCCCGGGGCCCGACTGCCCAGTTCAGGTGTGCGTCTCCAGAGCCCGGCCAGGCTGTCTCTCTTCTGCAACACTGGAGCTGAAGCTGCTCGGATGACCAAAGTGCCACTTTCCTGCCAACCACGTCACAGCTGGAGGCCACACTCCCTATTTCTTTGCTGGCCTGCTGCTCTGGCCTCCCAAGCTAGGTGGCGCCAAGGACGCCTTCCCCAGAGGGCCATCTGCCACCTTGGGTTGTGTGTGCGTACGTAGTGATGGCTTATTCTCCTGATGGTGGCTGCTGTCCACACTAGAACTCCAGCCTTACCTTTCCCGGTGCACAGGTGGCACGTACTTCCAAGCCCCTGAGGACATGCCACCTGGATAAGATGGCAGATGCCAGAGGAAGGGAGATGCGGTGGATAAACAGCTCTGTCATTCCCAAGCAAGCATTCAACCAGCTTATGAGGACAGACTTGGGCACCTGGGCTCTCAGGCTGTGCTCGGTTTGGGGGTCAAAGGCTCAAGCATGAGCAGGAGAGACAATAGGGAGGGTGTAAACAACAACAAACTAAATAGCCAAAGGTCTCAGAAATATGCCCCAGGAGAAAAGGGCTTTGGGAAGAAAAGAAACTTCCCATCAGAGTCATCACGGGTAAGAAGAAATGTAGTTGAGCAGAGGCAGTAGAAAAGGAGTTTATACTGCAACAGAAGGGCTTCAGCTGGATTCAGGATGGATTCTCTGGGGCAGCAGTTGCAGCAACACCCTGCGGACAGACACTGGCTTAGCAGCTAGTGTGCACAAGGCACCCCATCCCTTCTGCACCCTCTGGGGAGAAAGCCCACACACTATGAGACACTGAAACGGAGTTTTCAAGGACTGTTGGACTCAAGGACTTAGTGCTCTTCTATGGAACAGCAACCGTCAAGAGCATGGCTTTGTGGGCCAGGCTGCCTGAGCGGGCATCCATGCTGTGTGCCCTTGGACCACTGCAGCAATTCTCTGCCTCAGTTTCCTTACCTGTAGGATGGAGACAGCAATAACACCTACTTTGTAGAATCACTGTGAGAAATAAATGAGTTCGTTCACACACAGCACTGAGTACGGTGTTGACATGTAGGAAGAAGTCGAGATATGACAGTTGTTATTATGTATGAGTTTTTCTATTTACAGATATAACCGTGTTCACTGTGGGAAGCTTGAGAATGACTAAGAGATAACAGGAACAAAACAAAAGTCATCCTTATTTCCTATGGTCAAAGGATATATATCATTTTTAAAGATAATTTTTCCTTCCCAGAGGGGTCCGCGCCAGTGATTCCTATTGGGCCAAGCATGTCTCAAGGTCTCCTGCTGGCTCATGGGTCTCCCAGAGACCCGTTCTGCCCACTGTGCTGTTGATGCAACGCCTAACTCATCCTGCAGCATGGGACGGAAGTCCCGCTCGTTCTCCTCTAAGTGGTTTCTAATTTTTCTCTTTTTTCCTTATTTTAATTTTGGCCAGTCTATTTTGCATAAGTTTTAACAGTATGTGACCTTGTATCATTTTTTTGGAAGTATGCATGTCTATGTTATTAATGTGGTCATTAAATTCAAGAGCCTAGTTGTCCAAGAGAAAGAGAAACGGGGTTCTCCTCTCTGGAAGGTCTCTGCTGCGGGTGACTTTGCTGCCGCTTCCTCAGTGGGCTCTGCTGGCACGGCCTGTCCCAGACCTTGACCTGAACCTCTTCTACCCCCAATGGGTGCAACCCCCAATGGCCAGCACATGGGCATGTGGGACTTTGTGCAGAATTCACAAGATGCTTTGTGTAGATTCCAAATTTCTCCAACCAGTGATGTGAAAATCCCCCAGAAGAAATGGTAATTTGGGTTTTCCTAAGTGAAATATGTTGATAATAAAGGCATCCACATTTCAAATGCACCATTCTCCCAAGCTGACAAGACAAGAGACCCAAACCAAAGAGGCAACCAGAGACCACTCTGTGTGGAAGGAGAGCACTGGGCCTGCGCTAGCTGTGGGAACAGTGACCGTGACAGCAGAACCCAGCCTGCGGGGCAGACGAGGAGAAGAACAGAGCCTGGGCTCCTGACACCTCGAGGAGGAAGGACAACAGGAGGAGATGAGAGGCATTTCCCAACCGAGAATAGGACAAGCTCACTGAAAACTCGCCGGGACTAGAGCGAGCCGCGTGACAGGCCTCTCAGGTAGCACGCAGAGGATAGGAGCGTGTGGGCGTGGTGCTGGCTGGCAGAGGTGTGCTTGCTGGGTCAGGGGACTCTGAGGAAGAGCGGCAGGGCTGAGTCTGCCTTGCAGGTTAGTCAAGGCGGAAGGAGGAAGGGGGGAGAAGCATGTTGGCCACAAGGTTCAAGCCCTCTGGGAAAGAAACAGAAAGATCTAGTGAGGTCTAAACAAGCCAAACATACAGCAATGAATAAAGAGAAGATGGAAGGGAAAGGACAACGGTGGAAAGTCCCCTCCAAGGATTCATGAGATAAGTTAGTGACTATAAATCCACAGACAGGTATTCATAAGAGGGTCACCTGAGGACTGGTGATGATGATGAGAATTATGCTAATAATGGCTACCACTCGTAGAATGCTCATTGTGACCACTTTTATATCTTTTAATATATTAATACATTTAATCCTTACAATGGCTCTATGAGGTAGGGACTACTGCCATCACACTCATTTTATTGGGAAAAAATGAAATGAACAACAAAACCCCAAGCTGAGGTGCAGGGAGGGCACTCACTCACCAGGACAGACAGGTAGCAGGCAGTGAAGGTGGGGTGCACACTCGGCCGTCTGGCACCTGAGCGGAGCTCCTCACCCATGCTAAGGGTAGGCTGGAGCCTGGTGAAATTGTTTGGGGACCAAGAAGATATAAAAGTCTACAAGTTATTGAGCCGATGCCATGTCAGGCCACTGGCACGTGCAGAAAGAATGTGTGTGAGGAAGCAGCTTTTATCAAATGACAAAGTTATTTTGTCTGAACTTGAGTTTAAATGGACTCAGTACGGATAAAGAAGGAAACATTTTAAATTTCTAAAACAGATATGGCTCTTGCATTTTATAGGCCAGGGATAAAATCAGACACTGCTAGCTGAGATGGGGAGAGGGAGCAGAGGACGCGAAAAGCAGCCAAGCTCCTGCAAGAGAGCCGTGAGGCTGGACACCTCTGCAAGGCACGGACGCGGCCTGGCGTCCGATGATCCTCCTCAGCGTCCGGGGGGAAAGCAGGGCAGAGTGAGAGGTGGAGCGATGCTCTTTCAACGACGACATTTGAGAAAAGACCCACATGAATCAGGGAGGGTGGGACACCATGAAAAAAAGTGAGGAGTAGGGACCCGACAGGAACACCTGGGAAGAGACAACTCAATTAAGGACATCCCACGTGGGCCCACACCAAGGCAGGCGTGTCTGACAAATCTGATTTATTGAAGTGACAAGAAGACTCGATGGGGCTGAGGCATGGGCAGTAGGGGAGCTTCGAGGGTGGCAGGCTGGCCCTGCGTGGGGGAAAGGCGGGAGTGCGGACGGGCTGAGGAGCACAGCACGCCGCAGCCACCCGAGCAGGAGGACGGCGGGCCTGCAAAGCCCTGGCTGCCCGCTGAAAACAAGAGCTGTGCCCGTGAGGCCCGGACAGGCGGATTCTGGCTGCCCAGGAAGGCGCCTGCTCTGCCTGCAGGCACGTTGCCCGTTCAGGGCAGAGCCTTCTGATGCCACCCAGGGTGCACGAAGATGGCAGCCCCAACGGTGGCCCTGGGAGGAGACTGGGTTCACCAGCGGGCTGCACAAGCAAGTGGGTGGCTGGCCTGTCTGCAGCTGGTCCGACCGACCGGCAGGAGAGTTACAGAACTCCAAACGTGGCAAAGGGGTCCATTGTCTCCACGTCCCTCTGGTGGCCAGCTGTCCCTCTGGTGTGCCTCTTGGCCAACCCTGGGGCAGCCTCCGGGTACAGAAGTGTGTTCAGTGGAGCGCCTTCTCCACGAGGCTTGAACACAGATCACTCACCACGTCATCTCGGTCTTCCCACTCCACCTCAGAGAGGTCGACGCTACTGTAGTTAGGTTTCCTTCGCTTCTTTCCTTCTTCGTACTAGCAGGGGATGGAGAGAAAAAAAAAGAAAACAGAGGATCCATGAAGCCGTCAGCCAGGCAGCATGCACCCCACCAAGTGCTGCTGCAGGGATGGCCGGCAGCGGGCAGGCGTCAGAGACGCCCAGCAGGGGACAGACCTTGGCGTTTCAGTGACAGGAAAGCTGAGGCCAGATGCCTGTGAACATTCGCTCCAAGCCAGGGCAGTATAAAAGTTAGCTCTGCTTGAACTGAGTTCACCTAGTGGACTCTGTGTCTAAAAACACCAGTTGCAAAAGAACGCGTGTCCCTTCCTCGGGTGGGGTATGTGCGAGAGGGGCAGACTCTACTCCTCCATTCCAAACTCCTCAAACGTATTCCGTCACAACACAACAGCTTTGCATGCTCACCAAAAATCCAGTCGCATCACCCTATACTTTAAAATTCTCCTTCCTCCACCTTCCGCCTCCACCTGCCCCACACCCTTGGCTAGGAAGCGGAAGTGCTGGTCTCCACGGTGAAGGCGGGCTCCGCACCCCGGCGACATTTGCAGACACAGAGCCTTCTATTTGGCATCGCATTAGGCACAGTGTCACTGAGCTGAGCACGGCGGCTTTACCTGGAGCGGAGGAGGGTGCTGGGAGTCACTGCCGGATTGACCAGCCGTTAGGGCATTTCTTTGGACAGCTGATAAGCGCAGTCAGAGCTGGGGAAGTGGTTTTACTTTTCCCCCTAAATCACTGGTGTTAGTCACCCTGCAATCCTACCATTTTATCGACCGGACGTTCTTGTGTCTGGACATTCTCATGTCTTGAGACCTTTACTGTTGGTTGTTGGGGTTTATAATGCAGGAAAGTCTGCCCTCTGCTGCAGACTAGGCATAAGCAGCCCCTTTAGAAGGTCATAAGATATGGTTAACAGCATGTTGGAAAATACACACTCATGTATACTGTTTTCTTCTTCGCTTCTCTCTCTAGATGGGTCATCTTTTGATTTAATTTGAAATGAGATACTGGGTCCGTTTAAGTGTTTTAAGATCCCAGAACCATAGGCTGCCATCTAGGGCACTGACTGGCTACTGTGGAGACGGGTGCTAAAGGCACCCTGGGTGTGAAGGAGGAAAACACTGCCCATACATTGAACCAAGTAAGTCTACACTGGCCTCCAGTAGGTTCTAGGGGACAGTGGCCAGACGGGGCAGCTCCCAGGTAGCTGTGGCACCAGACAGGGTTGAGTATTTTCCCTGCACTCTTTTCTCCCATCAGCCGCATTTCGGAAACTGCGACTTCTATGGAGAGCCCCGCCACTTCCCACTTCCCGGGAAGGCGCCTTGCCTCCGAGGGCGAGCGGGCTCTCGCCACCCAGACAACCGCACCTCCACTCCCTTCTCCTGGGTGTCCAGTTAACAGATGGTCCCGTCAGTTTTATGACATCACATCCGCTTCAGATGAAGAGGAAAGGAAGTGGCCCCTCGGTGGTCCGCTGTAAGCGACAGCGGGTTCGCGGTTGGGCCCTGTTTCGGAAAGTCCCTGTGTGCACGGAAGCCTGGGCCTCGCGAGATGCGGCTCGGGCTGGGCAGGAGGAGCAGGAACGAGGCCAGTGGGGCTGTCAGCAGCGGTGCCTTGCCCTGCGGTGGGGACGAGTGGCAGGGGAGGAGGACCTCGGGTGCCAAGACTCGAGTCTGTCCCCCTGAGGAGCTAGAGTCAGTTTGGACTGAGCATTAGGGCTGCCCAAGAAATTGTAGCAGTTCTGACTTTAATTGTAGCAGTTCTGTAGCAGTTCAGGTTTTGGCTGCATGAATTTCTGGGGTGCCTAGTGGCACTCAGTAATGGTTCTTACTAAAACGGGACTCAGGAGCCATTGGCACAGGTAACAGAGGTCCCGGATGACTGACTGTCTTTTGGGGGGAAGTTCTTTCTTCGGTCACTTCAAAGTGCTTCTTTATTCATTTACTCAACCCATATTTATCAGACACTTACCACCTGCAAGACACTAAAGATATGAAATCAATGAAATATGCCTTACTCTTTCTCAGGGACTTGTAGTTTATCACCCTTGATTCTGCTTCAGTAAGGTCAATTTATTGCCCTTTAGGCATATGGGAAAATGAGCTCCAACAAGTTAAATAACAAATTAAATAACAAGTGAAATAAATTCATATGGCCAGTATGGGGGAGGACACCCCACCCACCACCAGTCTCTGCCCAAATTTTCTGGTCTAAGCCTCATGTGATTTCAAGCACTGTAAATTTCTTTTTATAGTGATGTTTGTTGAAGATGATGGTGTCAATCACAATCATATGTCTCTCCCTGGTGTGTATCTTATGGGTTGGGATAGAAGATTCTCCTGGCAGAAAAATTCACATTTTTGCTAAAGAACCTACGTCCTTTTAGTTGACATTTGGCAAAATTGGAAGCAGCAGAGAATCCTTGACTTCTGACCATTCCTAATTGCCTTTACTCATTTTTTTATAACCACTCAAGAAATGCAGTACATTGCACCAAAAAGATATTCAAGAAACTCAGAGAGATTAGAGAGTGAAGGAATGATGATTTCCCAGCACACTGGTCTGTGAACTACCATATTCCAGCAAGTCTCTATGATTTAATTCACTGAAAGAAACAGATAGAGGCTGGGATACTCCCTCTGGAATTCCATTTTAGGAATGCCCTTCCACACTGTCTGCTTAACCAGGTATGTGAAATGGGTCTGCAACACCTCCCATTTGGATCTTTATTAATGGGTATGCTCCTTTAGAATATAAGTAGTAATGTAGCAGAATGATTAATTTGGGTGAGGAAAGAAAAGTCAGTGGGATGTTGCATAGATAAACCAGTCAAGAGCTGAGCCAACTCTAGCACACTAAGCCTAAATCCACTTTCTCCTTTCTCCCATTAAGAAAGCATGTTAAAAGGCCAGAGAGCAGAGCTCCATTAGGAAGACACCCATGCTATAGACTGCCACTGCTCATTCCCCACATTTTCCAGGGTCGTCACCTTGATTTTCCTGTAGGGAACTCCCTGGACCCCACTCTCAGTAAAGAATGTTCAGCCATTCCTGGTTCAGAGGTGGGCATGTGGCCTGAGCAGTAAGGGAGGCCCACATCACTCCAGGACACAGTGACTGGTTCAGAGATGGGTACATAACCCACGTCAATTTAAATGACACGCAAGAGACTCACTCTGGGATGATTTCCCGGATTATCCAGGAAAAGGGGCTCTCCAGTACTGGCATTGCTAAAGTGGTAGGATATGTGCTTGGAGCTCTTCATAGCCACCTCTGCCACTACTTGGAGAGAGTCTTTCTGAGAATGAAGCCAGCACAGAGAAAGTGGAGCAAAGATATGAAGAGAGCCCTGAAAACATGGTGTACACACCTGGATCAAGCTGTTCCTGAAGTCTTTCTGCCCTTGGATGTTTTATGTTTCATGTTTCAATATATTCTCTCCACATTATTTTATTCCCCTTCCCTTTTTAAGATTTTTTTTTAAAGGCTAAGTTGGGTTTCAAGCACTAAATAGTAAACAGATTTCCAACTTGTATATATTTAGTGCTTTTATTATTTTTATAAAAAAGAACTCCTTTTAAAGTACATGTTACATGAAGTATTCACAAACTTTGGTACTGTCATAATCTTTCAGGAACATGTGCTTTACAAAATGCCTCGCTGCTCACCAAGATACACAGTTTGAGCACAGCTGGTCTCCTCTCTGTGTGCCTCTCTCCCCTCGCCCCATCCCCCAGTGACAGAAAAGAAAGAACTAAACTCTCGGTCTCCAACCCCCAGGCCAGATCTCCTCTGTTGCACGCAGTTTAGGCGGGGGACAAATCCCAGGCCTCCAGGCTTCAGGACTCCCTCTTCTTCTGCGTGAGGAGCTAATTACTGGGGCCTAGGCATCATATATGGCATTTGTTAGTGTATCTATAATCTGTAACTTCCTTTGAAAATGTGATTAACGAATTGCAAATGGTTTCCAAGGGTTTATAAACAGATACGTTGAGAGCCACAGGTAGGTTTGTAGCTTTTGGTGCCTGTTTTATGAAAAAAATATGTGGGGCAGAACTTAATAAGGAAAGATATTCTGTACTATGAAATACTTCGAGGCGGAGCTTCAAATAAAGGCCAGATGTGGCGAGCAGGCAGACAAGCGCCCGGCCCAGAAGGATGGACAAGAGGGCACCCATCTGCGGAACAAGCCGCAACCATGGGGGCTTGCCTGAAGCGCCAGAGCCTCCCCAGCAGTACCTAGCAGACGCTCAGCACCCTCCTGTGACCCGCAGACCAAATTCGGCAGCAGCACAGCATGGGCCAGGGTGGCGGCGGCTATGTTGACTTCAAGAAAACAAAAACGCCTTTGCTTTTCTGCAGTCTTTTGGGAAAGGCCAGAGGAAATCAGCTACACATACCCATGCACCTCTGTGGAACAGATATCGTGGGGCTAATAACTGATACATGCACGAGCCGCTCCATGCTGCCAACAGGAAGGAAGGAGATGGGGGTGGGAGGCCCAACTGCAGAAACTCTGCCCGAAGCTAATGCCATCTGGAGACAGGGTGTGGCTAGGGCTGGAAGCCAGCCCTTGTCTGGGGCAGATGTTTCTCTCCCCAGGCGGCCACGGCCTCGGCTGGTGAGGACCTTCAAGGTCCTGTGTCTCCTCTTGTCTCCACGGCTCAAGGAACCGTTTCAGGAGAAAGGATGTAGGCATGGCTTTTCTCCTCCACATACAAGAGACAGGGCCTAATGGCCGCTGGGCACGTCATTCCTTCACTCATTTGCTCACCTACACGTCCCAAGATACTGTTGGGCATCTAATACTTCTCAGGCTTGACACCAGGAACAGGCAAACCTTGGGAAAGCATGGGGGCGGCCCCTGTGAGGGATAAGCCCCCGCCTCAGTAGCCATGACAATTCCCCACGGTGAACCGGGTCATGAGGCGGGAGCCCATCCAGGAGAGGCTAACAGCGGGCTGGAGACCTACTCGGCTCTGGTCAGGGCCCCGTGCTGTGTGCCCGGGCGGCCCTGCACTTCTCTGAGCCCCATCTGGGAGATGGAGGCGCCGCACTCGGCGCAGGGCTGCCGTGAGAAGCAAATGGCTGTAACAGGGCTGAGCACCGAGCCCAGCACACTGTGCGTCCTGCCAGCGTGGTCTGAAGACGTGCGTGCTCGCAGGCACTGAGGCTCTGCCGCCACTGGCCCCCCTCTCGGAGCTCGCCCTAGGGAGCAAGCTCCTCCCAGGGCACAGGGCTCCTGACCCACCACTGTTTGTTACCAGTCCTCGCCTTCAAAGAGGCCACTCAACCTCACCTGGTGCCGCCCGCTCTTCCTAAAGTCAAGGCGAAGGCCAGGTGGGCCTGCGTCACAGTGACCGCCTCTTCCCCTGGGATTTGGAAAAGTTGGACTCTGCCTTGCCAGGTGCAAATGGACATCTCTGAAGGTGACAGACTCAGAGGAGGTGGCCCCAGGGAAAGGGAGCCCCGGTGAGCTCTGTCAGCCACTGCTCCCCTGGGGTCTGTGGCAGGGCCACCAGTGTCAAATCTAAAGGGCTTGAGTGTTCCTGTTTTCTTATTTGTTCTCTGTCACCCATGTTACAACTGCTCAATTTGGAAAATAATGAGAAGTGCCCAAAGTGCAAAGAACACCCCCCTCACTGCCGCAGAGCGGGATCGGCACCTGCCACGCCCTTCTCTTCCATAAAGGGTGAAAGGACCTTGAAGCAGTAACTGTTTTCAGTTTTCAAAGTTCATTGTCTTTCAATGAGGCCGATCTGTTCTGCTTTCCAAGCGTCTGCCTTTAAAAAGCAATAAAAAAGGGATTTTTTTTTTTCCTGCAGGTCAGCTTCCCCCTCACCTCCCATCATTCCTCAGGGAGGGCGACTGTCCCAGGTGCCAGGCTCTGTACCAAGCACTGTACGTCATGCTGTGGCTAGAGGCAGTGGCATGGAGGTTCAGACTCACTGGGCCTCCTTTCTGAGCCTGCAGACTCCACTGGCCCCTGCACGGCCTCTACTGGTGTGGCCTCCTCCTGGCCTCACAGGTCCGCAGTGCAGATGGCAGCTCCTGGCGGGACTGGACACTGCAGGCCCTTTCGTGGCTGCAGAACCACACTAGAAGTCAAACCCCACCAGCCCGGTTATGTCTCTGCTAAGAGCCAACTCATTCGGGCTGCCCGGAAACTGGCTTTAATGGCCACGGGTGCAAGAATCAGTTTTAGATTAAGAATGAGTACGATATATGGGGTAACTGCAGTGAGCGAAGTATTATGCCGCATGCCCAATTTACAATATCTTATTTAATTTCACCAACATCCATCTCTGGGCCTCAGGGAATCTTTGTATACCGGAAGATATCATTTAGCTAGGATTTCCGCCAAAATTGTACTGATCCCTTTGGTTGTGTGACTGTAATAGCCCAGACTTCTCTAGACAAGACACACAATGGGATGACGCAGACATCATGCCAGGAGAGAAATTCCGAGTAGCCAGCACTCAGAGATGCAATCCTGCACGCCAGGGGAAGATGGGCCGCCCAGATACCGGCAGGGCCTGCGGGTGTGGCCAGGCCCCGCAGGAAGGTGGGAGAGGCAACAGGGCATGTCCAGACAAGGAGCCTTTTCCTTTTTCTAAAAGCTGCCTTGCTCTTATTAATTAATGTTTTTAAATGTCTCGAAGATGAAAAGTTCTATGTATGATTACAAAATCCTTTTGATCGCTGTAAAACTAAAACAGCTTTGCTATTTTTTTAAAAAACAACAATTAACAGGCCGCTTTGAAAACCCAAATGACCTTTATCTTAATCAGTGTCCTCTGAGTAGCCCTGAGTCCCACGCTGCGTGTGGGGAGCAGGGGCCTAGCCCACCACCGCGTTTTGTATTGATGGGTCTAACATGATTTAATGCACCAAGGCTGGATTCAAATTCCAATTCTGACAAAGCTGCTGATCTTGTCTTAGCAAACTAGTCATAGAAGCTAAAATCATGAGGAGTGGTTGGGACCAGAAGAAGCTTTTGTGCTAGCAAAGCTAGCAGAGAAAGGGGGACTCTGAACGCAGGGAGGGAGAGTGGTAACTCCAGGCCTCTGATGCTCAGAGAAAAGAGCGCAGCTCTTCTTCAGTAGAGAAGAAGGAAGAACCTGGGGGCTGCATGCAAAATACAGATGCAAGTGGGCGCCTGGGGGCATCTCCACCCTGAGTCCCAGCACTTTAAGGCAAAACCCTCTCTGAAGTCTACTGGATGGAAGTTAGACACAAGGCAGCCTTCAGAATAAATTTCAAAGTTTCAAATAGAGTTGCATGGAGTTCCGGAGCATGGATATGCACCTTATTCCAAAGCCAATGCCATGAAAGTTTTCAGATACTGCTGTGTGATTAGGAGGGAATACCTAGGATAAAAAGAGGACCTCCATAATGTGAAAGTACGCCCATGACATTTGACAAGTAACTTCTTTTTCTTTTTAAATTTACAGAGCTTCATTTGGCACTATCCCTTTGAGCAGTTAACACAGCAAAAGACCCCTGGGAATGTGGAACCACCAAACCTTTGTGAATGTGGGATTCCATCCGGGCACAACCAATTCATTCTAGTTTTGAAACTGCAAACACAGTGACTTTCCTTATTCACCCAGGTAAAATCTGAAAATAGTATCCATCAACACTAACAGAACGTGTGAGCTTTCAGATGCTGATGCAGCTAACCACTCACTGCAGAGCTAGTTCTCTGTGTTGTTGGTTTTCCTCCTGCAGTCAGTAATCCTCCGGGCCCACACTCAAATCCTGGTCACCCCATGTGCAGTGCCTCTCCCCAACTCGAGTCTTACTGTCTCAGCTCAGGGAGGATGGCTGTCAGAACAAAAAGAGCCCTCAACTGCTCAAGGCCAGGTTTTCATGCTAAATGACATACAGGACAGGAAGCTGGGAATTAATTTCCAAGTGAAGTAAACAGAGGGGTACAGGAAAGAGGGAAAGAAATCCTTCCTTCCAAAACATCTGCCCTTACCTAATTTATGCCTGTAATAGTACCAGCCTAGGTCAGAATGCTGAGCCTTTATTAGCTGTGTGATTGTGTGTGTGTGTGTGTGTATAATTTTATTTAGGGAGATACTTAGCATAATAGCTTTATTTTATTTTATTATTTTGCTTTTCCTGCTAAAAGTTGTTAGAGATATTTGTGAAAGGAGAGAAAACATGGAGGTCTCCACCTTTGTGGCCACCTCTTCCCTGAAGTTTTCCCAGATCCTTCCAGCCGGGGACTCTCTCCTTTCTCGGCTGGGGTGGCCCTTGTTCTGTACCACGTGGAGGGTATAGTGCTTTGCGTCACAAACATGCATGTGGCCTCCTTGTCTAAACATGTGCTCTAAGCCTGGCCATGTCCTGATCACCAAACTGAGCAGGTTCCCATCCACTTTCAGTCCATCCACTGCACTGGACTGGCAACCCAGCAAAATATTTAGTTTTGTTTTACATGTGTGCAATTCCCAATTACAGTGATATGTCTGAAAAATGCTTCTGGATGCATGCTGGTCTGAACAAGCACAGGAGACTTCTGATGTGTTTCATGACTCATACGACAACCAAAGGTCCCTGCCAGGTTCACTGACTTCTCTGGGTCTTCTATTTCCTGGCCTGTGACCTTGGAAACATAGGCAGGGGCTGGAATGGGTGAGTGTAATCAGAGAAAGAGGCCAGTGGACCAGGAAAATCGACCAGGGCCCATCAAACTACCACGTCCATTGCTTCTAAGTGTCTCTTAAAATCAAATCACAATGATCTTGACACCAGCTTAGTGTCAGCACTGTGATACCCCTGCCTTTGATGAGGGCAAGTGTCCCCTGAGCAGTCTCCCTGCCTGAACTCCATCTCCTCCAATCCATGCCCCAAGGCCCAGCCAGAGGGGTTCTTCCAGATCCAAATCAGATCAGATTGCTGCTTGGCCTGGAATCCTTGTAGCTCCTCATCCCCTGGAGGATGTGTCCAGCATCCACGAGTCCTGCCATGTGGCCTCGCTGGCTGCTCTGGCTTCTGTCTCACCACTATGCCTCTCACTGCACTCCCCAGCTGGACCGAGCTGGCTGCTAAAAACGCCATTGCCCTCCCCTTCAGGCCTCTCTGCACATGCCACCCCCTGTGCTCTGAACGCCCTTCACCCCAACTCACAGTCCAGTGGCCAATCCCTGCTGAGCCCTCAGGACTTCCTCTGGGAGGCCTGTGCTGGCCTGTCCAGGGGGCTCGGGCCGAGTCCTTCCCGTGCTCCCCTCAGCCTCCTGCAGCGGCCCCGTCTCCACGCCCAGCACACTGCACTGCAGACCGTCACCCACAGGTCCTGAGCAGCTTTGGCAGAGAGCCTATTTCATGTCCGTCATTGGAACTGTAGCGCCTGCGGCTGTGCCTGGCAAAGAGCAGGTCCCCGAGAGTGGGCGAGACGAGTGAGGGGGCTGAGGGAACGCACAGGTCAGTGCGTGTGTGCGTCGAATGAACACGCGCCACACTGCCCGTGTGCGGGCCTGTTGTGGGCGTTCTGTTGACATGAGCTCATCCAGCCCTCATCGTGACGTCATACGAGGCACTGTTTTTGTCCTTATTTTTCAGTGGAGGAAACTCAGGTCAGGGAGGTGAAGTGACTTGTCCAAGGCCACACAGCTCATCGTGGCAGGGCTGAGGTTTGACCCCAGACATCTGCCCTCACGGACTGTGCCGCTCCAGGGAACAGTGCCAGTGAGCTTCCGGTGCTGTGCTGAGGCTGCTGCCGGAGCCTGCCTGAGATGTGTCCTGAGGGTGACAGCAAGGTGACCTGTGGCAGTCACCAACCAGCTCCCTGGAATTCCACCCCGAACATGGCTGAGTTTAAGTTACTGACTCTCAAAAATTTATAAAATAAATAAATAAAAACACACAAACATCATATTTATAGTTGTATTTGAGCCTGGAGGAACACGGGCTTCATTTAAGGGGAGTCCAGCCCACATTAACATCAAACCTGCAGCTGTCCTAGCAGTCAGATAAATGCCTCCCCCTCCCAGTTACTACCCGTTGCTCTACCTGGAGTGTAGCTAGAAACTAGAAACTCCAGAGAGGCCTTTTGGGGGAATCAGGCATTTGAGAAAATCAGAATATTTTAACTGGTTCTAATATGTTTCTGAAATCCCTACATTTCTTCCCTAGGGAGAGGCGGCAGCACTCCGTGACGCCTGTCGGCTTCTGAATGTTCCAGGCGAACCTTCGCTCTGATTTCTCTCCTTCTTCACCTGTTTATAGTTACCATCCCATGAAATTAAGCTGAGCTTATTGGGCAGTTCTTTCTGCTTGGCCACATTTCTGCCAAGCCAGGTCCCTGTCTCAGTTTATATCTGACTTGAGCTCTCCTTAGCTGAGGCTTTTGATTTAATTTGGAATGTGTGTGTGTGTGTGTGTGTGTGTGTGTGTGTGTGTGTGCCTTTTAGCTGATGTTCTAGATTTGTCTCTTGTAGTCTGGCTTCAGCTCTGCTTGGGGTGAATTGTGGACCTTGGTCTTGAGGACTTTGGTTTTGTAGTCATTCGGTCCAAAGGAGAGAAGCTCTTGTGACCGTGGTACGTGTCCCCCTGATCTGGTCCTCAGGAGGCCCTCGCCCTTCCAAGGAAAGACAGGCGTAGAAAATGCTGAATTTAAGACCTGAACCCAGAGCCTCCTGGGTTGGAGGTGGCAGGTCAGTCATTTGGGATTTCTGACCCTGGCCAGCTGGTGCACAAAAGTGGCCAGGCCAATGAAAACCCTAGACATAGGCCAAAGAAACGCTACCAGGCACAACCCTATCATGCCATTAACAAAGGGAGGGTCACTGGGGCCAGCAATCACAAGGAGAAAAAGGCAATCGAGGCTGACAGGAACTTTCAGCAAAAGCCCTGCCAGGCTTAGCCAAACTTTCTTTCCTCAGTATTCCAAATGCATTAGTTTTCCCTTTGCCTAGCAAACATCCATAGAGAATGAGAAGTGGCACCTGGGAGGTGTATCTGGAAATACATGTGCCTGTCACGTTATTATGCACACCGAGCAAAGAGCGCAATGGTTAGAGCAGCCGGCTCAGTGAAGTGCAAGCAATGGCCAGTGCAGTGGTGTCACAGCGATTAAGCTACAGTGCCCTGAAGCCCATGGTCTCAACATTTTATTTGCATTCTTTGGGTCTTATCATTTAGGATTATGTAAAAATGACAGCTGCTTATAATTATTTGGAGGTTTGAGTTGCAATAATTAAAAACATCTGCCTTTATCTTACCGCTACCAGACTTAACCCAGTGAGGTTGGGTCTACTGAACTTCAAAGAGGGAAGCAAGGAAAAAAAGAAAACTCCACACATTACTAACAAATTTCTAGTGATTCATTTAAATGTATAACCAGTTATTCCAACAGCCTTCAAACCTTTAATTATCTTTTAAATATATATAATTTGGGACTGCTAATTAGATAGCAATTTAATGCTCTCATGGGGATTCAGATGGAAGGTCTTTCTAAAATGTAAACTCCCAGAGGAATAATCATTGGCATTCAAATGATTGAATTCTTCAGTTATTCAAATGAGTGTGGGCATTCACCCGGTTGTGATCATTTGAACATTCTGCTGTCAGATCCAGCTGTAGGGTTTTACAGGGCCTCTCAACAGAGTTAGGGTAAGGCTAGGTTACCTCCCAGTCCAAGTCCAGCGCCCTGGAGAGAAACAAGCTGGGCTCCTTGGGAAAGCCAAACATCACTTAAGCAGTCTCCCCTAAGAGGCAGATGGCTCTGTTTCCTATTTTAAGGAGGAACAAACTTTCCTGGAATTTGCAGTTGGGAAAGCGTTCATGCTTGCTCTCAGGCTCTCTCCATGCTGGTCTGCCTGCTATTGTCTGGGCAGTTAACATTTTAATAATAACTCTCTGCCCCCACAGCAGGCTGCTACAGATGGAGGAGGCCAGGGTTTCATTCTGCCTTGAGCTTCCACTTCCTGTGTATTCCTATTCCCCCTCCCCCGTGGAGATGGGCCTTTAAATTATATAAAGATGTGCATCACATGGAGAAAGGCAATTGATCAATTACATGACACTGGGCAATGACAGAAGCCAGCACTCACATCTCAGCTTCACAATAGGGCTGGGTTTGCATTCCTGAGCTGGGGCTAGTAGCTAGCAGCTGAGGCTCATTTCCCCACAAGGGGAAGGAGGTGCAGACAAATCTATAGGAATTTTTAAGAGATCATTATTCAACACATTGCCTGTAATTACATTTTGATGAGGTTTTTATTGCTAATTCATCATCCAAGATAGGGCATTCTAGATATGAAATTAATCTAGTAAAACAAAGGTCAGAGTGTGTCCAGTGAAAAGAAAAGGCTTTTCCTCATCAAATCCTTTCTCCAAACCATAAAGCAGCAGAGAATCCTATCTCTAAACCAAATTTCCTAGAAGTGCCTACTCTCGATTATTAATAGCATCAAGCCAATGCTCCCTGGTACTTCCAAAAACGAATGTGGATTTTCCAAGCAGGCTGGTGGGATGGGAATACATGCTCAGGGGCCTGAAATAGAAGGGACAACTTGCCCAGTGCCATCGTGCTAACATAAAAGTCTATGTAGGTGCACTCAAAACTATATTTGAAGCTCTGGTATATAGCAAATCGATTTTTGCAGATAAATATTAACTATCAGCTCACTGGCTTGAGTTGTCTCAGACGCAAACCCTGAGAACAGGATTGGAGCGCAAAGCTTTTATTTGACAGGGGTCCCAGGAGATACCTGCAGGGACATGGCAAAGTGCTTCCGAGACGGGAGGCAACACAGGGTGCACCATCAGGGACAGTACCACTGTGGGCACCTGCAGCTCAATCCCAATGGGGAACGCTGGGAGCCTGTGTAAGACACGCACCTCGGAGGTGTCCCACCTGAGAGGGGCCAGCGCTCACCAGTCTTTGGTTGAGGGGATGCTAATTCTTTGTCACGTCTGGTCTGTTGGATGCCTGGGAAGAGAGGGCTGCAGAAAGCAGAGAAAGTTCACCCAGGTGCTGGCAGCTGTGAGCCTTATTTGCCTTATTTTATCACTAGATCCTTGGCACATGATAGGTATTCAATAAATATATGCCTTCTGAAGGAATAAAGGAAAGGAGGGAGAGAGGCGGGGAAGGAAGGAGGAGGAAGAGGAGGGCTCCAGTAGCACAGGAGTGAACAAGTTATCACACAGTTGTCTGAGGGCCTTCTGCTGCTCCCAGCCGTGCTGGTGAGGCCTCAAGCTTACACGCTGCAACCAGCTCCCCCGCAGGCTTTCCCAGCTACCCAGTCCCCGGCTAGACACCAGGCCTCTCGTCACGTCTACCTCTTGTCAGTACTTTCACCCTGGTGCTCGAGAACAGACTCTTTCACTGTGTGCTCCATTCCTGTACGTGGATCTCCTCTCTCCATCCACTTCTCACTCCACCCTCTTTGCCAAGTACCTCACCAGGCCCTGGATATACAAGGGTGAACAAACACAGTCTCAATCAGTGTCTTCAGCCACTGTCCTGCAGTGCGGATGCATCTAGAGATTTCTGCAAGGTAGCGGGGAATCCAAACTCAAAGGCTCATGCAAAATCCCAGTGGGATGCAGACAGACTACTCTAGGGTGGGGATAGGGCTGAGAGGAAGAAGTTTCTATAAAAGAGTGTGGCAGGGGCAGTGTCAGACTGGAGTCTCCTTGAGAGCAGAGGCCAGGCCACACCCCACAGTGGTTCCCAGACCTTGGGATTTCATGGCTGTATCAGTCAGGCTGCTCTGGTTATAAGCAAGAGATAACAAATCTTAACCTCTTAAGCAAAACGGGACTTTATTGGACGGGTATATGAAATTCTCTACTCCCACTACAATGGGAGAGAAATAAATAAATGGATTAATAATGAATAAACAAATATTAATATATGAAGCAACTGATAGAGAGTCTCTAGCACCTTCCTTTTTCCTCTCTCCTTCCTGCCTTTGCTTCCTATTTTCCCTCCTTCTGCCCTCCCTCCTTCCTTTTCTTCCCTTTCCTTTTCATTCTTCCTTCTTTCCTTTCTTCCTTCTTTCTCTCTTTCCTGGAAGCGTAATAATTAAGAGCACAAACCTTTCATCTATTCTCACCTCTGTACCAGTCAGTGCCCAGCAGGAAGCACACGGTGCAGTGAGCTGGCCGCCTGAGGAGGGCTAGCAGGCCACTGAGGAGGCCTGTCAGGGTGAGGGCACGGCAAGCAGCAGCGTGGTGCCCTCGAGCTGGAGACAGTGGGGGCCTTTCCTACACTCTGCAGGGCAGGGCAGAGGCCGGAGCAGGTGCGAGAGCCAGAGAACGAAGGCCCCACTCAGCAAGCCCCAGCCGCAGCCAGGGCGGGCCGTGTCCGGGGACTGGCGGGGCTGTTGTCTCCAGAGGCTGAGGGAGGCTCCCCAGCCCAACCTGGCATTTTGTCAAAGACCCCAAGAACACAGCTCCAGAATTAAGGAAGTTCTCTCAATTGGATAAGGTTAATATTGTTAAAAAAAAGTACATTGTCTGTAGTTATCTTTTTCTTTTTTCCTGAAGACTGACTCAAATTGACTTTCTCATTGATGTGTTCCTTGATGTATCACAGAACATCTTTTTTCTCCTTCACATATTTATGTAATTAACTTTATTAAAAAAATTCTATTATCTATGGACCATCTTTACCTGTAGGCACCTCTCCGGGCTAGGCACCCATGCGGCCGTGATGAGAGCTCCGGGCAAGGCGTCCGGGAGCCCAGGCAGGGCCGGGCCCACCACCCTAGGCGAGGCTGCCTCACTGCGTGCCCGGTGTGCCGCGGTCGGGGACTCGCGAGCTGCTCTGCGCACGCTGGAAACCACCCACCCAACCCGCCCTACCGGGTGTGCAAGCGCAACCTAGTCCTGAACGTGGGCCGGCCGGGCTGGCTCCCTGAGGCCGGCAGAACGAGCGCAGCCCCCTGCAGACAGGCAGCCCGCGGCTCGCTCTCCCCAGCTCAGCTCGGCGCGCAAGCCTCCCCCGCCAGCCTCTCCCCCAGCCTCCCCCGCCAGCCTCTCCCCCAGCCTCCCCCGCCAGCGCGCAGACCCGCCCAGCGAGGCTCTGCGCTCTCTTTTGCCAGACGACATTTTTCAGCGAGAACAGGCTCGCGACTGGGGCGGGGGGCGTCACGCAGCCTCGTTTTGTCTCTGGCGGCACATCCCACCGCAGCTGCTCCCTGGGCCGTCACTCTCAGACTCAGGGCGGCCGTCCTGCCCGGCGGCTCCGAGCGCGGGGCGCGCGCGCCACCTGCCGGCCGCTCGCCCGCCCAGGCCCGCGCAGCCCTGGCGCGGAGGCGGCGGCGAAGGGGCCCTGCGCCCGCCGGGGACCTGCGCCCACTGGGGGACCTGAGCCCGCCTGGGACCTGCGCCCGCCTGGGGACCTGCGTCCCCCGGGGGACCTGCGCCCGCCGGGAACCTGCGCCTGGGGACCTGCGCCAGCCTGGGGACCTGCGCCCGCCGGGAACCTGCGCCCGCCTGGGACCTGCGCCCGCCCGGGAACCTGTGCCCGTCGGGGGACCTGCGCCCGTCGGGGGACCTGCGCCCGCCGGGGGACCTGCGAAAGGCCCTGATCCCGCGGACCACGTGGCCTGCCTGGTGCAGCCTGCAGCCAGCGGTCCTGGGGGCCCTGCAGAGTGGGAATACGTCTCCCGGCGTGGACCCTGGATGGGGTGCCCCCTCCGCTGGGAAGCCCTCCTGCGTCTCAGGGCGCCCTTCCTCAAGAAAAGCAGGTGCTTGCTCTGTGAGCCCGGAGCTCTTCTTGGTCTCTCGCCATCAGGGAACTCTTTGTTTGTGCCATGAGCTTCTTGCAGGTAGAGATGTTCTCCCACCTGCTTCCTCTTCTCTGGTGCCTGGCACAGTGCCTGGCTTCAGGACATCTGGTGCCGGCGTGCAGGCATGCAGGAGGGCAGGCAGGGCAGGGAGAAAGGAGAGCCTGACCAGCCACGCTCCGGTCTCTGCACCCCTTGCAGCAAGGGCTCCATAAATGTCTGGTGAACGAATGTGTGTCACCTGCACTTCTCATGTATCGTAAGACACTGGTACGACATCTAATCATCACATCATTCCAGCATCCTCAAGATAATCCATCAAATACTTACTGACTACCCGCTTTGTGTAAAAGTCCCAGCTATTCACAAGGGACAACAGGGGAGAAGTTGAACACATAGACATTTTCTAGAAGTGGTATGTGACCCAAGGAAACTAAAGCAGGGACGTGATGGAGACAGACAGAGGAGGAGCGTGGCCCTTTTGGGCAGAAGCAGGGACACTTCTCTGAGGTAACATCTGAGCTGGGATAGGGAGAGTGAGAAAAAGCCAGTTACAGGTATACTGGAGACAAGATTCCAGGCACAGGGGAACAAGCACAAGAATGCGGGGCAGCACAGCTTGGGGCTTCTGAGCAATGGACCAAAAGACCACGCTTCCCTCAGTTGTAGAACTGCATAGTTGTGTAGACATCCCATTTAAACTCCACGTCCAAGCTCTCTGAAACTGCACAGACTCTCCCATGGCTCTATTGCTCGATTTAGGTCAGCCGGGCTTATACAAGGACTCTAGCAGAGCCTCCACCTCTTAAATTCTTATTTAGACTGGTGTTTGGTATGTGCTCTCTAATTAGGATTTAATACATATTCATATGTGTCCATAGGGATGTCTACTTAGTTTCATACAGATGATGAGAGTGTGAGAAAATTTACATTTATTAGCATGTGCCCATGTCAATCCATGGATTCAATAACCTTCTACCAGGGCCATGTGCATTAGTAAACAGGGCATCCAAAAGCGAACTGCCCAGGCATCCCTGAGAATAAAGAAGCAGAGTCAGCACTGAGGGTGGGCAGGACAGTCCAGAGGGACACAGGGAAAGGTTGGTGGCATGTTAGAACTCTGCATGCTAGAACACTTTAGGAGGTCCTATAATCCCTTCTATCTAGAAGAGTCCGGAATGCCGGTCACACTCTAGACCTGTACTGTCCCTTATGGTGGCCACAGCCACATGGAAATGTGGCTAGTCTGAATTGAGAAGTGCTATAAGTGTAAGATACCCACCAGATTCCAAAGATTATGGCACATCTAATCTGATCGGGGTTAGGGCTCCAGGTCCTGGCACTTCCTAGCTGTGTGATTTTGGGGAAGTCCCCTTATCTCTTGGTGCCCCGGCTCCCCATCTGTAACATGGGATGTCTGCCTTCCTTCTAGAGAACCCCAGCTCCTCAGCCTTATACTCACACTTATCTACACCCCAACTCCAGGCTGCCTCTAGGTGCATCCCCCCCCCTCCCCTATCTTCATCCTTCCCTTACACCTCTGTGACTTTCTAAGGAACCTGCATTCTAGGCTTGTTACTCAATTAGTTAATGATTAAAAGACCTAACACACATAAACACTTAGAATCATTCCTGTCCCATAAAAAAGATTCAGTGAATGTTAGAAAAACATACTAAGACCAAAACAACCATAAGAAACAAACAAAAAGTGAATCTTCCCTAGTGGCTATAGTTACTTATATGTACATCTTATCCATGCTGTTAGAGTTTGACTTCTTTGAGGCAGGGCACACCTCTGTGACCTCTCCAAGCAGCTTGCACAGGCCTAGAACATAGTGGACATCACCCAACATTGAAGGAATAAAAGTGAGTTTCTCTCCATCATTCCTATGTCTAGTCTCATCCACCACCACGCACAGTGACTGGCAAATCTTCATCCAGAATAAACACTCTCCAGCATGCTTCCCCATTGCCTGGGTTTGTAGACACAGAGCAAACAGCTTTTGGCAGATTTCAACACAGGCTTCATGGAAATGAGTCCTAAATTTTGCCTGCCCAAGGCTTCTCTGTGGAGCCCTGCCATTGCCCTGGCTGCAGAAAGGGAACCTTCTCTGTGTTCTGTAGGGGTTCGACCAGGCCCACATTGCTAGGCCTCCTCAGGGGAAGGAAATCAACTCAGACGTCTCTCTCTTCTAAAAGGAAGGGAGAGATGGATGGCCAAAATCTCTACCAAAATACAGATCATGTTAAAGGTGGCACCTGCACACCCTACGTCTCTCAGTCCCCTGTTGGGCAAAGAAAAGGAGATACATTCAGGGCTCTATATTTGAAGAAAAATCCTATAGCTCTCAAAGACAAAGGAAAAATAAAGAGCAAGAAAATGAAATGTAGACAGTAACTATACCTTAAAATACTTTTAGCTTTAATGTTAGAGTGGTAAAGAACAAGAAAAAAATTTCCCAAGTGTGTGGTAACTACTCAAAAAGAATTTCTCGAGTTAAGAGCATTTAATCACTCTTGCTGCACTGCTGGTCCATTCCCCCCTGAGAACAGAAGCTTGCCCCTGCCCCTGAAGACAGCACATCAGCCTCCTGTCTACCCCAGCACCAGGCCACACCTGCCACATGGCCAACGCTTGTTGAACCAACGACAGTCAGTCAGTCAGGAAGTCACAAGCTGGTGGCAAGGACGGAGTGTCTGAGAACCCCTTGAAGGAGGACTAAGGAGAGCCCAGTTATCACAGAAGAGTATTACTTTAGCAGCTTTGCCAATTAAACCAAAGCGAGTCTGCTGAGTAAGGCTCCTATGTCTGAGCTGTTTTTGGAGACACTTCATGATTCACACCCAAATCATACAAGATTAAAGAAAATACTGGATAAAATCAAGCCAAACATTAAGTTCAGGGGAAAGATTTTATTGGACAAATTAGAAAAATATTGGTATTGTGCTTCAGAGAAGCCCACTTCTTCCTCTGGCTGCAGGGCAGACAGCCTCAGTGGCCGTAAGTGCGCCTGCTCCGCCTCCCCGCGCTGGCCACGGCCCACGCTCACATCCGCCGCCTAACCTGGCAGTCTTGGCCAGATCGGAGGCACTGTCCGTCTATAATAAGGATTCGATTATATGGCTGGGCTTGGGAGGAGACAAATGGGGTTTGAGTGAGGACTCCCAGCCTGCGCTAGGCAGGCGCACTGCTGGCAGCTGGCTGTTCCCAGCCGTGCTTGAGAACCATGGCCGGGGTGGGCTGTCGCCCCGCGCAGACACCACTTTTCCAGGGGAAGCTCACAGGCTACTTAGATCCTTCACAAGAACCCAAAGTAAGTGACAATGAAAACAGCGGTTTGGGAGGATCCCTTTACTTGGCTGTCTACTGAGTCCCTACTATGCGCTGAGTGGGCTGCTGGTAACGGGGGTAGGGGAAAGACAGAGACAGGCAAACAGAGCAGAGATGAACACATAATTTGTGCGGGCCGGAGCAGGAGTGTCCATGCGGGCTGGCTACCATTCTTCAGTTACTGTGGCTTCTGGTATTGATCTTATTGCTACATTTAAACAAACAGAAAATCTTTGGTTTCCTTACATGGTAGGGCTCATATATAACCTCATAGTATAGTTGTCCACCTGTCTTCTAGACCACAGCTGGCCGGGCCAAGACTGCTATGGAATCAGAAAGAAAACTGAGGGTGTGTGTGTGTGTGTGTGTGTGTGTGTTTGAGAGAGACAGAGAGACAGGAACAGACAGGCTTGGCTGAGGTCACACAGACCAAGTTAATGACAGACTGAAATTGGGGCAGACTGCATGATTCCAGAGATTCTGTATCTATACACTCACGTGTATGTATGTGTGTGCATGGGTGTACACGACCCCTTGCCACCGTTTATCATAACACTCTGAACCACCTGAATAATCAAAAAGTGTTCTTTCAGATTCCCTCTCTGAGTACGCACCACCACCATGTCCTTCCAACCTTCTAGTCTTTATGGTAGCCGAGCTCAGGTCAGCAGAACAAGCATCACACAGCCAGGACGCCAGAATAGCCACCGCTGCCCCTGAGATTCCTGGGCCTGCTTGGCTGCACCAGGTCCTTTGCTGGCATCATCTCACCTACTCTGACAGCCAAGCTATGATATGTACACTACAGCTGCGGCAGGGTTACAAGAGAAAATCTGCCGTTCACAGAGCTGTGTGACTTACCCAAAGTCACATAGCTGAGATGCAGCAGGACCAAAAGTTCAGCTTCACTGTGTGATGCTAAAGTTGAGTTCCTGTCACTTTGCTGCTTTTTGCTCAGAAGAAAAATGCAAAACTGAAGTCAGAGTCAACACACACTTATTGTTCCCATTCAGAGGGGCTCATTCATGTCATCCTCAATGGCTGGCATCCCTCCAAACCTCTTCTAAGCATCTGATGGCCTCAGGGTCAGAGACGGACGAATGGGATACATGACGCACTGACCAGGCCGTTCCTTATGTTCTTCGCCAGAGATCAACTACAGAATGGCTCACCTGGTTTGGGTGCTCACGAGTGAGATGTGGGGCATTTGCTTGGGCCACCCCTGGAAACTTGACCGTGGCTACCACTTTTGGTGAAACCATTCAGTACAGTGTTTCCACAGGGAGAAGAACAGAAATGACTCGTGTCTGTGAATATCTGCACTGTTCAGAGACAAACAGCGCTGACAGGTCGGCCTGCTTTGCTAAGAGCCTTTCGGCTGCCCTCCCAGCGGCCACAGCTCCGGACAGTGCGTCTGATAGACTATTTACAGACAGACCGTTTGCTGCATGACCCAGAGATCTGTCTGAGCGAGCAGAAAGACACTGTGCACGGATTGTGTGGAGGGCAGCTGGTCACTGCCATTGCTGCAGAGGGAGGGAAGCTGCCTTGGTGACTCCTGACATCTGCTTCCATTTTGCTCTTCCTTTAAAAGCTGATAAATAGGAAATCAATTCATTCAATGGCAGAAGATTCAGGTCTGCTTGTTTCGCTGAGCCTGCTCTATTACAATTTGGAACAAATACGCACCACAAGTCTGTTTCAGCCACACAGACATGTAGCTCCCACTACCCACAACAAACAACTCCAACTAGGCAGCCTGGAGATGGGGTGTGCTAAGCTTTTTAGACTTAAATATTGCCATTAGACTTACATGTCTTTAAAAAGTCAGCAGCTTTTTCAACAAAACTTACACTAATTCTGAGTTATATTTGCAATTAGCTAACCAGTTAATTCAGTAGATTTCTGATAAAAAGATTGCTTGAATCCCATCTTAAAGTATGCATATGGGATCCACATGATGTGGTCATGATTCCGTTAATACCAGGCAATTAGAGCAAAGTTGGATGATGATGGAAGCCTCACATGAACTGTTTCTAAACAATGACACAAAGAGGTGAACTGGTTCCCACAACGTTTTGCCAACAAACATTTGCATAGCAGGTATTGCTGCTGTTTTCTAACTTCGGTAAACGGGAAAAAGACATTTCGAGTAGATGGATGCATGTGCATTTGTGTGTGGGCACGTGTGTGTGTGGGGATTGCTAGACAAAATGACCTATACTTTAACTTAAAAAAGCAGAGTTCACCGTATCATTCTTTCGACTTTTATATCACTTTTGAAAGTTACATAAACACACACAAACCCAAACGGATGTCTTCTTTTTTTTTTTAAACACATTGCACCTAGTCCAGGGGTGGCAAACACTTGGCAGGCTGGCTGCCACTGTCCCACCAGGGTCCACAGCAGGCACTGTCAGGGGACGAGCCTGGCTGCTGGCTCAGAATCTCCTCCACACAGCACCCTGGGAAGCCTCGAACCAGAGATCCGGGTCGACAAAACCACGGGCTGTCCTGGATTTGGCCTTACCCCACTCATTTCAGAGTGGGGAACAATGCTGAGAGACAGAAAGTGGCCAGGTCACCAAACAACACTACTGGATATGATGTAGGCAGGAAATGGAGAAAGTCTCAGCTGTTTCAATTCTACAAAAAAGGTGTTGAATAGCTTCTATGCACAAAGCACTGGGCTTAAGCAATGTAATGTGGGGGCAAATCCCATTGTAATGAATTTCCAGGGATCTAGAGTCTAATATATTCTGTTGAATGATACTTAGAATAAGTGGATCTAGAGCTAGTGTGTGATAGTATGTTTATTATATAAGGGGACCCATTATACTGGTTTTCACGCTATTTAAATAACAATTTTCCATATATTAGCAGATGGGAAATAAACAAATGCATGCATATAGATATATATGGCTTTATATACAAAAACATGATGGTAAATGTATTTATCTTACATTATTTAAATATTATGTGTCAAAATGCTAGTTATAAATTATTTTAAACAACCTTTATAATACTATGAATTGAGCGGTTTTAAAGTGAAAACTGCTGCAAAATGTCATCATTGTAGAAATGAAGGTGATCTTTCAAAATCATAAAAGGAGAAATGCAGAAATACATATTTCTCTTACCAGCGGCCTGAGTTCTGGATGCGTCAGGATATATCCATTATTTGTGATTGCAAAGGCATAACCGTGAATCCCTAACTGTAAGAGGAAGCAAAGAAGAAACCCCCATTAGCTTGCTCCCTGGTGAATTCACAAAGCATAAAGCAGCCCGGCATTTAGTAATTTACAGCTTAAACTTGGCATTCATAACCCTTATCAGCACAATATTTCATTAAAATGAATGCGAGGCACTGATCCTTGACATTTGGTGGAGATGAAGACCTGCCACAGGATAAGCTCAGCAAATAGCACAATCTAAAATGTCACATCCTCACGTTGGCATCTAAGGGCTTTATTTTTATTTATTTAAAACAAAAACAATCATATATGTTCTTTTAAACAAGAAAGTAGCTAACGTTTCTGGAAAGGCCCTATGTCCAAATGAACAGGATTTTATCAGTCAGGGCCTCTTCTCTCTGCCCGTAATAAAGACAGAGGGATCTTCCTGCTGCTTCACTTCCAGGCTTCCTGCAATTCCACGCCCACAAGGGCCATCTCAAATGGGCACTCCCCTAGGCCGTCGTTTTCCATAATTCTTCAAGGATAACAGTGCCACCCCCGGGCCCCCAGCCTATGGGGAGCCTGCCAACCCCTTTTGTATCCTTAGTCTTCAAACCGTGTGGTTGCCCGGCTCTGCACGCATGCTTCCGCCACACAAAGCCTGGGTGATTTTCTATGCAAAGCCTCACTTAATTTATGTTTTCTGACTAAATGGGACTATGGGAAATAGTTTGCGAGCAATGAAATGTTTTATTAGCTTTAAAAAGTATGTAATCAAATTTAACACTGCACTTATTTAAATAATAATCCCAGCTTTTTGACAATATTTCTATTACACAGTTGACTGCACCCATTGGCTACAATAAATTTACCTACAAATCATTCATGTATTAAAATGGCCTCTGGCATAAAACCCATACTGATCTTTCTCTCTCTCTGAAGAAAGAAAATGTAACCCACTTTTGCCAGAGCAG
The DNA here is from genome assembly GCF_040939455.1 of Microcebus murinus. Taxonomy (NCBI): domain Eukaryota; kingdom Metazoa; phylum Chordata; class Mammalia; order Primates; family Cheirogaleidae; genus Microcebus; species Microcebus murinus. The sequence continues at coordinate 159,766,438 of NC_134104.1, read as the reverse complement.
TGAAAGGGGAAAAGAAAAAAAATTCTTTGTTTTTTTTTCTGAGCAGTTATTTCATAGTTCTGAGCTCTCACTGTTAATTTTCTTTAAATTCTCTGCCACTCACATTCTTGAATATGATACTATTAAATGATCCAGACAATGGAGTTTACAAACCAGGAATGACCAAGTCTGCTTGTTAGCTTAATGTCAAGGTGATGTGAAATTAACTTCAGAGAATTTAACACCGGCAATTAAAAGTTTCCGTTGCATTACATAAAGCAAATATGCACGTGGTAGTCAAGGGCAACAGACGTTTTCTCCTGGAGTTACCTTGCACAGCAAGTCTTAATAAGATTCCACTCTACTCTAATGGTAAAAGTATATTTCATTATGCTGTGAAAGATAAACCAGAGATTTCCTATCCTTTGAGATGTATATCGTCTCTTTCATCTTGTTTCTTGGAAAAATGTCAGACATAGTCAACACTGCATTAATTACCATTATTATGTCCCGGTTTAAAATGGACTGGAGGGTCACAGAGGACTCTGAGAGTTTGAGTTTTTCCATTAAATGCACAAGTGGCATTTGATTGGGAATTCAAACTCAAAATTAGACCAAAGAAATAATATTTTATAGTCAGCTCATGTATGCAGTGCCTTCTAATGTACATTACTTTGGTTCTTGTTTTGTTTTGGGAAGCAATATTCAAAAGCAGTAGGACTCCTCTTAATACTCTGTGCTTTTCTTGTATAGCACTTACCAAAATGATTATCAATTATCTGTGAGGTTGCTTATAAGTAAGCAGGGCATCAGTCGAGACCATTGATTCTTTGGTGCCCCACTGGAATATAAGTTCCATGAGGGCAAAGGTCATACCATGTGGTTTAAAATATAGGGAGGGGTGGTTGGGGTGGAGGGAAGAGGAGTATGGAAAGGAGGAAGAGGAAAAGGAGGAAGCAGGGAAACAATAACAGAAATTGCACTTAGTGCAGACTCTACAAAGCCATGCTAAACTCTCTGGCTCCTCCTGAGGAAGGCAGAAGCTGAGCTCACCTCCCACGAGGCCCTCCACTGGCTGTCCGACTGCCACCTCTGCTCCCTCACAGGCCTGTCCATGCCTCCACGTACTGGGCCCTGCCTTTGCCCTCCCTCCAGCCCCAAAGATGCCACAGAGACTCCTTTCCTCACGGTTGCCAGTGGCCACCTAATCGCCAAGCCCTGTAGCATTTTCTCCCTCAAATCTTCCTGGTTGTATTGGCCATCGGCCTCCTCCTCCCTGACAGGGAGCCCTCAGCTGCCAGCCCCACGCTCCCTGGGATCTGCACCCTCCCATCCTCCGCATGCCTTTCCCCTGAGATCCTGCCCCTGGTGTTCCTTGTCTGCCTCAACCGCCCTCCCCCAGCGAGCGCCAGCAACCACCCAGGTGCTGTCCGCCTCCAGATCTATGCTCCTGCCTCGGTCACCCTAGGTGGTGGTCCAAGCACCCAGCTGGGGGTCACCTCTTCCCGGCCCGGCTCAGGCACCTGAGACCCACCCCATCCAATGGCGTCCTCTCAAACTGCTCCTCCCCTCCTGCCCTCTCCCGCAGGCGGCACCACCACCCACGCAGACTCCCCAGCTAGAAACTGCAGCATCTCCCTCCCGTACAGGCTTTTCTCTCTTTCAGCCCCAACCCTCAATCCAAGGTGTCACTAAATCCTCCTGATTTTTTCCAGCTATTACTCTGATTTAACCCTGCCGCCCAACCCCACCACCACGCAGCGAACCCAGCAGACTCCTTTCCACAGCGTCTACAGTCGTTCTTCCTGCCTCAAAGGCTGGCCCCAACAAAGTCATCCTCCGGGACGACGTCACCAAAGTCCAAGGTAACTCTGACCATGTTGTTCCCTTTTGTAAAACTCACTAGAGACCCCCTTGCTGAGTAAGATAGACCCCATGGGCCTGTCCCTGGCCCCTGCCTGAGAACCCAGGTTGGCCTTCCTCCACCCACTGCCCGCAGAGCACATGGCAGCACCCCTGCCATCTGCCCTCCCACCCTGACCTTTCCTTGCCAGGGCCAGCTGCCTGGACAACACCCCTCTCTCCGCTACTGAATTCTCACCCCTGTGGTGAGCTCTGCTCAGGATCTTACTGACCGTCCATCCCTTCGCTTTCTCCTTCCACACACATTTTCATAGAGCCCGAGCACATTCCCACCGCCGCCTTCGTCAAGGCATACGAATGCTACACTCATTTTCCCATCCCTCGCCCTAGCTGGGTTTCTTTCCTTCCTCTGTCTTGTCCTAGGAAAAACTTAGGGCAGTGCCCCTCCATCAGCAGGAACTCTGTGGGGCAGGGGCCACGGCACTCCCCTTTGACCTCCACAGTGCCTAGCACAAGGGCGGGCATGGGGCAGGCATTCCGTTAGGGCTTGTGTGTGTGTAAGGCAAGTATCACTTTACTCAGATATTGCCTAGTGCAGCTTGAAAATGCGAACTGAAGTTAACATTAAAAATGAGCCAAAAAGAGGCTGATTTGCTCTAGCAGATGCATAGCAAGTCCTTCTCAAGCCTGCCCCTGAGAAAGCCTTCCAGCTATTCAGAAACTGATTAAAATCCTTCCGGCAAACGTTCTGAGAAAATAACATCGGAATGTTTGTTGGTTGGTGGCGTGCAGATATGACCTGAGGCAGCTGTAGGAAGAGAAACTGAGCAAATCTCGAAATGCATTCTGTGACGGAGTCTCTCAGAGAATCAAACACTTACAGTAGGACAATGCCCAATATTTGTTTGGGGCACACGTCAGTATACTGATGAAATCCCTAAGTCCTGCTGCATCTGAAACAGAACCAGCCTTCCTGTCCTTCCTAACGTGCAGGCCCATGGAGTAATCGAGAACAGATACGACAGAGGCCTTCCAGCTCTTGGGCTTGCCAAGGGCCCTGGGCCTGAAGCAGGCTCTCCTGGAGGCCAGAAGCCTGCGTGGGCCAACAGCCTGGGGAGAGGAGGCACTTCCCCTCCAACTGGAGCGACTCTGGGCTAATGAAGTGAACCCAATTATAAAATGGCTCGTTATGTTAACAGAGGCCGTGGAGTCTGGAAATTATTGCTGGGGTGTCTGGAATTCTTAATAAAAATTACAGGAAGTCTGATAGCTTGTGGGAAAATCTGTGAAGCTAAGGGATAAAGAAAGAATTCTATCTTCTGGGAAAACCCCAAGAGCCAAGAGGTGACTCATCTTTACAAGGTGCTAATCAGGAGGGCAAGGTGTGCCCTGAACTCTGCTCCCTGGAGCTCTGCTCCCCTCCAGCAGAGGCCGTGGCCATGGCCGTCCCTGGCCGGCACGCACACCTTTCCCAAGGCTCCTTATGGGAACCAGGGCAGGGATGTCTTAGGTCAGCGTATGTCACCCCTATGTCTCTGGTTCCCAGCTCCACCCTGGGGACAGCATAAAATGGAAATGCCCGCATTTCCAGCACAGCTGGTTAATTTTCTATAGCCGATCTTCCTCTATTCTCTGGTTATGCTTTGCTTCATTCATCTTCGACCAGCTGAGTACAGTTGAGAAAGTTGTCTCAAGCATCCATCCTTACCTAAAAGTGCGGCCAAATGCACCCACTTCATCAGAGCGTAATAAGACGCCGATAGGAACAATGCATGTGAAGTACTTTGGACTACACCAACAATACCGTGAGAAGTTCAATCAATATTTTACTGTATTTAATTATGGTGATGATTTTATTTTCAAATTTTAACTATTACTGTTATTATTGTCATTTTTCTTATTGTTCCTAGGAGCATTGGTGTTATAGAGGCTAAAATCACGGCTCTCCCACTCGCAAGTTTAGAGATTTGGCAGAATATTTAAGCTTCCCATGCCTCAGTTTCTTTAGCTGTAAAATGGAGGTAATTTCAATGTCTACTCATTATTAAGTGAGATAATGCTATCAAGAGCTTATCACAGTGGCTTGCAGAGGCAGCTTTGAGGAACTGAACCACAGGGTAATTGTCACTTATTCTATATTATACTTGTTCTTTTGTGATTTATTGGGCACCTGTCAAGTAGTGGCCCTGTGCTTTGGTTTCTACAAGCCCTCATGTGAAATATGCAGCTTAAGTTTTGCTTGGGAGCACTCTCCGTAGGTGGGGCATGCTTCCTTAAACAGTGAGCCAGCAGTTCTGGACACCTAGGGCTGCAAATTTCCACCAGAGAAAAGTTTACTGTCTTTAGGAGCTTCCCAGCCATCCCGCATCCACACCCTCGATTTTCAGTTTCTGGGGACCTAACAGTTTCCAACTCTTAATATGGGCTTGGGTCAACTAAGTGTCCTGTTGTGCCTCTGGAAACTTAACTCCATCGTAAAAGCTTGGGTGGATGAAGGTGGCTGTCACCATGTGACAGCGGGGAACTAAGGATTTGAGGGGCTTGTCTACACCCACCTCATCAGTGATGGAGCCAGGAGCCTCCAGAGCGAGTTCTAGCCGCTGCCTGCCTCCCCCAAGGCCCAGGAAGGCCGCAGGCCCCTCCCCACTGTGGAAACCAGGCCTCAGCACACGAGGGAAGGCGGTGCTAGGAAGGGGCCTCCCAGAGCCAACAATCCCGACCCTGCCCCTGCAGATGGGGCAGAGGGTCCCCTCCACGGTCCGAGCAGGCCTGACGTGGAGCCGAGCTGGCCGCTCTGCTTGGTGCAACGAGGAGGCAGTGATGTGGGCCAGGGCCCTGTGCAGCCCCTGAGCCCTCGGTCCAGGGAACCAGCGGGCCCTAGAGCCGCTGCTCTCTGACCCTCCCGGGCGCACTCGGCGCACATCCGGGGCCTCCTGGGCAGGGCTGCAGGCCTGGGGGGCCTTGAGGGGATCTCCCACTTCCCGCCTTTTGCTTTGCTTTCCTCAGGAGCCCCCACTAGGGAACGGGGGAGAGTTTTCTGCACAGGATCCAAGATCTCTTTGGGCCATCGTTTTGAAAAGCAAACCAGTCATGCCACTGCTTCATGTGCATCAGAAAAATATAATGATCACGCCAAAACTTGTGATTTCACACTGATTCTTTAAACTGAGGTTAGAGGAGGTAATTAAGAAGATCGCAATTCAATTTAAGTTTAAAAATACCTGTAAATTAACGGTATAGATGGCACAAAAACAAGGTAACCGATTATGATGGTGGCAAGCAAAAACATTGCTCAAAAGGGAAGTGGAGTTTGAACCCTGACTCTTGTGAAAATGAAGCACTTGGTATTTCTGCTGCTCTGGTTCCATTAATTAGGTCATGCATTACCTTGTACTTGGGGATGGTCTTCAGCAGCTCTTTCACTGGGACGTCTGTGCCAACCACTCCCAGAAGAATACCCTTCGATCTCTGTTGGAAACGGGCAGTGAACAATAACAGTCAGTTGACTTGGCAAAATAGACCTTCACGAAAAGGCACACACCGTAGATCACTGTCTGGTGCCTTCCTCAAAGTGGTAGAGATTGGGGATTAACCCAGATCTCCAAGAAAGAGCCTTTCCTATCCCCCATCCTCTATCCAAAATGTCACTGGACAAGAACGGTAGCTTCCAAGGCCGCCCATTAGCTGCTACAAGCCCAACACACCCACACCAAGACCCTTCGGTAGCTTCCCTCTTCTCTCTCCCGAGACTCAGACACGGATGTGAGGAAGCACAGCAGTGTCAGCAGCGCAGGGCTCTAATCATTAGCCGGCGTCGCTTATGAAAGCTTTTTATAGGAAAGACAGCGTGTTAACTGCTTTCTCGACCTACACTGCCATCTGGTGCCCAGGAGAGAGAGACTAAACAGCCAGAGAAAGATGTAATAACTCTAACGTTTTTAGCATCGAGTTGGAACCAAGGACAAACGTGAAGGAATAGACCTCCAGGGTCCCAGTTTCCAAGGCAGGTGGCCGTTGTGATTTGCTGAAAATTTCCAATGTCAGAGAGGCCATGGGGAAGGATGTGCAAATTTCTGTTGTCTGTTGTTTCTTTTAAGGCTTATGGCAGGTTGAATAGTGTCGCCCAAGTTCATGTCCACCCAGAACCTCAGAGTGTAATGCTGTTTGGAAATAGAGTCTGCGCTGATGTAATAGTTAAGGATCTCCAGATGGAATCATCCTGGGTTTAGGGCAGGCCCTGAATCCAATGACTGAATCCAATGACTGGTCTCCTTGTAAGAACAGGGGCGCACACAGCAACACGTATGAGCAGTGTGAAGACAGAGGCAGAAGTTGGAGACGCTGCCACGAGCCAAGGAGTGCCTGGGCCCCTCCCAGGCTGCAAGAGGCAGGACAGGTCTCCCTGGAGCGGTCAGGGGGAGCACGGCCTGGCCGGCTCTCTGACTTCTGACGCCAGCCTCGAGAACCCCGTGAAGATCAATTTCTGCTTTTTACACCAGCCGCTCTAAGGCACTCTGTTACCACAGTCCGAGGAAACTGGTGAAAGGCAGGTAGCTGTAGGCCAGACACATCAGCCCACCCTAATCAGGGACTGTCTCTGGGGTTTTTCCTCCTATGGTCATTTAATGAAAAATTTGGAAAGGGACTGCAAACTCTAACATGATGCCTACTTGAATTCCTCTCATCTCATTTTGATGTGTTGATTCTAGCAGCAGGATACAACAGTAAGGAAAAATTATATACACTCTGTCCTTAAAAAGAAAGAAAAAACACAGCTTGGGTCGGAGGGGTCTCTGAGACGCCACCCTCCCAGCGTCAGCAGGAAGTGCAGCTGCCATACTCACGGTTTCGTTCTGCTTGCTGAACACGGGCATGGCCACCGTGGTCATCAGGACGAGGCCCTGGTCGTCCGCGAGCTGGATGGGGAGAGAAAAGCCGGTCACCTGGAAAGGGTATGGAAACCTCGGCTGGCGAGGCCGGGCCCCTTGGCCCCCATGTGCTGTCCTGACCAGGGGCTGTGGCACGGCGACCAGCACCTGCTCAAGCCTGTAGTGGAGGGCCCGGCGCAATGTGTCTCCACTTGATTTGCAGATGACATCCCCGCCCTGCGGGGAAAGAAAGTCAGCTGCCGCCAGTCACTCCAGCTGATCTGTTCCCCGGCGTCAGCCATTGGGTTCAAGTAGAGCCTTGTGTGGATCTTGCTGATTTGTTTTATTTTATTGCCACAGATTTATTTTACTATTTTACTTCCCAGATATTTATGTTCAATAATAATGCTTCTCTTTAATCTAAAATTCCGGATCCAAAGGCACGAGCATACTGGGTCTTGTGAGTTGCCCGTGCCGGAAATGACTGAATCTGGAAGGATTTATCCTCCCTGTGGTAGCTGACTCAAGGCCCTTTCACCTCTACAGATTTCTGAATGCCAGTCCCAGATGGAAAACAAACAAAACAAAAACACAACGAAAAACATTACTTGATCACCTGACGCCTAAAATCATGGCTGCGAGGCTAACCATTTCTCCTGGAAGAAGGAGCCCCAGCATACGGCACGTGACACACTTTCGTAAGCCTTTGGGTTGTGCACACCACACGAAGACTCACCCTCATCTGCTTTTTATGCGGTTTTGGGAGCCAGGCAGGGACCCTTACTCTGCCCCAAAACAAATGGGGAAAGAGAGTTCTGGAACACAGCAGGCTTTGGCCCAAGACAAGCCTGGTTCTAATTCTCAGCTTTGAATCTGCACTAGTTAAGCCTCATATGAAATAATGCCAACTATTCCCCAGCATTGTTGTCATAAGGATAAAATATAAACTGCCCAGCATGGCACCTGGCATCGGAGGGGCTCAAAGGATGCTGGTCTCCTTTCCTGGCCTGCAAGTTACGCAGCGAGTAAGCAGCAGAGCCCAAAGCATGATCAAGGCACTGCTGACAGGCACGGAAACCAGCCAGGCAAGTCTGATGGGAGAGGGACACTTTCTGGTTTCACAGCCCATTCGAGACTCAGTCTAAGGTATTTTCTGATGTTTGGGCACTTCTCTTCTACAGCTTTAGTTCCAAAGAATAATCAGGCAATGTTTTCTCAGTCTTCTTGGGGAATAGCATAATAAAGAGAATATCCTACCATCAAAGTGTTTGAAGCCCCCATAGACTGGCTGGTCTCTTGAGTAAAAGTCATTAAGCTCTGTCCATCTTTCGCCTTGTTCTTCCAACAGACTATCAGAGCTACTGGGCGTCACTGCTGCAGTGTGGTACACAGGGCAGCCGCACCTGCAGCACCTGATTGCTTGTTAGAAATAGACCCAGACCCCATCCCAGATGCTCTGAATGTGAATAATTATTTTAGTAATTAGTATGTCTACTAAAAGTCAAGAGCATTGTTATGGGGCAATCCTTTCTCACCTCATCTCCATCAATAATCATGATAACTAAAAAGAAGCTGGCAGGTGTTGGGAAAAACTCCCAACAGGGATGGAGGGGTCATGTTTTTAACAGTTTTACATCTATATCAAGATAGGCCTATTCCTCCATCACAAATAAGATCAGGGGAGAATCTCATAGTCCCTCAAGGACTGGGAACTTAGTGGTGTCGTGGTTAATTTTATGTGTCAACTTGGCTAGGCCATGGTGCCTAGTGACTTGATCAACCACCAGTCCGAATGTTGCTGGGAAGGTATTTTTTTAGATACGATTAACATTTAAATCAGTGGACTTTGAGTAAAACAGATTACCCTCCATATTGGGTGTGTCTCATCCAGGCAGTGGAAAGTCTTAAGAGAAAAAATAGGTCCCCCAAGGAGCCTTCAAGCTCAAGACTACAATACCAGCTCTTGCTGGAATTTCCAGCCTGCTGCCATCCTTACAGATTTCAGATTTGCCAGTTCCCACAATTGTGTAAGTCAATTCCTTATGACAATCCCCCTGCCTCTCTCTCTTTATACATAGCCGTTCTGTATGTACCTCTTCTATTGGTTCTGTTTCTCTGAAGAACTCTAACAGTGTACATGGTAATCGTGTATAATAATATACATGGAATCATGTAACCTATTATTTGGGGGCAGCATAATTTGGCTGTCAGAATAAGTAAACAAATTTACTTTATCAATATTAATAACCAAATAATATCAACTGTGAGATGATGTTGACAGTTATTGTCACCAGTATATACAGTATGTAACAGTATGGAAACATAGTTCGATGATATCTTGCTAAAAATACTCAAAAGCATGCCACGCTGCCACTGGAGGCATGCAAGGCCATTTTCAAAGGCAGAACCAACCCACAGTGAACGGCTCTCTTAGAACTAGAAGTCGTCCCACATTCTGACTCCTTGATTAATCCTTAATGCTATAAAGAAAATTGATTTGAGCTGATCCATAACCCTGGACAACTTCCACTTTTCAACTCAAATCAAAATTTCAAGCAATGCCAACATGGATCATGGAATAAATCAAAACATACCATTGACAATAATGAGAAATGAAGCATTTTTCCTGCAACCAGTAAAAATCAGTTATAAATCACTAGTAATTGTCCTGGCACAAACACAAGATCATGGAAAACCAACTTCAAAATATTAAGCCAGAATACAGTATCAACTTCACTCAGGGGCTAATTCCAAGTGTAATTACTGCATCATTACTTTTTAAAAAATCTCCATAATATTGCATTGGTACTGAAACCACTCATTTGTAACCAGCCCCAGGTAAACAAAGGAAATGCAGTGACTTCAGTCTGGCTGCAGTTTACAAGTGGGCCTATGATCGCATATACTGCTCTCCTAGGGTCAGTACCCTCGACCGTAGGCTTCCTCATGTGTGACCCTCATCATTACGTCCAAAAACACCACTTGCACAACATTAAGGCCCTCTTCTGCACCCAACCACTGCATCTTTCCTGGCCTCCACAGATCTGGACTCTGTGAATCTTAAACATTTTATGGAGAAGGAACATCAATTTGCAAGTTCATTTACACTATAAGCACTTTATGATTGAAAGGCATTCTGTACTCCTACCATAGGAAATAGCAGCCAATGGTAAGAGTTTTTTCCCAGACCACCAAGCAGAAGTTATGCAGCCAACCATGGCCAGAAACCCTCTGTCCCCCTACACACTAGGGGGGGTCCCTGCTTTTCTATGACCCCCCAACCTATAGCTGTTGCTGAGGCAAGAGTGCTGCCTATGATTCATACATGTGGCTTCCAAGAATAACGCAGACATAGAGTCAACATTCATTTTCCAAAGGGTAGGAGCGGGAGATGGGGGTCACCATGGTCCATCTGGGCAAAATCCCATTAACTTAAGTCCAAGTGGGAATCTTAAAATGAACTGCTGTTCAATTACACTTGTCCAGGCTTTGAAAAGGCCTCCGAAATGCATGGTTATGGTACTCTGTTGTATAATAAGGGTATATTATTCCGTATCCTTCATTTCCCATGCTACATAATGGGGATCGTTCTAGTATCAAAGGAAATGATGAATAATAATACCGAACATCTGGTTTATAAAACACAAACTTGCTCAACAGATTGACTGCTTCCTGTCAGCTTCCCAAGTTAATCATGCATGTAGGCTCACATGAATATGCATTTGGACTCATGTGCAAGGTCCGTGCAGTCATGCCAGGCCTCTACTCCTAATGCTTGATTAGTTTCCCACTGATGGCACTAGGCAGCAATGTGACCAGCCCTAGGGTGTGGTCCCAGATAGCATAACAACACCAGATTTGTGGTCTATTCATTTTCTTGCTAGTCTAGCTATTACTATTCACTGATGCCCTTGATAAACATTCCTTGATATTCAGCCGTGTGCCAAGCTCCATGCCACGTGCTGGAAAGACAACCAGGAATCTGGTTGCTTTCTGGACCTTATCCCCAAAGAACGTCAGGTCCACTAACAGAGACAGAAAAGCTCACACGGCAGAGGAAGAAGAACGGGGTGGGGCTGCAATGCCGGCTCTCATTTAGCGAGCACAGAGGCTCTCTTTTTCAGGTTTAGAGTGAACTGAAGTAAAAATGTCTGGCATTTATTGATATCCGTAAGGGTCTATATGACAGATTCAGAATGCTTCCTGCAAGCCTGTTTAACAAAACCAGGAGAAAGTTCCCTGCTGCAGAGCAGTTTCATTCCATTTGCTTTATACTTAAGGAAGTTATAAATGGAACAATGCAGGGGTAGACATATTTTAAATTGCCCAGTACCTTGCTTTTCCTTCTTCTGTAGTTATCACCCCCTTCCTTTAGGAAAATCCTCTTCACCCCCGCCAACCACACGGGTTTTTGGCAGCTAATGTGTCCCGTCCTGAGTATGCACCTGGACATCCAATTCACACCACACTCACACACATACTGCCTGGGCTGCACCGATTGGTTTATTAATTAGGCACAGCATTCAAGCTAGGCTACGTAGGATTTTTTCTTTTTCCTACCTGGAGCTAGTGGGAAAGACTCTTTATTCTCCTTTGTGGATGGTTAAAAGAATGTAAGCCTGCCATCCATAGACAGGCAACTAAACTGAAAAAAATAAAATAAACCCACAAAGAGGAGGAAATGTGTGTGTGTGTGTGTGTGTGTGTGTGTGTGCTGTGTGTGGTGGAGGAGGAGAGGGGCAGGGAGGGAGAGTACCAGTCCCTGGAAGCCTTCATTCCCAAGGTCACTTCCCCCAATGCTTTTTCCATTATTGGGTTGCTTGAGCCAGTAAGTTTTCTCTTTTTGCCCAAATGAACATGAATTAGATTTGGGACTCGTAACAGAAGAGTCCTAACCCACACAGGTGCCAGTTTGGGCCATAAATGACCTAGGTAGCTCTGGATGCCCATTGAGAGGTGGTCCCATGTGTCATAAACAACCCACACAGAGGAGGAATTGCTAAGGGCAGAAAGGCCAAAGGAAAAATAGTCCCAACATTCCCAAGATGAGGGGTTGTGTGTTTTTCCTACAAGGGAAAAAATACAGGTACCCTAAAGGACCCAAATACTGAATGGTAATAGATAGCATGTGAATAAATGATTAGACTTTATGATGGTATAAAAAAGCTATTGTCATTAGGATTTTACATCAAAACTTCACAATGAGTAGAAATTTGGCTGCTTTGAAAAAAGAGCCTGGACAAGAAATGGAAAATCAGAGAGTCTGCCTGGCCAAACAGGACAGAGATGCAAGAACCTGCCAGGAAAGAAGGCAGGACAGGAGACAGGTTGCAAGCACATGCTGGTGCCCAGCAAGGCCCTGTGGACTGGAGCGGTGTGGCTCCATGCTGGCTGGGCAGCCTTTGAGGTTGAAGAACATCTATTTTGCTTGCCTTCTTCACATCTCCGTCAGGACTGGTGGCAGGACCCTCTACTTCTGCTGCAGCTGGAAGTCCCTGAGGATGAGTGCCAAATCCCAGAGAAAGGCAGTGCGCGGGGCCTGGCCCCAGGAAGGTGTCCAATCAAGCTAAGGGCAGCACGCTTGGCAGCCCACTCAAGGGCTGCCAGGTGGTTTGCAGCAGAGGCTCCTGCCAGATCTGCTCTGCCCTGGAGGCTTGGGCTCAAAGGGGAGGTTGTGCACAAATGGCAAACTCAGCCTGGGAAGAGGACTGGCTGTAAGCCAAGAACAAAGGCTAATTTACTAACTCTTCTCAAATATCGTTTTTCTTCTATATTTTGCTCTTATGTTTGTTATGTTTTCTTAGTAAAACTGATCAACATATTGACTTTGCTAATAGAGTAAATAATATAAATGTATACTATTATACTAAAATACATAGATATTTTATATGTGTGTGTATAATTTGTGGGTACACAGCTGCCTTTCTGCTGTGTCTTCCTTTCAACGCCTATAAGGAACATTATCCTGCACTCTATGAAAAGACACTGCCACCATCTAGTGGCAATCAGGGTGAATTGCAGGCACAAGATCCCAGAAGATTAAAAAAGCCTTTTCCAGAGCCTTTACCAGTAAAAATGCATTTAAACGGCAGTCTATGTCACTTACCCCAGTTGGAACTACCTACCCTAGTTGGAACAAAGATGGACTGTATCAGCTATTAGTTCTGTCAATAACCTTTGCCTTGACAGGAAAAGAACAGTACTAAGAGGTTGAAAATCATAGCTATGTATATCTTTAAATATCAGATGAGACATTTAAAAAAGAAAACCACTGATTCTTTAAGGTGTCTAGGATCCAAGAATGTGACCAGAGGATAGAGGTTATTTCACACCCACTTTCTCAAGTGTGGCTTGAACAGAAGGGACGCCAGCTCCCTGGCATCTTCTCCTCTCCTCGGAGCTTCAATTTACCAATGACCTGGGGATCCCCAAGGGCCATTGCCTGGGTAGAATGAGGGGTAATGGGGTCCAGGTCGACACAGATGTCACCCCATGACAAGGGGAGAGCAGGAGACTGGAAAGTCATCAGAATAACATTCTATACAAATGAGCTGGTGAGAACAGCACGGAGATACAGATCTGGAAAGTGGGACTTAAGCAGAATGTGGCTATGTAGAGACCCTCTATAGCCAAACTCTGTGGACCTTTCCCTGCTGTCCTCAGACCAAAAACGTCCTTTGTACCTACCCCCTTTTCAATGGCCTCCTATCTGTCCCCCACCTCCAAATCTCCCACCCCCTCCAGCCATTACAGTATCCCTTGTTCCCAACACTGGACAGAAAATGTGAGCAGAACAATCTATTAGGAATGTGCTGGGTAAGTGCAGAAGGATGTTTTCTCTGGGGACACAGCCCTTGGTGGACATAAAAAACACCCATCAAAGGAGGAACACAGGTGAAAACCCACTGAAACCTGGCATGTGAATCCTATTGTGTCTCACGCCTGAAAAGAGAGCACTGTACCACCACGGCCTACTTTGCTGATGTTAACATTTGCTGACTCGGGCTGTCAGTTTTACTCTCATATTCTTTAGATTTCCACTACTGTTAGTGATAATCATGAGGTTTTCTGGATGCTTTAATAGTGGCCAGTTTTAATTCAGAGACTTTACCCATGTATGCATCTTTTAAAATCCCTTTACTCAATAATTTAATCAATGATCTAAGAAGCTACTTCAAAATAAGAAGGGAACAAAGGAGTAGCATGGTTCACTGATGGAACCAAAAGACTCCTAAGTCACCATTGGCTATATGTATATATGGATACAGAGATACGTATATTTAATGAACTCAAAGAGTAATTCTAGATATTTTTTCTGAGAATTTTTGTCCTAAATTTTTGTCCTAACTACAGAACCTGAAGTGTATTGTGTAATCTTTCCTAAAACCTAAATGACTAAATATTTACATAACATGGATAAATCTCAAACAATATTTGGAATATGACGCAAGGTGCAGAAGGATACATGTCATATGAAATCATTTACATAAAAACGTAAACACATAAAAGTGTGTTGTATAGGTACATATACCTATTGTAAAAATATAACTGACACAGTCAGACAGGATGCAAACTTTTGGCTCTCACATCCCAGCAGAAAATAAGCAGCACACTCAAAGTGGGTGATGTGAGGAAAGTTTAACAAAGGGATTATTTGCAAAAGTGCAGGCAGAATACAGGTCACCCCTTGAAGGAGCAGTGCAGAGCTTCGGTGCAGAAACTGGAGTGGGGAGCCCTACCAAACCAGAAAAGGGAGGGGACGGAGCAATTGCTGGAACCGACACAGACAAACTGTTGCGAGCCATGTGATAAGAGCTGTCATCTCCTACAGGAGGACAGTCAGCTCATGGCAACCCTGCTGCTATTTGCAATGTTTCATTCCGCCAAAAAAAAAAAAAAAAAGATTTTTAAAAACTCTGAAGTAAATATGATAAAATATTTATATTTCTTAAGTCTGGGTGGTAAACACATAAATGGCTTTTTGATGTCTTTTCTGTAGAACTGACATTGTAAAGAACTTCCCCATAAATTCTCATCTATAGAAAGTACTTTATAAATAAACCACCTGATAGCATATGCTTACAATAAAGATTAATGCCTAAAAATAAAAATAAAGTAAAATTATAATAAAAAATTTTAAAACCCTATTCAAAAATCCTTTTTGCATAAAGATCAAAATAGTCCTTTAAACAAACTATAGCAACACTTTGACATTGAAAATACTATTATAATAAATATTTTATATTCTGAGTTAAACATATTATATTTGATTATTAGTATTTTGGGTGTTCTTTATAGTGAGAGAGTTAGAAGCAGTAGGCATTATTTTTAATTGAAAAACTGGTTCGTTCAATGTAAGCAATATGGTTTGTCTTCTATGACACTTCTTGGGCGAACTGCTTCCCTCTAAAATTCTAGACAAATTAAGAACACCAACCATTGTTTAGATTTCCATTATGCACTGGCATTTTTCAACATTTTTGCAAGATACCTGAATCCTACATAATATAAAGCCTTTATATTAAAATAGCAGTGGAGAATAAGTAAATCTTTCAAGTAACATTTCCTCTTGCTTTGCATTTGATTACCTCGGGAAAGTGTAGTCACTTAATCCTTGAGAATGCTACGTAAATGATGTTTTGCTTTTAGCTAAGACATTTCCCTTTTTCTTGTTGAATATTATTACTTGTATCTGAGATTTGGAGATCCTGAATTCTTATGTGAGATTTCACTGTATTTTAAGTTATTTAAATAAAAAAGTAAACAGATTTCCTTCTTTGAAGTTTAACTGCATCTTGTATGAACTAAATTGTTGAATTTGTTCTTTCTCTCTCTTTTTAACAATGTGAACACAATTTGTGAATGATGATGCTGGATAATGTTGGAACACCTATATGAGAATATAAAAACTGCTTTCTTCTAAAAACATTGTTGTTATTCAGGAAAATTTGATGTTCTTTCCCCTTTTTCCCCAGTAATACTATCTCATTAAGCAGGGAGTACGTTTTATGAGTAAACATCTAGCGAGAAGGAGGATGCTACTTTTGACCAGGAACATACACATAAAGCCACGGGCAAGAGAATACTACCGATTAATCTATCTGAAAGCTGTCTTGGAAACTGCTTGGCTTATGAGGGTACAACCTGCTTATTTCAAGAATGCCCAGTAATAACAACAATGAGAATTATCACGAGGCACTGGAGTTTGGTTAATATTTATGACGAGCTATGACATATAACTGACCCCCCATTGTGGGCGAATGTTTGTGTTTTCACAAACGTGGTTTAGACACCTCCCAAATAGATGCCTGAAAACACAGCCAACTGTTGGAGCTTCAGGGCCCTGGGACAAAACCTTCCTCTTGCTTAAAGACCCCCTGAATTGCTGCTTCCTCCATAAAACCTTCCCTAACTAAGTGGAAATGGGAACCAGATGTTTCCAAACTTCACTACAAAGATAATCATATTTACTCTACAACCAAAGATACCATCTAGGACTAAATCTGTGCAAACTGTTAATGCAGCAAAGTCACTGAACACTGTGGTGGGAAGAAATGCTGGGAATTGTGTGGAGCCTGCAAACTCTAAGGGCAGAAGCTGGGAATAATCCTTCTTTTTATCCACAGTGTTTAGCACACAGCCTGGTACACAAGAAGTGCTCAGCAAACGACCCTTGAATGAATTTATTCCAACAGCATCCTTTTATTTATTTTATAAATGAGGCCCAGTGAGGAAAGGAGGCACAGAGAATCGGTACCAGAATTCAGACAAGACTATGGGGCTAGTTCTCCCTCTTCTACATTGTACAGCATCTGCTTGCTTACGGCTGCTTCCCAGAGTGACTTTGGGCATTGATCCTGCAGCACCGTGGTTGGACTGAGAGTGTAAGGGACCTGTTGAGAGGCTGGTGCCCACATGCTGTTGCGAGGGGCAGAAGGTTCGTGATGTCCAGTTGATGTCACAGTGAAAAAGGAAAAGGACTTTTTTTTAAGAGCTTAGCTGTATATCGTGACTTGCTTAATAGCACAGGGAAGAAAAAAGTATGAGTTACAGAAGCAAAAAGAGATGAAATAACATCCTAGAGCAGGTTACTCACACTTGTTAAGTCACTTTGATTGACCCGTCCATTCTTCCATCCAACCTTCCATCTGTCCATCCACATATCCACCTATCCATATCCACTGCCCAACATGGCTTGCCACTTGTGCCCAAACATTGCTTTAATGTTTTATATCTATAGAGCCTTAAATTTAACCCTGACACAGACCTTGCAAAGTGTCTGTGCACATTTCACAAGTGAAGGAAGTGAAGATGAAGAGGCCAAGTACCTTGCTGCAGGTCACAGAAGGCAGCAGGGTGGAGATTTGAGACTCGGCCTGCCTGATGCCAGAGACTGTGTACCAATCACTCTGCCCACACCCCACTCCTGTTCTGGGGTGCAAAGACAAATGCTGTGTTTTCCCGTCAGGATCTTAGGGTGAAGCTAAAGAGGCAACGAAGCAAATCATCCTTAAAATCGGGATAGTGCTTAGAGTTCTTGGAAGGATTAAGTAGAATTATAGACATAAAGCACCTAGCACAGTGCCCAGCACATCGACAAGGGCAGTTAACCTCATGAAGACTGTTCCAGGCCAGGGGAGAAAAGGTCTTATGCTTCTTTGTAATCCACTCACTACTTTACCAAGTTTGAACTTCATCTCTCTCTCCATCTGAATTGCATAAGTAGAAAGATATTTCTTCTTTATCCCATTATGAATATCATGACCTTAATAGTAAATATGCTGTAGAAAGCAGTTGGGGTAGTTAATTATAATTAATAATATTTACAAATATTAAAGGAGGTCAGTAAGGAACACACTGGGAAGGAAGTTGTTATGGAGGAAGGGAGCCAGGGAAGAGGGACAGATACTTCAGAAGTATCCAGCCTGCAAATCGTCTAATATGTTCCCAGCCTGGGCAAATACAAATGGGCAAAATCCAAGCACACAGGGCTCATGATTCAGCAAGTGGTTCAATTTCGTGAGTCATTTCTGGAAAAAGAAAATCCATACCATGGCATTAGTCCTTGCCTGACATTTCTGTACCTCATGAAACTGGTTGGGTTTTCCAAAATCCTAGTTAATTCGAGAGGATAAACATCTAACTTTCAGTTTTTGAACTTCTTGGTAGCAGTGCTGTACACAATTGCACAACTACTCCAGTTTACCCCAGAGGGTCATTTCAGTTGACTTCTTTGGCATGTGATGTCTGGCAGCCTGTGCAGAGCCATTGCTTCAGTTCTTGTATCTTTCACACAGTAAATCTCCTTCTATGAGAACCAGCAAAGTCAGATTAAAACCACTGATGGTAATATGACATTGATTTGATATAGACTTGACTTGTATTTATGTTTTGACATGGATTTGGTTTTCAAATCACTCACTGAATTGTACTGATTTTGATTGGCTTCCACGTTGAAATGGTGTTCCTTCCTCATTGTGTGTTCTCTCTCTGATGCAATCAGAAAAGCGAATACATCTCTGACTCAAGTTCACCCATTTGAGGTCGCCTAATTCTGTATTTCATAAAGGCATTCTATGTAGGTGTCCTTTAAATGACAGCTCTTCCGGGGCTTTGAGCATACCAAGTAGATTGATATACTGTTTTTTTCAGGAAACACATCTAGTTTGTCAAATGATGGATACAGATGTTCTAAATCTATTAAGAAATACAGAAGAGACCCCAAATGGCAAAGCCAATTCTTTGAGTTCAAGATTGCCTGTAGGTCAATAAAAATGATCTACAGAATTGCATCTAGAAGTAAGAAAAGCAGAACATTGGGTGTACTGAGATGTTCCCTTCAAATCTACCCCAGACTTAACACTGGTGATACTGACATTAACACTATGATATTCCAATTCAGTGGGCTTTATTAAATAGCTTTTCTCAGTCTTCTACCTCCATTTCTATATAGAAGGAAAGAGGGTATTTTTATCTATTTATAGATTTAAGAACAACTGATATGAAAACAATTTTTAAAATTCCATTGTTTTTATTTGGATGTTTCTTTGTCTTTCAAAAGAAAAGACAGTTTAATTTTAGCAATGTTATGAGTAGGGTTTGTATTGCTTTAGCACATCAAGAAAGTCATATTTTATAATTTTGTTTTATTTAAATAGAAAACATTCACATATCTTAAATGAGAAATCCTGAGAGAAAACTTTGAATTTTTGAGACACTAAAAATTAAGTCTGGGACTAGAAAGCATTGAGATAGTAGGGATTTTAAAATTAATTCTTTGTTTTCAGCTTAATAATAAAGTTCTTTTGCCTATTATTTTAAGAACACCAGATTATAGCAGTGTTTCAAAACCATTTCTGCTTTTACTTTATGAAATTTATCTGTATCAAACAAGGTGTAACGTTACTAGTCTTATTAGTAATATCAACATTACTGCCCCTGCCTTGGCCAACACTTCTAATCGAGCACCTGGTGTGAGTGGGCCCTGAGCAAGGCTGTTCATGTGCTTCCCAGGAAGAAGGGAGGTGTTTGCAGCCCATTATGACAATGGAAAACCAAGGCTCAGGGGGATAGTGTCCTAGGCCCAAGGTGACAAGTGAGAGCTGGCGGGCAGGGCCTCCACGCCACCTCCAGCTAACACTGAAGCTGGTCTTGGGAACGACTGTGCTCTCCCACGTCTGCTGTGAGCATGGAAAGCCTCTCTGCCACAACGAGCGTGACACCAGAGTCACGCTGCTCGGTACACACTCTCCAAGTAGCAAACTGGGCAGATGCCATCCTCACCTACCTTCGTCTTTCCCAGTTTTGAGCTGAGGTGGTCCTTCCCTCTAACTGGAGGTGTGAGTGGGACAGGCAACACCTACCACTGGGGTAGGTGACCCCACAGCTTAACCACACACCTGACATTTTAATGGATTTGCCAGGCTCCCATCCATGTTGCTCTGGGCATCTGACATGGACTGGGCCTTTGACTGAAGATCAAACATGACCTCTCTTTCTGGTGGGAAATAAACATTACTGATAAACAAAGGCACTTTTAGACTTGTCCCACGCAAGACAACCCACCATTTATAAACCACCATCCTCTGACTGTAGCTGTCTGTACCAAGAATCAATGCAACTGTATGTGTAATTTTACACCTAGATTTGGGTTTCCCACTTTTTTGTTTGTTTATTTCTGGTGAGAGTTGGGCTCAATGAACAATTGTTAGGTTAACCCTTGTTAGTCTATTCCATTTAGTAAATTTGTGAGTAATATAATTAGTTCATTGTTACAAATATGATTATTTACTTATAAAAATAATAATATATGTTCACCGTGAAGTATTTGAAATGTTAAAAAATGTATTAGGAAAATGAAATAAATACTTGTTCTCCTGCCACTAGGAAATAATCATTATTAAACATGTCTGTCTTTGTTTTATACATGTTTGTTTACACACACACACACACACACACATACACAATAGGAGCATAATGTACATAAAATGCTACATTCTGATTTTAAACCTAATGACTACCAAATAGTCTATCTTTTGGAAGTCCAGGACTTTCGCAACCACATTCCTATTTCTTGGGGACGTTGGCTCTTCTTTTCCTCATTGTAAATAGAATTGCAAGGCACTCAGCAATATAGGCTAGCTTCTGCAAAACAGGGTTATTGAGACAAAGAATGCAAGTTGAAAAGTTCTTGGTATGTACTGGTGATGTTTTCTTAAATGTTTTTACCAATTTTCATGCATAATTATGTAAAAACTAAAAATAGGTCTTAAAAATTTTTCATAATTAAATTGAATCTCTTGTTTTTACTTTGGTTTTTTTAATGATGAAAAATGGTACCTAAAGTATAAAAACAGTATATAAATTTTTTCAAATTTTCAAATAAATATAAAGATGGAGTAAATCCTGAATATTTTTCCATATACATGAGTAGACACACACTATGAGGTTCTCTAAAATTGACAAATTATTTCTTTTCAATAAGAAATGCAAATGCCATCCTTCCTCCAAACAGAGCTCGTGACCCCCCATCAGCCTGCGAGGACTGCAGCCGGAGTGCCTGTGTTCTGCCCCGCTGGTCGTCCTGCCAGCAGGAAGCCGTGTGTTTTGAACCTGAGGGTCTTGCATTCATTTATTTATGGTCTCAAAGGCAGCACTGGACAGGGCCATGGAAAAGGGTCAGCTAAGACTCCCATGGGCATGAAATTTGCAAAGTTCACCTCCTTCCTCAGCAACAGAGCAGTCCTCCTGGGCTGCCACACACACGCTGATCAGAACTACGGCAGAGAACAAAATACCTGGTTACGCAGCCATCGTTAGGGTTGAGCAATACTCCATCACTCAGATTTCCTAAGTCTTTATGCTGGCCACGAGAAGAGCTGAAGTAAATATACTTGCTCTGGTTTCTACTTCCCTGGCCTTATTCACAAAATAGATCTCATGATTTAAACTGTAGCCCGCCATCTACTGTCATCTTCCAGACTCTGAGTGTATTGACTTAACAGCCCCAGCTTGGTAACGTCCATAAGAAGTACCTGTACATGTTACTATAAAATAGTAAATGATAAGGAGAAAAACAGGGTTATCAAAACAAGACATAATAGTTTATATGCAAAGCAAAGGTAAAAGCAAATGAGTCATAAACCAGAACCAAATGTAAACAGTTATCACCTCTCAGTTTTGCACTTCATTTGCATCAATTTAGCTGGTTATATAACTGTAATAACACAGTCAAATCACTAGACCTGCAATTCTATGAAGACAGCAGCTTTGCAAACTTTCAATTTTCTATTTTCAATGACAGTTAATTCACAGTTCAAAGTATAGAAGCTAAATGAGGTAAAAAATGATAAATGATGCCTTGCAATTGCTGAAATCTGATTACACTGAGATAAGAGCTGGGCCAAATTCTACTTATACAAGTTTGTACCTAAAGAACAAGACAAAGAAGAGTGAGGGGGAGAAAGAAAGAAGGGAAGAAAAACTTTAGGTAAATGAATGCTTCCATTTATTCTCCCCAAATATAAACAAGGAGACAAAGAAAATGCAAATAGGCTCAGGATGCCATTTCGACTCAGGGGGGGAATTAATAAACAGTTCCATTCTAAAAGAAAGACCAAAAATCGACCTCCATTTAAAAAGCTAATTTATGCACTCCTGAGTCCTCATACAAGTTAAGCAGCACAGAATATCACAGCAGGCATAGAACAACAGATCTTGAACCCTGCTGTGTTTGTTCAAGAAGGCAAGTTAAGCTATTCCTAACAGGAAACAAAACACGTGGTTGGGCTATTAAACGGGGATCATTTTGCCATATTGTGCAGTCCTGAATGCATCAATTGCTGTTCCAAACAGGATTAGAGATGTGGTTTGCTTTAACTATGGTTTTGAGAAAAATGCTTATGCCTACTCAGAATTCTCAGGCTGATATTAACTAATACAGTGCCAAGCAAGACACAGAACACCTACGAAACCTTCAAGATATAGTCTTTGGCAGATTGCAGCGTTGTGTGAACGCAGCAGAAGACGCTTGGAGAGGGCACCGGCGTCTGCACAAGGCACAAGGCCCATGTACACGCCACACTCGGGATCCCCCAAAGCATATTTCTGGCTTTAAATCTTCAAGGCCCACTCTACACTGATTAAATTCACATTGATGGAATTAATCCCACAGTGAACAATTGCTATGTAGTTCTTACAGATAGAACCTTCTTGAATAAAAATGCAGCTAGAAAAATGGACTATTTTGCTCAATAATATGACTGTTGAGCATATATTTGTAAATGACTTTGGGTATTTCTGCTATGTTATTATTATAAAAAAGGATCTCTCTGACATTTTGTAGAAGTCAAAAATCACTAGGTAAAGGAAAAAAGGCAAACCTTTATTAAACGTAGGCCTCTATTCATTGTTGAATAAAAGGACAATCAACCCACTGGAGACACTGGTTCAATTTCCACCAAAAAGAAAGAACTTGTGATGGCTTAAAGGTGCCACGCCTGTATTGCTACAGGCTTTTTAGCCAAGACTTCAGGACACTGCCTCCATATTTGGTGAAAATACTTAGCATTTGTCCAGTGCATCCCTAGTAGTGCCACTCCAATTTTATATTAAGGGTTGAAATTTATAGAGTCTGGGAATTATCTTGGAGGTGTTTAAGAATCACAGAAAAAAATAAATTTTTGTGAACTATTCTAGAAAATCATCATAAAGGGCTAGAAAATAAATTTTGGAAGACCCTCAATATATCAGAATCATGAAAACCACGATTTATAGACAACAATCATTAATGATTGCTACATTAAAAGGGACACCCGAATGAGACATTTTTAGTTGTAGATCAGCCAAGAGATTAAAATAAGCGTGTTTACAGAGACATAACTATTTAAAATATTTATAGAGAAAACAGTTGCAGATGATATAAAGGCAGATTCCAACAAAAACACGGCACAAATGCAGACACCATATGTTCCCATGTATGCGCTCATGACCTCGTGTGAAAAGTAGGCCAGAGATGTAGCGGCTGGGGATGCCTCCATTTAGCCCCCAGAACAACAAACTCAGGGGTTTGGAAGAGCTCATTATAATCATGTCCACAGATGGGTGAAATCTATGGGTAATGTCAAAGGCATTGGGAAGAAAGCTCTCAAAACGATGGTCCCCAAAACTCTTTGCTTTGTTGAGTCTCTAAGCCCAATCTCCATTTCTTCTGACCACATGTAGCAGGTGTCTCAGTTAATGCGCAGAGTTTCCAGTGATATGGGAGGAGCACCACATCCCTGCTGGGCTCTTCTGCCATCTCCCGACTATTCACCAGCCTTGAGCCAGAACCCCAAAACACTGGGGAGAGGTCCTACACCACCACCTCCCGCACGGCTGCTCTCTCCATCTGCTCCGAAGCATCGGGGGCCAAGCCAGACAATAACAGGAGCTCTGCATTTGCGGGGTCTCCGGCATACGTCAGCTCTGTGCTAGGCACGTGTAAGAGAAAAACCCGCCTAACAAAGCAGGAGAGTCAATCTTTCTCCTTCAATAAATGAGAACCCTTAGGCTTAGAGAGGCTGAGTAACTAGCTCATGGTCACAAATGGATGAAAGCTAGACTGGAACCCATCATTCTTCTGCTGGTCCAGCAACAAGACTATATTTGAGGGAAATGGATGCTTGTAAGAACCTTATCCTTCTCACAAAGGCCTCTGCAAGTGTCACTGCTGGGGGGGGGAGGGAAGGCGAGTGAGGGGCAGAGACGCTGAAGCATCGCCAGATAGAGGCTTGCAGCCCCTGGGGAAGGACGCCCTCCGCCTGCAAGCACCTCTCCTCAGCGCCCTCACCCTCCAGCCGAGACACCTGAGGTTTATACTCCTTCTCTGAAGAGCTGAATTGCATGGACACTACCCCAAATAGTCCTAAAACAGATTTCAGACAGATATCTTAATATTTTTTAAGGTAACCACTTTACTCTGTTTTCACAGGGGAAAAAAAAAGACAATTCGCAAGCATTAAAGGAACAGGCGGCAAGAGCTGTTCCTTGTTACATGGGAATACAGGGCAAGCCAGTCCCTTGGGCAGTCTGACATCATTTGGATACAGGGAAGGAATTAGGAAACGAGCTGGGACATCTCCTGACTCTGGACTTCATGTGATCACAATAGCGTGCTCCGCTTTGCCGGGTGTGATGTGAGTCAATGCACAATGACAGCCGAATGAGTGCAATGAAGTAAGCGCTATTGAAGGATCATGTATCCCAGTGACGTTTTTCTTATTATATTCTATGTTGATTTGTTTTGAACTTTGTTTTAAAATTCCACAGCTGATGGCACCTCCAATTCATGAGGTATCTTCTACAACAGGAACTCTTTTGTATAGGGATCAGTGGAAATTTGATGAATAAATGTCAGTAAGTTAAGGCTGGTCCATTTTTAGGCACAGAATTTGTTAAGTCTTTACAAAAAAAAAAAAAGTCAAATAATGGCAATTAAGAAAGAATGTCCTATCAAAGACATTGAGCCTGCCAAACAATCTGGAATTCTGACCATATATTTACCCTGGAAGCTGCTGCTAGCCTTGAATATGTTAACTTTTAATGAAGTGTTCAGTCCTTTCATGATGGCATTGAAGTGTAATCAAACATTACCACAAGCCAAGTCACACACTAGCATGTCTTGCCTTGTTTAAATACCTCAAATATATTTGAGCAATTGTGTAATGGCTTCTAGGCCGCTGGCTGTCCATATGGTCTGAACAGACTGTCTTCTGCAGAGCAGTTGTGCTATCTCTCTCAGTGAGAAGGTTATCTCTGCTCCAAACTGGAGAGATTAAGAGATGCCGTTGAAATTTCAGGGTGGCCCCCTACCTTAACTCTTGAAACAAAACCCACATCTGGCCCCCAGAAATTGCTGTGTCTTCCAGAAGTCTTGCTTATGTTTATGAAATACACAAGAACAACACAGCAGGCATGGAGTGACATGTTTCCTGCCATAAATATCCTTTGGATGCAATGACATGCCATGGGGATGACACAGCAAAGCCATCACTGCAACTGTATGGAGTCTTTCTGGACAGGGAACATTCTAGATGGTGGAATCATATCATCTCAGACAATGAGGACCAGTGAAAGGGTCTGGCTGTTGGCAAGAACTCTGTTCTAATGCTCTCTGGGTGACATGGACCACCAGATAAGCAAAGGGGCTGCTCATTTGGCAATTAATGAAACCACGGCAGGTGGGGCTCTGAGATTTGGCCTAGGACCCCAAAATGTAAAGCCGGTCACTGGACCTTACTAATTACTCACATTACTTGTCTCCCTAGGGAACCATCCCAGGGAAGGCCTGGGATGCTATGTTTGAGGGAATGTGCCCAACTTACTCTTGACCTATTATTTAGTAGTTGGGAATTCTCAGGAAAATGGCTGGGCATAGATTCAGCCCCCAACCCCTGGGCACGATAGGGTTCTTTGGTGGGGCTAGCTTGGCAGAGGGGCAGTGACAGCTGAGTCTGCTGCCTTTCTGCTCCTGCCCAGCCACAGGCTCCCGAAGCTGTAAGGGGAAAACCATTTCACTGGTCAAGAACAGTGTCAAACGCACAACACATGGAGAGACATGCACGACTCGTGAGTTCTGGGGATGACTGCAATGTGACAGAAAAGAATTTACCTTTTGTGCCTGAGGGAGCTGGAAAACAAGGGGGAAAACAAAACAAAACAAAAGAAAAAAAATCAGTCAATATATAACAAGTTAAGATTAACTGTAAAACTACATTTTGTTGCCATTGGCAAATGGAAATACCAAGATGAGGAGGAAAAGAGTGAAATAAAACTGAAGCCAAGTCATTTTTCGAAATAAAGCCACAGTGCTGATTATTTGACCTGCTACCTGAACTTGTGCTATCCACACAATCTATGAGCTTCCAGCATGTGTTTTGGGAGTGTCCCAAGCAGTTTGGTAAACTCCTGCAAGGCTGGACCTGAGATTCTTCTGTCCCGTGGTGCGCAGAGCACAATTCCACGGCCCAGCTCCTCCTCCCTGTGGGTCAGCAGTTCTCCACTGGAGCAGAGCCACTTGGAGACATTAGTGTCGTCACAACTTCCCCGGGGGTGGGGTGGGTACAAGGGAGGCAAATGAGAGCTGCTGGCCTCTTGTGGGCAGAGGCAAGGGACGCTACAAAACATCCTACGGTGCACAGAACAGCCCCTCAACAGTCACCCGGCCCGTATGTCAACAGCACCAAAACCGAGAAGCCCTGCTGTGCATAAAGGTAAGACCCTTGGAAAAATGCTGTGTTTTTAAAGTCAATTTTTCTTGCTTTGTAGCATGTTAACTGTTCCCTTTATTGGTGGGTAAGCAAGTATGCACAAGGATATGTGCATTCAAAGTAAAGCTGATATTCTAAGAACAATGAAAAGACAGTTGCTCAATCCATAAAATAAGACATAACAGCTTTCCCAATGGCACAGACCATAGGCATGTGGAAAAAGATGAACACTTATGAGACATATCTGCCTATTTTTCTACATTGAGACTCTTAGGCTGCGGTTTAATGCCACAGTATTATGACTGCCATTATGGTATGCAGGGTTTTGAAAAGCGTTTCTCTAATCCGGAATAGAATTAACATGATCCATGTATTAACTTCCCAATCTAGGAATTACATCGTTCCCAAGACTGACTTCTCATCATAGAGGCTAACATTTATCTTTGTCAAGTGGGAACTTGTCACTGTGTTCAGTCCTCTGCTGGCATTATCCCATTAAATCACAGCCACCCATTGCCAGGTCTCCCCATTTTACAGATGAAAAATAAAATGGCACTTAGAGGTTAAGTAGTTATATGATGTCCCATAGATAATAAATTGCAGTACTGTGCTGCCTGATTTTAGAATGTACAAATTCAACTCAATTCACACATGAATAAAGACCACAAATACTTGGGAATTATGACTTCAGACTTTCTCTCTCTCCAGAGCTTATAATTAGAAGTACTAAAGGATGCAAAACAACCAAATCCCAGGGTCTGCATTTGAATCCCCTGCCTTGTCCATTCTTTTTACACTGGAAAGAATGTTCTGGCTTCCTGTGCACTGAGACCAGGGCTCTCTTAAACCTGCCCTCAGCCCTTGCCCCTGTGGACGGAGCCCAGCAATGGTAGAAGGAGTAAAGCCAAACAAACAAGATGTCTTGACTCTCAGAGACATCCCCACAATGGCACTGACAATGCCCACGAGAAGCAGATCCCAACCTCTCTGACACTCAATTTCCAACACTTTTAACCCAAACTGGTCCCCCAACTTAAGACAGGAACACGAGCATGTTCTTATGATTCTTTCCTACTAGTTATAGCTACAACTATGGAAAAAGAAAACTCACGAGTTCCTCCCAGTGCCTTTCAAGGCTTCAGAAAAAAATATAACAAGAGGTGAGAAATTGAGCCTAAAATGAGGAATCACTTAAAGAAAAGTTTCTGAAATATTAAACATCTTTTCACACAGCAGAAAAGAAACCTTGGATTCACGAACACTGTGGAATGAGAAATGCATGTTTTCTTAGGAAAGCATTTGTGTTGAACCACAGCTATGTCACGTGAAAGCATGGGGGTGGGGGCTGCAGAGTCGATGCCAAAGTCAAGTTGGACAAACGATTGGATTTCATGGGCCTCCTGGACAACAGAGAGCCCCCTCCCTCTCTTCCTTAAAGTTTTATCTCAGTTGAGCAGAAAACACCTCTTTTTGACTCATCCACTGAAGCACATGGGAAGAAATTCTGGGGAAGAAAGTGAGAGACTAGGCCTTTGTGATGATGTCTCCAGCTCAAGACTGCCCTCAAGCTCCCCGCAAAACAC
The DNA here is from genome assembly GCF_040939455.1 of Microcebus murinus. Taxonomy (NCBI): domain Eukaryota; kingdom Metazoa; phylum Chordata; class Mammalia; order Primates; family Cheirogaleidae; genus Microcebus; species Microcebus murinus. The sequence goes on along the minus strand of NC_134104.1, from coordinate 159,738,397 downwards.
ACATTTTCCTCAAGAAATAACTCATGCGAACAAAGAGCAACTTTCCTATTGGAGCTTTTAAATACTGTCAATCATAGCTTGCACTGCCCTAAACAGGCTGGACCTCTGGGAACAGTCTCGAAACAGAACATAGCAAATGTAGCTCAGATCGCCTGCAGCCGCAGATGCTACTGCTCGGGAGACGGCCGCCACGTTCCCGGATGCTGTGCAGAGCCCTGAGCTGGCAGCCAGACCGGCCAGACGTGGGGTCCCCTTTGGACTCTGGCTGGAGTCTCGACATGGGCCTTCCAGCCCTTGGCCAGTGTGTGTGTCTGTACAAAGGAGTGCCGGAGGCAGCGCTGGGGAACGGGCCAGATCTTGGATGGCCGATAGGTTGTGCCTCGAGAGACAACTCTGATGATTAGTAATGTCTGTCTGAAGGGCCGTGTTCAGTATTCTGCAGTTATGTCTGCATTTCATTGAAAACAATAGTATAATCAATTAGCAACACGTGCTGTGGACTAAGAAATAATAAATGGCGAAATACATCCCTGGACATGATAATCTCTAAAGGTATTACTGCACTGTTTTTCCTGTAGTTCTGGGCACATCTCTAATACCACATAATTTCTTTGCTTAACGCCTCCCTCCCTTGCTAGGGCACGAACTCCACGAGGGCAGCGAGGCGCCTTCCCTGTGTGTGTCTGGAGGCCTCCAGACTGCGCCTGCTGCTGTCCTTGTTGAATGAAGCCCCTTAGCACGAGGGCATTTCCAGGGCTGACGCCAGGGAAAGATAATCGCAGTGACTGCCTTGCGTCTACACCCCCAACGCCATGTTGCTGCCCCAAGCTGATATCCCTCCTGGAAGAACAGACAGAAACTCTAGAATTCCCATACAGCTGGTATTGGCTTCTGTACATGCACAATTGTCTCAATGATCCACGGATACACATAAAACCAGCCTGGGAACTCCTGTTATCTGGAGGTGAGGCGACTTCTCTTCCTCTCCACACTGGGGATACCCTTTCTCCTCCAAAGCCACCTGGTCAGGCATTGTCCCCGAGGTTCCACCTCTATTTGTCCATTTCCTCACTTAACTGCATGAAGGGCCCGGCTGGCAGACTGGATTCCTTCCAGGACTACATACCAGGCTATAAGGATTCTGTGTACAACCGTATACATCCTCCAGCCATTTTTCTAAAGGAAAAGTGAAGAAAGAAAACAGGTGGGCTTACACATTTCTAGGGAAAAGGTGAGTGCAAGACATACCTCATGTGATACTTCACATTGGAACATGGAAAGACGGAGAATGTGCCCTTCAGAAGAGAAGGAAGGAGAGGAAAGTGACGGCAACAGCAGAAGTAGTTACTATTTATTGAACAGCAGCTATGAACCAGGTAGCTGGCTAAACCCTTTCTAGTTTTAGCTCTGTCTTCACAATGAATCTTTGGATTTGATGTTAGATATTGGTATCATTCTTGGTTTACAGGTGAGGCTATACAAGATATTTAGAATAGCTAAGTACCTTGCCACGGTCACCCAGCGAGGAAACGCTGACGCCGAGAGCCAAAGCCAAGGCTCTCTGGCCAACCCCCAACCCCCCACGCTGGCTCCAACCACTGGGCGCACAGCGCTGCCTGCCGTGCTCCTAAGTGGTACCAGCACCAGCCCAAGCTCCCCAGGAATCTAGGGACCTCACAGGCCATTCTGTCTGGGCACCACGCACAAGAGAAAGGGGGACTGAGAAACCCTAGCACCGCTCCTCATAGAAGAGTCGGGATGGAGGACAGAGAAGCCAGCACACCAGGTTCCAACATGTGACACAGGACGTATGGTTTGGCGTGAATATTTACCATGCCCTCTTCCATCACGGACACTTACACCTGCTCTTCCTTCATCCTGGAAGTCTCCCTAGCTACCCCTCCCTGCATGGCAAACACCTATTTCTCTGGTCAGTTGTCCCTGTCTCAGAGACACCCAGCTTGACCTCCTGTGTCGTATGTTTTCCCCCCTGGCACTCACAGCATCGCACATCTCCTAGTCATAGCTTAGTTACTGCCAATTGTAGTGACAATCATACTGCTTTTCCTTTTTGGTGACAGAAGCCCAATTTTCAGCCACGCTCAGCTAAAAGACCCTATTAAAGATAAAGAAGGCTAGTGAATTCAGTTGTGTTAAATAAGATATGTGTGGATGCTGCTTTTCCAGATGGTGTCCTTAAAAGGACTTCCTCCATCTTGCTTCCAGAAAGGTAGATATGATGGCTAGAGCTCTAGCAGCCATCCTGGCCTATGAGGTATCTCGAGGATGAAAAGCAAGGATGTGGAGGACAGGACAGGTGATTATAATAGCTAAAGACATGCTATTTACTATTCTAAATGCTTTACCTATAATAACTTAATGAAACCTCACAGCAACCTTATTAAATAAGGTCCACTATTACCCCAGTTTTGCAGATGATGAAACTGCATAGCCAGACAGTAACAAAGATAAGCCTGGAGAAGGGAGGCCAGTGAGGAGGCTGCTAAATGACCTTGCTGACAGCTGATGGACAACTAGACGAGGGTCCTGGTGCTGGAAGTGGCGGGCCATGGTCTGACCCAACATGGAGCTGAGAACAGAGGCGATGGACTGGACGGCGCCATGAGAGGAGATGTCGAGGGTGCCCCCAGGGTCCCGGCCTAGAGGGGCACAAGTGGAGCTGCTATTTACTGGGAGAAGACTATGTGAGGAGCATGGTTGAGGGAAAATACCTGGAGTTCAGTTTTGTCTAAAACCGATGAAAGTTGAAGGTGTCTCTTACACTCGCAGGCAGAGGGGTAGGCTAGGCAGCTGGATATGTAAAGCTTGCACTCGGGGAGGGCCTGAGCTTGGCCACCGTGCGCATGGGGACGAGGTCACGGGGCGTGAGCACAGGCAGAGCAGAGCCGGAGTCTCCAAATGCAGGCACGGGACACTCCGCCAGGGAAGGAGCGGGGAAGGAGCTCCCAGCCAGCTCTGCGTCCGTCCCTAGGCTATAACGATGAAGGTGTTTCAGAAAGAGACAGTTCCCGCCCTGAGGGGAAGGGAGGTTTTTGCTTTGACTCTCCTGATGTCCCTGTTCTGCCTCGGAGTGGCGGACAGAGCCGCGGGCGTGTGACTGCACATCAGTCTCTAGCTCCGTGAACTCCCAGAGTTGAGGGGATTCTTTCAAACACAGCCCAGTTAAAGACCTATTGATCAAAACAACACATTCGCTATGAAATATGTAAAGACCAAATGGGAAGCAAAGTATTTTCCTGCCAACTGTATGGAACAAAAATAGCCTGGCCTACATATGTTTATTCCATTTGTACGACTGGTCATTTGCCTCGGCCTTAGGAATGACGATAAATCCCAGCCTGCCGCCAGGGCTCCTGTGTTCATTTATTTCTCCGAGTAGATGCGCGCACGCGATCCGCCATGCTTCTTCATGGAGCAATGCGGACGATGCCTGCTCTTCTGTATAACAGAAGGCTCTGCTCATTGGCTCAGACTCCAAAACCTCTGCCAAGGAGAGGCAAGACTGCAGCTAAGACTTGGTGGTCCAGGTTCTGTCCTGCGTCCATCCACTTCTGCCACCCCACGCCAAGCCACCACTGCTGCTCATCTGGTGCCCCCTCCAATCCTTCCTCCATGCTGCATCCAGAATGATCCCCACGTATACGCATAAGCCACGTACTTGGCCGCCTGCAGCTCAAGCCTTGCTTGCCTCAAAGCCTTGGTGCGGCTCCTTCCTCTGAGCAGCGGATGCTTCATCCCCACTCCAGGTAAATTCCCCGACCCCCAGCTCACCTCGCTGACTCCGACCTGTCTGTCATATCTCAGCTGTGAGGGCACCTCTTCTGGCAGGAGTCTTTCTCTGTCCCCCAGGTGTCTTTCAACGACATCATCTTATTTACTCCACCTTAGCACTGATCGCATTCAGTCATCTTCCCGTTTGTTTGTTTTTAATTACTTTTTCATATAAGAACTCAAGATCCACCCAAGGGCCTTATCTATCTTATTCATGGTTGTATCACCAGGAACTAGAACTGTGGCTGGCCCTTGGTAAGAATTCAGTGCATATTTGTCGGAGAGAGGGGGACGGAGGGAAGGAGAGTAAAAAAAGAAAGAGAGAGAGAAGAAAAGAAAGAAAAGAAGGGAGGGAGAAAAGAAAAAGAAAGGAGACGGAAGAAGGAAGGAAAAGAAAGAAGAAAGCAAGAAGCAACAAAGGAAGGGGGAGAACCTTAGAGTTTGGGACACCAGGTTTCAAATCCTACCTCTCCCACTCGGTGGCCACGAGAACCTGGGCAATAACATGTCCTCTCCAGGCACTGGATTTCTCACCTGTAAGACTGTGGTAGTAGCACTACTTCATGGGACGAATGTATTAATGAGTTTATATGTATTGAGTTCCTACAAAAGTAACTATCTCATAATGGTTGCTGCTTTTACCTTTGACCTTGTAACCTCCAGAGTTTTCGGGGTTGACTCCAACTTGATGGAATGTGAGAGGCTACAGTCATAGCCAACTGTGTCACGGTCCACAGATGGTCCCACAGACCTGGGACCAGAACCCTGCTGCTGGGCCATCGCTTCTTCATGGTGGGTTATGTGACGAAGTGAGGAGGCCTGACTAAGGTACCTTAAGTAGAATGTGACTCTTGCAATGGACAACTGTCTCTCTGCTCTCAACATCCAACCTCTTTCTTTCATGTGTCCCCATGCTCTTGGCCAGAGGCTAAGCCCCAAGATGTAGACAGTGCCCAGACCTAAGGCAATCAACTCATCATGTTCCCTTGGCCACAGCAATTGGCTTAGGGTGGACATGTGACCTAACCTAGTCTAATCAGGACTTTTAAATCACACCACTCCCCCCTTTATCCCCTGCTCCCTTTCCTCATTCAACTAGAACCTGAGCAGGTACATTGCTGGGGACAGACCATCAAATGGGCTGAGAGTGAAGAAGGCATGGCAGTGAGACAGACAGAGCAAAGCACCAGTGGTGTCATTCGAGCTCCAGATCCATCCATGGGACTGAGCTTCTAGTAGCTTCCAGATTAGTACAAGCCTTTGGGGCATCTTAAGTGAACTGAGTTTTTCTTCTTAGTCCCTTAGAAACGTGCAGCTGGCCATATGGTACATACCACGCCAGATCACGATTAGATTTTACTTGTACAAATCAAGGGATTCATCAAAATATTTCCATAACTGCTCTGCTTCAAAAATACTCAGGAGTAATTTCCTCAAAAGATTTCCAATGCTATGCATGAAATTTCCTTACAAACACATGGAGCATCATATTTCTCCAAAGTCTGGGAGCTATTCTGGTCTATGGTAATACTGGATAAATCACGAGACAAAAGAGTATCTCTTTGAACACCCTTCTTAAAATCTCCTCCTTATCCTCCATCTAAAAATCCTCCTCCTTGGAATCTCCTCCTCGCCTGGCTTTCTCATGGGTGTCAGTCTACTACTTCCTCTACTCTGTATTCCTGCCCTAGCTCCTTCACCGTGGGCACCTTGCTGCTTACTCTACAAATCTTAATTGAGGTGACCTACCCCAGTCTTGGTAGAGATAGACAACTCTGCAGAAGGGAAGATAACAACAAAAACAGGGTCAATGCAGGAAAACAAATATCGCTGGATGGATCAATGCAGGAAATGCAGGGTCAATGCAGGAAAACAAATATAACTAAAAATATAAAATTATAGTCAGCTACTTTAAAATTATTCGAGTCCCCAGTCCAATTTTTGCCACATAGCTATAAGTCCTTTAAACTCTGTTGGAAAGACTCATGGGGAGAATGGTATCTCTTTATTCCAAATTTTCTCACTTTTTTTGAATTGTGAATTATGTTGCCAGACTATATATAACTTAATACTGATTTTTCAATATCTAGTTAAGACACAGATGGAATATGAACTTCTTTTTCCTAACAGTATACTTAAAAGCAAGAAAAAGATGAACAGAAAGACCATTGTTTGCAACACATATGCCTTTAAAAGTGTTTTTTTTTTTTAAATTTTAAAAAACTTTTTGAGACAGGCTCACTCTGTTGTCCTGGGTAGAGTGCTGTGGCATCATCACAGCTCACAGCAACCTCAAACTCCTGGGCTCAAGTCATCCTCCTGACTCAGCCTTCTGAGCAGCTGGGACTATAGGCACATGCCACCAGGCCTGGCTAATTTTTTTTTGTCATGTTTAAAATAAAAAGCACAGAGGCAGTACTTGTTCCTTATAGAAAATTAGATATGAAAGATAGATAAAAATAAAAAGACATTTAATGCTCCCTATGATGCTAATGTCCATTATTGATCTCAATATCATGCTCAATGACTGCATAGTATTTAAATTATTTGAATATGCAACAAATTACTTATTAATTTGTTACTGCAGTAATTAATTAATTACTGCAGGGAACATCACATTGCCCACCACAGACTAGCAGCACCAGGTTATTTAGTAGCAAAGATGTGGACTGATAATTGAAGGTCAGATTTTTCAAACTTAGCTTAGGATGAAAAGATCTGGGGTTTTGGAATCTAGCAGGAGAGCCCTGGCTAGATGAAAGACAAGCCCGCATAAATTATTCACTTGACGGCAGACATTTTTTGGGATGCTGGAAAATGTGGATTATTAATGGGCAGACCAGAACAAGTCTCACATTACATAAGTTAAGGAGTATCGGTGGGGGAAAAGCCCCAGACATTTTACTTGTTATAATGTCCTGAAAATTCTCACAATAAGAAGTCATTTCTCATCAGGCTTGAACTTTGCATTGTATCTGAAAAATAAGGTTCCAATTAAAATTGTCATTCTTCAGCCTTACTTTGGGTGGTCATCCTGCTGAAAAGGGATCTGAATCAGAGATTCTGGCAATGAGGGGGAGCTGGAGGTTCTGCCAGTTCTCTGTGAGAACACAGATTGGTGGAACCAAATGGAAACTTGGCAAAATCCAGATAAAACTACCACCATGATGCTTTTGCATTTCCTGCTCGAAAACCATATCGATCCCCTGTTATGCCATGAAGAGATTAGTGGAAGGCAGCAGTGAAGATTAGGAGGGTTTGCTGGGGAAGGAAACTCTTTTCTGCAGCATTCATTTTGGAAATACCCAAACAGGATGCAAACCCACTCAGACCTTCTCCTGAACTCCCACCCCACCAGTGTCACTTTTCAACGTTGTGACTGCTTCCAGTTGGATACTCTAAGCTGCTGGTTCTAATTAAAAGTTAATTTGCAAAAATGTTTCATAATTTATGCATGTCACAGAATTCCTCTGAGATTATGAACTTGGAGCCAACTCAGGGCCATATAAGGAGACATTGTGTGGAGAAGCTTAGGGGAGGAAAGGGATGCAGGAAGACAAGTACCAACGCGGGTACAGCAGAGGAAGGCATGGATACGGTCTTTCAGCCCCCCATCAGCCAGCTCTGCGGCCACCTGGGAGAGATGTGGGACTTGTCTAAGACCATTTGGCAAGGCATAGACGTGGAGAACCCGAAGGGTCTGCAATGGCCAGAATGGCCCTCCAAGGAGAGTCTCAGCAGGGGAAATGGGGAGCCAAAGAACTTGAAACCCTCCAAATAAGATGAATGGGTTTCCACCCTCCCCACAAAAGAAGACATAAAAAACCCTCAGAGGAAAGTTAATGAAAACTGGAACCTGCGATGAAGCCATTACTTCACTCAACAGATGTCTTCAAGAGAGCATTTGCAGGGATCTAACAAACTGTTGAACCACAAAGAAATCTGTAGAGCAATGTAACTAGAAATACTGGGCCCCCAAGAATGACAACCAGGAAGACCGTCTCCCAAACACATATACTTTGTGAATTGTGAAGTAAATGAAATCTCCAGTCATCCTCCATGTCTGCAGTGGAAAGAGTATATACAGTATTTGTCATACAAAAAATCAAAGGCGCCAGCAATGATGGTAAATATACATGCTAGGTATTCACAAAAGATGTGGCACAATGTCAATGCCATATTTTTTTAGCAGCAAATCTGGTAAGTTATGTGTTTCAAATGTCCATACTACGAAAACAACTGTTAGCTTGAAACAAGTACAACTGCAGGCACTTCTGCTATGGTGTGATATCTATTAGTGAGGAACCTCACTTTGTGTAAAATTAGACACTAAACATAACAGACCTTATGGGAAAGATAGGGTCAGGACAGTCAGTTCCAACTCTTACGAACTTTGTAACATTGATCAAAAATGATAACACTCATAAAATAACACAGTAAAAATTACATGTTAAATTTATGATTAAAAACTTAAAAGTACTTTATCAGTTTTTTAAAGGAGTTGATAACATGAAGACAGGAAGAATAAAGAAGCTTTGAGGCAGCTGAGGAATGGAAACAAATGCAAAATGGTCAGGACTAGGAGGAACCAAGCAGGAAGCACTTCCAGAACAGAACATGTGACCAAGTGGAGCCCAGAGGAAGAGTTTTAAGTGACAATTCTCATGTGCTGAGAAGTGCTTCTCTGCAGGCTGCTGCTCTCTACTGGGATGGTGGACTTCGTTTTCACCTGTTGCTTCCTTAGTGGTGCAAAACTTTGGCCGCCTAGGGAAAATGGTACATGAATCAACAAGATTCTGTCTTATAATGACATCATTTTCTATTTACCAATCACATAGGAGTTAATTCACATTACAAAAACACAGGCTGCAGTGGATGACACAATATTCTTATTAAATTCTAGCCCAGTTTTATCATAGAAAATGACTGTATAAGCTATTAGATAATAGCTTTAACATTTTTGGTAGGCATATGAAGGGTAGCAAGGTTTGTGTCTTTTAATACAGATGTTTAATGCTCAAAAAAAGCAAAGTCATACATTTTCTAGAACAGGTAACACTTGATAACTTTATAATATAGTAGCCGAAACGCGCAATAATTTAAGTGTCACATTTTTCACAGGATTTTTAAAGTTGAAGGGGCATCTTTCAAATGTGTGGGACCTTCTGATGTGAAATAGAATCTTACAAAGCAGATATTCCAGATTTCTCAAGCAATGCTGTGAAGTCTATGTTTGCTTCCTTACTTGGCTTACTCGTTTTTTACTTACCAATAATAGAGCTTTATATTTGCATGGCAATGTTTTAGTTTGCAAATAGCTCTTTATATATTATACCTCTATGGTGAATACCACATAGCTATCATAAGGTTTATGAAAGCCTTTGTTTTTAATGGGGGTCACTGAGAAATGATAAAATGGTGTGTAACAATTTTAGAACTCATCTTTAGGGAAAATTATAAACTCAAGAAGTCACGCAATAAGTACAGTGATTTGTATATTTTTATCACGTTTTGTGCTTTGCTATATGCTTCAAGTTTAAAAATTTCCAAAAGTAAACTTTCCAAAGTAAAATGGTTCAAAAATTGGGGGTATTGGGGGATAAAAACCATATAATATTGTCATATTTTCCAACAACTTTAAATGTTGTACTCTGATTTTATGGCTGAATTGTAAGCCTCTCAAAATAGTGGCTTTGTGTAGAGAAATTTCCCTGAAGACACTTAATCACAGTGACATGTGCTTCCACCACCCGCGGAAACTGCACAGTAGAGACTGGCCACAACAGAGCAAATGCCAGCTCACCATTGTGTTCTTCCGTCTCCTTGGCTGCATGATTACTGTTAGAACATGCCTCAATACAGCGAGACACGTTCCTGGGAAACACCGTCTCAGGACATCATAAGCCAGGGGAAAAAAGATATCCTTATGCTTCCTGTTTATGTAGAACTTACCCTACAAACAAAAGATGCAATGTCACTTTAGTTCGTTTTTAATTTTTTAAAATTTTTTCTTTGAAGATTAAAATTTAAGTTTTTTTAAATTTCAGAATATGGGGGTACAAATATTTGGGTTACATGAATGGCTTTTGTACAGTTTGAGTCAAAGTTATACGTGTGCCCATCACCCAGATAGTGTGCACTGTACATGTTAGGTGTGTATTTAACCACCCCTTCCTCACCTCTCCTACCTGCTTGATTTCCAATGAATGTCATTTCCATACGTGCACATAGGTGTTGATAGATTCGTACCAATTTAATGGTGAGTACAAGTGGTGTTTGATTTTCTATTCTTGCAATACTTCACTTAGAAGAATGGTCTCTGGTTCCATCCAGGTTGTTACAAAAGGCATTAGTTCACAATATTTTTGCAGCTGAGCAGTACTCCATGGTATATATATAGCACATTTTATTAATTCACACATGTATTGATGGGCACTTGGTTTGATTCCACATCTTTGTGACTGTGAATTGTGCTGCAATAAACATAGTACTGCAAGTGTCTTTTTGATAAAATGTCTTTTTTTCCTTTGGGTAAATATCCATTAGTGGGATTGCTAGATCACATGGTAGGTCTATTTTTAGTTCTTTCAGGAATCTCCATACTACTTTCTATAAAGGTTGTTCTAATTGCAGTCCCACCAACAGTATATAAGTGTTCCTTTCTCTCTGCATCCGTGTCAGCATTTGTTGTTTTGAGACTTTTTGATAAAAGCCATTCTCACTGGTGTTAGATGATATTTAATTGTGGTTTTGATTTGCATTTCCCTGATGATTAGAGACATTGAGTATTTTTTCATATGTTATCAGCCATTAGTCTATCTTCTTTTGAAAAGTTTCTGTTCATGTCTTTTGCCCATTTTTTAATGAGGTTGATTAATGTTTTATGGCCAATTTGCTTGTAAATTCTTGTTATTAGCCCTTTGTTGGATGTATAGCATGCAAATATTTTTTCCCATTCTGTAGGTTGTCTATTTGCTCTATTGATTATTGCCTCGGTTGGGCAAAATCATTTTAATTTAATCAGGCCTCATTTGTTTATTTTTGTTGTTGCTGTGATTGCCTTTTGGCAATAAATTCCTTCCCTAGGCAGACATCTATAAAAGTTTTTCCAGTGTTTTCTTCTAGTATTCTTATAGGTTCATGCCTTAGGTTTAAGTCTCTTATCCATCATGAGTTATTTTTTGTGAATGGTGAGAGGTGTGGATCCTGTTTCAGTCTTCTACATGTCGCTATCCAATTTTTCCCAGCACCATTTATTGACTAGGGACTCTTTTCTCCAGTGGATGTTTTTGTCTGAACTGTCAAAGATCAGATGGGTATATGAGGATGGTTTTATATCTGGGTTCTCTGTTCTGATCCATTGGTTTATGTCTCTGTTCTTGTACTAACACCATGCTGTTTTGACTATGACAGCCTTGTAGTATAGCTTGAAATCTGGTAAAGTGATGCCTCCTGATTTATTCTTTTTACTTAAGGTTGCGTGTGCTATATGGAGTCTTTTTTGGTTCCATATTTAGCATAGAATTATTTTTTCCAGATCTGTGAAAAATGACATTGGTATTTTTTTTTTTTTTTTTTTTTTTGAGACAGAGTCTCGCTTTGTTGCCCAGGCTAGAGTGAGTGCCGTGGCGTCCTAGCTCACAGCAACCTCAAACTCCTGGGCTCGAGTGATCCTTCTGCCTCAGCCTCCCGGGTAGCTGGGACTACAGGCATGCGCCACCATGCCCGGCTAATTTTTTTATATATATATCAGTTGGCCAATTAATTTCTTTCTATTTATAGTAGAGACGGGGTCTCGCTCTTGCTCAGGCTGGTTTTGAACTCCTGACCTTGAGCAATCCGCCCGCCTCGGCCTCCCAAGAGCTAGGATTACAGGCGTGAGCCACAGCGCCCGGCCGACATTGGTATTTTAATGGGGATTGTATTCAATATGTAAATCACTTTGGGTAGTATAGACATTTTAGTAATGTTGATTCTGCCCATCCATGAGCATGATATGTTTTTCCATTTGTTTGCCTCCTTTGCAACTTCCTTCCTCAGTGTTTTGTAGTTCTCCCTGTAGAGGTCTTTCAACTCCTTGGTTAAATATAATCCTAGGCATTTTATTTTCTTTATGGCTATTGTGAAAGGTATTGAGTCTTTGATTTGATTCTCAGCTTGTTGGTGTATAGGAATGCTACTGATTTGTGCACATTGATTTTGTAACCTGAGACTTTGCTGAATCAATTCCAGGAGTTTCTTGGCAGAATCTTTGGGGTTTTCTAGACATAAGATCATATCATCAGCAAAGAGCGATAGTTTAACCCTCTTTTTCCCATCTGGATATCCTTGATTTCCTTCTTTTGCCTGATCTATAAATCTATAAATGTGATTCACCACATAAATAGAGGCAAAAACAAAGACCATACAATCCTTTCAATGCAGAAAAAGCTTTTGACAAAATTCAGCACTCCTTTATGATAAGAACTCCTAACAAAATAGGCATAGATAGAAGATACCTCAAAGTTACAAAAGCCATATGTGACAGCCAGCATTGTATTGAAAAATTCAAAGAAAATTCAAAGCATTCCCACTTAGCACTGAAACCCAGACAGAGTTACCTACTGTCACCACTTCTATTCAACATGGTTCTGGAAGTCCTAGCCAGAGCAATCAGGCAAATACCTGGAGTTAAAGAACTCTACTGTTGGAATATGACCATCTACATTCTGCAGATGAAAAACTGAGACCAACTCCAAAGCCTGTTTTTTGACCTGATAGTATAAACAAGTCAAATAATCCAACTGGTCTTTTCCTAAAAAATTAGAGTGATCTATCAATGGATTATGAAAAGAATACAAAGTAAAAATAAAAATGAAGTAGTCTGCTTGCCAGTAGACAAAAAGAGAGCTTTGTTCTTCACTCAGATCTCCTGCACACTGATCACCATATTACTTCAGGCTTATTTTGGTCATGTCTACAAAGGAGGTCTATTATACGCTGGGACTACTAATTCTCTCAAACTACATTTTGTCCCCCCCACCAAGTCTGGGGTTTAGCAATCCTTAAACATTCTTTCTCAAACACATATTCCTATAATTTTGAAATCTGTGTGTATTTTCAATGAAATTTTTCTTATGGTCTTGACTAATTTACAATTAAATCATGAAACAGAATAACTCTTATCAAGTATTTGTATTTGCTAGTGCCCTTTTGCCATCCATCCTACAGGAGTTTTTTTCTCTTAATATAGAAAGTCAGGTCTTAATCAGTGGCAATTGGGCCCAAGCCTCAAATAGGCAGATTTGCTTCTGAAGTTTCTATTTAAGAACTAGAGGAATCCAAATGCCAAAAACAGAACAACAAAATGCTGTCATTTATATTGAATATGTAAGTTAGGGTAACATGATCAAGGAAAAAAAATGATAAGCATTGCTCTCTGATAAAATTAATCTAAACCCAGTATGTTTTTTTAAATTTTGAATATGAATGAATTGACTGATTTAATTAAATCATCTTTAAGATAAAACAAACCAATTATAATGATAATCATAATAATCTTTTATCACTAGGTTTCTGTTTATGGTGACAATGGAGTAACTAGTACTAGATTTGTTCTCCTGACACAATGAAAACATGGAATACGAAAGCAAATGTCCTTAGATACTTATTGGCCAACAATTGGCACAGACTGTGATTCCTGAATGAAGGCAAAAAAAGTGAGGTAAGCCACACGATCACTCCAATACTCTAACTGGAGGCATTTACAAGACCCCAGAGACTGGAGGGTAAGGCCAAGCAGAGCCTGGTCATTGTGCTGAATCGAGGAGGACTTAAGCAGGGTTCATAGAAGCTGAGGTGGCTGGAAATATGCAAGGTAGAGTACTAAAGAGAGGATGCTACAAGGAAAAAGAACTCCAGAAATCGACAGAGAGGTCCTCTTAAGTCTTTGATTTAATACTAAATGAGCATGTATAGAGCGAGACTCCACAAGGCTGGGCAAAGCACCTTTACAGAGAGAGGATAGAAGGAATGTCAATGAAGCCATAAGCTAGGGGTGGGGAGAATGTTGGACCTCAAACATGGCTGGGAATTTACAAGTCCAACTAGCCAGAGTGGGATACTTTGGGGACATTTGGTCAAAACCTGAAAAGACTGTGCCTAGAATTAGAACTAAACTAGCTCTACAGTGAAACATATACTATCCTGCCTAAACAAAGCTTAAAACAAGCTTTGACAGGGCCAAAATGATATATATCTAAATTAACTCACTGCCAGGACAAACCCCAGCGCTCCTTAAAAAGAGACAACAAAATCCAGACAAACAAAAATATAACGCCCACCATCATAACGTCATTATGCTTCTTATATAATCAAACACGACAAGATATAGAAACAGGAAAATGTGATTCATAAGAGGGAAAGCAGTCAATAGGTAGAAATATACCCAGAAATGATGAAATGGCCAAACATGGACTTTAAATTAGTTATTAAAATATAACAAAATATTTAAAGGAAAACATGAACACAGTAAAGGGAGAAATAAAAACTAAAAGTAAACCTAAACTCAATAAAAACCAAACAGGACTCCTAGAGTTGAAAAATACAGTACTTAATTTTTAAAAAAAATACTCTATGGGTTTAATAGCAGATTAGTCAGAGCAAAAGAAATGATCACTGAATCTGAAGATACAGCACTAGAAGCAATGCAAAATGAAATATAGAGAGAAAAAAGTTGTAAAAGAGTTTCAATAACCAGTAGGATAATATCAAGCAGATGAATATATGTGTAATTGAAATTCTAGGTAGGTTTGGAGCAGCAGAGAGACAAATAAATATCTGAAGAAATAATGGCTAAATTTCTTAAATTTGATAAAAATTATAAACCCACCAATCCAAGAAACTTAATGAGGCTCAAGGAAAGTAAACAGAAAGAAAACAATACCAAGGCACTTTATAATAATATTGCTGAAAACCAATTATAACAACAAAATCTTAAAGGAAGCCAATGAAATAAAGGCACAAAGATATAAAGGATCAAGAGTAAGAATTACCAGTGACTTCTCATAAGAAACAATGCAGCCCCGTGAAAATAAAACAACCATTTTAAAGTACTGTAAGAGGCCAGCCATGGTGGCTCATGCCTGTTATCCCAGCACTTTGGGAGGCCAAGGTGGGAGAATTACTTGAGGCCAGGAGTTTAAGACCAGCCTGGGCAACATAGCAAGATTCCATCTCTCTTTATCTAAAAAAAAATAAAATAAAATTAGCTGAGTGTGGTGGCACATGCCTGTAGTCTCAGCCTCTCACTTGAGCCCAGGAATTTGAGGTTACAGTGAGCTATGATTATACCACTGCACTCCAGAGCCTGGGTGTTAGAGTGAGACTCTGTATGTAAGAAAAAAAACAAAAAAAAACCAAACAACAACAACAATAATAAAATGTTGTAAGAAAAAAATTGCAAACCTAGAATTCTATATCCAGTGAAAATATTGTTCTAAAGGAAGGTAAAATATAAATGTTTTCAGAAAAAAAAATTATGTGAGCTCACAGCCAGCAGAGATACACTATAGGAAAAAATTAAAGGAAGCTATTTAGGCTGAAGAAAAATGATTCCAGTTGGAAGCTTGAATACATCCAAAAGAATAAGTAGCACCAGATATGAAAAATATGTGGGTAAATGTAAGACTTTTTCTCACCTTTTAATTAGCTGTTTAACCAAATAAAAACAGTGTATTGTGGGGTTTATAACATATGTGGAAATAAAAAGTATGATACTAGTATCATATAGGATGGAAAGGAAGCATGGCAGGTATACTGTTGTAAGTATCTTCCATTATAAGGAAGGTAGACCGTGAGAAGTTAAAAATGCAAATAGAGCAACTACTCAAAACACATAACTAAGAGGTACAGCTAATAAGCCCATAGTGGAGATAAAGTGGAATACAAAATACTCAATTAATTCAAAAGAAGGCAGAACAAGAAGAAAAATGAAAGAATAGAATATATAGATATATATGCATGTATATATGTGATCATTATATATAAGATCTGTTCTTGTATATATTTATAGTCACATAATTATATATAGTCATATATAATTATTTGTAAAAATATGGTAAATGAATAAAAATAGCAGATAATATGTGTATATACATACATATGCTTATAAGATCTGTTCTTTTATATATGTAAGTTATTTCTATATATGGTTGCATATATTATATACACATATATAGTTATCTATAACTATATGGTAAACAAATAAGAAAAACAAAAAAAATTAATTTATTTATAACAATATGGTAGACTTAAAACAAAACAATGTAATTACATTAAATGTAGATGGATTAAACACACCAATTAAATAATGGAGATTATCATGCTGTATAAAAAGAAAAAAACCCAAGCTATATTTTTCTACAAAAGTATACTTTAAATAACAAGACATCTACATTAATGGTAAAAGACTGGAAAACATGTATCACAAAACACCAATCAGAACATAGTAGGGGCTATATTAATTTCCAACAAAAATCAAGCAAAATAGACTTCAGGATAAGAAGCATTACTAGAGATAAACAGAAATATTTCATAATGATAAAATGATCAATTCTTCAAGAAGACAATAACCTAAAATCTTAATGTATGCTCCTAAGAGGGCTTTAAAATACATAATAAAAAATTTGGCAGAATCAAAAATTGCAACAAATAAATTTAGAGTTTTATTGGTGATTTCAATAGTCCTCTTGCAGTAATTGATAAAACAACTAATAGAAATCAATGAAGATATAAAAGACTTGAACAGACCGGGCGCAGTGGCTCACACCTGTAATCCTAGCACTCTGGGAGGCCGAAGCGGGTGGATTGCTCGAGGTCAGGAGTTCGAAACCAGCCTGAGCAAGAGCGAGACCCCGTCTCTACTATAAATAGAAAGAAATTAATTGGCCAACTAATATATATGGAAAAAATGAGCTGGGCATGGTGGTGCATGCCTGTAGTCCCAGCTACTCGGGAGGCTGAGGCAGTAGGATCACTTGAGCCCAGGAGTTTGAGGTTGCTGTGAGCTAGCCTGATGCCATGGCACTCACTCTAGCCTGGGCAACAAAGTGAGACTCTGTCTCAAAAAAAAAAAAAAAAAAAGATTTGAACAACACTATCAACCAATTTTACATAATTGACATTTACAAAACAATATATGCAATAACTGCAGAATACACATTATTTTCAAGAACTTATAAAATATTCACCAAGAAAATTCATATGCTGGGCCATCAAACAAGTCTCAATAAATTTAAAATGACTGAAATCATATAGGGTATATTCTTTGAACACAAAAGATCAAATTAGAAGTCAGTAATAATAATATACCTAGTAAAATCTAAAAATATTTGGAAAATAACACACTTCTAAATAACCCACAAGTCACAAAATCCTCAAATCACAAGGAAATCACATTAGGAAATCACATTAGGAAATATTTTGAACTGAATAAAAATATAACATTTTAAAAACTGTGAGATGAGGCCAGGTGCAGTGGCTCATGCCTGTAATCCTAGCACTCTGGGAGGCTGAGGCGGGAAGATGGCTCAAGATCAGGAGTTCGAAACCAGCCTGAGCAAGAGTGAAACCCCGTCTCTACTAAAAATAGAAAGAAATTAATTGGCCAACTAAAAATATATAGGAAAAATTGGCCGGGCATGGTGGTGCATGCCTGTAATCCCAGCTACTTGGGAGGTTGAGGCAGGAGGATCGCTTGAGCCCAGGAGTTTGAGGTTGCTGTGGCCTAGGCTGACACCACAGCACTCTAGCCAGGGCAACAGAGTGAGACTCCGTCTCAAAATAAATAAATAAATAAATAAAATGAAATAAAAGCTCTGAGATGTAGGTAAAGTAGTGCTTAGAAAGAAACATGTAGCTTTAAATGCTTATAACAGAAAAGGAGAAATGTTTAAAAACAGTGGTCAAAGCTTCACCTTAAAAGGCTAGAGAAAGGACCAAATTAAACACAATATAAACAAAAGGAAATAAGAAAATAAAAAATAAAAGCAAAAAATCAATACAACAGAAAATGGCAAATAAAACAGTCAGTAAAAGCTAAAGCTGGTTCTTTGAAAACATCTATAAAATGGAAAGCCCTACAGCTAGAGTGATCACAAATTGCTAAAATCAGGAAGGGAAAAGAAGGGATATCACTACAGATCCTGAAGACATAAAAAGAATAAACATCTTTATGCCAATAAATTTAACAACTTAGATGGAATGAACAAAACCCTTACAACAAAAATGAGAAAAATTGATGTAAGAAATATAAAATCTACATCACCGTATATCTATAAAAGAAAATGAATTTGGAACTAGAAACTTCCCCACAAAGAAAGCTCCAGGCTCCAATGGTTTCAATAGTGAATTCTAACAAATATTCTAGGAGAAATGCAGCCATCTTACAAGAACATTTTTGGAAAATAGAAGAGAAGGAAATACTCCTCAACTTATTTTATTAGATCAGCATTATTAAAACCTGACAAACAAATTACAATAAAGAAAGAAACAAACTGCAGATATCCCTGTCAACAAAGACGCAAAAATCCCTAAATGTGTTAGAAAACAGACTCCAGCAATATATAAAGATAAAAATACAACATAGCCAAAAAGTGTTTATTGCAGGAATGCAGGGTTATTATAATATTCTTATACTTGATATCAATCACTATAATTTGCCGTATATGGCAGATTACATTTTCCAAAGTTGGTCATAATAATGTAATATCTCACGCGCCATGTTCTTTTTACAATGCGATATTTACGCTCTTCCTATAAATTATTGGGGTCTGTATCTGCTACTCTTAAAATTGGGAAGACCTTTGTGATTGCCTCAATCTAGAGAATATGTGGGAATTGGCACCATGTGACTTCCAGGGAGAGATTATCAAAATGCCATTCTCTGCCTTCCTCTTGAAACCCAGCCCCCATGCTATGGGAAAACTCAAACCAGCCATGCAAAGTGACCACATGGAAAGACAGGGTAGGTGGCCATTGTAGGCGTTCTGCTGACAGTTTATCTGAGGTCCAAGCCAACAGCTGGGATGAACCATCTGACAGGTAAGTAAAGATGCCTCCAGAGGATACTGGTGCCCACTGTCAAGTTAGCTCAGCCTTTTAGTCTTTGTAGCTAGAACCCCAGATGTGGCTGAGAGGAGGCAAGCCATCCTTGGTGTTCCCTGTCCAAATTCCTACCACAGCATTTGTGAATGCACTAAAATGGTTGTTTTACTCCATTATGTCCTGAGGTGTTCATTAAGCAGCAATAGTAATCAAAGGTAGATACTATAACCTATTTTTGAGTGGAGGACCCTACACCGCGTGAGTGTGACTTGTGCCCAGCGGTGTGGGTGGCAAGCAGCAAATCTGGGCTAAACCCAGCTTTCTCTGCAGAGCCACTGCACAGTGCTCAGGTAGACAGACGGAGTTCTGTGTGTGGGATGGCCTCGTCCACTCACTCAGGGCTACGAGAGGCTTTTGCCCCGTCATCACCAAGAGCACTCACTGCTCTGGCCTGGCCCCCTGTTAGTTTCGCTCCAAAGGGCACTGGAGATCAAGATTTGGTGTGTGTGGGTCACATAGCCAAAATCATCTCACTATTAACTTTTAGCACAGGCATATGCTCAATGTCTGCATTAAAGAAGCTCAAGTAGCCCAATGAGCCATGAATTCTGGGCATTTATACAAAAGTTGGTTGACATAGGAGCTGAAAGAACTCTTGCCAAACGGCTGCGAGAAGCATCGGAATGAAACCTGTTACAGTCTTGGCCCCCACTTCCCTGCATTGCAGGAGATCTCAGGTGGCGAATCTACAAGTATTCGTGAAAACAGGACAAACATAATTTATTCATTTCCTTCCTAGAAAGATGACCGAACTCAGGAGGGTTGCCATGGGCTGGTATTTTCTATTTTCTGATGTCTTGTCTGCTCTCCCTCGCTGCCCTGCTGCCCAGGCCTTTCCCCTTACAGGCACGTCAGCTCCCTCTCTGCAGAGGTGCAAACAAGTCTTCATTGCCAAGCTTGAACAAAATACGCACAGACGCAGAGAAAAGTCGTAGGATTCGCTTAGATGTGTAGGCTGTTAGATTTGAAAGGGCGTTGTAAAAAACAGCTAGGTGTTTTGCCTGCATAGAATCTGCCTCTTCTTTTGGCAACAGCACTTGGATTTGCCTTTGAGAGAAAACCCAGGCTCTACTCTTAGATCTCGTGGGCGGACTGAGCCAATTCCACCCCCCTCAAATCCAAGGGTAGACACGTGACTCCCGCCTGGCCAATGAGAACTCTTCATCCTGTGACCACCTGACTGGTTCGGACAGAGATGAGCAGGTAGTGGAAGCCATGAGTGTTGGCACCAGGGTGCTAGCTAGGACCATGTGGAAAGAGAAGATGTCGTTCCGGGGGGCATGCTCCGTGAGCAGCGTGTAAATCTGGAGCCGTCGGTGGCGATCTTGACACCACACGGGGAAGACAGCCTAACCTCAAAATAAAGCCAAACAGAGGGAACTAGAGCCAAGAGATGGCAAGACGCAGATTCCTGGATTTCCGTCACAGCCTAAGAGACCCAATTCACTAGGACAGCTATCATCTATGCCAGTGGTTCATGGACTTTGCTCTGCGGAGTCACAGAATTCTGTGCGCCACAGGGGAACCAAAGAGACTGAACGAGAGGGGCCCTCTGACCCCAGTCCGGTCAGAGCCACTGTTTATTTCAGTGTCCGAGGGCCCAGCCTGGACCCTGGGCATCAGGTGCGTGCTCGCCCTTCAGTGTAGAGCGACACACCTGCGTGCTCTGGGAAAGCCCTCAGCCGTCACCCTCCCTAGACCCATGGACATTCAGGGAACGAACCCCTAAGCAAAAGATAGCAGCACCCTCAAAATGCAGATGACTGCCCTGGAAGAGCTGCTGTCACATAGGGAATGGTGTCCCCTTCAGAAGCACCCACCTGGGGAAGAGCGCCTCACCTGAGAGCAAAGCCACACAGAGGCGCCACGCGGGTTCACTGTTCTGCATTCTGTGTAGGTCACGGCAGGAGAGAGCTCTGCTCCCAATCATCTTCTCTGAACAGTGCTGGGCTCATGTGGAAGTCCCACATGTTTGCCAGGGAACAAACTTATTTCTGTACTGACTTTCTGTCAGAGTAAAGGGTAAGAACTTCTTTTCAGTGCTCTAAAATAGTGGTTTGGTTTTTGAAGTCTTTTGGAATCTAACTTCCTTAAAATTGGAAAAAACAACCCCCAAATCTGGTTACTTTTGAGACAAGTTAATTAAGTCCCATCTGTCTCAATGTGACTGCCCTCTATTTTGAAGTGGGGAAAAAAAGAGAGAGAATCCAAACTGGCAATAATGTCCTTTTAATTGAATAAACCAACAGTTTTCTCATTCTAATGAGCATAAACTGTTTACAGAAAAGATTTTATTTAAATTACCCAGAGTGATTACTTTAAATTCACAGTTTGGCTAAAAGCTACAGTCATAAATAATTAATTTTTCTTTTTAAAAGAATTATGCAAATTTAAGCCATGGGGCTAAAAATGGAAAGTGTCTAATCACATATGAACTGAGCTGGCATTTCTCTTCCTTGCCACTTCACCTCCGTATTTCTGACTTTGCACCTGTTCTGAATACAAACAATGCCTGCCCTCGCTTACCATAGTCTAAGGTGGTTCGTACACCTGCTGTCAACCCTTTTTGTCCCTACTGAACGTTGAATAAGAACAAGAAATGGGTGTAACCAGCTTTGTGTCAGTCTCCTTATAATGCCAGGTACATGTGAACATTAGCAAATTCTTAGTGACATAGATAAGACAGAATCAATTGATCAGGACATGTTTCCTAAGCATTTGTCACGTGCAGGCATTCTGCTGAGTGAGCAGAGCTCAGAGAGAGAAACTCCTCTTTGAGGAAATTCCATAGACTACCCATAGCCGAAAGTTAAATATAAATACAAGGAAGGCAATAAAGACCAGACAGTAAAATCTTCAAGTAGCCGTAGGCCAGGGGCTGGTTAGCAGTGTGCAGCGGGAGACGCCACAGGAGCCAGGGTTTCTGACTGTGGGGCTGGGGGCCTTTTCAGGTCAGATTCAGCCTGAGACTTTACAATCCCTTTCACCTTGACTGATACTGCCTGGCAGTAATAAGATCCCTGAGCACAGCCAAGAAAAAGAAGTCCCTTCTAGATGGTGGGCTGCTGCCCAGCACCTAGGACACTCGAGGCAGTGCCAGCTCAGCGAGGCACCGGGAGCACAGAGCCAGGCACGGTCAGGCTGCAGAGGGGTGAGTAACAATGAAGGGGAGAGTGAGCTCTAATTATAGAGAGACTGGTGTGCGTTCTGCTGCTATTCTAGCTGCTGGAGCTCTTGAGTACAGGAAAAGGAAACGTTGTGAATGGCATAATCAGGCATAAGGGATTCCCAATCCCTAGAAGATATGCCTGTAGAGTTTTATTCAGACATCTGCTATTTTTAAAGCTCGCGGAACAAATACCTTTAGATGGTGCATGCATGCTAGATATCTGCAGTCCCCAACCCTGGGGCTGCAGATGGGTATGAGTCCATCGGTATGGGTCAGGAACCCAGCTGCACAGCAGGAGGTAAGCAGTGGGTGAACGTCTGTATTTACAGCTGCTCCCATTGCTTGCATCACCGCTAAGCTCCACCTCCTGTCAGATCAGCAGCGTTATTAGATGACCATAGGAGTGCAAACCCTACTGGAAACTGTGCATGTGAGAGATCTGGGCTGCGTGCTCCTTATGAGAATCTACTGTCTGATGATCTCAGGTGGAGCTGAGGTGGTGATGCTAGCGCTGGGAGCGGCTGCAAACACAGATTATCATTAGCAGAGAGGTTGGACCGCACAATAAATGTGATGCGCCCGAATCATCCCAGACCATCCCATCCTCCGGACCCCTCCCGTCCATGGAAAAATTGTCTTCCATGAAACCGGTCCCTAGTGCCAAAAAGGGATCCCTCTCCCCATCATCTTATACCCATGCACTTACTTCACCAGCCTGGCTCCCGAGAACATTTTCCTTCTGACACAGATGCGAAACGGTAAGTGGAGTTAGAGCCTTGCTTGCAGTAGTAGCAGGAAACCCTATTTTGGCTGCTACAGAACCGGAAGATGAGAGTAGAAGGCAGGTCCCTGAGAGAGGACACTACACCAGTCTCCCTGATAACAACCCCGTCAGGCAGAGTCTATCATTACCCCCTTTTATACAGGACACAGCATAGAAGGGCTAAGCCAGCAGTCCCACCTCAAAGGGCTGCTAAGTGGCCGAGGGAGCACTGAAACCTGGGCCCTCTGGCTCCAAGACCCGTGTTGGTAACTAGCATGGTGTACCTGGCTACCTGCATAAATACCTTAGTGGGAAGGAAAGTGAAAACTTTCCTCATCATACAAGAAGTTGACCTGGCTCCTCCAGGAACTTCATGTTGCAATTCTTTGGGAGAACGACGAGGGTGGGTCTCAAGGTCCGAGGAATGGGCTCTATGCTGCCTGAGCCAGCCGGGCCGCAGCTGGGGACCTTCCAGCCCCAGCTCATGCTGAGCCGGCTCACTTCAGATGTGAGCCAAACCAGCCTCACTGAACGCTGCCATAATCCTTCCTTAGTTTAGGGAAACTTTAAAGAAAGCTGTGACAACTCACATATACCGAGAACTAAACAGCCATTGATGCGTAACGAGTAAATGAATCAGAGGACATATTAAATTCCCACCCAAATCACCATGGGCTCACCATTAAGGGGGGAGAAAACAAGCTTGGCGAAACAGATGGATTCTGGCCAGAGTCCCCTGGGTTTCCCTGGCTACTTTCTGAATATGGCAATGCAAGCTGATCTGAGGAGCACTGGGGCCCTGGTTGTGCTCACAGACTCCACTCAGCACCACGCACGCGCTGATGCCTTCACAGCGGCAGCCATCTCCACTCGCTTACCACAGAGGACTCCCAACGTTATTGCCTTCAAAGTTTAAGGAAAGGACACACTAGGGATGTTCAGGCACAGGAAAATGTCTTAATGCTCAAATAATTCACTGGTTTTATTTTTAAATATTTACATTCTACTGCAGAAAGGACTTAAAAAATACCTTAAAATGGATATTTGGGGCCGGGCGAGGTGGCTCACGCCTGTAATCCTAGCTCTCTGGGAGGCCGAGGCGGGCGGATTGCTCGAGGTCAGGAGTTCGAAACCAGCCTGAGCAAGAGCGAGACCCCGTCTCTACTATAAAATAGAAAGAAATTAATTGGCCAACTAATATATATACAAAAAATTAGCCGGGCATGGTGGCGCATGCCTGTAGTCCCAGCTACTTGGGAGGCTGAGGCAGGAGGATTGCTTGAGCCAGGAGTTTGAGGTTGCTGTGAGCTAGGCTGATGTCACGGCACTCACTCTAGCCTGGGCAACAAAGCGAGACTCTGTCTCAAAAAAAAAAAATAGAAATATATTTGACATACAATTATGTGCCAAGCTCTTTGAACTCTGTCTGGCTAATACTGAGTATTCAATAAATGTAGCTGTAATTATTATCATTATTTTTTGTTGCTCAATCAGGAATACATGAACCCAGGGAACAGTATGTTTTTTTCATTCAACAATACTTATTAAATGTCTCCTCACACCAGCTATGAGAAGTGATAGAAAAACCTTTTAGAATGGCATATTTAGGAATATTTACTGTGGGCAAATTCAGTCCACTGAGTCATTCCTGCAATGGCTATGTAAATATGAACAGTTTTAATATTCATAGTATCGTCACTTCAACTTTGTTACATATTATAGTTCATGTCGGATCTGCCCCAATGCAGTAGAGAAACTAAGGCCTGGTAAAGGGAAGTGATTACATAAGGGCACGCAGCCAGCCAGGGGCAGAGCAGGCTTGAGCTTCGGTTTCCAAACTTCTCTCCCCAGTGTCCATTCAGTTGTCAAGAGCCTCAGAAATTCTGGGGCGTGGTCACTGATAGCACCATGAGAGGGACAAAGGTCATTCCTAAGTATCCCCAGGCTTCCTATTCCTCCTCATTTAGGGAATTTCAAAAGTGATTGCATGAGACACCTCTGACTCGTTCTCCGAATAGACACTAAGAGCAAGGCAGTTTGCACAGAGGAGATGCCAGGAGCCCTGAGGGCACGGAGGTGCCTGGGCACCCTGGCACATCTTGCCCACGCTTCGTCACGGAGTGGTGGGGGCACTTCTGGAACAACTAGGCAAGGAATATCACGCAAAACCAGTTAGGAGAATTAGCCAAACATGCTCACCTCAACAGACTGTGGAGAAGCAGTAAGCAATGAATTTGTTTGTATTATTACCTCGTGGAGCACGCTTCTTTAAGATCACCAGTACCAACACTGGTACAAAAATGCGAAAGGATTTTCAAGACCCTTATGACCCACAGTGATATTATGATTAATAGATGAGATCAGATGGTTAAAAGATAAAAGAAAATATGGGGTCACAGAATACAGCAGGATGCCCATTTATGAGGAAGTTTATGTAAATGCAGTACAGTGCTGAGAACTGTATAAAACAGTATACTGAGAGCAGTATAAAACAGCTGCCATCAGAAACCAACAGTAAGGACTAGGAAATTGCCAAAAAAAAAAAAAAAAGAAAAAAGAGAAGACTATAAATAGGAAAAGGAATTAGAATATGCTACTCCAAAATATGCCACTTTGCCATGAAGATATTTATGAGCTGAAAGCAACTGAAAAACAGCAGATGCAGAAGGAATTCTCTGCCTTTCCCCTTTCTACCTAAAATTTGGGCATAAATTTCCCTTTGTGAAGGTGCCTTCCCTCCCCTCTCCTGTACCAGGAAGATGAGATGATGCTTATCATTGGAGACAGCATTGACTTGTGTCTACATAGAAAAGCTTAATAAATAATCCTTATCATCTATTTGTTTCCCCAATATATTTACTTTCCCACAATTTTCAACCTCTCAAAGCCCAAACCCATTTTCCTTTGTCTTGTCACGTCTCATAATTTATTACCCTTTGTTAAAATGGTATATAAGCTCCCAGGCCTAATGAATTTTTGGAATTTTCATTTCTTTTCTGTGAGGCCCCCTATGTGCACAGGAAATAAACCTTTCTCCTATTTATCTGTCTTTTGACAGTTTAATTCAGTGGTCATTGAATGTAAGAGGGGAGATGAAAAGATTTTTTTCCTCCCCTACAATAGCTACTTTCCAGTTTCATTCGTAGAAATCAACTGTGCTTCTAGTCCATATTTTTAAGAAAAAAATGAAAGATTCATGATGATATATATATATATATATATATATATATATATTTTTTTTTTTTTTTTTTTTTTTTTTTAAGTTTTAGTGGTGGCCTAAGTTAATACATCATGGGGACTTGAAAGATTTTATGAAGCAATGAGTTTGGATTGATAAGGTGGTTTTCCCCAACAGATTCAGATCATATTATTATGTGACAGCCTGTTATCCATAACTAACTCAAAAGAGCTATTTCATAATTCAATACATTGTGAGTACTACACACTCATTCAAACATGTGTGTATGGGAAACAGCCACAAGAGGAGAAAAGCTCTGAATCATGTGGGAATGGTAACATTTGATTGTTATCTTTCTGTTTGTTGATATCTAAAATGAATGAGTAGCCACCACTGAGTTCTTTCAAATAACAAATGGCTTTCATATCTCCATGTTAAAAAATTTGAAAATCTAATGTAATAAGAGATATAATAAAGGATATGATGTATAACAAGTCATCCATTCATGTGCTCATTCACTCAATCACACAATGAACATGCATATGAGTATTGGGCATGTGGGCCACATGCAAAGATAAATAAGATGCAGGCTTTCTGAGGTGTCACCATCTGTGTTCCCGTGATCAGATGGGTATGAAATTGCATATTGTTTATCAACTGGATCACAATTTAATAAACTCATGACATTCACAAACTTGTTAGTTTAAACCTATCAGAACTGACAACACAGTTCTTTGGTATTTATTTACCTACTAAATATCTATGAAGCATTAGTCCCTGGGCCAAGAGTCATGGCTGTAAGAGACAGGCATGGTTCTGTCCTGGGATTCTTACAAAGGAGAGAGACCCAGGACTAAATAAAGATGACCAATGCATGACAGCTGGGGCCAGAACAGGGAAGGACCTGCAGAGGAGGCAGTACTTAAAAAGAGCCTTGAAGGACTGCATTAGACAAATACATTAAACTATAACAAGAGTATCATTGTGTTTCCCCAAGTGGGACTATTTTGTTATTCCTTCATCCATCCATTTGTGTGGTATTGTGTTGGGTACAAGACATACAGTGTTAAAAAACAAAACAAAATAAAAAAAAAAAACATCAGCTAGTGACTCTAACATTTTTTTTAATGACCCTTACTCTGTTACTATGCATAACTTTGAAAATAATCCAAGTGATATATAATAAGCTATGCTAAGTGCTATTAAGAATAAGCAGTGGCTCTATAAGAGAGTAATAGGTGATCCCTTTCTATTTCAGGATTGAGAGAAGAGATCTGTAATTTGAGACCCAAAGATGAAGTGAGAGCTATTCAGGAACCAGTGAAGGCTGTGAGGGCAGGCGGTGGCTGGGCACTTGCCTCCCAGGAGCTAGCGGAAAGGCAGGGCAGAGCCTGGAGGTACAAGAGCGGACCCAGAACAGCAATTTGGAGGCTACAGGGCTGCTCCAAGCAGGAGAGAGGGTGATGGAATGTCGCAAATGGCAAGAAGGGAAAAGACTGAAAATGTATTTTGAGAGTAGAATCAATAGAAATTGTGTTCAAAGCCAATGGTGTAGGTATTTGCCTTGTTTAACAAGAACAAGACATAGCAAGGTTCCAGGCCCTTATTCTTTCATACCAACCAAGGCTGTGTCCAGTGGGCCTCTCTCCTTAGTCTCATGACATCTTTGGATAAGAAGACACGCTGTGCACGATCTGCATTCAGGCTTATTGGCTTCTGAATGTCCCTTTAGGAAATAATTCATGTATTCTGCTTGCCATTTAAGTAGATGAATAGAAGCAATTTACAGCAAAATAGAAACAGGCCCATATAGCTAGACTAAACATAAGAGATCTATCCTAGTGGTTCTTAACATTTTGAAGAATGATAGCTTCCTCCACCAAAAAAAAAAAAAAAAAAAAGAAAGAAACAAACAAACAAACAAAAACCCCCAAATCATACATGTGCATGTTTATGCACAGTTTTGATGAGAGGGATCACAGACTGCTTAAAATTCACACATGTCAGATTTTGAAATCTTCTAATCTAGGCCAATCTTCCCAATCTTCATCTGTGATGTAACATATAGTAGGAGAGAGAAAACCAAAAATGATGTCTCCTGATTCTTTTTCTGCATTTTATAACCTACTGAACTTCTGGCAGAAACGTATCTTTCAGCCAAGATATCCCAACAATGGAATTCCGCTTTAACTAACCCCAATCAATCCCATGCAGAAGGAGGCCCCATGGCTCTGCTGATGGCTGCTAGAGTCCTGGGGAAGGGTGGTGTTTACAGGTCTGCAGCCACCCATGCTTTGAGCTCCTGCTGGATCTGTCCTGTTTGTGCACTACCTGACCGTCCTAAATGCACACTCCCTGGCCCCCTTCCCGGGAGTATAGAGATGTATAATACAAAACTAGAACTTTCCATGATTTCCTACAAAAACCACTCTTTGGAGGCCTTTGTGAAAATGTGCTGGACTGCCAGTAAGATGCAGGGTTATACTGTAACAGAGCAAATAACATGGAATTAAATAAGAGCTAGCCTTGCTCTTGAAAAGATCCCAAGCCACTCTGCCCGTGTGGAATCAGCCCCTTGCCTACTTGCACAGTCTCCTGCTCCCTTTTCTCCGAGGAGGCAAACGTGCCCTTTTCATTTGTCCCATTTTCTTCTACAGAGCAATTTTGTCCTCTCTTTCATTCCAACTCTGCCCTGGACTATCCCCCTTTCATAGCCCCATGGCCCCAAGTCGGACTATCCCCCTTTCATAGCCCCATGGCCCCAAGTCTTAGATTTGAACGCTAGCTTTGAACGCAGGACTGATTTTGGAGGTAAACATTTGGAAGTAATTAGCCATACAGAGAAGAGGTTAAATATGGCCATCTCTTCTTAAAAAGACAAACAACTTAAAGTGATTATTTCGAGGGAGAAAACAGAGAGTTCCAGTTAAAAAAACAAAACAAAACTCTGACAGTATCATTGCTTCTTCTCCCGGCCCTCATCTAAAGCAGTCTGCGTGCAGAGGCTCAGACCATAGGCAAGATTTCCAAGAGACAGAAACTCTTAGCCTCAAGGTTAATTAGACAGCCTCCCAGAGGCCTCCAGCAGGAGCCGCAGAGTGCCGCTGCTCTGTGTGGGGTAGGGCTTCCCAGACTGCCACACCCGCTCCCGTTCCGAGGTTCTGTCGCCCTTGCCCAGTCTGCCTTTAGGACACCTTCGCTTGTTCAAGTGAGTATTTGAAGTTATGATCTACTTATTAACCCACTGCTTGACTTGCCTGACTACCCATCAAGATGGACAGACTTAGTGCACAAAGTCATTAAAAATGCCCCCAAGGACTTTGATTTTGGACCCTCAATTTCCTTCAGGAGAGAAGCTGTGTATATCAGGAATAACATATCATGATTTTTGACATAGTGACAGCAGTTGGAGTTATATAAATTATAGGATGTGATTACAGTATTTGCTGTGATAACACCATCAAAATCCTTTTGTGATGTATAACACATTCCAAATGCAAATTCTAGGATATTTAAAAGCCCATCAAATAGAATTGTTGTGACTCAAGATTTAAACTCAGGAATGCTGTGGTTTCTTTTACAAGTATGATGAGCTGAGTTTTCCTTCTGTCATTTAATATAGCACAGAGAACTCTCCATGGAAGAGATACATATTGCAAAATGTGAAGTTTCCTATCTTGGGCTGCCAGGGCTATGGGGAACATAATTCAGGCTCCAGCATCTTCACATCTCAAAGTGGAACTGTGGGGTGTCTCAAATTCAGTAGAAGTGATATGATTCAGGTCTGTGGGAACAGCAACAACATTTCTAATCTCCCATCAGGCATCCTAAAGACCTTAGCACCCCTTTAAAGCAGCCTGTTGGGCTTGTTCCTGGTCAGAGCACATACATATATGTAGGAGACCTTATATACATACATATATGTGGGAGAACTTCCCATGTGTAACATGGAATCTAAGAGCACAGTCTCACACCCAGGCAGATGACCCAGGTTGAATTCCATTTGTTCCACTAATTATCCCATCTCGCTGGGCAAATTTCTCAATCTCTCTTCCTTATCTGGAAAATGGAGATAATAGGACCCATCTGACAGAGATGCAAAAGCGTTGAGCATTTTAACTGCGTGTGTGTGTGTGTGTGCATTTTAACTGCCCCTTAGCACCCCTGTTATCCTCACTGTGCTGCTCAGAGGATGGTGCTCCTCACTATCCTGCCCTGCTGCTCTGTGGGGAAGGATGCTTCTGAAGAGAGTCATCAATTTTCACCGCTCAGCCTTTCCTCCCAGCTTCCTGGTTCACACAGGCTGGCCATAGGGCGAGATTAGAAGCACAGCAGATTCCCACATTGTAATTACTTCTTGCTCTAGTCGTTTCTAAATGATACAGCCATTAAGTCTTCTGAGACTAGGAGAGGCAATGGCATCAGTAGACTTTTTTGTTTTTTGTTTTTCTTTTCAGTCCCAAGCATGGCATGGAATCTGTAGGCAGGAGAAGCTGGACACACCATCCAGAGCAGGGGTCATGACTACAGAGAGTGATGCTGAGGACCCTGGATACCGGCTGGGAAGGAAAATATGTGCATGGCCCAGTCTTTCCCCCTTTCTTATGGAGAATGTCAGAATTCGGCCAAGTTCAAAATAAAAGGAAGACAGAATTCATTCCATAAGACTCTGGATGGAACAATAAGTAACATTATTCTGAATTTCTAGATAATAATGATTAGCATTTATTGAGCACTTGCTAAAGGGTTGGCATGGTGCTAACAACATTATCTTTTTTAATCTTCACAATTCTATGAGATCAGCACCATAATTACTTCCATTTCACAAAAAAGAAACCTTGAGATTATATAATATAGCACTGTCATATGATATGTAATTTGCTATAGAGTACTTCAGCATAGATGCTGTGATGTGTGAATGCTAATTTTAATCTGCATCTCAGAGGTGGTCAATTGCCCTGATCAGAAACACACCTTCCAGCTAGGAAGCAAAGGGCTACATGTGCCATCGCTGTTTATCTCTGTTCAACACCAGAAGTTTTGTCAATTACCATGATGGATATTAGAAATGAATTCCTACTGGTAAAATTGGAGAGGTCCACCCTGCGGTTTGTTTCAATATATTGCAGAAGCCTTGCCTTTCTCTGCAGGAACCCACATAAGGACTTTGGGAGCTCTCTCTTTAGGAATAATGCCCCGGACTGGATTTTTAAACAGTCTTGCCTTTAGTTGCTGACTCCAAATAGA
This sequence comes from Microcebus murinus, assembly GCF_040939455.1. Lineage (NCBI taxonomy): Eukaryota > Metazoa > Chordata > Mammalia > Primates > Cheirogaleidae > Microcebus > Microcebus murinus. The sequence continues at coordinate 159,707,104 of NC_134104.1, read as the reverse complement.
AGGTTAACCAGTTACTGCAAATGGTGCATTTGCTCTGACGCAAGGTGCTATGGGAGCCCTGAGAGGATAGAGCTCTGGACTTGCTCGAGCTTTCAGAACAGGTGGCTTTCATGTCTGCTTGCTAATACGTGTTTGCGTGGATGGCAGAATTGGCCTGAGACTTGTTTTCACCACAACCTGGTAATAAGATTGTGAGGGAAGGACTTACAGCTTCATCAATAAATGTTGGAAGATACCAATAACTACCAAAATAATTTAACAGCTGCAAGTTACCTGATTGTCTTGGATGGATCACTGCAGGGACTTAAAGTCTATTTACTAAATATGAAAACTGTGACACCCTAGTGCCCAGTACAGGGACTGACCCTTAGTTTAGTAGGTGTCTGGTCAAGAACTAGGTAACCCTACATCTGCTTCCACAAGTGTCCCTATAACATCAACGCCCAAAGAGTAGACCCTCCTGCTTGCTGGCCAGCTGCAGGCAGACAAGGGGCAATCCAGCTTATGGAGAGAGCCATAAGTCCACACATTCTGAGCTCTCCTAATTCAGCCCTATGTTGGATTATCATCCCAAGAGAAATGGTAAATTGACGAGCTTGATCTAGATTCCACAAAGTCTGGGGAAGTCAGCAGAACTTACAAAATGTATGGCTCTGCCAGTACAGCAAAGCGCCGCCATGAATGCATGAGCTGTGGCCAAGGCACAGCCCCGCTGCGTTCCTGCATTCCCAGCCACCAATTTTCTTTTCCAAGTTTGTTCTTGTTTGCATTCAGTTGTACATGGTTGAAAATCTGTTTTTAATAATATTAATAGTTAAAATTAAGATTATTTTAACCTTTAAATGACTTATGTTTAACAAAACCACAGTACTTTCTAGTCAAAAGACCCACACATTTGAATAACAAAATACTAATCTCATTTTAAAAGGAGAGGTTTTTTTTTTTTAACAAAATACAGTTTTGTTACATATCTATTGTCACGCAGTGATCAATATTTCTTAACTTGAGAATTCCATGCTTTTATATAACAGAAAACTAAATAAAAAGCAGATTGTCAAGTGTTGTGATGGTGAACAGCTGCCAAAAATCCACAATTTCTATCCCTCATTCCCTTAGTATTCTGTTGCAAAAATTGAAACGCTAATTCATTAAGGATTTCTTAGCATCTTCTTTAGGAAACAACTGCCATTCTATCATGATATCAGATGTTCTGGGAATTTTCCTTTCTAGTCTGGCCTGGAGTAATTAGCTTGGCCTGAATAAGGACAGTAATTAAAAGCAGATAGTATTTATAATTTGATGAGAACTGAGAGCTAACATAAAAGAATTTTCATGGACCCGAATATTTTTCCCGGCCTCTCCAAATATCAAGTTTCTTTGGAGTCCACCTAAATTATGATGAGGCCCCACCAAAAAAATCACATTCCACACTTCTCCATAAACCATGTCTTTAGCAAGAAAACCACTGTTAGGAACTTTTCCATCAGACCCAAGTAATATAGTGTAAACAATGTGCCTTAAGCAATCAACCCTTTTTCCAACATATCGTAGTCAACATGCATAGAAAAGAACTGTTGCAGAAATCTGGTTCACCCCCAAAATTTCCCTGTTCTTCCATCTAAAAACCAGTGACTGCCACTTGGATGAAGGTAACATTCATAAAAACCAGCTGCTTCAGATCTGAACTTGACCACTCAACTAGGTTTTCAAAAACAAAGACAAATATGACAAATGTAGTTCAGTGACAATTTTAAACTCTGTCTCAGTACTACTTCCTTGTTGCAGCCAATATTTCTTATCTAATTCTTGAGGTCTCACTGTACCATTTTAGGAAAAGTATAGTGTCGAGTGGAAGGAACAAACAAACTGTAGCGAGTACTAAAAGAGACTGGAGATACGACTAAGAACAAGACACTGAGTGTCTCTGAGTCAACCCTGAGTACCCACCCTGTGCCAGGCGCATGCTAGTTTATAGAGATACAGTGCAGACTCTGCCCCAGTCCTTACATCACTGTCGGGGAGACAGACAAAAAAGAATTTTTAAAGAGGGGAAAAATATCAAAGCACTTAATTAAAATAATGATAAACGACCATAATGTTTATGACGGAAACCTATAGGGACCCAAGATGGAAAGTCCATGGGCACACGTGGAGTGACGTTTTAGCTGAGACACAGAGCATGGGGCATGGGACAGAGGCTCTTCCCCAGGAGAGGAGCGGAGCAGGGTGGCAGTCTCTCCAGTTCAGAAGGGGAAGCATGTTCCAAAGCCCAGGGGAGGGAGAAAGTTTGGGGTGTTCCAGCAGCTGAAAGGTTGGCCAGCATGGCTGATGTGAGCGTGAGGGAGAGTGGTCAGCAGGAGGCCGTGGTGACCATAGCGAGACACTAGGAGGCAGTCTACAGAAGAGCACAGTGGAAGCCAGGAAGTGCAAAACTGCAAGGAGTTATTTTCAAGAATTCTCTGAATGCCCATTATATATACCCGACAACCAGATACAATGCAAAAAAGTGCCATCAATTTTATCTTAACAATGACACAGCCGATATTGAACCACCTTTGCCCCCACAATGCCGTCATCGTAGCTCCTTAAAGCACGGACTCATGAATTCAGACCTTTCTGATGCCTGTGGCAAATGTTCCGCTGGGATGGTGGTGTCGGATACCCGAGAGAGAAGCCCAGTCACACGGTGAAGACACATCCCCTGACCACGTGCGTTACAAAGACTGTTTTGAGCAAGTATGCAACATGCTCAATGAAATGTTGAAGATAATGCCATTTTCTTGCCTAACAGCTACAAAACTTAGATATTTTTCAATTGCTCTCCAACCTTAAGATCTCTGATTCTGTGAGATTTATACACAGGAATGTATGCATACACCCACGGCATGCCCGGCCCTATACTGAGGACACCACAGTGAACCAGACACCATCCCTCTCCTCAAGGAGTTTATAGTTCGGTGGGGAAGGAAATACATTTGGACTTCTGGATACATAGGCCAAGAAGTTCTAAGATAGTGCTTTGGAAGCACATCATGAATGCCCCTCTGTAGACCTGGGGTCCATCCGAAGAGGTCGGAGAAGCTAATGATGAAACTGAGAGTAAAGGACAAGCCCAGAGGCTCAGAGACAGGGGAGGAGGATGCGGCTGCTTCCTGCAGAGACAGCAGCATGCGCAGTGGTCCGGGCACGAGAGGACATCAGGGCTGGGTCTTGAGGCTATGATTGCGTGAGTAGGGTAAGGCTGAATGGAAGCACTGAATGGAGAAAGGCCAAGTTGGAAGGCAAGACTGAGAGGCACCCTGGGGCCAGGCTATCAAAGGTTTCAAATGCTTTGAATTTAGGCTTCTCTGGAGGGTTTTGAGCCAATGGTGATTCTACTGACACTTTAGATCCTGTAATTTATTAGTGGACAGTTAAAATAGCTCAATCATTTATAAAACTCTTTTAAACTGGGCTTTCAAATATTTTTCAGAGGCAGCCAGGAAAAGTTATCTGATTTGGTCTCATGACAGCCCTGCCCTTGTGAGGACAGTGCTTCCCGCTGGACCGTCCTGTTGGATGCCACAGGAGATCCATCGACCGACGGTGCGCTTGAGCCCGTCTTTCTAGGAGGAGGGACCTTCGCATGGAAACGAGCGCTCCTTCAACAGTGGGCTCTGTGAGAGGGAAGCAGACTGCGGATGACTGCTCTGCCCTTGCCTCATCGTGGGCCATCTTTAATTGGATCACTTCAGAAGGAAAATCAACGACAAGAGTGTTTCATAGTTGTTTCCATCAACCAGAAAAGATGTTGATGTCCCAGATTTTTTGATTAAACATAATGGAAATGGACTTGAAAGCATGTTCCTTCTGCCTGAATAATAAACTGCTGCCTTTGCTTTTCCTTTCTTTGTTCAGAACAAGAGGGCATTTCCCCCGAGGAGCTGGCACTGAGCATCATGCTTGGTCTGGACATCTAAAGGGAGCATGGATTACCAGCAGAATAAAGTCGGGAGGAGCCCCGATTGCCATCTCACTCGCAGGTGGGCGTGAGGGGTCATGAGCACAAGAGGAGGCCGGAGTGATCCTCCCCGCTTTGAAACAGAAGCCAGTGAAGAGCCCAAGTCAGGTAAAACATTCTTACCCACGGCATCTTTGAGCCATGGCCTCATAGACAACATGTTCCTATTTGGTACTTCAATTCTTGTGGAATAGAGGTAAAAGAATTAAATTTTTCACATGGAGAAAATCCTGTGTACAGTAAGAGAAGAGAAACTGGCAGCTGATTTCAAACCACAGGCTGATTCTCTGGGATTATTTCAATTGTTTTTCATGCTGATAATAAGAGGACTGTGTTCATTTTTGTCTCAACCATGTCAAAGCATGAGGATCAGCTCTGAGAATCTAAGTTGCCCAAATATCTGGGCCATGAAGGGGGAAAAGGCAGTACAGATTTGGTTGTGCTGGTCAAAACGCCTTCCTCAGCTCTCAGAAGGCAGCCAGGAGAGGGGCTCCTACCACCTGTGCAGCGGGGCTGGACGGCAGAAGAACAGCAGCACCAAGGATCCGGGGGGTGGAGGGCAGGGACGGGACTGGGGGACCCTTCTTGGGTTAACTGGGGCTAAAAGGAGGCTATGAGCCCAGGGCTCAGAGAATAAGAAAGAAGACATGCTCCTGAGAGTTAGTGTTAGAGCCCCGATGGTGTGCAACTTGCAGAAGAAGCCTTAGAAACTCAGAGGTCTAGAAATGCCCCTTCAGACTCCAGGCACTTCCTCCTATCCAGACCCCTTTCCTATGGATCTGTTATCCATAGTCCCGACTGATCTCTCTCTAACTGGCCCTCTCTCTAGAGAGGGCCTGCCTGTGAATTAAGTCAATAAGAGCCAAGGAACACGCCAAAATAATATGGGTTTGACCCCTGAATCTAGTCATGCCTCAAGACAAAACTGCATAGATATCCTGCTTCCAAGAGTCAATAAATTCCCTTTTGACCTTTGCTACTCTGAGTTGGGAGCTGTGACTTATAAACAAAGAGTGCTCAGTAATACATCATTCTATACGATTATTCAGGCTTAATGATCTTATCCTTTTCTATATGGCAAAGGATAGAGGCTATTCTTTTATTATAGACAGTTGCAAAGCATTAAACTATAAAAGCAGAAACAACAATAAACACCTGAAATCTAAAAATATTTTTCATTTTCAGCCCTCAGCTTTTCGACTAGTGAACAGTCATCCATATAGAGTGAGTGTTAGAACACCTTTTCTGAAGATAATAATTTTATGCCATTGATTCTTAGTTTTATAATACCGACTCAAAGAAAAAGAATGGTTAAGCTCAGAAAAAACCTATTTAATATTATCAAATGGAAGAGGAATATATTTGGATGGATATAAGTTACCAAAAATCAGGAATGCACTCATATTTTTAACATCAGCATCTCTTGGCAAAAAAAATAATTATAATAGTAGTCTGTTTCAATGGAAATAAAGTACTGTAATATTTATAGTCTGTGCCAGAGTTATAATGACTGTGGGGCCAGAAGTGAAGTGCCACAGCATGCTCCACATGTTTTTAACACGGTTTCTAAAGGCTCTGGAGGCTATTAAATTTAATGAACCCATCTGCTATGAAATAGAGGTCCCGCCGTAGTCAGTTTCCTCCGTGCCATGTAATGCAGATGGCATTCTCAGTTTCACAGCCCAGCAGGATGGTTTCTGTTTCTCTTTACGTGTATCTCTTTGTTTTGATGATTTGAACTTTGATACACAGCAATATCTTGGGAAAATACTGTAAATTCAATTTCCAAGCCCCAACAAATTCCTTAGGATGGCTTTGACCCCGAGTAATTGCTTCTAAGGCAGTAAGAAGTTGTAGCATAATGCAATCACCAAACGACTCCTAAATGGCCTAGGTGCCATTCCTAGATGGGGAACTGAAACAAATGTGCAATTTATCAAATGCAAAGCATTTTCTCCAAGTTGGACTTAGTGGGGGGTGAGGAGGAGGGATACCCGTCCAATTTGCAAATGCAACTAAATTGGTTTGAAAGTTCCTACAAATTGCCTACAGAATTGTATTACCAGCAAATGGGAGGGGCAGGAGGGCTCTGGAATGAATTCTCATTATTTTAAATGGTCACATTCCCACTGTTTCTAAAAGACTTCTTTGCTTCCCTTCTGTGTGTCACCGTGGTCTATGTAAACTTCCCTGGAGGGGTTGATCAGGAATGCCGATGCTTCCTAGGCTTACTACTGGTTCTACCCTGCACAGCAAGTTGGATAGCATTCCCAAGCTGATTAAGACCCAACAGCAAAGCACAAGTGATTTGCTTACAAAATGGAACAAATTCCATTGTTAATGATTTTTTGCTCTGCACCTAAGAGATAATGACTATGCATGACTTGTGTTCAGATGAGAAGAATATGAACTTCAGAATTTGGCTGTTTGCTGTTTTGACAATTAATACATGAGATCTTATTAGATTAAGCATAATTAATGTTGTTCAGATTAATTCATTTATTTGTGTTTCACCAGGAAAGCAGATTGAATAGAACAGCCAAGCAGGGAAACAGAATATTTAATCAGACTGGTGGCAACAAGCAGGGAGGATGGCCCCTGGAAGGAAGTTTTGTCAGTCTGTGGTTCTAGAATCAGGCTTGATGAAATGCAATGCTTGGCTCTCAATGTAAGAATCCAAACTCAGCTTCTGTTCACAGTTAAACTTTCATCCTGAACTTGTCCAGACCAAGCATGAACCAATGGATAATTAATAAAAAGGGAAAGCACCACACTCACAAGTCATTTTAAGCTATTCATTTAAGAATTAAATAAATTATATAATTATATTTGTTGCTACTGGGTTTTTAGCCATAATAACTGATGAGTCAGGCAAATAAGAATTCCTTTTGCCTTAACTGCCCAGATAATTAAGAAGAAAGAAGACTTAGACTACATTAAGCCAGCTTGTGGGTACAAGTGTCCAAATTCACTAATCAACAAATACTTACTTCTTTAGTATTTGGTAGAAATAATAAAAATCAGCAGGTTGCAGATTTTCTGATTCCTAAAAGAATCAAAGCTATGTTCAGACTACAGTGTAGCAAAGAGAACCTCCTCGAAACATCAGGGCTAAGCACAAATGTTATAGTGAAGAACGGACATGGTTGTCCCCAAACTTTCTCTTGACAGAGACTTTGCAGGAGATGTGGTGGCGTTTCTTCCCAGCACTGTCTTTCCCTCTCACACTGGCGCACATAGACAGAGGCTGATTCAGCAGGCAGGATTCAAAACAGTCCCCAAGATTTCTTTCCCCAAAAAGTAATGCCCATGAAATCCTCTCCTCTTGAGTATGGGTATGATTGGATGTCGACAGCACGATTAGATGACTAATCAATTGATTTCTGTGTAGTTAAAAGAGAGATTGCCCGGGGTGGGCCTGGCCTGATCCGAGAAACTTTTATGAGAAGATGAAGCCTCAGAGAGACGCATCCTTGCTGGCCTGGAAGAAAGTGAACGGCGCTGTGTGACTCACTGCCTAGAGGGGCCGCTTGGCAAGGAACTTCAGTGGCCTCTGGGAGCTGGTGGTCTGCAGCCAGCAGTGGGGACCCCAGCCCCACGACACCAAGGAACCGAATTCTGCCAGCACTCTGAGGAAGCTTGGAGGAAGACTCTGATCTGCAGACGAGACGTGCGGCATGGCCAACACTTCACCGCAGCCTTTTGAGCCCCTGAGCTGAGGATCTAGCTACGAGACTGGGAAGCTTGAGATAATACATTTCTGTTAAGTCTGTGCTGATTTGTTCCACATCAAGAGAGAACTAGCATTGCCATCCGGGTGCGGCCAACGTCACCGATCCACGTGGCAGGAGCACATCCGAAGCGTTAGCCTGAGAATCACAGCTGTTCACGGATCAGTCAGTGGCCCTTCTCTCTCTGTCCGGGAAAATCATTCTCTTTCATGGAGCACAGTTCCCAGAAGCCACCAAAAGACAGTAAGACAGGAAGCAGACACTAACCCAGCCCCCAGACCCACCACATCAACCTAGGATGAAACAAACAAATCAAGGAAAATTACCCTATAGGAATAAAGAAAGAAAAACCCAGTCAGTTTCCTCTGAATGGAGGGGAGATTGTTTCCTCCCCAGTCTTTCACGGGTGCTCTGTCCGTTCTTAACACAGTAGTCATTTTTAGCAACTTTAGATTCTTTCATTTACATATTCACAGATGCAAGGACTGTCTTTTTACACTCCCAATTCATTGATTTAAATAATATTTAATTAATTTACAGAATTATGATAAAATCAAGAGGTTTGGGAATGAAGACAACTGCAAGCTTCTAGTAAGCTTGCAACTCAAGTGCGGGGAACAGACGTATGTTTCCTACACCAGAATGGCCTTCTAGACCAAACATCCAGAAGGGGGCAAGAGGCACCACTGCTACAGAGCAAAGAGAGGACACTGAGTCAGTTCGGTGGCAGCGGATCAGGAGGGCTGCTACCATAGTTCCCTTTCCTGGGCAATTCAGCAAGCTCTGTCCTCTGCAGGGCTGCTGGGGGTGAAGGTCTTCCCGGGCGGTGCAGCACAATCCCCAGTCTTCTCTGGGGACGCTGGCCGAGGCACCGACCCCAGATGAGTGCCTGGCCCAAAACACATAACCACAGCAAAATGAATTCCAAAGAATTAAAGAGCATCTCTAGACAAACGGTGCTTCCAGCGTACTCATCATACTTCAGCACCAAATTCTATTATCAAAAAGGCATAAGCCATGTTGTGGTTACCAAGTGAGACCCAGCTCAAAAGAAGGAGAGTTTAGTATTTTTAAAAACTTCCTCAGCCAAGGAGATAAATTCACACTGGATTTCCTGAAGTTGGGAAATGATGATAGGCAATATTTATTGCATTCTCACCATGCATAGACATTCAATCCTAAGAGTCAACCCTGGAAGGCAGGTTTTATCCCCATTTTATAAATGAAGAAAATCACACTTAAAGAGGCTAAGCATCTTGCTTAAGGTCACAGAGCTAATATGGAATAGACATGCAATTCAAACCCAGGCTGTTGTTCTAACTCTAAATTCAATGCCCTTACCTAATAGATTATAAATATGTTTAAATATCAAAAAAATGCCAGAGCTACCAACCCCACCAGAACATCAGGTTATTAAAACAGGATCAATCACTAGTCCCAATGCCAAGTGCTCCTGGAGGTTGGTCTCTTTCATGACTGCAAGCTGGGTCACATTAGGGCACTGCTGGCTTGCGACTGTCCTGGATATGTCAGGACAGCAATGAGCTCAAAACTGCCGATGTCCTCCTTCATCTTCTGCGTGGTTCCAGAGTTGGTGGGCATCTCAGAAGGTAGTCTCTGCAGATGAGTCCAGCATGTAAATCCCATTTTGCCTCCATATAAATAACAGAATTTTTTGTCCTTGCCCTGGCAAAAGACACAGCCAGATGGGGAGGTCCAAGAGACTGCTGTTTCTGGGTCCGAGGTACCTGTTAGGGCAATAGCTGCTTTCTCCTCACCCAACAGGCCCCGCAGAGAGGAAAACAGAATCCCCAGGGTCCTCCCTAGCCCAGTAGGTTGTTCAACACTGCCAAGATGAGAAGGAGCCCTCAGGACATGATCCCAGGTGATTTATGTATCAGAGCCACTTGTGAAGATACAACAACAGAAGTAGGAAAGCACAGTGACAATGCTGAGCTACCATTTTAGGGATAATCGGATTCTGGGAGTTTAGTTTTTTGAACCTCAAAGAGTTCTTGAAGACGTGGCATAAATGAGCTCTGTTGTTGTGGCATATCAATTTTATTCAATAATGAGCCACTTAAAACATTATTTCATTTAAAGGCAAGGGTGATTATGGCACAGAGTGTAAATTTCATGTAAATGTTTAAGATAAAGCATCAGACTTCAGAGACATTTTCTCTGCAGCTATTCCAGACCATCCACCTGCCTCTGCAGTCAAGAGTTCTTTTGTGTAAACGCTTGAGTAGCAATGGGTTCCTCCTCTCCTTTAGCTACCACCTACATATAAACATATGTATGCATGTATGTAATTAATAAATCTAATACAACTACTGATTTTGAGTTATAACATTATCTAAAGAAAGACATCACATCGATACAAAGTTTGATCCACCCCATGAGCTTATGTTCACCACGAGCTTCAGGTCACCCACAAGCACACAATATCCATCTGCTTCTCATTGCTGATGTTAACTTTGAGGACTCGCTCAGGAGGTTGCTGGGATTCTCCCATTATATAGTGTATCAGACAGCGTATGTAGTATCCTACTGTTTAGATACCACCTTTTCCCCCTTACAACTAATGAAAAATCCCTGGGGAAGCACTTTGAGACCATAAAAATATCCTGCTCATCATCACACTTTCCCCCTAGATTTAGCATCCATTGATGGCCTTTTTTGCCCTGACCAGTCTTCAATAACATGGTTGCAAACTGGTGATTTTTCCAACTCCATCACTTCCTGCACATTCACCAGTTGGCGTTCCATTATGCTTTGCAGCTGTTCCCACCCATTTACTTTCCCATCTATTTTGTTCATCTGTTTCAGATTTGTTTATCTATTTCTTATCAGTAAGGACAGTGGATTTCTGTCTTATTCAATAAGTTATAATCCATTATTGTCATTCTTCATTTTGAAGTTCAAATTGTCCCAGATTTGACCAATTAGAGCCTCTTTATGCTTATTTCTGTGTCCTTTTGATATTACCACATCATTGTTTTGAGCACTTCTTTAGTTTCTGGCACAAAATATTCCAGACTTTTTATTTTTTTGTAGCTTCCCTGCTCTAGCCCTGGAATTAGCAATCGATTTCTCTAAGGAACCCTGTTTGCTTAGGTGGGGAGTGGTTTCTGGAAACCAGGATCTGACTATTGGATGAGCTTTTGCTCTCTGGGTGCCACTGCTTCAAGGTCCTTTTGAAGGACAGAGTTGGAATTTTGTCCTAATACTTTTAATCCAGTCTAATTCCACAGGTATCTGCCTTATCTGCAGATACATTTGCTCAATCCCAGCACATCACAAAATAGGTTAGGAATTGCTATACCCATATTACCACAAATGACACCAAAAGGAGTTTAAAATTTATCTGCAATTCTTTTTGTTCCTCCCTAAATTGAGGGGTAGACGTGGAAGTATGTTCAAAACTTAATAGTGTACGTTACTACTACATTCAAAAGATTAGTTCTTTTGTTTCTGGCTTTCTGGGTAATTTTGTTATTCATTTGAAATATTGTTGGATTTATTTAGTTCTGTTTGTATTCACTTTAGATTCTCCCCTGCCCTGTTCTTATTACTTTAATTTTAATTTTTGAATACTTAGAACATTAACATGCTTTCAAAGTCAAAGCTATGAAAAAGGAATGTACAGAGATGAATCTTCCCTCCCCAGTTCCTTCTCCTCTGCACCCTCTCCCACTTTGTGTTGATCACCAGTGCTAATGGTTTCTGATTTACCCTATTTTTTTTTTTAGTTTGTAAAAATAAGCAGTTACATGTATATCTTCTTATTTCCTTTTCTTTCTTATATAAAAGGTAGCATGCTGTATATACTCTTGTATTTTGCTCATTGTACTTACCAGTATATCCAGGAAATCACCCCGTATCAACCAATACAGACCTTCCTCATTCTTGTTTAGAACATTGACTCCATTAGGCATATGTACCATAGTTCATCCAATCAATCTCTTACATTTAGACATCCAGGTAACTTCCAATATTTTGATTTTCCAAGCTATTCTCCAGTGAACAAACTTGTACATATGGAGGTTCTCTTCATGTTAGGGTTAATCCCTAGAAGTGGGATTTCAGTGTCAGGGGTAAATGCACATTGCCCTCCGTAGAGACCGTCCACCCTGATCCCCACAGCGAGGTGCGGGAGCGTCCCCGCGCAGCCCCACAACAGAGCGCACCGTGAGGCTTTCAGGTTTGCCGCCCCAATGGGTGAGACACGGTATCTCAGTACAGTTTAATTTGCATTCTTCTTATTATGAGTGAAACGCTACACCTTTTTATATGTTTAAAAGCCATTTTTATTATTTTTTAATAAATTTTTTAAATTATATATTTTTCCTATAGGAATTTTGGGGATTTTCCCTCAATTTTTAAAAATTCTTTATGTATTAAGATTATTAATTCTTCACATGTGTTATACGTTACAAATATTTTCTCCCATTTTATCATTTGTCTTCTGGTTTTGCTTACAGTCTATTTTGATTTACAGAAGTTATTTTTTGTTTTGTTCTCATTTTAAGTAGTGAAACTTATTTATCTTTTTCTTTTTTGCCTCTGGATTTTAGAAAACCTTTCCCAGAATCCAAGTCAGAGAAGTATTGACTCAGGTCTTCTTCTTTTTTTTTTTTTTGCTAGACTAAAAAGGCAAGTTCTGATCAGGTTTTCTTCTAGTGCTTGTAATGGTTTCATTTTTTACAGTTTATATTTCTGAGCCACTTGGTTTTCTTTCTTGGGTATGATACGAAGACTACAACTAATTTTATTTTTCTCTAAATGGCTATCTAGTTGTCCTAAAAGCATGTATTGCAAAGCCCATCCTAACCCCACTGACCTGATGCTACCTCTATCACCTACTAAACCCCTGTATGTAACTGGGTCCTTCACTGGACCTTCTGTTCTACTGATGTGCCTACCTAGGTGCTAGTACCATTATGTTTTAATTATAGAGACTCTTGTCTTTTCCAAATTGATGACACAAATAAAATGATCAAACTGGCTATTTAGGGTTTGGAGTTTGTTCACAAAACTGCTGGGCATGCTCTTCCTCCTCACTCCTATTTTTCCTGTCTCACTCAACCACACCTAAGAAGAAGAAGTGAAACTATCTGTGGTTGTTATTGTTAATATAGTGCTGCCATACCTGGGTCAGCTATTTTGTCTCCATGATTCAAAACCAAACAGGAGTCAGACTCTGAAACGGATAAAAGCTGAGTCTCCCTAGAAATCACAGAGTATTTTTCAGCTCGGCATCCATCTTTTTTCAAGACGACTTTTCTTAGGGAAGAGGTATCCCTCCTCAACAAGGAGATTCACTCACATTTCCATGGCCTCGCTGAGACGGGCAGGCTGCTGTGGCCTGGCCTGTGTCATAGTGTTCTCCTCAGTGAGTTCCCGCGTGCTGTTCCTGCCCTGTATTTGCTGCCAGAAATGCGCGGGAACGAGAGCACCCTGGGAGAGAAGGGCTGGCCCAGGACGGCCATGGAGCTCACCTGAGGACAGCTGTGTCTGGGTTACAGTGATTAGCGTGATGCTAATTCCAACAAACATGTCGGGAGAGAGGCCCTCAGAGAACATGTATAGTCAGTAAATGAAAACACATCCCATCAGACTCATTATCACCATGAAAAATCACCCTGAGATTACACAAGCACCAGCCACTGAGCCACCACTTGATGATCGGCAAAGCTCCTCCCTTTAGGCTAATTCAGCCTCAGAATCTTCTGCTTGGAATTCAGCTTCGGAGCGAGCCCATGGCTAGGGTTCAAACGGCAATGCAGCGCCCACTGAACCACCACTCAGGCACATTTTCACTTATCCACGGGAAGAAACTGCGACTGCGGCCCCCGCGGTGCCCCCACTCAGGATGAGCGCTGAGCTCGGCCGCACTGCCAAGTGAGACCCAGAGCTTCATTACCAGAGCGGGCCTCGCATGTGGCGAGGGCTGAACCCAAGAACACGTCGATAACCGTTGCTACACTGACAGAATTTGAACACGTGGAAAAGGGAAAAAAGTAACTAGGGAAGACACCAGCGAAACATGGCTTTTCTGTACCTGTCATACATTCTCTGACACTACGGTTTTTCAGCAACTTGGCTTGCCAACGTGACCAACACAAATTGTACTTGAAGCCATAATTAAGGAAGAGTGACACAGTTGCTCTCTTCTGGAACAACACAGGACAACTCTCCTGCTGCAGGGAAGGGAAGCGCTCGGCCGGGACTCACAGTGCTGTCGATGTAAGCTTCGGTCCACACCACGTCGTGCTCCTGGTCGATGACTTTGGGCCGGCTGAGCACGTGGAGGTATTCCATGACATTCTCCTGCACATCAGCCAAGGTAGAGATCTGGGTGAAAAACCCTGCCAAAACCCAAGGGGGAGCCAAGTTGAGTGATAGACAGGAAGACCAGCAACTGGGGAGCATGCGTTTGTCATGCCTTGCTGCCCTCTAGCTAATTTCTTTCTTTTTCCTTTTTCTAACGTTAGCTCCTCTCCACCACCACCTACTTCATGAGTAATATGTTCATATTAGAAAATATAGTCAAGCAAAAGAAATAAAATTAAAATCAACCATAAACCCACCTCCCAGAGCAAGTCTCTGCTAACCCTTTGGAGAATACCCCCCATACCACACATGCATACACACACACACACATAAACATACATGTACAATGTACATGTATTCCTTGGCAGAATGGGAGTCTTCCCATTTTGAAAACTTTTTTTTACTTTTGTGAGTTTATTTCCAATGGAAAAACTATAAACTATGAAAATTAAAGGCTACTTCAATTTTATAAATATAACAATAATAGTTATGATACGTTTTTGAGTACAAAGTGCAACAAAATTTGCTACATACTTGATAAGCTTTGTCTCATTTATTCTTGCCAACATGATGAAGTGGGGATTACTGTGCCCATTTTAAAGGTAAGATGACTGAGGCAAACTAAGGAAATGCTCAGGGTCTCACAGGCACCACGTAGCAAATACAGATGAGTCCAGGCTTAGGAGTCTCCTAATCAGTTCCTTTTGCTTCTAAAGAAGTTTGCCCTTTGTATATTTGAGGCTAAATTTCCAGCGCCCACCCTGATGTGGTGGCCAGCCCTGCCTTCTGAATTCTAAGCAACATAAAATGTTCTCAACGTGCTACTGTCTTGTAAGTGGTGATGCATTTGGGTCTCGAGGTCCAGGGCACTGCAACATTCCTCTTCAGTGTGGGGTCCCATTGGCTTTGCTGAGGGTTAGAGGGCATTAGAAGGGAAAGTGTGAACTGAGCACAGGCCGGGCTCCCCAGGAGGGAGTCCTTCATTCAAGGATTTACAGAAGGTTTTCTTGGTGCTCAGAGCTGGAGAAGCAGGGATTAACAAGATGAGCAAGGTCCCTGCTCTCCTGGGGCCTTGCAGATCTCAGTAAACAGACAATTGCAAAATAGTGCAATCAACATTAAGCTATCACACATGACAGGGACAGCCAATCAAATCTGGTTACCCTGTGCAAGGGTCAGCATGGCTAGAACCCGAAGGAAGAGGACCAATTAGCTAGAGGAAGAGGGATTAAAGAGTGTGCCCAGCACTGCTAGGAGTATAAGTAAACACTCAAGATCAGAGAGAATCAAGCCCTTTTAGGAACTAAAATAGCTCAGAATGCTGGAGCTACGGAGCTGGTGGAGGGGTAGAGGTAGGAGGCCATAAAATCAGAGAAATGAGCAGGGCACTGTCACATTGGAACTTGGGAAACTTTAGTCCGGTAGTTGTGGAAGGAATTTCAGCAGGAGGATGCTGTATGGGCACAGATTCATGTTTCCTCCCCATGCTTCTAAACAAGGACCCCAGGCCCATACTAGTTCCTACTAGCCAAACAAATCAAGGGAGCATGTGTGCCTCTGAAGCCAGTTCCATCACAGCACTAGCTACAGCATTTACAAAGTGTCTTAGTGACTAAAGCAGCTCTCAGGGTAAGGAAACACCAGCCCTTCTGTTGTCCAGAAAGGGTCGGAAGCCTCCCAGAACATTCCCAAACAAAGGCCAGCTGGTTCGAATTTGGTGTGCCCACCCCAAACCAGGTTGGGACCTTGTGGCTTCTGGGTTCCTGATGACAACTCTGCACAGTGCTAATTAGCATGCATTGTCCCTCCTGCCTGCCCCACCCTCCTGGCCAGGGCCAGGACCTCGCCCATCCCAGAGGAAACAGGGCCCCAAAGGAATAGGCTGTGAGTGCCTGTTCTCATTTGAGACCTGGGGTTAGGGCCTAAGTGTACCTCTCTCAGAGGGGAGGCACCACAGCTGGGGAGACCCATTTGGGATGTTGCTCTAGAAAGTCTCCTAGGTGGTCCCTTTTAGAGTTAGGATGGGAAAGACAGACTTTAAAGAGGATTGCTAGAGGACAGGCGACAACACATCCACAGTTACCGCCTTTCCGTGCATGGGGGCTGCAATCAGTGTCTGAAGAAGAAAGAAAATATTTCGTCCCTTCTTTAGTAGGCAAACCTTGGGTTCTGAATGGTCTTGCGACAGAGGACAAGCGAGGAGGGGTGAGCGTTTGCAGTGTAGAAGAGTTCTGTGCCCACTGTGCCGTGAAGATGGCATCTTTTAGGCATTCTTCTTGGTTGCCTGTATTCACACTCAATCCTCAAAGCCAACAGTAAAACTCTCTGATTTGGGTTTTCCAAAACAGGGCCCAGAGAAGAAAGGGGATGAATATAAGGAGGGTGGGGGAGATGGGTCGCTAGCACAGAGCGGGAGCGAGAGGAGAAACGGTCATGCATTTGGAAGGGGAGTGAGCTGAGAAATCATCCTCACTTGGACTTGCTTACCACAGAGTTCTGAAAAGTTACAAAAGCTGACTTCTCTGCAGAGCTACAGACCCATAGCCAATGCATACCTGACACCTCCACAGGGATGACGGACAGGAGTTTCAGACTGAACTCATCCAACGCTGACTCCTGATTCCCTCGCCAAATCCATCCCTCTCCCTGTTGGTCTTCCCATCTCAGCAAATGCACCACTGCCCAGTTAGGACAAAGACATAACTGTCCCGGAGACCTGTCTCACTCAGCCCCACGTCCAATCCACCAGCTCTCTGTCTCCGTCTCCACTGCCTCACCTGCTCCAAGGCCTCGCCGCCTCCCGCAGGTCTCCCCACAGACCCTGCCCTCCTTTCCGGGGTGCCTCACGTAGTCAGAGGGGCCATCTAACAGTACACAGCAGATCCTCATCTTGCTGGTTAAAATCCTACAATAGCTTTTATTTAAACTCAGAATAAAATCCGATGTCCCACTCTGACCTCCCAGGCGCTCCCTAAGTGGCCCGCGCCTACGCGGGTGCCCTCACCTTCCATTCCCCCTGGCTTGCTGTTTCGGCCTTCTCTCTGTGCTGAGCTCCTTCCCTCCCCAGGGCCTTTGCACTGACGGTCCCCTCTGCCGGGAACACCCTTCATCCAGTTTTCCCGCGGACGGTTCCTCTTGCCCACTCGGGGCTCGGCTGAGGCGGCCCCCTGACCGCCGGTCCGCACGCTCGCTCTCACCCGACACGCCCGGTGCCTTGGGGTTCGCCCGCTGGTGCCTTGGGGTTCGCGCCCAGCCGGGCTCTGACTCGCTTGTGGACCATGCTCTCTTTCCCTGGAATGTCAGCTCCATGAAATGCGTCCTGGCAAGAGCTGTGTCCCCAGAAGGGAGAGCTCGGGTGCGTGGGGGCCACTGGTAATGCAGGAGCTCTCGCTGACTGGGAGTCACCTCGCCTTTCTGCACCTGGGCCTCGTGACAGCCCAACCCGAGTGCTCATCGTACGGGGACAAAAACAGAAACTCACAGGCAGTCTTTTGTCCTGGATCAATTTGAATCTAGAGTCATTTGATGCGAAGGCCTTTGCTCTGAGCCAGGGACAGCACTGCCTCTTCCTGTGTTGGGAAAGGTCAAGGCCAGTGCTCGGAGCCCTCCTCCGGGGACAGCTCCAGCGTGCCACGCAGGCGCGGCGCTGGGAAAGGCTGAGCCTGGTATGGGGAAACACGTGGCTGTCCTCTGACGTCCGAGCAATGCACGACGTTTAGCACCAAGGTTCTACTCCCAACCCAGGGCTCAGTTTCAACCCCAGAATGCAGACATATAAAAGGTAAGAGAAGCTGAAATTGTACAAATAATATTAATAATGTTCGCTGCAAAGCTCATGCAAATTTGATCCCAACACATTAAAATGTGAAACCTTTCTGAAAGAGTCTTTTTTTAAGAAAGGTTTTCATACACATTTTAGTTAAAAAAATGATGAATAATAGGCAGTCGCTAAGGACTGGAATCCTTGGCTGTAACCAAAGACACTTCCCTTGTTTTCCTCTGTGTTCCCCGAGCTGGCCACTTTCCCTCTCTTTTTTTTCCTCTGTTAAATTCTAGCTCTTGAATGTTTATTCTCTTTTTAAATGTGCCTTTTTGGACTTCATATATCATGTAAGAAAGTAGAATCAGCAATCATTTGATAATTACCAAGGAGTAATTAATGCTGAAATTAGCCACCCATTACAAATGGTCTGCTCATTTTTCTACATAACATCGATTTATTTGCCTTTTTCCCTTGCAGAGCTCCTTCTGTGAACTCTGGGTTACAACTTCTCTGTGCAATAAACCATATGCAGCCTGAGATTTTACCACCCTTCTTTCCATACTACTTAAGGGACTTTTGTTTAAAAGTGTGAACTGCCCCTTCGGCACATCATGCAACACTCCAAATTCCAGTGACACCAGATCTGAGGGCCCGGGACTCTGTATTCAGCGGATAGATGCTGGTTGTCTGCCTCGCATGGTGAGGTACTCGTCCCACCTTTGTGATGGGTATAGCTTCCTTTGAGCCTTTCCAAAGACTCTTCCCTTTCTTAAGCAAGGCAGGAGGAACACCTGAGAGCCAGTGCCCAGACTTCAGGGCACTAGGTGAGAATGAGCTATACTGGGGCAATGAATCTGATGGTCTGACTTCATTGGTTTGCATTCCCCATGGAATAACTATTCTTGGAAGACTCTCCCAGTACTGTATTCTGTTTCATCTTCTTCCTCTCTGTCAACATCACATACTACAAAAAAGGTACTTAGATCTAGAAAAAAATGTACAATTTATAAACAGCTTTCTACTTCTATATCTTCTCTGACCTCTGCAAAAAACAAGCCAGAGGCCTGTTTGGGCTGGGCACAGTGGTTCATGTCTGTAATCCTAACACTCTGGGAGGCCAAGGCAGGAGAATTGTTTGACGTCAGGAGTTGGAGACCAGCATGAGCAAGAGCGAGACCCCATCTCTATAAAAGACAGAAATTAGCTGGGTGTGGTAGTGAGCACCTGTAGTCCCAGCTACTCAGGAGGCTGAAGCAGGAGGATCGCTTGAGCCCAGGAGGCTGAGGTTGCTGTGAGCGATGACAACGCCACTGCACTCTAGCTAGGGTGACAGAGCAAGACTCAAAAAAATAAAACAAACAAACAAATAAAAGAGGCCTGTAGGGCCCTGAGAGCGAACAGCACATGTCCACGGAGCTGGAGAGAGGCGACGGGGAATGACAGGAGGGCTGGGAGCCAGTGGCCGTGGTGGAGAACGGGGCTCCTGAGCGAAGCCGTCAGAATCAGCTCAAGCCTCAGATTTAGATATACACCCTTTGGTTTGTGAATATTATTACATTTTAGTTTCTAATTCCATGTTAAACACAACAAGAAGAAAATAACCTAAAGGTACACACTGGAATCAGGAATGCTGCGATCCCACCACCGCTCCGCTTGCAGCCTTGCGCCCCGCTGTGAAACGTCAGGCTGGAGCACGCTTCCATGCAGGCGAAGGCAGCACCGTTTCCAGAACTCGCAGGCTGGGTAAAACCCCAGCTCCAGTTTTCATTAGCGATGGCAAGTTAAAGTCCTTTCTCACCCTCTGGTTTTCTTTTCCTAGGTTATCTCAAGTGATGAAGATACATCAAAGTCCTCTATGAATTGCAACTTTCTGCTTCCCAAAGAGAGGCAGCCCCCTATCTTGGTGAGGAGTTCGAGCCAGGACTTTGGATCTCCTGGGCCTGAATCCTAGTTCTGCCGCCTGCTAGCTGGTAACCCGGCTCAGGGTGCTAGTCTCTCTCAGCCTCAGTTTCCTTCTCTATAAATAAAGATACTTATAACACATACCGGGCAGAGCTTTTCTGAGAGTCAAAAGAGACAATACACAAAAGTACTCTGGACCATGCCTGGCACCTCCTAGGACGCAGCTGGGCATCTTCAGTTGCTGTTAACAACAAGAGCAGTTACCACCGTCCTCATCGCCATCGCCATTCAAATTCTCACGTTCTAAGGAATGTCCACAAAGAATTCAAAGGTATTGAATAATTGCCATTTTTGCTTTCCTCCATTTGCCCAAAAATAATAAAAATTTTTAATTGCTGCTTTTCTCCTAACCACACCTACAACCATTCAGGCCTCAGAAATTTGAAGCCAGTTTTGGGGGGACTCAGCAGGGCCTAGACTTCCCAAGAAGGCTCAGGACACTAGTTCTCTTTCGAGTAAGGAGAGAATGACCTTTAACCCATCAAAAGGGACAAGGTAAGCAGACAAGGAAGAGAGCCGCGTGCAGCATTTCCACTGGCCCAAACAATGCCTGATGGATTGAGAACCAAAACATGGAGGCCCTTCTTTATTTGCACAGCTGGAAAACACTCCATTAGCTGTGATTTTTGCAGGAGAATCATCCAGTGTTTATTTAAAATCTTGGCACACTGAACATTAGGGGTCATCACAGCTTTACGTAGTATCTGGGCTAGTTGGCCCCTCTTTTCTGTTCTCCCAGTTTATATGTTTATGCAGTCATGTAAATGCAGCACTTTAAATTCCACAAGCCATCCTGCAGTGGCAATGATTGTTTTAATGTATTTAAAATGGCTTGCTGCTTTGCCTCATTAGGGCTGGTACCCTAAAGATAGGACCTACTTATGCATAAAACGAAGCAAACCCATAAGCTCTGAGCCTCTCTGGATTTTGCTAGTAGATTGGAGGAGGAAGAGAACTCCTGCATGGGCTGTGAATGTCTCCAGACGTTCATTTCCAGAGGACAGTGTCTGAAGTCTGCTGGCTAAGAACTGTTTCCATGACTACCAGACTCACAGAAGCAGGGGAGACGTTCTGTACAGAGAGCAGGTCCTTGACTCCGGACCCAGGGCTCATGTGATGGTCCTAACAATTCTTGCTCCCTCCCAGGGTCACTCTGTGGTCAGGCCTGGTCAGTCAGCCAGTTGCCTTTGCTGTGGGCTGTCCCCAGGCCTGCCCTGCTCCCTGCATGCTCGTGCTGCACTTCACTGAAGACCTTGGCTGAGTCAGGGAGAAAGTGTGCTGGGGAGACCCTCTGGACCCCATGTCACTTGAGATGAAAAATGTTTTGCTGCCTCCATACTATAACAATCTGAGACTATAAACAATGATTTAATTAATCACCATAGAAGAATACTTGCTCACCGATATTACGTGGTCAAAAACCCCATAACTGATGCAACATGAAGCCAATGTTTATATGGGCACGGATGATGGGAACCTAACATTTTGATGGCACTGCTATCGGGAAGAGTGACAGCAATGGCATTTTATTCTCAAAGCCATTTACAAGAGAAGCCGAGTAAGAAGGGGAAACTATCAAGAGGGACTGACTCTGGTAGGGAAGGAAATAACTGGGTTTGGACAGGAAGAGACGGGGAACCCTTGTGGAATCCACAGCCCATCCAGCTAAGCAGCTGCTATTGCCTCCTTGGATTTTCTGAGTTGCTGTACTCAGAACTTACAAAGCTTAAAGGCTATCTTCTATAGCCAGGCCCTGAAATACTCTGGGTTGACCAGATTTTCTTCAAAAGGATGCCTCAAAGTTTCTTATAAACAATGACTAAAACTAAATTATGGTGTAATATTAGTTGATTAAGACAAGACTTCAATTTGAGTAATTTTCATCAGCTGGATGCAGACAGTGGTAAAAACAATAACCCATGACTAAACGCATACTACCAATGGGAGGAGCTGTAATCTGATGTGGAAGAAATAACAAAATAACAGCAAAATTTTTAAGAAAGTTAAAAAATGGAAAGGAACTTTTTTCAAGACCACAAAATAAAGGGGAAAAAATGGGGAAAGTGTAGTGCACTCAAGGTTTTCAAATGCCAGCAAAGTTCCAAAACTAAATTCAGGAGTGGCCTTTTGCTCAGAGGAGATCTGGAATCTGCTCGGCCTCCCTCCCCTATGCCTATGTTCCTCCTATGTTTCCTTCTGAAATGAAGCCAAATGTATAACTCTCACACAAGCAGAATTACTGATATCTCTTAGGGAGGCAGGCCAGATCATGAACTAAAAGAATTGTGGAATGTGTTATTTTTCAGAGCTTCATGGAAATGTTAAAAACCTTCCATGGAGCCCTTCATTTTTCCAGATGAGGAAGTTGAGAGTTGCTAAAAAACTGTTCCAAATCAAAACAGATAATTAAGGACAATGCCACGCACAGGGAAAGATGGGCACCGGTTTATTAGCCTGACCATGTACCTGCTGTCAGAGAACTCCCCCACACCCCACCCACAGTGCCCAGTCCTGCAAGCACTTGCTAGTTCTCTGTGGGCTCCCCTGCCCATGTCAGATTCTGCAGGAGAGAGAACTGGCTCATGATGTTGGAGGAGGGAGGAAGGAGGGGGTTTTGAAATCAGAATTTAGATTTGCTTGTCAGCATCAAATGGAAAAGACATAAATTCTCCTTTCCGCTACTGTGCCTTGCCCACAGTGCATGTCATGTGCATGGATGGGCATGCACGGTGCGGGGCAGCCATTTCTGGCTGTGTGCATGCCATAGTAGGGAAGGTCTGTCTACAGAGAAGAATGCCATGGACATGTCAAAAAAGTAAAAAATACTAAGAAGGAAATGAAAAATTGAAACATCTCCCTGGTCCCTCATGAGACCTGAACTTCCATTCCCACCCAGGGCTCTGAGTCACCCCCCTCTCTCTCTGAAACACCCCTCTTTTTAATTTCAGGGAGCAGCTTTGGTTGCCTGCAACTAAAATAACTTTGTCTTAAGTCACCAAAACTGGAGCTAAAATCTTTAAACCCTTCATTGAGTCCTCTTTTCTCCACTAAGGTACAAACACTGGAACTTTTATGAAAGTTGGCTTAGGAGACCCATGTAAAAATAGAACACTGAAATCATCAATATCAACTTACTGTTCAACGGACATATTTTCCTTTATTAGATTTTGTAGTCAATTTACCCATTTTTCAAACATCAAAGCATCACCCACTCTGGGTAAGTACAAAGCTGGGCTCTGTCAGAGTGCCCAAGAAGAAGTCAGAGTCGAAGCCTGCTCTCATGGAACCTGCAGCCTCAGAGGGGCTGTGTGGCCATATAGGTACACAGATCAACACAACACAAGAGAATAATTTAGGGCGCTGATGCACCAGGCACTAAGCTACCAACTTCATCTGTGCAGGCTCTTTTCATACCCACAACATCTGTGGGGGAAGGTATTATCACTATCCCTGTTCTGCAGGTAACATAACTCAGACCCACCCAGATGGTAACTTGCACATAGCTAGTGGATGATGGAGGCTGGATTTGAACTCAAGGAGTCTGGACTCTCCCACCTATAGGCTGGCTATGTTTTGCCTGTTTGGCTGTGTGTAAAATGAAAACAAGCCCTTAATAGACTGGAGGCCCTATTATTTTCCTCCCTGTGGCATCCCCAAACTATTGTTTCTGACATACAAGAGGAGATTGATAATCAATTAACCTGATGAATACAAAAAAGCTAACAATTACGGAGCACTTATTATGTCTGAGCATTGAACTAGGCACCTAATATGCACCATTTCATTAATAAGAATCAAAGGAAAAACTAGACACAAAATTTTATTTAGACAGGAAGAATAAATTCAATAGGTCCATAGTACAACACAGAGACTAAAGTTAATAGCAATGCACTGTATACTTGAAAATGGCTAAGAGAATGGATTTCAAGTGTTCTCACCACAAATAAATGATAAGTATGTGAGGCAATACTTATGTTAATTAGCCTGATTTAGCTATTCCACAATGTATACATACTTCAAAACATCATATTGTATACCATGCACAATTTGTATTTGTCAACTAACAAAAAAAGAATCAAAGGAAGAACTATTATTATCACTCTTGCTTTAAGTAGTAGAACATTGAGGCAAGTTAAAGTTAATTAGTAATGTAGGCAAGAGCATGGTATGGCACACATCAAACCAGAAACCTCAGTGGGTTAACACAGAAGTTTACTTGTCATGCACACTTTATATCCAGTGTTGGCTGGCAGAGGGCAGGGGCAGAGAGAAAGCCATCTGTTCCCTGTGGTCACTCAAGGACCCAAGCCGATGAAGGCTGCTGCATCTCCTGACTATTTCATGTGGGCCAGGTGGCTTCAGAGTTCACAAGAGCAGGAGTAGAGGGCACAAACACCACCACACCAGATCTTGAACGCTTTAGCTCCCAAGCGACTCAGGCTGGCTTATTCACAGCTTGTTGGCCAGAGCCTGTCTTGGGGCCCCACCCAACTGCAAGGGGCTGGGAATGGTGAGGGAGCACGTGGATATTTGATGCACAATAAATGTCTCGGCTATACTGATTCTCCCAGGATTACTCAGCTACTAAGCAGCAGGAGAGTCTTAACCACTTCACTTGACTATGTCCCCCAAATTTATAAACGTAATTTAGAAGCTGTTACAAGTCTATTAGTAATTATTTAGGAACACCCAGACCTTATTTTAGAATCCACAGCCTTCTCTTAGAACTCTCTACCCTCTCATGACTATTCCTAATTCTGTACACACAGGGCACGTCACTCAGAGCTGAGCACACTGGGGAGACCCACCTTTGTTGGCACAGGCCATCCACTTGAGATTGTCTGCAAAAGCGGCCTCCCGTCCAATGAGGTACGTGAAGATGCGAACCTGCAAAGAAGACAGACACGTGGCTGAGCAGAGCTCGCTTTTCGCCGTGCTGTGCAGACCACATGCATGGCTCACACGCATGTGGCTTGCCTCTTTAATGTTCCATGCTTCCCATCTGTGGGAGCATATTCAAGACATTTGAAGTACAGTCAGCTAGAAATATATTCAAAACTGAGGCCTTTGATCTTTTAGACCATATGGCACTGGTGGTGGTTGATTTTCAGCATGCAAGTCATGACAGAGGAGGATAACTGGAAACGGATCCTTGCTCCACACGAACTCCAGGTCTGGACAACCCCCACCGCCTCCCTCACTCGCGTGGGCCACGCCCAGTGTGCTCTTCTTGGGAATAAAACACCACTGAAAGACCATCAGCATTTGCCCCCGGTGGGGAGGACAGGCTGCAGACACTCTTTTCCCATCTGTGGTGTCTGGCATGATATTAGGGGGTAATTAACTGGGACGAGAGGCACAGCCTGTGGCCAGGAGACTAATGGGGACTCTCGCCCAGTCTCCTGAAGCTTTTGGCTCCTGAACGGCAGTGAACACATGTAGAACCCTGGCTCCCCCTGTCCTGCTGCTTTCTCAGGTGTCTCCCGTGAAGCCAGAACTCCCTGCCAGAGAGTAGGTGGGGGTTAGATGGAAGAATGATAAGGAAGTAAAAGGTTAAACGCCTTCAATTCAAATTTAAAAGAGTATGTGGGTTAACGCTGCACATCCACACAAAGCTCTTCCGGGGCAAGTGCAGCCCTCCGGCCCCTCTTTGTGACTGGAGTCCGTGCGGACATGGCACTAGGTGAGTGATGCTCCACAGGTGGCAGCAAAGGCTTCGCCAGTGACGTCCCCCAACTCGGCCAGACTAGTGGCTCCGGCATGACTGCTGCTCCTTCCTGGCCTTTACTGCAGCTGTGGCTAACTAGTACCCGCACAGCGAGGTCTGTGAGGTTGGTCTTCTCACCTGACTAACCACTTGGCCGAGGAAAGGAAGGGACGTGTCTGCTTCACCCGGCTGCGTTCTGGCGGAGCCCAGGGCCCGGCCCTTAGAACACGGCAACTCAAACATGAATGGATAAAAATACCTGAATGCTTACAGATGACTATAAAAATGAAGATTTTGGTTTAATTATGAATATCCTCCAATCTGAGCATTATACTTGGAGTCTAATTGTTAGGCGACGGTTTCTTTCTAACTTAAAGAGATGTTTAAATGCAGATTATCACTATGTAGTGTCTGTCTGTTTTCATTTGCGCTCGGTAAGGCCGTCACTTCGTCCGTCACAGCTCCTGCAGGGGCTTCCTGGGTGGACGGGCAGGCGCGTGGGCCTCTCTTCACTGCCCCGGTTCTTTGCCACATCATTCCCGCCACAGTCACATTTCAATCAGGTATATTTTCTTTTTTAAATGGGAGATTCTGGCTTCTCTTGGGTGGGCAAGGAGGCAAAGATCCAGCCTCATATGGCCAAAGGTGGTTATCATCGACCTCCCTACATAGAGTTACTTCCCCTGTTCACTTTCTCTGCCTGGCCACTGTCAGCACTTAGCTGAGGATGCCTGATTTAGGGAGAAACTGAGGCCCAGTTAAGTGCTCTCCTTAGTTTGTTATCATCAAGGTTTAATTTCATTAGAGAAGTATCAAGACCTCAGGATAGCACCCCGGTCTCCTTTCAACCTCCTAGAGATGCTGGTTAGGTCCATATAGAAGCCTCCAACCAGCTCCAAGGCCCAAAGCCAGCACCCACTGGAGCCAGGCTTGGAACCCAGTCTCTTGAGACCAGACCCAGGCTTGCTCATAAATCTTTGTCTTTAATTTCAAATTTAAGCTCTTTAAAGGGAAAGCACTAGACTGATAAACTTGTATCCCCACTGGCTCTTAGCCAAATGAAAAGGTATAAGAGATAGATCTTAGGAACAATGGAGCAATGAATCTATCTTTGTAGGCAATTTGCAACACAAAGCAGCCCATTAGTTTTTGAGCAAAGGTATCTGCCAGCCTCCTCTGCTGTCCAGATGAAGAACCTTAGTATACACGGAATTTTCTGTTGGAAGCCTAGTTAAAACACCAGAACAATGCCATGAGCCACTGGCAAAACTTATACAATTCCTGATTTAAAAAATGGCAACCTATTTGGAAAACCAGCAGGACTGCGCCAAACTTCAGAGCAGACATGACTGCTCAAGAATAACTGTGTGAACAACAACCACAACGACGAAAACCGTCACGTGTCCCCTCCCCAGCAGCACTGCTGGGCCATTGTCACCACCATGGCTTCTATAGTCAGCGCCTGCCCCCGGGCCAGGCACCCTGCAAAGGGAGTTATGGGCATTACGTTTGTGTTGTTGGTCTGTATTTTATTTTATTGTTTATGAAAGAAAATCAGAATCAGATTCAATATTTCCATTTGTGTGAAGTCGCTGGCTCCCAGCAAACTGACCTCCCTATCTGAGGAGACGTGGCATGGAGCTCACTCGCTGCGTGTCTGCCCATAAGATAAACACAGCCACCGCAGCGGGCTCGCGCCCGTGCTTCTCACAGTCACGCCGTTCAACTGACCACAGAAGAAAAGGGATTTTACTTCAAAGTATGAAATATTTTGGAGAGCAATTTTAACAATATCTATAGCATCTTCTATTTGTAACTTTTTTGACCCAGTAATTCTCCCTGTAGGCACTTATCTTAAAGCTGGGGTAACAAATAAAACGCCTGTGGGCACTAGCAGGTAACAAAGATGACAGGAAGTGGCAGAGGTATTGGAGAGTGCACGTGTTCGGGGAGCCATATAATTCAGATCTAGACATTTTCACAAATATGCAATGATAAAGGCACAAGGCTGTTCGCCTTCATTACTTGTAAAGATCAAGAGCGTTGAATCCCAGGTGCGTCTCCACAGCTGGTGGCCGCACAGTCACGGTCACGCACATTCCTGCAGCTACGCACTCGCCATTGCACACTGGGGAGGGGAAAAGGAAGTTGTGGGATTTTATTTAGCATAGAATTCTATATTTTTTCCTAAAAGAGGCCTCACACTTTTTAATTCATAAATTTTTATACCATTTCACAAATAAACAAATTGCTTTAATAATTAAAGATCATTTTAAATGAGAAGAAAGCAGTGACATTGCTACTTCCTGAACATTTCAATAAGGACACAGGACAAATAAAGGTAGCAGGAAAATCAACACAAAAAGAGATGGTTTGTGGAAATTAAGTCCTGGCCTCGCATATCCTAGCAAGGGCTGCCTTACTCTACTGCTAATTTAACTGGGTGGAAACCCCCATGAGTAACATGAGTTGCTCCTCACGTCCACTTCCACTGCTCCTCACTTCCACCATAGACAGATTCTATAACCTGAAGGGTCTGGAGGAAGTGCCACCAGACAAACTTTCACTGGCCCGCCTTGAATCTGACTAATTTTCTGATGTGGTGAGGAGTGTTAAGCAGGCCAGATCTGGGGTGGTCCTGAAGGCCAGGTGCACACACAGACGATCACAGAGAGGAGCCCTGGCACCGTTCAGGCCAGGGCTGTCACTGGGATATACCAAGGCACCCTAGAAAGCCAGGCCTTTGTGCACAGGCAGCGAAGCCACCTTTTCCATTAACTCAAGTAATGCAGCCCCGAGGCAAAGGTAAGAAAAAGTCTGCATCAATCTATTAGTGCACTTTGATCTCCCATTTGAGTTTGGATGGTCTTTAAATGTTCTACAAACCCAATAAAGCTTAATAAAATGTTAAGATGTAGACTTCAAAGTTCAAAGTCATTTATTTTAATCTACTTAGTATAAAATTTCTGAAATGAAACAAACAAAAAACATAATCCAGCTTTTTCCATAAACAGATTATGCTTTTTACTCATGTAGATGCAATTCTCATCAGGAACTTAGAGAGGTACCATTCTTCTCAACCTTAGGGAATATAGATCATGTGAGTTTGCAAAAGATAATGGGCCAGATTCTCTCCTTTCCGCAGCCATTAAAACAGGGGAAGAGAAGTGGCTGCCAGTAGAGTTACAATGGGGCAATTACACAGCTAGAAAATAGGCTGCTGGTGCCTGCACATCTCCCTCCAATAATGAAGGTGAGAGCACCAATACCCATGCTTTCGAGATAGCTCAAGAAGTTACCTGCCCTATGTAACTTCTGAGTGCCAACCATGCGCGGGAGCCATGCTTGGCGCTGGGTGTTTGGTGTTTACCATGGGTAAATAAACTCTGCCCTCAGGGAGTTTACATTTTCTTGGGAGGGAAACAGATAATAAATGGCAAATCCATATGGAACATTTATTTTCTTTGTTGGATTAAATGCTGATGAAAAAATCCAGCAGGGTAAGGTCATGCCTGCTGTTTTAGAAAGGGAGGAAGGGAAGGCCTTCCTGACAAGGTGATATTTGAGCAGGCACCTGGACACATTGGGGCTGGGATAGAAGGGACAAGCCATATGGCTATTGGGGCAGAGTGTTCCAGGTGAAGGGAACAAGTGATACCAAGTCCCAGAGATACCGAAGAGGTCAGTGTGGATGGAATAGAGACTCCTAGGAGAGGCTGTGGGATGAACTTGGCCACTGTTAGAATGCAGGCTTGTTTTTTGCAGCAAGAACAGAAGCCACAGGAGGGACTGAGTAGAACCCTGATGTGAGCTGACACATATGCAAAAGGGTCATTCTGGCTGCAGTGGAGAGACTAAGCCACAGACAGTTGTGCTCAACCTGGCTGCCCGCTCGATCTTCCTGTGATGTTCTTACAATCCTGAGTGCCCAGGTCCCACCCAAGAACAACTAAATGAGAACTTCTGGAAGCAAGGCCCAACTTTTCTTCTCCCCAGGGAGATGCCAACATGCAGCCAGGTTTGAGAACCAGAGCCATACAGAGGTAACGGCAGAAACAGAGACGCTACTCCAGAGGCCATTGGCATGTTCCAGGTGAGAGATGGCTGTGGCTCACACATCACAGGGTCAGCCTCCAGGGGCCTTGAATCACATGTTGAAGATGAAATCCCAGCCCCACCTTCCAGAGATTCAGATGAAGTAGGCCCAGGGATCTACATTTTTTTTCAAGTGTCCGTGATAGGTTTGACACAGGTGATCTACAGTCAACACATGTAAAAATACCACCAAGAAGATGAGTCCTGAGCAAAGGGAGGTGAGACTGGGAACAAGGAATCACTGGAGCCATTTCCCACAGAACTATTTCTACAGATTGCTAAGGATTGAGGCTCAACTTCAAGGAGTTGACAATACAGTGGTTAAAAAAGAGAGAGAAGCTGGATCAAGATGACGCTGTTTAAAAAGCTCATGTAGATCTGAGAAGGCAAGGATATCAGACACCAGCCAGACTTGCCAGCAGGATCAGCTAACCACGCTTTCTTCCTGCTAGCTGAGCTGCCTAGCTGCGGCTTCACGCCCGCAGCATTACTCCTTGAAGGTACAATAACCCTGCTCTTGCTCCCAGATGCAGAGGAAAGGGCTGGGGACAGGGCACTTAGGAAACTCAAAATACATAGTCTATACTTTTTATAGAAAAAAGGAGGAAAACTTTTATTTTAAAATAATATTTAAGTACAAATCCATTATTTCCACCTTAAAAAATATGCAACTCATATGGATTACAGGCATAAATGACATTTGTTGCAAGAATCATCCAGTACCTATGGATGCCCCTATTCATGGGTTCTAAATTTTAATTCATCGAAGTGGCAGCCTCCGCATTGGGCGTGTGGAATCTCCTTTATGTCACCTGCTGGTGCCCCCTCAGACTCACTGCCCAACTCAATTATTCTCTGATGTACTTGCAAGACTTCTCAAAATGATGAATGACTTCAGCTTTAGAGAAGATGTCTCCTGATATGTCTATTTTTCAAAGTCATTTCGATGCTATTGAATATGTTCTTAATCTGCATCTCCACAAAAGAGATAACCAACTTCTATTGTTATTTGCTCATTTCTATGATTTCTGGTGCAAAGAGGCATTTTTAAATAAAATCTTTAATCTCTAAGGAGAAGATGAAGGCTAGAACCTGATTAGCCACAAAAATGCTTCATAAATCATTGCCAACATATATCTTCATGAGATTCTACAAGAGTAGAGATAGGCTCGAAGAAGGTTGACTCCAAAGGAAACTGTTATATTGAGCAGGCTGCTTTAATCTAGAAGCCATCATGCTCATAATAAAAGACGAAACATCCTTATCCAGAAGGACAAGGAAAACAACTAAGGTAATACTGCCCTGAGCAGCAATAAAATGGGATAAATTGAATTAAATTACAAAAGTAATAAAATTTCAACAACTGAATATCATAGATCATTATGAAAAATGGATTGCCACTTTGGGAATGCTCTGAGAGTCTGTATAATCTCCTTCTTCCCAAGCACAAATGCCTTAAACCTCATGTGTGGTATTGAAAATATCACAATTCAGAAAAAAATTGTCGTTTATAATCTTCTGGCCAGGGGGATGAAAGTCCAGTTCTATGGCCATCTGCTTTGCCAAGATGAGGGAGACAGTTGTCGCTTGGTCACCGACAGGCTGTGACCTGGGGTTGGTACAGGGTAACAAAGGAGATTACATACAACTTAATGGAGCAGTAGAAAGTCAAGCTACAAATATCCTCAAAAGTATGTGATGCAATTGATTAGAATGTTCAGCTCCTTTGACTTCATCCAGGGGACAGAGCCAGTGTATTAACTATGTGTTTTGATTCTCTGCATTATTATTGCTCTGATATCTGTGGCCTTGATGGCCCCTCCCAGGGTTAGCGAATTCCTGGAGATAGCAAGCAACTTGCCTGCCAGTGGATTTTCGATATGCAAACCAACCAATCCATAGCCTGTGCCTCTAGACACCTCCTTTCATCAGGCTCCCAAGCTCTGGGCCATTACCTTCCTGCCCCAGTCACCCCAGGCCAGGTATCAGACAGCTAGGGACAGCTCCTACACCCCAGTGCCCACTGAGATACTGACTCTCTAATACTAAGCCTCCTTGGCCTCTTTCTTCCCATAGAAACCACAATAATGGTTTCTGCCCTCTAGATCCCTCTCCCTCTGCCCACTCATCTTGCCTTGGTGGTTCCCTGCGTGGCCCCGCAAGGTGTGGTATACCTCCTGCTTCTAGGGAAGGCTATGTATCATGTGAATATAAATTTCCTCCTTCATGACAATCATTTCCATGTCAGCATGCCTTACCATACTCGACTAAAACAAATTCCAGGTATCCTAAAAACAACCAGGAATCAGGAGACCCGGGTTCCAGGTGAGCCCAGTGCCACACTTACTACCTTGGCGACCTTGAGTGAGTCATTTAAACCCACTGAGCTGAGCTCTCGCCACCCCTAACAAGGGGATCCTCCACCCATCCCCCTCATTGTGACAATGGCAAGTGAGATGAAACGGATGAAAGGGTCAGGAGCAATGAACTCCAGTCAGCTCGATTTGCATCCCACTTGTGTTTCAGATTACTTGCTAAAATAAAACTAAACAAAGTGAGCTGAGGAAAGCCACCTCTTCTATCCACAGACACTATAATGATTATAACTTCTATTAACCTTTGGAAAATCACAAGCTCCACTGATAATTTGGCAAGGGCTATCGACCTTCTCTCCTCCAAAATTCCCAATCACAATTTCAGATAATATTCAAGAGGTTTAGGGTACCTCCTGCACCAAAGCTAGGCCCCGATTTCCTGGGAACCTCTGGATTCCAGGTTAAGAACTCTTGTCTTATATGTCTCTTATATTTTGCACTATTAGTTCCTCAAAATTAAATTGGGTTCTTTGGACAATGAAGATGGGCTCTCTTATCTGAAGTGCTTGCCAAATTGAGAACGAAGTTCATCTGATCATTTATGGGCCCATTCTGTTCACTGAGTACCAGATATCGGCCATGCACAATCAGAGCCAGAAAAGTCACATCAGGAATGAGTCCCTAACATGCAGGAACAATGTGGAGATATCAGGAGTCCCGAGACAGAATAGGCATTGCCGTACCCTTGGGCTTTTATGACACACATCACATTATGTAGCCTATGCATGGCCACATTTAAAGGAGCAAGGATTGAATGGAAAGACAGGACCCCTGTCTCATTCATATTTGAATCCGTAAAATCCAGCACAATCCCTGGCACAGACCCTGGACCAAGAACCAGCACTCAATGCTTGTCGATTGGCCCCACTACCATGACAGTCCCCTCCTGCTGGTACTAGGGCTCCAAAAACAAACCTGTCTCCAAGAGCCAGCGTGCTGGCCACCGCAGGGCCTACCACTTGTATGGCTTGGAAGCCCCTCACTGCTTCTCTTGCACTCTACGAACTCTGGAGATCAAGTGGTGACAGTTATTTGTTCACAGGTGTGTCCCTTCTTCTAAGAAAGCTTACAGATGCAATACCTTGAACAAAAAGGCAAACTCACATGTGTAAAGCCATCAAATTAAGCGAAACAGAAAATCCACTTATGTCAAAAAGAAAATAATTAATTGTTCCACAAACTGGAATGGCAGTAGTCGTGTTCATGAAACATCGTGGATCATGCCGCCCCCTAGCTCTGAACCCCCAGTGCCTTCCCACTGCGCTTGGAGTAACTCCTGACCCTAACACCACCGCCGAGATGTCCTGGAAGGCCCAGAAACACCAGGAGCTCCTGGCTTTGGGGTCTCTGCATCACCTTCCGTCCGCACCCGGCACAGCGGCCCTCACCTCCCACTTCGCATGGCTAGCTCTCTGTCCTCCCGCCACTTTGTTTTTGTTTCCTTCATGATACCTGGTACATTCTGAAGCTATCTTAATGATTTATTTGTTTATTTGCATTATATGTAATTT
Source organism: Microcebus murinus (assembly GCF_040939455.1). NCBI lineage: Eukaryota > Metazoa > Chordata > Mammalia > Primates > Cheirogaleidae > Microcebus > Microcebus murinus. Next base: position 159,673,624 of record NC_134104.1, on the reverse strand, counting down.
CTTCTTCGACACAGAAACATCAGTGTCTTGAAGGCAGAGAGAAGCACGAGTGCTGAACTCAGTGCCCGCACGCAGCAGGGTCTCAATAAGGCCAGTTACCCCCTCTTCTCCATATCTTTTCATAAATTTGGGGAGTCAAATGAAGTCAGCATGGGACACACTTGCATTTGTTATAGCATAAAGCTCATTTCTTCCTCAGCTACTCCGTTTTAAATACTTTGTGTTTTTCCAGACAGATCTGGTGTCAGTCGCTGAAGCTTTGCCTTCACTACACCAGTTTTCTTTTTACACTAAAGCTCAGTGATAAAATGTGAAATAGAGGTATGAAAAAGTTTTGGTCTTTGTTATTACAGCCTCATATTCAGGGACCATAAAATGGTGTCTAATTCAAGGCCTCCCATGGATGGACCATCAGTTTTATAATGTTTCTTCCTAGGTGTCTGCCCCTCCAGGCCAGATGGAAGCCACGCAGACTGAGCCAGCTGTATTTACATAACTGCCTGCTTCAGGGATTATCTAGGAGGGAAAATATTACATCTTAAAATGGTGATGGTACATTTGCTATTCCAAGAAACTTTCAGTGGAAATGTCTCCTGTCCCCTATACTTTGTGACAGTGGACTGACAGCTTCACTGTGTGGAAGATGGAGATGACCGGGTGGACAGGGTAGCAGAATGCAGGGGTTACACGCAGCGTTGAGAATTAGACACCCCTATATTCAGAATCTGGGTCTTTCCCAAATGAGCTGGGAGGCCTCGGGTGAGTTACCTGCTCTTTCTAGATTTCATTTTCCTTACTGGTAAATTGGTTAACATGTAGAACCCAAATGGTAGGGTTGCTGTTAAATGGATCAAATAGAGTAAATTGTCAGGGTTGCAGGGATTAATGCAGGAGAGGGTTCTTTCTAAGAGGAGACCTCCAAAGATGCTCCTTGCCTGGATTCTAAAGAGAAAAATGAACCAGGGAAAGGTCCAGGGGAATGAGGCTCGATGACACGATTTGGGTGTGTCACTCCGGGCATTAGAGGAAAGCTCCCTTGTCTGTCTGTCTCCCAGCCCCTCTGGGTCAGTGAGACCTGAGGGCCCACGTCAGGGTGCAGGACCGAGACCCGCGTGGCCTTGCGCACAACTGTAGCCCTTGTGATTTCCTCACTGGGACCTGGGGGAGGCTGGAGGCCCCAGTAAGCAGTGGCCGCATTTGGACCGATGTCTCCTGTGAGCGCCGCGCTGTGAGTCAGCACAGTAGCAGGTTATAGGTCGCGGAGTTAGGAGTTTGGATTTCTGCCCAAATCATTCTTAAACTCATTAAAAGCAACAGCTGTTATGGATTCTAAGATAACACAGTTGCTTATAGAAGGTTCTTGTCACTTCTATTTCCCAGCCAATCCTCCCTGTCACTAAGAATTAGTCCAAAATAGCAGTTCCTGCTGTCACATCACCTCCTGCCTTCTGGGGCTTCTGTCAGTAAGAAAAATCAAGGGCCCGTCAGACAGCTGCAAGGACACTGCTGCGGACAGTGCTCACTCTGCTCTGCCGGAGATTCTCCAAAGGGAGACAGGTGGGGGCATGGCTCCTTGCGAGGGGGTGGAGGGCTCCCGTGTTTGAATCATTTGTGGGGTTTGGCACTCTATGCAGCTCATTACCTGAACAGCAACCTCTGCCCCCTGGAGTTCCCATGATCACAAGACACCCAACTCCAGCAGTGGAAGCCCGGCCCTGGCCCAGGAGCCTGCTGCAAAGAGCCGCTGCTGTGGTCAGCGAGCAGCAGCCTCGGGCATGGGGCCAGACAACAAGTCGGAGCTCCTGAGGGTTTGAGGAGACCTTATCTTCTTTTTGAGGACCCCCAGAGGAAAGCTGACTTCCTGTCTTTGGTCAGTAAGAGTTGTATTTTATCCTAAACAACCATGATGGTTTAGTCTCACAGACCTGAGTCTTGCCGTTGTCCAGGGCTCCCCGTAGCACAGGCCAGCGGCTCCAGCAGAGGGCTCCGGTCCCCGCAGAGAGGAGGTATCTCATGGCTCTGGCCTTTGGTGTCCTTTCCCCTCCTGCTGACCTCTGACTGGCGTTACCGTTTCTGTTTTGTGTTTCTCATCCACCCACCCTCCCACCTACCCTTCCTGGATACCTGCTAGATAAGCAAACATTCTGCTCCACGCTGCAGGCACAACGGAGAGGAAAAAACCCTATGCCTCCTGGAAGTTGGAAGTTCTTGAAATACTTTTTATAAAATGAGGAAGGCAAAGCAATATATATATGTAAAATATATATACAAATACATATAATATATAAATAATATATAATATAAGTAATGTATATATAAATATATGTATATTTTGGAGTAGAAGGTCCTATTGTCCTGTTATTAGTTCTTCCTGACTTCTCAAAAGTCACTGGTTGAAGATTCCCTTCAAGTCTTGTACATTCTGCCCTAATGCTGTGGCCTGGGGACACACACCTGTTTTCTCTCTCTGGTCATGGGGCCTGGGACGGAGCCCCAAAGAGCACCAGCTCCTTCCAGCACTCTGTCACGACTGTCCTCATAGGGGTTCTTTTTCTTTCTCCCCACAACGCCCCTTACATATAAGGGAAAAGCATGGAAAGTTGAGCAGTGTTGGTCGTACAACAAGTTGGTGAAAAGGGCATTTTGACAGGCAACGGCTGAGGAAGTGAGGTCACACAGGGTCACATGTCAGCCCTGTCTTAAGGAGCATTCCATCAGCAGAAGGTACAAGCCCGTAAGCGGAACTGACATGAAATGCACCGGGACAGGGTGCCCTGGGAGGCAGCAGGCGAATCAGGGAAGTGCAGAGAGAGGACAACAACACATTTTAACACAAGAATATACACAAGCTTCTCAGTCACCAGGCTTGAGAGCTAGTCTCTGTCTTGTTTCCTCACCCCTATGGTTTTATTTGTTTGTTGTTTTTGTGGGAACAGGATTTTACATGGGGATCAAGAGAAGAGAAAGACAGATACTATGTGCCGAAACTGACTCGACTTTTTCAAAATATGTTTCCCCCATTTGGGAGCCTAGAGATTGGCTGAAGCCAGTGGCTCTAGTGGCTGCAGGAAGTTCTGTAATCTTCCATTTTAGACATACTTTTTGGGAGACTGGAGCTCTTCCTGGAGGAGTAAGTTCGAGGAGATGTTTCCGGCAACCCTACTGCACTGGCCACAGGGGCTAGATCATCTGCCACCGCATGGGAACACACTCTTTCAGAGCCCTGGGTGACTTCTAATCACAGATGGTGTTACAAGTGGTCCTAATTAATGACATGGAATAGGGAAATAAACAATGTGTTTGGAAGCTTCCTGCTGCATACGACTCTGGTGATTTTCGCCTCATCTGCCGATGCCCTAGTCCAAGCCACCGATGCCTCTCACCTGGGTCTCTTCCTTGAGCTCTTCCGTTGCTGCCCAGCCACAGAGAGAGCTTTTTGCAATGGGAATCAGATAGTGTCCTTCCTTTGCTCAAAGCTCTGCAGGTGTCTTCCCTTTATTTAGAATAAAAATCAAAATGCTCTGGCCTTACTCTGTTCTATAATCTCACCTCAGGTCACCATCTAACCCCAACTGCTAACTTCCCACCCACTCTCCAAGCTAGCCTTTTCCTAATTCCTCCAAAACCTAAAGTTCTTTTCTGCCACAGGGCTTTTGCACAGACTGCTCCCTCTGCATCGAAACATTTTGGCATGGCTATCTCCTTCCCATCTTTCAGGTCTCATCATACAACTTTCCACCTCCAAAGGCCCTTCCTCCTCATCTTATCTATAGTAAGTCACCTTTTATTCTCTGTCTCTGTCCCTGTTGGTTTTCTACATAGCACTTGGTGTAATTTACAGTAATTTTGTCTGTTACCTGGTTATGTTCTGTCCCCTACACACACACACACACACACACACACACACACACGTAAGCTTTGTGATGAACATATATTAGTTTTGCTCACTGTTGTTTCCCCAACTCGTAATTCATAACAGATGTCCAGTGCCTGAGCCATAGCAGGTGCTCCAGAATATTCATCAGATAAATAAATGAATAAGGTTATTGCAGACAACTAAAAGGTATAAATACAGGTTAAGTGGGGATAATCTATCATGATATATGAAGAACATGCTAAAAGAAATAGAGGGATTAAATAACCACTAAAGTATTAAAACCAGGCATGTGGAATGTGAGCCCCATGCCAGGAACCATGCATGGCACAACTGTATTGAGGTGGGCACTACCATTATTCTTGTCTAAAAGGTGAACTGATGGTTAGAAAGGGTGAGAACTTGTCCTAGCTCACACAGTAGGTAAGTGATAGCTATTGGACCCTTTTAAGGCATGTGGGACCCCCAAACTCATTTTCTTAATTGTTACAACTATGACATGAAAACACAACAGCACAAAGGATATGAGGCTGGGAAACCACAGAAGTGCAGCCCATTGTAACAAAGACAAACAAAAGACAAAAAATAAAATGTCCAGCTTCACTTTTAAGTAAAAATAAAACTGTGAGATTGGGGGTACTTTTTGTGTTGTTGGTTTTTTTTTTTCCTGTCAAATTGAAAATGACTTGTTAACAACAGCAAGGGTACTGGGAAATATCCTTTATGCTGGTGGGAATATAAATTGGCATAAGCTTTCTGAAAACAATGTGGCTACATCTATCAAATATTTTAAATGTGTATAACCTTTGAAATAGCAATTCCACTTCTAGGAAATCAACTCAGGGAAACAATTATTTAGAGAAACAAAAATTTAACTTAAAAGATATATGTTGCAGTACTGTTCATATTAGATAAAAATTACAACAACCTAAATGCATCACAGAAGGTAATTACACTATAGAACATTCATTCATGAACTTTCATGAAGCCATTACAAATAACGGTAAAATTGGTGACTTGATGACTTGGAAAGACATCACTAAATGAATAAAATAGGTTCCAAAATGCTATGTACAGGCTGATCCCATTTATAAAAAAATACAAATACACATTTATAAAAAATAATGGAATGATATATGCAAAAAGCATCTAATGTAATCTCTGGAGGTTACAAAACAGGTGATACTTATTTCTTTCCCAGTATCTGCTGTTTTAAAAGAAGAAATTGTCTGCAATTAACATGTAATGCTTTTTCATGAAAAAGAATTTTAAAGAAAAAGACAGAAATTTCTATTCAATTCCATTCAAAAAATACTTATATAGCGTCTACTGAGGGTCAGGCTCTGTGAGGCCCTGGGAGCATAATGGTGACCCAATCCCCAACCCCAAATCCATACAGATGAATTCAGTAGGAAAATTACAAGTAGGACTTAGGTACAGATGCTTCAGAGTAGAAGCATCGATTATGGAGGTGCTGTGCTGTCACACGGGTCTCATAAGGACGCTCTCCCGAAAGGGAATCAGAAGCATGCCATCCTAGAGTTCACCGACAAGAGATTAGGCCAGAAGCAACATGAAGGATCACCCAGAGCTGTGTGTTTGCGTCTGAAGGTCTGTTTCTGTGGAATTGCAGCCGTCACTTCATTTCATGCTTCTTCCCTTTGGAAAAGTTCCCACCCGAAAGATGTCTGGAGCCCAGTGTGATGTGTCAACGCTAAGAGTGACCGTGGGCATTTGAGATGTGGGGCAGAGCTTCCCAGAGGCCACGCCTTCCGAAGGCTCACTGTCTGCCTCTGTGGTCCTACGGTAACTGGAGAACAAATCTAGACCCACAAAAGTACTGAGAGGACCCACCAAATTCTATGGCTATAGAAGACAGCCTAAGAGACAGATCTGCCATTGAGAAATCTACAAAATGAATAAATTCATTGTCAATACAGGTTACTACGGTCAACGAAATATATTTTGATCTTCTTTAGAGGTCAGAGAACAGGAGGTTTGCTGGTGTGCTGCTGCCAGTCTCCATGCTAGGACGGAGAAGGACTGCGGTGGTGGCTCCGTGGATACGATTCAAGCCTTGCACCCCCAGGGCTGAGGCCGGTCCTGCCCCAGCAGATAAGGAGCTTGGCAACCTCTGACCATCTTTTCTGGATACTAATCCCCAACACAGAACTTCTATGATGCATGATGTAGTTTAATACACCTGGCAGGCAGACTCACCACTCCTTCGTCCTTTTGTCATGTAATAGCCCAAAGTGAAGTCGAGGGCAGTTAACGCTCTGACAGCCAGTCATTATCCCCAATAACGGGCATTTTCAAAGGATTATTGCCATCGGAAACCATTTTGTGATAACGGGCAACTGGAAGGCAATGTAGCAAAGTAAGACAGTCTTTGAGAGTTCCATCTCTTTTGTACAGCTCTGCACAAATGCTTCCAGCACCCCCAGATGAAACAACCGGAGCAGTGATGGGGCTTCATGCGCCAAGGCAAACCACCTCACTACAAAAGCTAAAGGGACGCATGCCTTCGAGTCTTTACACTCTCCCCATTTCTATAAGCCTCTCCATCTTTCCCTCATCTCTGCCCTTTTATTAATACAGTATTCTGGCCTCCGAGAAGCCTGCTTCTGGGTAAGTTACGGTCGTCTTGGGAGCTTCCCTGTGAACCGACTTCACCGTGAAGATGTTCCGCCCTGCGTGAGGCCCCGAGGGAAGAGCAGTCGTGCATTGGTTTTGAGGGATGTCTTTCTGATATGCATGTCCTGATTTAACTAGATCCCACCCTAGGAAGATATTTTGAGTTAGGTATGACAACCAAATGACTTATTGTCCTCAGCATGCAGGAGTTCAGGTATCAGTCTATGACAAAGTTAGGCCTATGCAGCACAATACCGCCCCATTGCCAAGCCTGCACCGCCTCCTGGGGAGGAGCAGCTTTGTTAGACACAAATCCTCCCTTTTAAAAAATGTCTGTGAATGAGATATCTCCTTAGGATAGTTCCCCAAAATGCACTCATATTACCCAAATTCAAACTCTAAAGTCTGAAACATCAAGAAGGTGCTTTTTTTTTTTATGTCATTGCCATGATAAAAATCATCGAGCTCTTTGTGCTTTACGCAGAGTGCATGCATCCCAGCTGTTTGAACTCGGGCAACGCGGTTCACTGATGAAACGAAATCGACATCATCTTCCTTTATCTTGACAGTTCAGACGACTGGAGGCGACTGCTGCTTTCGCTGTCAGGTTAGGACAGCCAGCGCTAAAATTGCTATACTGCCTTTAAGTTTATCTTTGATTAAAAATTAAATTTAACTTCCCTTTATCATCTTCCATACCCCAACAACATGCATGTGTTCTCCATGTTAAATCAAGATGGACTAAATATTTAATACTCTGTTCTAATTAGCTACAACTGTTACCTAATTTCTCTCTGTAAATGAATGTGAAAGGGCCCGGGAGGGCTGACGTTAACCTTCATCCACTCTCCTTATAGGAGAGAAATTACAGGTTCTAATTAGCTGCTTCAAATTGCAAAGAAATAGAATTTTCATAACCAGCTTATTAAAATGCTAGGGCCCCTTTGGGATAGGGCAAATTGCTTCTACCCTGATCTGCTTATCCTGGTACAACACCGTACAGGAGACTCATGTTGTCTGCCTACACGGCTTATATTTCTCCTAAATTAATGAGTGCTCAAATTATTCCAGCTGCCCTCTTGGCACAAAGAAAAATTGAAAATCTATGACTGCCAAGTGACGTGGGCAACTCAGCTGCTAAATAAAATCCGCTTAAGGGGACACAGCTGCCGAGGTGCCTATTTACATTAAGATTACTAAATCCACGAACACAGAACAGACGTCCCACGATAGTTAAACAGTGTTCAGCACTTGGGTTAACCCTTTTATTAGTCCAAGGCCCACAAGGTGCAAGTGTCCGGCATAGTAAGGCAGAAATATGGGGTTTTTACCAAATGACTTTTCCCCTCTGGGACAGATGCCTAAGCATTAGGGTGGGAAAACAAACCCTGGTCCCCAGTGAGTTCCCACTTTTGGAATCTCTGATAAGTTTTGCTTCCACTAATGTCTTTTTAGAAGCCAGTCAAGGCTTTCATTCTTGCTGAGATTAAACATAGATCTTAGATAGAGCGTGGGAGAGCACACAGAGCACAAACAGCAGAGCATGGGGGAGTGGCACAAGCACATGTCCATTCATTTACCGTCCATTAACATTAAATTAATATGGTCTTCCATTATTATCCCCAAATTTTAGACTAAGAGATTTAATTCAAATGTCTCTGAAATCCCTGAATATTATCACTGACCTTGTCCAAATCAAAATTCTTAACCTAGAGTTCCAAAGCTGAACTCCCACCCATGCCTTCACCACACACACACATTCAAACCAAATACCTCTTAAAGTCAGTCTTGGGCCACCAAAGAATGTACCGGCAAGGACCGTCTTCTCTTGTTGGATTAGTGTGTGTGTGTGTGTGTGTGTGTGTGTGTGTGTGTGTGTGTGTGTCTGTTTTAACAAGGATCAAAAGTTATAGCTTGGGTTCTCTGGCTAATTACAAAAACATGTTCTGTTCACCATCTTGATTATTCTGCCCTGCACGTTTTGCATTGTTAAAATCATGTAAAATTATAGGTGATGTCATCAAATAGATCAGGCTCAGGGGAAACAGACGAAGATTCTATAAACACTTTTCACCCTTAAACACGCAGCCTAAACAGAATACTTCCTCTCCCTGTAAGAGAAAAATGGCAACAAATGAGATTTAAAAATCAGATTGGGGACATGTGAACATTAACCCACAAACATTTGAAGATGATTAAGGAAGCACAGACATAAATGAAGATAAGAGGCAAAATGTTGCTCTCAGAGAGAAAAAAGGCCTCGACACTGAAGGAACCCAATACAAAGTCAGTTTCGATTGACATGGTGGTGCTTCTGATCCATGCCATTGCCCTGCACATTTTTGCTTGCACTGAAGTGTCTGCCTAAGTACCTGAGTGTCTCCACAGAAGACATTACCTGCCTTTGAACAGTCCTGCCTCCCTTAAAATCCAAGAACTCAGATATTTTAACACATAGTCACAGAGTCCTGGGTCCTGCTGAAAACCCCAAATTCTGGAGGGGTGGGATTTCCCTAGGATGGGTGTCACATGCCCCAATACAGATTCTCTCAAATCCTTCACTGTCACTCTCATCATGGCACTTCTGGCTCCTCTAGGGCCACTATGAGCCCTGGACGTGTTCTGGATCATTGCCAAGTCGGCACACAGTGTGGCCTTGCAGAGAGAGCAGCTGATGTGAATGACCGTGACCTGGAAAAGCACACCTGCCTTTTTTCTTACGTAAGACACCTTAAGATATAAACACAAATGGTCCTCAATAATTTCTGGGGTTACATAGAGTCTTAAAAACAGCTCTGATACATGGAGTCAGGAGAACCCGTTGAATGAGAAGGATAGAATCGACTGTCTATTGTCCATGCTAATACTAGGAACAGTAGTGTGGTGAGTATAAAAGATCAAAGATTCTAAGTGTCTATTTCAGAAGGTCATATAACTTTGCATGAAGGTACACCTTTCCTAATTATTTAGAAGCAATGTAAGTTTGGGAATGTGAAAAAAGTATATACACATAGGTCTATATATATGCTCATATGTACACAATCATTTAGATCTAAAACTATACAAAATCATGACATATTTTTATGCAATCACTGACTGACTCTTCAGACTCTTTCTTCTTGGCTAAGTTGACTCTTTTGGGATAATTACCAACTTCGTTCTGTACAGCAGATCAAATGGGCTGACAGTCTTGAAAGCATAGTTCCCTACCTTTCTTATTATAACGACACTGTTACTTGATCTCTTGACAGTTTCAATTTAGAAAATCAAACCAAAAGATGTGTTTAAAGAGAATTTAAATTAATTTTATTTCAGTAATGCAGCAATGCTTGTTGAAAGGTGTGACAATGCATAGCCAAGAGTCAGACGCACTGTGGTAAGTTAAATATTCCATTTCGATCTAATTTATTCCCCAAAGGAGGCAAAACACTCCAAAATGACGATTTCTATTAGGCAGGCTTCCATATCCACTGGCCTTTCTACCTGAGGAGCCAGTGACCACTGGAAGCAGAAGAAAGGCTCAGTGGTTGTCCGCAGAGACTTGCTCGGTGTTTCACATACACGTCTCCTGTGCATGTCACGGCGCCACTAGTGTGGGCTCCACAGGCGGTTTCGGTGCCCCCAGAGGGTGTTTTACATCTTGTTCGTTGCTGTGCGTTTGCATCCAGCACAGCAAGGCTGAGCACGTAAGTGCCACAGAGGCTGGTCTGTGCCCTTGATACATTAATAATGTGTAGTATGCATTTTTTTAAGTGGAGACTACCTTTCTAAGTTTCTAACATATATTTAGCAATAATAATAAGGCCCCTATAAACACTAATTTTAATAATATCACCACTAAAACATTGAGTACCATTAATAATTAACATTTATAGAACTTTCATACCTTGGAAAGAACTACTTTATGACCAAACTGAGATAAAGGCAAAACTCTTATTGATAACACTTGAATGGAAAAACGCTCTAGGATTTTTGTACTGAGCATTTTACCAGCAAAGCTGCATGTGGATGCCCACTACCACCCGATGACTCTGCATACAGTGAGAACAGATTCGACACCAGCCTCCAGAATGAAGCACTATTACAATTTCGTTAGAAAGTATTAACTGGAGAAATTCTGTTCTGGCTATGATGGATTGGCTACTGTCAGACGGACTGTAACACCGAGAACATCTATCTATTAACAGTGGATAAACTATGAAGAAAACTATGGCAGCCAGGACTTGCAGGCACCAGATCGAGAGTGAAGAGAACTGCAAGGAGCAAAGCCCTACATTCACTCCCATCTCCCACCTCATGGCATTGGCCAATTCATGGAGTAGGGCATGAAAGCCAAACAGAAAACAGCCATCTAAAGGCAGTCTCACTAGGATAGGGGGATAAAAAGCGGGTTTAGGGCTATAGAGAAAGCCATAACATGAGGGAAAAGATCTCAAAGAAAATTGAACTCTTGGGAAGTAAGTCCATATTCTGCAGGCAATTTCTCCTTAACGCATTTGATAATGACTAAGTTGTGCATGTGTTCGGTAAGACTCCATAAAACCAAGCAGAAAGCAGCTGCTAAGAGAGCGAAATGTTAAGCAGAGAATCTGTCGGTCACAAAATGCTGGAAAATCAAAATTTGAAGTTAAGCACTCACCAAGGAGTAAGGGGTACAGGTAGAAACTACAAGCTATCAGTTGAAACCTCTGAAATGACTATGACCTCAAAGGACAAACTATAAATAAACAAATTGTAATCAGATAAAGATCCGCTGCCTGTATTCTAAGTTGCCTGTTACATAATTATTCCTTTAAAGAGGAAAGATAACAACATCCAAAATCTTAAAATTTTTCATATATATGGTCAGACAAGCAAATAAATATTACAAGGCATGCCAAGAACCTGAGCCAAATAACTAAAAATCAAGATAAAAAAAGCAAAGACATGATAGACTTATAGGGAATCCAGATATTATGGTAATCAGGCATGGACTCTAAAATAACTACAATTAAATATTTTTAAAAGGTGAAAAAACAAGTTTAAAAAAGTTAAATGGAATTCACAGAATTGAAAACAGTGACTAAAAGTAAGAATTCAGCATATAGATTTAATAGATAATTTGACGCTATAGAAGAGAAGATTAACAACTGGAGGAGAAGTCAGTAGAAAATATCCAGCTTGAATTATAGAAAAAAATAATGAAAGACAAATAAAAAGCAAAAAATAAATATGTGATCTGGTGAAAAGATTTTAGATGTAATTGGAATTCTTAAGGAATTAAGGGAAAGAATGGGGCAAGGAAATATTTGAAAAACTGAGCCAAAATTTTACAAAACTGATAATAAATATCTAGCTATAGATTCAAGAAGATATATACACTCTGAACAGAATAAATAAAAATGATAAACATACTTAGACATATCATAATAAAAATTCTAAACACTAAAGGAAAAAATCTTAAAGTCAGCTAAAGAAAAAAGTACCCACTAAGGAACAATAATAAGACTAATGAATGAACTTCTCAATAGAAAAAAATGAAAGTTGTAAGACAACAGAATACATCTTTAAGAAGATGAAAGAATGTAAGTCTCAAATCAGAATTTTGTACCCAGTAAAATGTCCTTTAAAATGACAGCAAAAGTAAAACATTTTCAGACAAATGTATTAGCAGAATTCAAAGAAATAATTCAGGCAGAAGGAAAATGATCCCAGTAGGAAGCATGGTAAAGAAGGAAGAAATAACACAGAAAAGTGGAAACAAAGCTATACAGGTAACTCTAAGAAAATACTATCTATTTAAAATGACAATAATCGGGCACAGTGATACATGCTTGTAGTCCCAGCTTCTCAGGAGGCAGAGGTGGGAGGACTACGGAAGCCCAGGAGTTTGATTCCAGCCTGGGCAACTTAGCAATACCCTGTCTCTAAAAAATAAAAACAAACAGAAACAAAAAACAAAAACAATACTCATGGGGTTTGGGGGTTAAAATACCACCAAAGGCTGGTAGGGTTAAGTAGAGTTAAACTGTTCTAAGATAGGTGCATTATCTGGAAAGTAGTAAAAGTAATAATGTAAGGCAGTCACTAATAAATTGAGGACAGATGTTATAATCTCTAGGGTAACCACTAGACTGAAAAATAAAATAATGTATTACTAACAAGCTAATAGAGGAGAAAAATTAATAATAAAACATTTTTGCCTTCTTTCAGATTGATGAACTAGAAACATAGATGAGAAAAATAGTAAGATGGAAGATAAGCCTAAATATGTAATAATTATATTGAATATCCACTATTTTTTAGTATATCTTGTCCCCTCTTTCGCTTTCAAACCATGTAAAACATATGTAATTATAAATTATAGTATCTTTTAATAGATGTAATAATAAAAGAACTAACTCAACAGGAAAATATGACAACCCTAAATTTATATACTGATAATAATAGAGATACAATATACAAGACAAAAACTGATTGAACTAAAAGGAGAGATAAAGACAATATAATAGTGGAGGATTTTAACATATCTCTCCAACCGATAGAATAAGCAAATAAAGCAATCAGTAGAGACATAAATGTGAATATTACAATTAGTCAATTTAACCACACTGACATATAAAATACTGCATTCATCAACTGCAGAATGCATTTTGTTTACAAGTACCCAAGGACCATTAACTCAAACACACCATATGCTCATCTATAAAGCAAGTCAAAATATATTTGTAAGAGTGGACGTCATACAGAAGGTATTCAATATCTTAGTGGAATAAACCAAAAATCATAAAATATTAACTAGAAAACTGGAATCCAAATTGCTTCAAAATTAAATAATACACTTTAAATAACTCATATGCAAAGAGAGTTCATGAGGAAAACTAGACAAGAGTTTGAATTCAGTGATAATGCAAATATGGGATTTGAAAGTGGGATACTACCAAAGCATCTAGAGAGAAATTGGTATCTCTAAATGCAGGTAATAAAAGAGAAGGAAGCCTGAAAAATCAATGACTTAAGGTTCCATTTTAACAAGCTAGAAAATTGTTAATTTAACCCAAAGGAAGTTGAAGGAAAAAAGGAAATAAAAAATAAGAATAACCATCAATAATAACACAGGAAATAGATGTACAATGCTAAAAGTCACTTCTTGAAAATTCATAAAATTGATAAATCCTTAGGCAAGATGGACTTAGGAAAAATGAGTGAAAATACAAATTAACCATGTTAGAAAATATATGCGTACTTTTTGAGACAGTAAGGGCCCTACAGATCTTTATATATGAAAAAAAAAAAATAAGGGACTTTATAAATAACTTTAGGCCAATAAATATGAAAATTTATAAGAAATGGACAAAGTCCTAAAAACGTACAACTTACCAAAATGATTCAAGATGAAATGTCAAAATCAGAATAGTCTTCCATCTATTAAAGTAATTGAATCTATAATGAAAAATATTCCCTCAAAGTAAACTACAGTCCCTTGTGGCCTCACCATTGAATTCTTCCACACAATTAAGGAATGAATAACAATCATTACAATCTTACACAAATCCTTCCAGGAAATATAAAAAGAAGAAACACTGTCCAACTCATTTTGAGGCCAGCATAGCCCAATCAAAAACTTGAAAAAGGCATTACAAAAAGGGAATTTTTCAGACCAGTATCTCTCTTGACATATAATAGATGCAGCATATTAAAATCATAGCAAATCAAATGCAGTGAAATTTAAAAGCTTAATATATTATGACAAAGTTGGATTTATACCATGAATATAAGGTGATGTTATTATTTGAAAATCAAACAATGTAAGCCATGACATTAAAAAATAAGAAAAATGATATGATAATTTTAATAGATTCAGAAGCACTTGTTAAATTCAATACTCATTCAAAATTTCTTACCAAACTAGAAATAGGGTAGCACTTCTTTAATATAAAAAGCATATTGTTTTCATATATTAGAAAACAAAAAAAGCTTTTCATATGTGTATTGGCTATTTATATATCCTTTCTTGTGAAGTGTATGTTCAAATTTTCTGACCATTTAAGAAGTTTGGGAATATGCTCTTTTTTCTTATTAATTTGTAATAGTTCTTTATGTGTTCTAGATTCCACTCCTTTATTGGATATGTATCCTGCAAATACATATCCTGCAAAAATATATCCTGCAAATACATATCCAAAAAAAGCATATTCCCAAACTTCTTAAATGGTCAAAAAATTTGAACATACACTTCACAAGAAAAGATATACACATATGAATAGCTGATCAACATTAGTCATCAGAGAAATGGAAATTAAAATCACGCTTAGATACTAAAACACACACATAGGATGGACACACACACATACCCCCAAATGGCTAAAATTAAGAAAATTGAGGATAGCAAGTGTTGACAAAGAGGAACTAGAACTCCCCTTGTCACAGCTACTTTGGAAAGCTCTTTAGCAGTGTCTTCTACACTGCCGTCCTCGACCTCCAGGCTGTGGCCTCGTACTGGCCCGCGGCCTGTTATGAAATGTCCCCACATCACCACCTGAGCTCCACACCCCTCTCTCCACAACACCCTGGCACAAAAATTGTCCTCCATGAAATGGTCCCTGGTGACAGAAAGGTTGGGGACTGCTGTTTAATACAGAATATATGCATAATGTTGCGACAGTAATTCTATTCTCCTATCCCCAACAGAAATGCCAGTGTGCCATAAAAGACACGTGGAAGACTTTTTACAGCAGCGTAATTTGAAATAGTCAAAATTGGAAAGAACATATGGCTCCACACATAGTGGATGAGATAAATAAGTGAGGGCATGCCAGGACTGCAGAGTACTACACAGCAACGATAAAAACAACCCCTGGCACACACAACCACCCGGATGAATCTCAAATGCATATCATTGAGCAAAAGAAGTGAGACACAGGAGAGTATAAACATATGGTTTCATTTAAACAAAGTAAAGCTAACAGGTAGAACTAACCCAGGGAAACAGGAGTCAGAAAAGCAGCTGTGTCTGGGCACAGAATGACTGGAAGGGGACGCGATGAAGGAGGCTCTGGAGGTGCTGGAGGTTTGTTTTGATGACTGTCGTGTTCATCTGGAAGTGGAAACCTGGCAAAAATTCACAGTGCCATGCACTTAAGTTTTGTGTACCTTACCACATGTATTTTTGAAATATTCAATATAAAAGGTCTTTACGAAGTTGACTGACAATGCTTACAGAAGACTGCATCACTAGGGGACAAGTTGGGGGAGGGTACCCAGGAACACTGCATCATTTCTGCATGACTTGTGAGTCTAAAATTATTTCCAAATACATTTTTTAAATTTTAAGATATTTAACTGACAAAGATCGAATATATTCAATGTGTACAACTTGATTTAATATACATATACATTTTATAATGATGATTAAAATCAAAGTAATGAACACGTCCATCACCACCCATGCTATACATCAGACACTCAGAACCTGCTCATCTTATGACCGGAAGTTTTTACTCTTTGGTTAACATGATCCCATTTACCCCACCCCTAGCCCCTGGCAACCACCTAACCAGCTATTCTACTCTGTGTATTTTTAGATTCCACATAAAAGTGAGATCACACAGTATTCGTCTTTCGGTGTCTAGCTTAGCATAATATCCTCCAGGTTCATCCACTCTGTCAAAAATGGCAGAATTTCCTCCCACCCCACCCCCCACCCCAGAGATAAGGCTTTGGTCTGTCACCTAGACTGGAATACAGTGGCCCATCATATCTCACTATAACCTCTAACTTCTGAGTTCAAGAAATCCTCCCTCCTCAGCCTCCTGAGTAGCTGGGACTACAGGCACATACCACCATGGCCAGCTAATTTTTTTTTATCTTTTGTAGAGACAGGTTCTAGTTATGTTGCCAAGGCTGGTCTCAAACTCCTGGGCTCAAGCAATCCTCCTGCCTTAGCCTCCCAAAGTTCTGGGACTACAGGCATGAGCCATTGTGCCCAGCCAAGGATCTCCTTCTTTTTCATGGCTGAATAATATTCTATTACATACATACATACATATATACACACATGTATATATGCCAATTTGATATTGTAAAATATATATTTGATCTTCCTGTTTCCTGACATGTAGCTCCTAAAATCTTTGGACCCTCAGGAGTGATAACAGGTACTTTTGCATGCTAATGACATAGTTAGTGGCTGGGGCCCCATAGATAGCCTCACGATGGGTGCTGGTCACTCCCCAACACAACGCACTTCTGGGAAGGGGAGAGGGACTGCATGATGAGTTGATAAACCAATGGATGTAATAAACCCTCCATAAAAGCCCACAAGGACTGAGTTCTGAGAGCTTCCAGAGAGTGGAACCCATGGAGGTTCTCGGATGGCATGGGAGTCCACGCCCCTTCCTCGCATCTCTTCCATCTGGCTGTTTGTCTGTATGTTTTGTAATACCCTTTATAAAAAATGGGTAAAGTGTTTATGATTATGTCAGTAAAGTGTTTTCTGAATTTCTATAAGCCACTCTAGTAAATTAATAGAATCCAAGGAGGGGATCGTGGGAAACCCAATTTACAGTGTCAGTCAGAAGTATGAGTGACAGTCTACTCCTTGCACCTGTCATCTGAAATGGGGGCAGTCTTGTGGGACTGAGCCCTCAACCTATGGGACCTGATACTACCTCCAGGTAGGTAGTGTCAGAAATGAATTGATTTGGAGGACACCTGCCTGGTGAGCACTGGAGAATGTGCTAAAAAATTCATTACTTGGTGTGTAGGGAAACAAACCTAGACATCTGGGGCCACCATGTTTGTGCTGTGAGAATTTCACAGGAGAAACTGAGTTTGGTTTTTCCTGTATCACCACAACCACAATTTCTCTATCTATGCATCCACCCATCCATCCATCCATCCATCCATCCATCCATCCATCCATCCATCCATCCATCCATCTGTTGACAGACACTTAGATTCCACACTTTGGCTATTGCCAATAATGCTTCAATAAACATGGATGTGCAGATATCTTTTTGCTACTGATTTTATTTCCTATAACTCGGTGCTACCATCACCCTCATGATGGTAAGTGTAAACAGTTCAGAGGTAAGGAACTGGCCTGGTGAGGAAAGAATCTATGGTTGTGATATTATTGCCAAGATTGTGAACACACCAGAGAATTTGGAAGAGTGGGACCAAATCACAGTAGCTCGAGGGAAAACTCACCAACCTACCAATTCCACTTTGCAGGCATGGCCATTGGTCTCCCCACTGTGAACCTAAAGAGTCTTGGGGTATATCAAGGCCCTGAAGGATCCCGAGAGTGGCTATGAGGTAGTGAATTCTAAGGCCTGTTTTCTCTGTAAACCGTCCCATTAAGACAGCTCACTCTGAAGGATGCCTTGGCCACAGAGCACTCCCCCTCTGTCCCAGACGTACAACATGCTCCATACATGAAAGAGCTTCAGTTTGGGTGACTTTGCTTCTGAACTGTAATCTTAAATAAATTAATGCCGTTGCTATCTTGCACGGATGAACAAAGGCTGACTGCAAACAATAGCACCCTTGTTTCCAGCCAGGCCCAGTGACATTAAAATATCATCTTGTCTTTCATCGTCTCTGTCTTTATCTTCAGTTTATTCCCACTGTGGGATGAAAACAGCCCAAGACAAGACATAACTCCTGCTAAGTCCAGGACCTACAACATATTTCTTTCCAACCAAGAAAGCACAGCTTTCTGCGGTCTGTCCCTCGGCCCGCTTGTCACAATCCACCTCGACCAACAAATCTAGCCTACTTCCTACCAAGGGGAGTCAGAGACCATCATCACTCATGTAAGACTTGAACAATGGCTACATTCCCCAGATAATATTTTCATCTGGTAATTACATATGATGCAATCTGGGGGGAAAGTTTAATGGGATAAATATTCATGCTAAGGTTTAACTACATGAGAGTAGGAATCTGAATATAGTACTCAGAGTCTACACACTCTTTGGCCCCAGACTAGCAGGAGACTGTCTCTCTCAGCAGCAATTATTTTCAGCGAGGTCTTTCACGCTTACAGAACATCCCACAGGGATCCCCAATCCAGCACTTACGGCCAGGCCCCCCCTGCGCTGAGCACTTGAGTGGTGGTAGCTCATCTAGACGTCTCCTGGGTGTTAAGGTAGGTAATATTTTTATGCACATCTGACAAATGGGGAAACTAAGGCTTGAGATCACCCCAGCAATGAGAAGAGAAGAGAAGCAATTTCAATTCTAGAGCCCGTTATACTAACCACACACTGCATTCTTTCTCTGACAGGGGCTAATACACGTGCTCCAGGGAAGGTGTCTCTTAACCTCTTTCCACTGACCGCTTTTCTGCCAGGATAATGTTATCTGCTTGTATCTTGCCCAGTTTCTTTCATTCTTGTTACTCACAAAATTGGCTTTGCGCAAACCACGTGTTTTCTGTGGAGAATCACATAATTGCAAAGGGCTCTCAGACCTTGAGCTTTGGCTTCAGAAAGCAAGGAGGAGTCTGCCCTCACTATGATCTCTGTCCTTGGGTCATCCCGTCTAGCAGTGAGCAAGATGGCAGCAGATGCTTCCTCCAGACAGAACTGCCCATAGCCTGCCCCTCTGCAAAACAAACTCATGAAATGGTAAAACATAATGTAACCATGGGGAAAATTATTGAGCATGTGCCTATATGACAGGCATTCTTCCAAGTCATTGTGAGACCCACCTCATTTAATCACCACAGCATGCCTATGGGGTGGTATGCTAGGCAGAAATGTGCCCCCAACCTGCATCCCCACGCCATCTAGGAATTTGCGATTATGTCATGCTACACGACAAAGGGGATTAAGGTTGCAGATGCAATTAAGATCACTAATCAGATGATCTTAAAACGGCCAATAATCCCACTGGGCCACTGCAACCACAGGGTCTCTGGCAGTGGGAGAGCAGCAGAGTCCGAGCTGCAGTGAGAGACGGCCGGCCACGGCTGGCTTTGCACACGGAAGACGGAAGGGGCCATGGGCAACAAAGCACAGACAGCCTCGAGACGCTGGAAAAGACAAGAAAATAAATTCTACCCTAGAGTCTCCAGAAAGGAACACAGTACTGATGGGACCTTGATTTTAACTCGATAAGATCCACATCAGATTTCCAACCTAAAGAGCCAGAAGATAATAAATTCAAGTTGTTTTAAGCCACTACATTTGTGGCAATTTGTTACAACATAAATGGGAAACTAATAAGGATAGGGTTTGTTATGATCATAATCTCCATTTTACAGATGAAGAAACTGAGGTATCAAGAGTTTTAGAGTCTTTCCTGAGGTGACCTAACTAGTAAGTGGTAGAGCTAGAATTTGAACCAGACTGTGCGGTGCTGCACTCTTGGTGCACCTCCCCCCCAAGGCAGCTCCTCTGCCTACTCAAAACTGCCCCTATTATTTCTTTCATTACAACAGAGGCTTTGTTTAATACGTTTAATATTCATTGCGTAGCACTGAAAGGGGAGGAAAACAACCTTTATCTAGCATTAGGGCTAGATAGTGAAACTAGCGTTTCCCAGTGATTGGTTCTGGCATGAGCATGTGACCTGTTTCTAGCCAATGGGACCTACAGAGGTGCCTGCTTGGAGATGGAGAAGCACTCCTCTGAAATAGGATGAAAAGAGATAAACGGGAGGTGTCTGCGGGTGACTCCTTCAACTGCTGCCACCACTATGACTCGCCATTGTTTGCATGCTGAGCATGGCAGAGAGCACCACCGTAACAATTGCCTTGAGCTGCTGAGTTAGCCAGCTCCCAACGGTCTGTCTCCAGACGACAGACTTTGACAGTTGGCTCATCCTAACTTCCACCATAGACCTTTTCTGTATGTGTATCTCACTTTATGTCATTTAACTAGACAGTGTGAAGGGCGTATGTGCAGTGTCCTTACTGTGTACCCAGTGAACATTACCTATTACTCTTCTTTTTATGTGAGCGAGATCTAGCTCAGAGAGGCAAGCCAGCTTGAGAAAAACCACATTATTTTACGGCAAGGTTAGGGTTGGAATTCAGCTCTATGTGAGGCTAAACCGTGGGCTCTCTCTGCCAATCAGTGTCTTCCCTGTTTGTTATTTTATGGCAAGAGCCCAATTACCTTCTACCTGCTACACAGTCATAGCAGAATGACAGGCAGTTAGGCTGGTCTTTCAGTTTACCCAGACTCCAATTACTTTTTCACATTTTCAATTATAGGTAAGGAGACTTAACTAAATATTCTAAGTAATATTCTCCCAAATGGTAGCAAATCTATAGTGATGGCTGTAAGATCTCTGAATATGCTTAAAATGTAATGCATTCCCATTACACTCTTAATGTGGCTAACAATATTCTAATTACTAGTTAAAAATCATTTCTGTCGAGAGATCCTCCTGGAGCTCCTGGTCTAAAGGAGGTCTTCCATCAAAATCAGCCTGCTCACCAAGCCCACTCCCTCTTCTAATGCCCTCAGGAGAACTGTGATTTCCAGTCTCCCCTGCAGGCATGTTGGGTCCATGTGACTAGGTTCTGGCCAGTGGAATATGAACAGAAGTGACATCCCACTTCTTAGCTGGTCAAAACTCTGCCTTTCTCTCAATCTTTCTCTCTCTCGCCACAATTATGGAGGCCACAGGCTGAAGCTGGTGTGGCTAACAATGGAATGAGGCTGGACCCTCAAGTCTCAAGAGAACTACCAACCTGCATCATATTGGGATGTGAGAAGAAAGAAGCCTTTGTTTTGTTAAGTCATTTAAATGTAGTATTTATTACTGTTGTCATTACTGCAACAGGACTCAGCCTAGTCTTATTAATACAGTTCTCTCTTTAAGATACTGCATTTCCTTCATCACATTTACCATGAGTTGCTATTAAATATTTCATTTGGAGTTGGTTTGTTTCTTTCCTGACTCCTCAGTAACCACTGTCCACCTGTGCTATCATTAGGTGCCAATTCAGTGCCTGGTACACAATAGACACTCTACAAATGCATGCTCTTTGTAGGAGTAAATGGATGTTTAGCACATGTGTGAGTCCACTCTATGATTTTTGTCTCCCACTTCTCTGCCTGGCTTTTTGTATGTATGTATGTTTGTTTGTTTGTTTAAACCAAAGGCATATTTTCTTTTTGGAAAACAGTACCTCCACCAGGTGGTGGGTGTTGAACTTTAAAAGATAAGACTTTAAGCAGTCTGCAACTGGAGTTTAAAAGTGAGGACAGGGGTAGAGACAGGTTTTAAAGTTAATGAATAGATATAAAGAATAGTTATTTGATATTGGTCTCACCTCATTATACCATAATGAGCGGAAAACCAAAAGAAAAAAATTGTCTCTTCAATCAATAGGGTTACAGAAAAAGAAGGAAATTTAAGACCCAAGATTTAAGTCGAAACGAAGCTGGTCTGGTGGAAAGTGAGTGAGTGCTACAAGCTTGTCTATGCATGTTAGAGTCTCACTCCTCCACCACAAACTCAGGTGCTGGAAGAAATTTTAGGGCCTCCTAGGATTTGGGCATTTAAAGCATGGCTTAACTGACAAACATGCATTTAAAAGCATTCTTCTCTAAAAGATTTAGTTAACTGTCTCTTTTCCAAATAGCCCCAGCCCTCTGCCTTCTGCATACCTGGGCCCACACTAGGGGTATTCAGTGTTAAGATTCCAGCTTTCATGTGTCTCTGCTCACTCAACACATACCTATTACAACAACCAAAAGTCCAGATTGGCAGTAATCGCAAGGTCTCCAGTCAAAAGGATCTTGTTCGACTCCATTGTTTTGAAGACATGTTTATAGGGTTGTTTTTCTGTCACTTGGTTTTTGGTAGTGCTACAGAGTGGGCCAGACAGCTAGTAATCTAAACCTTAAAATTTATCTCACTGAATTGAAACATCTATGTTTTATTAGAACATGCAGGTAAAACAATGGTGGTTTGCCATCAAATTAGATAACACCTTTATATATATCAAGTGATACCTTCCAGCTACTTCTTATTCTCAGAGATTAAATATCCGTGAATTGGAAGGGATTATTCAATCAGTTGGAAATCCAGAAAAGCTTCACTGGATGGTTTTATATGTTCTTCAATTAACTCGAAGCCAGGAATATAAGGTCCTTGATCTTCTTAAATTATGTCTCCTACATCTCTGACTTTGGCTTCAAATAAACAATTACCTTGTCAGGCCATAACCCTTGTTCGTTGTTCAATACAGGCAGCACTTCAAAGCTTCAAATAGTGCGTATCTATAGCCTCTCTATGGATACAGGTGGGCCTAAAGTCACATCTCCAAGTCTTAATTATCATAGTTGTGGTCTGACTCCAACAGGAAAAAGGGAATGAACGCAGGACCTGGAAGGGCCTTTCCATTAGGTGAATGGCTCCTTTGAGAGGCAAACAGAATGTGCTACTCACTCTTCTCACTCCCCTGCTGAAGTCACACAAGCAAATAAAACTTGCAGCCATGTGCCCAGTATCTCCCCCTCCCTCCAGCTACACAACACAGTGAAATTCGCGGATGGGCAGACCATGGAAGTTCAACAGTCAGCAAGATCCGATGGGCAGCCTGCCTAAATCTAAGGCTTTACCATAATATGGCTTTTGGGTAAACTTCAAGATGTTAGGTATTCCCTGACACTAGGACTGCAAAGAAAATTCCACCTACAAAAGCCAGAGTCAGACTCTTTTTCCAGCCAACAAAATCAATCTTAAACCATCACTCAGGATCTCTTTCCCATTCAAATCCTCAGTTGCTTTGTGAACCCTTTTCAAATATAAGGACAAAGTTGTGAATGTCTTTTGCATTGAGTCATTGGATTGATGGCATGATGAGCCAAAATTGACCAAATTATCAGACCTTTGTCTAGAAATTAAAAGGCAATTGTCATATGTGATGAATGCAATGAACAAACTTAAATATAAAATGCAGGAAACACACATAACAAGTTTCAAATCAAACCTCTCCTCTGACCTCCAAAATGCCAAGAATGTCCCTTAGAACTATACTGGACCATGGCCAATTAGATCTGAATTCATTACATATGTTTTGGGGGATGGGCGTTTGCCTGGACTCACCCTAATGAATTGTTCAGCCTTCATAGAAATGCTCTAATGACAATAATTTTCAGGAAGTAGCTGGCTCTCGCCTTCTTTCACTTGCTACCCATTAATACACCTTCTATGCATTGCTTAAATTAAGGACTCTGTAAAGGAGGCCTTTGTAAGAGAACTAACGTGGGCAACAGTGCAGCAGAGCATGAAATCCCAATCTGGATGGTTGGCTGCTCTGTAAACGTGACCAGGAAGGGAAAAGCCAAACACAGAGGTAGGAACGGAGTGATGGAGCTTACGGTAGCCGATGGAAAGTTTCCCAACCATATCATGACAGTTGGCCTATGCAGGGCTCCGAATGAAATCCATTATGTTGGCCACAGAGCATGGGATTCTGGCACAGTCAGTACAAAAATGTTTCCCTCTGTGAGCTTTAAAAGTTATCAAACCGCTTCCCACTGCTCCTCACCCTGGGAGCGAGGCCTAAAGCTGGACAGCATCAGTTCCCACAGGGCCCTGACAATTAGTGACGAGATCGTTTTTGAAGGGGACCAAACACATAGCACTTCAGTAAAAGGTACAGCCTTCTGAGGCACTGTCACTCAAGGACAGCTGGTCTCAATGGCAACATGCCACTAATGAAAGTCCAAGCACCGAAGTCTGAGAATAGATACTATTTTTAATAAATAAAGACAGATTTTAATCATACTACTAATATGTTGCTCTACCCACTTGCATTCTAGAAGATGATCCTGAATGAAGGGGAAAGGGCTGACTGATGCATAACCCTAGGGAAACATTGGCATGATGGCATCAGGCATTTCTTTTTTTTTAATTATTTTTTTATTTCAGCAAATTACGGGGGTACAAATGTTTAGATTAGGTATATTGCCTTTGCCCCACCCGAGTCAGAGCTTTAAGTGTGTGCATCCTCCAGACGGTACACACTGCACCCACTAGGTGTGTAGATACCCATCCCCTCCTCCCCTCCCATCTGCCCAACACCCAATGAATGTTAATACTATATGTGCACTTAAGTGTTGATCAGTTAATATCAATTTGAAGGTGAGTATATGTGGTGCTTGTTTTTCCATTCTTGGGATACTTCACTTACCGGAATAGGTCTCAGCTCTATCCAAGATAATACAAGAGGTGCTAGATCACCATTGTTTTTGTGTGGCTGAGTAGAACTCCATGGTATACATATACCAATTTTATTATTAATCCACCATGTATTGATGGGCACTTGGGTGGTTTCCACATCTCTGCAATTATGAATTGTGCTGCCATAAACATTATAGTACAGATGTCCTTTTTATAGAATGTCTTTTGTTCTTTTGGGTAGATGCCCAGTAATGGGATTGCTGGATCAAATGGTCATCTATTTGTCTCTTTGAGGTATCTCCATATTGCTTTCCACAGAGGCTGGACCAGTTTGCAGTCCCACCAGCAGTGTAGGAGTGTTCCTATCTCTCCGCATCCATACCAACATTTATTGTTTGGGGACTTTTTGATAAAGGACATTCTCATTGGAGATAAGTGATATCTCATTGTGGTTTTGATTTGGCCTCAGGCATTTCTAATTTCATATGGACAACATTGCTGGGAACCACTACTACTTTGGGAAGAAAATAATCCCATCAGGGATAAAGCCTCTATGCCAACCTTCTGTTAAAATGTCCATCCCAAGAACAGAACTTGATGCGTGGCTTTACCCAAACTTCATCATAGCTGAACAAAATGCAAAAAGGTATCACATGTTAAAAGATGACTTTACCTGGATACAGCAAAATAATGCGTTGCTGGGTCTCCACGCACATGTTTCTAGTCAAAAGAGTGCTAGATCTGCGGAAGGACTGGACTTAGATGTAGGAATGAGGTGCTAGTTGATTTGGCCTTACAGTGTGTGAACAAGATGGATCTTAAAATACATGAGCTGTGATGCTCCCTCAAAGGAAGCAGAGAAACCAGAATGGATCAGTCTGTTCTTTTATGAGAACGACACGAGGAGAAAGGGCCAGGCACACCACCTCCGTCACCACTCCATGAGGGCCGAGCTTCAGTATCACTGAAGCGCTTGTCCCAGCAAGAAAACAGGCTTCAGACACATATCCTCATAGCAAATCGAAACTCACTAAGTTAGGCTCAGCACATTCTTTGAAGCAACTTATATTCTTCTAACTAGGAAAATGTCCTATTGTTTTATAATTATCAGATAATTAAACAGGGTTCACTCAACCCTTTTTGTTGTAGAGACATGGTTTGGGAGGCTCAAACTGTTGAACTAAATGACCCTACAATCCTGTGCTAAAATACTCATTACAAATATTAGTCATCAATGAGAAGAAAGTCTGTCAATGTGTTGTTGACCACTCTTGAGTTTGGGTTTTTCTACTACAGAGTCTTCCATTCAC
Source organism: Microcebus murinus (assembly GCF_040939455.1). Lineage (NCBI taxonomy): Eukaryota > Metazoa > Chordata > Mammalia > Primates > Cheirogaleidae > Microcebus > Microcebus murinus. Next base: position 159,647,668 of record NC_134104.1, on the reverse strand, counting down.
TCAAAACAAACAAACAATAGTAGCAACAAAGGACCCATGAGAACCAACTGCAGCACCAGCCATGTCCCCAGAGCCGAGGACAACACCTTGACAACAGCCAGGACTTTATCCTCAAGCAGAGGGCATCTCGAACGGGCTGGAGATAAGTTATCTCATAACTCCAGTTCAACAGCATCATTCCCAAGACACTGACCCAAACAACAAAGTCTGGCAGCACCAAGAGCTAACTCTGCCAGGGAAAGGAAATAACAGGATCCCGGGAGAAGGAGAAAGGAAGTGAGGATTAAAATAAGGCCAAAGGGTTGAAATAAAGATGGCAAAATGTAAATATTGGCTAATTGTAGATAATGGGTATTCAGTACATCTTAAACATATCACAAATTGAGAACAATTAATTTAACCCTTTGGAGATTAAGACATTTTCCAGAGATAATCGGGTGGGAAGCCCCACGCGGATGACGGCGCAGGGCTACGCCAGCTTTGCTCGCACGGGCCGCGCAGCCCCACGCACAGCAGAGCTCAGAGAACACAGGAAGGGAAGTCCGTTGCTGTGACTTCACTCTCCCCCTCTACCGGCATGTTTCCCTTTCGAGAGTCTCCCGTCGGGATCAAGGAAGTAAAGGTGTCTTGGGCGGGGGCGATGGAGAACTGCGATGCTCACCAACAACTGGCCTGGATCGTGTCTTTCCAAAGGCCGTGCAATAAGAGGCTTTAGCATTAGGGAGTCCCACGTTTGGGTCACTGCTTCACACTGGATGGGCTGTTGGTGTCTCTTGGCCTGCATGCCTCTTGCTAAAGGGATTCCACTCTGGTACGGCTGTGTGCTATTTCCGATCACCAGCATCTGAGTGATCAGGAAAACTGTTCTCTGACAAGTCAAAAAAGAAAATGACTAGCTCAACAAATTTTTATCATGTAGCTCCCTGAGATCCCTGAGCCTGCCGCAATTAACAGTGGGGAAAGCCAAAAACCTATTTGCCAGGTATCAAAAAATAGGAGAAAATAAAGCAATGGAAACTCTGTATGAACTGGGGTTCCAGTGTTCCCCCTCTCCTGGATAGAAGGTTTTAGCTGTCCTTACAAGTCAGTTAAAAATGTCTAAGGAACATACTTAGACTGCAGCGTTTCTAATGCGGCTGCCACACTACATTTAATGCAGAAAAGATGTATTTTTAAATGATCCGGTTACTCTGAGGGCTTTGGCTTATAAAAGCCTTTTTTATTGAGATTCTAAATTCCAGTCTGAATAACCTTTCAATTTGTTCCAGTAATTTTTCCCCTCCTGCATTTGCATTGGCAATACAGCTGGAGTCATTTCAAAGCCTGGGCCCCAAGCACTGAGCCTTTTGTACCAAGTCCCCCTTCAGCAGAGACTGGGGGTGCCAGATTTGACATTTCTATGAAGCTGTTTGCACAAGAAAAACCACTTGCTTTTCAAAGATCAAGATTAAAGAGAGCTTAGGAAAAGAAAGAGAGCATGTAGTATTTTTCATCACTCCTTTGATTACCTGTGGGTTGAGGCAGGAGTTTGAACTACGAATTAAGTCACTTCAAGATTCCTTGATTAGTTAGAAGTGCTGCAAACAAACATGGCTCTCTGTTAACATCTCTGTCTACATCTCAAAGCCTGCGTTTCACTGTCTAACCATCGCTTTCCTTTGCGCTCTATTGTGAGCTCTCCAACTTTACAGTATTCCAACCTGGCACTTAGGTGACACTTCATGACGAAGGCTCAGTGCAGAGATATGAACAAGGTGGAAACTCTGGTTTGTCACGTGGCACCTTCTTCCTAAATACTGACAGAAAAAAGAGACCTTGCAAAGATGGGAGAATTATGAAGGGATTTTAGGTCATTCCAATCAAAACTTGGTGGGAAGACAGCCAACATTTATTAAACCTCCACACTATGGCCAGTGCTGAGCAAGACGCTTTCAGGAATATTTTGACCAAAGTGGAACATGTGGATAACAAAGGTTGGCCACTATTCCAATTGTGAGGACAATGGTTACTCTGGAAAAAGTGTAATACCACCCAAGAATCTAGAAACTACTATTGCATTGAGTTTGTTTGAGTAGGATTAGGCCTGTAAAATTCTTAAAGGTAAATTCTAGCCCCAAATGGCTAAAATGAATCATGTGTAGGTTAATATAAATAATGTAAGCTCCAACCGACAACTTTTAAATGCCTTTTTATAAGGAACGTAGGTTTACAGCATGTATTTACATCTTTCAAGCAGAGGTAGCAGGAGTTAGGTATACTGGGTGTAGCAGGATGGGGAGGAAACCCCAGTAGAATTCCTGAAACTCCTTGCAAATAGCTGTTAGGTTTCGTGCACAGAGTAGGGCTCATTTTGTTTTCATTAAGATCAATAGTTTTCAAAGCCCTAATGACACAAATCCAGTTTATCATGTAACTTGTTTCTGGTCCCCTTTCAAACTCCATATGGCCGTTTTGGTGGGACGCGCACATTTGAGTTGGTAGAAATAAAGATAACTTCTATGCCACAGATGATTTCTAAAGCCCAGAAAGAAATCTCACTCCAGTGGCCGGGTTGCTTTCTTGTAGGCATCAGAGGCACTTGACAAGCACTCATGAAAGGAACCCGGCTGCTTTCATCCAATACTGCCCATTCCATTGGAATCCAGAACAGAGAATTCTGCTGTGTCTGCTTTTAGAACAGTAACCAACCGTGCTTCCTTTCTGAGAACACGCAGTGACTTCGGGGGAGGCAGAGTCCTGGCTAAGGGCCAATGCTCTGGAGTCCAATGGATTGGTGCTAGGTCTTCACTTCTTCTCTGAACAGTCCTGAGACTCGGGCAAGCAACTTTCCAAAACCACACAAAAGAACGAGTAAAAGCCCCTGCCTCCGGGGCTGCTGCAAGAACTATGTGCGACAAATCACGGACAGCACTTGGCAAGGACCCCAAGGCATTGGATAAAGTCACCTAAATAACAATTTAATCTTTTTAAGGTACAACTGTTTACCATTCTCTAACAGCTGGTTATTCATTCGCTGTCCCATAAATCATAAAACACTAAGAGTATGACCATGTATGTCAAAAAATTAAAAACTCAGCATCTCGACTGCGACCCAGTTGCGGCACCCCCAGGAGCAGCCGCCCACAGAAACCTGCTGTGATGAAAATAGAATATGTATTTGTGTGGCCATGGCTGTCATGAGCCAAATGTGACTGCTGAATGTTTGAAATTTGGCCAGTGCAATCAAATAGTTGAATTTCTAATTTAATTTAATTTAATTTAAAGTTGAATTTAAGTGGCCACACGGGGCTGATGGCCACCTTACTGGACGGCACCATCAGCCCCGAGTGAGAAGAAAATAGGCTGGGGCATAGGTAAGAAAATAAGTGTCAGGGGAACCGCTACCTTTGCATGGCTACTTGGCACTCACCCGGCAATTACTGAAGATGTCACCGGGGTCATGAAGGTGAGGGTAAGGTGGGAGTCAGGCTGTCCTGAATTCAAATTCTGGGCATATCACGTACAAGTTGTGTGAGCCTAGGTGCACCTGTCATCCTCTCCTAAGCCAGGGGCTATGATTAGGAGGTGCAGGCAGATAATAAAGGCCAGGAGTGGGTTCTGCTCTCTAAGGAAACTCATCGGGGACAATCTTGTGTGCATCCGAGTAACACACAGGTGACAAGCATGCAAGCACCCACACAAACACACACTCTAACCTCATGGTTGATAGGGCTGTTTGAATTGACAAGTCTCAGTCACGCATTCAGTAAACTGTCAAGGAAGCACCCAACGCATGGTGGGGCCGGAAGGGATAGAGGGAAAGCCAAACCAACAGTGCCTAGTACACACTAAGCACTTCCCATCTGATCTCGCAGCAGCCAGGATGAAGTCCGCATTATGATCCTCACTTTATGAGCATTACAAACGGAGGTATTCGGTAGGTAAATAACTCACCCAAAGGAACACAGCAGAGCTAGAACCCAAGTCCAGTTTGACAAAGTCCCAACTCAGAAGAACCGCCACTGAGAAATACAGCAATCAATGGAGTGTGCCCTTATATTAAAATGGTGCTGGCCTGCTAGGAAAGTGAGACCCAAACACGAGGCAGCACAACGCCAAGTAAAAGGGAAAGGTGAGACATTCATCGTCACAGGGGAGAGGAGAATGGCCAGGAGGAAATGCTGGCTTCTAGGCAACCTGTCAGTGGCCAGATAGGCAAGCAGGTCACTTCCCATAGGAGGGAAAGACTGTGGCCAACAATGACAGGAGTGGTGCACTCTTCTGCCCTGTTAAAGGAGGAGCTCACACACCCTAAGATCTCAGCGGCTGGTGGGCACGCGAGACTCGACCCGTATCCTCGGACCTCCAGCCCCTTCTCCCTGGCTCCTCCGGTGCCCTGTCCAGCCTTCGTGCTCCTCTGGTCCTCTCTTGTCCACCGTGTCCCCAGGTACCCTAGCAGAGACTGGCGAGCATGGGGGCTAAAGGAAGAAACAGTTTTTAAAATTGGAAACCAAATGCCACCAGCTACCTGCGACTTGCGTGAGTTACTTTTTTATACCCTTGAGTTTTGTTGTACCCTAGTGCCTTTGTCTTATTTTCATCTTAAGTCTTTTGGGCTGGTTCAGGGTCTTCGCCTGTGTTTCCAGTGAAGCACACTGTCAGCACCAGTAATCGCTAAATAATATCAGCAATTACACCCTTCTTACCTAAATGCCTCCTATGGTTTCAATAATTCCAGTCCAAAACCCTTGCTGAGCTGCCTGCATGCACCTGGTTGTTGGTAATTTATACAACCTTTCACTCACTCTTCCACTTCTATAAATGATTCTATTTGGGGGAAAACACACAGGGTGAGAGAAAAATATACATGCAGGCCATTGCCCATGCACCAACTTATAAAATGCGTCATGAGAGACGAAAAAGTGTTGGCCAATGTATCTGTTATTTCTATGCTGCTCACGTTCCCCGCAGTCACATCGCATATCCTTCCCCAAACGTCCTGGCCATGCTTTATCCTGACGGCAAGAGTTCTGCTTACTTGGACTCTCTCATCTCTTCAAAGGCCAGCAAGCAGGAGGCAGAGGTTCCCCTTTAACCCTTCACTTGACCTCCCGAATGTCAAGTATTTGCGCTCAGCATTTTCAAAATCAATAGGGACCAAAAGCATATCAGAATGAATACCAGATCATTCAGAGCAGAATATTAAACATGCCTTGTGTTTTTCTAAGGCAAGTCTTAAAAACAGGACAGGCAACAAAGCAAGTTCAGAGTTCATGAAAACAGACAACTCTTGCTGTATTCTATTTCCTTTTGTCTGGAAGCCAGTTTTTTTGAAAGAGTTCAAAGGAAAACAGAACTGTGACTCTCTTCTAAACAAACATCATCGCTGTGTGTCAATAAGTTAACCATCCCCACAGCCCCTGACGTCCAAGCTTATTCCCTCCAATTAGCTAGTCACATTCCTGAGACTACTTGCTCACAAAACTGCTCTTGTCGCTCTTTACTTCTGTGTCCACATGGTTTCCTGGGAAGCACCCCTAAGTAATCGATTGTCACTATGATCCAATAATAGCTTGAAAATATGTTTGGGATTATTTGCAGTTCATTGTTTTATTTTTGTATTGTTTATTTATTTGTTTTTTTGAGACAGGGTCTCACTCTGTTGCCCAGGCTAGAGTGCAGTGGTGTCAACACAGCTCACCGCAGCCTAGAGCTGCTGGGCTCTTCCCAACCCCTGGAAAGTAAGAAAGTACCACAGTATTGATCCATGGCCTTTTAGGGACCAGGCCACAGAGCTCCACCACAAGCCCCGTTGTCCCCTGTCTTCCATGAAACTCAGGAGGGGGAGGCGGGAGCACAGCAGGAGGTGAGCGGTGATGAGCAAGCAAAGTCCATCCGTATTTACAGCCGCTCCCCACCCGTCGCATCACCGCCTAAGCTTGGCCCACCCTGCTCCCCCGTCTGTGGAAATCAGTCTACCCCGTCTTCCACGAAATCAGTCCCTGGTGTCAAAAAGGTTGGAGACTGCTGTGCTGGAGGGCTCAGTGCTGGAGCAGAGAGTAGGGTCTTTCATGAAGCGGAACCACGGAGTCTGGGCTTGCTGAGAGACGTGGTGACGGCAGTGCACATCCAGCGTTCCTCCCTTGGCGCACTTGCTACCCCCAGCTCCCCTGACCACACGCCTCTCTGATGGTCACATCCTGCACAAAACCTCTAGGTGAATTCTACCAGAGAAACAAAACCCTCTCCTAAGGAAACAGCCTATGACAGGGAAAAGCAAACAATGTGAATTACAAGATTGGTTAATAAAGGAAGTCAAGTTAATTTCTATGCATTTCTACGAATTACAGATAGCATTGGGCCTCATAGGCATTTGAAAGTTGTTTCTTAATGTCAAGGGAGCCAGAAGCAGATGCCTCATTCCCCTGCCATGCAGAATGTCACTGCTGCTGGAATGGGACCTGCAAGACAACCATCTGGAGATGAAACCTGAAGGCTGCAGGTGCCCTGGATGATCTGCTGACGTGGGGAGGCATTGACCCAAAGCACAGGTAACAGCGGCAACCAACTGTGAATTTACAGCTGTCAGCAACTGTAGGAGAAACTGCTAGGAAGATGTTTATCTGAGTATAACTACAGAGTTGGTAGAACCCAGACAAGAACACGCCCTGCTCCTTGCCCTGGGTCCTGCTTCCCACCTCTCTCCCCAGTCCCTGCACCACAGTGGGGACAGAAGTAAAGAGACAAAAGGGAAGCAAAGGTAGGAAGAGAGGGAAATAAAAAACCCAAGGTCTTCTCAGGAATATCAGCCAAAGCAAAAGCCATAAAGGGAATACCTGATCATCTGACTTCAAAAAATTTTACAATTTTGACATGGCAAAACCACCATAAAAACCAGAAGGGTAACAAAAACTGAGAAAAATATTAGTGGATAGGGACAAAAGTTAATATCCTTCTATAAAAAGACTTCTTGTAAATCAACAAGGAAAAAGATGTATTTCTTGAATTAAAACAATAGGAGGCAAAGGGCTTGATAAGTCATTCAAGGAGAAGAAAACTCACACGACTATAAAATCTCATTGTTAATGAAAGAATCGCCAATTAACAGGAGGTTCCACTTATTCTGCAATCCTATTGGCCAATGTTTTTTGAAAGGTACAACCAGCAGGTAATGCGAAGGTCACACGGGTACACTGCTGGTGGGGATCTCCGTAGGGCCATTTGGAAACAGGTGTCCACAGCTTTAAAATGCTCCTAACTTTTGAATCCAGCCATGCACATCTATGTATTTATCCTAGAAAAAACTTGCAACATGCACAAAGATTATGCTTTAAAAAAAGGCAAAGAAAAAAAGGAAAAAACCTAAACTTGAATATTATTCAGGCATCGAAATCATGTTTTTATAAAATATTTCATGACATGACAAAGTGGTAATGATACAACAGAAAGGTAGGAGTAATCAAAACACAAAATTATGTAGAATGATCCTCATTTTCTATGATCCTCATGCATAGGAAAAAATGGCTAATCGGGATTTTAGCTATGTATTCCCAGAAAATACCTTCATAGGAAAATTTTATTTTTCTCCTTATATTTTTCTATTATTTCTCAAAACAAAGAGAATACAACAAAGACATTAATGTCTTTTTAAAAGACACAAAAAAGAAGTAAAAGGAAAGTAAAAGAAGGAAGTAAAAAGGAAGTAAAATTAGAGGAAGGGAAGAAGGTATGAACCTTCTCGAAGGGAAGAGGCCCAAACACAGCTAGCAGAACCCTGGGCCCTTACACAAAGGAGCTCCTTGAGTATTTGAATTTGGGTATTTTGAGTATATCAACTGCAAAGCTTTCCCCAACTGTCTCATCACAGGATCTGAGCCCTGGGTGGACTGACCCCTCCCTTTACCTGGCCCTGCAGCCACCAAGTGCCACCAGGCAGAGCAGCGCCTAGGAGAACACATCTTAACCAGGCCACAGAGAAACAAAACGAGGGAAATGACAGGATTGCGCAGAGTTTTCTATCAAGGTAAGTGATGCATGGGTACAGCCATGCATCACTTAATGGCAGGGATATTATGTTCTGAAAAAGGCCTTGTTAGGTGATTTAGTCATTGTGCAAACATCAAAGAGTGTACTCACACAAACCTGGATGGTATAGCCTACTGCACACCTGGTTTTGTGGTGTAGCCTATGCTCCCAGGCTATAAACACGTACAGCATGGCACTATACTGAATACTGCAGGCAATAGCATTTGTGTTCCTAAACATATCTAAACATAGAAAAGGCATTAAAAATACAGCACAAAAGATAAAAAATGGTACACCTGCACAGGGCACTTACTAGGAATCGAGTGGACTCCACCTTGTTGCAGGACTGGGAGCTGCTCTGGGAGACTCAGTAGTGGTGAGTGAGCGTGAAGGCCTCGGGCACACTGCGCACCACTGCAGACTATACACACTGTACGCTTAGGCTGCACTAAAATTATTTAAAATGTTTTCTCTCTTCAACAATAAATTAGCCTTAGCTTACTGTAACTTTTTTTATTTTATAAACTTTTTAAATTTTTTGACTCTTCCATAATACACTTAGCTTAAAACACAAACAGGTTATTTAGCTGCATGAAAATATTTTCTTTCTTTAGATCCTTATTTTATAAGATTTTTCCTATTTTTAAAATTTTTATTTATTTATTTTTACTTTTTAAACTTTTTTGTTAAAACTAAGACACAGGCTGGGAATGGTGGCTCATGCCTGTAGTCCCATACTTTGAGAGGCTGAGGTGGGAGGATTGCTGGAGGCCAGGAGTTTGAGACCAGCCTAGGCAACATAGGGAGACCCTGTCCTGACAGAAAAAGAAGAAAAATTAGCCAGGTGTGGTGGCGCATGCCTGTAGTCCTAGTTTCTTGGGAGAATGAGGCAGGAGAATTGCTTATGCCCAGAAGTTTGAGGTTTCAGTGAGCTATGATTGAGCCACTACACTCCAGCCCTGGCTACAGAGAGATCCTGTCTCTTAAAAAAAAAAAAAAAAGGACAAGAAAAAAAAAAAACCTAAGACACAGTAAGACACAAACACACAGCAGCCTAGCCCTGCACAGGGTCAGGGTCATCAGTGTCACTGTCTCCCACCCACACCCTGTCCCACGGGAAGGTCTTCAGGGGCAGTGACACGCATGGAGCTGTCGTCTCCTGTGATGACAGTGCTTGCTTCTGTGATGCCTCCTGAAGGACCGGCCTGGGGCTGTTTCACAGCAAATTCGTTTTTCATAAGTAGAAGTGCACTCTAAAATGATGATTAAAAAGTATAGTACAATGAACACACAAACCGGTAACATAGTTATTTATCATCATCATCAAGCCTTGCGTGCTGTACATAATCGTATGCGCTGTGCTTTCACGCACCTGGCAGGGCAGGAGGTTTGTTTACACTGGCATCACCACAGACCCATGAGTGATGCTTTTGCTATGGCGTCAGGACAGCTATGCCATCACTAGGTGACAGGAATTTTTCAGCTCCATTATAATATTATGGGACCACCGTGGAATATGCAGTCCGCCGTTGAGAGGCTGGTGCGTGATCACACTTCATTCAAAGGGTCATCTTTTATTCTGAGATAATGACCTTCCTACATTTTAGTGTTAAGATGTCCATTCTTCTATGAGATGATAATAGATAATAGTTGTTCTGTTTTGTTTTCCTTAACATCCTGACCAAGCAAAATAAAAGCCTCCCAACTGCATGCTGTTACATGCTGGTTTTTTTTTTCTTTTTACATTTTACTGGTCTATGAAATCTAGATATCTGGTAGCAAACTTTCAAATCCATAAGCCCTAATTAAAAAGAAAGAGTTGCCCATATCATGAGTGGGAGCAAAAACCTCAATGGCTTTTTTCTTCAAGCCCTTGCTGGGTAAATTCTTAGCAGCAGATGACAGATAACTGCATTCAAGTTGAACAGGGTTGCCAAGGCAGAGACGTCTGTAGAGCCAGAGTGTTCTTTCCACAACGGCTGCTAGAGACACACAACTCTGCCTGCGGGATGAAAGAAACCTGTGATGGGGCCGCAGCCCACCCTGCCTGTCGGCGAGCTGGAGCAGGGAACCAGGCTCGGCCCATCCTGCCTGTCGGCGAGCTGGAGCAGGGAACCAGGCGTGGCCCATCCTGCCTGTTGGCGAGCTGGAGCAGGGAACCAGGCACAGCCCATCCTGCCTGTTGGCGAGCTGGAGCAGGGAACCAGGCGTGGCCCATCCTGCCTGTTGGCGAGCTGGAGCAGGGAACCAGGCATGGCCCATCCTGCCTGTTGGCGAGCTGGAGGAGGGAACCAGGCATGGCCCACCCTGCCTGTTGGCGAGCTGGAGCAGGGAACCAGGCGTGGCCCATCCTGCCTGTTGGCGAGCTGGAGCAGGGAACCAGGCTCCGCCCATCCTGCCTGTAGGCGAGCTGGAGCAGGGAACCAGGCTCGGCCCATCCTGCCTGTTGGCGAGCTGGAGCAGGGAACCAGGCTCAGCCCATCCTGCCTGTTGGCGAGCTGGAGCAGGGAACCAGGCATGGCCCATCCTGCCTGTCCGCGAGCTGGAGCAGGGAACCAGGCTCCGCCCATCCTGCCTGTTGGCGAGCTGGAGCAGGGAACCAGGCATGGCCCATCCTGCCTGTTGGCGAGCTGGAGCAGGGAACCAGGCGTGGCCCATCCTGCCTGTTGGCGAGCTGGAGCAGGGAACCAGGCGTGGCCCATCCTGCCTGTTGGCGAGCTGGAGCAGGGAACCAGGCATGGCCCATCCTGCCTGTTCGCGAGCTGGAGCAGGGAACCAGGCACGGCCCATCCTGCCTGTAGGCGAGCTGGAGCAGGGAACCAGGCTCAGCCCATCCTGCCTGTTGGCGAGCTGGAGCAGGGAACCAGGCTCAGCCCATCCTGCCTGTTGGCGAGCTGGAGCAGGGAACCAGGCATGGCCCATCCTGCCTGTCGGCGAGCTGGAGCAGGGAACCAGGCGTGGCCCATCCTGCCTGTCGGCGAGCTGGAGCAGGGAACCAGGCGTGGCCCATCCTGCCTGTCGGCGAGCTGGAGCAGGGAACCAGGCTCGGCCCACCCTGCCTGTTGGCGAGCTGGAGCAGGGAACCAGGCATGGCCCATGCTGCCTGTTGGCGAGCTGGAGCAGGGAACCAGGCGTGGCCCATCCTGCCTGTCGGCGAGCTGGAGCAGGGAACCAGGCGTGGCCCATCCTGCCTGTCGGCGAGCTGGAGCAGGGAACCAGGCTCCGCCCATCCTGCCTGTTGGCGAGCTGGAGCAGGGAACGGGCTCGGCCCATCCTGCCTGTTGGCGAGCTGGAGCAGGGAACCAGACATGGCCCATCCTGCCTGTTGGCGAGCTGGAGCAGGGAACCAGGCATGGCCCATCCTGCCTGTTGGCGAGCTGGAGCAGGGAACCAGGCATGGCCCATCCTGCCTGTTGGCGAGCTGGAGCAGGGAACCAGGCGTGGCCCATCCTGCCTGTTGGCGAGCTGGAGCAGGGAACGGGCTCGGCTCATCCTGCCTGTTGGCGAGCTCGAGCAGGGAACCAGGCTCGGCCCATCCTGCCTGTCGGCGAGCTGGAGCAGGGAACCAGGCTCGGCCCATCCTGCCTGTCGGCGAGCTGGAGCAGGGAACCAGGCACGGCCCATCCTGCCTGTTGTCGAGCTGGAGCAGGGAACCAGGCTCAGCCCATCCTGCCTGTTGGCGAGCTGGAGCAGGGAATGGGCTCGGCCCATCCTGCCTGTTGGCGAGCTGGAGCAGGGAACCAGGCTCGGCCCATCCTGCCTGTCGGCGAGCTGGAGCAGGGAACCAGGCATGGCCCATCCTGCCTGTTGGTGAGCTGGAGCAGGGAATGGGCTCGGCCCATGCTGCCTGTTGGCGAGCTGGAGCAGGGAACCAGGCATGGCCCATCCTGCCTGTTGGCGAGCTGGAGCAGGGAATGGGCTCGGCCCATGCTGCCTGTTGGCGAGCTGGAGCAGGGAATGGGCTCGGCCCATGCTGCCTGTCGGCGAGCTGGAGCAGGGAACCAGGCACGGCCCATCCTGCCTGTTGGCGAGCTGGAGCAGGGAACCAGGCATGGCCCACCCTGCCTGTCGGCGAGCTGGAGCAGGGAACGGGCACGGCCCATCCTGCCTGTTGGCGAGCTGGAGCAGGGAACCAGGCATGGCCCATCCTGCCTGTTGGCGAGCTGGAGCAGGGAACCAGGCGTGGCCCATCCTGCCTGTTGGCGAGCTGGAGCAGGGAACGGGCACGGCCCATCCTGCCTGTTGGCGAGCTGGAGCAGGGAACCAGGCATGGCCCATCCTGCCTGTTGGCGAGCTGGAGCAGGGAACCAGGCTCGGCCCATCCTGCCTGTTGGCGAGCTGGAGCAGGGAACCAGGCTCGGCCCATCCTGCCTGTTGGCGAGCTGGAGCAGGGAACCAGGCATGGCCCATCCTGCCTGTTGTCGAGCTGGAGCAGGGAACCAGGCGTGGCCCATGCTGCCTGTTGGCGAGCTGGAGCAGGGAACCAGGCATGGCCCATCCTGCCTGTTGTCGAGCTGGAGCAGGGAACCAGGCATGGCCCACCCTGCCTGTCGGCGAGCTGGAGCAGGGAACCAGGCGTGGCCCATCCTGCCTGTTGGCGAGCTGGAGCAGGGAACCAGGCATGGCCCACCCTGCCTGTTGGCGAGCTGGAGCAGGGAACCAGGCGTGGCCCATCCTGCCTGTTGGCGAGCTGGAGCAGGGAACCAGGCGTGGCCCATGCTGCCTGTTGGCGAGCTGGAGCAGGGAACCAGGCATGGCCCATCCTGCCTGTTGTCGAGCTGGAGCAGGGAACCAGGCATGGCCCACCCTGCCTGTCGGCGAGCTGGAGCAGGGAACGGGCACGGCCCATCCTGCCTGTTGGCGAGCTGGAGCAGGGAACCAGGCTCGGCCCATCCTGCCTGTTGGCGAGCTGGAGCAGGGAACCAGGCTCGGCCCATCCTGCCTGTTGGCGAGCTGGAGCAGGGAACCAGGCTCGGCCCATCCTGCCTGTTGGCGAGCTGGAGCAGGGAACCAGGCGTGGCCCATCCTGCCTGTAGGCGAGCTGGAGCAGGGAACCAGGCGTGGCCCATCCTGCCTGTCGGCGAGCTGGAGCAGGGAACCAGGCGTGGCCCATCCTGCCTGTCGGCGAGCTGGAGCAGGGAACCAGGCACGGCCCATCCTGCCTGTCGGCGAGCTGGAGCAGGGAACCAGGCACGGCCCATCCTGCCTGTCGGCGAGCTGGAGCAGGGAACCAGGCATGGCCCATCCTGCCTGTCGGCGAGCTGGAGCAGGGAACCAGGCATGGCCCATCCTGCCTGTCGGCGAGCTGGAGCAGGGAACCAGGCTCGGCCCATCCTGCCCGTGCTTGGGTTGCATCCCGAGAGCTGAGGCTTGGGAGTTCCTGTGAAATTCCAGTAGGATTCAGACGGAAATGGAAGCTCAGCTCTAGCTACCGTCTGGAGCGGCACTGGACTCCGCCCGGGGAAGAAAGCCAGCAGGGATCATGGGAGCCCGGAGCCCGGAGCCCAGGTCCCGCCTGGCACGAGGGTGGTGGCTCCCTGCCCCCTGCAGACGCCGCCCGCCCGCAGCGTGCCGGGACAGGGAGATGGTGCGGGCCGGGGCTCTCCAGAGGAGAAGGGGCGCTGACTGAAAGGACTTCTTAAAGGGGGAAGAGGGAAAAACAAATCTGACTACAGGAGCAATAGCAATTCATATTACTGATTACTTTAGCTATTAGCTGTTTGAGATGAATGGCATTGTGGCAACTTGTGGGCTATTCAGAGTCAAAATTAAAAGATAAAGAAAGATTGATGAAGTCCACTGCACTCTCTTTAAGCTCTCGAGGCCTAACAAATAAACAAAACCGCACACATGAACCTCTCCCCAAGCACACAGTAAGTAAACTAAGAACTGTGTCCTCTGGGAAAAGGCAGCCCCTCCCCCCATTCTCTGAGCCAGCTGGCCCTTCTCCCCAACACCGGGGTCTGAAGGAATTTAGCACTTGCTCGTTGTCATGTTAATAAACTAAGGATTTTGTGTTAGAGATTACTATAATTACTTTTCTTTCTTAGCTGTCTGCTGGGAATACACTTTTGGCACCTTTTTCTTTGGCATCCTGATAACCTCTTCTTGGCAAGCAATCTAAATATGGCCAGGCCTCCATCATGCCTTCCTCTCCCTGCCTCTTCTCACTGAACTGAGCTCTCCTGTGTGTGGCGGGACGCTAATCAAGTGAGCCGCCACAATATGCTCTTTTGCTGATTGTCCACATCACACCATTCGTATGGCATCGGAAAGCCACCGGGAAGACTCCTGGCAGCGACGCCCAGCTGCCACAGCAACCTGCACACAATACCCTGGGAGGCGAGTGGAAGAGTCAGCGCACCCTAGGACCACACTTTTAGCCAAGAGAAAGGCTATTTCTGCCTGCGGCCTAACATTTATTCAAGTGGCCAGGCTGGAACACGAATGAAGGGTGTAGAGAGGGTTCTTTGTAAGACAGTGGCTTCGACTCTGAGGAAATGGGAGCCATCAGAGGATGGTGAGCGGAAGAGAAACGCGAGCTGGCAAACATTCTCAAAGACTCGCTCTGTTTGTGCGGAGCACAGATTACTGCAGAGGGGCAGCAAGGAGGCAGGGAGACCGGTTAGGATGCTACCGCGGAAATCCATGTGGTTGGACCAGGGTAGCGGATGTGTGTCAGAGCTGACACATCCAAAAGCCAGCCAGGAGGACTTACGGACTCGCTGGAGGGGCGATATGAGAAGTCATCCAGGGTGACTCCAGACTTCTGATCTGCACGACCAAGGGATGGTGTCGTCCTCAAACCCCATGGGCGGCTGAGGGAGAACCGGCGGGGAGGCAGATGAGGAGCTGAGCTCTGGACGTGAGGACTCTGAGAGGCCACGAGACATCCAGGTGCAGATGCCGGGGGCAGATGGACGTACAAGTCTGAGCTTCAGGAAGAAGGCTATCCTGGACATGCACCTGTGAGAGGCATGAACTTGGAGATGGATTTGAAAGAGGTGAGCCTGGATCAGATCACGTCCCCGGGAGGAAATGAGAGAGGAGAGAGCAGCTCCCAGCGCTGTGGCTGGAGCACTCGAGCTCAGCGAACTGAGAGGGAACCAGCAAAGAAGGCTGAGAAGGAGAGGCTGGATGAGAGAGGAAACCAAGAGACACAGGTATCTTGGCAGCCAAGTAAAGGAAATAGCTCGAGGAGAGGAAGAGATTGCCTGGTCACGTGCTGCTGCAGAGGAAAGACTGAACGGACTGCTACAGTTGGCAACTATCACACAATTATTAGCAGTAATAATAGCAGCTAAGGCTTTGAGCTTTCTCTGTGTCAGGAACTATGTCAAGTGCTTTATGTATATTCCCTCACTCACTCTTCACAGCCACCCGTAAAGCCTGCTTTACTGTCACTATAACGCAGACCTGAAAATCGAGGTTTAAAGAAGTAAAGTACACTCAGCCAAGCGTATACAAATATCAACCTCACTGAATCCAACACTGGTGCTCTTAACAGCAGTGTAATCGACCTTTTCCCTCGCTCCCTCCCTTCCATTCTTCCTGTCCTTCCATGTCCTTCCATGACATCCATAGGAAGAAAGGCAGAAGAAAAGGAGAAAGTGGCAAAGCTAACAAATAAAACATAAGTATGGAGAAGACGGAGAAAAGAAGGAAATAAATTAGTGGTTCCTTATGGATACAAATAGCTTCTATTTGTGCTAACATCAACAGGTAATTTGTAAGACATAGGGTATTTATAATGAATATCTGACCAATTAATACAAAATAAGGAATAAGAGTTCCATGCTCTCGGGCACAAAGAGTCATGTTTGCCATTAATTAAGGATATTAACCTGCTAATTCTTTGCTTCTGTCGTTAAAGACCAGTGTGATTCTATTAAATAATTAAATATGAAATATATGATGTTGCTTACTCCACATGATTGATAATAAAACTGGAAGAAGGAAATCAGTGCATATCATTGAGCAAGAACATTCAGGTTAATGGCAATGAGAAGATAAATAGTTTCACAGAGTTTTTCTCATGGGTTTAAAAAAAACCTGTTGGCCACGGTGTCAACCAAGACAAAGAGTACCTGTGGAGGGTGTGTATACAGAAGAATTACCCCAGCGATGAAGTTATTCTGGTGACTGGGCGTATCTACAGCAGTGCGATTTCCCGGAAGAGTAGGTTGCAAAGCACTGCACTAGGGACCTTCTTTGAAAATCAAATTCATCTGGGTGTAGAAGACAGAAGGGTTTAGAAAGTCAAGTTGCTTTGTCAAAAGGATTCCTACAATGATTCTTGCAAACACAGTTCAGCATTGTGTATTCAACATACAATGAGCACTCAATAATTATTTACTGAAATAGCTGAACCCAAGTGATTCCTTTTGGTTTAGATATTCCATTCCAAAACTTTTCAACATATAACCAGCTAGTTTTGAATTGATCGATTCCCTGTTTTCTCTTCTATTTACCATAATTGTTATTTCCTTAAAAAATACTTAGAAAAAATTTTCCCAAGAAAAAGGAAAGTCCCATTTAAATATCAGAATATATTGCGTTTTTCCTCTTGGCACTCAGATATGCTCCCTATAAAGGCCATATACCAGAGCTTCCAAAACTTTCTTAATTCACAATGACTCTAGGTCAAAACATACATCTAATAGTCCCTTTTAGTATGTGACTATGTCCTAACAACTTAATAGGCATTTAAAAAAATAATATTTTATGTCATTCTTAACCATATGTACACCCAATGGAGCCGGCACAAGTCCTCGAGCCTTGAAATCACCTGGATACCAACCCTCATTGCCAGGTCCACATTAAGTTTCACACGATACTTGTGTTTTAATCACATCAACTGCCTAAACTCATCTTCACAAAGATGTGATAACACAAAAAGGAAAGAGCATGGTCCACTGAAGCTACCAGTGCACACAATGTCCAACCATGCTGAGTGCTGGGCATGGACAACGTCCTGCAAAGCCCCACTGATTTTGCTGCCACAGCCCATGGTGTCTTGGTGCACAGTTTGTGAGACTCAGCCATATACGAATCCTAAATTTCAGTGTTTGAAACCTAATACAATGTAAATTGGGAAGACATTTAAACTCTAATCTAGTAACTGAAATTTTCCTCTATCTCCTGTTGGTTTGTAGATTCAGTCTTAACATTACTTTAATATTTGACCATGAATCTTGAGATAGACTGACAACTTTACATCTTTCCTGTATGCAATCTGCAGATGAATGACAAGTGCTAGTCAGAGTACTATTGAAGAGTATGGCCCAGAGGTCAGGAAACTTTTTCTGTGTATATTTTAGGCTTTGTGGGCCACATGTTCTCTGCTGCAACTATTCAACTCAGTCACTGTAGTGAGAAAACAGGCAGACAATATGTAAATGAGTGAGCATGGCTGTGTTCCAATAAAACTTTATTTATAAGAACAGGTGGCAGGACAGACTTGGTCCACAGTTATATTTTGGCCAACCCTGATCTAGCTAGGTAGGGAGATTGCTTTATTTCCTGATTTGAATTAACACAGTCCTGCTATAAGAAACAGGACAGTTACAATGCCGCAGTAAAAAGCATTTCTGTAAAAGCCATGTAATTCAGCAAGTACTTGCTGATCGCCATCTGTGGCAGGTACTAGAATGTGGTATGGAAGCATCAGGGCAGTCCCTGCCCTCCAGCATCCCGCAGCCTACAAGGAGGCACAAGTGTTAATGCAGGTTAATGATTACATTATAAAAGCACAGAAACAGGGTGGTGATTTTCACCTGATGAGGTGGTGGAAGGAATCAGATGACAGCCACTGGAAAAACCACGAAACACAAAGTGACCCAGGGGGCCCTTTATGAACAAGAAGCTTTTTTGCAGTTGTCTATCATAATAGCTGACCACCACTGGTTATTATGTAAAGTGACTGTGAGTCGGCCACCATGCTAAGCACTTTGTATGTATCTTCCCAGATGAGAAAACAGAGGTGAAGGTTATATTGCTAGTCAACAGCAACAGCAGGATTTGAAGCCAGGTGTTCTTTCTCTAGAACCTGGCTCTCAATCATTGTACTATATAGCTTCTAGAAAAAGGCATTTAGAAGGAAAATAATTAGATTGACTGATTGATTCGTTCCAGGGGTTGGTAAACTATGGCCCAGGAGTCAGATCTGGACTGCTGCCTGCTTCGCAAGTGCAGTTTTACTGGCACACTGCTATGCCATCGTTTACACGGTGTCCACGGCTGCTGTCGTGCTACGGTGGCAGAGCTGCGTGGCTGCCACAGAGACTGCGCTGGCCTGTAAAGGCTGAAACATTCACTACCTGGCACTTTATAGAAAAATGGTCAGGATCCCTAATACATTCATTCATTCAATTCATTCAAGTCAAGGGATTTTTTTCTTTTTATTTATTTATTTAGGTCATTTTATTATTTCTCATTTTCAGATCCAGTTCATGACCTCCTGGCCTTGCACAGCCCATCCCTCTGCACTTTCAGCTGCTGAGCAGTCTTCTGAAACAAGCCCCACAGGCCTTTGTCCTCTGGAGCCCTGTCATTTTCCACATTTGGCTGCCAAGATACACATGCAGGAGTTGGTAGACTGTAAGGTGACATTTAATCAAAGTCAGGGTTTTCAAGGCTTGCTGACTTTGAAGGTAAACAGATGTCTCTACAGATTCCCGGGCTCGAGTGGTGGGATGCATGCATCAAGTAAATAGGGATTGAAGGATGGGGCGACTTGGCAGACTCTCCTCTTAAAGGGCCGAGATTCGCATCAGCCAGCCAGCGCTGGACCCACGGGCTGCGCTCACAACTTCTGTGATCACTTGAGAGCTTCTCAACACAGAGGAGATTTTTTTGGACATGACAAACCTTTAATAATGGTTTTCAATTTTGCATGCTGTCTCCTGGGCCTTACAGGAAATGAGGAAGTTATCTCCTGCTGTTTGATCAGATATCTACAATATCCATTCAAACCACAAAATGCATAAATGGAAAACAAGACAGAACAGGTCCAGAGAAGCAATCTCCAAGCAAATGTTAGTACTATCTGCAGTGTCCTTTCAGGGGCAGGAAGGAGAAGACACAGCAACTGGCAAAGTAGGTAACTTCAGAGACTGCGTCTGATCTAGGAAGAAGCCAAGGCTCCCTCTGGCCTAAAATAAAGGTGATATTTGTTGTGGGTTGAATCATGTCCCCCAAGAAGATCTGTTGAGGTCCCATCCCCCACGACCTGTGATTGTGGCCTTGGTGGAAACACGGTCTTTGCAGCAGTAATCAAGTTAAGGGGAAAATGTACCGGATTAAGGTGGCTCTTAATCTGATGACTGGGACACACAGAAAGAAGACGGCCATGTGAAAAAGGAGGCAGAGATTGGAGTCATGCTGCCACACACCAAGGAACGCCAAGGGTTGCTGGAAGCTAGACGCAGGATATGGAATAAATGTTGCTCTAGAGCTTACAGAGAGAGCACAGCCTTGCTGGCACCTTGGTTTTAGACTTCTAGCCTCCAAAACTGCAAGGAAATACATTTTTGTTGTTTTAGGCCACCCAGTTTGTGGTACTTTGCTAAGGCAGCCTTGGGAAACTAATGGTATTGGTGTTGATGTGGTCATGAACAGGACAGGGGAGCAGAGCGGTGGACACTGAAGGCTCACGTGCCCCACCCCTCATTCCACGCCAGGGTGCAGTGTGCACTATGCCAGTGCTCACCGCTCTTGACACTCTTTCCATTGGCAGGTGAAGAAACTGCTCCTGGAGAGTTTGTCCACCATTACGGGGTTAGCGAGTAACAAGGCCTGGATTCGAATGCTGGCACGCTGGGCTCTACTTCACACTGCTGACCAAGCCCACACTGAAGGGGTTTGCCTGGATTCTGCTTTTGAGATTTTATTTCTGGACCTAGCAAGCTGGTCCATACAGAGAAGCTGGCTCCAATAGGCCCTACCCATGGGGACAGGGGACTCGGAACTCCGTGGGGACCTGCTGTCTCATGCAAGTTCTCCTAACAACGTGGGGCTACAGAAAGCAAGTGACACCCAGGAAGCTCATTAGCACTCTGATGCTCGGGTTGCATTTCAGAAATTAATTTCTAGTTCTATCTCTTTCTTTTCTGTTCCTGTCAGTGAGAATCTTTGTGGAGGAAGAGTGAATAAAGGGGAAGAGGATACAATCTATATTGGTTTGTTTATAAGAACCTTTATCTAGTTGCCTTTGCAAGATAACCAGGATTCAATTTTTGCTTTCATATCTTTGCTGCACTGTTTTGTCATAAAATTTAATCAATTCAGAAGCTAAAATTAATAGCTCAGCTTCAAAGATGTCATCAGGGCCGACTCAGCTTTGGAGAAGGCAGTGGGTCATGGGTAGTAGGAATGTATTCTGTCTCAACTTTGTCTCTCCAAGTGGAGCTCAGCCCGAGCTGCTGCTTTGAAATCACCACTGGTGACCTCGTGAGAAGAAGATTAGATCTGTGCTTTTAGGTTTCTGGACATACTTATGAAACAGGGTACATTTAAAGGCCATTCTGAGAACATTAACTACATTCGCTTTCTAAACTTGCAGTTCTTTATTTCTATTTCTTATTGATTTCATTCTAAATGTTCTAACATATAGAAGATCATTAAGTCCACATATAGTTATGCTTCTGCTTCCTTCTCATAATTATTAATATATTAAAATACTTTTCTTTGTTATCACAACATCACTAAGGTTTTGTGGGAGGAGTGTGTATGTGTGTCATGTGTTTTTGTTTTGTTTTTATATAAACAAGGTACAACAGGAGGCAGCATGACACAGTAGAAATGTAACACTTTGCAATCATGCCAACATGGATTCAAATTCTAAGTCCCCCATGTATTAGTTCTTGGGAAAATTACTTATTTTCTCTGAGCCTAAGTTGTTCACCAATTAAAAGCTTGAATCATATGGAAATTTAAGTGTTAAAAAACATTCTCTCACAGATCCAGCCTCTACTTTCTTCTGCATATCATAATGTTCACCTTGGTCTAATATTTCAACAATTCTTTCTATCCAGGCCCACGATGACACGGTGCAGTGTACTTCAGAGATGCGGTCACAAGTCAGAGACTTCGTCTGTTTTTTCCCCTCTCACTTTAGATAGTCTTTTATACTAACAAAGAAGATTTCTAAAACAGGAACTCCATATAGCTATCAGATTTTAGGAAAACGAAGTTATTAGATAATAATCAATAAACAAAAAGGACATGTTCTCTGTCCTGAGCGTACAGCTCTCGCACTTAGAAACAGCGTCCCTGACCCAGGTGTCTCTGTCTCCCCAGGGCTGTGCAGCGCTGGGCACAGAAGTGAGTGTCCCTGCACTCTTGGGGAGTGACAGGCCCAGAACAAGCTACCTCTCGCTTCTTCCCTTATTGATTACAGCTCCAATTTTTAAATTGAACAAAATAGCCAGAACTCTGAACAATCTCCCAAGCATCCAAATGTTCTGAATTCGATTTAGAAGTCGCATTTGTCTTTGTAGAGGTAGCCTACGGTTGCTTCCTCGAGGATCACCTCTACTGGGTCAATTCCTGCATCTCGTGGTCCTACCACTATGGCCAGAAATGCCATTTGTCCCTTTTTAAATATTTTAAATGTTGTAGCATAAGGAGGCATGAGTCAGAAAAAACCAGAGGATACTAAGACAGTGGAATAAGTTTCCTCAGGCAACACCCAGGCTGAGGCTAGGGGCAAATGGAAGAAGCTTAAGCAAGTTTTTACTATCTGAAAGCTACATATAAATTCAGTAAGTACTCCATTCATGAGCACAGCCCTAGAAACCTGCAAACATATAAACACACCCAGAAAAATTAAAGACATCTGTGCAGCAAACAGAGCAAAACCTTGTAATAAAGAGGAAGGGTTGCTGAGCCGCACCACGTTACCAGCTTCTCCTTTCCACAGTTATCTGAGTGCATATTTTTGGAGGTATCTACACGTTCGATCCAGGAACAGAGTTGGTGATTATCTTTTCCTAGTAAACAGTTTTTAGCATCTAAATGAATCTGGAGGCTATTTTACAATTCCAGCCTCCCCCAACCATGCCCTATGACCTGCTCTCACAAAAGTTATCTTTTGTTCCCATATTAAAGAGGAAGAACTAAAACTATCTATTTCTACTGTTATAGTTTTTATGAAGTACAGGTTTTCAAATTTAAATTAACAGCAACAAAATATCTCACTCAGATCTATCACTGGTTCAGGGTCAGACAGGCAAAGAAATATTTTTTTCTGCATTTTCAAAGTTTCAAAATTTGAATTAATTTACAAATTTGGCAATTTCCAAAAAGATAATTTTATTTGCTATAGAAAATATTTGCAGTAGGTCTACCATTTTACTGAAAAATAAGAAATGGTTTCTCCATTGGACCCTACTCACCTGCTTCAGTGCTGCTCAGGTCTCACTTTGTTGAACTTGAACCCACTGTGAAGCGGGTTTTCAAAGATGGTTTGTATGGACTTCTGAATTCATTTCCTAAGTCAGCAGTTGTCGGAGAGGAAGGCACTTCTGAGTAGGGCCTTGAAGGATGAGTAGGAGCTTGAGAGAGAGATAAGGGGCCAAGCGAGGCAGAGGGTCTGACACTGAGCAAAGAACAGAGGCACACCACATTTTGGGAAGCCACAAGAGACTTGACCGTGTGTGGACCCCTTGCTGCTCCAGCTTCCCAGGAAGATTCGGAGTCCTCCATCTCTGTCTCAGTATTCCCCAAACTATGATTATGATATGACGTGATATGATGTGATATGAAAAGGGTACTTTGAGTAGACCCGGGAAGAGACAAAGCCTCTCTGAATATCATAATAACCAAGAATATGCCCAGAGCAGGCCAGTCTTGGCAGCCCTAAAGGGCTGATTATTTTGCAGTTGCTGTACCCAGGGCATTCAAAAGCACCACGCCCCTCCCCTGCCAGTATGGAGTCCAAGGGCACCTTAGGGAGGCGCTGGGAAAAGGCGCAGTGGGAGCCCAGAGGCAGGGGACTCCCCAGGAGAGGAGTTTGGTTCTCACAGAGCACCAAAGCAGCTCACAGTTAAGTCTTGAACCTTGTTATCCATCTTCTGGACTCTGTGGCCTTAGCTGGCCAAATGTAAGGGTCTTCAGTCATTATCTGCACCACTGTTCACTAAGGATAGACTATTCTTGAGTTTGGAATACTTGTGTCTTATAGAATAGAATTCCTTGGGTTCCAATTCAGACTCTCACTTGAGCTACTCCTGCATATCTTTCTCACCTCATGATAAAGCCAGTGTTTGCACCTTTAATTCATCACCATTTAGACTTTTAAACCGGAGGAAAAAGCAAAGAAATATTTATGCAGTTAGTTAACTTGATCACCTACTTTGTACTGTGTTCTTTTCCCTTGAGTGTGAGTGGAATTCCAGGATCTCAGATACATCCCTCCTTTCCTATCACATGTTCTCTCTCTCTCTCTTGAATTCTTCAATTTGCAGCCTCCCTTCTTGTCCCATTTTTCTACACAAACAGCAAACCTGAAGTCATACAGTCACTGAACCTTAAAGCAGAAAGCTATGTAACTTCTGCTGCGGCGACTGCTTTGCTCTCGGAAGCCTCAAGCTGAATTAGGAAGACCCATCGAAAACACAGAGCACACCTGCTGTCCCAGGAATTCCCCAGGTCCCTCTCTTCTCTTGGGTCTAAGCCCCAAGAACATTTTGCAGACCCCTTAGATTCAGATCATTATATACAAAGAAGTCTTCAATAATACAGCCCACCTACTAAGCCCATCGATTCCCCCTGCCTTTTTTTTTTAAATCAGCCTTTTTGTTCTGTGAATTTTTCACCCCTTGATTCACTTCTGCCTCTCACCACACATTTATCACTCAAGACTCTAAAGGTGACGCAGTTTTCGCTCCCAAATACTGTGGTTCATCACCCTTTCTCTGTCTCTGAAGAATATCTGTTTTTAAGACTAAAATCCCTCTCTCTTCTCCTCCCACAGCTTAGTCAATGCAACTTGACTCCCATGAGTACTACAACATGATTCTAATATTCTCTTTGGTTCAGAGATTTCACTCTTTTCCCACCCAAGTAATGAATTAACGGGTAAGAACAGTCATATTTCATAATAATAAAACATAATTTATAACACATTTCTGGGACAGAAGAGTAAAGGAGAAAGTACTTTGGCCACAAAAGACAACTCTTCAAATACCATTATTTTAATTGCTTCACAGCATTAATTGAATTTTCATCTACTCACTCTATACCTCCATTATTGATATATTGCTTTTGAAGGTATGTTAAACCACAATGCTTATTTGAAGAGAATTTCAATCTGTTTGTCTTGAAATAGAGTCCAAATCTTTTTATTGAAGAGTACCATTTGTAAGCTCAGGTGATGATAGCTAACTTTTTCCTGTGTTCAAATATCAACTCAATCTTGCCATTTACAGGTCTTGGCCATGAGAAAGAGAAAACTCAGAAGACAGCACATATGCTCAGGTCTGCCTTTCCTTTTTATTTTTCCTCCTCCTACAGAACTACAAAAATTAGGCTCCCATATATAAAATAAGCCAGTTGACTTGACCTTCTAGTAAGTGGCTATAGGCTTATGGTACCCAATACTATTGCTATTTCCTTTTCAAGAACACTCAATGTTTAAGATTAGCATGCCAAGCTATATATTTGGGGGCACAAAAAAAGAAAACAAGCTTGTAAAGTAAATCAGACAAGTTTTGTTCCTGAGATAACATCTATTTATTTAATTGGGGGATTGTGCTCAAGGGTACATATGTATCAACTTCTTTCTGAATCTCAAAGACCACACAACATTTGAGTTTAAATAGAGAGGGAAAAAAATGTTGCCACTAACTACCAACTCTCTAAATGTGTTGAACCAGAACTAAAGCAATGCAGACATCCGACTCCCTCCCTGTCACCAAACCATTCTTTTACCTGAGTTGTTTTAGGGGTCAAAGTTAAATGCAAGGGAGATGGCCTCAAAAATTCTTAGCCCTAGCCAATTTATCTTCTGTCTACCTACAAGAGAAATTTCAATCGAAGTTTATTTTTAGGTTTAATTAATACGCTGTCCTCTCTCTGGCAGGCAGTTGACAGCACTCCTCTGACCTTCCTTGGCTAACAGAACTTCAGGGGTGTTCCTTAGAGAAAGCGAGTTGGGTCTCTGCTGTTTGTGATTCCTGCCAGCCCGTGGGAAGAGCACTCCCGATGACTTAGATAACCAAGAGGGAGCAGCAGATCATTTCTCCAGATTTCATCCCTCTGGCTCCTTTATCTGAACCCTTCTGTCCTGTGAAGAGCCCAGCATGCAGCGTCCAGCACACATCCCTGTCCACAACCCCATAGTGTATGTCCTGCCAAAGGGGGGCTGAGCAACCCAGCAGTACCCAGGTACATAGCCAGTGTCTGCCCAGGTCCCACCAAGGCTCAGGCACTGTACTGAGTGCTGGGAGAGATGCAGAAGATGTCACAGCAGGAGTATATGAGGGCTGGCAAAGAAACCAATGCATGCTTCCAAACCCCCATAGACTGTTCCTTCCATCAGCTGTTATGTGTAAAGAGCATGGTTCCTTTAACAGATGGAGTTTGCAATTTAAGTTCCAATGTCCAGGTATACAAGGAGCTGCTAGGCAAAGAGGGGGAAGGGATGAACATTTATTGAGGACCTGTTACAAGCCAAGCATGTGTTAATGCACAGTTCCCACAGCAACCCTGCATGGTGACGTCACTAAAGATGAGGAACCAGAGGCTCAGGGAGGGGAAGGACAGCCAGCTGGTGGTCACACTGGAACTGAAACCCTGCACTTCCAGAAGCATGTTCCAAAGAAGACTACTTCTGCAGAGTATCAATAGGGGTTCTGTAGAAGGAAAAATAAGTCATCCCAAGGCTAGGATATAACCATGGGAGTGGGTGGCGGAACAGGGCTGGAGCACATCGTCACTGGAAGGTACGGTGTTGAGGAACTCGGAGACCAGGTTTGGGAACTGTGAGGCAAACAGGGGTAAGTGGGTGATCCCGCTCCAGTCACTCTCCACAGGGCTCACTGGAGGCAGCGTCTCCCAAACGCCCTTGATGGCTGAGACACTTTACTCCCGGCTTATCTCCAGCAGGATGCAGGACGCGGCGGGACGCGCTCAGCAGAGGCCATGGCGGCGGGGGTCGTGGTGATGGAGCTGGGGCAGAGCGCGACCCCGACCGCTGGCCGGCCGCCGCCGCGTCGCGGGCTTCCGGCAGAGCCGAGGAAGAAGACCTTTCCCCGGGCTTCCGGCAGAGCCGAGGAAGAAGACCTTTCCCCGGGCTTCCGGCAGGGCCGAGGAAGAAGACCTTTCCCCAGACTTCCGGCAGAGCCGGTGAAGAAGACCTTTCCCCGGGCTTCCGGCAGAGCCGGTGAAGAAGACCTTTCCCCGGGCTTCCGGCAGAGCCGGTGAAGAAGACCTTTCCCCGGGCTTCCGGCAGAGCCGAGGAAGAAGACCTTTCCCCGGACTTCCGGCAGAGCCGATGAAGAAGACCTTTCCCCGGGCTTCCGGCAGGGCCGAGGAAGAAGACCTTTCCCCGGGCTTCCGGCAGAGCCGATGAAGAAGACCTTTCCCCGGACTTCCGGCAGAGCCGATGAAGAAGACCTTTCCCCGGGCTTCCGGCAGGGCCGGTGAAGAAGACCTTTCCCCGGGCTTCCGGCAGGGCCGGTGAAGAAGACCTTTCCTCGGGGGCCAGAGACCCCTTCGTCATTTTTCTGCCCAGCAGCAGGGAGCGCCCAGCCTTTCGGGCAGCCTTCCTCAGGGCCTGCGTCCCGGGCGTGTCCCCGCCGTCCCGCCCGCCGCGCCAGCCTCCCCCGTGCCCTCTGCAGCTGCGGTCCGGCGCGCAAAGTGCTCCCGACCCTCGCCCTCTCGGCGTGCGCGCTCCCCTGGCTGTCCACACCCGCGTCCCGGAGACCCTGCTGCTCCGCTCCCGGCACGTGACGGCTTGCGAAAGCACAGCACGACGCCTGCAGGTTCAAGGGGCATCCTCCCTGCTCCTTATTGCCAAACCCCAAACCTCTCCTTCCTCCTTCTGACAATGCCCGGTTCCTTTGAGCACTTTCCGTCAGGCCAGCCCACCCACGCGCCCTCTTGTTGCTGGCTCCTGATCTCCTAATCTATCGTGAATATTTAAGCCCTGGACTCGCTGGCTCTCTCTCCTATTATCTTCCTGTTGTCATTCTTTCTTGGTGACATTAAAACCATGGCCTCTGAATTCCTTACAACCATCTCTCTCAATAATGGTGTCCTCTACCCCACTTCAACCACTGACTCCCATGGTTATAGCCTAGACTTTGCCGTTGTCAATACTGGTTTCCCTCCAAAATCTTAAATTTCTGAATTCAGCTGTCAGACCACCAGCTGATTTTCCTCCACTGAGACTTCAAAATAGTCGGTCCTCCACTGTCTTTCACCTCCTCATCAGCCTCACTTTCTTCCTTACCCACCTCAAGATTCCAAGGCCCCTTCCCCTTTGAATCCACTCTCAATTCCATGAACTCTCCTTCCATCCAACTTGAGCCCCAACCATGATTAAGCCCATCTTTCCACGTCCTCTGGGCCTGCACCCAAACAGCTAAACATGGCTGGAGAAAAACACATACTGTGTCAGCCAGTCCCACTTTTAAGGTCTAATTACAAATCTCAGGTGGTTCCTCCTCATGGCTGAGCATCCTTCTACTTTTTCCTGATCAATTCTCTGCCCAACTCTCCTGAGAGAATAGCATACTCGCGTCTTTCCTCTAACCTCCACCCTCCTTCCCCGTCTCGCTCTTAACCTCCACATTCCCATCTCTTTTAATTCACTCGCTCACTCATGAATAAGTGCAGCTCATACTCGTGGGACCCCTTTGAAGAAATAGTTCTCTGTGTCATCAGCAGAAGGAAAGAACACGGGGACCACATCTGTGTTCCAAGCATGTCCTAGGCTTTGCTGGCTAAAAGAGACCAATCCCCAAAGTTATTGGAGAGCATGATTACTACCCCAGAGCTGTTTCAACAGTCCTCATGGATGACAGCTGACAAGCGTCACGCAAAGTGAAAAGTTACCTATCCATGGGAAACCTTTAGATCCCCAGTGCCATCCCAGCTGCCCTCTCGCTGTGCCTGCCTGCCCCAGAGCGCACAGCTGCCGCACGGCCTGTGCGAGGGCATGAGCTATTCCAAGCAATGAAGGATTATTGTTTAGTGTGGCCTTTAAGAAGGAGTTTCGTTTTGATAACAGGTGAAAAGTTCACAGTGGCCCAGTGCCGTTATTAAATTAGCTAAGTGTTTGAGACATACAGATTTTGAGAATTTAGAGAGAAGAAATGGACCCTGGGAATCATGTAATTTCTCGAAGTCCATTCGTGCAACACTGGTCTCATACATTGCTACTTGAAAAACAAATGTGTTCATGAGCAGGTAAGTTTTGGAAGAAAGATATATTTCCCTCCTAGAATTCTCAGTCACATTGAAGGTGCTGAAAAGTCCCACAAAGAAGAAACCTGCTTTAACGTGTTACGTTGCACACAGCACTTCTAAAACTTACCCAAATAATCTTTTCTACCCCCATCCCCAACATCTTTAAACACTTGGCTGAACACTTCCCACTTACTGGGAAACTAATCTGGCTCAACGTTCCCATTTTATGGATTTTTAAAATAGACTTAATAGTGGTGAATTCATCCCCGATTACACAGGTATATAGGACAGAAGTGAAACAGGAGAGGATAACCGCATGGGGTGTGCCCTCGCCCTCGAGTCTGTCTCCAGAGGCAGGTGCCCCCAACTGGTCGCAGTGCTCCCACTGAGCCCATGCACAGCCTCTGAGTCGTACAACACAGTGCCCCATTAACAGAAGGTGGTGTGTGAGATTAAACGTACTTGTCATCCCTACACTGGTTTCCAGGTGTCTGAACTCTGGGCTCCCAAAGTAACAATGTCAGCAGCAGCATTGTTGTCATCACTCACAGCTGTCACCTGCTGAGTATTTGCTTTGTGCTAGCCACCGTGCCATGGTTTACAAGCATTATCTGCTTTAATCCTTGCAATAATCCTAAGAGAGAGTTAACACGACCATCCCTGTTTCACATGCAGGAGAGCTGAGGCACAGATGCCTTATGATTTTGGACAGGGCCACTCAGTTTGAAAGTGGCTTAGCTGACATCTTGGCAAAGTCAAACAGGTTGCCCCCAGAACACATCCTTAGTCCTGAACAACCCATAAATTGATGGTCAGTTAAAAGACCAAAATGTTCAGGCCTGCAATGGCACAAACTATTCCCAACAAACCCATTTTGTCCTCAGTTTTTATTCTGGAAAGGAGCCCTAAGATGAGGCCAGAGTCCCCATCCATGCATTTTACATATGAGAAGTGTGGCTATATGAACAGGTTCTGAGGTCTACCCATGATCTCAGAGAAAGAAAAAGGCCAAAGTGGGATAAGAACTTGTGTGGTGGGGTTAGAACATGGCACTGGGGGCTGGGGCACTGAACCCAGACCCTTTGGCTGTTTTCTCAGCTTGCCCTCATCTCCTGGGACATATGACACCTCACCTTTCTCTAGACTCTCTTCCCCCAAACTGCAAAGCAGCCAGCCTGATTAAGAAACTCCAACAAAAGCACTGCTTGCTCCAACAGCAAAGGTGCTAATTACCTGCTATGGCTCAACCGGTTTCAAATGGAAACCTTAAAAAAGCAGCTGTGTGTGTGCAACATCCTGTCCCAAATGAGGTCTCCAGATACTCATATGCTCAGCCCCAGAGCAAGAATCCCAAGCAGAGCAGGCACCTCCTTTGCTTCTGAGCCCTTGATAGAGCAGGGCCACGAGAGAACTTGCAGAGTGCACCTGCAGGATGCCTCTGAAGGGTAGACACTTTTCCCCTTGGCAGAGCACAATCATCTCAGTCCACACATTACTGCCCTTTTGTGACCCCAGCAAGTTTCAATGGCTCTCCTATCACAGCAAGGGCAGACGGGAGCAGACCCACATGTGGTCAGTTACTCATTCAGGATTTTACTCTATTCCTGAGTGTTAGGGTGCTGGGTCTTGGCAACCTCCCAATCTGCAAGCAACCCTTGGCTTTGAGTCTACAGTTTCAGGGCTGCTTCATCTACAGAGTGACTCTGCCTCCTCCCTCCACGGACTATTGCATAATTCTGCTGGGAGACAGCCCAGAAGACCCCCCCGTGCCTGCCCAGCTGTATTTCCGTGCAGAGACACTGAACCTCACCTGGCCATCTGCTGGGGAAAACGCTGGAAGAAAAGGTGTTATGTAAATGCAAGGGTAGCTGAGGGCTGATGGAGGAGCTCTGCTCTCCTTGTCACTTTTGATAAATCACGCACTCCCTCGCTGGCTTTCTCCTCTGCCTTCCCAATAGCAAAATGGTTATTGAAGAGGCACCAGCCAAGACTGTATGGAATAGACATAGGTCTGGCTGGATATATTCTAGTCTCCAAGGGCTCCCAAAAGCCTCTCTGAACACAAACAAGCGGCCCAAGTGTTTCCAAAGCTTTTCAGTAGCCCCACAAAGGGCAGGATCCCAGACCGGCTAGCCTGGAAAAGGAGGGAAAAATAAGATAGCTTCTTAACTAGATGTAAATTTTTCTCCAATGAAATGAGACTCCAGCTACTAGTCCACAGAGGAAATGATCAGTATTTTGTTAACTTCCAAAACGGAGGATGGGTCTTCTTCTGAAAATGCATAAAGCACCACAAATTCCTTACTTATTTCTAGGTGCTGTTTTTAATGTGATTTATGCTTCTTTTGTACGACTGATAAATCTCCACTACAGACAAGTTGACTTCCCAGCCAAAATAATGCATTTGTAACCACGGCCACGTTATCAACCACAATTTCCACATTTCCTTGTCTTTTGCCACGCAGCTCTTCCCCCTGGCAAGGGAAGGCAGGGAGCGGAGGTGGCCTGGGCAGGGTGGGCAGAGCCCTCTGGCTCCGCTCAGCAGCCGTTCCCAGTCAGCAGGGAGTGCATTTATCAAGGTAATGAAACATAGATCAAAGTGAACAGGTCCACGCACCATGTTGAAGGTGTATGACTGCTTGTGCTGTTTACAAGATAGCAAACGAGTCTGCAAATTAAATGTGAAAAATCAGCAAAGACTGAGGTGCATCACAGGGGGGGAGAACAGCACCCTGGCAGTCCCGCTAATGCCTGTAATCACAGTGATCAAGGCTCATAAATGGTTCATTCCACCTTGTCACTCACAGCTCTAGCTGCCTCCTCTCAATCCTGCTACCTGCAATGACCTTTGTCATGCTTGAGAAAACAGCTTCCCATTGTGAGTTCTCTCTTACAGAGTGGCCAGATGGGGCGGTTTTGCTCCATTATTTGTGCCTGTAAAGGGAAAATGCCAACAGAAAGATTCATTATGGTCTAGCCCATCTCTGTAAAGCTTCTCTGATTTATTAGGGCATAAACTGCTGTATGGGCTGTAATGAGACATAAATGTTCTGGAAGGCCTATGAACTCCAGGAGGAAACGCCTTGCCAACACACTTCTGTGAACCTAATTTATTAACAGCTTGTGCCGGCACAGCCTGGAAAATCCTGCCAACTTCACAATCTGCAGCAGTCACCCTTGGGGTGGGCAGGGGAGAATAGGAAAATGTATGTCCAAGTCAGACAAGTGACAGAAAACTTATGGACATGCTGTATAAAACTGTGAAGATTTGCAATTTCTCTGTGAACCACACAGCAGACTTTTGGCCAAGCTTGCTGCGGGGCAGAGCAAGGTTTCCCCAGCTATGTCATGGGAAGATCAAACTAGGCATTTTGTGTCTTCAGTGTTCCCTAGTTCCTGAATGAATACAAGTGAAAGCATTTATATTCTGCATTTCAGAAGATCCCTGGTCACTGTCTAAACTGTATCATTTGAAGGAAACTTTCTCCAATGCAGCATTTGCCCCAGCTCATTACAGCACTGTTTGCAAGAAAATTAACATTTTGCTCTCTAAACATGACCCTTTAGGTTCTAAATATAGAATGAATAAATTAACAACAGACCAGTCCATTTTTATACTTCCTATAGTTTGCAACCAATTCTTTTTCTTAGATCATAATATGCACGTTTCTTCAATTGTGGTTGCATTTGCTAACCTTTATAAAAAGAATGAGATTAAGCAGTGAGCCACTAGGAAAATATGTAACATCGTGACTTGATATTAGGTATTAGAAATTTTATACTTCATGCATTAGCGAAAAGAGATTACCTTTTGTCACTGACACATTCATTTACACAATGCTTTTTGAGCACATACTGCATGCTGGAGATCCAATAGAAATCTGGGCATGGCACCAATCCAGGACTGAACACATGATCTGCTAGGCCCAGTGCAAAATGAAATTGTGAAAAGTATTATGGATTTCAGGATGACAATAGCAGAGCACTAAGTCAAGTATGGGGCTCGAAGGAAGCGTGGAGTCCGTGCCACTGCACAGGAGCATGCCCGTGCAGCCAGCTCTGAGTCTCCTGTTGTGGAGCTTACAGTTTAATGAAGAAGCTAAACACAAAGAAGACAACACCACCAAGGAGAATGTAAGAAACAGATGTAAATGCTCAGGAAAAAAAGGAATATTGTCCTAAATGTAAATGTGACAAAGGACCATGACTGAGGCTGCTGAAATCTGAAAGGCAAGTGTGCGTGTGCCAAGCCCTAGGAGCCCTGCGGGGGACAGAGCCGCAGGTGCACACACCCCCTGGGGAAGGGAGCCTGTGCCTTGGAGCAGACTCAGCCCAAGTTCCAGGTGAAGCCCGGCAGAGACCAGGTGCCAGACCCCTGCAGGGCCTTGCTGGCCACATGAGCACTGCCATCTTGGAGGAACATTTGCAGAAAGCACAGAATTGAGTAGCTCCCTACCTATGGTATTGGGTCCTCTTGCAGAGTCCTTGTGCCCTGCATCAAGTGGCTGAAGTGACAAACTCATTTGCCACTGCAGCAATCCATGTAGGTCTGGTGAAGATATTTACATTTGTAATACCAGAAGGAACAGAATAAATTTTTTTTAATTTAAAAGACTTAGAATTCCCTATGCTACAAAGCAAATGCCAAGAGCGAGCTCAGAGCACATTTCTCCACCTGAGCAATAAGCCTGTGTAAACACTGACTGAGATTTTGCCACTGTAATTAAACATAGCAAAAAGGCCACAGTGGCCTCCTTGAACAATGGCGGGGGCATGCCCACACGTCACCTCATCGTACTTGGTCCCCAGAGCACTGCACCCATCATGCTAGGCCTACCAGCATTCCCGCTGGCAGATCCTGGCCTCCTGGACTCTGCCAGGCTGTCTGCTCCATTAAATGTTATTGTGCAAATGGAGAACAAAAGCGAGGGGCTTCTGCCTCTTGGATGCTAATGGCCCAGCAAGGAAAAAGGAGAAGGAATTCAAGGAACTGTATGTTTGATTGACCTGCTTCTTTTTAAAAAAGTAGACCTAATTTATTACTAGTATTTAAGGCATTCCCTCCCATGCTCAGATGATCTTTTTTTCAGTCTTGTTTCCTGAGGCCTACTGGTGATATCTGCTCTTAAAATAGTTTTCCTTAAAACACAGTGAAGTTATAACAAATAGTCCTTTTAATTTTTGAATAAGAAAATCCTTTCTTCTTGCCAAATCTACTTTTTTCTTTTAATACCATCTCAAGTTGACACAAAATTCAAATTTTAAAATGTCTATTTTAGCTCTTTTAATATATGTTCCAAATGTGTATCACTATTTTTCAACAAACTCGACTGTGTCTCTCCTGTAACTCAGCAGAAAGTGGTCTATGCAATGACAGGCAATGCACCAACTTTCGGAGTTCAATACAGTCCTTGAGAGACAGTAAGGATGTTGTCTCTGACCGAATAGAAATAAAAAGAAAACATGTTCATTTTAACCATTGCAAGCAGATTTGTCCACTGAAAATGGCATCTACCCTCACCCTCACTGCTCCCTCCTTACCTCTGCTTTGCAGGATGGTTACTGAATAAGTATCCAACTAGCACAAAACTGACCTGCAGGGCAGTCTTAAAAACCAATTCATATCCTTCACTCTTTTAAGTTTCCTTTAAATCCTGAAGTTCTAGGATTCTAATATATTTGAAACAATAATTACAGAAAAGGCTCTTTTTTACAGGAGTGTCTTATGATGGCTCCAGTCAAGGGTTTCTTGAAACAGTGCCCATGCAGCAGTTATGGTGTGCCAGCCAAAACGCAGATGAGCGGCTAACTGGGGGGAGGGAACTGATCGTTGGGAATGTAAGCTGGAATGAACTGTTTCTGCTAAAAAAATGAATGAACTAACCCTTCGATCAAAGAACCTTTGGAGAAAAATCCATGCCTAGAACCAGAGAACTGCCAGAGAATTCAGCACCATCCACAAGCAGCCCTTGCAAGGGTCCTGCTGCCAGACAGGGGAGACTGATGGCACAAAGTACTCTGGTCCATGCTGGGGGTAATGCAAGGCAAAGTTCCCTGCACACTGCCAGGGGATCCCCCTGCCCCGCCACCTTGAATCACATGTCACAAAAAAAGACTGATCTTTTATCTTAGGAAAACTTGGTTTAATGCCCTTTAAGGCTTTTCTTTCTCTATATATTTCAAGGGACAAATTTGGAGAGGAGGTGACTTCACAGCAAACATGGCTTTGGTACCTGCAGCCATCAGAAGAGATTAATGAGTCCTTAAATTGGAGGAGAAAAGGCAACAGGCGTCCCTGACTTTTCTTTATTGCTGTGTCAGCAAGAGGGTTGGATAGATCTCCTCATACAGAGCATCTTCATTATTAAATGTAGAAATTGAGGCAGTAACACTCCATAAATGTCACTCTGCATGGCTCCTTCTTGGCTTGGGTTCCATTCACTAATATGACACAGAACAATCTATTGCTAAGGGAAATTTAAGCAGAGCTTTGTTCTAACGTTGTGAGGTTACCAATGACTTATTTATACAGAACACACCTTTATCTTGTATGTGAGCTATTGGGATGCAAAGCTCTCTCTTACCAGGTTTTTTTCAGAGACATTTCTTCTATTTTCCGCTAAGTCAACTTTTCCTACATCTTTGCTGTTGCTTTTCAAAGCTGTCTACTGAGAAATTAAAAGATTTCTGAGTTTCCCTTTTACAAATAAGAAATTATTAGGGAAAATAAAAACACCTTTCTTTGTCCTCATCATTTTCTCTAGCAATCAAATACTGGATAATATATCCAAAGGTAGATTTTTTCTGAGTTAGTTCTCTTCTATCTATATCCTTCCCTGATTAAATATTCATCCATCCATTCAAATATCCATCCTCCCTCCCTCCATCCATCTATCCAAATATCCATCCATCCATCCAACTCTTTTACTCGGTACTAATGTTACAGTTAATAAAATCTGGGGTCACAGAACTCGTTCCCTTTGGCCCCTGTCATTAGTCCCCTCCTATCTCTGGCAGTTTTTGTGGTATTAGGAGCCTTACTAATAATGATTTCGAGGAGGGAATCTTTATGTTTGGGATTAGCATGGCTACTGTATACATGGCCATTTATACAGTATATGAAGCTCCAGAAAACTGACTTTGTTAGAGGAAATAAAAACGAAGTACATCATAAAACAACTTCCTATTTCACGTCCAAGTCCTGTGGCTGTAAATAAAGCTTTGCTCATTGAGGGAGAAGGCAGCCCCGCAGGACGGACTCGCGCTCTGTGCTCCGCAACAGACGGCCCGCCAGAGATGGATGCGTTTCATTATCCCGAGCTTATTCCATAGGCATGATTAGCACTCCTTTGAGAAGTCAACTAATTATGTAACATCCAGCAAAGTATGTGAGGATTTCATTTTGGCATTAAGCAGAATCTCTCCAGCTCCCTTTTAATTTATGATTCCCTACTAGAAGAGGACCAAACAGGACAAGTCGTTTCCACGGCAATGGCTTCTAATTAGTACCACCCCACCGGATAACATAAAAGTGGAGTATAGATCTGCCCCCTGGGACATCGCTGGAGGAAAGGCAGCTTAGATCAGCCTGATATATTATTAGATGTCCCCACTGTCCTACAGAAACACAGCTGCAGGTACATTACTTCTGGCTGGAACAACGGTAATGCGCGGGAACAGCACAGACACCAAATGAACGACCTCTCCTAGCTGGCTCATCCTCCCTCTATACATAGCCTGCCTGGAGCAGGTCAGTCTGGTCCCAGTGCCAGGGGTGCCAGTGCCAGGGGTGCCAGTGCCAGGGGTGCCAGTGCCAGGGGTGCCAGCTGAAGCCCACATGCCCCCCCCAGCCAGCGCCGGCACCTCCAGCCTGCGGCCCACGCTCCGCCCCTGCGGCGCTGCAGCCTTGCCTGTCTCCCAGGGAGAGCGCCGGCCGCCCTCCCACTCTGCCTCTTCCCACCCACAGGGGCTTCGCGGCCCAGTCAGGCCCTAGGAAAGGGCTTTGGCACCTTCCAAAGAATTTCTCAAGTTTATGTAATGGAAGGCAAAAAAAATGGAGGAACAAAGACATTTTTCAACAGAGGAAAACGAGAGGCACAACCAGGCAGTTTCATTTGCAGGTAACCTATAAAATGAAATGTGACTTTTCCCCACAAAGACCAAGTTACTCCTGGATAAATTAGCTTCAGATGATGCTTAAACAAAAAAAGTGGTGAGGAAGTAAGCAATCCAGCTGCTCTGTGACTGCCAAGCAGCCAAAAATCGGTTCAACAGATTTTTTAAAATTTCAAATGACAGAGTAGCTGGAACATGCAGACGTGGCTTTCTGAGTTCAGGGAGGCAAGGACGGGCCTTCGCCACTGGAGGAACCCTCCGGAGGGGACGGCAGGCCGAGGCGTGGGGCAGCCAGCCGCCTGGCACAGCGCACACTCTGCTCCCTGGCGCCTTTACTGGCCACCGGGCCCTCAGACCCGCCGAGTCAGCGCTC
This sequence comes from Microcebus murinus, assembly GCF_040939455.1. Lineage (NCBI taxonomy): Eukaryota > Metazoa > Chordata > Mammalia > Primates > Cheirogaleidae > Microcebus > Microcebus murinus. The sequence goes on along the minus strand of NC_134104.1, from coordinate 159,610,761 downwards.
GGGAAAGCTGCCCCGGAGGCCAGGAGCCGGCTTTGGGACAGTCCTCTTTGCGGTCACCCACGCGGCGCGGCACGGCTGGCGTTAATGAAAGAGTTAATGCGATTTTCCACTCTCCCCACTCGCTTTGAGGGACTCTGGTGAGAACTGGGCCTGCTCAAATCACCTTTAGGAAATGGAAAACTCTGACTCACCACGCGTGAAGGCGAGCGCAGAAAGCAATGCTGGAGATGAACCAAGGACGGGCCGGGCATGGGGCACCACCAGGCCGCAGGAACGGGAAACACAGACTGGAGGAGCAGGTGGTGGCAGTGAGGCGGCCACCTTGCCAAGCGCACACAGCCCGCCTCCTCTCGCACGGCCAGACCCCGACCCTCAGGTGCTGGGGCCCAGGACTGGCGTGCACATGGCAAGGCAGGGGCTCGCTCCCTGGCGCCCCGCAGATGTGTCAGCTGGTACGAGTTAGTCGGGCAGTGACCACATTTTGGGGAGAAATCATCCATTGATTTATCACAGGGGCATAAATCATGAATGCATTTAGTTGTCTTCATCGCCTTTCTTCTCATCCTGCCCCTCTGAAGTGAAATTAAGAGGCAGATGTCTTATCTGGGATCGATTCCAGATCCCATTTGTGTTTCAAAAAAGAAAATCAGGAAAGGCCTCACACAAGCCTTCTGCCACAGGTTGATCAAAATCTTGGCGCCCTGAAGGCCGAGTCCCCTAGTGTCCCGGATGGGGCTGAGGACAACAGGATAGCCCTCACTGTCTCTAAAACAAGTCAACCTGTCTTTGGCTCACAGACCCGAGGCCCACAGAGACACTCAAACAACTGGGCAGGGCTCAGCGGCGGCTCCGAGAGGCTGGTCAGTACTGGCTGTACATTCTTAAACTAAGTCAGTGAACACGTCTGCCACAGCAAGGACAGGCAGAGATACTTCCAGAAAGGTCTGGAGGGCCTTGAGCACCTTCACATTCTCAGGTCTTGGCTCCCATTGAAGACATTTTGGGTATCTTGACTCACTCGCCCCATTCTCTTGCCTCAAGAATTTTGTCCAATTTCCCGCACTGGTTATGGGACCAAAGGTATTGCCACACGCTCATTTGGTTCTTACAACAACATGGGAAGGAGCTACTTTTAGCAAGATGTTTTACAAATTAGAAGCTCAGAGAGATTGAGTGGCTTGTTTGGGATCACATGGCTTAAGACTAAGTTGGACATCAAACTCAGCGTCTTAGTCCTTCAAACTCTAACTCTTGGTTACTGGCACTATGTTTGTGCTTCTACATTAACACTGAGAAAATATGTTCTTTTCCTGTTCTCTTCTAAGTACTCTGCCCCACTCCACCATGGACACCAGCCACGTGGGCCTGAACAGCACTGCAGTTTGGTGAGAAGCAAGTGCAGAAAGCTTGAGGCCACGGACCACAGCCAGCAGCTGCTCTTGCTGGCCTGTGGCTGAGGGAGCAGGGAGGGGCTCAGACAAGGAGGAGGTGAGGGCCTTCAGAGGAGGAGGTACAGAAAGGGCCACCAATAACACTCTAAGCGAACTCTTGGCCGTTCCTGTCCAAGAGGACTTCCTAAACTCTTCACATCCCTCAGAGTCAGACACGTTGTGCCCACCCTGCTGGACGTCACGCACGGTGTTTAGTCTATTAGGACTGGGGCATACTCACCTTAGACTCTTTTCTGTTCTGGCCAACAAGCCTAACCTCCCAGGGATCAAGGGTAAGCCGGGGGGGAGTGTCAGGCCCTCTATCTGAAGGTTCAAGCATTTCTACCCTACAGGCACATGCTTTGTGTTCAGTCCCCAGTGACACGGAGGCTTAAAGTAACCACCTCCACCCACCCACCATCCACCCATGCATGTACACGCGCACACACACACACACACACACACACACACACGTCATGTGAAGCAGCTACTGTGTGCCGACATACAGAGTGCTGGGTGGACACTGGTGACGGAGAAAGACAGAGTATACCCTTAAGGAGGTTACAAAGCACAAAGGGTTAATAACCAGGAATGAATATCTAATTTTAACTAAGACTCATGATGTCATTAGGGAAAATAACACATACTATGAAAGCCTATAGCAGGAAAAGAAGTGGTAGTCAGGGGATGCTTTGCTGAAGATGTGGAATTATAATTTGTAATACATACATATACACACACACACACAAACACACATATACACATGCATACACACACATATACACACGCATACACATGAATAATATATACACACACACACACATATATACATACATAAACACAGCTCAAGACAAAATTTTGATCTGTGAGGTGTCAATGTGAGCCACAGGGCTGTCCCTCTGGGCCTTTCCCGAAGGCCTGGAGAGACTGCTGCACCCCCTTTTAGCAGCTCTGGTGAATCTACAGCAGCAACACAGGAATGGGAATCTTTAAGGTTTTTGCCTAAGAGAGGCGGAAGTAGAGACCCACATCCCAGGCTCTGCACTCAGCCCTTTTGTCTGAAAGCAGGGGCCAGTTGCAATACCTAGCTTAAGTCAACTTTCTCTGAATTTCTTTCTTTTTTTTCCCTTTTACAGGCCTAGAAGTTTTGTTTAATAAGAAGAGCTCCTAAATGGCCATCTCCTAAGTTGAGAGGAAGGGAAAGGATCAGTACTTTAGGAGGCGTAAGGTAATTGCTCTGTGGGGAGAAAGCACATTGCAGTAAGTATCTCCTTGGCTCACATAGACCTCCTTCCGTTTGTTGTTCTGAACCCAACAGTCTTCTTTGAAACTCTAAAACCATCCCTTTTTTGTCTCTGTCTCATTGAGGCACAGAAACTAATTATGTGGAAGCAAAATTAAAGTAATTCAAATCTTAAAAGCCCTAAAGTTTCCACGAGGTCCAAGGGTCAGGTACATAGACACAGAGTAAGAGTGCCAGAAATTCAGGCGCTGACCCAGAAGGCCCCAGACACTTGCCCCAGCCAGGCTGGGCCTCCCCAGACCAGAGCATGCCTTGGAAATCTGCCCCGGGCTCTCTGTGACGCCCGGGAGGCCCGTGGCCACCCGGCTCATCCTCCCGCCAGCCCACTCTGCGTCCACCTGCGCTCCAGCACGGACTGCGGGCTCGGCAGGCGCAGGCTCTGCGCGGGACGGTGAGCTGCCTCCGCGCGGCCGCCCCAGAGAGGCCCGTTCGGCACCACCCCAGCTGCTTCCTTGCCTCCACAGAATGCCCTGAGGAAGGACGAGAAGAGAGCGGACGATGAACAGACCTCGGCGGCAACGTGGAGATCCTGGGAGGGAGGGAGCGTAAAGGCTCTTGTGGGAGACCCTGGGCTGAGAGAAGGGTCTGGAAGGAGCCAGGGCCTGAAGCACTGGGCTGCAGTGATGGAGCATACTCCCTAAGCCCTATAAATCTGCTCCCTGCATGCTTTGTATGGAAACGGTTACGGTGAGGGGAGCCGGGCGGATAATCGGTAGACGGCCAAAAGCACTTGGCATTGGGAGCCTCAGGTCTCATCCCAGAGGTCTGAAGAGGGAACACAAGTGTCCATCCGCCTGCACAGAATACAGTTTTCCCAGGATCTACTGGAAGAAGCAACCTCATTTACGAGGCATAAAGGTGACTTCTCTACCAACACAGTTAGCTAAGAAAGCCAAAGACTCCTCTGCGAGGAAGACCTAGCAACGTGGAAAAAGCATTAAGCACTAGGAGATGCAAAGCTCACCGTCCGGTTTTGGGTTGGAATCCTTCCGCTTGGGCTGTTGGGATCAAGTTCAAAGGGCAAGTCATTCCTCTGTGTGCATATGCCATCAAATAGGCAAGGCAGCTGTGAGGGGCGGGGTCAGAGACCTTGCCTTGACCTAACCTACTTGTTCTGACCTCCTTCCACAAACGCTCCCGAGCACTGGCGGTGCACCAGGCCCTGTGCCGGCACGAAGCTCTGAGGGAGAACAAGACAGGAGCCGACCTTGCTGCCGGCTAGAGAAGCGGACACTGCAGAGACAGCGACACCAACCAGCTCCAGGGCAGTGAGTGCTCTGGGGATATTCCCGGTGCTGGGAAATTCCACCACCTGAAAGTCTTTCCGGTCCAAGGTCACTCCCGCTGACCCACGGCAGTTTTCCTGAAAGTTAGTCCACCGCCGTTTAGAACCCAGGACACACTTTGCAACCCTCACCAAGTCACTGGATGCCCTCTGCACTCCCAGGGAAGTTCAGCAGGGCAGCCCAGGGCCGGCCACTGTGCTCTGTGTGCGCCCCGGGCTCTCAGACCGGACGAGGTGCTGCAGCAGGTTAAAGGAATGGGCTTTGGAGTCGAGTTACCTAACCTGCTTCCAGTCCAGTTTCCTCTCCTATAAAAGGGATATAGTATCAATATCTGTATCGTAAAAGTGCTGTGAGGATCAATGAGGCGGTGCTTGCGAAGCCCTCAGCCAAGTGGCTCCCAGGAAGGCGCCCTGAGTGCACGCTCGTGCCAGGCCTGCTCTGCGAGCGCGGCTGCGTGGGCGGCAGAACGTGCGCGGCACCCCCGTCGCCGTGCTCCGCTTCTAGCTGGGGAGATGGCAGACACAAGTCGCTCCTTGTGCCGTTTATCTAGTTTGCTACACGATGAGAAGTGCTATCAGTGAAAGGAAAGCAGTAGCTAAGACGGCTGGCGGTCAGGGGCACGGCGACTTTAAATCAGGTAGTCAGGGTAGATCTCATCGAAAAGGTGGCATCTGAGCAGGACAGGAAGGAAGCGAGGGTGACTCGTGTGGAACCTTGGGGCCCAGCGTCTGAGACAGGGGAACAGCAGTGCAGACAGGCTGCCATGCCGTGCTCCCTGCAGAGCTGAGGACAGCGGGCTGCACAGAGGGCATGAGAGACACGCCGACAGCAGGTGCAGGAACAAGCGCCCAGCAGGCCGGGCTTGACCCCCGCTGGGACTCTGGCTCCCCACTCTAGTGGAGGTTTGGGGATTCACTGGCACCAGTACCGCCAGTCCCCCAAGGGTCTCTTTCCCACCCCACAGGTGGCTTCTTCATTCTGTTGATTGTTTCTTTTGCTGTGCAGACACTTGTTGGTTTGATGTAGTCCCACTTAATCATTTTTGCTTTTATTGCTTGTGCTTTTGCTGTCATGTCCAAGAAATAATTTGCAAACCATATCTGATAAGAAGTTAATTTCCAAAATATATAAGAAACTCCTAAAACTCGATAGCAAAAAAACAAATAATCTGATTAAAAAATGGGAAAGAGACCTGAATAGACAGTTCTCCAAAGGAGACATACAAATGTCCAACTGTATATGGAAAAATGGTCAACACCATTCATTACCAGGGAAGAGCAGATCAAATGGGACACCATGCAAAGTCCACAGCCTCTTCTGTCTTCACAGCAGCACAGGCTGCCCGAGGAATGTCACTTGGATGCACCAGCTGTCCAGGATCCCAGGACCATCACCCTCTTCTCCATCACTAACATTCCTGGTGCACCTGCTACTCCCCAAGGACACACTATGCTGGGCACTGCTCACACGTCCCCCACAGCACTCCCGCAAGGAGGGCACGGCTCTTTCCCCACGTTCTAGATAAGGAAGCCACAGCACTGGAGGTTAACTCACTTGCCCAAAGTCACCCAGCTCAGAAACAGTAAAGCATGGACATCTACCCGGGTAGTCTACGCCTTGACCCTACTCTAGAAAAGGGATAAATAATACAAAGGCAACACTACTTTTCCAACACCCTTTTCACATTTCACTAATACAGACAGGCTCATCTTCCCTGCAGCTCATCTGAATTGATGAACATTGGTTACTACTTGTCACTAATTAATGATGTAGAGTGATCAAATATTTTATAGTACATTTTGAAAGATACCAGAAGTTTCGGTAAAAAATAAACTTCATATACACTTATTCATGAAATAGGTAAAAAGGAAGGCTTGGAAATGTTTTGAAAATGGAGTTGAATGCTTTAATCTTCTTATAAGTCAGCCAAGACACTGCATAAGATTAATCAATATTCAGGAATAAAAGAACACTTTCTATTTCCCACATCCAAAAAATATTGCCACATTATCATGAATCCATTTAGTACAACTGTGTTTCAACTATAGCAGAGGGATTTTAACAATGCAAGTGGTTGAAAATTATGGTGACTAATGGTAAAATAGAGCTAGCTATCCATGTATTCTGCCTACGTGTGCCCAGCACTGGGCTTGGTAGCACATCATCTGGTTTAATTCTTAACACTCCAAGTTATGTATAATTAGCCCCATTTTATAGATGTGAAACAAAGTTGTCAGCATCCAGACAGCATCCTCTTTCCATTAGGCAGCACACCCAGAGAGTCCAAGAGAAATAAAATCCCAGAAAGTAAGAACTAGACATATCTTTAGCTTGCAAATAAAGCAGAACTTATTCGGCAAGCTTCCGGTTATTACTGGGTGTGCCTGCTAATAAGCTAACGTGTCTCTGTACCAAATTCGCTGGGCTCTGTGAGGCTGGGCTGGGGCAGGGGCAGGGGCTGGGACTGGGGCTCTGCAAGCCACATTTCTGCTTTGCCAGCTGTTCCTGGCCTGGGTCTGCCCTAGGGTCTTGCCAACAGCTTCAACAGGGGGCTGCTGTGCCCAAGGGGAAAGACAAGGACTTGCTCCTTCCTGCCTGCTCCCTGCTGTGGCTTCTCACTCCCAGTGTCCCCACGCAGCAAGGCTTCTTCACCCTGGCTGGGACAGTCCATCCCATCAGCAGCAAATGAATCCAGTTGGTAGTTCTCCCAACACTCACAACATCAGTCCCATTTTATCCCCCACAGACACCCCAGTATCCTCTCCTCGAAAGTCTGGGTCCCAGCCCTACACGACCCTCCCTGGGGAGGAGCAGGATGGTGCACAGGTGGCTGAGCTGGGTGGCACAGGGAAGGGATCAGGGGGAGGCTGCCGGGACAGGAGCAGCTGGCTCCGTGGGTTCCAGTGGGCACAGTGAGGAGCTGGGGTGTGATCCGAGGCTAGCGGGGGCCATGGGGGCTTCTGAACAGGGGAGAGACGTGAGCTCTCAGAGACTCACCCAGCGCTTGCCAGCCAGCATGCCCATCTCAGAAGTCTGGGTCTGCACCCCATGGGGCTTCTCCTCCAAGCCTCTACAATTTTTAAAATTTATTTATTTTTATTTCAGCATATTATGGGGGTACAAATGTTTAGGTTACGTATATTGCCCTTGCCCCACCCATGTCAGAGCTTCAAGCGTGAGTAATTCTTAACATTAAATTCTCTCTGTTCAGCTGGAAGGTGCCTGCCCCGATGGCAGCCCGCCCGGTCCACTGGGAACACACCCATGCAGGGCAGCATTCCGAGTGTGCTCCAGCTTGGACCAACAGTCTTCACCAAGATGTGGAGGGCACGAACCCTCACAACTCACAAGGTGCAGTCTCCGAGCTGCCTAGAGCATGCAGATTCCAGAGTCCCACCTGCAGAGAATGGAACCCAAGAAACAAACAGTTCTAGCAAGTTCCCCACTGGCAGCCCCTCAGAGACTCTGTGTGCCACAATTTGAGAGCCCTGGATGTGGGGACAGTCTAAGGTGGTAAGGATCAGACTTCCAGCTTCCTCGTGTGATCTCTGGAGCAAGTGACTTAAACCCCGAGTCTCCTCACCTGTAAAATGAGAATGCCAGTCGGGGTGCTGCCCACAAGGTGGCCCTAAACGTCAAGTACTGAGCTGAGGCAAGTAGGGTGTTTGACTCAACCCCAATACCAGGAGGGTGGCTTCCCTAAAGAGTGGCTACTTGGATGGCCACTTACTAGAGGATGGGGGAGTCACCTGGTGGGAGTGTGCACTGTCCCCCCACTGACTTGGCTCTCCCAAGTCAGCGGCACCTGGGCAGAGGCCAAGGCGCCAATGCCAAGCGCAGGGGAGTGGCCGGGCGGCTGCCCTGAGTCCCTGCCGTGAAATGCGTTTTCAATGGCTGGCAGCAGCCATGCATCAGTGGGCCTCGTTCCTAACTTGTCCTGTCATGTTCTTCTTGCAGCAGTCACACGATGTCTAATGCCAGCAGAAGTAATTAAAAATAAACCGGAGACAAGGAACCATTTCAACTCTCCCTTCAGCTGCGGGCAGGGCCTGCGTGAGCTCTCACACAAGACTGAAAATGCCCTCCCTGTCACACCGTCCACTGACCATGAGAAATGAATGCTCTTGCTATTTTCCTAAGACAGCTTTAGGATTATCACACTCAAAAAAATACAGCGGTGACACAAACTCACACGAAACTTTCAGACCAAAAAGAAGCTTCAATTTGCGGAGGCAGAAAGAGAGGGCGGTGGGGGAGAGCGGAAGAGACTCAAGTAACCACACAGTGAGCCTGGAATAAAGCGGCGGTGAGCGTGGGCGCACCCACGGGGAGTGGAGGTGTCTGCTACTCACTCTGCTGCCGCCAATTATGGGGAGAGTTCACACCAAAACCGCACGCTCAGCCCACACCCACCTCCCCTAGGCTGACGCCGGACAGCACTTCCGAAACAGCTCACGTCTCTCCCCTGTTCAGAAGCCCCCATGGCCCCCGCTAGCCTCGGATCACACCCCAGCTCCTCACTGTGCCCACTGGAACCCACGGAGCCAGCTGCTCCTGTCCCGGCAGCCTCCCCCTGACCCCTTCCCTGTGCCAGCCGGCCCAGCCACCTGTGCGCCATCCTGCCCCTCCCCAGGGCCTGTGGCCACTGTTGCCTCTGCTGGGCACAGCCTTCCTCTCACAGTGCCCTCCTCCTGCAGGCTCGGCCCGGCCACGCTGTCTGCTAGAGCTGCCACCACCCCATTTTCTGCCTCAGGCCCTTGTTTGTCTTGTTCATAAGGTTTATTGTGATTTCAAATTAATCGGCCTTCCACTTGCTTGTTGCCTGTAACCTGCTATCTTGTCTCTGGGATTGCCATAGAGGGGTCCTAGCCCCGTGCTCTCTGGCTCTGTTACAGTGACTGCCAGACACAGTGGCCCTAAATAAGTACCTGTTGCATAAAGGAATTACCCCCATGCGGCTCCACCCTTCCTCTGTTTCCTCTGCCAACAGCCCTTGCCACCCACAAGCCCCCTTATTAATCTTGTCCTGCGGGATGAAGAGAGCAGACAGAGCCAGAGTGGAGGTGGTGTGGGAGCCGGGTGGGTGGGGAAGTTTGAGAGCGCCCCCCCCCCCAGTATGATCTTAAAGTCTTCCTAAGTTGCCTGTGGGCAAATCCCTTCTCTAAACCATCCAAAAGAAGGCAAAGAAAATGCTGTGTAAAATCATTTGAAAGTCAAAATCATTTGAAGAGATCAATGTAGTTTAGGAGAGAAAAGAACCAAAAAATCCCTTTCAAATTGCTTAAGATGACTGAAGGGTTGGGTCCCTAAAAGGTAAGTCCTGACCCAGCTCAGAAGCTCTGCACCCCAGAAGGGCACATGCCCCATGGGAAGATGAGGAGGGAGGGACTCCTGAGTTCTACAAACCACCTCAGAGGCGCCGAGGCAGAGCTGAGCCTTCCAGCACCTGGAGGCCACCGGGCAGGGCTGACTGAGGCTTGACCTTCCAAGCTATGACACGGGAGGAGGCCCGGGGCAAAGTCCCCAGGCAGGCCCTTTCCGGGAATGTATGTGACACCAGCTCAAAGAACGATGATTTTCTACAGGGTTCCACGGTGCTCCAAAGCCAGGTCCCCCATGCCATTCTGTGATCAAGGGCTCCCCTTTATCCCCAAACCAAGGACTGCTCCTGTCCCCTCCTTGCAGTCCCCACCAGGCCACCAAAGATCCATCAAGGAGCCTCCAAGGGCCCTGAGTCTCTCAATTGGCCTCAAAACGCCCATCCTTGCTTTTGTTCTCAAGATAACAGATAATAAAGCACACATCACTGAAATAGCATCTACCTTTGAAGGTCTCCTGTCCTTTTACAAGAGGAAAATCATTTAATCACACCCAGACAACCTCGTCCTGAGCGCACGCAATTCGCTTTCTCTCCGCCTGCGGCACTGACGGGCCTGAGATCCCGGAGTCCCTGACGCTCTGCAGACCCTCCCGCACTTGGGACAGGAGGCCAAGGCAACGGCCTTGCTGTCCTGAGGACACTGTGGACAGTAAGCACAGCTGTTGCTCTCACCTAGGGTCATTTTATTGTGCTTTGTCCTCCAGATGTGTGCGCCCTGGTTCAGGGAACAGACTCAGCATTCAACTGCTGGGGGTCACTTCAGCTCCACCAGACGCTGGTTAGGAAACCCTGAACAGTTTTGTAGCCTCCTGGTGCCTCAATTTCCTCATTGGTGACAAAGAGAGAGCAATAGTACATGTCTCAGGAGGTTTCTGCAAGAATTAAATACATCTAAAGCATTTAGAGCAGTACCTAATGCTCACCATTCAATAAGAATCAGCTATCATTAGTTTTGTTTTATAAATTTAGGCATAAGAAATTGGTTTAAAATATCTTGTTGAGGGAAACCCACAGGGAAGTGGAGAGGAAGTAAGCAGAGCATTCTAGCATGCCTCCGCGACTCACCACAGACCCATGTGGAGGACTGCCCATGCAGTGACCTCTCACAGGAGTGGATGGGTCATTGCCCTCCTGCACACCTGGGCCTGCGTTGCTATTTTACTGCAGTAGAAACAAACTAAGACATGTTCTGTTGGCAGTTGCAGGCCAAATCCCACCCCTAAAGTATAACACAAGGCAAAATAAAGGTTATTAACCTATGGGTAGGTTGATTCTGCCCCTACAGTAACAGGGAGACTTATGGACTATTTATATTCCTTCAAAATTCATACGTTGAAGTCCTAGCCTGCAATGTGATGACATCAGGAGCTGGGACCTTTGGGCGTGATTAGGATTAGATGAGGTCATAAGGGTAGCGCCCTCGTGAGTGGGGTTAGTGTCCGTATAGGAGTCATGAGGGGCTTGCTTCCCACTCTGCTCAGTGCCACGTGAGGATAAACGAGAAGTCAGCAATCTACAACCTGGAAGAGGGCCCTCGCCGGCACCCCACCACACTGGCACCCTGACCTTGGACTTCCAGCCTCTGGAGCTGTGAGCTCCAAATTTCTGTTGTTTATAAGCCACCCAGTCTTGGGTACTTTTAGAGCAGCCCAAGCTGACTGAGACAGGGAGACTTCAATTTCCTGAGTCTCTGCAAAGAGGGATTCACTTCAGGGTTCCCTCTGTTACTCTGCTCACCTGAAAGCTGTGAAATTCTGCTCTACGCCCATGTCACCACCGAAACAGGGTTCAAGGGACAGGCGAGTAGAACATTTATGAAAACCCTGCATTCCAGGCCCTGAGTTCCAGCCTTGCAGCCCACTCTGAGCACCTTCTGAAGGGCTGGGCACAGTGTCCCAGCCCTGATTAAAGTAGTCACGGAAAAGCAAGGAGAGGGGAAAGAAGAGAGACCTGCTCAGTACAGAAAAGCAGAAAGGGCCACTCAACATTTTAGGAAGAGCTAGCACAGCACGAAGAGAAGTATTTGCCATCAAATCTCCCACGCACTTCACCATTTATTATGTAGCTAATATAGTTTATTCAAGTAGAAAAAAGCAAAGGAAAGGTAAAGAGAAAACACCACTTTCTACTGAATTCAGTCCATGCACACAATCACAATTCTGGGGGTATCTCAATGACTCTTGGCAGTACACTGGTTGGTCTAAACTTCTTCAAAGATTCCTTTAGATCAGGGCTTGGCAAACATATTCTTGAAGAGCCAGGTAGTATGAATACATATTTCAGGCCTTTGGGGCCAGATGGTTTCTGCCACAATACCAACTCTGCCCTCAGGCATACACATGTAAATGAATGGCCACGACTGTGTTAAAATAATACTTTATTTAAGGACACTGAAATCAGAATTTTATATAATTTTCTCATGTTACAAAATATTCTTTTTCTTTTCCTTGACCATTTAAAAATGTAAAAATCATTCACACTCACAGGCTGCAAAAGCAGACAACGGGCCAGATGTGGCCCACAGGCCAGAGTTTGCTCGCCTCTCTTCAAATCATTTAACTAATCATTTTCTTCACTGTCCAACTATCACTTCTCCATCTTGTGCATCAGGATGAAGTTATGATAAATAGCTCCATGGCCTTTTTTTTTTTTTTTTTTTTTTTGTTCACTTGGAAGAGCAACTACATAGATAGTGGGCACAGCCACTTTTCTAATTTAAATATATGCAGCTTTATTTCTTAAGCAGATCTTGGAACAAGTCCTTTTGTTATTGAGGAGTTCACATTTTATTCCAAGTGTATAAAAGATGCAGTTAAATCACTAACCAACAGATATTAGGCAAAAGTAAATGGCATGCAATAAATGAATAAATAGCTCCTCATTTCTGCTTTTAGAACTAAAATACTGGCAAGGGAGATATTACATAGGCAATCATGGTGCTGCCTTCAAAGACTCAGAGTTAAATCACCAATAATGCATTCTTCCTTCCAAGTTCCTCTAAAATGTTTTATTAAGCAGTTGCCTCGAGCAGGCCCTGGTTAGGCGGTAGACAGCTTGTATAAATGACACCCACAAGTGCTCCGCTGGCCTGTTCTCCCACTTCCTTCTGCTTTCCATTTCTTGGGACCCAGCTGTCAAGCTGTACGAAAGTCTGGGGCTACTGCCCTGAGCAGAGTGGGTACACGGCGGAGGATGAGGTGCCCAGTGGAGAGAGAACCGTGCAGAGGAGAAGCAGGGCAGATGGCCACGCTTCCAGCTGACCCCACAGGGCACCACGTGGAGCAGGACCACCACCCAGTAAGGCCACAGATTCACGAGAAATAATAAATTGTCATTATTTTAAGTCACTAGATTAGGGGATGTTTTATAGCATTGCTATGATTAATGATTCTCTATTAATATAAGTATTAGCTTCCTGTTGCTGCATAGCAAATTATTACAAATGTCCCGGCTTAAAACAGTACATTTATTATCTCACAGTTTTACAGGTCAGGAGCTGGGGCACAGCCGAGCTGGGTCCTCTGTTCATGGTCTCACAAGGCTGCAGCCAGGTGCTGACTGGACCGTGTTTTCGTCTCAAGGCTTGGCGGGGGAAGGATCTGCCCCCACGCTCACTGAGGTTGCTGGCAGAACGCATTCCCTCACGGCCCTAAGACCGAGGGCCCAGCTTTTTTCTGACTTTCCACTGGAGCCCACCCTCAGGTCCTAGAGGCTGCCTGCAGCTCCTTGCCACGTGGGCTTCTCCAAACTGCCGCTTTCTTTGTCACACCAGCAAGGAGAGTCTCTCTGCCTTCGGGGAAGGTCCAGTCCCCCTTTTTTAAGGGTTTTCAATTAAATAATGCCCACCCAGAATAACATCCCTTGTGATTAGCTCAAATGTCAACTGACTTGAGACAGAATCCCTTCACCTTCACAGGATTATATTGGCTAGAAGCAAGTCACGGGTCCTGCCCACACTCGAGGTGAAGGGATAATCCGGGACATAGACACGGTGCAGGGCTCAGGAAGGGCCCTGGCTCGCCACACACCCTTCTGGGCAGGGCTGGGATGCAGTGCAAGCTGGTGAGACTGTGCACCAGTACAGAACCTGTCTTCATGGACTTACCAGAGAAGGAAAATAACAGTTCAGGAAGCAATCACGGGAGTGGACAGGAAGCTATATTTCCCCTAAGACATTCTCAGGGATTTGGAGTTTCAAGTTTCGGCAAGGACAAGATGGCCTCTGGCGGGAGGAGAAGAAGGAAAGCTCAGGGCAGACCTAAGAGAAAAGAACCTGTCTCGGGAGGCCAGGAAATACAGTACAGGCCATGCCTGGGAAACGACAAGGGCCTGTTTAATCTGGAGCTGCAGCCAGGGCCTCCACACCTGTGGGCAGGTGGGCAAATGAGAGGAAATGACGCGGTGGGGAGAGCCACACCGGAAGCAGCATGGGGTTGCTGCCTGAGGGCCACGCTTCTCAGCTCCAGCCATCTGCTGCCGCACGGGAATGCCGGCCCCGAGTGCCAGGCGTGCCCCATTACGGGAGAAACTGAACCTTTAGGATTGTATATAGTATGTCAAGATTTCCAAATCTTGATCAGTAATTGGCATTTTTAAAACAGGTACTGAGCCAAGAAACACACACCTGTGCACGGAATTGGACTGCGGGACAGGACCGTGGGAAGGGAAGCAGAGGAAGCACGTGACACAGCCCACGCCACGGCCATGGCTTGCGGCAGCGGTTCCCCACGTGTCGCCCCCAGCAGCAGCCCTAGGGTCACCCAGGAACTCCTCGGAAATGCGAGCTCTCAGACCCCGCCTGGGCTCCTGATGGAGGTGGGGCCGGCGAGCCCCCTGGTGGGGGCCCGCTCTCCAGGGCATTCCGAAGCTTGCTCCAGTTTGAGAGCCCATTTTATGGGAATCATGCTCCAGTCTTAATGTAATTTTTCTCTTTGTTGAGCCCATTTCCTGTTTTTACAGTCTTGAAGATTGTCAACTCGAGCAAGACATAAGCCTCTACTAGACAGCTAACGTTCAACATAAGGGAGAAAGACGTCTGCTTAGACACTGCACATCACTTCACTTCAACGCAATGCTAATCATGTCGGGGTTTTGTGCAGTTGTGCATATTGGGGTTTTATTACCTGCACCCTCATAGGGAAGTTCATAAAGGAGAGAATGTATTATCATACATATTTTAATATCTAGAATGGGGCAGGCAGAAGGGAGCCTGCTAGTAATTTCTAATCATAAAAAAAGACCTTCTTGCTACAGAAAAAAAATCTGCTTCTGCTTGATAATACTTTATAGTAGGTGAAATTGCTTCATGTAACATTATTTCCCAGACCCTGGTTTCAATTAATCCAAGAATGTACCTGGCCTAAAATCAATATTGTTCATCTGGAAAGATACAGAGAGATCTGTGTTTTGTCTGTAGCATTAGGACTTTGCAGCCATTTTCCTATGCCTCTACCCACAAGTAAGAACAGGATGTTCAAATACCAGTATTCTCGGTCAAATGCTACCCACCAAGTATCACCAACTGGGAAAAATTCATGTGAGATAACACATTAGACTCACATGATAAAACATTTGGTGTTCACGGAGCTGCTTATTAAAAGGCCACTTTACTTTCTTCTTCTTTTTT
The DNA here is from genome assembly GCF_040939455.1 of Microcebus murinus. Taxonomy (NCBI): domain Eukaryota; kingdom Metazoa; phylum Chordata; class Mammalia; order Primates; family Cheirogaleidae; genus Microcebus; species Microcebus murinus. The sequence goes on along the minus strand of NC_134104.1, from coordinate 159,595,736 downwards.
CTACATGGTCCTAAATAATGCAAATTATCCTTCACTATGTTGTGAGATATCATGGCACCTGTGAATATTTTATTTGGCTGCAAAATGTCCAAGGTCCTACCCCTGTTCAGTTGTGCTGGAGCTTCCCACCTGGCCCCTCAGTCACTCGGCCGTCCGGCGGGTCTGTGAATCAGGACTGCCACACGCCCAGACTGTGTTGTGTGCTGCATGGTACACCTGTGTCCAACATGCTTCTCCTTCACATCACATGTGTTTATCGGGAACGAACTCTGGCCTCTGACTGTCCCTGGAGGTCACCCCCAGAATACTGTTGGCATCTAAAATCGCTGTCTGAGTGACCCTCTGTCTTATTCAAGGGCTGGGTTCTGAACTCAGCACATACGGTGGGCTAAATCTATTCCCGGATATCCTCTGGGCAGGTGCCATGCCGGAGTCCCACCTGCGCAGTCAGCCCAGCCAGCTCCTCCTCCAGCTTCAGGGGCGATGGCTGCCTGCGAGGCTGGGTGCCAGGGCAAGGAGCTGGCATCCAAACACCAGGCTCAGCTTGGTCAGGTGAGAGGCCAGTGTTGCAAGACACATGAGTGGACCAAGAATGCCTGAGGGAATGTGGAATGACACCTCCCATCTCATGTTCCCTCAAGAGTATATGCTCCTTGGATACAGATGGAGGACAATGTTATCATTTATCTTTTGTTTCTTTTTGCCAAGTGTGTATGGTTAGTTTAATCCCCAGAAAGTATATATGCAAAACAGACAAAGCAGTGGATGGACTGGGCCTGTCTGTCTCATGTACCTATGGAGACAGTCAGGATGATGCAATCGGCACATGGAACAGGAAAAGAGCCTTGTGATACCCTCATATGGCACCCACACTGATCTCTCTTCTTGCTAAAATCCCACCATTTAGATGAGACAGGGGCCACCAATCGCCAACCCACTGGTGCCCACTGAGGAACTTGTTAAAAATATGGATTACTGGGCCACATCCCCAGAGATTTTGGGTCTGTAGGTGTGGGTAGGGTCCAGGGGTCCATAATTTTAAAACTCTCCTCAGGGAACTCAGACTGGCTAAGCGCTTGAGGAACCTCTGGTTTCAAGCAATCAAAAGACACCAAAAATAGTGGCATCAGTCACTGATGAACTAACACGGGCTCATCAGATTAATAAACACCAACTTAGCAAACAAAGGAGCAGAGAACAGACAAGCTTGGGACAGCACTGGGGGGTGGAGAGAAGGATCTGGGTGGTCATGGGGGTGTAGGGAGGACCTTTAGAAGGAGGTGCTGCAGGGCCACATGGCTGATCTCACCCCTCTGTAGGGTCTGGGCCCTCCAAGCAGGTCTGGCTCCAAGGAAAATAAAAACAAAGAAAAGCACTGCCCAGTATGGATGAAGCACACTTCACAATGAATCTTTTCACTGCCTTTCCCCACATTTCTCCTCTCCTCCAAAAAAACTTTCATTTTTAAAACAAGGAAATCCACAGTCTTCAGTTTTGGTCAACCAAAATACACAAGGCTGGGAAACCATAGGTGGTTATGAGAGTACCTCTACACGGGGCACTCACCGGCGGAGACTCTGGAGGTTACAATGAAGAGTCTCAGTGGACTCCACGCACGGACGGCATCGGCATCCACCTACCTTTCGATCTGGCCAGTTGTATTTCGCAAAGATCGTATCGTAGGTGTCCACCGCCCCGTCGGTTATGAGCATGATGGCCTGGCTGCAGATACTCCCTTGTCCTGTGTGGTTGAACTGTGGAAAGAAGTAAGTTCAAAATAAAACATACATCAAAGAGTTCTGTGTATCTGTGAGACTTTAGAGGCATGAGGTCTGGGACTTAGAAAGCCTCTCAAAATGAGAACTCATTGTTCCCCACGAAAACAGAATCTGCACCTTTCTGCACCGACCACCATGTTTGCTGTGACAAATTGAATCTAAAAACAAACTACACGTGGGGTGAGAAGTAATATTCTAGGATGCATATCCTCTCTCACCTTCAAGCATGGACTGCATTTCAGAAAACAAGTCCAAGGGAGTTAGAACAATAATCTTTTAGGGACATATTACATGGAATGAAATGCTATCTGAGAGGCAGCATCTCTTTCAAAATCTAAGTGAGGCCGGTTTGAGTGGGTATGACAAGTATAGAATGTACACATAATAAAATCCAGGTTTTAGACTTACAGAGAATAAAGTCAGGAACACGACAACAATTCAGGTTGGAAGTCCAAGAACTCTTTTTTAAGGGTTTGCTTTAAATATACATTGTTAGCATGTAACATGTATTCATTTATATGTTAGTATGTATGGCATGTTAGTATGTATGGCATGTTGAATTTCTAATATTGTGATCACTGGCATACAAAAGCCTAAACTTCTTCAACATTCACTTTCATACAAGATTTTAAAAGCTCCCAGCCTTTTGAGTGGTAGTGAGAATGATCAGATAGGGTTGCCAAAGCAGTGTGTCCTTCTCTTGAATTAGGGTTGAAAAATTCCTTTAATGAATGCTATTGATGATACAATTCAAAGCAACACCATGTCCTTTAAAAGCCCTACAATTACATGGCAATGCTGAGGAATGCAAAACACACAAAAAGTCTTTAACCTTTAGTAGTTAAAAACTCCCTCCATTAAAATCTGCAAAGTTTATTCATTTCTTTTAAAAATTATTTGCTAAGTGACCACACAGCACTGGGGATGAAACATACAAAAACCTTTTCCTTTGTTGCAGCTGTGTATTCTCTTTGGGAAGACATACAAAAACAAGTAAATAAGTAAACTGTGTTGTATGTTTGATAAGGATGCTAAGGAGGGAAAGCAAAGAAGGGGGATAGAAAATGAGTGTGTGGGGGAGGGCAATTTTAGAAGCAGTCAAGGAACATCTCACTGAGAAGGAGACATCTGAATCATGCCTGGAGGAGGTGAGCATCTGGGGAAGGGTATTCCAGAAAGGGCACACAGTATGAGCAAAGGCACCGAGTGGGAGTGTGCTGGGCACATTTAGTCTATTGCCCATGACACTGGGAAGGCCAGAGGCTGCCCCGGGCTTTGCTGGCTGGCTACCTTTGCTGGCTGGTAAACCAGAGAGCTAACGAAGCATTCAAGATGAAGTTGTTAACGCCCAGTCTCCACGCACTTAGAAGTCTAATGTGGAATTGGAAGTTGCATTAGCTTGAGAGAAGACTATAAATATCTGGATGGATGGATGGATGGATGGATGGACAGACAGATGCGCATATGGATGGATAGATTAATGGATGTGTGGATGGATGGATAGGATTGCCTTTTGGCCACACTGGGACAGAGCAAAGCAACTCAAAACATGCATGGAGTACCATGGTATAGTAGAAAGCATCGGTCCCACCCCAGCACCACAGCTGTGTGCCTGGGATAAGTTCTCCTTCCTAGGCAAACATTTATTTATTTATTGAATGGGTATTATATCCCTACATGGTTGGTATAACACAGGTTAAATGCTCGTTGTACGCTAGGCTACATGTATAAACCTACTCAATCCTTACTAGCCACTGAGGTAGGTACTATTGATATCCCCATTATACAGGTGGGTAAACTGAGGCACAGAGAAATTAGCTATCTTGCCCCAGGTCACACAGCTACTCTCTGACATACCCAGGACTTGAATCCAGGCAGTCTGGCTCTAGAATCTACTGTCAGATTCCACATACCCTATGACCTTTCAGCAATAATAGGAAGGTCCCTGAGCTGATGGCAATACATGGTAGAGATCCACAAGCATTCATTTCCTTCTCCTGCTTCTTCTTCCTCTATCCCCTCCAGGGTCCCAGGGTCACAGGACAGTCACCAGGGCTGTGACTATGAGTGTGAACTGCCTTCAATTCTGAGTCCCAGGCACTTGCCTCACGTTAGCCCTGGCCCTGGCAGGACTCCTGCAACTCAGACTGTACATGCGCACTTGAGCTAATGAGTAGACACAGCCCATGATACTACCATGTCAGTAGGTAGAAACACCTGGAAACGAAAACCATCACGCCACAAAGCTTTCCACGTGACTACTGTTTTACTGTCTTTATTAACATAGCTCACTATTCCAGAAAACACTTGCCTAGGAAGATAAAACCTGCAAAGAACTTTATTGCTTGTTCCAGGAACTTCCTGAAAGATCCATCAACTCTTCCATGGATAACATCAGAGGACAATTGACACCTTAAGACTCTTTGAAGCCCTGACCTCAAAATCTTCCTCTTGCTGTGTCCACCAATCTTCAACGTAATATTAAGATTTTTGCCCTATGCTAGCAAAGCCTCCTCCCTGCTCTCACATGGAAAGGCCCACCTTCGATCAGACTTCAAAGTCTCAATAAAAATCCCAGCGTTTTCCTTCCCACTTTGAGCAGCTACTAAGACTCTGTCATGGAAGTGCATTTTCTTCCTTACTCCCGTAAGAAAATACAGCCTTGTAAGCCTGGTCCTATAAGCAGGTCGTCCTGGAGATGTTTGGGGGAGGCTGCTTTGAACACAGCCTTCACACCACTGCATAAATCCAACAACAATCCACTGAATAAAAGTGATCCACACTTCAGGTCGCAAGTGCTTCAGGAAGAAAGAAAACCAGAATACCTTAAGGCTGTTGTTCAGGTGACTCATTTGGAAACATCTTGGAAAAACTTTCCCAAATAAAAGGAAAGAAATGGGGGGGAATGAAGGTATCTAAATAATATAAGAAAAGGCATAAAGGACTGCTAGGAGCTGTTTATTTAAAAGCATTTCTCTCCTCTTTGGCTGGGTCCCTGGTATTCTCTGCTGCAATCTGTAGCTGGAGAATTTTGAAGAATGCAATTAAATTCAAATGCTTTGATGAGTAATATCTCTTCTCTTCATATTTGTCTAAAACTTTTTCTTATTGAATAGCAAGAGTGATGAAAGCATTTTCCATAATAATAACAATGACAAGGGCCTGATGATGAACTACAATTAGCTCAGTGATTCATCAGTTAGCAGCGAAAATTTCAATGCATCATGACATTTAGAGCATTTGGTTGTGATTAACAGTCTTTGAAATGTCACCGAATTTTATTTAATTGGCTAAGAAAAATTTTTAAAAGGTAATCACTGCAAAGATCACATTCATCGCCAAAAAAGATAATTGCAGTTGTCACATGACAAGGTAGATGCTAACTACTGTAGCAAACTGGCTCTGTGTTCTGATGGAATCTAATGAATCCAGCAGAGATCAATAGCTAGAAGGGGCTTAGAAGTTTATTTGAATGCTCCTTTCAAAGCCATTTGTATAAACAACTGCAAGCCTTTAAGTCATCTGAGCAAACACTGACATTGAAATGCAGGTAACTGTAAGACAGAATTAATTCCATTTAATTATAGTAACCTCTGAACCATTCTAAGGCACGATCACAATTTCAATTGTGTGTGTGTGTGTGTGTGTGTACATGCATGTCCAAGTATGTAAAATAGCTTTTTATCTCATATTGGCTTGCAGAGGCAGGTATAATACACAGGAACAGAATTATATCACTTAAGGGTCATACTGATGAAGTAGAAAATAGAGAAAACTTCATTTTCATGGGAGATTGACCATCTCTAAGTCTGTCAAAGAGTTTGGCTATTGAAAACCCCAGTGGCAAGAGACAGGATGGGGCAAAAGTGCATTCATACAAATAGAGTGCCAACTGCCAACCAATACCAACAGGGGCGTTTTGTAACATTTATTGATGCTTCAGTTTCTTGCTTTCCAGAATTTATTTTTTTAGCCCATCTGGTTTTCTGATTGGCCAGACTCCAGAGGGGTTTTTACAGGGGAAGACAGAGCAGGGAAGTTTGCGGAGGGTTTCCTTGTTCAAAAATATTTCCCTCACAAAGACGCAGAAAAAACAATCCACCACGTGTTGGTGATTTTTCTGGGTCTTAGTGGTCCCTGAAGGAGTGTGAATATACTCACTTGGAGTGTACAATGATATTCCGCCCAAAACTATGGTCAGTGACCATGAATGACTTCTATACAAGATGCTAACACTGAGCTCACAATACGATATAAAATGTTCCTGGGTCACCAAAATTGAGCACTGATATAAACACATTTTAAAAGGTCCATTCACTGTAGAACTTCTCAAGGCTTTTAATATATGCATGTACACTGTGAGTCTCCAAGAGGACGACGGCACCTCCCACCCTGACCACAACCCCTATGTTGGGATATCTCGGCAGTCCGGTACCCACCTGGGTAGGCTGTGCTGGCGTAAGTATGTCTGAGAACAAAAGTGATACAAAAGTGAAGCAATGGACAGAGAAGAGGTTCCAGAGCAAGCAACAGAAGGGGGAAGATGAAAGGAAGCAGACACTCCTGAGGTCTTGGGCAGGGAATAGGGCCAAAGCATCGGAGTGAGAGCTGTGTCTAGAGACCTAGTGTCACAGTGGTCAAGGAGATGGCACTTGTCACCCAGCCCAACACTGCTGGAAGGGGCCAGGCACTGCCTCATCTGGCTGCACTCTCAGACCCATGAGGAAGGGTCTACCAGCACCGCCTCCTGGAGGTGTGACATGCACAGCTACCCTGGCCCACACTGACCAAGGCTCCACACTTGGTTCAACACTCTGCAATCACCCCCTTAAAACTCTTAACAACTTTGAACAAGGGCCGCAAGATTTTCATATTGCAAGGAGTCTTTTATTTGTGCAATTTATGTGGCCAGTGCTGGTCCTATTGCCATCTTGATTTTATAGATAAGAAAAATAAGGGTGAGACTGAGAATCATTTTCTGAAGGCCATAGAGCGAGCTCTGAGTGAGTCAGGCTCCTCGTCCCAGCCCACCCGAGTTTAAAGGCCATAGACTTAACCACAACAACCTCCCACTTAACCACAACAATCTCCCAACTCCCACTCCTTCACCACCTAGGCCAGAGATCAGGGTCTCAGACAGCCCCACCCCCACACACAGACTTTCTGACTATTTGGGGCTATTCCAGCCCCTCTCTGACAGCTTTGCCCAGAAGCAGAGTGCAGACCTTTGATCCCTGCTAACTGCATTTATGACACTTGAGGGCAGGCTTACTCAACCCAGCTCTGCCCATACTCATTCCTGGACCTGCCCCCACTGAGGTGGAGAATAAGGACACACCTGGAAGTCCCAGGGCTGCACCCACCTCCTGAGGCACCAGAGTGCCTCTCAGAGGAACAAGAGCTGGTTACAGGACCCAAAAACAACACTGCAGCTTGCTCTGCCCAGCTAGTGCCACCTACTGGAAGGGAAGTCATTCTACACACCCTTTTGCTGCATCTATTGACTCATCATACAGGATGTGGTCAAATCTCACCCCAAAACACCACATACTGGCTCAGAGACTAAACACGGCTTGTCATTATCCAAATGAAAATCTAAAGGTAAAAAGCAGCAACTGATCCAGATGGGAGGAATCAGCAAAAGAATTCTGGAAGTATGAAGAATAAAATAGAAAGCACACCCCCAAAGAGGAACAAAAGCTCTCTAGAAATGGACATTAACCAAAGTCAGAACACTAAAATGAGAGAATAAGAATTTCAAACATGGATTGTAAGAAAACTCAATGACATTCAAGAAAAAATGGATAATCAACACATAGAAACCACAAAAGAAATCCAGAACCTGGAAGAAAAGTTCACTAAAGAAATTGAAATATTAAAGAAAAATGAAACCAAACTCCTGGAAATGAAGAATCTATTCAGAGAACTACAAAACACAGAGGAGAGCCTCAAGAACAGGGTAGATCAAACAGAAGAAAGAATCTCAGAGATTGAAGATAACACCTTCCAATTAAATAATTCAGTCACAGAGATGGAGCAGAGAAATAAGAGAAAAGAGTAAAGTCTAAAAGAAATATGGGAGGGTTATTGGGATTCCCAAATGGAAAGAAGAAAACAAGCAAGGGTTGGATAAGCTATTTGTAGATATAATAGAGGAAAATTTCCCAGGCCTTGCTAAAAATCTAGATATCCAAGTACGAGAAGGGCAAAGGACCCCTGGGAGATTCAATGCAAACAGGAAGACACCACAACATGCAGCTTGATGAAAATATCCACTGAACAGGCCCTTCTATAAGCTGTAAGGCAAAAGAAGCAAGTAACATACAAAAGAAACCCAATCCGAATAACATCGGACTTCTCAACTGAAACCTTACAAGCAAGGATAGGCTGGGGACCCATTCTCACTCTTTTGAAACAGAATATTGCCCAGCCTAGAATCTTGTAGCCTGCAAAACTAAGTTTTGTAAATGAAGGAGAAATAAAGACATTCTCAGATAAGCAAAGACTGAGGGAATTCACGAAGACAACACCAGTCCTCCAAGAAGTACTCAAAACAGTGTTATACACAGATCAGCACAATAAACATTCATGAATGTAAAACCATTCAAAAGCCAAAGATCAAAGGCCAGATACCACAATGGCTCAAGAGAGAAAATAAAGCAACAAAGTTCAACCCAACAGAATGAACAGAAATCTGCCCCACCTATTGGTTCTATCAAAAAATGTGAATGGCTTGAACTCCCTACTGAAGAGACATAGACTGGCCATATGGATAAAAAAATAGAAGCCAAGTATCTGCTGCCTTCAGGAAACACATCTAACCTGCAAGGATGCACTTAGACTAAAAGTAAAGTGGTGGAAAACAATATTTCAAGCAAATGGAAGCCAAAAGAAGGCTGGTGTGGCAGTTTTGATTTCAGATAACTTAGTTTTTAAATCAACAAAAGTAATGAAAGACAAAGAAGGTCACTATATAATGGTGAAGGGTACAATTTAACAAGAAGACATAACAATTCTAAATATGTATGCACCCAACTTAGGTGCACCCAGATTTGTAAAGCAAACCCTACTTGATCTAAACAAATTGATAAACAACAACACCATAATTGCCAGAGACTTCAACACCCCACTGACAGCACAGGACAGATCCTCCAAACACAAAATCAACAAAGTAATAATGGACTTAAACACAACTCTAGAACAAATGGGCCTGACTGACATTTACAGGACATTCTACCCAAAAACCACTGAATATACATTATTCTCATCATCTCATGGGACATTCTCTAAGATTGACCATATCCTAGGACACAAAAAATGTCTCAAAAATTTTTTTAAAGTAGAAATTATACCATGTATCTTTTCAGATCACAGTGGAATAAAAGTAGAAATCAACCCTAACAGAAACTCTCATTTCTACACAAAGTCATGGAAACTAAACAACTTTCTGCTGAACGATTACTTCATAAAAGAGAAAATCAAGATGGAAATCAAAAGATTATTTGAAGTAAATGACCGAGGAGACACAAGTTATCAAAACCTGAGGGATACAGCTAAAGCAGTCCTGAGAGGAAAGTTTATTTCCATAAATGCCTATATCCAAAAGTCAGAAAGATCCCCAATAGACAACCTAATGAATTGACTCAAAGAGCTGGAAAAAGAAGAACAGACTGACTCCAAATCCAGCAGAAGAAGTGAAATCATTAAGACCAAATCAGAACTAAATGAAATTGACAACAGGGAAACTATATAGAAGTTTAACAAAACAAAAAGTTGGTTCTTTGAACAAATAAAATTGATATGCCTTTGGCTAGATTAACGAAAAGCAGAAAAGAAAAACCTCTAATAAGCTCCATCAGAAAAATAAGGGAGAAATTACAACTTATGTGACGGAGATACAAGATATATTTTATGAATACTACAAAAACCTTTATGCACACAAACTGGAAAATGTGGAGGAAATGGATAAATTCTTAGAAACTCACAGCCCCCCTAGGCTCAACCAGGAAGAAATAGAATTCCTGAACAGACCAATATCAAGTACTGAAATTGAAACAGCAATAAAAACCATCTAGTCCCAGACCAGATGGCTTCACACCCAAATTTTACCACACCTACAAAGTAGAACTGGTGCCTATCCTGCAGAAATTATTCCACAACATCGAGAAGGATGGGAGCCTCTCCTACACATTTTATGAAGCCAACATAACCCTGATACCAAAACCAGGAAAGGATGCAACAAAAAAAGAAAACTACAGACCAATATCCCTTATGAATATAGATGCAAAAATTCTCAACAAATCCTAGCTAACCGAATTCAGGTGCTTAGCAAGAAAGTAATCAATCACGACCAAGTGGGTTTCATCCCAGAGATGCAGGGATGGTTCAACATATGCAAATCTATAAATGTAATTCACCAAGTAAACAGAAGCTAAAACAAAGACCATATGAACCTCTCAATAGATGCAGAAAAAGCATTTGACAAAATTCAACACCCTTTTATGATAAGAATGCTTAACAAAATAGGCATAGACAGGGCTTACCTAAAAATGATAGCCATATATGCCAAACCCACAGCAACATAATACTGAATGGGGAAAAACTGAAAGCATTCCCACTTAGAACTGGAACAAGAAAACATTGCCAACTATCTCCACTTCTATTCAACATAGTGCTGAAAGCCCTGGCAATACCAATCAGACAAGAGAGCAGAATTAGGGGCATCCAAATGGGGACAGAAGAGATCAAACTTTCACTCTTTGCTGATGATATGATATTATATCTGGAAGACCCCAAGGATTCAACCAAGTGACTCCTTGAATTGATAAATGAATTTGGTAAAGTCTCAGGATACAAAATCAATACACAGAAATCAGAGGCAGTAACAGTCAAACTGAGAATCAAATCAAAGACTCAATTCCCTTCACAATAGCAACAAAGAAAATAAAGTACTTAGGAATATATTTAACTAAGTAGGTAAAAGACCTCTACAGGGAGAATTATGAAACAATAAGGAAGGAAATAGCAGAGGACATAAACAGGGGAAAACCATAACATGATCATGGGTCAGCAAAATCAACATTGTTAAAATGTCTATACTACCCAAAGTGACCTACAGAGTCAATGCACTCCCTATTAAAATACCATTGTCATTTTTCACAGATATAGAAAAAATAATTTTACGCTTTGTATAGAACCAGAGAAGACCCCATATAGCAAAAGCAATCCTAGGCAATAAAAACAAAATGGGAAGCATCAATAGCAGATTTCAAACAATACTACAAGGCTATAGTAATTAAAACAGCTTTTTATTAGCACAAGAATAAGACATTGACCAGTGGAACAGAACAGAGGACTTATAAACCATCCTCTTAAACCCATCTAATCTTTGACAAAGCAGACAAAAACATACACAGGAGAAAAGAATTCTTATTCAATAAATGGTGCTGGGAAAACTGGATAGCCACATGTAGAAGACTGAAACAGGATCCACACCTTTCACTTCTCACAAAAATCAACTCACGCTGGGTAACATACTTAAACCTAATGTGTGAAACTATTAGAATTCTAGAGGAAAACATTGGAAATACTCTTCTAGACATTGGCCTAGACAAAGAATTTATGAAGAAGACCTCACATGCAATCACAGCAACAACAAAAATAATTAAATGGGACCCGATCAAATTAAGAAGCTTCTGCACTTCCAAAGAAACTTTTATGAGAGCAAACAGACAACCTACAGAATAGGAGAAAATTTTTGCAAGCTACACATCCAATAAAGGGCTGATAATTAGAATCTACTTAGAATTCAGAAAAATCAGCAAGAAAAAAATCAAGCAACCCTATCATAAAGTGGGCAAAGGACATGAACAGAAACTTTTCAAAAGAAGACAGAATAATGGCCAACAAACATATGAAAAAATGCTCAACATCTCTAATCATCAGGGAAATGCAAATCAAAACCACAGTGAGATATCACTTATCTCCAGTGACAATGACCTTTATCAAAAAGTCCCAAAACAATAGATGTTGGTGTGGATGCGGAGAGACAGGGACACTCCTACACTGCTGGTGGGACTGCACACTAGTTCAACCTCTGTGGAAAGCAGTATGGAGATACCTTAAAGAGATACAAATAGATGTACCATTTGATCCAGCAATCCCATTAGTGGGCATCTACTCAAAAGAACAAAAGACACTCTATAAAAAAGACATGTACACTTGAATGTTTATAGCAGCACAATTCACAATTGCAAAGATGTGCAAACCACTCAAGTGCCCATCAATACACAAGTGGATTAATAAAATGTGGTATATGTATACCACGGAGTACTATTCAGCTATAAGAAACAACGGAGATATAGCACCTCTTGTATTTTCCTGGTTAGAGCTGGAACCCATTCTACTAAAAGAAGTAGCCCAAGAATGGAAAAACAAGCACCACATGTACTCACCAGCAAATTTGGTTTCACTGATCAACACCTAAATGGACATATAAGAGTAACATTTATGGGGCATTGGGCAGATGGGAGGGACTGTCTGCCCTACACCCCATAATAAACCCATTATGTGTGGGTATATACATACATAATGAGTGTGATGTGCACCGTCTAGGGAATGGACATGCTTCAAGCTCTGGCTCCGGGGGGTAAGAGGGGGAGGCAACACATGTAACCTAAACATTTGTATCCCCATAATATGCTGAAATAATAAAAAAAAGTTATGACAAGCCTTTTCAGTATTACCACCTGGAAACAGCCAGCTGCCATGTAGAGCTCAAGCCCTGAGAAGGCAGCTGCCCAGGGTTCACACCAGAATTTCCAGGTGCAGCCTGGCCTGGCCATCTATGCTTCTAAACTACTTATGTGCTGGTAACAGGTGTGTTGTCCAAAACAAGGACTCTTACCTACATGTTAATTATCTGTGACTCACAGCCCCTCAGAGTGAGCTGAGAAGGAATGGCTTTGGGTTTGTATTGAGGAAATGGACTTGGCTTATTTTTATCTTCTCCTTCACAGTCATGACACCAGCTCAGAACTGAGACCTAAATACCCTTCTTTGTGCCAATAGGCACCATTGGTAAAAGAGAGTCCAGAAATCAGAGCTGACCCTTCGCTTAAGAGGTCAGTGTAGCTAAGTAGTAAAAACTAAAGTTTTGGAGTCTGATGTAACTCACCACCACACACAAGCTGTGCAATGGTGAGCAAATGACTCACCTGCTTGAGCCTCCATTTAGTCACCTGCACAATGACAGCCTGCTCTACAGAGCTGCCTGGGACTAACAGCAGCAAGTCCTTGGGAGACTTGAGCTGGCCTTCCAGCTCCTGCTGGACACTCAACATGGATTTTGCCCCATTTAGTGCCTGCTTGTTCTCAAACCATCCCATGCCTTTTTCCTGCCAACCACAAGACCCAGGCTCCCCCACAGTTTTAACAAGGTTCATCCAAAGGAGAGAGGGAGCAAGGAAAAAGATAAGGTGTGTCTAAGTCTAAGTTATTTCTCTTTGCTCCAGGGAATGGGCATTTTTCTGGCCGTGACTGCTTCCAGAGGACAAGTCCTCCCCTCCAAGGTCCCAGTTCTTGCTGAGCAGCCTTCTCCACGCTTCTAGTCACATCTGGATGACCACAGTGACTAGGTTCTGCTGTCACCCTTCTTGCCTGCTATACCCCCTGCTCTAGAGAGGAGATGGCCCCTGCTGGTGCTAATCTGTGGATTGTTTCATTCCTTGTTTGGTTACTCAGCTTTTGCATTCCCTGTGCAATCAATTCCCTGAATTAAACTCCTACTGTTTGAACTACTTTGAGTGGTTTCTATTTTTCTGCTTCTTAACATCTTACCTGCTATCTCCCTGGGCCGGGCCACAATTATGTTCTACCCAGATAAGTGAATGGCCTCTCTGCTATTGTCCTTGCTCTCCTAGAGTTACTTCCAAACCCAGCAGCAAGCAAAATGCTGATGAAACCCAAGATTGTGTCATTCTCTGCTCAGACCCTGCAATGGTTTTCCACTCCACACAGAAATAGTGAAAGTCCTCACTAGCGTCTCCAGGTCTACATGATTGGGCTCCTGCTGCTTCCACGATCTTGTTCCCCAGCACCCTCTCTTGCCCACCCTGCTGTCCTCACGCTGGCCTCCTTGCTGTAGGGCACATAGGCTAAACACCTGCTCGGGGCCTGTGCACTTGCTGTTCCTCTTGCTGGAAGCTCCTTCCTCAAGATGCCCACATGGCTGCTCTCTCACTTCTTCTCTGCACCAATGTCACTACGTCAGTTAGAACTTCCCTGACCTCACTGTATAAAGTGGCACCTCTCCCCCCTCCTAGCACTCTGACCACGCTGGAACAATAGTGCTATTGTTCTTCACAGCACTACCCAACTCATCTGTCTCTTCCCACTAGAACTGAGGTACCCAGACGTTTACTATAAGAGCTACAGAGTAAATATCTCAGGCTTTACAGGCCATATGGTCTCTCTCTCACCACTCTCAACTCTGTCACTGTAGTGCAATGTCAATGTAGTGCAAAAGCAGCCAGGGAGAATACATGAATAGTGGGCATGGCTGTGATCCAACAAAACACTGAACGCAGGCTGGACTCACAGGCCATAGTTTGCTGACCTTCGCACTAGAGCATGGGCCACCAAGGCAAAGGCTGTCTCCTCTGCTCACTGTTGTATTCCCGATGTCCAACATAGACGGGCATGCAGCACACAGTCAAATAAATTGTAAAGGACCTGGATTGATAGTCACTGTTTTCCCACTACCCGTCCAAGAGTAACAAGAAAACAGTAGCAGCATGTTGTTCCTGCTTAACACGTGGGATTGAAGGGTCAGAATCACCAGCCCAGGACTCCCCAACACCTTTCACGGCATGTCAACACGTGCTACTTGAAAAAGAGATTCTTCAAAGAAGTGTAAGAGACACCAGGTTAAGCAGGATCTTTTCATACAGTACTTATTGGAGCTTTGAATATTCTACTGCATGTTGTAACCCTCCAAGGGGCCAGCGAATAGGGGGAGCGGGCCAGGAATAGCATGTAGCACTCCCTAAACACATTGCATAGCGAAGCCCTTCTCCTCCGACGTCCCGCAGACGGGGATTCGGTGAGACACCTGCGAGAAGTCAGTTTACTCCCTGAGGAACTTGAGGGTTTCTCAAGCGCATTACAAGGTGTTCAAATGCTGAGAGACCCCCATGGCCCCAGACTCACACAACAAACGGGGGATGAGACCAATGACCACGGTTCCCCGTCCTCTGCACACAGCAGTGGACTGCTTTGGCCTCGCCAGCTGGCACCCGGTTCCCAAGTGACTTACACGGCTGGCCAGCCTCACCCCCCCATCCGTGCCTGTGGGTCCTGGTCAGTCACAGCCAGGGCTGACAATATTACTGGTCCAATTTGTTTTTAAATCCCATCTCTCTGAAGACGAGAAAGGCACATCCAAAAGGAGCTTACGTCGCTGAGGATGTTGAAGGCCTCGTTCAGAGCTATGTCCAGCATCCCGATTCCTTTTGCAAACAGCTTGTCCAGATGCTCCCTGAAGTGCTGAAACAACAGAGCGGAAAATCCGTTAGTGTCTGTCCTGTTATGCGAAACACCGACCTGGAATGAATTAGACATAGGCTACGGCAAAATCAACCATTCTCAAACCCAAGCAGTCATGATTTATTTTTTTCCATCTATATCCAGAACATAAGAACTTATTCAATGTAAAATTTACCTTCAATATTAATGTTTTAGCTTCTATTACAATTTAAGAAAAGAAGTTAGTCAAACTCTGGTGAAAGTACTTCACTCACACAAAATTGCCACTTTCCTCTTCAGTCTCATCCCCTGTGACTCTTCCCCTCTTCTGCCCTACTCTCCCACTCCGGGTCACACTCAGGACCTGCACATGCCCCCTTCCATGGAAGCCCATGCTCGGTCCCTGTCCTGCCCCCGTCCTGCTCTCTCCCACCTGCTTTGCGAGCTCATTGTGGACATCACCCCCTTCCCGCCCCGTGAGGCCTTCCCAGACTGGCCGCTGGGATTAGCTTAGAAGGCGTCCTCTGCAGCCCCACGCTCCCCCCCACGCTCAGATCCACGTTGCGCTGAGACTCCAGGCGTGCAATTACCTGACTACACTGTGCCCCACTCGAGACTGGAATTCCTCGAGACAGGGCATTACTCTGTGCCCCATGTCTCCCACATATCTGGTACACACAGGAGGTGCTCCACAGCAGTCTCCAAGGAGCAACGATAAAGACTGGATCACAACATGAAAACTGTAATCATGGCAAGGGATTCCACACAGGCTAGAAACCCAGGACAGCTCCAAAGAGTCTGCAGGATGGAACGCGCCTCTTCTGGAGCAGGTCCCTTCTGGCTGTGTTGGTTCTGCAGAAGCCCAGCATCAGCTGGGGACTCAAAGGGACAACAAAGAAGTAACCGTAAACTCCACCCCCCATTTCTGCCACCCAACAAAGGGGCAAGGGTGGGTCCAGGCATGTGCCCAGGAGAGGTGTGCGTGTGCGCAGTGCCCGGCCAGAGCCCATGCCCACAGTGCACAGCTGCCTGGCACCACTCTCTCATCGCCCATTGCTGAGCCCTTGCTTTTCTACTGAAGTGGATTATTCTCTCCCCAAGGCGTCCGCTTCCTTGTCTGCTGGGGAAACTGGCTGGAGGAGTTACCGGGAGGGAGGGGAGTAGGAAGGCCAATGTCCTGGCCCAGGAGTGGCTTTCTTTTTCTTGCCACACCTGGGACTCAGCAACGTCCCCAGCAAGCCATCAGCACTCAGGTGGCCACACCCATTCAGGATGTGTCTACCATGCAGCCCGGGGCCCCAAACCTGAGCACAGAATCAAAACAGATCATAGAGACCAGTCCAGGGTCATGGCAATGGCCCTAAACTGCTGTTCTGCCCTGCCTGGGCCCCTCAAGAAGTGGCAGAGGCCACTAGGCATTGGGGTGCACTACAGGTTTGCTGGAAAGATGGTGCCAGTGTGGACCCCAAGGTTTGGGTGGGCTCCTGGCAGTGATTTGGCTTTGCTGACACCAGCCCTAACATAAACCAAGGCTGGACTTGAAATCAGCGGCTCACCCTGGGGATAAATATAACCTGCAAGCCCCCTTCCCTGGTCTGGTCCTTCCCCATGACAACCTCGCCCCCTGGCGGCTCACCAGAGCAGCCATCGTTATTGAAGCCTGCTCTGTGTTAGGCACAACACTGTGAGGTTCTGTTGTCCCACTTTACAGATGGGGGGACTGAGGCTCAGCACTGTGTCCAAATTCACACGCCTCCTAGCTGCCTAGCCCAGGTTTCAATCCAGGTCTGCTTCACCTAGTAGAGAGAATGTCTTCATTCTCTCTACTATGCATCTGTTGCTTCTCTAAATTATAAAATAAAAGCTTTTATTTATTGATTGTGTTTTGGAGCACCTTGTATGCACAGCACTGGGCATGGGCTTAACATGTACCTGGGCAATCTGGCTCTGGAATGCTGCTTTTCACCCTGTGCCTGGGCTGGGGCTGAGTTTACAGGTGAGGGTCAAATGGCTTGAGAGATGGGGCAGAAAAATGCCAAGGGCCAGAGAACCAGAAAAACCACGTGGCCAGGAGCCAAGCCTTGTGCTTCCATTTTCTTCCTGCCCAATTCCCAAGGCCCAGCAGGATGCCAAGTACGTGGCAGGTCCTCCATGAATACTTGGTGACAAATGCCTGGGGAAGCCAGGAGTCCCCACTGCAGGTGCAGTCTGCCTTCACCACCAACCACCACCCTCGGAAACCAGCCACCAAGAGGACTTAGGCTCAGCGAGCATCGCCCAACTGTGGTCACACACATACCGTGGGACATGGAGCCCCGTGAAGCACCCATCCCACAGCTTGCTGAGATCTGGCTCTTTAACTGGCCCCGGGGTCACATCGCTGTGGCCAGGTCCTGCCTTTCCAAGTTCACTCCATTCATCAAATGTCATTTCCATCTATTACCTTTAATTGTGCTCCATCACACAAGTTTACACTGTATGTTTTCTTAACAACAGTGAACGACATTGAATTTTTCTTTTAATCCGCATGTAGCTGTGGGTCACATGCCACTTCAGGCAGTGGTTGCCTTCAGTATTGGACACCTAGAGTTAAATACAACAACGGTTCATGGAGTTCCTTTCACTTTGCTCATATAACAAGGTCAGCTGCGTTCTCTTTCTTGCTGGTACAAATCTGGTTCATATATTAGATGGAAAAATATTTCCTTAAGTTAAGGGCTTCCAAATAATGCTGCAGAGGAAGGACTCTGCTTTTTTCTCTCTCTTCTGTCATTTTCAAACTCCCTTTTCTCCCATGGCATAACCTGAGCCAAGTCAGGTTATGGGCTGCATTCAACCATCCACCTAAATCTCCTACCAAAAATAAGTCTTGCCTTCTAGGAAACTAGGTCCCATGATGTGACTTCCACTAAGAGCTGCTCTGTCCAATATGGCAGCCATGAGCCACAGGTAGATATTTACATTTAAGTATGATTAAAGGCACCAAATCATTAAAAATTCAGTTCCTTGGTAGTACTAAGCCACATTACAAGTGCTCATCAGCCACATGTGGCCAGCCAGTGGCTACTGCATTGGACTCCGCAGATTAAAGAACATTGTCATCATTGCAGAAAGTGCAACTGAACAGCACTGGCCCAGAGACGCAAGGTTGACATAGTCCTTCCTCCCTACCAAGCCACTGACGATGAATGGTGATTCAGGGAAGTCCAAGGCTGGTACCCAGTGGATGTGTGTGAGTTTTGCCTGTCCAGTATCCATCCCCTTCTTTTGATTCCCCTTCTTTCCCACCACCGTGTAATTTATATGATTTAGGTAAGGCAGCATCTCTCTCCCTCATCTCAAGGGGTGGTTCTATTATCAGGCCTGTCTAATCTGTGACTCCATGGCCACAGTCACACATGGCTACTGACCCAACCCCTGGACTTTGCTGGGATGTGTGGGAAAAGGCTCTCTCTTTCCACTGGAATTGCTGAGAGCTCAGGGAGGAAGCCTGGGCTGCCAGCGGTCAGCTTGCTGCCACACAGGAAGGGCACACCTGAATGAAGGCAATAGCCAAGGAGAGCACAGCCCACACTGGAGGAGCCAAGACAGAACCAGGACAGCATGGCTCGAGCCCCCACATCCGGGCAGGCCTAGGCTTTTAGGAAACTGGGCCAGTAAATTTGCTTAACCAGGTTTAGCTGGATTGGGGCTGCTTCATTGAAAGGAGCCCTGTGGTCATCACAATGACCCTGCCTGCCCCTGCCTTCAGCGACGACACCTCTCCAAAGCATCCCCTGCATCATCGCACCCACGCTGCCTCCTCTCCTTCTTCTCGGTCACTGTCACTGTCCAGTGGGGTTTGTGTGCCTGTGCCAGACGGGCACCTGTGTACCTGTGCCAGCCAGGCTCTCAGTGCTCCCGGACTTAACAGCCATTGCTTTGACTGCCTGTGGCGCAGAGGAATTTGCGGCTTTGCTGAAGATGAACCCCAGCCACATGTACCCAAGGTAGACCCTGGAAGCTTGAGGATGGGGCCTGGCTGGCCGCCCTGCATCCCCCTCATCGCCATGGATTTCTTCTTCTCTATTCCCAGTGGCGGCCACTGTGAGACTCGGAGGTGCTATATTTAATGTCGTCACAGCGTTATCTTTGTGCGTCGGCAATTGGGGTGCAGGCCCTACGAACTTGGGGGAAAATTGAACTGGGAGGCAGGATACCAGCCTAGCATTCACCAGCTGAAACCCTGAGGCGGTGGCTCTCTGGCCTCGATTTTGTCCCCGTGAAATGGGGATGGGAGGGCACCCGGGCCGTGAGCATCGGGGCCTCGGACCAGCAGGCAGGGCTGCCAGGCAGCCCGCTATGTGAGCCCGAGGAGGACCCTCCCTCCGCTGCGCCCGGGTCTCCCTCTGACTGCAGGGGACGCTGTGCGGACCCCTCGCTGACAGGATAGGGAGAGAGAAGTCGCTTGACAGCACTGTGGGCACAGAAGGCACGTGAGGCTACTCTCATTTTACATCCACTAAAAGAAAGGACTGTCCTCAATATCTGAAAATTTAAAAAAATCCTAGAAAGCTTTTTACCTCAAACACCTTCCAGGCCAACTTCCTGGTTGGCAACTTGACAATCAACATACCCTGGGAAAGGATTCATGTCATCCTGCAAGGGCCAGGTTTCCTTACGCGGAGCGAGACTCCGGCTGATTTCACGGACCCGAGCAAGAGCACAGAACGGAAGGTTCCAGACTGCCGGGGACAGGGCCTCGCCCAACAGCCGTGTACCAGGAGGTGGCCCGTTTCCATTGTCTTTCTCAATTAAAATAGTCTATTAGAAATGGTGGCAATTCCATTTCATTGTCAAGCTTCAATAAAGAAGGTGGGGGAGGGCCTTCACCTTTGCTTCAGGCACTCGTGCAGCACACGGCTGCCCGGGAGAAGGCCGCGCCCCAGAGCAATCAGCGCCGCGCTGCCTGGGGACAGGAGCCCGCCACGCGCCGCCGCTGCCTGTGCCTGGTGCCAGCAGGCGCGGCCTCGCCGCTTATCTCCGTCAACCAGTCCCAGCACTCAGGCCAGCGCAGGATCCTGGCGAAACGACCCTCGCCTTCCATCAGCGTTTGGTTCAGTGGAATCAGCCTGACGACTCTCTCCGTGATAACCGCAACTGCACTTTTCCTGTCTAGGTAGTCATAATAAATGTGTGAGTCCCCCTGGTTACGAGCAGGAGGGCAAATGGAAAGTGGACCTCAGAGGACAAAACAATGCCCCCTCCGCAGAGCCACCTACCAGTGACGCCCCTCAGGGTCACTCGAGTACTGCACACATGAATTCTGTGCCCACTGGGCAGGGATGAGAATCGCCGCGGCGACCCAGCCACGGGAAGGCTTTAGAAGCTGCCTTGCCGCGTCCTCCGAAGGCAGCCAACCCTGGCCGGGTGAGGCGTGCATGTACACACGGAGTGCTTTTTATGCGTTGCTCCACTTGCTCCTCCTAACACCCTAAAATAAAGGTACTATCACATTCCTCTTTTACACATAAGCCAACAGAGCCTAGAAAGGTGAAATAATTCGCCCAAGATGGCACAGCGACTGTGAGGCAGGGTGGGTTTCAAGGCACTGAGGCTGGCATGCAAACCCCGTGCGGGTGTGCGTGCTCCCGGCGCACAGGCCCGCTCTCTACGTCCCTGATGAAGAACAGCACGCGGGAGGGCACAGAGACTTCAGTTTACCTGAAAGCCACACCCCCATGCGGGGCTGGCTTCCTGGGCGTGCGGCCTGTGCAGTGGCTGGCCCAGGGTCCCATGCACAGAAGGATCCTGGGTTTGGTTTAATGCTTTGCTGCCACTGTCCTGAAATTCTTAATTTTACTTTCAACTCTGGTGGGCGGCTGCAGTGTAGGCGTCCTCAAGTGTGCTTGACTTTACTAGGTCACTTTATACTGTAGCTTTCAGGTGGCTCAAGGTACACGTTCATCGGCAAACTTAAATGAAGGCATTAAAGGTGAGAGTGCCCTGTGGAGGCCCTCCCTCTGCAGCTCTGTCAGTGCCAGCTGTGGCACCACTGGCCGTCTTCTACGGCAAGCCAGCCCGAGCAGGTGAGCAGTGTCCCCACAGCCACGCCTACCCGCTCTGGTGCTGAACCCCTCAGTGGTCTCCAAACGGACCTGCACCGCGCTCTGTGGTCCCATCTCCATCGAGCTCCAAGCCCAAGCTGCCAAAGCCCATTTGTCCCGGACCCAGAGGGTGCTCGTAACTCCCTTCCACCTGCCACGGACATCACACCACGAGACTGTGGAATATAAACACGGACTCTTCATCCTGGTGCAATTCCTCCTGACAGCGCTCCCACCCCTGACCCTACCTAACCTGGGACGCGTCTCCATGTTCCGGTTTAGTCTGAGAACTCCCCGCAGGAATTTCACAGTCTTTTGGGCCAATACCTAGGGTCTAGGGCAGTGCGCAGGCCACGCATTTCACAGGAAAGGCACGCATTTCGTGGCGCTGCTACTGCAAAGCCCGGCTCCAGTAAATCACAGTGGTTCGACTCCGGTGGGGAAGCAGTGACACGGTATTGCTCAAAGGTGAGCTCAGATGGTTGAGGAAAGCCGGTATGGGTGAGGGAGGCCAGCTGTTTGCGATTTGGGGAGAAAGCACAGACACCGACAGAACCTCGTCGGAGCCATCCCCGTTTCCCCTGCACGCTGTGTGTGACAGATCGATGTGTCTCAAGGCAGCAGCTGTTGAATGCCAGTGCCAAATTAGAGAAAAGACAGATCTCTGGGACGTGAGCAGCGACTGTTCTTTCATACCAGGTAGTCGGATTAGCTGCACGGCCCTTCGATGGCATAGCGCTAATTATTCTGGGTAGATGGTGCAGCCCTTTGCGCCCGGCCGCCTGGAAGCGCGCCCGCGGGGCGGGTCTGCAGGCTCGCTCGCCCACTCAGTGGCCGCAACGGTCGTGTCTGGCAGAGTTCGGCAAAGACGCGAGGCCCAGGAGACACCTAGATTAGAACTTTCTGACTTGTGTAATACATTTTATAAAACTTGTATTCAATTAAAATACATTTGTTTCAGCGATCTCTGTATTTTGACAAACAAAATTACATGACTATTAAACTTAATTGTCTGAATTTCTTCTATTCTCATCAAGCCTGTGAATAAACAAATACTCTGTATAGCACTATACATATATTTTACGGTATGTATCAACTTTTATTTGATAAGTCCCCCACTGATGAAAATTTAGGTTTTCAGTATTTTATTTTTTCAAACATGACTACAGTAAACATCTTTGTACCCACATAACAGTACATGTGTAGAAATATCATTAGAAGTTCACAGAAGGTAAATCATTGGTCAATCATTTCTTCATTTATAGCACGCAGAGTTACCGTGAGGATTTAATGAGGCAATTCAGACAGAGCGTGTAACGCGGAGTCCGGCGCATAGTAAACATTAGGTCTTATTAGCACGGCATCTAAGGCTCGCCATGCCTTAAGGCATTTTGTTTAAACCTATTAAAGCATCCAAATTGAAATTCTAAAAACACACCAACAACAAAACTCAAGTCCACATATAGAAAAAGGAAGGTCCTTGGCTCCTGTAACAGGAAGGCTGGGCGGGCAGCTTCCTCAGGGGCCTGAGGGACCAGGACTCTGCGGGGCACCCAGGTCTTTCTCACCCACCTCCTGGCTCTGCCTGCGTTCCTGTTGCCAGCAGGCTTTTGGCCACACAGCTGCCTGTACCATCAACCCCACACCCTCCCAGCTCAGCCTCTCCACTGGCAAGAGCTAGGGATGCCAGATAAACACAGGACGCCCAATTAGCTTTGAATTTCAGATAAGCAACAAATAAACTAAAACCGTATTCACTGTTTATCTGAATTTCAAAGTTAACTGGATGTCTTGTTTGTTTTCCTAAATCTGGCAACTTTATGCAAGACCAGCTTCAGCAATATTAATACTATCAGAAATGTCCCCAGAAACACTGATTAGTCCAGCTTAGGTTACATGCCTGGGCCTAAACCTGTCAACCCCTGACTTATTCAGGCCTGGATCATGTGCCCATGTCTGAACTTGACAGTCTTAACCTTATGCAGTAGATAAACTCTAAGATGTACCAAGAACTGGGGAAAGTTCCACCTCAACTTCACCAACGGGTTTCTACGGAGAGGGCTTTCGTGGAGAGGAGCAAGGAGAGTGGGTGCTGGGCAGACAAGGACAGTCAACTCATTTTATTTTATTTTTTAGAGCTAGGGTCTCACTCTTTTGCTCAGGCTGGAGTGTTGTGGCATCATCATAGCTCACTGTAACCTCGAACTCCCGGCTCAAGTAATCCTCCTGCCTCAGCCTCCTGAGTAGCTGGAACCACAGGCACGTGCCACTACATACAGCTAATTTTTTTTTATTTTCTATAAAGATGAGATCTCACTATGTTGCCCAGGATGGTCTCAAACTCCTGGCCTCAAGTGATCTTCCTACTCAGGCCTCCCAAAGCCCTGGGATTACAGGCATCTCCCAATTACAGGTGTGAGCCAACACCCTGGCCAGAACAGTCACTTATAAGTAGCTTCTTGCAGGGCACAGCCCTTCAGTGGCAGTGGCAAAGTCCATATTCCCAGAGAAAGCTGCTGACGCAGGCCACGGAAGCCAAGACGTACCAAACACCCCTCCACACCAGTCAGCGCTCCCCTCTGCAGCTGCATGTGGAGTGGGGAATACATGTAGGAGGAGGATAGGAAACAAATGGTAGCTTCTCCCAGGGAAAATCACAATATTCCCCTAAAAAGGGAGAGAAGAGGGTTGCTGGAAAATAGGTGGTCCTGGGAAGGTTTGAGGCCTAGCAGAAAGACAGTGCCCAGGATGGAAAAGAAGATTATGCCACTGACAATGAATATTCACTAGGTGTTCTCTGCACACCAACCCTGTCGCTGAGCACCGGTGGACTGTGTCTTCTTCAATCCTCACAGTTACCCCAAGAGATAAGGCAGGAACTCTTCTTACCCTCCTTTTACAAATGAGAAAACAGATTTATATCACTGACTAGGTGTCACAGCTAGTTATCTAATAAAAGGTAGATCTGGGACTTAAATCCAAGCATTCTGTCTCTAAAATATATAATTTGGGTTTATTTCAGATGGTTTTTATAATGGAAAATTTCAATTATCAACTCACGGCAAATCTTGTTTTTCAATACCCCACCGCCACCTGCTCCCTCTCCCTGGCGGTTGCCAGGTTTCAAGTGATCCTCATCTCCCGACATCCAGACGCTGTGGAGGACCCTGCCATGTTGCACCAGGGTGGGCCTCTGTGGCCAAAGAATATAGCAGAAGCGACGGTGTGTCACTTGCCAGGTCAGGTTGTAAATGACACTGTGGCTGGCACCATGGTGCCTCCTGATCTCTGCCGCATACTTCATTCCGGGGGAAGCCAACTGTTCCATTGGGAACAGTCCTGTGGAGTGAGAAACTGAAGCTTCCAATCAACAGCTACCGGGAACGGACATCTCTTGACAGCGAGCATATGAATGAGCGAAGATGTACATCTTCCATCCTAGCCAACCTTCAGAATACTGCAGCCCCGGCCAACATCCTAAACGCAGCCTCAGGAAAGACCCTGAGCCAGAACAGCTGGCTCACTGTGCCTGGATTCCAACTCCAGGAACTATTTATAACATGTTTTTGTTGTTTTAAGCTATTTGTTCTGGAGTAATTTGTTCTGCGACAATAGATAAGTAATACAACCCTATCCAGATTATTTTGAAGCACATCCCAGACATCATATTATTTTATCTGTTAACATTTCAGTATATATAATATGTCTCTGAAAGAAAAAATAACTTTTAGAAACAAAACCACAATACACATTTCACTTCATGTCAATCAGAGTTACACAGTTTGAGTGAGGATACAAACAAGGTCTACACACTGTGATTGGCTGAGAGGTCTCTTGAGTTTCTTATTTTAGAGTCCCCCCTCCATTACTTGTCTTATCAATTTCTGTTGAAGACATCAAGTTGTGAATCATGAAGAGCATCCCAGAATCCAGATTTTCCTGATTGCTTTCCTAAGGTGCCATTTTTATGTTCTTCTGTCCCCTCTATTACAGTAAATCGATGGTTAGATTTAGCAGCTTGACCAGAGTCAGGTTTGACCACCTATTTATGTGTTTATCTGGCATTTGCTTCATTCATGGTTGTCACTTCCTTCAGACAAATACCTGGTAGTCTCCCTGCGATGGGGGGGGGGGCCATGGAGGCCCCATGCTTGATTCATTAAATCACTGGGGAATACAACATGCTGGCATTTTAATCCTATCAGTCCTCTTCATTTATGAGATAAAAAATTTCTATGAACAAGAGCTTCCTCTCTTGCACTGTTTACTCATTTGAGGAACCACTTGCAGGGGAAAGGTGGATAAATGTAGCCTCTCTTCACTTGTTTACTGGTTTTCAAAATAAAGATTGGTCCAAAGGTGAGCAATGAGGAGCGCCCAAACCCGTTTTTAGTGTCATCAATGCTTTTTCTGCTTCATTGTTTCAGTGTCAGCGTGGGCTGTAACATGTACTGTGTGTTTCTATCTGTCGCTGGGTTTTCCTTGTTTGGTTGGTTGGTTTTCGGGGGGTTGGATAAGGCTCACTTTATCCCGTCTAGTGGGCTGCTTCTCTTCGGGGTCGCTACGGCAGTGACAGCTTCCTGCTGTCACAGGCGCGTGATGTCACAGGCTCATCTTGCTCATCTTCTGCCCCTGACACAGAGCCAGCCACTTCTCTGCAGAGACCAATAAATCCGCCGTTCTTAACCATGCACTGTCTACAGCCTCTGCAGTCTCTTTGTGTGCCCGAGGAATGACAGGGAAGGAGAAGCAGAAAAACAGAGCCGGAAGGGGCCAAGTGAGGGGCCAAGAAGAAAAATGGCAGCATGGCAGCCAGGAAGCTCAGGAAGGGCATGAAACGTGGTGCAGATCTTACCCCAATGTGACAGGCAAAATGACACAGAAACAAAGTGGGAAGCACTCGCTAGATCCTGGTCAGGAATTTACTCCAAAAACAAGAAACACGGTGAGGCAAAGAAATGTTAGTGTTAGAACAATTTGATGAAAAAGGCAGGAGGTTCACACGTCAGTGAGGCACGTTCTGCCCTTGGCCAGTACCATAATGAGAATTCATGTTCCATCCCCAGGTCTGGAAGGGACCTCCAAGGACATCCATTAGGTCCAACCCCACTGGCACTAGGTAAATTCAAGTCTGACTATATTAACCCCGCATCTTTGCTACCCTGGGCTCTTCTTCTCTTTCCTCATGATATACATTTTACCCCAATATCCTTGCCCTGTTGCTGGCTTATATTCATTCATTGAGTCATCAAATGTTTTTAAGAATCCACCAAATGCCATATACTGTACTTGATCAATTGAGCAAGAGCAAACTTGCCAGTGGAGAGAGACTCGATCACTAAGCACACAGATGCATGCAAGAGCAACAGGTGCCGGTAAGGAGAGGCTGGCGGTGCTTTGGTGGCGTAGAACAAGGGCACTAAAGGAGGACCTCAAGCTCAAGGGGAAGGGGTGCTAGAGCTTGCGATCTGTAGGTAGGGAAATAGGATGTGCGAAGGCCCTGGGCAGGAGGAAACAGTACACATAAATAACTGTAATAAGGTCATTGAGGCCGGAGCACAGAAAGGGAAAAGGAACATGGTGCACCGGGAGCCTGGAGATGCAGGTAGGAGCCAGACTAAACTAGGGGTTTACTGGCATTCAGGGTTTGTGTTCAATAAGTTATTAGCTAGAACGGTTGTTTTGACTCGGAAAACATCGGGCTCCGGGAAGTGGCCGCTGGCCGCCTCCCCATCACTCTGCATCTCCGCGGGCCTGCAGGGTCGGTTGCAGGGCGCGCTGCTGGGGCCCGGCTGTGTGCTGGAAGAATGCCCCCGGCCTGCGAGCCCCTGCCTGCTTCCAAGCCGCCAGCGCCAACACCCGCTCGCTGTTGGGGCCTGCACTCGGTCTCGGCTGCCTGCTCCTGTCACCCCGCCCGGCTGCGCGCATGATCCTGATTGGGTAATTTTTGAATCCCACTGTTGCTGATTGGATGTTAAAGCTTGTAGTTGATTGGACGCTTTTTGAGTCCTACCAAGGGTATAAAAGCAGGAGGTGAACAAGGAAGGTGGGTCAGAAGATCAGAAGACGGGAAGAGAGCTGTAACACTTGCTGGGTTGAGTCTGCTGGAAGAATAAAGACTGTTCTCTGACTCCGCTGGTTCTTTCCCCGAAGAGCTGTACACTAGCCGCAACAGTTTAAGAATCAAGAGATCTTAAGACTCAGAGGTAAGATCAAATGACAAGTTGTGGGGTTCATTCTATAGGACAGACAACCTTTCTCAGGGACCCCTAGATCAAAGAGTAGGTGACCCATGAGAGTACACAGGAATATGGACCTCAAAGAACAGGGCAACAGAGGCCCAGGGCCATTTACATGCTATAAAACAAATAGCAGTAATCCACAGGAAATGGAAGTATGGATTTTCAACCTCAGGACATGAAATCAACAGAGAGCTTTACAGACAAAATGCATGCCCCCGTTACAGAAAATTAAAATTCAATCACTAGCAAGGGAAACAAAACAGCGGAAGAATCTCTCCAACAAAGAATTTTATGACACGTCAATAAAGGAATTTTTTTCTTTTATAAATTCACTGTCAGAAGATTAAAGATACATCTCTTTTAAATATCCAAGTTGTTTTCTGAAGCAAAATGCCTCTTTGAAAATGTACAGTCTACCTGACAGGTAGAAATGCAAATTAATAATCATAAAAAGTGCATTATAAGAGGTCTTGCAGCTTAAAGTCACAGGTCCACTCAATATCTGCTGTGCTACGTTCTGCAACTTTGATCCACTTAGTGAAGACAGTCTCCTGACATTTACTGTTCGTATCCACCTGTGAACGCTGCCCATGGTGCACATGGCCGCCTCACGTCTGGCCATGGTGTGGTCCATTTTCACAGCAGTTCACCAAAACCCTCCCGTGTCTCCCAGCCCCAACAAATGCAGGGGCCCCTCCTCTGCACACACACCATCTGCCTCGGCAATGTAGGATTGTGGAGGTAAGGGGGGGGGTTGTCTAGTCTTGTCTGACACTGTGGATTGGTGGGTCACTTTCGACTGGCTGAGAAACTAAGCTCTCAAGTGGTGATTAGCCAGGAGGCTTCCTCAGACTCATTAGCTGGCCTTGTCCCTTCCCAGAGCTGGCTCTTCCCTGGTCGTTAAGACATCTTCCCAGTGCCCTGGAGGTTATCTGCTTTTCAGCCTGGTAGGCAGTTTAATTAACACATCTCACCTCTAATTGAAGTTAAAGGGACTTTAGAAAGAAAATCATTATTTCCCATCACGGAAAGAAAAATAGCAAAATATGCTAATCATGTGACAGCCAGATAGTACTCTTCACAAATATAATTATTGCAGGAGTCAGAGTAGGTCTTTCATTTGGGATTCAGGCCCTTCCTGGACCTCCCCTGACTTCACTTCCACAAAGCCTAGTTGACCTTTTCGTCTGTTGCTCAGGGTTCCCGGGTGGTTTCTGATTCAAGGTGGACCACAATTATGAGTCATTAGAACAAAATTAATGTCATTGCAATAATAGGGAGAGTCTGAGAGAGAGTTTCCTCAAGAAACCAGGAGGAATAGGCCTTGTAGCCTACTGAGGCCTAAGGTTTCTGACCAGGAAGCATCAGGCCATTTACAAGAAATAAATTCTCCTCCAACAAGGGGCGCTTTATGGAAAGCATCTTATCAGCTCTGCTGGTTTTCAGGTTGCAAGCCCCCACTTCCCTCCCTCAGAGGCCATGGAAAGAGCAGAGGAAGAGGAAGGAAGCCAAACCTGCAACAGCCAACTGGTAGGATGGCAGGGCTGGTGTGAGTCTCCACTCCTAGGGCAAGACAGACAATGTGGGCACTGCCGTACTTTCTTTAAATCTCATGCTCTTCAGGTAGTCCTTCTGAGAATGCATATAAGCACTATGAGTCAGTTAATATGATGCATGATCTTTTAAAAAAGATAAAACAAACATCCCTTTAACATTATGTGTGATGAATTCATTTGTTTAAGACAGAAAATGCCACATAACTCCAATATAGGATTCTGCAATAGGCACCAAAGTTTTTTTACTCTTCTTCCTCCTCATCCTGCCAAAATACAAATGTAATTTTCAAGGTAGTACCATGTATTAAATACTACCCTCCCCGAGATGGTAGTTCTTGTCCAGGTTTGAGAAGATTCTTCTCTGTACTCATGCCGTGTCTGACTGCAAGTCAGAGAAGAGAGTGGATGACCCTGTGCCCCAGGCCTCAACATCCCATGTTTCTAATTTCACGGAAGCTTCTCATTTGAGCACACAAGCAGGAGCACTAAATTAACACAATGGTCTTCTGGTCAGCATTTTAGAAGAAAAACGACTCCACTGCTGACTGATTCTAAGGGGCACCCCGAGGACCTTGAGGACAAAGACAAAAGACCACCTGGCTAAGGTGACGCTGTTTGTGGAGGGAAGTCATTTGTCCTCTGAGTTTTCAGAAGTGGGACATAAATCAACAAGTGGAAATTGAGAAAGTTATTTGAAAGCTGCTTAGCAAAGATCTTTCAAATAACCCCCAAAAGCAGAAAGACAGTCTGAGAAATAGTTGACAATTATAAGAGAAACGTGTGACTCTAAAACATAGCTAAACTCCATGCATCCCCACACGTGGAACCTCATGCATGGAGTGCAGTTAGTTGTAACACGTATTTCAACCTAGCCAGGCTGTATTCACACTTTGCTTAGGCCCCATGGGGACTTTGAGAGAAAACTCTCTAAGGTTTTTGTGGCAGGAGGCTTGGCCGAGTCACTCGATCCGGATAAACCCCAGATACAAGCCTCACCTACACAGTCTTCCCCAGATTCTAGGACGGGACATGCTGACAACATGCTTGCAAAGAGGACAGTACTACTTTTAGGTGAAGGAGAAACTATAAAAGTCAAGAGTTGTAGAAGAGGTATTTGAAAAGATGCAAAACAGGAGTCCTAGAAAACTCTGGAGTATAGAAGCCAGATACAGTCATACAGCCTCTCAAATACTGCAGTCTTCACATAAACCTGCATTAAGACCCATCACTCAGCTCCCACTGGAGCAGCATCTTGTGGTGGGTAGGGAATGTAAATGTACTTTGTCTAAAAAAAGAGCATTATATGTGATTGTCCTGTGCACTGCTGATTAAAATACTCTGCTTTAAGGAATGCAAAATTAAACTGAGCAGCATATTCTGAAAGAAACAAAAATGAAAGACAATGAAGTAAAATTTTAGGCCATTTATTCCAATAGTTTCCAAGTACTTATAGCAAGTGTTATAGGTTAATCTGCATCCCCCAAAGAGGTATGTTGTAGTCTAAACTCCCAGTACCTTGGAATGTGATCTCATTTGGAAATAGAGCCATTGCAGATGTAACTAGTTAATATGAGGTCATTGGGATGAGCCCCTAATCCAGTATGCCTGGTGTCCTTATAAGAGACAAAGACATACACGAGGAGGAGATAGCTATATGAAGATGAAGACAGACATTGGAGTGATGCATCTGCAAGCCAAGGATTGCTGGCCACCACTAGAAGCTCCAGGAGGTGAGGAAGGAATCATCCCTACAGGCTTCAGCAGAAGTATGACCTGATGACACCTTGATTTCAAGATTCTAGCCTCCAGAACTGTGAGACAATAAATTGCTGTTGTTTCAAGCCACTCAGTTTGTGGTATAATAATTTGTTACGGCAGCCCAAGGACACTAACATAACAGCATTTCCTAAATTTTCACCTACACAACTTACCTTGATTAAATGGTCTTCCTAGAAAAAGTTTTGGAAATGCTGCTCAGAGAGAGTTAAATAATGTACATGAACGTTTGAAAGACTCTGAGAAGTCCTGGAGCAAAGAAGCTTATTTAAATTTGTTTAATTTTTACATTTCTAAGCTCTCTTTGATGACAAAACCACCTTCCCCATGCTCCCCATCAGCACACCTGTGAAGATCTCCTCATGGAACTACTGTTCCCTCAAACACGTTTTTGAGAAACACCAGCTTAGCCAATGCAAAAGAGAAGCATGGCACAGACTTGCTCTCTCTAGGAGACATGGTTAGATATCGGATTTCTACGGCCACCCTTGTCACTTGATGTGCAAGCAGCATGTGAGACTTGTCTAACACCTTTGGATCCTATCTGAGTAGCCCTCTGCAGGCGTGGGCTACAACACACCGCAGACTGGGTGGCTTCAGCAGCAGAAACTCATTGTTGTCACCATTCTGGAGGCTGGAGGTCCAAGATCAAGATGCTGGCAGGGTCACTTTCTCCTGAAGCCTCTCTCCTGAGTCTGCAGATGCCACTGCCCCGCTGGGCCTTCACATGGCCTTTTCTCTGTGCCTGTGTATCCCTCCTGTCCCTCTTATAAGGACAGCTGTCACACCACCATTAGGACTTCATTTAAACTTAATTACTTCTTTTTTTCTTTTTCTTTTTTTCTTTTTTTTGAGACAGAGTCTCGCTTTGTTGCCCAGGCTAGAGTGAGTGCCGTGACATCAGCCTAGCTCACAGCAACCTCAAACTCCTGGGCTCAAGCGATCCTCCTGCCTCAGCCTCCCAAGTAGCTGGGACTACAGGCATGTGCCACCATGCCCGGCTAATTTTTTCTATATATATTAGTTGGCCAATTAATTTCTTTCTATTTATAGTACAGACGGGGTCTCACTCTTGCTCAGGCTGGTTTCGAACTCCTGACCTCGAGTAATCCGCCCGCCTCACCCTCCCAGAGTGCTAGGATTACAGGCGTGAGCCACCGCGCCTGGCCTTAATTACTTCTTTAAAGGCCCTGTCTATAAGTGCAGTCACATTAGAGGTTAGGGTATAAACATACACATTCTGGGGACACGCTATTCAGTCTATAACACACTCTCAACTGCGCAGTCAGGGGACATTTGTCCTTGTTTTGTAGGTAAGAAAACAAACCAACCAATGAGGCTAACTGGCTCAAGGTCAATAGCAAGTGTCAGAGCCCAGATCGAGGGCTCCACTCAAGGGCTGCATGCCATGGGTTTCATTTACCACTCCACCCCAGCAAGCTTCTCCTATGGCAAGAGAGTTTCTAGTATTACATTTCTAAGATAGATCATGCATTAAAAGAAAATACGCACATCCTTTTTACTTTTGTTGTGAAAAGAAATTTGAGCCAGGACACTTTTAAATCTGCAAGAGTTATGCTCAGTATAGCAAGCAACAAGGGGAAAAACCACATTTTTCAGTAATACAGTTAAGATCTCCAGTTGAGTGGTCTATATACATTGTGGGCTACACTGATCTTTGTGTCTCAAAGCTTGGTAAGGGAGAAAATATCTCAGTGGTCAAACACACAAATTCTAGAGTAAGGCCACTTGTATTCAAAACCTAGCCCTGCTACTTTGTTTGTTTGTTTGTTTGTTTGTTTGTTTTTCCTGAAACAAGGTCTCACTCTCTTGCCCTGGCTGAAGTGCAGTGGAATCATCATAGTTTACAACAGTCTTAAACTCCTGGCCTTGAGTGATCCTCCTGCCTCAGCCTCCCAAGTAGTTGGGACTACAGGCACACACCATCATACCTGGCTAACTTTTTTTAACATTAATATCTTGTAGAGACAGGGTCTTGCTATGTTTCTCAGGCTGGTTTTGAACTCCTGGCCTCAAGCAACCCTCCTGCCTCAGCCTCCCAAAGTGCTGGGATTACAGGTATGTGCCATCATGCCTGGCCCGTGATTTCGATAAAGTCTCCTCCCCAGTAAAATGGGGAAAACAGAATGCTCCAGACAAAGCTGTCAGGAAGGTCAAACGTGATGATAGATGTAAGGTCCTGAGCAAAGGGCCTGAAACTCATAAATATTCCGAAATTGTTAGTTGCTAGTTAGAGAATTTTTGAAAATTTTTATTTTGAAATAGTTGTTAATTCACATAAATTTGCAAAGCTAGTAACAGAAAGCTCCCATGCCCCTCCCTCAGCTTCCCCCAATCATAATACCTTTATCACAGCAAAATGACCAAACCAGGAAATTGGCGGAGGTACGATAACGACACTATTAACCTGATTATAGACTTCATCAGGATCTCACCCGTTTTTGTATTAATGTTTAAAATTGTGTGTACAGTTTTATGAAGTTTTATCACAAGAACAGACTCACAAAGCCACCTCCACAATCAGGACTCAGAGCCGCTCTATCGCCATGGAGACGCTCCGCTGGGCCACCCTTTCCCTCCCACCCTCCCTCCACTCCTGACCCCTGGCAACCACTGTCACTTTCTGCAGCTGTAATTTTACCTTGAGAACGTCAGAGAGATGCACTCAGACCGCAGACAACCTTTTGCGATTGTCTTTTCTCACCTTATTATCCGCCCAAGTTGTGGCACACATCAGCAGCTCTTTCCTTGTTATTCCACTGTATGGATGTACCACAGTTTATTCACCTGCTAAAGGACACTTGCATTGTCTCTAGTTCTGGCGACTGCAACTAAAACCATTATGAACATTCATGGCAGGCTTTTGTGTGGACACAGTTTTCCATTTCCCTGGGGTAAATACGCAGGGGTGGGACTGCTGGGTCACATGTGAGGTCACACGGTAAGTGTATGTTAAAATGTATGAGAAGCTGCCACACTGTTTTCCAGCCTGGCAGCATTCCCACCAACAACCTCTGAGACATCCCAATGTTCTGCGTCCTGGCATTTGGCAGGGTCAGGGTATTTTATGTTGGCCAATGGGTGCAGTGGCATTGTGGGGACTTTAAAGCCCTTGGAGAGTGTTGCTGGGCCATGTGTGAGAGGACGGCGTGGATGCAAGGAGTCCAGATGAAAGCAGCCTCGCAGGAGCCATTCCATGGTCAGAACCTGCAGTGTCGCACCTTCAGGACAGCTGTCTTGCACCCTGGCAACTTTAGGGACACCCAAGAAGAGGCAGGGGAAACTGATCTACGGAGACATAAGCACGCCCACTGAAGGCACAGAAAGTATGTCCTCCCTTTGTGCAGCGCCGGTTACATGCCAGAGGTTCCCCCAGTGTTATGGCAGCAATAAAATACTATTTTCGTGAAAAGCTTAAAGTTGGGTTTTTGTCCACTTATTGCTCCTGTGGCTTCAAGGACAATATGGTAAATATTTTCAAGTTCACTTCTGAGACAGACTGTAAATACTCTTTCCAAAAACTCCTGTGAAAGAGGGAAGGTCTGAATATTATCAGAGCACGTAGGCAAGCATGAAGCAGATATCCATGGTGCAAGAGTGGGAGACAGGTGCATTTTCCTTTAAAGTTTGCAGATACCTTGTAACTATGTTAATTTAGCCCTTTGTACTCAGAGTTGGTGCAAAGAGGAATTGGAGAGCGGATGAAAAGAAGCGTTCAGGCTTGTTTCCTTCTGGTCCAGGACGCAGAGACCTGGTCCTCCAGCATGTGCTGCACTCGGCTGCACCTACAGGGCCGCAGCTCCTCCCATGCGAGCTGGAACGGGCCCAGCGGAAGCCTTTGTGAATTCAACTCACTTCCTGTGCCTTACAGCCCTGCTGCTGAAAGATACTTCCTCTATCCATTATGCCAACCTCCTCGACGTGCCGAGACTGACTCCTTTAGCCCTGGAAATGTTGCTCTTTGGTCCCCCAAAACGTAAAACAAGAAGCTCATAGGAGGAAGGCCCTAGTTGTTGTTATGTGATCAATAAATGAAAAAACATGTACAACAAAACAAAACTGAAAAAAAAGAAAGTCACATTACAAAGTCAAGCGAGAGCAGCAGCTGATTCTTAGACGCCTGATAAACCTCCTGATTTGTCGCTATTGTTCTGCCTTAAAACAGAGACAAGGAGGAATAGTCATTCTAGGCTAGAGAAATGAGCCAGACTCGGTTCTCACTTCAGAATTAAAATGCACTTTATTCTGCTAGGTAAGGACTCTGCATATTAATCCAGAGGCATCATGGAAGACAAAGTCACTCCAGTGAGCTGGAACAAAATCTCAGCAAATCCGTAAGAAATGATTTCTCCTATAGATGATTGTTTATACGTGCTACACAGTTGTCAGTAAGTTCCTATCTGCACTTACTGCCAATTCGCCTCTCTAATTCCGACAGGCCCTGGGATTCACAACAGTGTTCACTGCGGTGCTGGCCCACACTCTGCTGGGATGTTCACAGTGTGTTTATTGAGCATCTGCTGTAAGTGCTGGGAGAATGAGTCAAGGACCTGGGCCTCATGGAATTTATATCCCATTTGGCGGGGGCAGGAGAGGGGAAAGACAATAAACAGATTAAAAAATAATATTTAAGGTGAAATAACTCAACAATAGGGAACGAGCGTTCTGTATGGTGGGTTGGTCGAGAAAGAGTGAAGCTGGGCGTGCGGGCTACCGCAGGCTGGTGGTCAGGAACGGCTCCTACACAGGAGAGGTAGTATTCCACACATGGAAGAGCAAGTTTTAGGCTGAAAAGAACACTGTGTGTCTGAAAAGGCAGCCCGTGTCACTGGCATGCACAGAGGAGGTTGGGGATGAATAGGTTTAGAAGGTGAGTCCACAGTATGACAAGCAAGGGCCACCTCATGCGTGGAGAAGAGCCCAAGACTTCTCATAACTGTCATAGGCATGTGGGTTTCAGTGTTATGGGTTGAACTGTGTATCCCCCAAAAGACGTTCACGTCCTAACTCTGAGTACCTCAGAATGTAACCTTATTTGGAATGGTCTTGCAAACATAATTAGTTATATTAATATGAAGTCATACTGAAATAGTGTGGACCCCTAATCCAATACAACTGGCGTCCTTATAAGAAGATGGCCTGGCTGGGCGGGGTGGCTCACGACTGTCATCCCAGCACTTTGGAAGGCAAAGGTGGGAGGACTGCTTGAGGTTAGGTGCTCGAGACCAACCTGGGCAACGTAGTGGGACTCTGTCTCTACCAAAAAATTTAAAAATTGGCCAGGCGTGGTGGTGCACACCTGTGATCCTAGCTACTCAGGAGGCTGAGGCAGGAGGACTGCTTGAGCCCAGGAGTTGGAGGCTCCAGCGAGTTATGGACATGCCACTGTACTCCAGCCTGGGTGGCAGAGCTAAAGGAAGATGAAGGCGAACACACAGGGAGAACACCACACAAAGACGGAGGATTAGACGGACGCATCTACAAACCAGGCAACAGCAAGGTTGCCGGCAAACCACCAGAGTCGGGGAGGCGGCGAGGAGGGGCTCCTCGGCAGGTTTCGGGGAGCACGGCCCTGAGACAGCCCAGTTTTCAGACCGTGAGCCTCCATAACTAGGAAACAACACACGGCTGCTATGTGAAGCCACCCCCTTTGTGGCACTCATCACAGCAACCCCTGCAAACCAGTGCAGCGGCATGGCTCAAGCTGTACAATTTTCTAGATCTCAGTGACTTCTGCCAACAAGCCCACAGACTGGACTTCCTCTGAGAAAAGAGTTTGGGACATTCTGGTCATACTCCTCAGCAGCAGTCTTCTAGATTTTAGCCCGTGAGAAGCCCAAGTCACACCTACTATCCAGGAGCCACGTGCTCAAGAACACTCAAAGGCCGGTGGGCAAGCAGCTGGAGCCTCTGCCCCGAGGAGGCCTGCGAGCGAGAGCGACACTCCTAAGTGGTAACTTGCATGCTGACTTAGCAGAAAGCCCATTTGCTGACGCACTGGCGTTCTTTGGTTGCAAGCAACAGAAACTAACTCAGTCTAGCTGGATATCAGACCACTCTTAGGATAAACGAGAGGGCACAGGGTGCCGGCTACCGTCAGGCACCGGAACTGGCGTGAGTGTGCTGCCAGCAGCTCTTCCCTGTCTTGGCTTTTCAGAGTCCTGGAAAGAAAG
This sequence comes from Microcebus murinus, assembly GCF_040939455.1. Classification (NCBI taxonomy): domain Eukaryota; kingdom Metazoa; phylum Chordata; class Mammalia; order Primates; family Cheirogaleidae; genus Microcebus; species Microcebus murinus. The sequence continues at coordinate 159,558,580 of NC_134104.1, read as the reverse complement.
TCTCATCAGTCTCTTCTGTGAGGGAGGGCAGGGGACATCAACTTATCAATTTATGGTCCTGCCACGACTTCAAAGTAAAGCACTCTTAGCACTAAAAGGGAGGGATGCACGCAGGGCAGCCCAGTACCCACAGGCAGCTAGGGTGAGACTGTGTCCCCATAGCTGCTGGCTCTGTACTCAGCAGGCCTTGGTGATACCTATTCTTAAAGTCAAGAAGTCAGTTGCGTGAAATGTATCTGTAAGATTTCCCCCTCACAAACAACTATCACGACCCCATTATAGACAGACCTTCAATATCTCATCTCTTCTGTTCTGAACAAAGATTATGAATCCTCCTTTTGGGGTCTCACTTGGTTTTCAAAAATGAATCTTTGGATCTCTTTTTAAGTATGGTAACTTTGTGAAGCTTATTTACCCATGAAGGCAAGGCGCTTCCTTCCCTGCAGGTGCTAGGCAATTCCTGGGAGGGGTGGGAATACATAGGTTCCTATTCATAAATCAAGGAGAACCTGTAAAATTGATATGCAAGATTTGAGGTGGGGCATTGCTGGCCTCTGCTTGGTGCTCCTCTCATATCTTCTTCTATACAAATCCATTTTTTCCCAACTCCAAGTCTATGACCTTTTCCCCACAACACTAGCAACTGCTCTCCTATAAACTTTACAGAAGTTATCAAAAGTCATTACCAGCTCATTGCAAATGAATGCAGTCATCTTAATTAATAGTACTACTATTTATACATACAACAGATTAAGAGATTTTTAAAATCAGCTTATTATATAAATTGTGCCTTATTTTGATTTAGCAGGGTAAAATTTAAATGTTATATATCCGATACCTATTTCTGAAATTCCTTTTAAAAACCCAGATTTAGTTGCAATCACAGCCACAAGTATTTCAGTCTTTGAAGCTATCTCTCTGGTTGACTCATGAATATGAAAGTCATGTGCTAGTGAAATCAACACCATCATGTATTTACTTCTAACTAGACATGCCTAGGAGGAAAAATTACAAAAGCAGCAATTTGCATGCATTTAGTTCTTAATAGTTTAGAATGTCCTTTCGTATACCTGGTCCATATCTGGCCTGCTCAATTTCCCTCTGTGATCCTTCTGTCCCTCCAAGAATCATGCCCTCGTCTTTATTCACATGTTGCTATGCTCCTGTTCTTCCGTCGTTTCCTCCTTCCTCCGCTTTTACTTACACTGAGAAGGAGTTAGTACTTGCTAAACCCCATCTCTGGTGTTCTTCCTCCCAGGAGAATCTGGGGCTGCTGGGAGCCTGGCTGGTCCTCTCCTCCATGGAGCTACTCATCCTCCTAAGACGGACACCCCAGAACCCTACGTGTCTAACCTTCCTGCAGAAGAAACAGCGGGACCCCACTCAGTCTAGCAAAGCTAACTAGGCTACTCTTCGTTGACACTAGTCAGTATGTAGTCGTCTAGTTCCATATGTGCATAGTATATATTCCTACAGTACATGAACAGTGTGTAGTAACGTTTATATAGTAGATAGGCAAGTCCACATGGCATGGGCACCCCCACATATGGATGTTGGACTTAGCACTGCACCCCTAAGGTGCACTAAATTTCTGTCTTTTGTTGTCCACATTCAATTCACCACCTAATCCTGCCAAGGCTATTTCCAAAACAGGCTCTGGACTTACCCACTCTTCCTCATCTCCACTGCGGCCCTGGTCCCAGTCCTGCTCTAGTGCACCTAGGCTCTGAGAAGGACCCTCCTCTGCAGCATCTGCTTCTATCCTCGCCTGATAGGGTGCATTCCCCTTGTAGCACTCCAAGGGACTTTTTAAAAATGCAAACACTTCACAGTGGAGAGTGGCATCATGTAATTGGATGCCACTCCCCAGTGTGAAGAGTTCCAAGGGCTCAGAAGTGATTATATGGAACATGGACCCTTCAGAATGGCCCGAGACGCGCCCAAGCCCACCTCTGACGAGGCCCTGCACAATGCCCCTCCTCTCCTGCGGTCTCCTGCCCGTTGGCAGCTCCTCAGAGGGTCTTCCCTGACCGACAGTCTGTCCCCACCAAGCTTCCCTCTGCTGGCCTACTCTGTTTAATTGTTTCACAGCACCCTGCACTTTATTCCCAGGCATGTGTGATTCACTCGACAGGCATTTGCTGAGCCAGGCCTCACGGATCTCACGTGCTGACACGTGAGGGGATGAGTGGCCGAGCATGGGACAGAATGCACGGCCATCAGCCCCCTGCATGGATGCCACATGGGGGGAGGGCAGTGAGGCTGAGGTTTTAGACACAGAGGTCAGGGAAGACGGCTCTGAGGAGGCGCAAGGGGACCCGAGAGCTGAGGTGGAGGGCGCCGGTCATTTGGGTAGCTGGGGCCCATCCTCCAAGCAGAAGGAGCACAAGTGCCAGCACCCCAGAGTGGGAACAAGTCCCGGGGGCTCAAGGGACAGCGAGGAGGCCAGCATGGCTGAAGCCAGGTGAGCGCGAGATCGCAGAGAGATGAGGTCTGAGAGCTAAAGGGTGCTCAGGAATGGGGATCAGCACGGGCACCCGACCAGCTTGGGCTTCACTCTAGAGGCCCTGAGCCGTCTGCAAGTGGACCACAGAAGAGGGGTGATGGACCTTCGTTCTGAAAAGACGCAGCACCCTGCGTGTCCAGAGTGGAGACTAGACTGGATGCTGGGGGGGGACCAGTTGGGAGACCACTGGCACACTCAGGAGACCACTGGCACACTCAGGAGACCACTGGCACACTCAGGAGACCACTGGCACACTTCAGGGGACCACTGGCACACTCAGGAGACCACTGGCACACTCAGGAGACCACTGGCACACTCAGGAAGACCACTGGCACACTCAGGAGACCACTGGCACACTCAGGAGACCACTGGCACACTCAGGAGACCACTGGCACACTCAGGGGACCACTGGCACACTCAGGGGACCACTGGCACACTTCAGGAGACAGAGGGTGGGCCCAGCTTTGGGCGGTGGCACAGGGGACGAAGCAGGGACAGACTCTTGGAGGTGGAGGTGGCTGGATTTGCTGCTGTCAGGATGTGAGATGACGCTAGGATTTGGGGCCTGAGTCTTAGAAGTCTGGGACTGCCATTTGCTGAGATGAGGAAGACTGGGATAGGTAGAATTTGGGGAGGTAATGCCAGTTTCAAGTCCGTAAATTTATCACAAGGATTTAATCAAGCAAATATCCAAATATTTATATGCAGATGCTCTTCACAGCATTGTTTATAATAGCATAAAATGCCCCAAGAGCAAACTATATTTTTGGCCATAAGAAGGCTGGAATGCTGTGTAGCCGTCTAAATACTGTAGAATGGTTCCTGAACCAATGGCTGCAAAGGCTATCGCAGCCATTAATTTTAAAGGACACGTAAATAAGTTACAATTTACCTTTCCTTTTTTTAAAGCATACATATCTGATACATGATGGCCTTCCATATATACACAATAATTTTATAGTTGGTTCTTTTCAATAATAGGACTACACACAATTTACAATTCTCTTCCTTTTGCTAATCCACACTCTCGATTATTTTGTACAGTAAGAAATGAGTGGGCTTTCTTTGTGTGGAAGCACCAGCACACAGGCACAGCCTCCCTGCTGTGGATGAGACCCTCTTCCCAGCGCCACTGTATTTGTGGAAGTATTCCATATTTTGAAATCTTAGCTTAAAGCCACCTTCCAACTCGCCAGCAATACCAGCATGGCCCATACAACAGACAGGTCTGCCATTGCGTGCCCACTGGATTCCCACCCAGGGCCAGGAATGGTGGAACAGTGAAGAGAAGACGGCCCCTGCCTTCAAGAGCCAGACTGATGCTGAGGACATAGTCGTGGGAGCCAGAAAGACCTCCAAGGTCCCTGAGAGGGGCAGCCCTGGAGACAAAGGAAGCAGTTGGGTAGATGGGGTGGAGTGAGCCTGGCAGGCAACAGGAACTCTTGAAAAATCCAAGAATTGGAAATAGTTGAGTACTACCTGGGAAACTCTGCAGTCCTGGAGCCTTATTAGGAGAGGGTGGGGACAGTTCCTCCCCTGTGCTGGGTGCAGAGACACCTGCAGGAGCTCTCTGTGCCGAGTGGGCGGCCGCCAGCCCTGCTCCCTCACCGATTCTGCCTGTGCCACAAATGCGACTGGCGCGCCAGTTAGGGCTGAGCTGAGTGAAGCTCGCTGCATCTCTGGTTATTTCTGCTTTCCAAACATTTGTTGATAGTGGCACCAAACACAGAGGGACCACCCACAAAAATCTTCAACTTCAGACAACGAGAATGTCTAAACAACAGCAGACACTGCACTGCTTCAACTCCAGTTTGAAATCCCAGATTGTGGGGCTGGGGTTTTGTAAAGGGTCCTAATCCAGGCCCCTTTCCACATATGAGTAAAGAAGTTGCCTCATCTAGTGGTAAGATAAACTTCTACATCATCATAAATGAATTGGAAATAAATTATATTAGAAAATATTAATAAAGACCAAGTACCCTAAAATTCAATCTATTTACCTTGAAAATCTCTATCATAATCCAGGACTCTTTTCTCTTATTATTTAAATACTCTTTCTAAGACATCTTATAAATAGGTGGAAAAGAGGAAATATTTATTGTTAAGGCTAATAAATTTGAGTCCAACTCCAGGGTTGGCTTCATGGACATGTGAGTGTATAATCACACAAGCCCTGTGCTCAGAAACGCATTTGGTTTCATGCTCTGTTTTTGCCATCTTGAAGTTCTTAAGATTTTTGAACAGGAGGTCCTGCATTTTCATTCCGTACTAGATCCTAAAATTATGAAACCATTCCTGATGGCAGCGGTGGCTTGGGGCAGACACAGGGATAGGAACCAGGTCCTGTAGCAGAGTATTGTTTCCATTCATACACTTTTTGTCTCTACAAAAATGTCTACCGGTGTTCATCCATGCCTGGTTTTATTCCCAGTATCCTGAAAGGCTAAATTAAGAAAATGGTATTAATTTCTTGGGCTGTCAACTAGGCACAGAGTCCTTTACAAGTTTGATGTGCTAGCCATTAAAATTAGCCAGTGTCAAACATGAGGAAAAAATGAACATTTAGAAGGCAACTCATAACCATGAAATTATTTAATATTTTAACCCCCAAAATGAGTCAATTATTTAAGTCAGAGTCCAGAAGTATATGCTCATCATGCTTCTACATCCAGACAAACCCACGCAGAATTGCTAGAGTTTCTTACAGGGTGACTAGAGTATGAGATTTGGGGCTGTGCTGGATCCCAGTGCTATCTCGTAGTCTCCTGGTGGACAGGCTGCAACAGAGTAACCTAGAAGCTTGCTGAAACCCTAGGGCTCCTGGCTGAGAGGTTCTGATTGAGTAGGCTTTGGGCAAACCCAGGAATCTATGCTTTTAAAAATGTTGTCCATGGGATTCTTAGGCCTCACCAAATTTTGGGAATGGGAATTCAGAAAGCACTTAAGTCAAAATGCGTATATACAGTCAAATGTGACCACCTCTCATCCAGCATGGTGTGTCTACAATGAAAATGCGGCGAGGGTGTGGTCTGGGTCAGTCACTCTGGATTACACGGTTCCGTGTGCAAACTCTGGGCACATGCTCTGGACATCATACAAATACCAAGATGAAACATTTGATCACCAATGAAAACGAGTCGAAAGTGAAGAAACTCCCGGGCAGGGAATCAAGTGCAGGTCCTGGGCGTGTAATGACAGGGTGACTCCCGACGCTTGGGGAACTCTCACAGCCTCCACTCACGGCTCATTAGACACCCACACAACGGAGCCGCGGTGTAGGAGCGCACCACATCGGCAAGGAAGAAAAGCCAAAACAAGTACAGCAGGAGGCTCCGTCTGTAAGCCGGCTCCCTCAGTGCCTCGCAGCGCACCACATTATCTTGGTTACTTGGCAGTCTAGTCTGCACATCCCGAGAGTCGTCCTCGAGGGAAAGCCCAGCACTCGGCTTCTGACCCCCCAGTGGAATGCTAATGAGAAATCAGCTCCAACCAGGGCATACTGATTTGCACTGGATGTTCCCCTTCAAGACCCAGCTGGCTGCTAAATGAGGTCAATCCAGCTCAACCCAGCAAGAGTTTGCAGCAAATACCCAAGAAATCTGCTAGACTTAAGGCAAATCTTTTAAGTATTACCAATAAAGGCACATCTTCTCTAAGGATAAGAAAGAGCCAGTTGCACAAGTGGAAATACCTTCTGCTTTGTGCAGTGGACATATTTAATGGAGAAGAGATTGCTTATGAATTAGCAACAGCACCTAAACAGAGTGAGGGAAGCTCAGGGGGTTTAGGCAGGAGGGAGCAAAGCTGTAGGAGGTTCCTTCCTCCATCTTTCAAACCTCCTACCCAAGACATTTTCTCTCTCTCTCTGCCCAGGAAGGGGAAATCTGCATCACACACTACTTGGAGCTGAACTGGTAAAGCTCGGGCTGGGAAATGCCTTCCACTCCAACCTACAATCCTGAAAGTGTTTTGAGCAACTAAACGAAAGCCCTGGGGCCGTGCTCAGTCTGTGCCAGTAGGCTTACACTGCCAGCGCCCTGGCCAGCAGAGCACAGGGCCTGAGCCTGGCATCTGGACGGCCCACCCCAGGCTCAGTGATCACAGCTGAGGCAGAGACCCTGGCAGCCACCACGTTCCCCTGCCCCAAGGCTGCACCAGTGTGACTGTAGGGCTAGTTAATGTTCAGATGGCCTGGCACCCAGACCCAGACCTAAGGAACAAGCACAGAGTGAAGTCACGCGGCACTAAAACCTCCCATAATTTCTCATAGCTCATTTTAACCAGGTTTGGCAAAAGCAACAATTTAATCCTGCAAAATAGTTAAAGTTAGAGGGCAGGCCAAAAGGTGGCTTACCCCACATTGATGGGTAATCTGCATCTGAAAGCCTATTGTTTTAGCTGCCAGGGTTCCCCCCACCCACTTATTAATTAATTTACTTATTTACTTGAAGCACCAGGAAGGAAAAACAGAAACTCAAGTATGCTCATGTACAGCTCCCTGTTACTGGAATGCACAATGCAAATTGGGGAGCACGTGTGTTAATGTGTTACACCTGACGGGCTATAGCAATGTCAAACAGAAATGCTGAACTATCAGGCTGCATGCACATGAAATTGCTAACAAGTGACCATTTTTTCTGATCTACAGAAATAGCAATTTAATATGGTTCCTCCTAATAGCCTTTTATTCTGAGCTAGTCATCCTGGATTCATTTCATCCAATATACAATATGAGATCCAAGGGTTTGATTTACTCTCCCACAGTCTGTGATGAACAAATGAAAGGAAAGATGGGGATTGGAATGTCAGGAGTGGCAACCCAAGCGTGAGGGGATGGCACGATTGCATTCCAGCTATCTTGATCACATTTGCAATGTTTCAGACATAAATGGAATAGCCACAGTGGCTGCACCTGCAAGCAACTCAATAGGGTGGGATTTTAAAATGCATGGTGGGATCTCTTGCATTTTCTTTCATATCTTCCTATCAGTGACACCTTCCACAAAAATAACATGAACTTTAGCGTAAGGCCAGAGTTTCTCAGACATTAGAGGCTGGCAACTAAAACCTAGAGCCTCACAAACGGTGTTCTGCTAATACTCTCTGGAGTGGTGTGTGCAGTGGGCAGGTGCTCTGAGTAACTGAGTCACACTTTACTCAGAGATTATGGCGAGGAATGTATGCGAGAGTTGAAGTGCTGACCTGCTACTGTGTCACATTCTACAATCCCCATGATCATTAGCTAAACATTTGTGAAATCATGGACAGCACATTCTAGCTTAGTGGTTTGGTTGTTTCCATTAAAATTGTCAAAAGGCAGGAAACTTAGAAGTGATGCATGTGCATGAAAACCCTGTGCAAAAGCACTCATTTTCCTGGGAGATAAGACCCGGGAAATGACTTGTTCTGAAAATTGCTGTTTATCCTTTATATTTATATTTATATTGCTGTTTATCCTTTATAAATTGCTGTTTATTTCTTTATGTTAACCATTTGGGGTGAAACACCTCTTAAGAAAGCATGAATGATCATTATTACTTAAGTAAATAATCACTTACATTTGTTAAGATAATGGGCACTTCAAAATGCTCTGAAAGCTGTTATCCCATTTAATAAAAAGGCGACTCTGTGACAGGTATATGAAGGAAAGGTAGTATTGATCCTCTTCTTATGGATGGGACAGCTCGATAGAGTGCAGAGTGACAACCCACTGCCTCACAGTTGGTTCCCATGGCCAGTACTCAAAGCAACATTAACCTAAATCTTAACTATTAGGCATTTCCACCTCTAAAAATACTCACTTCTTCCCTCTAAAATAGAGACTATTGACCAGAATTTAAGCTCTGACTTAGGTGGTGCAAAGGCAATATCTAAATGTTTGTATCCCCCTAATATCCAATAAACAAATAAATTCACCCCAAAGACTCAAAACTGCCACGCTGAACAGTAACTCCAATGGGATATGTGTATGTCGGTGTGACGTATATCAAAACCCTACACAGCCAAGGCTCTAGGGCTCTGAATGCTCTTGGCTGTTTTATCGATACAGTTATTTTGGTCTTTCAACCTAAACCTTAGGCTATCAGCTTCCATTCATCCAGCTGTCAGTTTGCCTACCCCCATTCTTCTCTTTACCCGTAAAACCATTTTAAATCGTAGCAGGATGAGAAACCTAATATTCCTTTATCCATTCACTCACCTATGTAGCCAGCAATATCTGAGCCCCGTCACGGGGCTGAGCTAGGGACCCTCTAGGAGACACAGAATGATAAAATGCAGAGTGGAAGTGGCCGTGGAGCCGGCTTGCAGGTTGGGGTGAAGGTGGCAAAGAAAGAGAAAGGAGCAAGTACGGAGAAAAGAAATAGATGCCTGTTATGAGTGCTCCCAAGAATCAGGGCAGGAGGACATGGAGAAAAGGGGTCAGGGTACTTGGGTGACCCTGGGACCGAGACATGACAAGGTGCCCTGAGGAGGTGGGAGTGGGCATGAAGCAGAAGGGGAGTGTGGGCTGGCTAGCAAGGCCACAGATGCAAGGCCCCACCCTCCCTGGGAAGGAGTTTTGGTCCCATTCCAGGTGGAAGGGAAGCCTTGGGAGAGTGCTGGTCAGGAGCCCGGCTGGATGGGATGTGCCCCTTTCTCTCTCTCCCTCCCTCCCTCCCTCCCTCCCTCCCTTCCTTCCATGCTGTTTATGGACAGCCTGGCCTGTGCTGGGTGCCATGAAGACAGTGGTGACCACATCATCGTCCACAAGATCTTAGTCCGTGAGGAGGATGGTGAGAAACCAGGTCACCATGTGGCCTCGTGGGAAGATCTCAAGGGGCACTGAGCCCCTGCTTAAGTGGGAAAGGAAGATTTTCTAAGGGGCTGTTATTATATTTGAGATCAGAAGATGAAAGGAGTTAGGTGAGCAAAGGGAATGTGGAAGAACAGGAAGGAGAGAAGTAGTGTGTCCCAGACAGGGGCAAAGAACACACACACAGTGGTCTGGTTTTAAGAGGGTGCATGGTGAAGTCAAGAATAGAGGAATTTCAATTTGGCTGATTAGGAAAGAGGGAGAAAGAGTTGGTGGAGAGCAGGGGTGAGGGATGGATGTCCTAACTGCAAGAGACGAGAATGCACAGGCAGACAGGAGGGTTGCCATGGAGGGCTGGATAAGGAGGGGCCCATAATCCGATCACCCAAGCTAGGACCCTTGTGAGACAAAGGTAGTGCTCTAACTGGCCTGGACAGCAGGCACATACAGGGACTTTGCACTGGGCAAACAGGGACAAAGCCGTTAGTCACTAAAAGGGAGTTTGTCCTGAGAGCGAAGGGGAGGCAATGAAGAGACGTAGCAGGGAAGTCACACGGCGGCCCTGTGCTTCACCAGCCCTGCCTCCAGCGCAGAAGCACGTGGGCCACGGGCCAGCACGAACGGCAGGGACCTCTGCGTGGAACCCACTGCTGAGATGCGGGAGAGCACGGCGATGGCACGGCAGGTGACAGCCGGTGCAGGGATGTGGACAGAGACCCAGAGACCGCAGACTATCAAGAAGGAAGAATCAGCAGGACTTGCAGGCTGAGGGTGGGACCCGGATGGCCCGAAGGTTCAGGCTCTGGGAATCTGCATAAAGGTGGCACATTCCTGGGATGGAGAGGGCTGAAAGAGAAAGCTGCCTCTGGCTACTTCTTCTTGCCCTCCCTCCACACCCAGTGGCTTTTCCTTCATAGTTAATAGTCCAATTTGTTGCAAGTGTGTATCAAGTTAGGAGCAAACAGGCTCTGAGTGAGAGTTCAGGGGGCCCATACAGAATAAATGGCTCTGCTGCCCCACTGCGGTCCAAGCAGTGAGGGATGGGTGAGCTCTGGGTGAGCGAGTTGTGAGCCCTTATGATAAGGAAAGGGTGTGTCTGGAACAAACTACCTCCTGGGGCCTCAGGATTTGGTCAGTCTCATCAATGCTGCCCCAAAGCTCCACAGAACGTGGCACAGCAAGACAGGGCCCAGGGAAGGAGCCTTGGGAGAGGCGGTCTGTGTGCTGGCAGGACGCTCAGGTGGGACGTGGGCAGGCACAGATGCTGCTGGGGCCCAAGCAGCTATCACAGGCGAGTCGAGGCATGTCACTGAAAGCATGGGGACCCTAGGACAAGGTTTATAGGGGCAGCCTGCATAGTGTCCCCTGGCGAGGACCTGGGGAAAACCTCAGGGCACAACCACCGGGTCACTTCCAGGCAGCAATCAGACAGTGTTGTGCCAGGGTAGTCTCCTCCTTACCTGAGTGGTGGAACCAAGGAGGATTGGACATCCATGACCCCCCCCCCACACACACACACACACTAGCTTTCAGCAGACCTGTTCATGTCAGCTACAGAGAAGTCCAAGATAAAGAACTCAACCGATTCCCACAGGAAGAAATAAACGATGAACAAACTTTTGCATTATTCTTCACTCTGCACTTCACACAAACAAGCAGTTGTGCCCTTCCTACTAAGGCGGGGACCATGGCTCCGCAAGGACACCTTAGCATGCAAACAGCCCCGACACATCACATTCAATGATACTCTCTTAAAACATAATCCTGAATTAGGCTTTACTCTACAGGGCAAGACTTTAGAAGAATGAACCGTGTCAGAAGGTAACTCTACTTTCGCAGAATCTGCAGGCAATCGAAGGACAGTATTTGAACTCTTCAGTTGGGTGTGGGTGCTGCAGCCCTGCACTTACCGTGTATCTCCACACCTCCATGGAGCCATTCATCTGCCCATGCAGCTGGCACATACATCTGGGCCCGGGGCTCTAAATGCATGAGTTGGGAATAATCCTGGTAATAATCATGAGAACCAAACTAGAAGTATTGTCTAAATTGTAAAATGTCATATTTATTATTGATGTTATTATTTCTTGTATCTACCTCTGCTTACAACATATATCCATGTCTTTTTGCCTTCTAGTTAAATATAGACAAATAGAGAAATCAGAAATCATTTAACTGGAAAGTTCATTCAAGGTAGAAAGTCAGTTCAAGGTGGGAAAGTCAGTCCAAGGCAGAGATCCAGCCTAAACCCTCAGTGAGATGCATGTAGAAATACTATCCAATCTGCTCATGCTCTCAAACACTGATTTCCATGTTCACCTTTCAGAAAAATTTTAACCTGAGGCTAATAATGTGAGTTTTTTATTTAGTAATAGACTTCTCCTTCTAATCTTGTCTACTGTCTAGACCAGGGGCAGAGTTTGCCTGCCACCTATTTTTCTAAATAAAGTTTTATTAGAACATGGCCATGCTCACTTATTACATATTGCCTATGGCTGCTCTCAAGCTACAGTCATAAAGCTGAGTAGTTATAGCAGAGATCGTATGGCACACACAGCCTAAAATATTTAGTATATGGCCCATAACAAAAAAAGTTTGCTGACATCTGGATCTAGATTCATACAAGGAATTCACAATTAGCACACTATACTGAAGTGGAGGTTAATGAAAACTTCTTGTATTATACTGATGATTTTAACCCAAACTATTCATTGGCATATATTAGCTAACTTCAATAGTTCTTCAGTAGTAGCTTGGCTATTTTCAAACAAGGAAGTTTTATTAAATAAATATAAATATGTAGTACAATATAAGGATGGAAATAATTGAGCATAGCTTCTATGATATAGCTCTTATAGAAAAATCCCTAGCTCATCATTTGGGTAACTTCCACTCTATAAAGCTACTCCACAAGAATTAGGAATATCTGCATTGTACATTATGTGAATCACTATAAGGTAGCAGCATTCTAATTTATTTAAGCCAGTAGAGTGACATGGATTAAAATATGGCTATATTTCTTGCCCTTCATAAAAAGAAATCTGCCCATTTGCAAAAGAAGAAATCTATCTGAAAATTAGCAGAAATGAAATCCTTACAATCATAGAAAGACAATTCAGTTAGTATTTACAGATCTAAAGAAATAGTTTAAATATTTGTATTAATTTCAATAATAGGAAAATAATTATTAAAAATATTTTATTTATGGCTAGGCACAGTGGCTCACACCTGTAATCCTAACACTTTGGGAGGCCAAGGCAGGATTATTGCTTGAGGCTAGGAGTTCAAGGTCAGCCTGGGCAACATAGCAAGAACCCGTCTCTACAAAAAATATAGCCAAGCTATAGTCCTAGCTCCTTGGGAGGCTGAGGCAGGAGGACTGCTTTAGCCCAGGAGTTCAAGACTGCAGTAAGCTATGATCACACCATTGCACTCCAGTCTGGGTGACAGAGAAAGACCCTGTCTATAAATAATATATATATGTATATATATATTTTATAAATAAAATATATAGACCCTGTCTATAAATAAACTATATATGTATATATATTTTATTTATAATGGTGAAAGTATTTTGAACTCAGTCTAAAGACATTTTAACAATGCAGAAATATATCAAATGTACCCCCTGAATCTCACTTTCCTTCATCCTTTCCTCCTCTCCTTCCCACCCCCCCTTCTTTCTATCTATATTTAAGCAAGCAAAATAGAAAACCATGAAGCATACTATTCTGCAATTTACTTTTTTTTAAAACCTAACTATATACCACTGTTACTCTTTTGTGGCAATGTATATAAACTTATTTTGTTTTTGTTCAGAGCCCTTATAATGTTAAATTATATTGGATCTAGAATTTATTTACATTTGAGTTGTTCCCAGTTTTTCTCTGTTAGTTATTTTTAATATACTCATGACATTTAAAAAGCAATGCAATTCTTACTACCTTTTATTAGTTTTGAGTTGAATGAAAGTGGGTTAGTGCTTGTTCTCTCTGCAAACTCCGTCTCCCTTGGTGTGCGGGCAGGCAACATTTACCCATGTGCACAAGGGCTACTCCCTGCTTACAGGTCATTACATGCCCCTCCCCGCAGCATCAAACTGTAGGCAAAATGTACATTGTGTGCCTATCGGTCCCCAGGAGGCAGGGAGTTTTAGAATTCAGGGTCCCTCCTTTGACAAATTTCAGGCTGGAAGAAACAGTACTAGAGCAAATCCAGCAATGCTGACTTGTACTTTTGTTAGTTCATGGCGATTCAGTGACTCCTGATCCCACAGGAAGAGATCAAATCTGCCAAGGACAATGAGAGTTACATGTGTTTCTAAGATCGGTTGATTTGCAACAAATATTTGCGAATGAATCTTAAACAGAGCCATGAAATTCAGTGGATTTCAGGACATCTTCATTATAAAACCAGAGAAAAACCATATCACTCTCCTTCCTCCCTCCTTTCCCTCAATTCCCCAAGAGAGACCACAGGAGGTTCATTTTAAGGTCTGATGAATGGTTCAGAAGGTCTGAAGTAGATTAGGATGAGAGTTTACTCATTTGAATTCTATATTTGAACTCCAGGCTCACCCAATTTGTCATGGTTTCTTTTTCCTTAAAGGAAAAAAAAGAGTCAGTTATTTGGTACATAAAACAGCAAAGCAAAATTCTCTCCAGACAGTAAACAATACCTTTAAAAGACAAAAGCAAAAGCTTAATAGTATTTCAAGACCACTGGCTCAGGGAGGATGTGCTGGAGCCTATTTCAAGCAAAATCACAGGAAGTCTAAGATCCAGGACAGCATAGTTTGACCAAGGCCAGAATTGCACCCTAATCTTTTCTTCTGTTTTAAGACTCTCTGAGATATTCTTGCTCAAAAATTTAAATTTTTAATGAAGATTGAATCAAATGCTGTTATAATTAAAATCGTCTATTAATTGTTTTTTATTTTTCTGAGGGTCACCTGAGTATTGTGAAATCAGACATGGCTGTCATTGGACTAAAAGTGCGCAACATAATAATTTCTAGATATCACCTTCTAGAAGCCCTTTCATGCCCTTTCACTAGCTGGGGGTGACATTATAGTGGCCACCAGGGAAACAGCCCTAAGATGAAAGGTATAGGTAGGAAAGAATCTTGGATATTTGGCTGCCATAAGAATTTGTCAGGATACACATGAATATTTTGATTACAGAATGAAACATGCCAAAGGATTTGGCACATTCTAGCCAGAATCATTTAACTCAGAGGACAGAAGGGAAGCATCTGTGATCGCAATGCCAGTTCTATACAGGTTTATACACAAGGTCACAATCCTCCATTCCTATCACACAGAGATGTGAGAAAATGGCCGCAAAGCTGCTATTCAGGGTATTTGGCCAGAAATAGGCAGCGAAAACTGCCAACCCAGGAACCAGATAATTTCACCCACCATCTAATTCTTGATTGTCCTGATTATATTAGAATGTAATGAGTTTCATGCTTTTGTTTTGAAGGCTTTGTGAATCTTCTATTAATGTAAAAAAAAAAAACCCATTCCTTCAATCAGAATCCTCCCCCAAGTGGCTCATCTATTCATTCATTCATTCACACTTCTATAGAACATCTACTTCACAGGCACTATCCTGGTGGCCCAGGGACTTCTCCTTTTGGAAAACCAGGCAAGTCTGTCCAACACAGGCCTGCTGCCTGGCCACAGGGGTAGACACTGGAACCAAGCTGCCACCCACCCCTTGAGATGCAATGATGGGTCCAGAATGGGCACCTGGCCTAGCAGAACTGGTCAGCTCTCAAGAAGACACAGGGGAGACAGGTAAGGAGAGGGGGCTGCTCTTGACATCAGGCTTGAGGACTGGGCTGCAGTCTCTTCCACCCCAGGAATGTGCAGTTAAGTGAGCCCATGTAAATTTCCATTTTGCTTTTTACGAATTTGATTGTCTCTGTCATATGTTTGACAAATGAGTCCTGTATGTACCTGAACTAATACTGAATTGATGATAAAAACAGAAATTGGTTGAAATTAGCCAATGGAAACTACCTTTATTTTAAAATATCCTAAGATACTAATGAAAAATAAATGCTTTGTCTTCTGAGCTTTTCTATAAATAAAAAGACCTGTAAGGTAGGAACATCACAATTTCTTGCCATTAGAAAGAGAACTACAATCAGTATTTTTCATATAACTACAGCAACCTAACACTCATTATACAACTGTTCACATAATTTTAGAAAGCCGCTTTTTAAGAGTTCCTCACATACTTCAGATTATTTTTTAATTACACTTTAATTATAGATCCACATACAGTTGTCAGAAATAATAAAGAGAGATGCCACATATCCTTACCCAGTATTCTCAAAACTACAGTACAACAGTATCACAAAGGACACTGGCATTAACAGAGTCAAGATACCGAGCATTTCCACCACCACAAGGACCCTTCATGTTGCCCTTTTGTAGTCACACGGCCTCCCCCCACTGCTACCCCTAACCCCTGGCAACCGCTAATCCATTCTCTATTTCTATAAATTTGATATTTCAAGAAAGTGATATGAATGGAATCGTGCAACATATGTTCTTTTGGTATTGACTTTTTTTCCAATCAACATAGCTTAAAAGATTCAAAGATTCATTTAAGGCATTACATGTATCAATACTTTGTTGTTGTTTTTAATTACTAAGTAATACTCCAAGGTAGGCATGTGACACAGCCTAACCACTCTCCCACTGAAGGATGTCTGGGTTGTTTCTATTAATAGTTTTTGGCTATTACAAATAAAGCTGCTATGAACATTTGTGAACAAGGTTTTTGTGTAAACATAAGTTGTAATTTCTCTTGAAATAAATGTCCAAGAATACAATTGCTAATAAATATGGCAGTTGAATGTTTAGTTTTTATCAAATTTTCCTTTTATGAATTGTAGTTTTGATATCAAGCCTAAGAACTCTTTGCCTAGCCTTAGGTTCTGAAGATTTTCTCTTATGTTTTGTTCAAAGAATGTCATAGTTGTACATTTTTCATTTAAGTCTTTGATACATTTGAGTTAAATTTTGTTTAAGTTGTGAAGTTTAACACATTGACTGCCACACACACACACAAAAAAAATCAGAAACTTTTCCTTGGGGACACAGTGCTTTAATACGAAAATAGAATAAAAACTTCAAGTGTAATTTAAAGATAAACATAAATAGAAAAATGAAACTTATTGACTTCTATTAATTTATTCTATGCTTTTAGAATTAGATTGTCAACATTAATTGTAACAATAAGAACATAAACAAGTAAGATTTTATATAAGCTTCATGCAGCTCCCGGGTCAAAACTAGAGTGAGTTAAGTACAACTCTCATGGCAGTTAATGTGTTAAGTCAAGGTTAATCTATTTTGTTCTGTGTTTTTTTTTTTTTGTTTGTTTTCATCTATAGATGTTCAATTGCTCCAGAACCATTTGTTGAATAAGATATCCTTCCTCCACTGAATTGTTTTTGCATGTTTGTCAAAAATCAGGGGTGCATATTTAGGTGAGTATATATCTGTGCCTCTATGCTATTCCATTAAACTATGTGTCTATTCCTCTGCCAATGCCAGACTCTCTTGATTACTATTATTATATAATAGGCCATACCATTGGGTAGATGGATTCCTCCTACTTTATTCTTCTTTTTCAAGACCATTTTACTATTCTAGGGCCTCTGCTTTCCCATGTAGATTGTAACACCAATGTTGAACTAGCCTTACATATCTGGAATAATCCTACTTGGAGGTGGTGTATTATTTCTTTACATACATTATTGTATTTGATATACTAAAATTTTGTTGAGAATTATTACATGTACACTCATGAGGGATATTGGTCAGTAGTTTTCTTTTTCTGTACTGTCTTTGGCTTATCAGGTAAACACTAGCCTAATAAAATGAGTTGGGGGGTTCTTCTTTTCTATTTTTCTGGAAGAGATTGTGCAAAATTGATATTAATTATTTTTTAAATGTTTGGTAGAATTCTCCATTGAAAGCATCTTGGTATAAAAATGTTTTGGGGTAGCTCTAAAATTATAAATTCAATTTTATTAGTAGTAGATTATTCCATTTATTTATTTTATCTTTTTTAAAGATATATTAATTATTTATATTCAGTATTATTTATAATAGCCCAAAGTTGAGGGCAACACAAATCTCCATTGATTAGCAAATAAACAGGTTGTGTCCTGTCCAAAGCTACTCAGCAATGAAAATGAAGAAAATGTTAATGTGGAAGGATCTCAAAAAAACATTATAACTAATACGTAGAGAATGCCTAAAATTAGAGAATTCAAAGACCAATTTTTAAAAGATTAAGCAAAAGATATCAACAAAGAATTTACCGAAAAAGAAATGCTAATGGCCCATAATCACATGAAAGACACTCAGCTTCAAATATGAGAAATACAAGTTGAAATAGAGACACAACATACAGAAAGTTTTAGGATTATAACAAAATCAGTACTAAGAAGTAATTTTATACAAGTAAACAGTTAAATTTAAAAAGTATAGGGAAAAGAATTCTATACCACCACCAGGTGGAATTTACCCAAGTATGCAAAACTGATTCAATATTTAAAAATAATAACATAATCCATCATATCAAAAAGTTAAAGAAGGGCCGGGCGCTGTGGCTCACGCCTGTAATCCTAGCTCTTGGGAGGCCGAGGCGGGCGGATTGCTCAAGGTCAGGAGTTCAAAACCAGCCTGAGCAAGAGTGAGACCCCGTCTCTACTATAAATAGAAAGAAATTAATTGGTCAACTGATATATATATAAAAAATTAGCCGGGCATGGTGGCGCATGCCTGTAGTCCCAGCTACCCGGGAGGCTGTGGCAGGAGGATCGCTTGAGCCCAGGAGTTTGAGGTTGCTGTGAGCGAGGCTGACGCCACGGCACTCACTCTAGCCTGGGCAACAAAGCGAGACTCTGTCTCAAAAAAAAAAAAAAAAAAAAAGTTAAAGAAGAAAAGTCACATAATTATCTCAATATATGCAGAAAAAGTATTGGACAAAATCTATCACTCATTCATAACAACATGGAAAAGAGTTTCGTAGTTTGTGGTTTTTGAAAATTAGATTCATTTCTTCTAAATCATTAAATTCACAAGTGTAAAGCTGTTTATAATATTCCTTTATTATCCTTTTAATGACTGCAGGTTCAGTACATACCTGATATTGTCTCATTCCTCATACTGGTGACTTGTCTTTTCTGTTTATTTTGGTCAGTCTTTTAGAGGGTTTTCAGTTTTATCGATTTTTTTTAAAGAACCAGTTTTTGGTGTCATTGATTTTTCTCTATTGTTTTTTCCTGTTTCAATTTAATTGACTTTGCTCTTTATTATTTCCTTCCCTCTGCTTGCTTTGTTTTTATTTTGCTCTATTTTTTCTAATTTTTTGAAGTATGAACTTTGATTATTAATTTGAGAACTTTCCTCTTTTTAACATAAGCATAGTGCGCTATATAAATTTCTCCCAACACTGCTGTAGTTTTGTTTCACATATTTGATATGTTGTTTTTGTTTCCATTCAGTTTTATATTTTTAAAATTTTCTTTAAAACTTCCTCTTTGGCCCATAGATTATTCATTAGTATATTGTTTAATTTCTTATGTATTTGGGGCATTTTTTTTGCTATCTTTCTGTTATTGATTTCTACTTTGATTCCATTATCATCAAGAAAAGCTACTGTGTATAATTTCAAACCTTTGAAATTTTTTAGGCTTCTATTAAGACCCAGAATATGTTTTATCTTGGTTAACACTCCATGGGTGCTTAACCACTTCAGTACGCACACAGCAACTTCAGCCGACAGCCGTGACATGACTTTTCTAATTTTTCATTTATCAAAATAAAATTGTGAACATTTAAAAATAACATAATGAAAACATACATGTATATGTTACCTATTCTGATTTACATTACAAGTGAAGCTGCCTGGAAAGGAAAACCAGCTTTCAGTGCTTTCAAGCTTTCCTCACCACGCGAGAGCAAGACGGACGCGCGGTCAACGCGCAGCGCAGACCGCCGAGCGGGCGCGGGTTCGCGGCCGGGAGCGCGGGCCCAAGTGGTTAAAAAGAATGTGTGCTCTGCCGCTGTTGCATAGAATGTTCTATAAATGTCATTTAGATCTTAATCATTGAGGGTGCTGTTCAGTTTTTCTAGAACCTTGTTGACTTTCTGTCTAGTAGTCTATCAATTGCTGACTGTGGAATGTACAAATTTCCAACTACAATTGTAAATCTATTTCTGTCCTCGGCTCTGTAAGTTTTTGTTCTATTTGTATTTTGAAACTGTATTTTGGTTCAGACACATTTAGGATTGTTATGTTTTTCTAGGATATTGATCTTTTTATCATTATGTAATGTCCTTCTTTGCGTCTAATAATTTTCTTTGTTTTGAAAATTAATATAGCCACTCCTGCTTTTTAAAATATTAATGTTTGCATGCTATATTTTTCCTATCCTTTTACATTCAACATGTCACTGTATTTCAAGTAAGTTTTTTATAGTCAGCATATGGTTGGATCATATTTGTTTTTCTGTGTTTTTTTATCCACTCAAAACAATCTCTGTCTTTTCATTGGTGTTATTCAGACCATTTACATTTAAGGTAATTATCAATAATTATATATTAGAGTTTAAGTCTGCCAATTTATTTTTTTCTTATTTATCCTCTCTTTCATATTCCTGTTTCTTTTTTCTTACCTTCTGATGAGTTACTTTTTGTTGTTGTTATTTTGGGTGTTTTTTTGAGACAGGGTTTCCCTACTTTGCCTGGGCTGGTTTCAAACTCCTGGGCTCAAGCGATCCTTTCACCTCAGCCCACTGAGCAGGTGGGACTACAGGCGTGCGCCACCACACCTGGCTGAGTCATTTATTAAGTATAACTCTGCTGTTTTCTTAGTGGTTGCGCTAGGTATCGCAATATAACTATGTAATTTATCACAGTCCACTTGTATCAGAATTTACTCCTTCCAGTGAAGTGTAAAAACCTTACTTTTATTTAGGCCCCTTTACCCCTCATACTTTAAAAATATAACATCTTAAGTATTTCCTCAGCAAACACTGGGCACCACGTCAGATGGCGCTCTAATTTTTGCATCAGCTTTACAATGTAATTTGCAAGTCTCCTGAGAAGAAGGATATTCTTTTATACTTACCCCTGTTTTTTACCCATCTTTACATTCTTCTTTCCTTTCTGATGTTCCAACCCTTCTTCTCTTGTTTGCTTTCTGTTTAGATAATTTACTTTATATATTCTTTAAGGGTTGGTTTGTAAGCAACAAATTCTCATCATTTTCCTTCATTTGAGAATCCCTTTTCCCCCGTCATTCCTGAAGTATATTTTCACTGGATATAGAATCCTGGATTGACAGTTTTTTTCTTTTAGTACTTGGAAAATGCTATGCTACTTCCCTCTGGTCTTCATGATTTCATATGAGCAATATGCTGTCATCCAAATTGGTTTTCTATATAAGTAGTGTGTCCTTTCTCTCTGGCTGCTTTCAAGATTTTTCTTAGATGTTCTTATCTATTTATATTTATGATGTGTCTCGGCATGGATTTACTTGAGTTTATCCTATTTGGAGTTTGCTTAACCTCTTGAATGTATGTTTATGCCTTTCATAAAGGGCATGTTCAGTCAGTATATCTTTAAATTCCTATTCAGTCCTGGTCTCTCTCTTCTCCCAGGACTCTGATATTATGAACGTTAGCTCTCTTTCTGTTGTCCTACTTGCCCCCGAGACTCTGTTCATTTCGTTCCACTCTATTTACTCTGTTGTTCAAATTGGGTAATTTCTATTGACCTGTCCTGAAGTTCATTGATTCTATCTGCTGTCATCTTCACTCTGCTGGTAAGCTGATCCAGGGAGCTTTTTATTGGGTGATCCTATTTTTCAGTTTTATAACTTCCATTTGACTCTATTTTATAACTTCTGTTTCTTTGTGATATTTTCTGTTTTTTCATTTGTTTCAGGAGAAGTCCTAATTGCTGGTTGAAGCAATAATCCCAGCACCTGATACATGTCAATGCTAGCTTCATTCATGTTTTGACTTTCCTAGTTCTTGGAATAAAAAGGGATTTTTAATTACCTTCTGGGCATTATGGATTTTATATAATGAGACAACTTTTTTTTCTTAGCAGGCAATCTCTGCTGAGATGTAGCACCAGGGCCAAGTGGATGTAAGTGGAATGGAAGATCAACCCCCTATTTGGCTCCACTGAAACCACAGAGAGTTGGTTGTTCTGTTGGTGTTTGGTAGGGGTAAGAAAGGTATCATTTTTTTTTTAATTTCGGCATATTATGGGGGTACAAATTTTAAGGTTTCAATAAATGCCCTTTCTCCCCCTCCCCCCACAAGTCTGAGTTTCCAGCATGATCATCCCCCAGATGGTGCACACCTCCCTCATTATATATGTACGTACCCGGCCCCATCCCCCCTGCCACCTGCCCAATACCCTATTACTGTAGTACCTATGTGTCCACAGGAAAGGTGTCATTACAGAGGTTTTCTCTGGTCCTTTGGCTACAGGGAACAAGGAACAGGGAACAGGATTTTCTGGGAGCTTTTTTGTCTGTGCCTGTTGTTGGTACAGATGGCAGGATTCTAGGGTGCTCCATTCGGGATATATGGGAACCAATAAGGAAGCCCAGGGAACTCACCCACATGTCTCTAAGCCTCAAAGCCCCTGGGCATTGCACCTTCTCCTGCCCACTTTCCAGAGTCTTCCAATACAGGCTGAGCATCCCTAATCCAAAAGTCCAAAATCTGAAATACAAAATGCTCTAATTCAAAACTTTCTGAGCACTGACATAACACTCAAAGGTCATGCTAAAAGAAAATGTTCACTGGAGCATTTCAGATGTTGGATTTTCAGATTAGGGATGCATAATCAGTAGGAATAATGCAAATATTCCCAAATCTGAAAAAATCCAAAATCTGAAACACTTCTGATCCCAAGCATTTTGGATAAGGGACACTCAGTCCGGAATGTTTGTTGTGTGATGTACAGGAGATGACAGCTATGTGGGGAGGATCTCATTGGAACGTGGCTACTCAGTGCTGGCAGACTCAGAAATCCAGATTAGTTTTTGTATTTGAAACGACTCCAATCTTCAATATCCATATATTCAAAGACACTTTAAAATAAGTTCTCAGCCCATTTCCTGTAACAACTTTTTCATTCATAAAACTTCATACCTCAAAGATCATACTGTCCTTTTCCCTTTGGGAAGCCACCTGAATGGTCACTTAAGTCTGTCTTCTGTGTAATGCCGCATACACCAGCATCAAATGCTTATTTGGAACTTGCCTTCTAATCAAGGATGCAACACTGGAAAGGGGTGGGATCTTCACCCATGCAATGACCAAACAAGGTAAATATCCCTAGAGGGATCTGGCTATAGATTTAAGTCATGTTTCCTACCTTAGCCTAGACAATAATCACAAATGAATATTCCCAGGATACACTTTTTTTTGCACCACAGTGTACTTGGTTTCTCCCTTCTAAATATGAAGCTTATTGTGGTGTTTCTGCCCCCTCAAACTGAAGCTCAGTTATTGACACTAGCATAATTTTCCCTTCTCACTCTGTGTTCCAACTGGAATGAATTTCTCACAATCCTCAGCTGTTCATTCCCGCAGACGTCCGGCCAAGTGCTTCCACCACCTGCATCTAGACAGCACCAGCACCACTCCCCATTTGGGCCAGGGGATGTGCACAGTGTCTGGCAAAAGCCTGAGCCACTTCCCTCAGCCACCCCAATGGGGTCTGCTTTCCAGAAGAAGAATGTATCTGAGGGGCAGGTACACGGAAAAACAGCACAGGCAATGGCAGCTGTAAGTCCCAGGTGCGACATGGCTGCAGCCACAGCTATACCTTCAACCTAGACTGTCAACTGTCCCTGTCCCTAAAGTGGAATGGTGGCTGTGGTAGTTGTACTAACAACTTTAAAAGTGGCCAAATGGAAACAGGATTTATTTTGCAGAAGTCTATTTTAGGAATTGTCCTAGAATGCTCCAACTGGAAGGGAGACTTTTATCTCATTTCTTAAGATTCTTCTTTAACATATCTTCCTTTTGTTCCAAAATATTTATGGAACAGGCAATGCTTGGAACACTGCAAATACAGTAGTGAGAAGACACCATTCCTATTCTGGCAAAGCTTACCTTGTAGTCAGGAGACAAGTTACCCCACAGCTACCCCACTAATCATTGAATCAATTATGAGAGGTACAAGGGGATAACAAGTGGGTTCGATTTTCTTTGAAGTCTCAGCAAAAGCCATGTTCTTTCACAGGTGGCAACACAGGTGCAAAGCACAACACAGGATGTGCTTGGAGCAGGAGGCAAAACGTCAGTGTGGTCATTTCAGAACTAGCAAGCATCTGAGACCGATGTAATTACTTCAGTGCCATGATTTTATGAGCCTCCGCACACTGGGGCTCCAGGGCCTCAGTGAAGGGGCAGCGCATTTGATGAGGTTTTTTTAAATTAAGACAGGTCTTTGTAAACAGTCAGTGAGGGAGGCGGGGAGCGCCACGCCCCAGGCTGCCCCGCAGCGCCTACCTCCTTGTTGGTCCTGTCCGCTTGCACCAGGGTCCCGTTCAGGCACGGCTCCACGTAGTGCAGCTCCTCGTTGTACTGCAGGGGAAGAAAGAGCCAAGAGGAAACAATTACGGACTGACGCGCACTACTTAATAATTTAAAGATATAAACACACAAACAAAGCCGCATAATCACAGGCTCAATTTTTTCACGGAAGCGACTTTTCCCACGGGTGCCCATATAGACAATTGTAATTAAGTGCTAAAAACAGACTTTATTCTTTTCTTGTTTGGAAGAGCGACTTCTAGAGCACACGCCGGCGTGCGCGGGTTGAGGGTGCACACCGTCAGCTGACATCGTTGGGCTGGCCCCACACACGGGCACACCCTGGGCACGGCGCCTGCCCCGGTCCCGGAGGATCTGAAGAGCACCCCGGACTCGGGTGGATCCAGCTCCACGTCCATCGTTAGCGCCTCGGAACCAAGGGACACGTGGGGCACACAAGTGGGGGCGAAACGGAGGGCAGAGGGGGCCTTTGCGCTCCCGGTCACTCCGCAGGTGCGGGCCGGCCAGGGCGCCGCCAACGCGGCGTTTCCGCCACTCTCAGCCCGGGTACCCAGAATATGAGCCTCTATTTTCGTCCAAATCTCACATCCAGGAAGCAGAAATTTGAGTATTCTTATCTTCATTCTCTCGTCACACTTGATTCTCTGTCTTGTAGTTGGGCTGGTCCTTCCAGAACACAAATCTGATCATGCTGCCCTTCGAACCCTTCCCCGCGCCCCCGTGCTCCGCAGATGGCCCTCCCCAGGGCGTGGCCTGCTGGCCGCCCTAGCATCTTCCCTTGCTCCTGGCCAGCCCGAGGCCCTTCCTATCCCCCCGACGTGTCCCACCGGGCGGCTGCCTGCAGCCCTCGCTCCAGCAGCCCTTCCCTGGCACTGTTCACCCTCTGGGTCAGCTCGTTCCGGGTCTCCGGAAAGGAGCCTCTGGTGCCGGTCTGGCACACCTCAGGCCCCTCGTCTGCACACTCCCCATAAACCCCAATTACCTGTTGCCTGGGTGCCCACCACATCACTCAGGGCCACATCCGGTCCCTCAGGGTAGTCCCTGTGGCAAGCACAGTACTTCCAATCATTCCCTCTTTACAGATGGGGACACTGAAGCAGAGCAAGCATGATCGACTTGCCCAAAGACGCCAGGGAGTAAGTAAGGGGTCGAGTCCTTATTTAAATCCAGGCAGTCTGACCTCACAGCCCCCAACTTCCCCTTTCTAACCCCCAAATCTCCACATTTCCTATCACTCAGATTCTTTCCTTGCCTTTAATCTTTGTTCTTGGCCACATGAGAGCATTTGAAAAACTACATCCCAACAGTCTTAGACCTTAAATATCATCTGATGAAGCATGGAGAAACAATATATTTATGCCATTCTGAAATTAGCCATTGAGAATTGGGAGTGTGACTTTCAATCAACAAATGGAATGTCATCTCAGGATCCAGGAAGCAACTGCACAGTTCAGCATAAAGAAAACTCCTCCAAAGTTCTCAGTCCCTACTGGGCTGACATTTCCTTCTATTTCACCCCCTTTGCTGACTGATTTGGTCCAGGGTGACAGTGTGCCCATGGCTAAGGCCTGAAGCATAATCGGTCTTAGCCAACCAGAGCCACCCAGGTCCCCTCTGCTGGATACCTGTCCACAACCTGCCCTGCAGCCGGGGATGGTCACATGACCCATGCCCAGCTAATGAGACATAAGAGGAAGTTCTCTAGGAAGTTTCAATGAAACTTTTTCCTGCCACAAAGAAAGCTCTTCCACACCCCTCCTTCCTTTCTGCTGGAGAAGCTGTTGCCGGCTTGCAGCAGCCACGTGCAGCCAGAGGTGACAGGACAAAGAATGGAAAGCAAAGCTGAAGGAAGACAGAGCAGGATGGTGGAGCCAGCGCAGGTCCTCGAGGACACTGCTGGCCACTGTCCCAAGACTGCCCCTGCCTCCTCCAGGCTTCTCACGCGAGATTATTAGATGCCTGCTGCTTAACCAGCCTTTGTTCACCTGTTCTGTAACTTAGAGACCCAACATTTCCTGGGGTTCCCACCTTGGTTTTTTTCCTCTCATTTCTCTATTTTCTAGGTAAATTTAAAAACCTCACTGTCGTTCCACCTAGTACACACTCTCAAAGTTGATTCCTGGGGTTGCACTTGGGTCCAAGTCTTACTTCTGCCACTGTGTGGCCTTGGGAAAGTCACAAAACTTCTCAGATCCCAGATTCTTATGCATAAGAAGACGCTAATTAACCTTCTGTTTACCCTCCAGGGCCTCCCCTGTAGAGATCTAGTGAGGCAACAGAGCTGAAACTGCTCTGCTCAAGTAAAAGTCTGTGCATGTGGGGCTGCAGAGGGGGTTGAAAAGTCAAGAAGACCAAGAAGTTCCTTCCCTCATCGGGAGGTACATGTGCAGTAATCAAAACCATGCTCACCATCACTGCTCGGGCTGTGGCCTCAGTGGAGGAATCTGCTCTTCTGAACCCCAGCCAGCTTGTCAGTGGCATCATCCAAGCTTGCAGTTGACTAATTTCCCTTGACTGCAGAAGGATAAAGCTACGCTGAGCAATCTGGTCTGCATCACCGAAGGGGGCGGGGCTCCGCGTGCGCAAGGGAACGGTGCGCACCAGGCCCTGCGCACTCGTCACACTGCCCAGCGGCTGCTCCCGAGGGATGCCCAGGATGCCGTGCACTTGGACCTGCGTCCAGACTCCTGGGAGCTCTCCATTTGGAAATCTTTCAGCTCCTGCATTTTTAAGTATGTTCCCTAGATTTCTATTTTGTTAAATAATAATGTGGGATGGCCATATCAATTTCTGACTGAAGATCTGGTCACCTCTTCCCTAAGACACAACAGCATTATAAATTGCTTTCCTTAGTCCCATTTACTGCCATGTGAGTTGCATTTAACTCACGTCAGTTTTGAGTCCAGGGCCTCGTGAAGCATATGTAACTCACAAGGTTCTACAGCTTGGAAGCCAAGCTGCGTGAACTATTTTTCACGTTGCCTATAACTTACGCACAGAAAACAATAAAAAATAACAATTTTTTCATTAAATTAGAAAGGATCATTTTGTTTTCGAAGTTTTTATTCTATTTTTGTAAAACACCAAGGCGCCATACACTAGAGCTGGGTAACCTGGCCTCAGCTTTTCTGTTGCAGAAACGGGGATTCTGGGAGGATGAACTGAGACCATTCAATGGTCAACGCAGAAGCTGGCATGTGAGACAGAGAAAGGGGGCATGTGGGCACGTGCACAAGGACACAAAAAAGAAAGAAAACATACGTGAGTGTGACATGTGCTGCACAGAGAGAAAGACCAAAGATGACACCCTCCCCTGGAGGTGCTTGCTTAGCAGGAAGGAGGAGGTGTGGGTGATGGCAAAGTGACCCACTCTTGGGAACAGGGGTCCCCTGCCTTGGCCTCCGCTGGAGAGCACGGGCTCTGCATGTGCTGGAGACTAGAGAATGCGCCATCAGGCACATTTGACTGTCTAGATGCTGAGACAGAAACCCACAGAATCATATCACACATCAGCTCGTGTGAAGTGCAGTCCAAAGACCAGAGAGCAGAGGACACCTGACTCTGGGTTCTGGATGATACTGAGGAATCTGAGCCCTGCCTCACGTTGGGCGCTGGACTGCATGGAGGAAAGCAGTGCAGTGTCAGGCCCAGCAGAAGATCGAAGGTTGCCTAGAAAAGAGGGTGAGGCAAGACCTAAGTAAGGACTTTAGTGAACGTGTCAACACCTTACCCTGAAACAGAGACTCGGTCCATGTCCCTCCACTGCCTGCAGACACTACCCCGCTCCTCCACATGGCTGGCCAGGCTGGTGTGATCTGGCCTGCCTCGCTCAGCCCAGTGCCTTCATTTCACCATCACCCACCCAGCCTGTCCACCCCACATTCACCCCCACACCAATATGCTCCAGACATGGGGGAGAGGTTCTGACAACCACGAGTGCCACTTTCTGCTCAGTCGTTGACCCCTTCCTCCTTCCCTCCCTGCCCTGCCCTTCACATTAGCCTGGCCAGCCTACTTATCACTGAGTCATCACTTTGTCAGTTCAAGTGGCTCTGTGGCCCCCACTCTGACCCCTGGCTACCTCCTCTGCAAGACTGCACTGGCCACACTGTGCTGTGGGCCTATGAGCACCTGCTCCCGGCTGCCCTCCCCCCCCACAGCGCTCACACACACAAACCCTAAGGTCTCTGAGAGTGCTCATGCCTTCTGTCTTGTTTACAAAGGCAGCCCCGGTGCTTAACACTGAGCACTCAGTATTATTTGCTGAATGAATCAATAAGCAGAACAAAGAAATGAAAAGGCAAAATTGTAGAGAAGATCACTAATGGAAAAGACTAGGAACAAAGCCAGAAAAAAAAAAGTTGGAACAGAAACAAAAAAATAAGATGAGAATCTCTACCCCTTTCGAAAAACAGATAAACAAAAGTGAAGGAAATAAACAAAAAGTGGGTATGTCTTAAGGAATCCAAAGTTCCACAAAAGCCCCGTAGAATTAAAATGCTGGCATGCTCATGTAATGCAAGAAACTGATCCAGAGTTGCTGGGACTCCATTAAATGCTTTTATGGTTTTATTGGTGCACTTTTGATTAAATAACCTTTAGAATGAAAATGCATAGGGATTATGTAATGAAGCAGATGAACCCACAATATTTTCACCAACATAAGGCATCCCAGGGATCTTTTGCATTACAAAAGCTTCTTATGTAATTTGAAACACGACTGGACATAATTAGTAGTACAGAACAAATGAGCACTGAAAGAAAATACCATCCTCATACTTTTAATATGGAATCGATTACTTTAAAAAGCAAATCCACAGCAGGCAAAGCACTAGAGAAATAGTTCTAAAGAAAATTCTGCAAATTAAAACCAGGGCACCAGCAAGTTCTGGGTTGAACTAACAAATGATGCTCTTCTCAGTTCGACTCTGCACAAATATGAGCTGCAGGAGGCATTTAAATTGATTTAACAGTATCAGCCCAGTTAATACTGTGTTCATTTAATGCATGGCTTAGGCTTCTGTAAAATCATTTTTCAAATTTCAGCATTGGACAGAATTAGCACCCTCATTTTTATGATAATATTGTTAATTTAATGCATGGCTTGAAGTTAGACTTCAAAGTGAATCAGAAAATATGCCTTTTCTCTTGTCAGAGACATCTCTCTTCATGCACCAGTGGCTTGACCTTAAATTTTTAACTTTGCACAAAATCACTCTCATATTTTAACTATTCTTCTATAATTCAATCAGTTAGTTTGTCAGTTTTAGATAGATTTTGAAATACCTTGCCCATGAAAGCTAAAACAATTTTTAATATTATCTTTTTACATTTATTCTTTGGAAAGACCTGGATCAGAAGCTTTTCAGTATAATACATTAATATAAGATGCAGTATGCAATCAACTTAATAAAACGTGTGAAACTGACTCAAGTAGGCAAGGAAAGCCTTTCCCACTATTTAAATCTCCCTCCTCCCTCCTCTTCTGTGGCAATGAAAATCAAATGGCAATGATGGATTAGATCTGCACAAACAAAAACCTACAGCGCACAAGGGCTTCCAACATTGAAAGTAAAGATTGTATTCTTTACTTTCCCTCTAAAACACTGAAATGTCTCCTGGAACATCTACCCAGCAAGCAAAGTTAGGCCGACAGTGTAATGAAGGGTGCAATGATAATGTCCCTGCAGTAAATGGAATCCAGCGGACAAGAACAATGCATTCAAACAGATGTGCAGGGCGTTCAGGAGGGAGCCTCGGATCTCCCATCCCCTGCACTTATGAGAACCTGCAGCTGGGTCACCCTCTGGACAGGAGGCAAGTGACCATTTTAAACAGACTGAGGGAAAACCCACACCCTATTAGTAGAGCAATTATGCCAAGTCGGAAACAGGAGGAGCTGGCGGAGGAAACAGCAGCAATTCAGCAAGGCGAAATGGGCGAAACACCCTGAGGCTGGCAGAGACAGTTCAAGGGACTACAGATGAAAATTTGCCAATCATGAATCTACCATTATTTAGAACCCTTAAACTGTTAGCGAGTGTGCACACATTATACCCTGCTTGGTGGACGTTCTGGTAGAACCTATGTGCATAGCCTTTGGTGCAACAATTTCATTTCTAGGCTTTATCCAACAGAAACACACCCAATCTTGCAAAAATATATGCATTCCACTCAGTGCAAGAGTCCATTCACTGTAGCACTCTTGAGTAGAAAATGAGATGAAACGATCTGCTATTCAAATATATCTGATTGCAACAAGAATATAGAAGCAAACTGCTGAATATTCTGTAAAATATGATTCCATTTTTGTGAAAAAAGTATATGTTCATACACAAAGAAAATTTAGAAGAATATGTGCCAAGCAGAAAGGGAATAAAAACATTTCTGAATTGTTTAAAATTTTTATATATGTTGCCTATATTAAAAATTAATCAGCATGTAAACATTACTGTTAATGAATGGTTCTTTTATGACTTTGGTCTTCTAATATAAATTTACGAACATATATGATCCATTCTCTTACCCACTAGGGGAACAGAGATTTTGCTACAAAGGCTTTAAATAAAAAAAGTTTAGAGTGTCTTTCGGGTTGTTGAAACATTTATGTAGGCAGTGTTGATGCTGATTATCAATGTTCAAAACCAGCAAACTGATGTGCAGTGGGGATTAATGGGACCTCTAATGGGCTTCTTTATATATACCCTTCTTTATATATACCCTTTATATAAGGGTAATACAAAATAATTTTTTTCTTAACTGTTCTACAATAACTGGCATGTCTACTTTTAATTATCTTAATCACCCTCTCTTCTTTATTGAGTTGACACTGTTTGTATATCTTAATGAACTTACATAGATTATTTCAATTGATTGGTTTTGTTAACAGAACAATAAATCCTGACTGACAAAGGACTCAGGGTGTAATTAGCTCTTCTTACTATGTGAATTTCTGATACCTCTAAATGAGTAATTAAAGATTAATGAGAAAGATAGTCTCAAATTAGCTGCTTCTTATCTGTAAATGCTTCAGGATGTGTGGGGATCAAGCCACATTTGCATATTCACAGCCAGGCTGGGGATTAGGGTAACTTTTCTAGATGAGAAAACCCAAAGTTCCAACTCTCTGAAAGTCTTCTTACAAAGAACTGAGCCCCGGGCCCCATCGTGGCCGCAATTTCCTGATCAGCCCTTGGAGACACCCTCACTGTGCCCCTGAGCAGTGCGAGGTAGGGCAGGACAGTGTCTGAGTCTCAACCATGCCACCTTTTCTGGCTGCGTGGCTCCAGATGGCCCTGTCTGCTGCTTTGTGCCTCTGTCTCCAGGCCGTGCGGGGCGAGCTGCGGGGAGGGCTTAACAAAATAACCCCGCAGGACGCTCCGGACCGGCTCGCGCACCTGGGCACTCTGTGGAAGGCAGCGCTGTTAGTCTACAGCCAACAAATGTTCAACTCCTGCCAAGCGCTGTCCCAGGGGCTGGGGGTGTATCTGTAAATAACTAAGACTAGCCCCTGTTCCTGAGGAATTTAGTGTTCTTTCTTTTCTCTTTCCTCTTTGGGACTTCTTAAAGTCTAAACTGAATCGTGTCACCCGGCAGTTGTGCCCTTTTGCTCTGAGAGCTCAGAGCAAAGGCACGTATGCAGACACTGGCTCAAGCAATGCTCTCTGCAACCGCCACGTCCCTTAAACACCCCTGCCCCTGCCTGGTGAAAGTGAGTGGCGTCACGCCCACAAAGAAGGCTGCCAGGACACTGGGTTCCCGGAGCGACCCTCTCTGCTCCAGGGCCCAACCAGACCACAGCGGCAGCATCCCCAGAGCGCCCCTTGCTTCCCACGCTCCCTCGGCCGAACAGTCCCGTGCTCCAGCTGCACGCTGCCCTCCGCTCAGGCGACCCCAGCAGCAAGCCTGCGGCGCTCGGATGCACGGCTGCGCAGCGCAGGGGCTGACGCGCAGACCACAGTCGGCAGCCCCGAGACACACAGCATATGCGGCCGAACCAGGATTGAAAACCTAGTGCCCACTCCAAAGCCCAAGCTCTGCCCTCCCCCTGCTGCCTCCATGGCCTACAGCAACCCCTCCACGTGCAAGCAGACGTGACTCGGGAAAGCACAAGTGCCCCCGACACAGCACGGGGTTAGGCTCTCAAGGAAAAGACGCGGGCTCAGTGACTACGGACTTTGGAAGGGGCGTGGGAGGAACAGGAGGGATACGAGGAGAGTCATATCAAAGAATTCAGGAGAAGAAGAAAAAGAACTGGGGACATAAACCTGAGTAAGTGGTCCTTCCAGGCCACACGTCACGCCCAGCCTCAGCCTTGGTTCCTGGATCTCCCTCTTCCCAGCGTCATGGCCTTGGACAAGTTACTGACACTCTCTGCACCTCAGCATCTTCTTCTGAGAATGAGCCCAAACCACCCCTACCTCTAAGAGTCGTTGTGAAAAATGAACATAATAAAAATATGAAGTGCAAGGTACATGGCAGGCACTTAATAAATGCCACCTTAGTTTCAGGAGCTGAGGTGAAGTGTCCTGTGAGCCCTAAGCTGCCTTCCAGGTTTTAACTGTCATGATCATTATCAATGCCATCATTGTTACCATGGTTTTCATCAGGCTAGCCTAGCTTAACGTTCATTTCCATGTGCGAAATTCTAGTGGCTTAAGGCAACTCTTACAGTCTATTCCCCAAGGTTCTGCAAAGGCCTCGCTCCCCAGGGAAACCAGATCTGCTGCTGTTATTCCAGGTGACCGTGGCTGTGTGCTAGGTTAAGAGAGGTGGTGTGTTCAACCGCATTCCCCTGAGCCCCGCAGTCTCCCACGGCCCCTCCGCTGTCCACGACTCTGTGAACTCTCTGGGGCTAACCGGGTCTCGTGCTCGGGCCTCTGGGTGCTCCGTATCCAATACCAATAACAACGTTAATCCATTGCTGCTAAGATCAAATGAACCCTAAATGCAAAGAAAGCACAAAACAGCTGCACTCACAGCAATGATGTTGAAGAAATCATCGTCCCCCAGCGTATCCAAGATAGATGAGACCGTTTGCTTTGCGATAGTCAGACGGAGTCCTTTCATGCTGCCACTGACGTCAACTAAAATGACCACGTCTTTCGGAGAAGTTGCTGCCTGAATATACCTAGGTCAGGGAAAAATTAAGTAAAAATGAATCCTGACCTGTCTTCACGATTTCTCTTTAAAAAATAGCTAAGAGGTTTGACCATTGCCTACCATTTTCGGTTCCTGCAGTCAAAAGCAATGACTCCATTCTCATCTGGTTCCCATTTAATCCCTAGAAGAAAAATGGGGTTATAAGAAACCCAGAAACTTCAAATATTTATTCATAGCATTTCAAGGCTGCTCTGTTCTGCTGATTGAATGGACAGGGTGAAAAATCACATGCAAAGACCAACCCCGGAGCTCATCACGTGCTCCGTCACCAGCTCTGGGAAGGAGCTCTCAGGCCATAACCCCACAGAAACTCAGCCTCAGCTCAGCTGCGCCAGAGACCTGCAGAGTGGAGACATCTGTAGTATTCTGCTGTCCATCGAGAGAGGATGTGACTCCAGCTGCCTCCCTTGGCTAATGATAAAGGTAGCCAAGGTCATTTCTCACTGTCCAGCAGGTTGCTGGACTTGGTGACATTATCCACAGATCTCTGGACAGAGTCTGCCCCATCCCTGGACCTGGGTGAGGTAATGTCTATAGCAAGGGGTTAGAAGGCATGTGATACAATGTTTCCATCTCAGAATATACACAGGTCTGTTCCTTCCTCACTCCTGTTTTTAAAATCAGGAATTTGGGCCTGGCTTTCCACACCAAAATGAAATAAAATAGCTTTAATTATCCAGCATAATAAAGTTTGAGTTTCAGCTCCTGAAGCCTGGGGACTTTTCCTCACGTGTAAAATCAGATCCAACATCTTTAGTCTTGTGGTTTGCAAACCAGTTAGGATATATCCAACTTGACTTTTGAGAATAAAATTTTGTTTAAAAAGAAAAGCACTTGCTGCTTAAAAATAAGATAGAAAATCATTGTTTTCAACCATCATTGGTGCTCAGGGATGAAGGATTTGAAACATAGATTTTGGACATAAGAAGATAAAAACAGAAAAATTGTTCTGATGGGAGAAAATCCTGTGGCATTGAGATTCTCCTTTCTAATTAACGATGCTCAGCTTTCTGGACCACTTTGGGCTGATATTAGGCATCATGTGCTTAAGACAGCATCCCCCAAATTATGACACAAATAACCTCAGGATGGTAGTTTGCAACCCAAATAGGTATTTTATCCTATCCTCCTTGTACCTGAATTTCCCACCTGTGTATGTGCTTAGTATGAAGAGCGCCCCATAAAAAGACAGAAAACAGATATATAAGAAGCTACAGCCAATTGAAGGTCCTTAGGTAATAAAGACCCAATATAACTGATGTAAGGGACACAAATACAATTTATTTTAAAAATGTCTAGTACATTGCTTTGTATAAAGCCCAGTAACAGTAGGATAGCATAGTCTTGACACACAGTGAAATTATATCCCTGGCGACGATAGGCAATGTTTGGATTTATAATTCTACAAATAATTGGCATGAGTGTGATGTAAAGAGAATTTTTTAGTTTTTAGTTTTCTAAATGTGTTGAGCTGTGGTAGATGTTCAGTGCTTGTTTCTCGAATCGAATTGTGGTGAGTGTTCTTAGACCACGGCCAGGGCTGCACACGCCAGTGACCACCCACACCGTTCTCTGCTCTGCCGTCTCTCCTGCCACGGCCCCGCCACGCTCCGCTCTGTGAGCAGCAGAAAATGGTTATTCTCTTCACTGCCCCACCATTTAGGTCGGGGCATGGGGGGTAAGGAATTAATGACACTCCATGACCTCCATTTGGACTGGAACCATTTCCTTGCATGCGGGTTTGTAACTTCTCCCAGGCACTGCCGAAACTTGATGCTTTTTGAAAAGTTGATATGAAATTAATCTGCTGGGAAAACCAGTATGAAATGCAATTGCAGTGTAAAAGTGGGCCAAATAGGATGATCCCAGAGCTGTTTCTCTACTAATCGTAATGTTTACTCAACTGGCAGGGACTTGGCCTGTTGGAGAGACAGCAGCCGCTGAGAAAGATGGCCCAGCTCCTGCCTGCCCTCAGGAAGCCTCGCAGCTAGCACAGAAGCAGACACCGGATAATAAACCACAAGTGGCCGGGCGCGGTGGCTCACGCCTGTAATCCCAGCACTCTGGGAGGCCGAGGCGGGAGGATTGCTCAAGGTCAGGAGTTCGAAACCAGCCTGAGTGAGCCCGTCTCTACTATAAATAGAAAGAAATTAATTGGCCAATTAATATATATAGAAAAAATTAGCCGGGCATGGTGGCACATGCCTGTAGTCCCAGCTACTCGGGAGGCTGAGGCAGAAGGATTGCTTGAGCCCAGGAGTTTGAGGTTGCTGTGAGCTAGGCTGACAACATGGCACTCACTCTAGCCTGGGCAACAGAGTGAGACTCTGTCTCAAAAACAACAAAAAAAAGTAACCCCAAGTGCCAGACGTGTCACGAAGCAGAGTATCCCATGCTAGTAGCTAAAAGGAGGTGATTCTGATCCCGCATGTGAGAAGGCATCTTTGAGCTGAGAGTGGAGTGACAGTTTATTGCAGAGCTGCTGCAGTGAAGTGCGGTCTTCCCCTGGTGTCCACGGGAGGCCAGGACACCGCGCCCTCGCTCTGCAGATGCTTGCGTCCCTGCTGCGAAATGTCTGCAGGTGACCTCTGCACATCGTCCCACATGCTCTGAAGCATCTCTAGATCACTTGTATACCTGATACTGGGTGCATGCTGTGTGAATAGCTGTTAGACTCTTTTTATCTGTATTTTTTGTTGTACTGGGTCTTTTCCCCAACTATTTTCTATCCATGGCGGATTGAATCTGCAGGTGCGGAGCCAGCGGATACAGACGGCTGACGGCACTGCGAACTGGGCAGCTTAGCAGAAACGCGTTCGCTCATCGTTCTGGAGGCCCGGTGCCCAAAACCAAGGTGTCGGCAGGGCCAAGTTCCCTCGGAAGGCTCTGAGGGAGAGTCCTGCCTGGCCCCTTCCTGGCCTCTGGCGACTCAGCAATGCCAGCGTTCCTTGATTACAGCTGTGTCCTGCCGGCTCTGCCTCTGCCTCCACACGCTGTCTGCCCGTGTGCTCCTTCTCCTCTGCATACACGACGCCAGTCATCAGGCCAGCCTCATCCAGTGCGAGCTCGTCTCAACTGCTCACGTCTGCCAAGGCCCCATTTCCAAGTAAGGTCACATTCGGAGGCTCCAGGTGGACATGAACTTGGGAGGAAACTATTCAACCCACGACGTAGAGCTTGGACTTGTTAAACAAGCAGGGGTGGCGACAGGACAGAGAAGAACACCCCAGGCAGAGAGAGCAGCGCACGCAAAGGTCCCGGCTGAGAAGGGCGTGTCAAGTTCAAGGAGCTGAAGGAGTGCTGGTGTGGCCGTACACAGAGGGCGTCGCTGCCGGGGGAAAGGGCCTGGGTGGCAGCAGGAACCGTGAGGGCTGGGCCCTGCGCGGTCAGCATGTGGGTGTGCAGGCAGTGGGGATTGGGACAGCACCTCAAGGCAGTCCGAGCACAGCTGCCCTGGAGGTGACAATAAACCTTACACTTTTTGACTCACAGTGAGAGCTTGATGAGCCTGCTGGGGGCCGGGCGGACTCATCTTGCTCAAACTCCACATTTGGGCCTAAATCTTCAGATTTTCCCGAGATGTCCATAATGCCATTGTCCTGGCCCTTGCATGGGCTTTCCCATAGTGTGTTCCGTGAGAAGTTCTACACGAGTTAAGTGAATACAAGCAAAACTGGTGTCTATAGGATGGAAGGGACATCTGAAGGCCTTTCATCTGCTCAAGTCCATCCTGAGTATCTATGACAGGGACACCAGAGGTGGCATTTACCAAACCAATTTCACCATTGCGTCCTTCCTTTCTCTCCCAAGAAAATATTTTAGGAAACCAACTTCAAGATAGCCTGTCCCATGTGGTGCTATCTCTCCTAGGACATTTCAACTTTTTAGTATATAACTTTTTGTACACACAGATACTTTGAAAATGTTCAAGTAACTTCAAATCCCAGAGGAATGATAGTTGGATCACCTTAAATCTTTGGGATCTACAGCTGCGGTGCCAAACGGACAGTACCAGTCCGGCCCCGTCAGGATCCGGGCTGCACAGCAGGAGGTGAGCGGCAGGTGAACAAGGGAAGCTTCATCTCTTTACGGCCACTCCCCATGGCTCGCATCACCGCCTGAGTTCCACCACCTGTCAGATCATGGTGGCACTGGATTCTCACAGGAGCACAAAGCCCGCTGTAAACTGCGCATGTGAGGGGTCTAGGTTGCGGCTCCTTAGGGGAATCTTATGTCTGATGACCTGCGGCGGAGCGGGGGCGGTGGTGCTGGCGCTGGGAGCGGCTGCAAACACAGACTATCGTTAGCAGAGAGGTCTGACTGCACATAAATGTGATGTGCTGGAACCATCTTGAAACCATCCCCCGTCCCATGGAAAAACTGTCTCCCATGAAACCAGTCCCTCGTGCCAAAAGGCTGAGGACTGCTGATCTAGGGAATTATCACTTAACCAAGAAGCACCCCCATGAGCCACATAATTTCTGGAAGTGCCCATATGCCTTCTGGAACCCTGCCCAGGAAGGGTGGGGTGTGAAGCCCAAGACAAGAGGAACGGTGCAGTTCGGCAGCAGCGTTCTCTGCCATTCCGCCTTCTCTCTGAGGCTCTCTGGTCTTCAGCATCAGTGCCAGCGACTGCCAGCCTGCCTTCTCAGCTTGCAGAGGACGCAGTCTCTAGAAGTGTAGCAGACCCCTGGTCGAAACTGAAAACAATGTCGAAATCTCTACTGCAGATTCAAATGCTCCAATTTGAGTGAATTTTAAATACTGTGCAACATTCCTATATCCCATAGCTTCTCTCCCACAGGCATTTAAAACCAATATTGGAGGAAAATTAATTTCATCTAAGACAACATATGACTTCATGTTCTCTTTTAGCACATGAACATGAATTGTAGGGCCAGCAGAGCATAGCCTAATACAAAATAGTCTGAAGGTCAAGCCACATGCTGCCAACATAATTGCATGTGCCAATGGGGTCTGAGACTGTCTAATAGAACTATGAAGGACTACAACAAATAGCACACTAAAAATCCAGATATACTTTTTACTCTCTGGATTTATTTCTGCTTGACTCTGAGCTCCCCCTTTGACTCCACTTCTACAAAGGCTGTCTTAGTCCACTCCGTGTCTTCTCCTTAGGGCAAAGTGTTTTCCATACAACACCCCTGGCACCACTAATGACATGGAAACCATCTCCTCAACCCACCGCCTGAACAGATACTGACTGCCCCGTCGCAACATGGGTTTCTCCTCCCTATTTGAGAACAAAGCCCAGGAAGAGATATACTTGTTGGTTTGCCCCTAACTGAATGGGTTCTGCCCAATTCCTGCCTCAAAAATAATCTGGAATTTGGCCCATAATCTAAGTTTAAATACATGCCTTCCAGTAAAACTTTAGGTCTAAAATATCAGGCCTAGAATAAATCCTGGCATCCAGTGTGAGTTCAGCTGGAGTTAGATTTGCCTTTAAAATGTCTTCTGGGAAGCTGGCTACACACTTCACTAAAAAGGACTCCTTCACACCAAATGCCATCTCCCTTAACAATCTCTTGAGAGATTATACATCATGATAAATGAGTATGTAATAAGGAGGTAACTATGAAAATTGTAAGAAATTATTTTCCACAACCATTGTTTTATTGGAGTGGTCCTGTTAAGCTGGCCAAATGTCAATTATGCTTTACTCATCCCAAACCTGAGCCTGGGGAGCAAGGTGGGGAAGCAAACGAACACAAAGTAACGCTGTGCACAGAAGCACAGAACCGAAACTTGATCGGGGAAGCAGCGTGTGTGAGTCCAAGCCTGCAGAGCGCTCTCTACTTAGCTCTCTGGCTCCATCATTGTGGCTGTAGCTATGAACCAGCTTTTGCCTTCCTGTGGTGCCCAAGTCGTGGCATAAGGATAAAACAATAAATTCCCCTTGAAAACATCCCCCCTACAGGAACAACTCCCTGAGACGTGCCTCTAGAAAGGTGAGAGTCTGATGCTGGGGATGGAACCGAGGCTTACCATTGTGCATGCACCTAACTGGTGCCCTTTGTTGGATTAGATTGTTCCACCTGATGTACAGACATAGTTTCCTCTCTGTGTAGGTAAGGTAAGGAAAGGGAGGGATAGGGAGCTGTCAGCCAGCCATATCTTTTGGATAAAGCTCAGGACTGGTCAGAACAAGAAGGATGGATCAGCACTGGAGGCCTCACCCAGTAAACGAGTAGAAATCAGGTCCCACAAAGAGTTACAAAAGGATGAATTGGTCAAGGCTTACTGTGCAGGTATGATCCTCTGCCTCCTGGGAGAGAGTGGGCCTGGAGAACCCTAGAATGAGGCAGTCACAAGGTGTCGTGGGGAAATGGCCAACAGAAGAGGATGTCGACTGTTCAGGACACGGTGGGCACTGGGGTGGAAAGGGCAGGTGCCTAGGAGGACTCAGAGGAGAGAGATCAATGGGACAGGAAAGAGACTACAGCTCTGCAGGGCATGTATGCCAGCTCCCTGCCGGGCTGCCAAGTCTCCGCCGACTGCAGCTGGGAACCAGCTCCGAGCAGGAAAGCAGCTCTACGACCACTGGTGTGATGAGGGACAATAGATCTGGTGGAGTTTGTCCATGGAGTGGTTCATTCGTTCAACAGACACATATTAAGCACCTACACTCCTACGATGTAGTACTCTTGCTGCTAGTGACAGAGCAATGGACAGAACAAATGTCTCTGTCCTCTTCAGGGCCAATATTCTAGTACAGGAGACAGGGATTGAAAACCTGATGGTTCAGGATTTCAGGCTAGAGATTTTATGAAGTAAACCCACAGAGCCGAACTGAAGTCCTCTATTCAGTGAGACCCTTCTGCAACACAGGCACTGAAAGATCAGGCCATTCCCTTGGAAACTGGGTGTCAGACTACAAAAGTCTTTTTTTTGTAGTGTTATGCTATTCAATATGGTAGCTACTAGCCATGTATGCTATTTAAATTTAAATTAATTAAAATTAAATAAAATTTAAATTTCATTTCTTCAGCCTCACTAGGCACATTTCAAGTGCTCCATAGCTACATGCGTCCAGTGACTAGTGTCTTAGACAGGGCACATACAGAACATTCCCACCATCCCATAAAGTCCTTTTGGACAGCACAACAAGAGGGTTGCTACCTGCCCATTGGACATAAGTTGAACTTGAGAAGGCCTATGTGTGAGTCGATGCAGAAATGGACTCATCACAGGTGTGCTTTTAGCCTAATGCTTACCCAAATTATCCTTCCAGGAATTCTTCCCTCCAACCCAGAAGTTGGGATTGAAGTCCCTTCTCAGTGACCCCCCAGCACTTCTAGTTCCCCCATCCCAGCATGAAACACTGTATGCCACGATGGTCTGTCCACTTGCCCTTCTCCCCATGGTGGTCAGAGGCCCCTTCATTTGGGAAGCTACTCTAGGCAAGGCCACAAAAATCCTAGCTAGTTCCCATGGTTTCAGATGGCTGACCCTGCCCACTAACCTGTCCCCCTGGCTTCCGTGGTGGGTGTGTGACTCAGACCAGGCTAATCCCATAGCCGTGGCCCCCATCACAGGGAGATCACCTGCCTGTGTGTGAAGCAAGGTCAGAATAGAGGCAGAAATGAGAGATGGAAGGAAAGATTCAAAATCCAAATGACAGAGCTGATTACTGACACCCAGCTGTGTCCCCAAGCAGCACACTCCCTAGGTTTCAAGTTATATGAGTCAATAAATGTGTTTCTTGAGGGAGCTAGTTGGAACTGGGTTTCTGTCACTTGCAACCCAAATTCCTGCTGAATGCATTTCTCAGCAAGAGGGCACTTCCCAAGGGCAGAGACCTCTCTCGTCTGGGTCACTATTTCATTCTCAGGGGCGCCCACAGAGCTTGGTACATAGCTGGAACTCAGGGCATGACTGTGGAAGACTGCAGAAAGGCTCCTCCTGCGTGGGGACACGCACACCGACCGCATGCTCTCACACCACTCGGAAAGGGAAGGAGGCTCCTGGAAAGAAAAGCAGCCTAGCAAAAATGCGCATGCTCACTCTTCTAATCATGTTACGTCCAGGAGGCAAGAGGTATATTCTGTGTTGAGAACCAAGCAGTGTCGAGTGACCACTCTCAGGGCAGTGAAAGACCTTTGGTGGACTGTGACCCATGTCTTCCCTAATGCAGAAAAGATACAGACATTTCACAAAGTTAAAATCCTGCCAAAGTCTCATAAAAGAACTGTAAGTATTTCTGAGCCTACTGTTCTGACTCATAAAAACCTTGTATGTAAATTAATCTCCCCTGTTACACAAACCTTTTATGAGGATTCCCATTATTTTCAAATGTCCTCATGACCATAGTTGAAGGACTTCCTGCTGGTGGAGACAACAGATGATTTGCGGTCTCCACTTATCTGTCCCACCCTCATCCAAATGCCGCACAGCGCAACAGCCGTCCGCGGGCGGCCTCCCCGCCGCGCTCTGATTTCAGCAACATTTGCATCAGATTCCTTCTCTGTTGAGTTTCTCAAGGCAGATTGCAATTTGGTGGCACTGCAACTTTAATAGTCTGCTGTTTATTATAATGTTATCTTTAATAGGATGCTTATTGTTTACATTTCTGTGAGCTCCAGGAGGAAGCGTGTGTGCCCCGCTGAACATGGCTC
Source organism: Microcebus murinus (assembly GCF_040939455.1). NCBI lineage: Eukaryota > Metazoa > Chordata > Mammalia > Primates > Cheirogaleidae > Microcebus > Microcebus murinus. The sequence goes on along the minus strand of NC_134104.1, from coordinate 159,516,861 downwards.
TTGGGAAATGTTGAATAATCTGGCAAAACAGACCCCCGGCAGGCAAGTCTCAGGGGACAGACATGCGTGCAGAGCACACAGCTCCTCGGGGCGAGGCGGCAGACTCCGTGCCTCAGGGTGGGAAGACATCAGGTGCCTGGTCTTACTTAATGAAAACATAAAAGACTCCACTTAATTGCTCCAAGATTATGCAGGGTGTTTTTGCCTTCTTTTAGGTTGAGCTTGTTAATTTCTACAGCTGTGATGTTGGCACAATTGCAGCCCCAAGTCCTGTTTTCACAACTTGTAAGCAAAATTAAAACTTCCCTTTTTAATTAAAATTCAAACCAAGCCAGAATTAAAATCCTACTGCAAAACTGAGGCCTGGGAAGGCTCCAGAAGGAACACCTGTTCCAAAGGCATGGCGGACAGCCTCCAACAAGCACTCGGCCCGGCTGCTGTCAGCGGTCTTTGCAGTGGGGCTGCTGTCATGGCAGAGCTTGGGCCATTGCAGCCTTCCCTCCAAGGTGAGCCTGCCCTGGGGTGGGGAAAGCCAGGTTCAAATTTTCTATTTCTTATACCTTGTAGTCAGAATTTAACTTCCCAAGTATGACTCGATCTTTTACCTGGTGATAATAATGACAATAATAATAAGGATAGCAATGGCAGCATAGTAATATTAATAAAACCAAACTCTCGTCTAGAAGGATTAAATATGGCACGTTTCACACCCCAATTCTACACTTGTGGTGGCAGCTGAATGAATCACTCTGCTGATAGAGACACAGGTCCAGGGAGGAGCTCTGTGGCCAGTGCGTGTGTGTGCAGGTGCGTGCTGATGTCACCTGGCCGCTCCTGTCCTGCACCCTGACCATAGATCTGAACGCAATCATTCATTTCATCTAAAGGAAGGGAGAAACGTTATAACCCTGAACCCTAAAGAAAAAGGTTACAAGATTATTAATCTGAACCATAATTGTGAATTCAGGGATACTCACCTGGATACTGCCTAAAAAAGCCCTTCGCACTTCCAAAGTATTGCCATATGAGAGATGGGTCACGGTCAAAGTTATCTACGAAAACTTTGTTTAGGGATTCGGACCAATAAACTCCATTGACTATCGCAGGGTCTGGAAGAGAGAGGGGGAGAGAGAGAGAGAGAGAGAGAGAGAGAGAGAGAGAGAGAGAGAGAGAGAGAGAGAGAGAGAGAGAGAGAGAGAGAGGTGTTAGAAACTGAAGTGAAACAGAACCCCTGGCATTCCGCATCACACAGCAGATGGCAGAACCAAGCATAAGGTGCCCCATCTTGCAGTGAAAAAAGTTACAGCTCCTAAAATGTTTAGTTTCTGAAAATTCCAAATGCTAGGGCCTCACCTCCTGCCCTAGCCCTCCTAACCACCCAGGAGCCTCTACCGATGGCTCCTTAAATGAAAGTCACATTCCTTTGTTTGTAACTTTCAGTATCATATAACCCATCATTCTTGAGAAAGCCAAGAGAGCCCTTCTTAGCATTATTTTTCTGCTTTCCCCCCTACTGAGCCAGAACTCAGCATTAAAAATAGGAAAACTGTTTCTCTCACTGTAGTTACCTCATCCAACATAGCCCCATTCCATTTTTCTCTGCCCCTGACTTAGAAGTTTTGTTTAGAAAAAATTAATAAGTAAATTGGAATTACATAACTAAATCTCCCACTTTTTCTGTACAGCAGAATGTGAGCCCAGGAGGGCACGGACCACCTCTTGTTCCTCTGCTGTGTCCTTTGACTCACACGTGGCGGAAACTTCAGGATTCTATAGATGGATGAGGGATGGAGGGATGGAGGGATGGAGGGATGGATAAAACAAAGGTGGTTTTCCAGATACCAGACCATCATTCACTCTTCTGCCCTGTGAGCCCATTAGCAAATCTCTTTTCCTCACCCTTGGCAGCCAAAAGATAACTCCTTGCCTTCTGTTCCCAGATAAGAAATAAGGGCCAAGACAAAGAAGGAAAATAGACAAGCATTTCTTGCATGCTGACTGACGCAAGGAGGGTCCCCGAGGAAGCTCTGTGACGGCCCATTTTTTTTAAACTTTGAAGACCCCGTTTCAAAATGATGCCACGTTAACCAGCATTTTTTCCTAGGAGGGGAAGTGACCGTCGAGTCCCCCTAAGATGGGGGTAAGAACGACAAGGTGATGATCATGTCAGTCATCAGGACTGGGAGGAGGAGGGGAACTTTCAGCGAGTCCCTGCCATGGGCATGCCCTGTGCTCCCTTGCCCCATCGCCTCACGACACCCACAAGGCAGGACTGTCACCCTCCATGCTGCACAAGTGGAAACTGCAGCACACGGAGTTTAGGCACTTTCTGAAGAGCACCAACTTCTAAGTGGCGAAGCCACTCAAACCTCAAACCTCTGGTCTGAGGTTTCCTTATTTGTCACAAGGGGACAATAATACCCCCCTCTAGAGGACTATTTGGAAAGTTAAACAAAGGGACAGAAAACAGCTAATGGCAGCAGGCTCTCACACAGCCACGGCCCAGCTATTCTGTCAGCCCAGAGTCCAGTGCCCTGTGGGGCTCTGAGTCACAGAGATCCCCTGTGGCACCCTCATTTTGGGATTCCTCAACTCTGCACAGACGGGAGGAACGAAGACAGATTCTGTCACTCCAATCCTTAAGTTGCACAGAAACAGTGAGCAAAATAATGCTAGAAATGAATGTTCAGATAGATCAGGTGCACTGACAAGGAAACTCGAGACTGGCCCCAACGCACCGACCCTCCTCCACAGCTGGCTGCCCCGGCACAGCTGGCTGCCCCGGCACAGCTGGCTGCCCTGGCACAGCTGGCTGCCCTGGCACAGCTGGCTGCCTCGGATGCTCAGCTGCAGAGCTCTGAGGCAGAGCCCACAAAAAGGCACCGTCCAGAGGGCAGACACGACGTCTTTTGCCCTCTTACCTCCGCCCTGACTCAATCTTTCAGATCACTGAGGCAGCTGGGATTCTGACCTCCACCTCAAAGGTGATGCTCCAACTCCTTTAAATTATAATAAACTACATCATAGCCTGGGAGAGCGAAAATGACCAAATCAACTTTTTACCACAAAGTAATTTTAGGAAGACTTTATCCTCACAATCCTGGAAAATAGAGCTCTTTATTGTTCCTGTCCAAGCTTGATAATAATTATTGTGACTCTAACCTAGCAGCAAAAGCCACTCACATTAATCTACAAAGATGCAAACACAATAGTGACACTGAAAGACCTATGGTTCATGCCTCCATCAATGGCTTCAATTATGGCAGCATGTAAAAACCTTCCTCAAAAAGAAGCAAAATTTCCATTTTGCTAGCTCTGTGCCTCAACATGTTAAGAAGTCAAACAGTTTCTATTTAGACAATTCTTTTTTCTTAAGTGTGGTGATTGGGATTTGTCCACATAAACAATTCTGTTTTCTTTTTCTTTCCTTATTTTCTTTTTGATACAAGGTCTCACTCTGTCACCCAGGCTAGAGTGCAATGGGATCATCATAGCTCACTGCAGCCTCCAACTCCTGCTCAAGCAATCCTCCTGCCTAAACCTCCTTAGTAGCAAGGACAGGAAGGCACCACCATAACTATTTTTTTTAATTTTTTTTTTTATTTTCTGTAGAGACGGAGTCTCACTATTGCCCAGCTGATCTTGAACTCCTGGCCTTAAGCAATCCTCCCAACTAGGCCTCACAAAGTGCAGAGATTATAGGTGTAAGGCACCTGACCACTTTTTTCGTGAGTGCAATTTCTTTTTCTTTTTTTTTTTTTAATTTTTAATTTTTTCATATTATGGGGGTATAAATATTGTTAGGGTTACATACATTGCCCCTGCCATTCTTCCCCACTCCCTCCCCCTTACCAAAACATCAAGCATGTCCTACTCTCAGGTGGTGCACATCGCACCTATTTTGTAAGTGTAAATTCTTCCCCTCCTTCCCCCTCCCATTTGCCCACCACCTGTGGTGAGCATAGTGGGGGGGGGATACATCTGAGTGCGATTTCTTTCTTTAGGGGCAGAACAAGGCTGCCCATACCTCCAGGGCTCCTAGAAACTCAAGGTTGCCCGCTGCCTGGGAAACTATGAGCATCTTCAGAAATGCAAAGGGAACTGAGGATTTCATTTCATTTCATTTGGACACCAAATCTTGCTCTAAAATGGTGCATTTTCAAGAAGAAGGGGTTTTCCATTTTCCAAGGGCATAGTGAAAAAGAGGAAGTAGAATCACTGAATAAATGCAATGTACTTAAAATGGGAGCTGTTATACACACCCATTTGATCAAATATGTGAAAAAACGCTTCCCTTGGCTTGTAAAATAAGCACTGTGTATTGATTTCACAAGCTTGCTTAGCAAGCAATTTGAATAGAAGGGAAAATCTTGTATAGCTGTCCATTGTTATAGTCATTTAAAAGACAGGGAAAAAAGCCAGGAAAATTACATGGGGACTTCAACTAAGTATTTAGGTTAAAAAAAAAAAAAAGGCAATTTAAAAGTGATTTTCCCAGCATCATTAACAGAGTGGAAGTGAAGTAACCCAAGGGTCAGTCAATGCTGCCCACCCCCGCCCCCAGTCCCAGCCCCTTCCTCTGTCCAAGGCGGAGGCGCAAAATGCCATGCTGGGGTGTGGACCAGCACTCGGCCTAATGTCCCGCCTCGAGCAGCAGGATTACCCTTTTCCTTGTTTGTGCCTTGTTTCAAATTTTGCTTAAAATCCCCCTTCGCTTCATCTAGAGGTCTTCAAGAGTCAGATTTATATGAGCTTCGGCTTTCACCTCCACCTCTAATCTTTTCAGGGGTTTAATGTATTAGCTTCCTGTAACAAAACACCACAAATTAGGTGGCTTGAAAACAACAGCAATTTATCTGCTCACAACTTGGGATGCAAAAAGTCCAAACATCAAGGCGTCAGCAGGGTGGGTCCTTCTGGAGCCACGTGTCCCAGCCCTGGCATTGCCCGGGCCCTGGGCAGCCCTGGGCTTGCAGCCTCGTCATTTCCATCCTGCCCCGTCTTCACAGGGCCTCCCCTCCGTGTCTCTGCGTCAGATCTCTTTCCTGTGTCTCCGCACGCCAGCCATAGCATTTAGGCTCCGCCCTAAACCCAGGACGATCCCATCTCAAGATCCTTGAATCAATTACATCTGCAACGAACTTATGCCCACATAAGGTCACATTTGCAGGCACTGGAGATTGGGGCCTGGACCTATATTTTGGGGCCACTCTTCAACCAAGTACATTTACTCTCTTAATTATCATACACAGTGTACCCACATTTCATGGTTTGCACATATATTTTTTAAATCTGAGGTTAATAAGTGCAGGACTTTTACCAAATGAAGGACGTTTAAAGGCCTTCATCGTTTTCTTCTTTATGAGAACAATTCAGATTTTCATGTCCATGTTGTATTTTTATGAGCTTGCCATTCTTCCTGACCTCTGTCAGTGAGTCCTACTGTAATACACTAAATTGAATTAAAATCATTTTCCTGACAGTCTAGTGCACTAGTCAGTACCCAGCATTCTCTGTTCAATAAAGTGAACTGTAGGCCAACATGGTCATTTTCTGATCTGATCTACATTAACTAATTATTCATCTTGGTCACTATGAAGTGTCGGAATAGCAGTTTTGCTTCCTCTACCTTTTGAGACATTAAATTACCCCCATGCCAGTCAAGAATTTACCAGATGCTCAGCTTTTACTAGAGCAGACTACCAGCAGGTATTTGGAGAGTGAGAGTCACATACATCATTGTGATAAATTTTCAATTTGCATCTAAAGAGCACCTCCCACACCCCCGATCTGGCTTTGGTAATGTATCACATAACCCAATGGCAAATGGCAAATCGCTTTTGTGGTTTCCTTTTTTCATTTCCACCCAAATAGCTGCTCTCGCCTGTGCTTTACCCTCGGGTTTGCTCTTTGCAACGTGGGGACTCCTTACGTGGCAGACGGCTGGTGTCCGCACTGCACGCACCCCTGCACACTCTCCCACGCCTTTCATTTGGGTTTGCATCTTGGAATAAGGCAGCCCCTCTTATCACCCTATTTCAGTCACAAGTTCCATCTCCTGAGTCCTGTCTGAGATGGCCAGCCCCCTGGGTCCAAGTAAATGGACATAAAGCACTTAGCACAGCAGCTGGTACATACAAAATGCTTCATAAATATTGGCTGCGACATGCTCCACTCATTGGAAAATAAATAAGGTCTCGAGAACAGCTGCCAACTTTCTTCCTTGTTGTCTGCGTAGGGAGTTGCTGGGAAACACCTTAGCAGCCCAGTGTAGACTCAGGCTTTGGGCGTCCCAGGTTTGGCGTCTCATTTGGCATTGTTCACTAATGCCTTGGGCTTGTCCCTCAACTGCCCTGAGCCCAGTGTCTGCAGAAGACAGGTGAGAGCAGCCCATCCTCCAAGGCAGCTCTGCGGTGGGAGGGGGACCCCACTCGTCCCCATCCTGTGGGGGGCACCTCACTCCCCACCCAGAGCAGTTCAGCCACCCTGAGTCTATCCAGGGAAGACTTATTCTACATCTTTTTCTCCCTTCATTAAATGATCAGGGCAAGGCATTCTGATGATTGTTTCATTCCTTTGTTCATTCAACAAATGTTTATTGAACGCCTCCTATCCCAGGCATTCAACAGTGAGCCAGACAAGACCTCCCCTGTGTGGAAAAGGCAGTGGGTGGTCAAAGAGCACCTCCCAGAGGGGACAGCCAGATGCTGAGAAGGCATCAGCCCCCAAACACCCAGACCAGCAAGAGCGCTGCAGGCAGGAGGAACAGCAAGCGCAAAAACCCTGAGTTGGGAAGAAATAGGTCTTGGGGAACAGCACGGGAGCCAGTGTTGCTGGGGCCCAGTGAGGGAGCAGGAGAGGTACAGGATGAGGCTGGAGAGGTGTGCAGGCTCCAGTAAGGATTTTAGCAGATTGGCAAAGTTTCCTGCCAAGCATACATTTTCTAACAGACATGATCTGCTCCTCTCATGCCAAGGCCCATCACGCCTTTATTCATGGTTCCAAAATCAAATTTATTTTCTGAAATCTGTAGTGAGCATGGCCTACTTCCTCTTCCCAGGACAAGCAATCAGAGCCTGCATGGTTGCCTTGGTGCTTGTGGTTCCTCTCCAGACCTCAAAGTCATCTGATACACGCTCCATTTTTTTCAGTATCATTTATTCTCTAGTGAATTAGCAGAACTGTATTAATTTAAATTTGCCATTCAATTTCTAGGGAATCTGAGTGAACGTGAGCAATTATAAGCTGATATAGAATTACAGAAAAACTACTAGGACCCAACAACTATTGTTTGAAGAGAAAGGACTGAGCTCAGACTCAGCAGGACGTTGAAGTGCCGCCCGAGTGAGGAAGGTATTTCCTGCCAGCATCTCAGGCTTTCCTAACTTCCTCTTAGCCGGGCACCCCCAGGTGTAAAAGTATAGCAGGCAAGGGCAGCCTGGGGACCAGTCATGCAGGCATTCTCTCCAGCGCCGTGTGCTGGACCAAGTTCAGGAGGAGAATGGTTGGATAGTTTCTGTATTTCCCATTTCAGCAAGTAAATGACATCTCTCCCATTCATTCTAAATAGATCACAGATTAAATAATGAATGGTTTTCATGCTAATTATCAAACACTTATATGTATTGGAAAATAGTTCTTAATGTGTGCTGAATTATAGAATCGGTCTGTTTGCCAAACATTGCCCTTCCTCTACACTTAGTGATATGCAGGTTGCTGTTAACAACGCTGGAGCCCATTCCTGGCAGCCCTGGGCCCAGAGGGGCAAGGAGGAATCACCGCCCAAGGCTGACAAGCAAACGGCCTGGAAAACCCCGGGGAACGCCGAGATGCCCTCAGCCTGTCGCCTCAGCGTGCGAGACTTCAGGGTCACTCCCCCAGTGAGATTTCACATTTTCACTTTTTTCTGCCTTAAATATACCAACTTTAAATAATCTTCCTCCCCTAATGTATTTTAATCTTTTTTTGAAGAAACTTGCATTTCTTCCTCCTTACTCTTCTAGAATAAACTATTCACAAGTGTTTGTCAAAGCTATTAAGAAGAAAAACATCATATCACAGAAACCAAGATAAAGGGGATGACAATACGATGACAGCCACAGAGACCACCATTTCTGGAGCGCTCACAATGGGCCCCACAAACTGTGCGTGGCCCTTTCCAGGCAGCTACAAACGGCTTTTCCTAGCCCCATTTTACAGATGAGGAAACTTATCCTCAAAGCTTTGAAGTCCATTTCCCCAGTACATTTCCTTGCCCAGGACAGAGGTTAGCTAAGTTTCTTGGGCAAAACTACATGAAAATAGAGGCCTTAAATTCTACTTAGTGCCTACCAGACAGTAAAGAGGGGTGGAGGCAAAGGGTGGCAGGAGAGACACAGTCCAAAGGCCAGGTAACATGTGGCTCAGAGCAGGCTACCTGCCCCCAGCTGTCAGCAAGTAAATAAAAGTGGGCAATCCCTGCAGGAGCAGGCTCCAGTCAGGGGTTCTTGGGACTCTGACCCAGCATCTTTGCACCTAACACTTGGGGCATGCAGGTGAGTTAAAGGAGACAGGATAAATGAAAATAAGGTAGGCCTGGTGACCAATTCAGAGCCCCTCCTCTGAGTGTTCCGCAGAGTGTCTGCCTCTGGCCTCTATTGCAGAGCAGCCCGGTGAATCCAGTTCATCAACACCAGCATTTGGATTTGAGGATTTGAAAGATTGTAGTTAAGCTGGTATTCACTAATTTAACACATTAACTGCCATGTGAATTATATTTAACTCACACCAGTTTTGAGCCTGGGCATCGTGAAACATGTGTAACTCACGTGTCCCTTCACCTTGGGAGCTGTGACAACTATTTTTCACGTTGCATATAACTCACACATAGAAAACAATAAAACATAACAAATTTTTCATTACATTAGAAAGGATCATTTTGTTTTCTTAGCTTTTATTCTATTTTTGTAATAAAACACCGTGGCCCCAGGGATAAACTTTTTTCTTCTAGTATGGCATTCAATGTATTAAAACACATTACTTGTTGTAGAAAGAAAAAAGAAAAAGAAAACATTAAAAAAAAGAAACACATTACTTGATATGTGATATTTAACTAAGTCACCCTTGCAGGCTAACAAAAAGCTGAAGAATCAGAGCCCACTTCCTTCCTGAGGTTTGCTCTGGTTGGAAAGGAAACAAAACTCATCTTGGACAGGTTCAGAATTGGGTGAACACACAGTCACCCTTTTCCCACCACCAAGTACTGGAATAATGCCAGTCCAGCCCAACAATGCCGCGCTCTTGCAGCAGTTCCTTGCAACTCAAGCGTGTTGCCTGAGAATCTGTGCTCAACACCTCAGCCACAGCACTCAGGCCACTCCAAAAGTGTCAGTCACTTCCGACAACCTATTACAGAGGGACTAGGTCCCACTGCCTGAGGCTCCAAGCAACTCTGATCTGGCCCATGACCCCTCTTCAAATTTACTTCCCCTCCAGCTCCCAAAGTTCACCGACATCCACACCCTGGCCAATCTCATGGAGGGTTTCTCTGTCTTATCTTCTTGTTATTTCATTTATAGTAACTATGACTACTATCAAACAACTGATTTAAAGCATTTAACACATGTCATATTTTATAATATCCCCCAAAACACTTAGCACCTCTACTGGATATTGTATGCATTTGTTCATTCAATCAGAAAATGTTTACTGAATGCCTACTGTGGGCCGAGAGCATGCTAGGATTTGCAGTGGGCAAAGCCAGACATGGTCTTTTATCCATGGGATGCACAGTCTGGGGTGAAACTGGGATCTGCAGAGTAAGCAGGCATTGAGGGGTGGTGTAGAGTGGTCTTGCAGGGCCAAAGCAAGTTTAAATGCCTAGAATGCAGAGCATAAAGAGGAGGCTGGGCAGCAAGCGGGGTGTGGGGGACCAAGCAGGTCTGTCAATCTCAAGAGCAGTGGAGCTTCTTGGAGGAGTTTAAATGAGGGTAGGTACTCACCTTTGTGATTTGAAGAGTAACCAAGTGAAGTACAGGTTGGGGGGGTTGGGGAGTGTTTAGAGGCTGCTGCAGTCATTCAAGGGGGACATGAGGGTGCTTGCACAAGAGTTGCAGAAGGAGAGAAGCCGGCGGTATCTGGAGAGGACATGCTTGCTAAACGCATGCTGGTCCAGGTTTTGAGCTCTGAAGGCAGGCGTTTGTGCCAGAGGGTGCAGCTCTCTTCTGCACTGTCACTGCATCCACGTGGGGAGCCTCCAACAGCAGGAGCCTGGACAACAGCACCCCAGAGTAGCTACACCATGGAGCAATTAGCCAAAAGGGACTGGCATGCTCCTTAGACCATGCTCAAATGGGAAATTCTATTGCCTGCAACAGGGGAGAGTTTGTCCCCAAACATCTGGATTGTCACGGATTGGCTGATTAAAACTAATTTCTCTGTTGTAGCAATCCTCAGAATGCACATTCCTCTAAGCCATTCTCCCAGCGTCTCCAACTGATAGCAGCTTATCAAACGCAGCCAGAAAGAACAAAAACGGTGAGAAAGGACATCCTTGACCGCCCACGCTCGGTGTGCGAAGCCTTCAGGGAGCTCTCCTGGCGGCGGCGCTGCTGTGGGCCACAGGGTACCGGCTGCTGTGCCTCTCAGCCCACCGCACCCCAGCGCCCAAGAAGGAAGGCCCAGCTATTTCTGGAGGCTTCGGGGACACCTAGGTTCTCCCGTCACATCTCAGTGGAGGCCCCACAGGGTCATGGGATGGAGGATGGGGGGGCAGAGCCACTTAGCCCTTGACCCCTTGACCTCTGTCCCAACCACACCCCTCCACAGAAAGCCAAATAAGCTCTTGCCCATTCGGTCAACAAGCACTTAAAAAAAACTACGTATCTGACGTCTTGTCCTATGCACCCTGGGGGGGGGGGGGCACACAAGAAACAATTCTGGAGAGAACTGATGTCATAACAAGTCACACGCATTAAAGGACAACACTGAGTCAGTGCTGTCATCATTCAGTAAGAACCCATTCCCGATATTCACTCAGAAAGTCTCCTCTCATTTCAGCCTTTCAGAAGAGAAAAAGAAATTTACACATTCCTTCCTTCCATCTTCCAGACAGGCCCGGCTCCCAGTAAAATATGATTCTGTGAGCCTGCCATCTGGGCTGATGCTATCAGCTTTTTATTGATATTTAATATAAATACAGCCCTGAGGCTAGCAGGTACCCTGACAGGGTCTGAAATATAATTGCCAGGGAACTGTACAAATGCGTGTAGCAATTAAGGAGCTGTCGGGGATATTGCTGGTGCAAAGACAGAGGAGCCGCCGATGGGACAGAGGCGGCCGCGGCGGAGGGGGGGCAGCGGCACTGCTCCTTACTGCGGCTGCGCCCCGAAACCACAGGCAGGGAGATAAGTGGATTATGGACATTTAACAAAGGAAATGGGGCCAAGTCTACGTTTGCTGTTTGTTTTCAACACCCAAAGGCTGAGCGCTGAGTCTCCTGCCTCTGACATGACATTTATATTGGAGACACAGCATGCAGCCTTGAGCCTGGGGGGTCGGGCGGAGCTGGGGTGGGGCGGGGACAGGGGAAGGGAATTTGTGCAGTTTGTTTTATCAGCTTTATGGAAGGGTAACTGGAATTTGCATTATGCACTGCCCTTAACATCTGTCACAGAGGTACTCGCCTGCAAACCTGGCTCCCGGGTGAGAAGGACCCGGTGAATCCGGGTGAGAGCGAGCTCTGGGCGAGAGGAAGGCAAGCTGGGCCGCCGCAGGGCTGGGCCCACAGAGCCCGTGTCCAGGGTGGCCCTGAGGAGGGCCACAGAATGCCTCTGTGCTGCCTGCAGCTGGCAGGTCCTGCCCACAGCTCTGCTGTCACTGGTTTCGCAGGCAGTGTAGCAGGGATGGGACACGACTGGTGACATGGTGGTGCAGACACAGTCTCCTCCCTGGATTGGGTCCGTTATCGTCCTTTGAGATGCTGGAGACCTTGGTTTTTGTAACTGGAAAAGGCAGGGTGGGGAAGGGAGTGGAGTCTTGGTGTCTCGTGAGCATACTGGTTTGGGGATCAGAATAGCCACTTCTAGCAATGGGGCCTTTGTACCTAATTTGCTTTAAAATTCCTAGGAAATGGGCACTTCTTTTCAAATGGAACACCGCTGCCAGAATGCGCGCTACAAGCCACGAGGGTAGCAGAATAAAGAAATGAGGATCTCCTCTTGCCTGGACAGTGGGTAGAGAGGGGCTTATGCCCTGCCACCCGTGCACACACCCACACACAGCACAGCCCATGCTGGGTACGTGACTTCAGGTAGAACACATAGAAACTTTACAGATTTTAGTAGTTACGCACTCCTTGATGTTAGAGAAATTATCTTAACCAGCACATCTAACTTACGGATCCTCAAACTTCATTGCTCCAAATGTGGCTAAATTTATTTGGGTGAAAATAAAGAGTGAGTCAATTTAGAGAAGAGCCGAAAGTGACCGCACAGGTGCTGGGCGGAACTGGGTGATGTCCTGAGTGTGGCCCACGACCGGCTGGAGTGGGGGAAATGCGGCTCCCGCGGCCCCAGTGGCAAAGCCCCGCTGTCCCTCCCGGGCCCTCCCTGGTCACCCCACACCACGGGCCGACAGTGCGCGGACCATGTGTGTGACGGCAGGGGACGTAAGAACACATTACAAAGAAAGTGGATTTTTCCCCTTTAATAAAACATAAATACATCCTCTATATCATCCTGTCTCTGAAAATGGCAAACTACTGAAGCCATTCAGCCCCAAGAGCATGAAAATGCAGACGTGGCCACATGCCAAAGGGCACTTCTAGCTCTGCGCCCATAGCAGAGCGTAAGCAGCATCAGAAGCAAGCCTGAGAAAGTTGGGAGAGGCGCTCCAGGAGGCGATGTGCTCTGTGAGTAAATCTCAGGAAAGATCCGCCCTCACAGAGTTGGGGGGGCAATTCCGTGCTGAGGTGGGTTTGACGGACACAGCGCCAGGGAACGAGGTCCACACGGCAAGGACACTATAAGTCCTTGCCCTTGATACCCAATCTCACGTGAAGATCCGCAGGCTGTAAACCTCCCTGAACCATGCCACTGAAGTTCAGGCTGCTCCCAAAGCACATGATACACACTAGGAACGACACCCACTTCCAGTAGGGTTGGCCAAAACTACTAACAAGGAGACTCCAGCCATCTCTGCATTGGACCTATTCACCCTACAAATTCTTTTATCAGCCATTTCTTTGGCTTGTTGGACAACCTCAGTACAGCCAAATTAAATGAGACCAGTGATTCAGTTTCTGGACCTCTATAGGTTGAGTACACTAACTCCTAACTCTTGAGCAGCAGGGAAAGGTGCTTGGAGAGCCCCTCCTCTTGTCATAGAAATGGGCCATGAAAAATCGAAGGGCACAGGTTTAATTCTATTAAGTTGTTTATAACCAGGGTGACCACATAATTGGTCATCCAACCCTGAGCACATCAGGCTGGAGAGCCACCCCCTTTATAACCCACCCCATTCCATACAGAATGGACCTGATTGTGTGTGTGTGTGTGTGTGTGTGTGTGTGTGTGTGTGTGTGTTGGTCTCCGATGTGATCATGAGATGCGCTTGGTTGGTTAATCAAAAAAGATTAGAGCAAGGAATCATTTGTAGAAAAAATACATTGAACACCTTTTTTTAACACTTGGGAAATCTTCATGTGTAGGATCATGGCCTTTTGAGTCTTGGGGTCAGTTTACTAGCTATGGCCATTCAACATGCTCTAGACACCAGCCAAAGCCACTTACCAATGGAAAAAGAAATGGAGAACATTAATTAATCCACTAAGTTGCTTAAGCGAATGCTGCTTAAGAGTTATTACTGTACACAGCCAAAGAAACAGTCATGAAAGTAAACAGACAACCTACAGATGGGAGGAAATTTTAGCATCCTATGCATCCGATAAGGGGATGATAACTAGAATATACTTAGAACTCACGAAAATCAGCAAGAAAAAATCAAAGAACCCTATTAAAAAGTGGGCAAAGGACTTGAACAGAAACTTTTCTAAAGAAGACAGAAGAATGGCCAACAAACATATGAAAAAATGCTCAACATCCTTAATCATCAGGGAAATGCAAATCAAAACCACAATGAGATATCACTTAACCCCAGTGAGAATGGCCTTTATCAAAAAGTCTCCAAACAATAAATGCTGGTGTGGATGCAGAGAGAGAGGAACACTCCTACACTGCTGGTGGGACTGCAAACTAGTTCAACCTCTGTGGAAAGCAATATGGAGATACCTCAAAGCAATACAAGTGAATCTACCATTTGATCCAGCAATCCCATTGCTGGGCATCTACCCAAATGATCCAATGACACTCTACAAGAAAGACACCTGCACTCGAATGTTTATAGCAGCACAATTCATAATCGCAAGGCTGTGGAAACAGCCCAAGTGCCCATCAATCCAAGAATGGATTAATAAAATGTGGTATATGTATACCATGGAGTACTATTCAGCTCTAAGAAACAACGGTGATATAGCACATCTTACATTTTCCTGGTTAGAGCTGGAACCCATACTACTAAGTGAAGTATCCCAAGAATGGAAAAACAAGCACCACATATACTCACCAGCAAATTGGTATTAACTGAGCAGCACCTAAGTGGACACATAGGTACTACAGTAATAGGGTATTGGGCAGGTGGGAGGGGGGAGGGGGTCGAGTATATACATACATAATGAGTGAGATGTGCACCATCTGGGGGATGGTCATGCTGGAGTCTCAGACTTGTGGGGGGAGGGGGGAAATGGGCATTTATTGAAACCTTAAAATCTGTACCCCCATAATATGCCGAAATAAAAAAAAAGTGAAAAAAAATTCTATCAATAAAAAAGAAAAGAGTTATTACTGTAATTATGTCAAGGGACTCTCTACTTCCTCAAGTTGGGAATTTCAGGAACCAGACATACCCTACTCAAAACACCTTGGAAAATGCTAACCCACAGAACTAAAAATATTAAGAGTGAGAATGGCTTTATGGGGAAAGTGATCCAGAGACTGCTCATGGCTTTACCAGGGACATAGTTTCTACCTTTCTTTCTATTCTGTATTCCCCAGGGCGGGCTCCAGCCTCTGCCTTCCATACGTCCTGGCCCTTCACCCTGCCCCCCTTGCCCAGCATCTCCAGCCTCCCCTCACGGAGACACAAAACGGCTGCAGCACGTACAGTCACCACCTCTTTCCCCACTCCACCCAGGGCAGAACACAGGATCTTCAGTGTCTTCTGACTTTTCGTTGACTTTGACTGCTATAAGCCCATCCCTGAACTAGTGAGCACAGGAGGTGATGGGCATGCCGATCAGCTCAAACCTATTAAGCCTTGGATCTGAATTCAAGCCCAGCAGCCAGGAAAGATGAGTTCCTGAGAGAAATTCAGGGTGCTGCTGATAGGAAAAGGTAGGTATGGGCACCAAACCATAAGCATCTCCTCCGAGTTTCCAGTATGGTCACAAATACCCAAAGAGTCATCTCAGAGACAGCTCAGGTTTTCAAGGACTTCACCAAGCCACTAGTTCTGTTAAAGAATTTAAAATGGACAAGGTCATCCCCCAAGTGAAGCTTTTTCATACCATACTGGTGTATTAGGAATTTGTTGAGCCTTCTAAAAGTTGCATGGCAGATAGAAGGAACTTTACCAGTCACTAGAACGGAAAGTTTAATGTAAAACATAGATCTCTTGGGATGCAAAGAAAAAAATCGAAGAAGAGAGAAAGACGTGCTTCGTGGGAAATATGCTGCAAGTCCAGCAGATTACATGCTACAAATAACAATGAAAAAGAAGAAAATGTTACGGCTACTAAAATAAAACCAACAAACCACACATATTTAACAGGAAGTGCACCAAGAGAGGAAGAAGCCAGCTGCTACAAAAATGATGTACGGCAAGGACAGGCCTTCAGAAATGGAAGTTGAGTCCCAAAAAAATCTTCAAGGAGAGAGCTACTTACAGATTTTAGCTGGAATTGTTTAAACAAGAATATGTGTTTAAGTAAAGGATTGGAAATATTTTCTTAAAATACTGAGTAGTCCAAACTTTATTCTTTTCATATTTATAAAAATAAAGTAATTCAGAAAGATCTAGCAATACAGATGCTAAAACCTTTATATCATGATGCTGGTCTATTTAATCAGATTGATTAGGTTTGGAACATATTTTTAAACTGCCAAAAGTACAGAGTAAATCAAACCTCTGTGATATTCTGGAGTCCTAACACATTTAATGACTAATTTTATTGCAAACTTGAAATAACACCAAGCCATCTATGTAGCTAGTAACCAATTCACCTTTTTTATTTAATCCTCTATGATTTTACCTTTTAGTCTATTTGATTATTTTTAAACAACTTGGTTTTATTTTATATGTGAATTAATAGACATGTAAAAATTTAAAGTTGCTGCTATTCCAGTAATATTTACATGATTAAAATATGATAAATTTTTATAAGAACTGAAAGCTATGTTACTCATGGACTGTCCCAAAGCAAAGACCAGCCATGATGCCAAGTCAAAGATTATGAATTCAAAATAATAAAAAGGCTAGTGTGGTCATTGTGAGATCAGAATATGGGAAGAATGAACAACACAAAAGATGTAAAGATAGAATAATAAAGCCTGTTCCAAAACAATAGCCTACCATAAAAGGCTAAACTATTTAAAGTAAACATGTCACTTAAAACAGATATTTAATTCAATATTAAGTTGTTCAAATTTGTTCCCTAAAACATATTATGTATTTACCATGTGTATATGGAGATCTTATCTCTTAAAATTGAATTATGGATAAGACATAGTTAACTAGCAAATAGGATCAGTAAAAATTCATAGCAGAGGATTAAGCCAATCATCTTGAATAACCCAAAGCCTATTTAAAAAGAAAATTAAAAGGGAAGAAGGATAAGAAAAAAAGGGCCCTTTTGGTTTGAAAGCAGCTGACTACAGTACAATGACAGATACAAAACAATAACTTTCTAGGCTTTTAACTTTCTCCAGACACTGTCTTTAATGAAAGGAAAAAAGGTTCAAATGTTTTAAATCTCTCCAAAACTATTAGCAAAAACAATATGGAAATATATAACAGATGCATAAAGGCATCTTGGGGTGAATATATTAAAGACCCACAACTGCAAATTCTGAAATCTATTTAATTGTGCCAAAGAGAAACACAAGAAAGACTTTTTGATAAACAAACTGCAAACAATGTTTCCCCCTGACAAAAAAAAAAAAAATCTTGAGGTCTCGAGCCCAGGACTTTTCCTCCATTGTGTCCGTCAGCCGACTGGCCCCAGCAGGGCTGTGCTGCCTCACTGGCCACCTCAGAGCAGAGCGGCAGAGGCCACGGCCAGCCCCGAAGTGTGGGAGGGCAAATGACAAATGAACTCTGCATTACGTTTCCACTTGGGGCATTTTATCTTAAACCAAACATAGTGCTCTTTTTTGGTGGGGAGTAAGTGGAAAGTACTCTCCAAAAATACGTCTGTTCTTTCTTTTAAAAAATAACTTATTTAATTAACAAAAATATCTTCTGTTAAAAAAATCACATGATCAGAAAGAACATTGAAGTCACCCTAATCTTATCGAGAACCACTGTTAAAATCCTGACGTAAAACTACCCACTCCTTCCTCCATCTGTGGAAAGATGTTATGTTTATACTAATGTGGATTTGGGATTACTTTGTGTACACTCCTCTCCAACCTCCCCCCCCAACTTTTTGTTCTATTCATCAATTAAAGCCACATGCATATCTCTATGATCCGCCATAGCAGTGTGGCATTTTATGTCAAGTGAGGAGAATAAAGAGGTCTGTTTTCAGGAGTCAGATTTTTAGAACCTAGAATATTTGAAACTATCTGTCTTAATATAAATAAACATAACTTCCTCACCATTATGAGGAGAAAAGTGTTGGTGAATTGAGAAATGAAGCCTATGTCTTCACTATGAAAACAGATACATGAGCCAGCTTGCCCTACATAACAGGTGCAAGATAATTCTCCCAAACCTCTTTCCGTCCCATCTTTCTCTTATAAACAAATAATATCGCTGTTTTACATTTTCATTATGAAACAATTTTCAGAACCCAAAAAGTTGCAAAAATTATAAAAAAAAAAATCCCATTCACCCTCTGTAAATGTTAACCTTACTTAACCATACTCCAACACTCAAAACCACGACACTAACACCAATGCAATGCCATCACCAAAATCTACAGATCTCATCTACATGTCATCAATGTCCACATCAATGTCCTTTGTCTGGGCCTAGATTCAATCCAGGAGTGCACAGTTGTCCTGTCTCTCTAGTCTCCTCTAATTTAGGAGGGTTCCTCAGTCTTTCTTTGTCCTTCCTGATGTTGACATTTTTCACCTCCGCAGGCAGTACCACAGAAAGGTAACTTGAGAAATTGTCTAAGGCTCAGAGGAGCCCTGGCTAGTTATTGTATAGAATGTCTGCATTAGTTTCCTAGGGCTGCCATAACAAACTACCACCAACTGAGTGGCTTAAAACAACAGAAACTTACTCTCTCACAGTTCTGGAGGCCAGAAGTCTGGAACAAAGTTGTCTGCAGGGCTGGTTCCTTCTGCAGGCTCTGATGGAGAAATCACTCCGCGCCTCTCTCCTTGCCTGGCAGTCCCTGATATTGACTGGCTTGTAAATGCAGCACTCCAATGTCTCCCTTCCTCTTTATGTGACTTTCTTCTCTGTGTGCCTCTGTGTGTCTTTTCCTTTTCTTATAAGGACACTTGTCATTAGATTTAGGGCCCACCCTATACCCAGTACAACCTCATCTCAAGATCTTTAACTAATTACATCTGCAGAGACCCTATCTCCAAATAAGGAGCCTGCTATGCAATGAATGTTTGTATCCCCACAAAATTCATGTATTGAAACCCTAATCCCCAATGTGATGGTATTTGGAGATGGGGATGTTTTGGAGGTGATTAAATTATAAGGGTACAGCACTCGTGATGGAATTAGTGCCTTTAAGGAAAGAGACATGAGAGACATTGCTTCTTCTCTCTTCGTTTCCTGCCATCTGAGGGCACCGTAAGAAGACGGCCATCTGCAAACCAGGAAGAGCCCTCACCAGAGCCCAACCACGCTGACACCCTGATCTTGGACTTCCTGGCCTCCAGAACCATGAGAAATAAACTCCTGCTGTGGATGCCACCCAGCCTATGGTATGTTTTGTTATAACAGCCCAAACAGACTAAGACAGTGTCAGGCTGAGTGGTTCTGAGTGGATGCCGATTTCTGTGGGGCACATTTTTCAACCACTCCAATATCTTTCACTTCAGTTGTTTTCAAATGCAGACTATTGGGCAACGACTAGGTTACGAGTCCTGTTAGACAACTTCTCATGTTACCTGAATAGGAGACAACATGAGCAGGTGAAAATGATCATTTCATTTCTGAAAAATAGCATCAAACTCAACGTTAGTCATGGTATCTTGGGGAAAATAATGACAAATTATATTTAGTACTTCAATTATACAAACGACTTAGTAGTGGCTTCACAGTTCACTACTCTTTCTTACTCCCGCTGAATATTAAAATATTAAGCAGGAATCAGTAATGGGGAGAGACACTTTTATCCAGGCGGCAGTGGGGTGTGAGGCTGGCGCAGAATCAGATGCTCGTGTAAGGGGTCATTATTTCCAAGAACGGCCAAGCCCCCAGCTCTGCTTCACAGGCCAGCGGAAGGGACAACGGGCACAGTGTTCATGTTCAGCGGCCCGGCCACCACTTGGTTAGAGAAGGGAAGAGGTCCGCGTGCTAGGGTTTGTTCTCCGCAGGAAGCCGCCGGGGAGAGACGGCAGCGTGTCCTTTCCTGAGCAGGTGATCATTTCGCTCCTGCCCGCGAGCCTTCCGGGCTCGCCCCTGCTCTCCTCCTGGGGAAACTGCGCCGCCGCGCCTCCCCTCCACCCAGCGGCACAGCCTGCCCCTCTGCACGTTCACGGAGCTCGTCCTAAAATGCCGGCCATGAGCGGTTGGCTCTGAGCATGCTTCCCGGCACGTCTCACCTGACTCCCAGTTTGGCACATTTCTTTCCTCACAAATGTCTTTAATCAAGCAGAGGAGCCCCTCACACACAGTTTGTGGGCCGCCTGCCCCAGCCTCGAGTTTATCAAGTTTGAAAAGACAAAGCTTTGACAACAGGGGTGAATATTCAGAGCATACACCCCACCTCACAAAAGTGTTGTCGTGTGAGGGTCTGCGAGGAGTGACTGGGATCAAGATGTCTTTGGTGAGGGCGGGCAAAGCAGATGAGGCCAGAGAGATGCAGGTTTTCACGTGGAAACGGGGTACACACGGCACAAATACCCAAGTAGCAAAGGAACCATATTAAGACTCATATCACACACACACGCACACGCACATGCACATACATGCACATACCCTCAAAATGCAACAGAACGTTGACAGCCATGAACAAGGTTTATTTGAATAAGAAATAACACAGGAGAAGAGAGCAACAGGTACAATTTCAAAAACACAGCTTCCTAAAAGCAATAACACTGGCCATGTATGCAACGCATTTGCCCAGCTAGGCACATTCCATGCTGTGGCTCACTTAGTTCACCAGGATACAGGTCCTATTGTACACCTTATGAATGAGGAAACTGAGGCCATAGAGGGCAAAATTAATTTGCCCAAAGTAACACCATTAGAAGGTAGTGGAACATGAACAGAACCAGCACGTACCAAGCACTCAGGATGTGTCAGGAGCTATCCTAAGACATCTATGGACAGGAATGCATTTAATCTAAGCAACTCTAGGGGGAATACTAACACAATCCTCATTTCACAGATGGGGAGACTGAAGTAGCACGCCCAAAGTCACACGGTTAGTAGCAGAGCCACTAGATAAGCCCTCTTGACCACATTTTATTGACAGAAACCAATGCAAAGAGAGAACAAGTCAATTATTCCGGCTACATTTCCAAAAGTTCAAAACTACAACAAATCCCCACCTCCGGCCCCGCTGCCTCCAGAGGAGTGGGCCTGGGGTCTCACACTCACGGGTGCACCTCGCGTAGACCCAGATGAGACCTCCGAGAACCCCGAGCCTCTGCGGCACGGCCAAGCGTGTGACAGCACAGCAGCACGGGATGACAGCGGCTCCATCAGGACGCCGGCTGCGGGCCAGGGAAAGCCGGTCTTCCCCTGACGTGGCAGCAGAGAATGCTGGAAACCTGGCTTCCTCTCCCTGCTCCCCTAGCCCTCACACCCCTTGGGCTGTCGGAGGGGCTGCAGCCGGCAAGGCCAGAGAAGGCCTGGGAAGGCGCCGGCGCGCTCCGTCGCGAAACCGTGAGAGCGTGTCCTAGTGCGCGGCCTCCCTGATGAGGGAGGGCGCCCTGGCGGGGCGCTGAGGGGCAGAGGGCCGAGGAGGGATTGAGAAACAAGACGAAAAAACCTCCCAGCGTCCTGGGACCGTGTCCGGAGCAAGGCGGCATGCGATTCGCTGGTGGGTGGGGGGTGTCGGGTCCGTGTCCACAGCGTCTACCTTGCCCGTGTTGCTCCAGCCGAGCAGCCTCGGAGTGATGGGGAGCAGCCCCGGGTGGACAGGGGCTGACTGCAGGTCCTTTACACTCTGGCTGGCCTGGGGGATGGGCCTTGTTCAAAGCCAGTTCTCAGCACGACTGAGACCAGCACCCAGATCGCCCCAGGTTCCACACCCCTAGTGGACCCAGGGTGGGCAGTGACTCGCAGGACGGGATGTGCCCGGTGGGGAAATGACAGTGAATGAAGAGAGCACAGCCAGGCTCCAGGTGTGAGCCCTGGAGCCGGACCAGGAGCCCGCACCACAGACCTCCGCACCGCACCGGAGGACGCGAGCGCTGGCCTGGGCCCCGCGCGGGCCGCGGGCATGCCGCCCAGCCCAGTTCTGCACCGCCGCAGCGAGCAGCGGGCGTTCCTCCCCTGTCGTCGCACACAGTTTGTGTAGGTGCTAGCCAACCACGGGGGAAGGGACCTCAAGTCAGACAAAGCCAAGTTCAAGTCCCCACCTGACGGCCTGAGGGTGCACAGCAGGTGCGAATCCTCTGAGTCGCTGCAAGACGGGGCACACCAGTCTGCTTCTGCTGTGACCTGGGCAGCAGGGGCAACTCGGTGGGGAGAATGCTCCGCATAGAGCCTAGCACACAGCAGGCCCTCAAATGCCATCGCTGTCATTGTCCTGTCTGGGTACGGCCATGGTGGGGCTGTTTCCTGGCAAGTGCATGGCCCACAGTAAGTGTCAACAAATGTTCCTTACAGAGGTGACTCCTCTGAGGTGGGGCTATTAACACCCCCACTTTACAAAAGGGCAAGTGAGGGAGAGGGGTGAAGTGCTCCCCCAAGGTCCTACAGCACGGGCATGAGAGTGCAAGGGTGCGACACCCCTCGAGGCGCAGAGCCCACTTCCTTCGCCACCGCGTGTGAGCCTCTGCGCTCAGAGCCGCGGCCGCCAGCTCAGGACAAGGGAGCCCCAACCACCTGCACGGCCAAAGCAGGAGCTCTTCACGACGTGACGGTCGAACGCCAGCACCTTCTGCTCTCTGTGTCTCTGTGCCGGTGCGTTCCTCCCGCCTCCATTTTTCTCTCTGCCTCACTTTCCTCATGTATGAAATAAGGATGACAATACTTAGCTGAGAGGGCTGGGAGAAGGTCGCTGTTACTAACAGGAGACACAACTATGTAGTGAGCATTCATTCACAGGTACCAGCCTGTCTGGCACCAGCACTGCAGCCCCCTACTGAGGTGTGGGGACAGCCCCACCTCCCAAGCACGGCGGGGTAAGTAAGAGACTTCCCGAAGCTAACAGTGCTGGGCACCCATGAACTCCCAACTCATGTCAGCAGCTCTAATAACAGTGATAAGGAGTAGCCCTCCGCTGTTCCATCAGAGTGAGCGAACAGAGAAGGAGAGAGAAAGAGACAGAGGAGAGATTCTTGTCAAAATTGTGCAGGGTCCTCATGTCACCGCGCTCTACCAGGATCTGTCCCCTAGCACGGGGCGTTTTGTGCCTGTGGGGCCTGCTGGCCATGGCCCGGGGCCAGCCTGTGCACCAGCCACCTACCCAAAGCTGGCTCACAGATCAGCGGTAAAGCCAGGCATGGACATCAGAGAGACACGGGGATGGGTGGTCGGTCACCCTGTGGAGGACACATTTGTTCAAGACTGACCTATGGCACAGATGGTTTCTGGAGGAGCTCCCACCAGAGGAGCGTGGATAACCCCCCATGGGGGTCCACAGTGTCCTCAAGGTTGTCCTGCTCTCTCCATGCAGATCCTAGTCTGTAAGCAAATGGAAAGTGTTCCAACTTAATCATTCACATTCCAAACATACTCTCCAGATTTTAAAAAAAATCAGAAAAGAAAATCTAGAAAGTACAGAAAGGGACAGAGAAGGAAAAAAGCAACCCATAAGGAACTCAAACAACTCAACAGGAAAATGAAAACAAATAACCCCTTAAAAAGTAGACAAACATGAGCAGACATTTTTTTTTTAAAGGCATACAAATGGCCAACTAATACAAAAAATGCTCAGCATCACTAATCATCAGAGAAATGCAAATTAAAACCACAATGAGAAACCATCTTACTCCAGTCAGAATGGCCATTATCAAAAAGTCAAAAAACAATAGATGTTGGCACAGATGCAGAGAAAAGGGAACGTTTATACACTGTTGGTAGGAATATAAACTACAACCTCTATTGAAAATAGTATGGAGATTTTTATAGATACACGCACACCATGGAATACTATTTAGTCATAAAAGACAATGAAATAATGTCTGTATTCTAAGCGAGGCCATTATCCTAAGTAAAGTAACTCAGGAATGAAAAATCAACTGTAGCAAGTTCTCACTTAGAAGCAGGGGATAAACTATGGGTATATCTGTGATCGCATAGAGGGGAATAACAGAATAGGAGACTCCAGAAGGTGGAAGGGAGGAAAAATTGCCTATTGGGTACAGTGTGTTCCATCTGAGTTATGGGTACACTAGAAGCCTAGACTCTTAGACTTCACCACTAAACAATATATTCATGTAACAAAACTGTGTGTGTACCCACTAAATCTATACAAATTAAAAAAATTAAGAATTGTTTAAAAAGAAAAAATATATAATCCAATGACCCAGGATGATAATGTTTAACACTGACAAGCTGCTATCTATTCTACCACCCCTCAAACTCCCCCTAAATAGAACAACCCATTTAGTACATGCAGCATGCTAACAACAGCTTGGCAGTTTTTCACTAGCTCTATACCATAGGATTAGAGGTTGAAGCTGAACACAGGATGTTTTTAATAACTTTTTTACTGCTCTAGGGTGATTCAAGTGGAAAGCCCCCATTTTTTAGATGGAATACATAAAACACAACCACAAACATTCACATCTAAATAGCTCTTAGCTGTGAAATCTCCAAGAGATCTTCTATAAGTGGAAACTTTCAATTTTCCAACACATAACCTTTTAGCCCCTTTTATTTTGGGCTGTTCTACCTGGCGGCCACTTCATCTATTCTCCAGACAAGAATGAGTTCAGAGCTGACACTGACAAATTGACCGGCACAGGCTCTGGTCACACCAGACATTATTCAGCATCCTGACAGGTGACCTGTCCACCTCGTGGCTTCTACTTTTAGCTGGGCAATGGGGCTCGGCATGAAGCCCAGCTGGGCCAGCACACCAGCTCAGGACACAGCCTGCCATCACACATTCTCTCAATAAACATTCAGCAGCACGGAGTGCGCCTCTGCAATTAGTCATAATTTAGAGTTATTAATATTCTGTTTCCCCAATGACAGCCATTACCAGAAATGTAAATCAAGGAAGGCTACCAGCTGAGCATCCACATAAAACAGAGGAGGTGGCAGGGGCAGGATAAGAAAAAATAGAAGTGATATTTTAACCTCGAATCCTCACAAAGTCCAAAATTGATACATAAACATTGTGATAATGAAAAACTTAAGTTTTTACAGACTAGAGTTTTAAGATTCTAAATCAAAAAGACAACAAAAGTGGACATTATAACACAAAGGGACACTGAATATTTGCTTATTCATTTAAATATTTCTTAGCACCTATCTCATGTGAGGAACAATTTTAAAATGCATCAGAATCAACTCGAGGGCGTGTATCACACAGATTGCTGGCCCTGCCGCCAGAGTACCTGGTCCCGTAGATCCGGGAGGTCTCTGACACGTGCCGGGTGACACTGATGCTGCTGTTCCGAACCCGCTGCTCAAGGCTCTGGAAACACAGCAGAGAACACGCCAAAGCCCTCCCATGGAGCTTGCGTTCTACTGGACTGGTAACAGCCATTAAGCCTAACGCAATGTCAGGAGCGGCAAACTGGTCACAGCCACCATTAAAAATAAGTCAGAAAAACACTGAGGATGGTGGAGCAGTCAACACTCTTTTTTTTTTTAAAGAAGATGGTAGAGACAGCATGTCTGAGGAGGTAACATTCAAACAAAGAAAGCGGCTGAATGAAAAGAGAGGGAAGCCAGACATAGTTACAGCGGGAAGCGTCCCAGGCACAGGAGCATCTCATGGGAAGCCCCTGCGGGAATGAGCTGTAAGTGTCCCAGAGCAGCACGACCTCTACAGAGACCAGCGGGAGCACGGAAGGAGTGAGCTCTGAGAGGGAAAGAGGGCAGCAACGTTTTTCTAACAGTAGGTTATAGCTATGAATGGAGAAGTGATATTTATAATCTGATTCATGTTTTAAAAACACTACCCTGATATATAGCTAATTGTTATTTATGAATTTAAAAAAATTATTTTTCAGACAGAGTCTTGCTCTGTTGCCAGGGCTACTATAATAGAGTGCCGTGGCGCCAGCCTCACTCACAGCAACCTCAAACTCCTGGACTCAGGCAATCCTCCTGCCTCAGCCTCCCAAGTAGCTGGGATTACAGGCATGTGCCACCACATCATTTTTAGAGAGATGGGGTCTCACTTTTGCTCAGGCTGGTCTCTAATTCCTGACATCAAATGATCCTCCTGCCTCAGCCTCCCAAAGTACTAGGATTACAGACACAAGCCACTGTGCCTGGCCTGAATCTCCTAAGTGAAGTATCACAAGAATGGAGAAACAAGCACCACACACACTTACCATCTAGTTGGTACTAACTGAGCAACACTTACATGCTCACATGGAATCAACATTCATTGGCATCAGGCAGGTGGGAGGGGAGGAGGGCTGGGTATATTCACACCTCACGAGTGCAGTGTGCACCGTCTGGGGGATGGGCACGCTGTAGCTGTGACTCAGGTGGTGCAAAGGTAATATGTGTAACCTCAACGTTTGTACCTCTGTAATATTCTGAAATTAAAAAAAAAAAAAACTTAAAAGAAGAATTAAAATTACCCCTAAGTCTTTTTTGTTTTCTTAGGTGGTGAAAGAGAGGGCTTAAGGATGACTGCAGTGTTTTAATAAATACGTTTTAATTAAAAGAAAATAAAACATTTTATTTGGAAACATTCACAAATGTACAGAAAAGGTGTAAGAATAAAAACAGCACAAAGAACACCTGTATTTTCTTCTTATAAAATCTCCTATTTTGAGCACTTTATCCCTCTTGCTTTAATGTTTGCACACTCTACCCATTAACACACATACACACACACCACAATTTTCCATTCCGAACTACTTAAGGACAAGCTGTACACATCATGGCCCTTCCTCCCTGAATACCTCAGAGCCACAATGTGGTGAGCTTGATAAACGCAGTTGTATTTATGCAGCATCTCCTCTGAGTGGGCATGGTGCTGGGCTCAGCGGAAAACACATCGGCCTATGGTGCAACCTAGCTAGGAACCAGCATGCTTAGAACAATGCAAGGAGGTCAGTAAACCCTAGATCGCATGATTCCACCACCAAGTTCTGCATGCGCTCCAAGCATATAGGCAACAGTATTCCAGAGGCTTTCAGAAATGCAGGAGAGGCAGGAATGAGGCTGGGTGGCTTTGAAAGTGGATAGGATTTAGACAGAAAGGAGAAAGGAAGGATGAGGTGTCAGACAGGCGGCAGGGCAAGTCTGCAGAAACCGAGGGGAGCATGGGGATGGCATACGCAAGGGCGAGGCAGAAGCCCACCCTGCACTGACGGGAACTTGATGGTGGGCGGTAGAAGTGAGGTCAGAGAGGCGGGTGGGCGCAGCAAGCAGGGAAGCCACGGGCTGCCGGGCCAGGTGAAGTGGGAAAGGCGACTGCTCTGGACCTGCTAGCTCTTGGCACTCCGACCACCTGCGGGGGGAATTTTATGTTGTGAACAGGAAAACTGACCCGACTAGTGCAATGACAATATGGCAACGGAATGGACCCAAATTCCTTTCCTATTGTTGCCAACTTTGCACATTTCTCAAATTATCTCCTCTGCCTCCAAGTCCTCTTAGTCAGGTTGCCCCCAAGCAATTCGGGTTTCTCAGTAATGAGCCAACCCCCCTGACTCTGAATGATGCATCTGAGGTTCCCAACAGGGATGTCGCAGAAGCACACTGAACTCCTCGCACAACAGGAGACGCCGCCCGCGTCAGAATGACGTTCCTGTAGCCAGGCTCTCACTGCCAGCTC
The DNA here is from genome assembly GCF_040939455.1 of Microcebus murinus. NCBI lineage: Eukaryota > Metazoa > Chordata > Mammalia > Primates > Cheirogaleidae > Microcebus > Microcebus murinus. The sequence continues at coordinate 159,489,263 of NC_134104.1, read as the reverse complement.
AGAGACAGGCTTATTCACTGCAAGTTGATATATGCAGACAGTAATCAAAAGTTCTGCTTGCACGGGGGAAAAGAAATCTTCTGAGGGTATAGAGGCAGCTCGAAACGAGATTGAAATGTGATGAACCACAGCCGATTTTTTGATTAAGTGGGGTTTTCAATTTGCCACTTAAAGGGAGCTATGAATATACTTCCATCACACATCCCTATCAACTTCCTCCAAGAGGCAGTGGGGCCAGGAGCAGCTGTAATTCTGAAGCACTGGGAGCCCCAGCCCAGGTTGATCCCCAACAGGTGTGCAGAGATGATAATCTACAACCAGTAGATATGAAAAATCTTCTTTTGTAAGTAGGAAGTGCAGAAATCAGAATCAAGCCAACTGCCAGGGCATGTCATCTGTTCCCACAGCTTCTGCTAATCCATCCCCAAGCAGAACACAGGCAGATCTAAACCATTACATCTTAAAAGGCATGGCAGTTGCCAGCCCATGTTTCTGTAGGCTCTTAAAGGGCTTTAATTCTGGTATCCTGAGCTCTATGTCGTTTAAACCCAAATGAGATTATCTCAGGACTACAGCACAAGAGGAAAGCACTCTCTGGTCTGTGCAGCCCACCTGGGCACTTAGGACCGAGCTGGGCCAATCTTGCTGGTAGTGGGGTATATGTCTGGGAGAGAGAGAGCACAACAGGACACGTCTGTTCTTTTCTCAGCTCAACCAACACAGCACAATCTTCCAGATATTCATGTTCTACAGAGGACTTCACATTTAGGTAATATTGCATATGGCTTAGTATATCAATGGGCTGTGTGACCCTGAGCAAGTACTCAATGTCTCTGAGCTTCCTTCTTCATTTATAAAACAGAGGATAAAACAGAGCTGATCTTCAGAGTGTTGCTGGGAGGATTAAAGGAGAAAATACATTTAAAACACTTAGGCCAGTACATGCTTCTAAAATGTAAATAATTCATTAGTTGAGTCCAATTTTTATATCATTCTTTGAAGATACATGAAGCCAAGTCTAGGCTAGTCTTGTAAAGAGGTGAGGAAGAGAAAGAAGTATTTTCCTGGATTTGTTTCTAATTTGCTTTACACACAAATATGATCAGTGCCCTTCACAGTGAATAAAACACTCCTTTCTCACTCCCTCTCAACTTAGTCATATGCATAGAGCATCCGTCTTTTCCAGCTCCAAGGGGCTCTTCGACATACCTGCATCCTTCAGCCAGCAACTACGGAGCACTCACCAGGTGCCAGGCCAGGAGAGCTCACCTTGCAGAGGAGGAGGTGGAGCAGCCCCAGAAGTGACAGCACACAGCACAGTGCAGGCAAGAGCAGGGCGATGGAGGTGCTATGGGTGTGACACTGGGTCTCATCTGTGTCAGCAGGAGGGTCTTCCTGGAGTTAGTGACCAAGAAACTGAGCTATGCTAAGGAACCCCAAGGAATAGGAGGGAACATCAGTCTAAGATCTCCTTGTTCCCCAGTATGTTGACCTGAACACTGTTGGCTTTTCCCTGAAAGCTGCTTAGAATCCAGGACCTCACTCAAGGCCAGGGCGCCAGATCTACACTGGACTACAGAGGGAGCCTGGAAGCCAGCTTCCGCCACGTCCAGCATGCAGATTCCCACAGCCACAGAAGCTGCCCACCTGCCACCCCTTACCCTGCCCACCCAAATACACACCCCTGAAATTCCTGATGGCGACTTGTGAAATCCAAAACATCCAAAGTACCGAGACCAGCCTGGGCAATACAGCAACACTCTGTCTCTAAAAAAAAAATTAAAATTTAGCCAGGCATGGTTGGATACACTTATAGTCTTAGCTACTGAGGAGGTTGAAGTGAGAGATTATATGAGCCCAGGAGTTCAAGGTTATAGGGAGCTATGATTGTGCCGTTGTACTCCAGTCTGGGCAACAGAGTGAGACCCTGTCTCTCTCTCTCTCTCTTTCTCTCTCTCTCTCTCTACACACACACACACACACACACACACACACACACACACACATAATGTAATAAAAATTATATCACTAAACATCCTAAACTGGATAAGAAAAATAAAAATATGTGTTACAAATAAAGTAAGATAATCCATTACAAGAATATGTTCATTTTTTTTCTTAAAGCCCAAAATTTACCAGATGCAAAAACCAGTACCCCACAGTGACTGGGCCAGGCCCAGAGCAGTCCACCTGCAAAACCCTCAGGTGGAGGATGCCTCGCTATAAGAACTTGAATGCTCAAGGCAACAATTAGGAGAGACTTTATCCCCATTTTACAGATGAGGAAACTGAAGGCCAGACAGGTGGGATGAATTTCCCATTGCCACTCAGCTGACAGCAGCATGCTCCAGGGTTACATCCAGGTCTTTGGGCTCCAAAGCCTAGTTGTTAACAGCCGCAGCACAACACCTCCTGCTCCTGGACCCCATGGCTCAGGGAGAAAGACTTGTCTAAGCTGCACAGGCTAGGAGTAGCATGTACAGGACCCCACCCTAAACCTCTCTGTAGGAGAACCAGCGCCCCTGCCTCTACTTAGCAGTGCAAAGAAAGAGTAAAAAATTCAAAACTACTACATGAATGCCAACTGTATATAAAAGGGAAAATTATAGAGTGATAGTGTGCATACCACATGAGCCCACCTTAGTACCAAAAAAAAAAAAAAAAAGGTGTGGGAGACGTCTATGCATAGGAAAACACTGGCGGGAGACTGGTAGGTGAGGAATGGTCACCGTGGCAGCACCTTACTGCTATCATTGCAGATGACCAAGTTCCATCGTTGTGGAGGCTCACTGAACCTTTCCTTAGTAACTTTGGATGCTTTTGCATGATGAAACCATAAAGGTATGGACTATTCTGGGGTTACAGGTGCTTCTCCTTTTCTAATCAGGTTGGTGCAACAGGGCCCACTCTTTATGGGTTGGACTTTCTCCCCCCAGCATGGCCACATGGACCTGTCCTTCAAGCTCCCACATTAATGCCCATTAATATGACTTTGCACTAAAGTAGGGGGAAAGTCTTTTCATAAGTCACATTTTTCTTCACTAGGGCTCTGAGCTACTGGCTGCTCCATATGAATTTGCACATTTAAGGTATAATTCCAAAGGGACAGAAAAGTCAGCCTATGAGCTGATATCTGTGTGATAATCTTACAAATTCCTAGACAGGAATAATTAGAGAAGAAGGTTCACACATATTGGGGATAAAAAATGTACGTTCCCTTAACCCAAATGACCCTTGAAAAACAGGAGTCAGGAGCCACCTCATTCTGGCATAAATTAAGAGAAATAGGTGAGGTTCTATGTTTCGACCATACAGGAAAACCTATGTCAGGATAAACAGAGGTGCAAGAGGGGCATTTCTATTGGGCTTTTACCTGATACTAAAGCAAACTACAACATTCAAGTTGTGGTTAGAAGTACAGAATAACCAAGGATCCAAAGACATCATTATCATCATCATTATCATCAACGTATTATTATATACAGTATATTGTTATATATTATAAGGCTTTTATTTTTCTATTTACGTGCTTTTATGTGTTAACTCACTGAATCCTCACAACAACCTTCTGGAGTGGTACTCAATTCTTAACCCCAATTTTTCCATCTGTATGTGATTCTGTGCCCAATATTGCAAACTGTTAGATATCAGGGATGTGACTCACATCCAAAGCCCATGTTCTCAATCATATTATAATAGTAACCCTAACACTGGTTGCACACCAAAATCTCCTGGGTTTTTCCAACCTCTATTCACATCTTACATTGTTTTATTTTGCAGAGGGAGTACGGGTATCTGGATGTTTAAGAAGCTCCCTAAGAGGTTCCATTTCTAGCACAACAGAATAAAGAGCTCCATGGATCTGCTCCATAGTGAAAAGCCACAAAAATTATAGAAGACACAATCATTTAAAGATTCTGGAATTGGTCCTAAAGGCATATAACAAGTGCAGACACATTTATACAAGAAAATCTACTGAAACTCAGTAAGAACAGCAAGAGACTACAATGTTTGTGAAAAGACCTTCTCCCGCCCTCTCCCATCCAAGCTTAGCAAGACACAAACTCTACTCGACTGGTACAGTCAAGGACACTGGTCTCCCTCTTCCCCAAGTTCAAAATTGGAGGGCATTCATCCCGGGAGGGGCAGGACATCAGCATTTCTCATCCTGCAGCCAGCTGCCTGTTCCTGAGGCTAAATTCTGGGCAAGTACAGCTGAGAGGTGAGGGCTTCCTTCTTCCATAAAACTTGCACTCATAGGATGCGAGCTCTACCTTAGGCATGGTATGCTGAGAAGACTTGGACCCTGATTGCTCTTGCCCAGATTTGAAAGGTGAAGGGTTCACACTGGAAGAGGCAAGCTGAGGGAACTTGAGGGTACTACTACCTACCTTCCACTGAGCTAAGCACTCACCTTCTAAAGGTAAGTATCACTCAGAGAGAATCATACCATTGTTCCACCCCCAGCTCCAAACATGTGGCTCAGATTTTGTTCAGGGGAGAGTGGCAGGAAGCAGTCCACAAAACATATTTTGAAATCTCTTCCCAAAGGAACTGATTTCAGTTGCAACTGAATATGGATAAGTTCAAGGGTATTCTCAAAAACAGTGGAAGTTATAGTGAAAAACAGTTGGGAGGAGACTGAGATTCATTGGAGATATAGGCTAAACCATAGGCTGGCAAGTTGCTGGAAAGTTCCAGAGGAAGAGCTCATTGGGAGGAGGACAAATTTTAAACACTGACCTTGGGAAATAACCCTTAAAAGGGGCCAGAATTTGAGTGGATCAGCCTGTGAAGTGATTTATGCCCCAGGGCATTGTTTAAAAAAAAAATAGTTCAATTGGCTGGTGTAGTGGCCCATGCCTGTAATCCTAGCACTCTGAGAGGCTGAGATGGGTGAATCATTTGTCCTCAGGAGTTTGAGACCAGACTGAGAAAGAGTGAGACTCCATCTCTACTAAAAATAGAAAGAAAATTAGCTGGATAACTAAACATATGAATAGAAAAAATTAGCCCAGCATGGTGGCACATGCCTGTAGTCGCAGCTACATGGGAGGCTGAGGCAGGAGGATCCCTTGAGCCCAGGAGTTTGAGGTTGCTGTGAGCTAGGCTGACGCCATAGCACTATAGCCTGGGCAACAGAGTGAGACTCTGTCTCCAAAAAATAAAAAATAAAAAAAGAGATATCATCCAGCAATTACTGGAGCCTAATTGCTGGTGTGACCATGGCCAGGGAAAAAGGCCAACTGTTATCTCACAATGACTGTGGGTATGCCCAAGGCATCAACCCCCTAAACAGCAACAGCAACATTAGAGGCTTCACACTGGGCTGGGGGAGAAGAGACAAAAAATAGACTTCACTAAAACAATCCAGTCACTAAAAATAAGTGACAATAATAAGCTCCAGAGCACAAAAACCAGTAGTCAGAGTTGCTGCAATATGTTATCTAAAATTTCCAGTTTCTAACAGAAAAACCACAAGACATGCAAAAATTAGGGAAATATGGCACATGAAGAAGAAGAAGGAGGAGGAGAAGGAGAAGGAGAAGGAGAAGGAGAAGGAGAAGGAGAAGGAGAAGGAGAAGGAGAAGGAGAAGGAGAAGGAGAAGGAGAAGAAGAAGAAGAAGAAGAAGAAGAAGAAGAAGAAGAAGAAGAAGAAGAAGAAGAAGAAGAAGAAGAAGAAGAAGAAGAAAGAAAAGCAAGCAACAGAAACTGCCTGTAAGGGTGGCCAGAAATTGCACTTTTTTTTTAACAAAGGCTTCAAAATACCTATTATAAATATGTTCAAAGAACTAAAGAAAACCATAACTAAGGAAGTAAAGATAGTTATTATCATAGTGTCACATAAAATAGAGAATATCAATAGAGATAGAAATTATTTAAAAAAAACAATTAGAAATTCTGAGCTTGAACATATAATAACTGAAAAGAAAAATTCTATAAAGGAGCTCAATAGCATATCTGAAATAAAGGAAGAAGAATTAACAAATTGAATACAGATTGATAGAGATTATGTAATTAAAAAAAAGAGAGAAAAAAATGGAGAAAAATGAACAGAGCCTCAGATAAAGGTGCGATATCATTAAATTCACCAATATATGTATAGTGGGAATGCCAGAAGGAGAGAAGAGAGAGAAGAAATAGAAAAAAATATTCAAAGACATAATAGATAGAAACTTCCCCAAATTATTGAAAAACAATAACCTATATCCATTGAGGAAGATCAGTGAATTCCAATTAATATAAATGCAAAATGATCCACAAAAAGACACATCATAAAAAAACCTGAAAGCCAGACACAAGCAAAAATATTGAAAACAGCAAGAAAAAAAATGAACCTGTATAACATTAAAAGCTGATTTCTCAGCAGAAACAATGGAGGACATAGGCAATGGATAACATGTTCAAAGTGGTCAAAGAACAAAACTGCCAACCAAGAATCCTGTATCCAGCAAAGCTATTTTTTTAAATAAAGATGAAATTGAGACATTAACAGATAAATAAGAACAGAGAATTCAGTGCTAGCAGACCTGTCTTACAAGAAATACTAAAAGTAATTCTGTGTGCTGAAAGCAAATAACCCCAGATGGTAATTTGAAACTACATTTAAAAACCAAGATGTTCAGTAAAGATAATTATTTAATTTTGAAAGAGCATAGATGCTTATTTCTTCTCTTTTCTTAATTTATTAAGAAAACGACTACATAAGGCAATATTATGCAGTATAATCTTGGGTCTATGACATAGAAATATAATCTATTTGCCAATAGTATCATGAAGGAGGTGGTGGACAGCATAGCTGTATTTGGCTAAGAATACCAGATGGTAACTCAAATCCACAGTAATAAATAAAAGATACAGAAATAAAAAAATAAGGTTAACATTAAAAATCATTAAATATATACCATAATAAAATATATAAACTATATATAACATATGCATGTATATGCTATGAGATATATTTATATAGTATATAATAAACTAAACCATACCATATATGTGTTATAACTATATGAGAATGTACTATGCTAACATCATACTTCATGTAAATGTGATAGATTCAATAATCCAGTAAGAGGCAGATATTTTCATATTAGATTTCTTTCAAAATGCTCCAGCATATGCTATCCAAAGGATAAACACTTTAGATTCAAAGATACACACAGATTAAAAGTAAAATGATGGGAAAAACTATATCATGGAAACAACCACAAGAAAGTTGGAATGGTTACGCTAATATCAGACAAAATAGACTCTAAAAACATTACTGGAGATAAAGAAGAATACTTGATAATGATAACAGAATAAGTCTATCACGAAGATATAGCAATTATACACACAAAGACCAAAACATAGAGCACCAAATTTCATGAAGCAAAAACGGACAGAAAGGATGTTAAAAAAAAAAAGACAATTAAATAATGACTAGAGGAGAGTTAAATATCACACTTTGAATACAAAGTAGAACTAGGCAGAAGATCAAATGGAAATAAAAGACTCTAAAACATTATAAACCATCTAGATCTAACAAATATCTATAGGACACTCCACCCAACAATAGTGTGTGTGTGTGTGTGTGTGTGTGTGTGTGTGTATATTCTTCTCACGTGAACATGGGATAGACCATTGGGCTGGGCAATAAAACAAATCTCAAAAAATTGTAAAGGGTGGAAATAATAAAAAGAATATTCTAGAGCTAAGCAAGATGGCGGACAAGAAACACGGTCAGACAGTGTCTCTTCAGAAAAGACAGATTCTAGCAGAAATTAGAAGAAAGAAGCAAGAAGACAAGCATACATCGGACGAGAGTCAGAGGGAGGGTTACCTAAGACCACGGAAAACTCCAGGGAGGAGGTTGAGGAGAAGAACTGGAAGCAGAGACCTCCGGAGCAGCCTGGAGACTAGCAGCAAGGGTAGGTGAGGTGGATAACTTTCCCCTCCGTTACATCTCGGGCTGCTGGTGGGCTCCCCAGCGGGTGGAGAGACCTGCGGACACCAGCCCAGAGATGGCCACCTCCAGTGAGCGGTAAGCCTGTAGCAGACTCAACACCAGGCTTCCAACTCCCACAGGGCACCTCCCTGTGCACAGACCTGAGCCTCGCGGCAGGCGCCATATTGCCTCCTTCTCCCCTCCCCCACCCTATCCAAGGCTGCCAAGAGAGACAATAGAGCCACCAGCCACAGGCACCTCCAGGGAACAGGACCTTCCCGTTTGGGTCCCTACAGCTGACTGAGGGGAACTTAGGCCGGTGAGCTCCCTACCCGCCAGCCCTCCCAGGTGCTGCTGGCCCAGTGAGCCCAGGAGAACGGGGCAGACCCTGAGGCTGAGAGACATAGACCCAGCTTGGGCTCCCCGTGGGTGAATTGGGAGTGGCACTTCTCTCCCTGGTGGGCATACAGTTTGAACTCTGGGACCCAGAGGTCAGACCTGCAGACCAGATGCCGAGCACCCAGTTCTCGCATTGCCCGGGGCACACAATGGATATACGTGAACAGCCTACTGAGCTATGTGTGCCTTCAAGGGCAGATCAGCGTCCTAGAGGGCAACCCTCCTCCCAAAGGGAGGCCATGAGCCCAGCCCAGGTGGCGTTCCTGCGCAGGGAACTTCCCGGCCGGCATCACAAGCACGGGAGGCCTGGTGGCATGTGGTCTGGCCTGCTGGCAGAGGCCCAGGAGTAGCTGTGGAGTTGGGGAGGGTGGAAAGAAGCGAGGCCCGCTCCAGACTGCGGGTCTCAGACAGCCCCACCCCCACAGGCAGACTTTCTGGCTGAGCGGGACCATTCCAGCCCTTCTCTGACAGCTTTTCCTGGAAGCAGAGAACAGAACTTTGACCCTTGATAAGGACATTGGTGGTGCCTGAGGGCAGGCTTACCCAACCCAGCACCACCCAGACTCTCTCCTAGACCAGCCCTCACTGAGGGGGAGAAAAGAACACACCTGGAAGTCCCAGGCCCCCACCGACCACCTGAGGCACTAGAGTTCTCTCTACAGAAACAAGAGCTGATAACAGGACACAAACAACAGTGTAGCCTGTTCCTCCAAGCAAGCGCCACCTACTGACAGGGAGGACATCCTGCACAGCCTTTTCACAACACCTTTTGACTCATCATATAGGGAGTGGTCGAATCTCACTCACAGACACCACCTACCAGCTCAGAACCTAACAAGGCGCGTGAATACCCAAATGAAAACCTAAAGGGAAGAAGCAACAACTGATCAACATGAGAAGAAATGAGTGAAGGAACTCCAGAAAAATGAAGAACCAAATAGAAACCACACCCCCAAAGAGGAGCACCAGACCCTTAGAAATGGAAACCAACCAAATCAGGCAACCAAAATGACAGAAGAGGAATTTTGTATGTGGATGATAAGAAAATTCAACGACCTGCAAGGACAACTCCATAACCAACACAAAGAAACCACAAAAAGCCTCCAGAACCTGAAACAAAAGTTCCCTAAAGAAATTGATACAATGAAGAAAACTTTAACCGAACTCATGGAAATGAAGAATCAATTCAGAGAACTACAAAATACAGTGGAAAGCGTCAAGAACAGGGTAGATCAAACAGAAGAAAGAATCTCAGAGATTGAAGATAACACCTTCCAATTAAATAAATCAGTCACAGAGGGGGGAGGAGGGGATGGGTATATACATACATAATGAGTGAGATGTGCAACGTTTGGGGGAGGGTCACACTTGAGGCTCTGAATCAAGCGGGGAGGGGTTCATGGGAAATATATGGAACCTTAACACTTGTACCCCCATTATACGCTAAAATAAAAAAACAAGTTAGAAAGAGGTCCTTCAAGTTGGCGCTAATCTCATGTGACTGTTGCCTTACAAGAACAAGAGACACGAGGGATCACATGTGCACAGAGAGACAGCCACATAGACATGGCGGCACTGCAGCCGTCTGCAAGCCAAGGAGAGATGGCTCAGGATAAACCACGCTTGGATTTCGTCTCCAGAAATAAGTTTCTGGTGGTTTAACCACTTGGTCTGTTGTGTTTTGTTATGGCAGCTAGACCTAACTAATACTGCCTCCTTTCAAAGAGCATTTGAGGCAGGCCTACCGAAAGTCGATGAATCAGCACTTTTTTTCCTGATGCCAAATGGTCATTTTTTTCTTTTGTCCTCTTTGCCCTGGCCTCTCTCTCCTTTGTGATCTCTGTCTCAGAAATGTCTGCGTGATTTTCATGTCACTGGTTTTCTTTAGTGCAGCATAGGACCAGTATCTGAAATGAAAAAGTGTCCATTTTCTGTGTAAGATGCACGGTCTGAACTCATAGACAGGCTTCACCCTGCTCACTCCTATGTGAGGGAAAACCCAGCAGGTATCAACATAAGATCTGCCAAGATGCTGCTATCTTCCGAGGAAGGACAGCAGGTCATCAGGACAGCAGCCACTGCGCTGCACTCCGTCTGCAGGGCGTGGGAGATGCTGACGTCTCCTGGGTCAGCGGACAGGCTCTCCGGACAAACAGCTGGAGTTAGGGTCAAGGCACAGCTGCTCACCTGCTGTGTGATCTCAGGCAAAATATTTGACCTTTGTACTAAATAACTATATCCGACTCAATGCATGAAGTTGTTGTGAGGACTAAAGGAGGGAGGGAGAGAGGGAGGGAGGGAGGGAGGGAGGGAGAGAGAGAGAGAGAGAGAGAGAGAGAGAGAGAGAGAGAGAGAGAGAGAGAGAGAGAGAGAGAGAGAGAGAGAGAATACGAATGCCTGGCATATCAGTAGGCTTAGAAATTGTTTGGTACTAGTACTGCTTACTCCATTTTACAGATGAGAAGACTGAGGCTCCAGGAGGTTACATTCCTTGCCCAAGTCTGAATTCAGACTCAGGTCTGCCTGTTGTCCTAGCTGCATGCTTTAGTGAGCTCCAAGAGCCTCCCCGAGAGAGGAGGCTTGGGGGAAGCCCAGCCCCCATGCTGCTCCCTGATGACGAGGGAAGATGTTCTTGGGTCAGCCTGGTCAAAGCCAGATCAGAGTGTCACTCCCGCCATTTCCTGACCTCAGCCAGGAAGCCCCAGTGTGGCAGTGCTGGTGGTTCAGATATCGAAGCTACGTATATGGTTGGCAGATAGCTCCAAGACCCGTCCCCAGGGCCGCTGTGCATGCGGCCCCTCCCCACGACCGAGGCTGGCATCAGGGCCGAGGCCTGTGCGGTTGTAATTGATCAGCACCTGCCACACAGGCTGTGAGCACTGAGCGTCACCAGGGTGGCACTGCTGCGTTCCCTTGGCCGCAGCCCCTCTTCAGTGCACCGATGTGTGTCTTCTCTGCCCCCGTGGGCTCTGAGGGGCGCCCTGAGCCTGTCTCCTCTCTCCTGATGCCCCCACGGCTGCTTGGCCTTGTTCTCAGTTTCCTGTTCCTTCAGCTCTGCCGCGCTCAGTCTGCACGCCCTTGGACGCTGGCTGAGGCGGCTTCTGGGCCTTTCTCACAGCCAGTGTGCCGGAGCCCGCTCCGCAGGGAAACGAGCCTGGGGTTGCCCCAGGCACCCTAGCACAAGAGGTCAGCCACCCACCGCACTCAGAACCCCTGGCGCGTGGCCTGCCATTCTGGGGCGGACCCTCCTGGTCTCCTTCTGAGGAAGCACAGTGGCAGGCTCCCGTCACTGCCCTGAACAGTCTGTTCAGAGTGGCCGGGCCTGCAGAGGCCTCTTTATTTTAACCCGGGGGGTGGATTGGTTCACTGCCCAGGGCAGGGCCAGGACTGAGCGGCGCCGCGGGGGTGGTGGGCGCAGGCCTGGCGAGCCGTCCACCTGCTGGTGTCAGGCCAGGAAGGTGGCTGACTCTCACGGCTCCAGAGCCCCACAGCACGGTGGGGAGAAGCTCCCAGAAAGGAAGAACGGGCAGAAGCGGTAGAGAGCGTCAGGGTGCAAGGAGTGAGGCTGGCGGGGAGGAAGCAGGTGCGAGCGCCTGGATCCCGCAGTCAGAGAAGCCCATGCTGCCAGTGCCCCAGAAGCTGTGGGGTGGGGTCGCGCAGAGCCCTGGAATCCTCTTCCTGGAGGCGGCACCTGCGGGACCGGGACCACGCGTCTGGGACCGGCTGTCGGCAGCTCTCGCCTCAGGCACCCCTGGTTATTTCTGTGGCTGGTCTGATTGATGGCCTGACTCCAGAAACGCCCTCCACTACCCTGGCGCGTGTCACCCTAGGGCTGTGGGCTCTCTTCCCCTGTAGCTCATTCTGAGGAGTTCGATGAAGAAGATTCGACCAGAAGTTGTTTCAACTGTCAAGATATGAAATATCTTTTGATACTTTACCGCCATTTTTTCTCTTCCAGGTTTCACTCAAGTTAATAAAAAAGCAGAGAGGAATTGGGGGTTGATGATTATTTTCTATATATACAGGAAAAGCCATCTCCATGCTTTAAATTTCTGCATGAAATATTTGAAAATGACATTTATTAGCTAACGTTAGAAATTACCAGGGACATTGTCACTTGAGTAAAAAAAGGACTTGGGGAATAAGGGTGGAAACCTAAGAACCTCCAGGGGTGTGGAGGCCCAAAGTGCCACTGGCACGTGGGAGGCGGTGGCCAACAGGCTCGGTGCGTGTCTGCCTGCGGGGGGGCCTCCGCGTGCTGGCTCCCATCAGGTGACCACGCGTGCCATTTGGCGAGAAATGAAATGCCTACATACGTGAAATCCGCAGCATGCTGTGAAGACTGGTCTTTTCACACTAGCTGAGTTTATCACTGAGAAATTGCTCCCCAGGGAGGGGCTTATAGGATTCGGGTCCGTCTCCGCTGTTACCAGTAGCGACTCTGGGCCAGAAGGAGCTGTCATGAGGCCGGTTCACAGAGATGTGAGTGGGCCTGGGCCGCCTTCTGGCCCAGATGCAGTCCCGGCCAGGAGACACTCCCACCCTATTTGTCCTGCACAGCCTCACAGCGCTCTTGGTGACGCCGCGTTTGACAGGCAGGGATGGCCCTCTTCATGGGCTCAGAATCTGGAGACTAGCCGCCCACGCCAGAGTGAATGGGCGATGAAGAAGTCAGAGTCTGTTCTGAGCCTTGCCTTTTTTCAGACAATGCAACAGCGAAGATAATATGCTTTTCCCATTTAAGCGGCCCCTTTTCCTAATAAATAGCTTAGTCATAGGAGACAAGTAATACACTTTCAGGTTGTGCCAGCAAGAGCCTTATCGTCCATTTCCAGTCCCGCAGCCTATAATTCTGTGTAAAGGATGGCCACGTTAGGAGGAATTGTTTCATGACAATCTGTCTCTGGGGGCATGTGGTTTATATTGACTCAGCTGACAGAAAGCTAAGTCAAATGTCCTGTTGACAAAGGCTGGAGACCAAGATCTGATTTGAGACGGGCGGTGAGGATCAGCTTGGTTGGTGGGGATACGCGGGGTGCCGGCACTGAGTGGCCCACGTTAGGCCCCTGGGCCAGGGCAGCACCAGCCAGGAAGAGTTGGAACACGTCTATTATGTCGTGGTGTCTGTGTTAAAAATAAAAACACTGAGATGGCAGGTTGCAATGTTGTGGAAATTGAAATGGCTCTCTGAGAGGAAGCTGGTTTTACGAAAGTACAAGTTAAATTTGTGATGGTTCCAATATCCTCCTGCGTAGATATTTAAGAGGACTGAAGTTCATTACACGTGCAACAGCTACTGTTTTACAAATGCCCGTGCAGGTCTTCCCGGCCTTTCTCATGCTTTATTTAACCCTCTGGCCTACCGAGAAGAGGCAGCTCACTCAGGCACGGGTGGCATCTCCCTCCTGGGCTGAGGGAGCCGGGTCTTGGCCCCGCGGTGGGAGGCTGGCTGTCTGGGCCATCACCAGCCGATTTCTCGATGTATTTGTCCCAAATACACGAGCCATGCGTGACACCTAGAACGGACTCAGTCGCAGTCAGCTGGAGAAGTAGCCGTTTGTGCTGTGATGAGACACCGCGGAGCCCCTGGGCACCCGAGGGTGGAGCAGGGGTTCCCACCTCAGCCCACTTACGGGTCGGAATCACACGGAGAGCTTCCTCCCTTTTTCAGACAGCTTTATTGAGATATAATTCACATGCCATACAATTTGCCTCTTTAAAGTGCACAATTCAGTGGTTTTTAGTATATTCACAGATATGGCCACCATCAGTTGCCAGGGTTAGAGCATTTTCATCACCTCGTAAAGAAACCCTGTAACCTTTAGCTATCAGCCTCTGTTCCCCATCCCTACCTCTTGTCCTAAGAAACCACTGATCTGTCTCTATAGATTCACCTTTTCTGGACATTTTTTTTTTATCGTTCCTCGATGCATTTATTCCTTTTATTATGGAACTCACTGATATGAGGTCATTTCTCATATTTTTTTTTTTTGGCATTTCAGTTCTTTTTTTTTTCTTTCTTTCTTTTATTTCGGCATATTATGGGGGTACAGATTTTAAGGTTTCAATAAATGCCCATTTCCCCCTCTCCCCCCACAAGTCTGAGTCTCCATCATGACCATCCCCCAGATGGTGCACATCTCACTCATTATATATGTATATACCCGCCCCCCGCCCCCCACCCCCCTCCCTGGACATTTTTTATATAAAGGATCATGACATCTTTGTGGAGAATCAGTTTACCATAAACACACGGGTTTATTTCTGGACTCTCAGATTTATTCCTTTGGTCTATGTATCTATTCTTGTGCCACTCCAAATTACTATTACTTTGTAGTAAGTTTAAAAATTAGTAAGTATAAGTCCTCCAACTTTATTCTTATTTTTAAGAGTATTTTAGCTATTCTGGGTCCCTTACAATTCTGCATGCAATTTAGAATCAGCTTGTCAATTTCTACAAAGTGGTCAGCTGGGATTCCTGCAGAGATTGCATTGAATCTGCAGGTTGTTTTGGAGAGTGTTGCCATCTTAACAGTGTTAGGTCTTCAAATACATAAACATGAGATATTTTCCCATTTATTTGGATCTTTAATTTTTTTCAATGTTTTATAGTTTTCAGACCATAGGTTATGGACTTCTTTGTTAAATTTATTCCAAAGTGTGTATTCTTTTTGATGCTATTATAAATGAAATTGGTTGCTTAATTTCACTATAGGATGGTTTATTGCAAGTATATAGAAATGTAATTTATTTATACATATTATTCTTGTATTCTGCAGCCTTGCTGAGCTTGCTTATTGGTTCTCATAGATTTTTAGTGGATTCCTTAGCATGTTCTGTGTGCAATCTGATGTAACCTGTGAATAGAGATAATTTTACTTCTTTCAAATCTTAATACTATTGTCTTAGTCTGATTTATATTGCTATAATAGAACACCACAGACTGGGTAATTTATACTGAACAGAAATTGACTTGGCTCACAGTTCTGGAGGCTGGGAAGTTCAGGAGCATGATGCTGGGATTTGACAAGGGCTCTCATGCTGCGTTATCTCATGGCAGAAGGCAAAAGAGGGAGAGAGAGAGAAAAAGAGAGAGAGAGAGAGAGCGCTCAAGAGCACTGAAAGTGAGAAAGGAAGGGGGTTGAACTCATCCTTTTATCAGGATCTCACTCCCAAGATAACTAACCCACCCACTCTCTTGATAATGACACTACTCTATTCCCGAGGGCAGAGCTCTTGAAGGTCCCACCTCTCAATACCACTGCACTGGGGATTAAATTTCTAACACATGAACTTTAGGGGACATGTTCAAAACATAGCACCATTTATCTATCTATCTATCTACTTACTTACCTACCTACCTTCTTGTCCTAAATAGAACTTCCAGTACAATGATAATTAGAAGTGGTGAGAATATATATATTTTTCCTGTTCCTGATCTTAAGTGAAAACATCCAATATTTCACCATTAAGTGTTGTTAGCTGTGGTTTTCTTTGTAAATGCCCTTTATCAGAATGAAGAAGTTGCTTTCTATTTTTAGCTTGTTGAGTGTTTTTATTATGAAAGGGCTGGATATTGTCAAATGCTTTTACTGTATCTACTAAGATGATAATGTAGCTTTTGTTTTCTGTTTGGTATGTTATTATTACATTAATTGATTTTTAGGTGTTAAAACAAGGCCTTGTAAGAATAAATCTTATTCGGTTATGATATAGAAATCTTTTTATGTGTTACTGAATTTGGTTTGTTACTATTGGGGTTTTGCATTCATATTCATAAAAGATAACGATATGCAGTTTTCTTATAATGTCTTTGGTGTTGGTATCAGGGTACAATTGGTCTCATAGAATGTGTTGGCCTTTTTTATTATTACTTTGGATTAGTTTGTGAAGAAATGGTGTTTTTCTTTAAATGTTTGGTAGAATTTACCAGTAAAGCCATCTTGGCCATGACTTTTCTTCTGGGGTTGCTTTCCTATTAATAATTAAATCTCTTTACTTGTTATAGGTCTATTCAGATTGTCTATTTCTTCTTGAGTCAGTTTTAGTGGTTTGTATCTTTCTAGGAATTTATCCATTTAATCTAAGTTATTTATTTTATTGGCATACATTTGTTCATAGTGTTCATTTATAATCCTTTTTGTTTCTATAAAGTTGGTAGTAATCTCCCCTCTTTCAATTCAGATTCTAGTAATTTGAGCTTTTCCTCTCTTTTTCTTGTTCCATCTAAAGATTTGCCAATTTTCTTAATTTTGTCAACAACCGAGGTTTCATCGATTTTCTCAAATATTTTTCTATTCTCTATTTTATTAATTTTCACCCTCGTCTTTATAATTTCCATCCTTATACTTGCTTTAGCTTTAGTTTGCTGTTCTTTTTTCCAGTGTGTTAGGGTAGAAGTTTAACCTGTTGATTTGAGATTTTCCTTTATCTTAATGGAGGCATTTGCAGCTATAAAATATTCTCTAAGCACTGCTTTAACTGCATTCGATAAGTTTGGTCTGTTGTATGTTCATTTTAATTCATCAAAATATTTTCTAATATCTCTTTTGATTTCTTCTTTAACCTACTGGTTATTTAGGAGGATGTTACTTAATTTCCACATATTTGTGAATTCCCCAAACTTCTTTCTATTATTGATTTGTAATTTCATTCTACTGTGGCCAGAAAATACACTTTTTAAAAAATTTTTATTTTGGCGTATTACGGGGATACAAGTGTAAAGGTTACATATATTGCCCATGTCCCCACTCCACCTCGAGGAAGACCTTCAAGCGTGTCCATCCTCCAAATGTTGCACATCTTACTCATTGTGGTAATATATACTCATCCCCTCCTCCCCCCATCCAACCCTCCTGACACCCGATAAATGTTACTCCTATATGTCCACTGGGATGTTGATCCATTAATACCAATTTGACAGTGAGTACATGTGGTGCTGGTTTTTCCATTCTTAAGATACTTCACTCAGTAGAATGTGTTCCAGCCATATCCAGGAATATACAAGAGGTGCTATATCACCATTGTTTCTTAAAGCTGAGTAGTATTTCATGGTATACATATACCACATTTTATTAATCCACTCATGAATTTATGGGCACATCAGTTGTTTCCACAGCTTTGCAATTGTGAATTGTGCTGCCATAAACATTCGAGTGCAGGTGTCTTTTTCATAGTGACTTTTAATCTTTTGGGTAGATGGCCAGTAGTGGAATTGCTGGATCAAATGGTAGATCTACATGTATCTCTTTGAGATATCTCCATATTGCTTTCCACAGAGGTTTAACTAGTTTGCAGTCCCACCAGCAGTGTAGGAGTGTTCCCCTCTCTCTGCATGCATCCACGCCAGCATTTGTTGTTTGGGGACTTTTTGATAAAGGCCATTCTCACAGGAGTTAAGAAATATCTCATTGTGGTTTTGATTTGCATTTCCCTGATGATTAGAGATGTTGAGCATTTTTTCATATGTTTGTTGACCAATATTCTGTCTTCTTTTGAGAAGTTTCTGTTCATCTCCTTTGCCCATTTTTTGATAGGGTTGTTTGATTTTTTCTTGCTGATTTTCCTGAGTTCTAAATAGATTCTAGTTATCAGCCCGTTATCGGATATGTAGCTTGTGAAAATTTTCTCCCATTCTGTGGATTGTCTGTTTGCTCTCTTGATGGTTTATTTGGCTGTGCAGAAGCTTTTTAATTTGATCAGGTCCCATTCGTTTATTTTTGTTGCTGTTGTGATTGCCTTTGGGATCTTCTTCATAAATTATTTGCCTAGGCCAATGTCTAGAAGAGTATTTCCAACATTTTCCTCTAGAATTCTAATAGTTTCACACCTAAGGTTCAAGTCTGTTACCCAGCATGAGTTGATTTTTGTGACAGGTGAAAGTTGTGGGTCTTGTTTCAGTCTTCTACATGTGGCTATCCAGTTTTCCCAGCACCATGTATTGAATAAGGATTCTTTTCCCCAGTGTATGTTTTTGTCTTCTTTGTCGAAGATTAGTTGGCTATATGAGGATGGTTTTATGTCTGGGTTCTCTGTTCTGTTCCACTGGTCAATGCCCCTGTTCTCATGCCAGTAAAAAGCTGTTTTAATGACTATAGCCTTGTAGTATAGTTTGAAGTCTGGTAAATTGATACCTCCTATTTTATTTTTATTGCCTAGGATTGATTTTGCTATACAGGGTCTTCTCTGGTTCCATACGAAGCGTAAAATAATTGTTTCTATATCTGTGAAAAATGATGATGGTATTTTGATAGGGATTGCATTGACTCTGTAGATCACTTTGGGTAGTATAGACATTTTAATAATGTTGATTCTGCTGACCCATGAGCATGGTATATTCTTCCATCTGTTTACGTCCTCTGCTATTTCCTTCCTCAGTGTTTCATAGTTCTCCCTGTAGAGGTCTTTTACCTCCTTAGTTAAATATATTCCAAGGTACTTTATTTTCTTTGTTGCTATTTTGAAGGAAATAGAGTCTTTGATTTGGTTCTGACTTTTACTGTTGTTGGCGTATATGAATGCCTCTGATTTCTGTGTATTGATTTTGTATCCTGAGACTTTACCAAATTCATTTATCAGTTCAAGGAGTCTCTTGGTTGACTCCTTGGGGTTTTCTAGGTATAATACCATGTAATCAACAAAGAGTGAGAGTTTGATCTCTTCTGATCCCATTTGGTTGCCCTTAATTCCACTCTCTTGTCTGATTGCTGTAGCGAGGACTTCCAGCACTACGTTGAACAGAAGTGGAGATAGTGGGCAACCTTGTCTTGTTTCAGTTCTAAGTGGGAATGCTTTCAATTTTTCCCCATTAAGTATGATATTGGCTGTGGGTTTGTCATATATGGCTTGTATCATTTTTAGGTAAGCCCCGTCTATGCCTATTTTATTGAGCATTCTTATCATAAAAGGGTGTTGAGTTTTGTCAAATGCTTTCTCTGCGTCTATTGAGAGGATCATATGGTCTTTGTTTCTGCTTCTGTTTATATGGTGAATTACTTTTATAGATTTGAGTATGTTGAACCATCCCTGCATCCCTGGGATGAAGCCCACTTGGTTGTGATGAATTATTTTCTTGACAAGCACCTGGATTCCATTGGCTAGGATTTTGTTGAGAATTTTTGCATCTATATTCATAAGGGATATTGCTCTGTAGTTTTCTTGTTGTGTTGCATCCTTCCTGGTTTTGGTATCAGGGTTATGTTCGCTTCATAAAATGTGTTGGGGAGGTTTCCATCCTTCTCAATGTTGTGGAATAATTTCTGCAGGATAGGCACCAGTTCTTCTTTGTAGGTGTGGTAAAATTTGCGTGTGAAACCATCTGGTCCAGGACTTTTCTTTTTAGGAAGGTTTTTATTGCTGTTTCAATTTCAGTACTTGATATTGGTCTGTTCAGGAATTCTGTTTCTTCCTGGTTGAGCCTAGGGAGGTTGTGTGTTTCTAAGAAATTGTCCATTTCCTCCATATTTTCCAGTTTGTGTGCATAGAGGTTCTTGTAGTATTCATAAATTATATCTTGTATCTCCATGGCATCAGTTGTAATTTCTCCTTTATTGTTCCTGATGGAGCTTATTAGAGATTTTTCTTTTCTACTTTTTGTTGGTCTAGCCAATGGTGTGTCAATTTTGTTTATTTTTTCAAAGAACCAACTTTTTGTTTTATTAATCTTCCGTATACTTTCCTTGTTGTCAATTTCGTTTAGTTCTGATTTGATCTTAATGATTTCACTTCTTCTGTTGGGGTTGGTGTTGGTGTGTTCTTCTTTTTCCAGCTCTTTGAGACGATTCATTAGGTTGTGTATTTGTGATCTTTTCAACTTTTGGATATAGGCATTTATGGAAATAAACTTTCCTCTCAGGACTGCTTTAGCTGTGTCCCACAGGTTTTGGTAACTTGTGTCACCTTTGTCATTTAGTTCAAAGAATCTTTTGATTTCCATCTTGATTTCTTCATTTATGAAGTGATCATTCAGCAGAAGGTTGTTTAGTTTGCATGACTTGGTGTAGAAATGACAGTTCCTGTTAGGGTTTATTTCTCCATTTATTCCATTGTGATCTAAAAAGATACATGGTATCATTTCTATTTTTTTAAATTGTTTGAGATGTGCTTTGTGGACTAGGATATGGTTAATCTTAAGAGAATATCCCATGAGCTGATGAGAAGAACGTATATACAGTGGTTTTGGGGTAGAATGTCCTATAACTGTCATTCAGGCCCATGTGTTCTAGAGTTCTGTTTAAGTCCATTATTTCTTTGTTGATTTTGTGTTTGGAGGATCTGTCCTGTGCTGTCAGTGGGGTGTTATAGTCTCTGATGATTATGATATTGTTGTTTATCCATTTGTTTAGATCAAGTAAAGTTTGCTTTATGAATCTGGGTGCACCAAGTTTGGGTGCATGTATATTTAGAATGGTTATGTCTCTTGTTGAACTGTACCCTTCACTATTATATAGTGACCTTCTTTGTCTTTTATTACTTTTGTTGATTTAAAAACTAAGTTATCTAGTATCAGCACCACCACGCAGCTTCTCTTGGTTTCTCTTTGCTTCAAATATTGTTCTCCACCCATTTACCTTTAGTCTAACTGCATTCTTGCAGGTTAGATGTGTTTCCTGAAGGCAGCAGATACTTGGCTCGTGTTTTTTTATCCATATGGCCAGCCTATATCTCTTGAGTGGTGAGTTCAAGCCACTTACATTTATTGAGATAACTGATAGGTGGCGCAGATTTTTGTTCATTATGTTGGGTTAAACTTTGTTCCTTTGTTTTCTCTCTTGAGCCATTGTGGTATCTGGGCTTTTATCGTTAGCTTTTGAGTAGATTTACATTTGGGAGTGTTTATTGTACTGATCCGTGGGTTACACTGCTTTGAGTACTTCTTGAAGCACTGGTCTTGTCTTGGTGAATTCCCTCAGTCTTCGCTTATCTGAGAATGTCTTGGTTTCTCCTTCATATACAAAACTTCATTTTGCAGGGAATAAGATTCTAAGGCTGGGCATTCTTCTGTTTCAGAAGAGTGAAAATGGGGACTCAGTCTCTCCTTGCTTGTAAAGTTTCAGTAGAGAAGACTGGTGTTATTCATATAGCCTTTCCTTTGTATGTTACTTGCTACTTCCATCTTACAGCTCATAGAAGAGTTCTTTGGTTGATATTTTGGACAGTCTGATAACTGCATTTCATGACATCTTCCTGTTTGCATTGAATGTCCCAGGGGTATTTTGAGCTTCTTGAACTTGTATATCGAGATTTTTAGCAAGGCCTGGGAAATTTTCCTCTGTTATATCTTCAAATAGCTTGTCCAATCCTTGAGTTTTTTTCTTCTTTCCCTTCGGGTAACCCTATAACCCTCACATTAGGTTTCTTCATATAATCCCACATCTCTTGTAGGCTTTACTCTTTTCTCCTGTTTCTCTGCTCTCTCTCTGTGACTGATTTATTTAATTTGAAGGTGTTTTCTTCAATCTCTGAGATTCTTTCTTCTGATTGATCTACCCTGTTCTTGAGGCTTTCCTCTGTGCTTTGTAGTTCCCTGAATTGATTCTTCATTTCCAGGAGTTTGGTTAGATTTTTCTTCATTGTTTCAATTTCTTTAGTGAATTTTTTTTCCAGGTCCTGTAATCTTTTTGCATTTTCTTTGTGTTGGTTATCCAGTTTTTCTTGCAAATAGTTGAATTTTCTTACGTTCCATGCTCGAAATTCTTCTTCTGTCATTTTAGTGGTCTGATTTTGGTTGATGTCCATTTCTGAGGGGATGGTGTTCCTCCTTGGGGGTTTGCTTTCCATTTGGGTTTTCATATTTCCAGAGTTCCTTCGCTTATTTCTTCCCATCTGGATTGGTTGTTGTTTCTTACCTTTAGGTTTTCGTTTGGATAATGACAGGCCTTGTTTAGTCTCTGATCTAGTAGGTGGGTGAGATTCGACCACAACCTGTATGATGAGTCAGTAGGTGCCGTAAAATGGGTGTGCAAAATGTCCTCCCTGTCAGTAGGAGGCTCTTGCTCGGAGGAACAGGCTACACTGTTGTTTTTGTGTCTTATTCCTCTAGAGAGGCTCTCTAGTGCCTCAGGTATTAGGTGGGGCCCTGGGACTTCCAGGTATGTCCTTTCTTCCCGTCAGTGAGGGCTGGTCTAGGAGAGAGTCTGGGCGGAGCTGGGTTGGGTAAGCCTGCCTTTAGGCACCACCAATGCTGTTAGCAGGGGTCAAAGTTCTGTTCTCTGCTTTGGGGAAAAGCTGTCAGGGAGCGGCTGGAATGGCCCCACTCAGTCAGAAAGGCCATGTGTGGGGGTGGGGCTGTCTGAGACCCGCAGTCTGGAGCATGCCTCGCTCCTCTCCACCCTCCCCAACTCTGCGGCTACTCCTGGGCCTCTGCCAGCAGGCCAGACCTCACACCACCAGGCCTCCCCTGGCCTGGTCTGGGCACATGACCACCCTTTGGGAGGAAGGTTGCCCTGTAGCACGCTGATCCGCCCTTTAAGGCACACACCCTAGCAGGCTCCTTCACGAATATCCCCTCTATGCCCTAGGCAATGTGAGACCTGGGTGCACAGGATCTAGTCTGCAGGAGAATTCACTCCTTGACCCCAGCAGGAAGAGGAGTGCCAGTCCCAATTCACCCATGGGGAGCCCAAGCTGGGTCTATGTCTCTCAGCTTCAGGGTCTGCCCCATTATCCTGGGATCACTGGGCCAGCAGCACCTGGGAGGGCTGGCAGGTTGGGAGCTCACCATCTGAGTTCCCCTCAGTCAGCTGAAGGGTCCCAAAAAGGAAGGTCCCGTTCCTTGGAGATGCTTCTGGCTGGTGGCTATATTGTCTCTCTTGGCAGCCACGATAGGGATGGGGGACGGGAGAATGAAGCAATATGGCTCCTGCCGGGTGGCTCAGGTCTGTGCACACAGAAGTGCCCCAGTGGAGTTGGGAGCCTGGTGCCGCGTCTGCTACAGGCTTACCACTCACTGACAGTGGTTGTCTCTGGGCTGGTGTCCACGAGTCTCTCTACCCGCTGGGGAGCCCACCAGCAGTCCAAGATACAAGGGAGGGAAGAGTTAACAACTCCACCTGCCCTTGCCGCTGGTCTCCAAGCTTCTTGGGAGGTCTCTGCTTCCAGTTCTCCTCTGCAACCTCCTCCCATGGAGACTCCCATAGTCTCCATAGTCTTGGATACCCCTCCTTCCGACCCTTGTCCAATGTATGCTCGTCTGCTTGCTTCTTTCTTCTAATTTCTGCTAGAAACTGTCTTTTTTGCAGAGACACTCTGTCTTGGGGTGTTTCTCATCGCCATCATGCTCCCGACCTCATTTTAACTAAATCATCTCTTTAAAGATCTTATCTCCACATACAGTCACACGCTGAGGTGCTGCGGGTGGGGACTACACATCTGGATTTGGGGGTAGACACTATTCAGCCCATAACGAAGAGCACACTGACCAATAAGAGAATAATAAAACTCTTATAAATTGATCCATTTGACGCATGCAGCTATTCCGTGAAGGGGGATATTCTACTCCTAATGAGTGAAGAACACAAATGGTCCCGAGATAGGTACATTCATGGTCAGGAGAAAGTTAAAGAGATGCAAAGAGTATGACAGCTTCCTCTTGAAATCGAAGGAACCGATCCTGGAACATCATAAAACCTCCTGAGCAAGCACCTCTAGATACCCCTTAACGCCTGGTTTGTGAAAAAGCAAGTTACCACCAGCCAATTTTGTGTGGCCCTGAAAAAGGCCCTGCAGGCCCGGCCTTTCCTAGGGCTCCTACCCGCAGAGGGAACCCTGCACTGCCTCCCCACTGCTGGCCCGTCACAAGTCCTGACTGGTCCTGTGCCTGGGGCCCCAACCAACGCCCTTCCTCACCTCCTCACCTGGGGCCCGGGACACGCTGTCCTGCCAGCTCCCTGCTTGTCTGAACTCCCATGTTGACGGCAGTGAACAGAGGGTGTGAAACGTCTCTGAAGGCAGGTCGGGCCCCACCTCCCACATCGGCCTGGGCCTTGAGTGAAGCAGACGCAAGAGGACACGGTGTGCCCACGGGGCGCGGGGCCTGATGCTCTGCTTCCAAGGACAGGTAGGAAACCACAGATTGGAAACGGAAAGACATTCAACTCCAGCCCGAGTCTCCCCACGTAAAGTTACATGCCCTCAATCCCCCTCAGCCACTTTATTTGTCTCTAAGGTGTGGATTGATGCACCTGGCAAAGGCAAAGTGGCGGCGTGCTGCATCTCCACGCATACGGAGATGTCAGATACGTGTCACCCACGCGCGTGGGCACGGGGCAGCCCAGCAGCAGCTGCTGAGGCAGCAGCCGCTCGGGAATTGTCTGCTGCCATGAAGTGAGAGGGAAGGAGAGAGAAAAACATCCCAGTGTGCAGAAATAACTCTCCCCCTTAAGAAGGAAGGGAGGATACAAGAATGGCGCCCCTTTGGAGATGGCAGCATGGAGCTGCCTGCACTGTGCAGGAACAGGGACGGCCAGTCGCCAAGCCATATACACCAGCAACCCACCCAAAGTATCCGAGATTTGAATTTTGAATGTCATCTTGAGGAGCCGGTGTTCCTGAGCAGAGAGTGTATCTGACAGCGGTCACGTCACCCCCAGGCCTGCCTGTGCTGTTGCCGGGCATTCATCAAGCAGCAAAGAGCCCAGATCCCCTGTGACGCGTGTCCTCAGTGCAGGCCAGGCTCCTGGATGTGCCTGGGACAAGGGGGAGGCAGAGGGGACTGGCTAGAGCACATCCTGGGCCACACTGGCCCTGGGCCTCCAGCACCTTCAGAGTGTCTGCCGAGGCCCAGGAACAGCTGCTTCAAAAAGTCCTCTTGCAAGTCACCTGCTATAGTGTCAGCAGGAGAGCAAAACGAGACGCACGGCCACTTCCTAAGACAAGAAAACCTCACTTCTAATCCCAGTTTCCACTCTGACCCTTGGAAACCCTGATGTATTTGTTTCCAAGTGCAGAATGGTCTTCATATTTGAGGCAGGGCATCCCTGTGTCTGCGACATCCATCAGCAGATGCCTGGAGGATCACAGAATCATTTAAAGGGAAATCATCTCCCTTTTCTCAGGCCAACATCATTCACCTTAAAATAAGTACCGCCACCATAAGGACACAGTATGACACTTAACACAGCCTCTTGCAAAGGTAGCATCCACACTGACTGCCATAAACAACTCACTGGATAGTTGTCCTGCCTCTGACAAAGCCATTGCCAACAATTTTCACCACAAAGTAGAGAGAACTATCACCTGGGAAGCTATCAACAATTTACATGCAGATATATTTCCTTTTATGGCATAGCTGTGTACCCTGAAAAATTACTTGCAGACAGGTAGCTTTGTAAATCAAGTTCTTTTGTTCTTTCGTGTTTAATTACTAAAAATGTAATGCATGTTCCTTGTAAAACATTCAAACTGAATAGGAAGGGGGAAGGTAGAACGCAAGCACTATTCATTTCCTGAACATCCCTCCAGGAATACGCTGCACATACAACCACTTACATCCTTTAAACACACACCCCCCCTGCATTTCACCATGCCTTTCCTCAACATGTTCTCCTCTGCCGCTCCATCACTTACTTCTGCACCTGAGACCCTTCCCCTGAGCATGTGAGCCCCAGCTCAGCAGCGTCTCCAGGTCCCAGGGAACACGCTTGCCTTTTGAGATGTTAATGCCTGTTCCATGATAAAAGAATGCCACAATCAAGTAAGTTAGGGAGAAGCTGACTCATAATTAAACAGCCTTCTCTACAGTAGGAACGTGTATTCCTTGAACATCTCATGTATGCGGTGGAATGCCAAAAGTGGCAGATTCTACACGGCACCTCCCTCCTTTATTCCATCCCAAAACGTTTTGCCAGGACTACTTACCAATATCTCATGTGATGTGTTTTCTCTCACTGCAATATCTCCTGCCTCTCTCCACGCCCCAGACCTTGGTTTAGTTATCACCTACTCATCTTTCAGATGGCAGCTGACCTTGTCTTCCTCAAGACGATGTCCCCTGACCCTGACCCACTGCCCCCCTTGCATTCAGCCCCAGCTATTGTTCTAGGGCATTCTGTCGTTGCACCACAGCCCCGTCCGCCACACTGCACACCCAGCTGTGTGGTTACTGCCCGATGCCTCCCCACGGGCCTGTCGCTCCACGAGAACGTGGGCAGGGCCTGCCCATTCCTCACCACGGCCCGTCATGCAAGAGGGACACATGAGAGGTGCTCCATGAGTGTTTACTAGACCAAGAGACGACGGTGTGTCCCACAGAAACCCAGCTCTGCACCTGCCACCCTAGTCGCTCCAGTGGAGGGACTCACATCTGAACACACCGCGGTGAACTTTCTGGTGAAGAGAAGAGCCTTCTTGCATTATGAATCAGTACCTCCTTACTCGCTTGTCTTGTACATATTTTGGAATGGCAGGTTTGCAGGATTAAATGTGGAACCATCTCATTTCCGACAGAAATATCCCCAATGTGTGAGCAGTTGGTACCCATTGGCATTCTGGTACAGAATTTGCTTTACATTTTTAAAATGACTTTTTGCTGCAACATTATTTTGATAAAGGGAAAAGATTGGAAGTGTTTATGTAAAATAAGACTAGTTTTCATTTGTGATGGATTTTCACATGCTGAGAAGAAAATAGCACGATTTGACAAAAACAGGGCCTTCATTTGCAGCACGTATAAAGTGTGCCTGTAAACAGGCATGACACAGCTAGCTGAATGCTCTGCACAGCCATGGGGGTGGGGGATATGGTGGCGTGTAGGGCACAGTACAGAGAGGCAGTATACCCTAGTGGTTCTGAAATCAAAGCATCAGGTTCACATGCTAACTTACACCCTTTGCTAGCTGAGGAATTCTGAACAAGTCTCTAAGCCTCAGTTTTCTCTCATGTAAAATGGGAATAATAATGGTTCCTACTTCACAGAGTTGTGGGAATTGCACTGTATTAGATCACATTAGATCATAGCCTGGCACCCAGTAAGCACCATATGAATATTACCTGAAGGAAGAAAACTGGCAGAAGGAGACAGGATGGCAATTGACTAATGCCCAGGTGAGTGTTTCCAAGGACAATGAGTAGATAGTGTGTTCTGGACAGAAGTTTCCCTCAGCTTGGAGTTGAGATGAACAAAAGAGTGTGAGAAGTGAAAAAGAAGATTTCCTTCATGTCCCTGCCAAGACCAGGACCAGCAAACAGCGGAGGGTGCCCAGGCCCCTCTGAGAGTCCAAGCCCCAGGCAAAAGGAAAGCCAAGAGCCAGCTATCTGAAGCCCTGCAGAATGTAATTGATAATGACACAAGGGTCTTGAGCAGCACGTGCCCCAAGCAGCAGGACACAGACACACAGAGGCTCCCGGTGTCCCAGCACGGTAAGCGGTGGAGGCCAGGGGCAGGGATCAGAGACCAGCACCTGTCTCAGAGCTCACAGGCCTCCAACCTGGTGCTCTGGTTCCCTGCTGTTTTCTGTTCAGTGAATTTCTTGATGTGCAACTGCAGTGATTAAAGAGTTCCCAAGGTGCAGGAGAAAATGTTACCTGGCCCAGTGGCAGAGATATTCCCAGGCATGCACCACGCCACTGTGAGCTTCACTGCCATCCTTCTGAGAAGGGGCCTAGCTGTGGAGACTCTCACTAAGCTTGTGCTACACAGCAGACACAGTTTGAAATGCTTAACATGCACTTTCATTTAATCCTCACAAACCCCATGAGATAGGTACTATCGTGGTGTCTACTGCACAGAGAAGCGTGCGTCACCGTCTGAGCCATTGGGAGGAGGCCAGCACCAAGGCAACAAGGACATATGATAGGCACCTGCAGACCACGCCCTGGCTGGTGCTGTCCAGGAGACCAGGCCACCAACAAGTCTCTGCTTTGCCTCTTAAATCCTGGAGGCCCAGCCTGCATTTCCGCAGCAAAGCAGTCCCTTTCTCACGTGTAGGGACCTGTGGCATATCTGGTTGGTTGAGTAAGCCCAGGGACAGTGGCCCTTAATCTGTTCTCCCCACGGGACACACTGTGTTGTCACTGGAGGCTGCAAAACCCACTGCCGCAAGTTCCAGAGTGCTGAAGGTGGTTCCACCCTCTGTGTTCCAAACACGGACCAGACAGCAAGTGCCTAAGAGTGATGCTATCATAGCAATGACCTTGAATTCGCTTGAAGCCATTTTTTAAAAAGAGTAAATCACGTGTATACTCTGGCTCTCCACCATTACTGTGACATTTCACAAATGTGGGGACACCAGGGAGAAATAAACACTGCTAGCAACCCCTGCTCGCCATGCCCCTCCAGTGCTGCCGGCCCCTTTCAGAGCCCTCTCGCCTAGGTTCTGCTCCCATCCAACCGCAAGACTCTGTCTTGATTTCCACTCCTCTGGAAAGAGAGATTAAAAATACAAATTTTAAAATTCTGAAAGTAAATAGTATATACCTCATTAGGCGTACATCTAAAATTACTGTCTTCAAAAACAAACAAACATTCAAATCCAAGTAGAATGACAGAAAAAAAAACAAACAACCAAAAACAAATAAACAACAACAAGGGAAAACCCACTGGTGAGGCCCTGTAGCAAGTGGACTCAGTCTGATTCAACACCATCCGTGAAGATCTTTTCCATTCCAGGTCCTCTGCTAGGTGCCCAGGGGGTAAAAAAATCAGTCCCTGGCCCAAGTTCAAGGACTAAGAGCCCAGTGAGAAACAAACAAAACCCCCACTACACACGTGCTGAGCACTGTGGCACTCCTGAGGGGAGGGGTGGTCTGGTGGTCTGGCGAGGAGGTCGGGGCCAGGGAGACAGAGCAGCGGGCGCTGGGCTCTCAGGATGGGACGGGCCTTTGCAGAGAGCAGGGAAGCACCCTCCACTGGAGGTCAGAGCCTAAGCAGAGGCTGTTCAGGGAATCTAGAGTCCCGGGATCTGGCTTGGCCAGGAAGAGGAGGAATGGGGCAGCCAGGGAAAGAAGACGGAAAACCAGAGTCAGCCTGTGAGCACGTTGTATTTGATTCCACACACAGTGCTGAAGGGAAGGGGCTGGGCATGGCGGTGGCGTCCCCTGCAGGTTTTCGGCAGGGCAGCAAGGGGAATGCTCTGGTTTGCAGGGAGCTGGAGGTTGGCTTGGGGAGGAGAGGCAGTGAGTGCCGAGCGCCTCCACGTGCCAGGCGCCGTGCTGGGTGCTGCACCTGCCCCTACTTCCGTGCTCAGAATGACACTTCACACCTTACAGACGAGGAAAGGAGCCCCCAAGAGTGAATGTGTTTCCCAGAGCACCACGCTGGTACTCACAGCACTGGCCACAGTCCAAGCCTGCCGCCCCACCAGACATTCCCGATGCTGCAGCCAGAGCCCCCCAGGAGGCCAGGACAGAGAGATTGGGACTGCACGGGGTAAAAGGCAGAGGCAGGGGACCAGGGGACAAGAACAGTGTTGCAGGGGCCTTAGACAGGTTGTATAAACTCCTTTCCCACTTGCATTTTGGGGAATAATCACTTGGCACCTAAAGTGATGCCTTTGAGATTTACCCCATGGGACATCCTTGGACTCAACTCTAGAACAGAGGCTGTGGAAGGTTTGCCTTGCAGGGTGGTGGTCCCCACTGCTGCCTATAGCACGTAGGGTCGCTGTCAATGAGACAATGCAGTTACAGTGCTCAGCACAGAGTGGTTCTTGGTGACGAATCTGCGTATCCACCCATCCATCCATTCTCTCACTCGTTTCTCAAGTGCCACTTCTAGGCTGAACATAAGGTTAGCACAGCGTTGAGGGGCCATGAAGGGCCACATGACACCCTCCCTCCATGAGGAAACACAGACACAAACCTATGCGCACACACACACACACACATCTATGCAGACCTATGTTTGCGTGCACATGTGCACACATTCAGAAGTGTGAAGGAATTGACAGTAAAACCTGAACCCAGTCATTCAACCTGTGAATTTTAAGTCATAGATAGTTATTCTGTGACATAAAAATATCATTTACAAACTAGAAGAGAAAAGCGCTGAGTACTCCAGGATGACAACTGTGGAATCACTTTGGTTGCACTATCTTGTGTGTGTCTTGCAAACACCTGAGTGCTGATGCACTCGCACTGATGGAATCGGGGCTCCTGAGAACCACACACAGCTTGGGGACGTCCCCTGGGCCTTGGTGAGGACTGCAGCTTCCCGAAGGTCTTTCTCCAGGGTTGAAGCGGTGTGCTCGGGCCCACTTCCACTGACCTGGACTCCGATCCCAGCTCATGGCCGTATCCCCACCACACTGAGTCAGGGCTGGGACACAGGCACGGACGCAAGATTCTAGCCCGCTCCAAATGCTCAGACCCCACAGGAGAAAACCATTTAGAGTAAGAATTTGGTTTTTTTTTTTTTTTTTTTTTACTGCCAGAATTTGTTTTTAACATCCTGGGGTTAGTCACTCTTGCTCACTTGCTCGCTCGCTCTCTCTCTCTCTCTCTCTCTCTCTCTCTCTCACACGTGCAAAGGGAAAAGAAACGAAAGAGAAAGTAGAAAATTTTAAACAGCTTTTTAAAAGGTTCATGAGCCTTCTTGCACATCAAATGGCTCTTGAAAAACAACATTTTAATGATTTCCGTGTAAACAAATCAGAAACATATGGATTAAATTTCCCTTAAAATATACATGTGTAATTAAGGGGAAAAGTGCTTGGCAAAATGCATTTTGCATTTTATCAAACCCAACATTTGAAAAATAGGTTCGGACATCTGACAAATCCAGATCCGGCGATCCTGCCCATCCCTGCAGCAGCCCCATACTCTGCTCCTAAGCAGGGGCCCAATCCGCTTCTCCGGACTTTTGCCCTTTTCTGGAGCTTTTTAGAAGAAACTATCAGATTGTAATAGACAGATTGATTTGGGGGGCTCTGCAATGGTGGTTACAGGTCTTCCTTTTCCTGGAGCTCTTTTCATTTTCAGGAGCTAGACTCCCAAGAAAAGCATAGCCTTGCAGCCCAGTCTCAGCCAGACAAGGCTGCCCGCTGGGGAAGTGCAGAAGATGAGGACTGGTCTAGGCTGTGCCCTGAGATTCACACTCCTCCTCACTGTGACACATACTGTGTGAGCAGGCATGTGTGTATCTATGTGCCTGTGTGTATGTACACTTCCCTAAGATGCATTCCTAAAGACTCTAGGGCTATGGTTTTAGAGTTCCCATGGCACTGCTTGCCTGCAAGCTGCCAACTCTGAGCTTCCGTCTCTTCCAGTGGGTAAGAGAAAGACACCTCCAGCACAGAGGAAGGCGCCGGCTCGGCTGGACAGCCTGGCTGCAAGGCCCGCCGAGCCGGGAGGGCACACTGCAGAGAGCAGGTGGAGTCCGCATGCCAGTTTCTTCCAGGACGAGAAATTATGTCCAAGAACACAGCACACAGCAGCTCCAGAGCAAGTTATCAGACCACACTACTATGTATCCACTGGGGGCCTGGCTGCCACAAGAGAATGACCTTGTATTGGTTTTCTTAGTTGGGAGCAAGATTTCCAACCCAGAAACAGCATGAAACAACATAGCCAGTGACCACGCTCCGAGCATGTGTTTTGAGTACATGTCATCAATGACAAGATCTGAGCTGGAGGGCCTTCTAAACATGAAATATATTTCTGCAGTTTGGAAAGAAAAAAGACTGTTTGGGGCTGCTTTGAATTAGGCAGAGTGGAGACAGGAATTTGCCTGAAGTGCCTGTCCCTCTCCCGTGAGCAGGCACTGCCTGGCTGAGACAAGATGGGGCACCTGGGGCTGACCCACGCCCCACGTCTGCGCCCCACGCCCGGGCTGGGGCATGACGACCGAGCTGGGCAGGGGTAGTAGGCAGACCCCACAGGGCTGCTGAGAACGACCTTAAATGTCATTATCTGCCTCCCATGGCTCAAGAAATCTGACTATCCAGTAAGATTCTGCCTACAGGTCCTCATGAGAACGATTCTACAGCCTGTGTGGTCCATGGTGTCTCCCTTATGTGTTGCCACCATCAAAAGGTACAATTACACAATTTAAAGCTCAGGGCGCAATTAAATCTCTATAATGGTGCTAATGGCTCAAGCAAGCTTGAAGCAACTGTCATATTTTAAAAGATCATTCTGGCTTGTTACATGTCTGAAACTGCTCCGTAAAATCTCATCACCTTTTCATCTTCAGTTGAGAACATTTTCAATGCTCAGAAGATGGCTTTCTTCCAGCCACACTGCACAAAAAGGAGCGATCTCATCTGGGACTTCATCAGCTGACAAGGTCATCTTGGAGGACTAAACTCTGCCCAATAAAGCTGAGCTCAGCCCTCCAAGGCGGGGCTGTCCCCTGAGGAAGAGTCCGAAGGAAAGGTCAGGTTGCAGGATGTGGCCCAGTCCGGAGCTCTCTGCGAGCAATTTAAACCCAATCACTTTCTCTAAGAGGGAGAATGAAGAAAGGCTAGCTTGTGTCTCTGCCCATAGGAACAACTGGAGAGGCCCTGTGGTCACTGGCACTCCTGCTGTCCCCAGGCAGTCCGTGCTGTGGCCCATACATGACACACGGTGTTCTAATGACCTCATTACCTGTCTGCTCCCAGCTAAACTGTGAAGCCCTTGGCAGACCGTGGGGCATGTCTTTACCTGTCCCATGTGAAAAATGCCATGACTTTCTGATTTATTTTCCTAGGAGGATAGCTTTTTGTTTGATTGTTTTTGTTTTTGGACCTCTCAGGAAAAGCAAAGTAGAGCAAACTTCTACTCAGTGATGACAGGACGAAGATGTTGACAACGTCAGTCCTTCGTAAACGTCATCTCATTCAGTCCTCACAACCACCCCGCAGCAGAGACACGGTTATGATTCACATCACTGAGATAAGGAAACTAAGACAGAAAAAGATGAGGTAATACACCCAAGATCACATCCAGAAAGAGGTGAAACTTGGGTCTAGCCAGAGGCCATCTGATGTCAGAGCCCAGTCCTTGGCCACAATAATCCCAATTGGGGAATGAGCAGATGGGAATTTTGGGAAAAGAACTCTAGTGTCCACGTGAAGACTAGACTTGAGGTCTAAAAGCCTGAAAATCGGGAGTTCATTAACGTCCATGCTGTGCTGTGCTCTGAGAAGAGACCAAAACTGATTCCACTGCAACCCCAGGGTTCCCCAACCCTTACCTGCCATTCCAGGGAATAGAGAACAGACAGAAAGAGGTTACATCAGGGGTCAGCAAACGATGCCTGCAGGTTAAAGCCAACCATCTCTTTTCATAGATAAAGAGTGTGAGTGACACACAGCAATGCCCACTGATGTCACATATTGTCTACAGCTGCTTTTGTGCCTGAACAGCAGAGCTAAGTACTTGCAGGTGCCTGAGATATTTACTATCTTGCCGTTTACAGAAAAGGTTCCCAGCCCCTGGACTACATGCTAGAGAGCTTAATGTCTAATAAACACCAATTGGAGAAACAGCAAGCCCAGAATCTCCAGGCAGAACAGGCACACCCTGCACCTATCCAGTTGATGCTTGACACGACACGTTCACCTTGTAATTGTGCTTTAAAAAGAAAAGAAAAAAAAACTTTACCCAAAGCCAGCCAGCCCCTGCTTCTGAAACCCCCTACTCTTTACCCTCTAAAAGAGCAGCGGCCGGAGTCTTACCTTTGTTGTACATGTTCGTTGGCACTTGGACGTCACTCAGACTGATATTCACAGGCAAATTATTAAAATGGTCATTTGGGGCTAAGATGAATTCCTTTCCCAGCTCCAAAAAATTCCCGTCTTTGTCCCTTTCATTTATCAGCACAGCATTGAAGTATTCATACTGAAAGAGAAAGTCAAAAAACATTACATGCAGCTGAGGGCAGAGGGCCGAGACCTCAGCCAGTCCTGGGCACAGGCCATTCCTACGATGCTGGACCCTGATCTGCTCACATAATCTCTTTGAGTCTTAAGTGCTATCTATGGCTGCTTTTAGACAGGTGTGATAGGATTACATAAGTATTTGACAATGTCATTAAATATTCTTGGGAAGCATAAATTCAAGGGGTTAACACGGTACTTCCTTATGTGAATATAGAGAAAATTGCCCCTAAATTATTTTAATTCTTTAAATTTTGGAAAGAGACCATGCTACTAACAGCCTATATTTAAGTTGAAGGAAGCTGAAAATCCACAAAATATAACAAATAAATAAATAACATGTCAGAACATCATACTTGCTTTGGAAAAATAATAAAATAGACTAAGAGGAAGAGCAGAAGCAGAGGGCTGTGGGCTTATATATGTTGCTCAGGTCAGGTCTCACTGGTAGTGACACCCACGTTGAGACTGAATGACAAGGCCCTTAGATGGGCGTGTGCCAGCATGTTTTACAAATGGCTATATTATCAGCTGACACATACAGAGGGCTTACTTCATGTCAGAAATTATTCCAATTGCTTTTCATGTGTTATCTCATTTGATATCTTGATATTATTAAGTAGATTTATGAGTATTCTCACTTCGCAAGTGAGGAAACCAAGGTGTAAAGAATTCATGCTCCCTGCCAAAGATTCCGCAGCTGACCAGCACGGCCAGAATCCAGACCCGGCAGTCTAGCTCCAGAGTCTGGGCTCGCCTCCTCTGTGCATGCGGCCAGGGGCTGGAATTAACACAACCTTGAAGTGACTGTGATCAATATGCTAAGGGGACTGCGGGAAAAGAGGATAAGATGCAGGAAAAGGTGTTACATAGATGGAGAGTTTAGGAAAGAATCAATAATAAATGTTAGAAATCAAAAACACTGTAACGGAAATGAAGAATGCCTTCAATAGTTCATCAGTAGACTGCACACAGCTCGAAGAGATGTTAATAGAAACTTCCTCAAACTGAAAAGCAAAGAGAAGAGAACAAAAGGATCAGAATATCCAAGAACTGTGGGACAATTACGAAAGGTGTAACATATGTGGAATGGGAATACCAGATGGAGAAGAAAGAGAGAAGGAAAATGAAGAAAAATTTGAAATAATAATGGCTAGGAATTTTCCAGAATTAATCACAAACACCAAAGCACAGATCCAGGAAGCTCAGAGAACACCAAGCACAATGAATATCATAAAAGTCTACACCTACACATATTATATCCCAACTGTAGAAAATCAAAGAGAAAATCTTGAAAGAAGCCAGGGAAAGGGGGGTGGATCTTACCTACAGAGGAACAAGGAAAAGGATTACATCAGACTTCTCCTCAGAAACTACTAATATGTAAGCAAGAAGAGAACGGAGTGAAATACTTAAAGTGCTCCAAGAAAAAAATCCATCAACCCAGAATTCTGTATCTAGTGAAATTCTCCTTTGCAAGTGAAAAAGAAATAAAGACTTTCTCAGACAGTCAAAAATGAAGAAATCTATTGCCAACAGACCTGCCTTGCAAGAAATGTTAAAAGTTCTTAAGAAAGAAGGAAAATTATATAGGTCAGAAACTCTTATCCACATAAAGAAAAGAGTGTTAGAGTAGGAATAAGTGAAGGTAAAATAAACTATTTAATTTTTCTTATTCTTAACTAATCTAACATATAATAGCTTATTCAAAATAATAATAGTAACTAATTATTGGGTGATTATAGTCTGTGAATAAGTGAAATGAATGACAGCAAAGGGAGGAATGGGAAATATTTTGTGCTGTGATTTGAACATGTCCCCTCCAAAATTCAGGTATTGCCAATATGAGGGTATTAAGTTGTGGGGTCATTAGAGGTGATTAGGCCATGAGGGTTCCTCCCTCATGAATGGGATCAGATGTCCTAGTATAAGAGCTTGACAGAGAAAGTTCATCCCATTTGTGATTCTGCCTTCTGCCAAGCAGCATCCCTCCCTATCGGACGTGGCTTCAAAGTGCCATCGTGGAAGCAGGCAGCAGCCCTCACCAGATACCAGACGGGCTGGTGCCGTGATCTTGGGCTTCCTAGCCTCCACAACTGTGAAAAAATAAGAAATTTCTGTTCTTTATAAAGTACTCCATCTCAGGTATTCTATTATAGCAGCCAAGTTAAGACACTCTGTTATAGGATACCTGCACTACCCATGAAGTGTTATAGGGTCATCTGAAAATGAACTTAAATTAGTTGTAAATGTATACTGAAAACTCTAGGACAACTACTAACATAATTTTAAAAGGAAGTATAATTTATGTGCTGAGAGGAGTGAAAATTAAGTCATATAACATGCTCAATTAAAATAAGAGAAGGCAGAAAAAGAATAGAAGACAAAAAAGAAAGAACAAGTACAATAAATAGAATATTATTATAATCACGGTATATATTAATCCAACTATATCAATAATCACGTAATTGTGAATGGTCTAAATACATTAATTAAAAGGCAGAGACTGTCAGAGTCGATTAAAGAAAAGACTCAAATATATTTTGTCCAAAAGAAACCTACTTTAAGCATAAAGACACAGATATATTAAAAGTAAAGGTATGAAGAAAGATATAGCATGCTAACATTAATCAAAAGAAAGCCAGAGTAGGTATTTTAATTTCAGACAAAGCAAACTTCAAAGCAAGGAAAATTATCAAGGAATAAGAAGTGTAGTACTTAATGATAAAGAGGTCAACTCTCTAAGAAGACATAGCAATCCTTAACTTGTATGCACCTAGCAAAAGCGTATTAAAATATGTGAAGCAAAGACTGACAGAACTGCAAGGAGAATTAGAAAAAACTGCTATTATAGTTGAAGAATTCAATACCTCTACCCCTGTATCAGTAATTGACAAACTCAGGAGGCAAAAACTTGGTAAAAATATAGTTGAACTGAATGGCATCATTAATTGAATCTAATTTATATTTATAGGATACTTCATCCAACAAGAGCAGAACACACATTCTTCTCAAGCATGTGAACATGTTTGCTTTAGACATGCACCAAGACAGACCACATTCTCAGCCATAAAACACACCTTTACAGATTTAAAAGAATACAAATCATATAAAGTATGCTCTCAGACCACAATGAAAGTAAACTCAAAATCAGTAACAGAAAGATAGATGAAAAGTCCTAAAATATGTGAAGATCCAACAACATACTTTTAAATAACACATGTATCAAAGAAGAAGTCTCAGGATGAATGTTAATCTAAATGAAAATACAATTTATCAAAATTTGTGGGATGCGGCAAAAACTGCTTAAAAGGAAATTTGTAGCACTGAACACATACATTTGAAGAGCAAAAAGATCTAGAATCAATCATCCAAGCTTCTACTTTGGGAAAGTAGAAAAAGAAGAGCATATTAAATCCAAAGTAAGCAGAAGAAATGAAATAATACCTTTTTAATTTGCAAAGCAAAAAAAAATCAATGAAACTGAAAATAGGAAGTCAATAGAAAAAAAAATCAATGAAACCAAAAGTTAGGACTTTTAAAAGATTTATTATAGTGAAATGATACAAAGCAAGATCAGCAAAGAGAAGAGGAAAATGAGGCAAACTCCAGAGTAATCCAGGAGCAAGCTTCCAATAGTTCTGTCCCAGTGTAATGACACGTTGCACTTAATTCTTCCAGTAATGAATTGTAACAACACACTTGAAATGGTGTCTGCCAGGGAGCCTCAAGAGAGACTCAGTGCCCAGAATTTATATTGGGGTTGGTCATGTAGCAACTCTATTTATTTAATAATAGCTTAATGTAGTTGACATTTCTAGAACTCCACATGTAACAACTACAGAGCACACTTTCTTTTCCAGAGCATACACTGGCTGGGCCATTAAATAAGTCTCAATAAATCTGAAATGACAGAAATTCACATAGTATGTTCTCTGATAATAACAAGCTAAATTTAGAAATTAATATATGATATTAGTATAAAAATACTGATATCTAGTATCTGGAAATGTCCTAAAGATTTAGAAATTAAACAACATACTTCTTAGTAATGTCAAGGAAGAAAATGACATAGGAAGTTGAAAAATATTTTGAAATTAATCATAATATAAACAACATATTGGCTAGGTGTGGTGGCTCATGCCTATAATCCTACTTTGGGAGGCTGAGGCAGGAGGATTGCTTAAGGCCAGGAGTTCAAGACCTGCCTGAGCAAGAGAGAGACTCCATCTCCACAAAAAAATACAAAAATTGGCCAGGCATGATGGCATAAGCCTGTAGTCCCAGCTACTCTGGAGGCTGAGGCAGGAGGATTGCTTGAGCCCAGGAGTTGGAAGTTGCAGTGAACTATGAAGCCTATAGCCTGGGCAACAAAGCAAACCCTGTCTCAAAAAATGAAACAAAACAAAACAAAACAAAACACTGCACATCAATATTCTTCATGAACCTGGACACAAAAATCTTCAACTATTAAATGAAATGAAATCCACCTATAATTAAAAGGATAATACATTATGACCAAGTTGTATTAATCCCAGGAATTCAAGGTTGGTTTAACATTTGAAAATCAATCAACA
This sequence comes from Microcebus murinus, assembly GCF_040939455.1. NCBI lineage: Eukaryota > Metazoa > Chordata > Mammalia > Primates > Cheirogaleidae > Microcebus > Microcebus murinus. Next base: position 159,450,561 of record NC_134104.1, on the reverse strand, counting down.
TAATTTACCACATTAGCAGAACAGAGAAGTAAAATCATATGATGCAGAAAAAGTATTTGATAAAATTCAATTTTCGTTCATCATAAAAATGCTTGGAAAATTAAAAACAGGAAAAAATGTTCTCAACCTGCAGCTAACATTATGTTAATAAAGAATCACTGAGTGTTTTCCCCTAAGATCAGGAACAAGGCAAGGATATCTTACCAAATCCATTCAGTATTGTATTGGTGGTCCTGGCAAATATATTCAGATGAATAAATAAATAAAACTCATTGAAATTACAAAGGAAAAAATTATCTTTATTTGCAGACAACATGATTGTCTATGTAGAAAATCCTAAGGAATCCACATAATATACCAACATATATAATATACTAAAAAGTTCTAATTTTTTAAGAGTTGGCAAGGTCATAGAATACAAGATGAATATTAAAAAATCTATTGCATTTTAATATACAAAGAACAACTGGAAATTAAAATTGAAAATAATAGTACTTATAATAGCATAAAACATGAAATATTTAGGTATAAATTTTTAAAATATGCATAATGCCTGTAAACTACAAAATACTACCAACTACAAAATATTGCTGTTTGAAATTTAAGACATACATAAATGGAAAGAGATACTTTATTCAAGACTTGGAAAATTCTTCCCAAACTGATCTATAAATTCAATGAAATCCCAATCAAAATCTCAATAAGCTTTTTGGAGAAATTGCCAAGTTGATTTTAAGTTTTATAAGGAAATGAAAAGGATATCAATTTCGAACAATCTTTAAAAAGAAGAAAAAAGTCCAAGGACTTACATTTCCTGATTTTAAGCCTTCCTCTAAATCTCATTAATCAAAACAGTGTAGTATTGGCATTAGAACAGACAAACGACACTGGAACAGAAGAGTCCAGAAATAAAGCTGGCATACACAGTCAACTGATTTTCAATAAAAGAGTCTAGATAATTCAATGGGGAAAGTATTATATTTTCAACAAACTGCACTGGATCAAATGATGAAAGATATGAAAACTACATTTTCAATCCATAACTCACATCATATACATACTAACTTAAGATGGATGGATAATAGACTTAAGTGTAAAAACTAAATCTGTAATACTTCTAGAAAAACGGTGATGAATACTTTTGTGGCCTTCAGGTGGGCATTGATTTCTTAGACTACAGAATGCACTTGCAATTTTAAAAATCGATAATTTGAAAGTTATAAAAATTCAAACTTCCAGTCATCAAAATCACTGTTAATGAAACAAATAGGAAAGCCACTGTTGAGGGAAAAGTATTCATAAATATACATCTGACAAATGACTCATACCCAGAATCCATAATGAACTGCTGTAACTCAACTTACAACAGCAGTCACAATATGGGCAAAAGATCTGAACAGACACCTTACAAAAGAAGGGATATAAATGGCCAACATGCAGGTCAAAATGTGTTCAACATCTTTAGTCATTAGAAAGGTGCAAAATAAAACCCCAATAACATGCCATTTTACACCCACTAGAATAACTAAAATTAAATATCCTGACAGTATTAAATGTTGCCAAGGATGTGGAGTAACAGGAAATCTCATATATTGCTCACGGAAATACAACATGGTACAAACACTTTTGGGAAAACACTTTGCAGCTTCTTATAAAGTTAAATATATATCTACCATATGACCTGACAATTCCACTCCTAGGTATTTACCCAAGAGAAATGAAAACATGCCCACAAAAATATTTGTGTGAATGTTCTTGAAAGCCCCATCGTAACAACCCCAAACTAGAAATACCCCAAATGTCCATTAACAGGCAAAAGGATAAATAAATCTGTGATACAGTCATACAATAGACTACTACTCAGGAACGAATTACTGATATGCTCAAAATATGAATGAATCTCACAAATATTAAGAGTGAAAGAAGCCAGAAACAAAAGACAACACATGTGTGATTCCATTTATATGAAGTTCTGGAACAGTCAAAATTATTATTCAATCATGATATGGCAATCGGGGGTTGCTTCTTGGAGCAAGGGTTCGAGTCAACTAGGAGGTCCATAGGAGAGCTTCCCGGAGTGCTTGGAAATGTCCTGTATCTTTGATGACGCACGGCTTACACACATGTATGCATTTGTCAGCACCCACTAGGTTGTATGCTAACGAACAGTGCATTTTCCCAGATAGAAATATATGCCTTGATAAAAAAAAAATTAAAGTCACAAAAGACCTTTCAATTCTTTTTGAAAGATTAATTCAAGAACTCTACAAAAACAGAACTCAAGTTACTAATTCCAACCCTAACCATTTTTAAAGGACAATTTACTGTGATATGACACCCCCAAAACAAACCAGACTTCTGCTGAACACCAACCAAGGAAGCTCTTGACCGTGGGGAAATACCTTGACCAGCCCATGAACCCCCCAATGCCAAGGGGAAGGCCCCCCTCTTTTGGGGAATCTGGCTTCTAGGAAACATGTCAGTAGCACTCCTTCCCACAGCAAGATGTTAAGGGAAGTCTTAATCTTCCACAGACCCAAGCGCTTCACAGAATACCAACACTTTCCAGAAGTGTTCAAGCCTTTACCTCCATTGTTTCATATAGCTGGAAGTTAAATTACCAAAATAAAGCCTCAGCCTGCTGCTCGATAAAGGACAATGCAGTAATGGTCCGTGCACAGGCTCTCTGGAGGCATTTTCGACACTGCCATTTAATTGAATCATCTGCACAGCCCAGAATGCAAATGAAGGATGGAAACCTAAGCACGATTTTGCTCAATGGCGCTCATCATTTACCAGGGACGACCGTGTGTTCTGCTTCTCCTCCCCAAATTCCTTTGTCTGTTCTGCATTGATTTTGAAAAGGCTGATTCAGTACAAACAAGAAGAATCATTGCTCAGGCCTTAGAATGCATTGTTATAATTATGAAGCTCAGTGGCTTTGTCCATATGATTGATTGAGGAAAAGATATGTTTAGCTCAAGTCACCTCAGTATTTCTGAATCCTTGTTGCCCTTGGGGTAAGAGGAAATTAATTTTTTTGTGTGTATATATCTGATCACACACATATACTAAGTGTGATGGAGGCACAAGGGAACTAATCCAGGGGACAAAATGTGGCATATAAAATACCGGGGACAAAGCGGTAGATGTGCTTTGTTCACCAGCACCTGGCTCAGCCCCAGGCTGCAACGCGGTGGTTCCATGAGTAAGTATCTAAGAGTAATTCGGTAGTGCAGGAGGCAGCAAGCTTTTCCGTAAAGAGTCAGACGGTGAATGCTTTCAGCTTTGTGGGCTATGGAGTCTTCCTGGCAGCTACTCAGCTGCACCGCTGCAGCGTGGCAGCAGCCAGGACAACACGAAAACGAATGGGCCTGCTTATCTTCCAGTAAAACTGTATTTACAGGAAATTTACAAAATTGCAAAAAGATTTGGCCTTCGGGCTGTAAGTGGCCAAGGCCTGCATTAGGAAGCAATGAGATATTCAAGGGACAGAAATTTTTAAATAACCCTCTGGCTGGAAAGGATCTTCATCAAAGATGCACTGGGGCTGGGCCTTAAAAACCAAAGGATTTGCAGTCATGAAAGTAAACAGACAATCTACAGAATGGGAGAAAATTTTTGCATCCTACGCATCTGATAAGGGGCTGATAACCAGAATATACTTAGAACTCATGAAAATCAGCAAGAAAAAATCAAAGAACCCTATTAAAAAGTGGGCAAAGGACTTGAACAGAAACTTTTCTAAAGAAGACAGAAGAATGGCCAACAAACATGAAAAAATACTCAACATCTCTAATCATCAGGGAAATGCAAATCAAAACCACAATGAGATATTACTTAACTCCAGTGAGAACGGCCTTTATCAAAAAGTCTCCAAACAATAATTGCTGGCATGGATGCGGAGAGAGAGGAACACTCCTACACTGCTGATGGGACTGCAAACTAGTTCAACCTCTGTGGAAAGCAATATGGAGATACCTCAAAGTGATACAGGTGAATCTACCATTTGATCCAGCAATTCCACTACTGGGCATCTACCCAAAAGATCCAATGACACTCTACAAAAAAGACACCTGCACTCGAATGTTTATAGCAGCACAATTCATAATCGCAAGGCTGTGGAAACAGCCCAAGTGCCCATCAATCCAAGAATGGATTAATAAAATGTGGTATATGTATACCATGGAGTACTATTCAGCTCTAAGAAACAACGGTGATATAGCATATCTTACATTTTCCTGGTTAGAGCTGGAACCCATACTACTAAGTGAAGTATCCCAAGAATGGAAAAACAAGCACCACATATACTCACCAGCAAACTGGTATTAACTGAGCAGCATCTAAGTGGTCACATAGGTACTGCAGTAATAGGGTACTGGGCAGGTGGGAGGGGGGAGGGGGGTGGGTATATACATACATAATGAGTGAGATGTGCACCATCTGGGGGATGGGCATGCTGGAAACTCAGACTTGTGGGGGAGGGGGGATAGGGCATTTATTGAAACCTTAAAATCTGTATCCCCATAATATGCCGAAATAAAAAACAAGTAAAGAAAATTAAAAAAAAAAAAAAAAAAAACCAAAGGATTCGGATATGCCCAGCTGAGGAAGAGACAGCAGACACGAAGGCAGGGAGGGATCTGAGACTGTGAACTGGGGCAGTAATGGGGAGTTTGGAGAGGAGAGCAGGCAGGGCCAGAGCAGGCAGGACCTGAACACAGGAACACAGCACCTGCACTTTATTTTCTGGGCCCATGATGCCAGACATTTTGGTTCAAGCATTTCTTTCACTAAAAAGATTTTGAGCAATAACTCCTGCATACATATCACTTATAACTCATGTGTATGACCTAGCCTTATACTAACATGTGCACATTATAAAACAAGCGACAAAAGCGACATTACAAGTAAATTGAAATTGCAGTGGCACATTCTCTTTGGGCATGCCGGCGGCTCACCCGCAGCCCCAGCGCGTCTCTGCAGCGTCCCAGAGCGGCATTTCCACAGACGATCTGTAGGACAGGAAGTCACTCTACAGAATGCTCAGGAGGAAACATTTTTTTAAATGAACAAAGTTTGCAATGCATAGGGAGAGCCAAACTCAAGGAAAGGCAAAGAGGTTTCTTCACTGAAGGGCTTCTCGGAGCCTTTGACTCATTCTGAGCATCTACGATGATGTGCACCTAGAATACTGGAGGGTGTCACACCCAGCGCTCCCCAAATTTAGCTGCCCACATGGCTGTCCATCTCCGTGACGTGGGGTCCATTCCATCTGTAGTCGTGTGACTGTTTCAGCAATGCGAAGCTCCCCATGACCCAGCCACACAGCTTTAGGCAGTGTGCCTGTGTTTGCTCACTGCTGTGTCCCCAGTCCCTGGCATGGCCACGTCTGATCACCAGTTGTTGGTTGACTGACTGATAAGTGGCAGTGTCAGAATCCACTTGGTCAGCAGGCCTCTCACGGGGCTGCATTCCATAGCCGCGTCCTTGCGAAGCACCCTCCCAGGCCTGTGGTTCCAGGGAGAGCTGCTCAGTAGGTAAGGACGCTAACGCTGCAAGCAGTGCTTCGCAGGGACGGGGAAAGGGAAGGTTGTGGGAGGCCGCGGTCAGATCTCTGCGCGGCCTCTGTCACTCACTGGGACAGAGGAGTGGGGTAAAGGTGACTCCACAGTGGCCAGAGTCACTGGTATGTGCTATCACTGTAAGATGGGAAGAACAAGCCCCCCCTGTGAGGCCTCAGCGCCCCTGCAGCTTCCCCAAGGGCCGCTGGGCAACCCACTTGCTGCGAAGTTCCTCTCTTGAATGTGCTGTCACAGAAAGTGCAATTTCCAGTTGAGAGAGGAGCCAGCATGGAAACAAGCCGTTGCTCCACACGTCTGGCAACGGCGGAATCGAAATCGGCTCAGGCCCTCTCACTGGCCCGGAGGCTCTGGGCGTGGCCGAGCCTCAGATCCCATGGCCAGCACCAGTAGATGGCAAAAAGGCTCAGTGCGTGCGCCACCCGCCCGCCCGTTCGAGGCAGCGTCTCAGCCAGGGGAGAGCGTGCTGTTCTCCTAGGGTGGCTGAGCCTCTCCCGCACCATCCACAGCCTCCGAAACATCACCCCCCAGTTTCAGGTTGGTACATTTTTTCTGTAAATAACCAGATAATAAATATTTTGGGTTCTGCAGGCCAGGCAGTCTCCGTTGCAAGATTTAATTTTGCTGCTTTAGTGAAAGCAGCCAAATGCAATCCATAAACAAATGGGCGTGGCTGTGTTCCAATAAAACTTTATTTACAAAAACAAGCAGCTGGCAGGGTGGCCTGTAGGCCCTCATTTCCTGAACCCTGCCCTGGTTCCCTCTTCACTGTCTCCAGGTGAGAGGCACTGGAAAGAGTGAAAGCCAGATGCCCTAAGGCAGGGGCAGTCTCCTCAACTCTGGCCAAACCTCGGAGCGATGGAATCTGAATCCCTGGATGGGGCCCGGGCATCATCAGGGTTCCCCCATCTCCCCAAGCGAGCCCAGGCTGAGACACGGTGTCACGGTGGCTTCTGCCTCCCCTTCCCGCAGGGCACTCCCATCGCAGGGCTACGAGGCACCGCTGCAGAGCTGCGTCGTAGGCGGGAAGGATCTGCTCCACACATTTTGACTTGGAGATTAACTTCTGCCGTGAAGGTTGTCTCATCATTTCCATGTGTACAAACCGTAGGGCCGACTGGCTGAACTCCCTAAGAGGTGAGACCTGAGCTTCTCTCCATGACTACTTGCCACTGAACCTGAGGACAGGTCCAACTCATACAATCTAGCTGGGGGTTGGATCCAGAACATACAGTCAGCTGCAACGCAGTGCCCACGCAGTGGGTGACGGTGTCATTCAGAGTTCTCCAGAGAAACGGAACCAACAGTAGAAAGAGAGATGAGGGATAGACAGACGACTGATACAGAGAGAGAGAAAATAAAGGATCCTATTATCCTACAGGGTAACAGATATTTATGTATTCCTTCTATATGCCTCAGTCTCCTCATCTGTAAAATGGAGTAACTGCATACTCCTTCCCAGCTGCGTGTCAAGCTCCTATCACAGCATTCGGCACAGGTAAGACAGGTAAGAAGTCAATTCCAAGCATTCATAGTGACGGGACCCATCCACCTGCCTGGCTCAGGGCTGTCCCACGCCCCCTGAAGCCTTTCTCCTTCTCAGGAGCCCTGCCTCCTCCGAAGTCCTCTGCCCCGCAGGAAATGAGTGGTGTCCACTCTGCTGGAAATCCTCAGAGGGTGTGTTCCGGGTGGGCGGGCAGGCGCCTGTGCGTCCCTGGACTTCTAGAGCATCTGTCCTTCCCAGAGACATTGGTGCCTTTCTCACCCCCAGGTCACCTCTGACACCAAACCCAATGCCTGGAGGTCGCTGGTCAAAGGCGGTGAGATGATTAAATGGACACGACAGTCCTTGTCTGTACCACGTAGGGGGCATTCTCGTGTCTCACCGCCAGCTAGGAAGAGCCTTCCCGCTCCCTCCTTTGCAAGTTAGTCCCAAGACGGGAGGGAATCTGGGGGGGCCTTGTGACCCCTCAGTACCTCCCTCTGCCGGGATTCAACCCTGTGTTCCACTCACGGAGCAAGCACCCAGCCGGCGACGCCGAGAGCAAGCCTGCGGGAGCCGGAGCCGGGAGAGGAAAGTGGGCTCACCTCCCGGGCAGCTCGCGTCTCCTCCCTCGCCCCTTTGCTGCAGAGCGAGTGGGGCTCCGCCTCCGCAGGTCTCCGCAAGCGCCACGTGGCCGAAACGCACGCGCACGGTGCCTGAGCAGCCTCTTAATGTGCTTTGGTTCTTTCCTCTTTTCCTTATTTTTTTCCCTTTCTCTGCTCTGGGATGATGGCCAGCTTTTCACAACTTACATTAAAAAATAAAAATCAGTAGGAATACTAGTTCCAAATGAGCCAAGCAAGTATCCAAGTCCCAGGGCACGTGTACCCGAGGGGAAGTGACATACATTGCTACTCAGCTGTGCCCCTCGCCAGAGGTCTAGTGCCGCCCGGTTACTACTCAATAATCTCATTTTCTCCTCATATGTGAAAATTGATTTTTTAATGATCTGTTCCAGAATATTTCTAGGTATTAATGTTACATTAACTCATTTATAATTCCCCAAGAGTCATAGTTACTTTAAAAAAAGCTAGATAATGAATATCCCTTTTCCCAGCCATCTGGACTCTCCAGCCGCTGAGAACACTCAGACATAAGTATTAATGGCCTACTTAACAAGCCACTTACGCAGGCCTGGGACTGCTCTTTTTTGCAGGCCTCGCTGCCTACTCGGCATTTCATTTTAAAAGCCTCGGAGTGGAGTATTTAACTCTAGTGCGCTGGGTTCAAATCCCAGCTCTGCTGCTTAGCCACAACCTCTCAGTTACTGCATCCATAAAATGCGTCTACAATCACCCACATTACAGTGAAGGTCTCTTGAGGAATAAGCAGATAAAAGGTTAAAAGTATTCAGTTCAGTGCCTGACACACTGTATTACGCTGAACTGCATAAAACTACCCTTTCTGTGGGTCAAAAATGGTTGCATATCAGAATTTCACATGGTTCTACCTAGCAGGGCTCCAACAAATGATAGTCATGTTGTGGTGGAGCTGACCAGCAGGCAGGGGCAGCGGGGAGCACAGGCAAGGTGAAGACACCATCATCTCTCCCACATCTGACCCGCAGCCCCCATTCCGGGCCCCCAGTCTCATCTCTTTATGGCAGTGTGAACTTCCAGAAATACCAAGCTGCATGCCCCCCCCCTCGCGTGTGGCCCTTCAGGGGACTCCCTTCCCGCTGCTCTCAGGGCACAGACAAGCCCTTACTGAGGCAGGCGAGGCCCTGCCCGCCGGCCCTGCCCGCCGGCCAGCCGCATCTGGGACCACCTCCTGCTGTTCCCTCCACCCAGCCTCCTGGTCTCTGTTGGTCCCTGCATGGTTCCGCCAATCTCGGTGCACATGGCCTGTGCCCAAGCTTCCCGGAACACTCACTCCACCTTCCACTCACACACCCCTCGTTCCTCCTTGGATCCAGCTCAGCTGCCATGTCCCAGGGGCAGCTGCCTCAGACCCCCCGACTGGGGATCCCTACTGGCTGCTCTTGAAGCCCCATGAGCCTGCCCCATCTAGCACCTATCTCAGGGCTCACTGTGCACTTATCTGAGTGATACTGGTTCACAGAGCCTCACTCTGCAGCGTGAGACACATGTCTGCAAGGCCACTGTTCCTTCCTGTGCTACTGCGATCTCAGTGCCCACTACAATGCATGGTACAGAACTGGGACTCAGCAGAGTTTGTTGCAGGAATATGAAGGGGAGGGGAGCGAGTGTCCCACGCCGGCAGTGGCCTGCAGTGGTCCGCAGGACATGGCAGGAGTGCAGAGGGGCTCAGGGAAGTCAACAGTGAGCCACACTCTGACCTAGACAGACAGGAAGGACCGCTGGGGGACTGTGTAGGGTCCGAGGACCTGGGTTCTTAAGGGCTAGTCTGGCTGCCGTTCAGTCTAATGCCATAGTAAGGGACTTCATAAGCTAGGAATGCCCCTGGGGGTCCACCAGGGCCCGCAAAGCCCTCACAAGGAGACATCACAGTAGGGGACATCCCAGCCTGGCGGGGCCTTCCATCAGTTCTTTCATTCAGCAGAAGGTTTCTGAAAGCCTTCTGTGTGCTGCTTCTACCCTTGCTTCCTTCCGCTCCTAGCAGTGAGAAGATCCTTTGAAAGCTGCCACTGTCTTGCTTAAGCAGCAGTTTCCCACTGGCATGGAATAACCCAAGGTCTTGCTTGATCTAGCCCCTGCCTGCCTCTCCTGCTCAATCAGACACACAGTCATCTTCCGACCTTCCAATAGGCAAAGCTCATTTCCACCCTGGTCTTTGCGTTTCCTGTTCAGCCACCTGCACGGCTATTCCCCTGAGGCCTCTGCACAGGCGGCTTCAGGTCTTAGCATAAGAGTCAGCTTCCCAGGAAGGTCTTCCCTAAATACCTCCCCACCTGTCTTTCTAGTCACTGCCAAGCACAACTCCATCCGATCAGACTTTGTGCGCTGACGGGTGTGTTCCGTGCCTGCACTGTCCGGCACGGTGGGCAGCGGCCATGTGTGCTCACTGAGCATGTGAAATGTCACTGGTGTGACTGAAGAATCGGCTTTTAAATTTTATTTAATTTTCATTTATTTTAATTTAACTTTAAATAGACACAAATGGCTTGTGGCTACCATACTGGACAACAAGGGGCCCATTACTCTGTTTTATTTCCTTTATTGTGCTTAATATCTAAAGTTTTCATAAAATTTGTCCCTAAGTTTACTGTCCATCTCCCCCATTAGAAACTTGAGCTCCACATAGAGACAGACACTGTTTCTGTCTTGCTCATGGCTGGACCCCAGGGTCTGGATGTTGGGAGGCACTCAAAGGTGACTTGATAGGCAGGCAGTGCAAACAGGGTCGAACTGTGTGACACTGTTATCCTCACAATGCCCATAGGAGCGGAGGCTCCCACTCTGGGACTTGTGCCCTAAGCAGCTGTGAGATGCCCACACTTGGCAGCACTAACGACAGGAGTACTCACATTTGCAAAGAATTGCGTTTTCTGATCACAGTGGACTGGAGGTTATCTGAATACTAAGCTCATGCCCAGTCATCTGTGTCAAGATTTATTTTCTTGAATTGGAAGAAAAGAGGTGACTGACACCTAAGGATATGGGATATCCCTAAGATATCCCATATCCTTAGGTGTTGGGAGCCTGGGATATCCTAAGGATGTGGGAGCCTGTCACGTGTACAAGCACTGCCTGTCTCTCTCTGCTCAGGTAGGAAAAAAGGTGAATGTTGTTAATGAGGTTGCTTTGGCCAGTCAGTATGTCCTCTCCCCTGTTTCAGAAACAGAAGCCCAGTTCTCTGCTACAGGAAGGGCTTTCAGTCAAGGGGGCTCCGTCAGCCACACTCTACTCAAGAGCACATGCCCCAGCCTGGCCAATCAGAGTCCTTTTCCAGGGATTGCTATGAATGCCTGGAGACTGAGGGCCCGTGCCCTTTATGAGGGTCACAGATGTGGCATTACTGTCCTCCCAACAGCCAGCAGCCATCTCACCCTCACACGCAGCTCGTTCTTCCACGAAAAAGGCCAAGCAGAAACAAACAGAGCCAAGAGCTGGCAGGGAAGAGAGAAGTTTGATCAAATGATCTGATCAAATCCATGCTAAAGCATGAGCAAAGGCAAAGTCACACCTTGCAATGCCCAGATACGTGAGTCAATAAATTCCCTTTTTGCTTTTGATTCTAATTTGCTGCAGTCCTGACCAAGAGTTCAGAAACACTGCAGTCAACACTTACACTAAGGTTGGCTTCCTCGAACCTAAGTTTTCTTCCATAAGAGAGAACAACAGCAATATCTACTTGTGTCAGTTAAAACATTTCTGGAACCGATTGAATTTATCCTAAGATACAGAAGTGCCTGATGGAATTCAAAGGCCTACTTGCAGCCCGGCCTCAGGAGAGACCTAGCACCAGAGTCAGAAAAGCCATCAGACTCCTAGGCAGAGCTCTCGCTTCTCCTTTCCGCTTCCCCCTGTGTGTGTGCATGACTCTCCTCTTTACTGACCCATCTCTTGGCCCACTGGTTCAGAGAACAAAAGAGAAATACCCACTCATAGCTTCTCCATGTCCACAGCTTTCTGTTCAAGACTGAAGTGAAATTTTTTATCCAACTCCCAAATCTTACGAAAGGAATGGGGGAGAGGAGAGTAGGGATGGGGGAGGACAGGGAGCAGTGGAGTCAAGCTGTACAAACGCAGTTATTCGGGCCCACCCTTGTGAACGAAGGGGCTGCTGAGGTGGACACCGTCAGTCCAGCAGAGACCTCGAAAAGGTGTCTGCCGCACATGGTATGGAGGGTTTCTATAAGGCCTCTCCGAGCTAACATGCTGTACATGAAATCATCAGGGAGATGAATTGATTGCCAAATGGCTCCCACTTGAGCACCGTGGGTTGAATCTGAATGTACGTCCTCCAGGTCCAAACCAGAAAACCAGCTTAGGAGACTAACCATCCTCTAAGGAGGTTACTACTCCTTAGAGTAGTAACCATCCTCTAAGGAGAGTACTACAACTACTCTAGTACTCAATAACTAGACTTCCTTGATTCACGTGAAAACATTCTCCTATGAATTTGAATCTGTAACTGAGTGGCAAAATGTGAAAGAACAAGACTGAACGAAGGTATCTGGGTTTTATGCATGACAATGACCCCCTGACTCTGAGTCGAGTCCGTAGTTTTGGTGCTGCGTGTTAGTAGTAGTAAACTGTACTTAAAATTACCTAAGTTGTTCTCCTTCAAAGGAACTCTCCCAATTCCCAATAGACTAAGAAAGGTTTCTTCACAAGTCCAATTTAAGTGAGAAATAAATCACTCCCCAGTTTCCACATCATAATAACTTTGCCATTCCCACTTAGAAGAGTTAAGAAGCAATTAAATGATAGACCCAGAATATGTGGCCTCATTATCATGATTATTATTGCAATTTAGAATGTTCTAGCACTTAAAATCGCAGTGGTCCAGTTACTCTGGTGATTTACTCTGGCATTTCTCACCGGATGTTAATTAAGGGAAAAGACAACCAAGGCCACAGCACGCACATCACAAACAGTCATGATGTCCATCTCCGGTTACCAAGGTAACAAATCATCCTAATGTCTTTTCCATCACTACCTTGCATCTTAAACACAAAACTGCCTCTGATTAAAAAACAAGTAATAATTCAACAAGTGCAGTTGCCACTGGTGTGCCTAATGTGCAGTGCTGGATTTCCTTAGCCTGGACACAGTTTGCGGGGTGGTGGGGGGGCAGAGAGGGGAGAGAGAGAATGGAACAGAAAGAAAATGTAAGCTTTTCTAAGCATCTGGAATTTTGAAACATCTAAAGAAAATGTTATTGCATTTTCAACACACAGCTCTGTGCCACTTTAAAAAATGCCAATGTCATTTGCAGTAGCATAGAGGGTGGTGGCACTCTCCTGTGTCACTGCTTAGGGCCCCTCAAGCTCTTACCCAGAACCTCCCACCCATCTCACTCCATGGAGAAACTGCAGCTCAGCAAGATTAAGTAACTGTCTGAAGGCCCCGCCGCTTGGAGGTGACAGAATCTATGCTTGAAACCCGACGTGAACAACTTAGACGCATACCCCATGTTGGCTGCTCTAGGCTGCTTTCCAGAATCGCAATTTCATAATACATTATAGAAAAGCAGTCATCTACTATAATATACCTGTATCACACGTCGTCTCATATTCAGTGGGTATTCTGAATATGTTTGAATGAATTGATCTATTATCTGAATTATAATACGTTATGGAAATGAGATGTCATCAGTTAAGAAAACGAAAACTAGAAATTTCGATATGATGACATCCCTTATGAAGCCTGCAACAACTACTAAGAAATAAGGTGAAAAAGACTGTGAGACTGTGCTATTTTTCTCTCTCAGCCTTCCCTATTTTTGTGGTTGTTGTTTTAACTTCATATGACAATAAATAAGTGGGATAAAAAATTAAACATCAAAATAAAAAATAATACAAGAAGGTAAATCCGTTTAGTGCTCAACACCTCATTGGAGACAAGGCTTTGGAGAAAATGGATGAACTCTTCTGTGCTGAGAATACGGGTCGGGGGACTGCTCGTGGCAAGAGAACACGGCTTCAATTTTGTCTTGTCAGTGGAGCTAGCCTTCCGTGTAACCCCAACAAGATCCATCCCACCATGCACTCTGTGAAGGCTCAGAAACATTCCACCTAATAAACTGTAAGATGCCGTTTGCTTTAGAAGCTTTCAGGATTAGGAAATGGAATTTTTCAGGCTCTATGTGTAGGGACCTCAAAAAAATATCATTGTGTGGCATTTAGACTTAAATAAGCAATGAGCTCTTATAGCTACGTTCATGGTGTAAATATACACACAAAAAGACCTTTAAGGTCAATACTCCTCCAGCAATTTTCAATTCCTCCTCTATCAGTTTAAAATAGCAATGGCACCGGGTATCTACCCAAATGAAAAGAAATCAACATATCAAAGGAATACCTGCTCTTGCATGTTTATTGCAGCACTATTCACAATAACAAAGATATAGAATCAAGCTGAGTGTCCATCCCAGATGCATGGATAAGGAAAATGTGGTATACATACCCTAAGGAATATTATTCAGTCACAAATAGAATAAAGTCATGGCATTTGCAACATGGTTGGAACTGGAGGTCATTATCTTAGGTGAAATAAGCCAGGCAAAAAGGACAAATATAGCTTGTTCTCAATTATTTCCAGGGGAGCTAAAAAATTTAAACACATGGAGGTAGAGAGGGGGAAACTAGATAACAGACTGGGAAGGGTGAGTGGAAGATGAAGAGAAGTGGGTTATAGGATACAAACACATATAGTAAGATAGAAGGAATAAATTCAATGTTTGATATCAGAGTAGGATGATTATACTTAACAAAAATGTATATTGTACTCAGGTGATGGACACTCTAAATATTCTGGCTTGATCACTACACATTATCTAAATGAAACAAAATTTCTAAAATACCCCATAAATTTGCATAAATAAAAATAAATGAAATAAGATACCCATAGCATGCTCTGAATGTCAAGCCATTTGAAAGGATTCATCACTCATTCATTCATTCTCTCGATTAGCATTTTCTGGGCACCTGTGACATGTTAGAGTGGTGGGAACAGTACGGCTCACAGAGTGTCCCATGCACTCTTCCACATTTCCCAGAATCCCTTATAATTGATGCTGGGCATGAGATTAGTTTGGCCAATGGGTTGTGAGCAGAAGTAAAGTGTGTCACTTTCTATCTAAAGTACTTGAGGGAGGCTATGAGTCCCTCACATTATCTCTTTGCCTTGTAGTAATTCCAGAAGCTACATTTTCCAGATAACATGGCTACAGAATAAAAGGCACCTGGGTCCTTGAGTTACTCACTGGAACTGCCCTGGAGAGCTCCTAGACCCACAGTGGCTTTTATATGAGCATGAAATAAATGTCTACCTGTTAATCCCCCGAGGTTTCAGGTTTGTTTCTTATCAGAGCTATCCTGACTGCTGCAGCTGGGCACTGGGTGAGGCATGAGAAAAGAAGATAAATGATACAAATCTCTGCTCTAATTTATTCAAATCAAAGAAGATGGAAAGTAAACATATAAATTATGAGTATTAGTCTTTTAGAAAAATGTTTTCTTAGATTGGTTTAAACCACCTCAATTCACATTCAGATCTCCCAGCTTGCTAGTAATGAAGGCATTCTACTTGGTTGAAAGCCTTCCATTAGTTTAAAAGCTCCAATTGTTGAACCATCAACATCTATAAGAGTGTAATAAAGGACAGAATAACTAAGTGTTATGGAAGCAGAAGCTATAGCTATATTAACATTCATGAGTTTACTCACCACAGTTCCATTCATAATCACTTAGAGATAAAAATACAATAATAACAATTTCAACTTACAAAAAAGCCAAATGCTTCTCACAGACCCTCCCCCCTCCTCCGAAATAACAACTAAGTCTGGAGTATCAGTTTCATTTATGACATCTCAATTCTGCTCTAATTATTATGGGAAGAAACACTATTAGAGAGTTACCAAATACAGCAAATGCAATTTGTTGGGAATTTGAGTTGTCATATACATACTTATGGATGCATATTTCCACCAACCATCACCTTTAAAGGGGAAAATATATTTATCTGCCAATGAAACCCAAAGGAACACAAACATCTCGCTGTTCAAAAGGAAAAAGTCATTTTAGAAATTCCCATATGTATATTTTCACATAACTTAATGAAAATTTGGTATAAACTAGTAGAGCCGATATGGTGACGTGGTATGTGTACATTTGCACTCATAAAGATCCGTTTATATAAACTAACACAGACATTGCTTAACCTCTCAAAACATAACTCCCCCTCCTCAGAAAGCTGCACATTAATTCAAATTTATTCAATTCATAAGGCCCAAGCAAATGGAATTCAGAGAAACCCATCTAGCAGTAGAGTTGCCTGCAGTCGGGGGTAGAATAAAACGAGAATGTCTATCAGCTTTTCCACTGCTCTGGAGAATGAACGCCGTCTACAATTTTGGAAAAAGATGTAAAAGGCTGGGCTAGCGAGAACAAATAGCTGTGGAAGAACTGAGCACGGTTACCAATCATTTCACCGCTCCAGCGGTTCTGAAGTCTTTGATCTCTCCCAGTGAAGCCACAGAAGCCAGGTCACCGAGAAGCCACCCTCGATTCCAGGGCCATGGTGGAATATTAGCCACAGGTTTTCCAGAGGGTGGTAATGGAGATCACACAACTTATCCATCTGCTTGAGGTTTCCAAGAACTCCTGCAGGCATCCCAGGAACACATTGGAAACACAACTCCACTTTGGCTGTGCAAGTAAAACATCAGAGGGGAGTAAATGTCCAGGGGAAGCTGGTGAGTGTCCCAAAGCTTTGGAAGACAAAATACATGTGTGGCTCCTCATCAAATGTCCTTCCTGTTTCATTACGCAAAGACAGCCTAGCCAGAGGCTACTCTTTCATGTTTGACCTCTGCATTCCCCTTCCAAGGAGCAGCAGCAGAAGTGGGGTCCAGCTCCAGGGGACTTGATTCCCGGAGGCCATCAGAAAGTGGGCACCTCCGGCCCTTGTTTGGCTTCCCCAATAGAAACAGAGCTGCACAGAGAATCAGGAAGTGTTCTAGGGTCCAGGACCTCTTGTGGTCATCACAGAGAGAAGCGATCTCAGGCCTATGTGTCAGAAGGCTTAGATTTTCTTCCATGGGTTGTTTTTTTCATCTGGGCAAGTCTTCAGCTTTCTGAGCCTCTGTTTCCCCAACTGTCAACAAGCCATTTCCACCCGATGACCCTCGGGGTTTCCTCTCAGCTTCTGGATTCTGGAATCTGTTCCCAGGCTTTTTAGGCATTTTTACACTATCCAGCATGCTGGCATATGGAAGTACAAGTCCACGTTTTGCACCAAAAGCACCCTAACTGAAGAAGAAACTGAAGTGTCCCTAGAGATGAGGACACAACCCATGTCGGGCAGCCACAATAGCTCAATCGCCGAAAGGCCCATGTTTCAGATTAAAAATTTCACATACATTTTATGTTTTTTAACTTGTTTGTGACCCCTGCTTTTATGATTTTTATAATAAGACCCTCATTTTAGCACTGAAACATGTATTTAAAACCATATTGGTGGCCAAGGCAATAAAATGTGATGAGAAAACACAATGAAGTGATCTCAGAAGTAGAGGAAATTTTGATGGTGGGGCACAGAGTCAGGGCTGCAAATCCACATGATTCCATACCAAGCAAAGATCTCAGTAAAAGTGTGTTCTCTTCAAAACCCCAAGAAAAGGTATGATGAGAAAGCAAAGAAATACATTCTGAGGAGCAGCAATCTCAGTGCAATTTTTCAGGAGGAGCACCTGTACTATTATATAACATTAGGGTTTAGGAGAGGGTGGGGATCCTGTGGCCTTCTAGGTCCCTAGGTGTGCCTTTTGGCTGAATCCAAATTTTACAGAACAAATCCTTCTATTTTTATTAATACATTTTTGTTCATCTTTTATATTTTTATTTTTGAAATGATCATATTTAAAATACCAAAGAATAAAATAAGTTTCAACAAAATAATCCTCCAAGATTGACCAGCACAATTAGTACATTAGTAAGCCATAAGGGTTAAATTGAAGGCTGCTACGCTCATGATTTGGTTCTAATGTCCCCCATCTGACTGGCGTCACTACTACACGAGCTGGTTGGTGAGAGTTTATAGGGGTGGAGTACAACAGTGTGTTATCAGCTTTTGACAACGGTGCACTGTGTTTCTGTTTGAAGTGGAATTTGTGAATAGTTGCACAGCTCAACACAGCCCATCATGTCAAAGACCAAGAGAAGGCTGAAGGGAGAAAACATTTTTTAATGAAGATTGGGAATTGCATTATTATTTTGTTTTTGCTAAAAATAAGATGATTGGCTTACTTTGTGACACTACAGTACTAGCATTAAAGAAATTTAATGCTCATCAGCATTGTAACACTCATAAGGACCACAAACATTTTAAATCAAGGGGACAGGCACAAAAGACTGTATTGTAGAAATTAAAAGATGAAAAGCAAAAGCAAAGACAATTATTTCAGGCAGCAATGAGACCTGCAAATAGTGCCACTGGAGCAACTTATAAAGTAGCTTATAAATTCGGGAAGAAAAGGGAAGCCATTCAGTGATGTAGAAATTGTGAAAGAATGCGTTGTCAAAGTCCTAGGATACCCAATAACATTTCAAAGTACAAACAACTTTCTCTTCCAAGGAGAGCCATAACTGATCCGCATCAGGAATTAGCCTTCCACTTACCAGAACAGCTTCATGCGTGAAAAGGTTCTCCACCCGTGGCTTAGGAGGAAGTTTTAAGCCCTAGCACAGACTTGACTTGTGTGGGCCTATGCAGGTACATAGACCTTGGAGATGAGCAATTTCCTATGATTCTCACATTCTGGCTAACGATTGAGGGGAGAAGAAATTCTCTGAATTTTGTAGAATTAACCCCAAAAGGATAAGACAGCATGCTAAGCAGAGCTTCATTTCCAAGCTTCTGAAAATAGTATTATCTTGATTGAATAAATAACTATAAAAACTTGACTGACAGCTGCCCACTGAGCATGCATTTCTATAAGATCTTTCAATACATCATTCAATCATTTAATTTCAAGTGTTTGGCCACATGCTTAATAGCACTGCTCAATCAATTTCTTCCAATGAGACTATGTAGTAAAATTGTGTCTGCCAATGACAGTTCTGTGACTGCCGGCCACACAGATTATTTAGCCTTCTTTCCTATTGGGTTCTAATGTCTCCGAGAAAGGAGGGAGAAAAGGGGACCTACTGTATGGCTCAGGACTTCATCATTTCAGGAAGCAATTTAAAATAAGGGACATATGAAAGAGTTAAGGCTGGCAACACAGGCAGGGAGCAGGTTCCAAAAAGGCCTAGAATTATGGTTTCCCAAACTTCAATGGATTTTTGCTTTGAAATCGTGCCCCCATCTTAAGGAGATATATTCTAAGACCTCAAGCAGATGCCTGGAACCTCAGATAGTACCATATTCTATTAATACCTTGTTTTCTTCCTACACATACCTATGATAAATTTTAATTTAGAAATTAGGCACAGTAAGAGATTAATAACAGTAACTAATAATTCAGTTATTCCTAGTAAAGCATTATTAATCAAAATAAGGGCTATTTGAAGACAAGCAGTGCCATACCTCCACAGTCCATCTGATAACCGACTAGTGGGTGAGTAGTGCAGACAGTGTGGACAGGCTAGACAAAGGGAGCATTCAAACTGGAAGGTGCAAAGTTTCATCACACTACTCAGAATGGCATGGGATTTAAAACTTATGAATTATTTCCAGAATTCGACGTTTAACATTTTCAGACTGCAGTTGACCTCAGGTAACTGAAACCACGAGTAAGGGCGGGTGGTGACTGTACTACATTACCTGCTCTATTCATCAATTAATAATTGTTATTATGCTGTTACTTTTAAATTTAAATATACTCCTTTTGAATGATAACTTTGTATCACTACCATAAATGGGAAAACTTGTATCGTGAGCCATAAAGTAAAAAGAGATCATAGAAACATAATAAAAATAAGCAGTGATATTAAATTCTAGCTAACCACAGCTGCTTGCTCTGTCTTGGATAAAAATGGAGATAGCAAGAACTAGAAAGATGTTGAATTGCTGACTGAACAAGGCAGAAGTTAAAAATAAAAATGAATAAACAAATAAAAAATAAAAAAAAGAAAGATGTTGAAGACATGTTGATGCTGAATTGAGACTTTCTTCCTGAGGTGGTCAAAAGGATTCATCTAAAGGGAGTAACTCTATCATTTCTGTCCCTGTGACCGACTGTCCCACCCAAACTCCTTCCTAACACAGTTAAGTGACCATGCACAAGAGGTCACACTGTGAGAACTGCTGTAGCCAGGGATGAGGAATCCACTGAGCAGTTTTAACCTCAGAAAGGGTCAGGTGTGAAGTCCAAAAACCTTCTTGGGAACTGTGTGGATATGAGATTGGAAGACTGACACCTGAAGGCAGGAGGCCGAGACAGGAGACTGAGGCAGAAATCCAGGTGAGAGACGGCGATGACTTAAACCAAGACAGTGGCCTTCGGGGTGAGAGACACAGAGAGGTGAGAGAGAGAATGAGAACGTGACACTGGACAAAATCGGGAGACTACAGAATGAGGGAGCAAAGGATGTGGCCAGTGCAGGATTCTCCCCAGACCTCGGGTCTGTGTAAATGCACAGGTGACGGGGCTGTCCTCAGAGAGGGCAAACACAAGAAGAGGAGCAGGCTGTGGTGGAGGAAGGGAGGCCTGTTCAGTCCTAAATAGGCTGTGACAGGAGGCAGTCTGGCATGGTGGATCTAAGCATGCGGGCTCTAGTGGCAGGCGGCATGACTTCTGACCCCTGCTCAGCCACTTACTAAGTGTTCTTGCAATGACCTTGGCGAAGCTACCAAGTCCTTATATGCCTCAGTCTCCCCATCTGAAACAAATAAGTATAGTTCTTTCCTTTAAGGTATAGGTACCTATTCCAGGTATTATCACTTTACATATCAGCTAATACCCTATGAGTATTACCTACTGGTATCATTCCTACAAGCCTAATTTATCTCGATAGTATAACAGTTATTTACCCCACAGTGACTAACGTGAGTCAGGCCTTGGGCTGGCCTCTGCTGCCCTTCCCCGGTAGGCCCCAGCATTCCCTCCTCTACCCCGTGACCAGCGCATCTAGCCTTGAAACTACCATTTACTGCTTTTTTCCAACCAAACTTGAGAGAGGTATCCATGTTCCTGTATTACTGCCCACTTAGATCTTTGAGAGAAAGAAAAAGTTATTGAAGTTTAAGAAATTTGTGAAACTGCCTTCAAATCCAGGCAAAGCTATTTGTAATTCAATAAGGAGTTAATACCTAAAATATACAAGAAACCCATACAACTCAATAGCAAGAAGATAAATAATCTGATTAAAAACTGGACGCAGGACCTAGATAGACATTCCTTTTCCAAGGAGCACATACAAATGGTATATGGAAACGTCCTCAGCATCAGTCACCACCTAGGAAATGCAGATCAAAGCCACCATATGATATCACCTCATACCTGTTAGGATAGTTATTATCAGAGTCAAAAAAATGACAAATACTGGCAAAAATGGAGCAAAGGGAACCCTTGTATACTGTTGGTGGGAATATAAATTAGTACAGCCACCATATTGCCCAGCGATAGTGTATATCCAAAAGGAATAAAATCACTATCTCAAAGAGATATCTGCATACCCATGTTCATTGCAGCATTATGTACAGTAGCCAAGAAATGGAAACAACCTAAGTGCTCATTGGCAGGTAAATAAATAAAGAAAATGTAGTATTTATATGTAATAGAGTGCTATTCAGCCTTTAAAAAGTAGTAAATCCTGTCATTTGAGATAACATGGATAAACTTGGAGTACATTATGCTATTAATAATTGATATGAGCCAGACACAAATGCTGCATGATCTCACTTATATGTAGAACCTAAAAACAAGTCAAACTCATGGTAACAGAGGGTAGAATGGTTATTACCAGGGGATGGAGGAAGGCAAAAAGGGGATATTTTGGTCAAAGAACACACATGTCCAGTTATAAGATGAATAAGTTCCAGAGATCTAAAGTCTAGCATGGAGACCATAGTTAATAATAATGTATCATATAGTTGACATTTGCTGACAGAGTAGATCTCAAATGTTCTCACAACACACACACACACACAAATGGTAAATAACTACGTGAGATGACGGATATGTTAGTTGATTATGGCAATCATTTCACAATGTATATGTATATCAAAACATTGCTTTGTACATCTTTAATGTACACAACTTTTGTCATTCATATTTGAATAAAGCTGAGGGCGGAAAATCTTGTTGAGGCATTTAGTTTTAAACTAAAAAGCCCTGTTTTTCTTTGGTTTGACCCTTAAAGCAGGGTTGAATTGGAGAAGGAACTACAGGTAGAGAGTAATAGTTAATCTTGATCTTCGTGGGATGGGGACCTCAGCAGCTCTCCCACGATCCTGAGAAGAGCCTAAGGAAACTGATGGAATCTAGGAGCATGTTGGCTAACTTTCTTGATGGGAGATTTCTCCATTTGTTCTAAATGAATGGAATCCAGTATCAAAAACTCAAAGAAAAACAAAGCAAAACAGCTCTTTATTCTTTTTTTTCCCTTTGCTACACTGAGACTTTCCATGCCATTTGCTATTTTGCCCAGAGAAGTAATTCAATTATTTTATTCTCCAAAAAGCAGATCACTGGCAAAACTTGGAGATTTTCTGCCCCAGATTAAATTGGGACTTTTTACTGCACATAGAGCGTTCTTTCCCTTATAACTCACAAAGGGGATGATGCAGTGGTAGAGAATTCGCAAGCAAAGCTCCATGGTGGGAAAGAAGTACATTCCAAACCTTCAGCCTACACCGGGGTGTAGTCTCAGGCTACACCGGGGTAATTTCCATCCCTGAGTAGCTTCATTCATTCCCGACTTGCCTCGCTGTGCAAGGTAATATCTTACTTAGATTTCAGTTCTCCTGAGAGTCCGTGCTCAGTTAGGGTGAAAAATCTGATGCCAGCCTCTTCAGTGTAGACTAAATTTGCAAATAAAAAGACTGGTGGCTACAAAATGGTTTCCTGGGCTTCACTAATATCACCAGTGGACTACGGAAGACATTCTGGAAGCTACCTTGGCCAGTCTCGCCAGGCTTAAATCAAAGGACAGAGAAACTTAGCGTCTCAAAGGGATGTACGCAATAGCCAGTTTCGTCCTAGAACTCAGCCTCACTTGAGCAATGAAAGAATTCAATCCAAAGTTAAATTAGTCTTCTAAATGTACTAAATCCGGGTGATCTAGATCAGCCTCCTTCAACTGTCTGCTCCCAATAGTCTCATCTTCCCTCTCCCTTTCTTCTCTTATTTCTCTTTTTCTGTCTTAATCTTTCCTTCTTCCTTTATTTATGAACCTCCTTCTTCAATTATAGCCAACATTTCCCAAGAACTTGCATGCCAGGTGCTTTGCTAAATGCTTTTTATGCATCACTTCATATAATCATCCAAAGACAAAAGAGGTTTTACTATTATTATCATCTCCATATTTTGTTTCAATCTTTAAAATTTATGATTGACATAATAATTGTATATATTTATGGGGTGCAATGTGACATTTCGATAATGCACACATTGCATAACGATCAAACCAAGGTAATCAGCATATCCATCACCTTAAACATTTATCACTTCTTTTTGATGAGAACATTCAAACACTTCTAGCAATTTTGAAGTTGTCACCCTGCCATGCAGCAGAACACAAGAGCTTACTCCTCTCCTACATAGCTGTAGCCTTGTACCCACTGCCCAGTCCCCCACCCCATCCTCTGGTAACCACTATCCTGCTCTCTAGCTCTGTGAGAACAATTTTTTTGATTCCAAATATAAGTGAGATCATACAATGTGTGTCTTTCTGTGTCTGGCTTATTTCACTTGACAGAACGTCCTCCAGGTCCGTCCATGTCGCCACAAATGACAGGATATGGTCTCGTTTTGCAGATGTGGACACCAGGCTCAGAGAGACAGAGAACTTTCTAAAGTCTCACTGAAGTTAAGACTTGAAGGGCAGGATGGCTAACAGCATACCTACTCCTCGTCAATCACTGAGTTTCTCTCTCTCCTTCGCCTCTTCCTTCTCCCTTCCACACGCCATGTGAGTGCAGGCAGCACTGATGTATTTTCAAAACTCTTCCCAGTTCACTGGTCACACTTTACAGTTCACAGCACAGAAGGGAGCCCACATGGCTGTCAGGGGCAGCCCACAGAGCTAATGCCTCTTGCCAGCCCCCGCGGTTAGATCTGCACTCAGACACCAGTTGGTGCTGTGCTTTGAACTTATTTTCCTGGAGACGGATCAACTGAGGCAATGATCTATATCCTTTTGCCAGCCAGGACCCCTATTGTTGTTTATTTGGCATAAAGAAAATTCTGCCCTTGTCCTCCCACTTGAAGATGACACACAGAAAATATCTACTTTGAAATCTGAAAGTTAATTAAAGTTGATTTTTTGTGTTGAGAACTTTATGGTACTTCCAGCAGATGGGCTACAAGCCACAGTATAGCAGAACCCACCAGGACTCTCTGAACTTTCCTTCTTAAATGATCCTTGTTTCTCAACCCAAAGATAACACCACAAAATGATGAAGCAGACCTTTCAATATTGGATGGCCTACAAAATCCCAACCAACTGTCCCAAACTTCTGAAGGACACACACTCTTCTAGTTATATTTATAATTATAGTGTTGGGCAACTAACAAAACTCAACACGGCTGAGAAATCACAACATTATGATGAGGTGGATCGCTTTTTACAACTATTTTATATCACTCATACTAACTTTCTTCTTTTATACTTTTCTTCATGTCTAAATCAATTTTTCTTTAAAAATAAAAAGTAACTCTGTTGCCCAGGCCCCCAAAAGAAATAAACACTCTATACGAATAACACTTGCAATGTTACTGAGCAGGGCCAGCCATTGAGGGAAAACTTGGCGCAGATCAGCAAATTGTCCTTCCTTCCAAAAATAAAAAAGGCAACAACATCAGCATAATTACTATTTTGTTTTTCTTTTCTCTTTAGCTTGTGGGTTTCTTTATAACAATGGGTGGTATAACCAGTGTAACAGTGATACCATTTAGAAAGAATCCTGAAATTAGCAGTGTAAAGCTTAATTAATTTGAGACTTCTTTTTAATAGTTCATTTTTCAATTCTCTCCTTGATTCAATTTTTAAAAAGTTTATACAGTGCCTCCTGTGGTAATCAGAATTCTAAA
The DNA here is from genome assembly GCF_040939455.1 of Microcebus murinus. Taxonomy (NCBI): domain Eukaryota; kingdom Metazoa; phylum Chordata; class Mammalia; order Primates; family Cheirogaleidae; genus Microcebus; species Microcebus murinus. The sequence continues at coordinate 159,425,589 of NC_134104.1, read as the reverse complement.
GATGGCCCCTTCCAAGATTCCTGTTCCCTGATTATTCAATCCAACATTAATCTAGGGGTGTTCTGCACATGGAATTAAAGTCTCATATCAGTTGACCTTAAAATGTAGAGATTTGGGCCTGACTCCATTAGGTGACCTCTTTAAAAGCAGAGAGTTTTCTCTGGCTGGTGACAGGAGGGAACATCAGAGAGATGTGAGGCACAAGAAGGACTCAGCATGCCCTTGACGGCTCTGAACATGAGGGACACATGTGAGGGCCAAAGATGGCCAGCAGAGCAGAGGGGACCTCAGTCCTGCACCCACGTGGAACCCAATTCTGCCAAGAACCTGAAGGAGCTGGTAAGCAGAGTTTTCCACAGAGCCTCTGGGTAAGAACCTAGCTCAGCCCAGCCAGACTTGCGAGACCCACAGCAGAAAAACCAGCCAAGCCCACCCAGACTTCTGACCTACAGAACTGCAAAATAATAAATTGGTGCTTTTTTAAACTACAAACTTAGTTATGCAACAATAAAAAAGTGATACATCTAGTAAGTGCACAGCTCTGTACTAGAGGGCTCCAAAAGGAAGCATATACACTTGGGTATGCTCATAACTGGGCACGGCTTGCTTAGAACATACACTAAGAATACACCAGTGCACGCTATCCTCAGGGGGGTGTTCCAAGGCCCCCAGCAGATGCCTGAAACCCTCACAGTACTGAACCCTACACATACCATGCTTGTTCCTATACAGACATACCTATGATAACGTTTAATTCATAAATTAAGCATAATAATAAACAACAATTACTTATAAAAAGAGCAATTATAACAATACACTGTAATAAAGTTATGTGAATGTGGCCTCCACCACACCCTTCCTACTCTCTCCCTCTTCCCCTCCCTTTATCTCATCCTTCCATTCTCCTTCTCCCCTCCCCCTCCCTCTTCCTCTCCCCTTCTCTCTCAAAATATCTTCTCTCAGAAATATCTTATTGTACTTTTACCTTCTCACTTAAAGGAAGCACTTTTCAGCTTCTCTTTGGCATATCCAAATGCCCAGCATCACTACTCTTGTGCTTTGGGCCATTGTTAAGTAAAATAGGGGTCACTTGAACACAAGAACATTGATGCCATGACATTCAATGTGATAACCGAGACAGATACTAAGTAACTAACACTGGACAAAGGGGTAATTCATGTTCCAAGTGAGATGAAGCCGATCACTTGATATTTCATCATGCTATTCAAAATAATGTGCAATTTAAAACTTATGAATTGTTTATTTCTGGAAATTGCCATCTAATATTTTCAGACTGTGGGTAACTGAAACTTCAGAAAGCAAAACCATAAATAAGGGGGGATGCTAGGTTGGCAATCAAAATTATCCAGTGCAGAAGCTCTTATCAAAATGATAAAAAATAATATGTTGGTGAGAGTGAGGAGAAAGGGGAAGTTTTACACACTATTGGTAAGAATGTAAATTAGTACAGCCATTAAGAAAAACAGTGGCCGGGTGCGGTGGCTCACGCCTGTAGTCCTAGCTCTCTGGGAGGCAAAGGCGGGCGGATTGCTTGAGTTCAGGAGTTCAAAACCAGCCTGAGCAAGAGCGAGACCCCATCTCTACTATAAATAGAAAGAAATTAATTGGCCAACTAAAAATATATACAAAAAATCAGCTGGGCATGGTGGCGCATGCCTGTAGTCCCAGCTACTCGGGAGGCTGAGGCAGGAGGATCGCTTGAGCCCAGGAGTTTGAGGTTGCTGTGAGCTAGGCTGACGCCACGGCACTCACTCTAGCCTGGGCAACAAATCAAGACTCTGTCTCAAAAAAAAAAAAAAAAAGAAAAACAGTGTGGAGTTTCCTCAAAAAACTGAAAATAGAACTACCATATATGATCCAGCAGTCCCATTACTGGGTATATATACAAAGGAAAGGAAATCAGGACACTGAAGAGATATCTGTACCCACATGTTTACTGCAGCACTATTCACAATGGCCACGATATGGAATCAACCTTAATGTTCATCAGCAAATGAATGGATAAAGAAAACATGGTATATATACACAATGGAATGTCATTCAGCCTTGAAAAGGAATGAAATCCTGTTATTTGCAGCGATGTGGATAAGTCTGGAGAACATTACATTAAAAGAAATAAGCCAGGAATAGAAAGATAAATATCACACGTGGAAGCTAAAAAGGTTAATCTCATAGAAGTAGAGAGTATAACAGTGGTTATTAGAGGCAGAGAAAGAGGGAGACTTGCCAAAAGTTGGTTAACAGATATACAAGTACACCTAGACGGAAGGGATAAGTACAAGTGCTCTATAGCACCAGAGAGTGACTATAATAACAACAATTTATTTTATATTTTTATTAGCTAGAAGAGAGGATTTTGAATGCTTCCAACACAAAAAAATATAAATGTTTGAGGTGATGGATGTGCTAATTATGCTGATGTGATCATTATACATTGTATACATGTCTTGAAATATCACACTGTACCACATAAATATGTATAATTATGATGTGTCAATTAAAAATAATAATAATTTTAAAAGTACTCTTTGCAAAGCTATAATAATAGAAAGTAGATCAGTGGTTCTCAGAAGTGAGGGACTGGGGTGAGAAGAATGACTACAAAGGTTTACAATAGAACTTTTGGGAGTGAAGGAAATGTTCTATGTAATAATTGTGGTGGTGACCACACAAATGAATGCTTTCTGTCAAAACTCATCAAATTGTATACTTAAAACTGGCAGACTTTATTTATGTAAATTAGACTTTATTAAAGTGGAGGCTTCAAAAAATAAATTTAAAAAGAAACACTTAATGAACTAGTATTTTACCGATGAAGAAATTAAAGCTGCCACATACAACTACTTGACCAAGAATCTGTGGAGGGTGTGTACAGATTCATAGCACTGTTAGAATTGACATTAGAGCCCTGGCAGTTAACTCCTCCACTCACCAACTGCAAAGAACATCTGTCTGTGCTAGCCTTCCTAGCAGACTCTCCTCCTTCCTTTGGTAATGGTAGCCTAATTTCCATGATTTCAGCTCAGGTGGTTTAGGTAGCACTGACTACACCTCTGGATCCAAGACAGAACATTTAACTTCTGTATAAACCATATAACAAAACCCATCTCCCCAACATACGGGAACGGGTACTTTGCACAGCTGGAGCTAATAAAAGCAGGGCCCAGGACTTTTGTGCAAGTATTATTATAACAGATGTCCGTTTCTCTGGGACAGCAGTTGAGGAACTGGTGGGGATAGCCATGTGGACATAAGTTACCTAAAAGCAAAGACAATATAGAGGAAGAAGGAATTGGGTGAGTGTAAGAGAGAGAAAGGGCAAGAGCAAGGCATCGTTTAAATCCCTGGGTTGGGCCATGCCTGCAGTCCACACTGCCTGTGAATATATCAGTTATGAGGGCCAAACAGGCTGGTTTTGCCCAAGCTATTTTGAATTATGTTTCTGTCATTTGCAAACAAAAAAAAAATCTTATTTATGCAAATGTGGAAACTGAAAGCTCTGAGAAGAAGTGTTTTAGGTTGAATAATGTTTCCCCAAAAGATATATTGAAGTCCTAACCCTAGGTGCCTGTGATTGTGACCTTATTTGGAACTGAGTCTTATAGATGTAAAAAAACAAATTATTATAAGGTCATACTGGATTATGGGGAGCCATAAATCCAACATGACCGCTGCCGTATAAGAAAAGGAAAAGACGCAGAGACACAGACAAAGACAGACGAAAGATGAGCATGTGAAAGGGAGACAGAAGTGAGAGTGATGTAGCTGTAAGCCAAGGCATGCTAAGGTCTGCTGGCAACCACCAGAAAGCAAGAGAGGAAAGCATGCTCCCCTAGAGCCTTCAGGGGGAGGGTGGCCCTACTGACATCTCAGTTGCAGACTTCTAGCCTCCATAACCATAAGATAATAAATTCCTGTTGTTTTAAGCCACCAGCTTGTGTTATTTTATTATGGCATCCCTAGGAAATTAATACAGATTTTGGTACAAGGAAGTGGAGTGCTGCTGTAACAAATATCTAAAAATGTAGTCTTGGCTTTAGAATTGGGCTGTGGATAGAAACTGGAAGAATTTTGAGACACATGATAGAAAAATCCTAGGTTGCCTTGAGAAGACCGTTGGTAGAAATACAGACATTAAAGGCAATTTGAGTGAGGGCTTAGAAAGAAGAGAGAACTGTAGAAAAAGCTTCTGTCATCTTACGATCTTACGGAATACATATATGGTCATGAATGGAATGTTGCTAGAAATAGGAACATTCAAAGTACTTCTGGTGAGGCCTTAAAAGGAAATTATAAACATGGCATTGGACACTGGAGGAAAGGCTGCTAGACACTAGAGTACACAGGAGGAAAGGACACTGCAGGAAATAGCAGAGCGTGTCGGTACATGCATACTTGGTTGCAGAGTGGCATAATAATTGGCCATGTTTTATATTACTTGCCTTGTTGTTAAATGGCAAAAAACTTGGCTGAGTGATGTTCTACTGTTGGGCAGAAACTAGAACTTGTAAGTGACGAACTTGGAGGAGATTTCAAAACAAAGTGCAGAAGGTGTGGCCTAGCTTCTCCTTGCTGCTTACAGTGGATTGTGAGAGGAAAGAAAGAGATAAATTGAGGATGGAATTGTTAAAGAAACCAGAACTAGGTGATTTGGAATATTTTTAGCCTATCCAGTTAACAAAAAAAATGAGAAAGTATGTTCTGTAGAGAATACCAAGAGTGTGACTAAAATGTGTGATCTAAAAAGAAGCCAGGAATAGAGAGGGGATTATCCGGGAAGATTCATGAATAATCTGTCTACTGCCATGGACCCCTTGACATGAATGGAAGACCAACAAGGCTTTAAATACTGCATCAGCAGAAACGCTGTCATCTGGACTGAAAGGGACAGAGACAGGATGAAATGAAGGAAGAATGGCTGCGGGCAGAGACATAGACTCAGAAGCCAGAGAAGGCAAGATAAGGAGCGTGAGGCTGCCACCAGCTACCCAGAAAATGGAGCCTTGAGCCACAGAGAATTATTCAAGGCTTTGAAACTTAATGGAATTTGCTCTGCTGGGCTGCACACTTACCTGGTACCCATGATGTTTTTATTCCTTCCAATTTCTCCCATTTGGAATGCAAATGTCTGTCTTATGCCTGTCCCACTGTTATATTTTGGAAGCAGATAACTTGTTTCTCAGGTCCACCAATGGAGAGGAATTCTGCCCCAGGATGTGGCATATAACCTGAGTTTCACCTATACTTGATTAAAATGATTTAGAAGATAGGATTTGGAGCCTTTAGGGTTGATTATATTTATAGGCAATTTTTAGTCCATTTATTGTTCATATAAAATAATACTTGAGGCGGGGTAATTTATAAAGAAAAACAGGTTTATTTGGCTCACAATTCTGCTGGCTGGAAGACAGGGCATCTGGCGAAAGCGACTGGCAGCTTCCACTCGGTGCAGAAGGCGGAAGGGGAGCAGAAGTCACATGGCAAAGAGGAAGCAAGAGAGAGGAGGACAGGTACAAGGCTCTTTTTAACAGCCATCTCTCATGGGAACAAACAGTGAGAACTCACGCCCCTCCCCCGTGGAGAGCATTAATTACTCTATTCATGAGGGGTCCACCCCCATGACCAAACACCTCCCATTAGGCCCCACCTCCAACATTGGGATCAAATTTCAACATGAGATTTGGAGGGGACAAACATCCAAACTATAGCAGAGATTTTGGACTTAGATGCTGGAATGTGTTAAGATTTGGAGGGATGTTGAGATTGAATGTATTTTATACATGGGAAGGATATGAATTTGGGGGGAGGGACAGAGGGCAATGAGTTGTGGGCTCAATGAGGTCCCTTCCAAAAGATATGTCAAAGTCCTAACCTTAGGTACCTGTGAAAGTGACTTCTATCCTCTGTCACCAATGAGATAATAAATTCCTGTTCTCTGAAGCCACTAAGTTTGTGGTGCTTTGTTACGAAAGCCCTGGGAAGCTAATACGGGAGAAACTCAGCCAGCTCCCCAGAGCGGTCAGTGGCAAACTGTGCACTGTGAACTTAATATATAGACTGGCTTAGCTTACAAAGGATCAGAAACAATTATGTAGGTAAATATTTTATAATAATTATTTCTTCAACAAACTCCAGGTATTGCATTTGTAGATAAAATGCCCAAGAGAAAGGACAAATAGTAGAGCTTACAGGTATATATTTATTTAGACACACAGTGGCATAAAATTAGCACTGAGCTTATTACTTTCCTTAATATAAAGAAATGCAAATTTGAAACAAAACTTAAAACACCAAATTAGGCCGGGCGCGGTGGCTCACGCCTGTAATCCTAGCTCTCTGGGAGGCTGAGGCGGGCGGATTGCTCAAGGTCAGGAGTTCAAAACCAGCCTGAGCAAAAGCGAGACCCCGTCTCTACTATAAATAGAAAGAAATTAATTGGCCAACTGATATATATATAAAAAAAAAATTAGCCGGGCATGGTGGCGCATGCCTGTAGTCCCAGCTACTCGGGAGGCTGAGGCAGAAGGATCGCTCGAGCCCAGGAGTTTGAGGTTGCTGTGAGCTAGGCTGACGCCACGGCACTCACTCTAGCCTGGGCAACAAAGCGAGACTCTGTCTCAAAAAAAAAAAAAAAAAAACACCAAATTAGCAAGCTTTTTCATTGAAAACATGAAGCGAATGCACTATGTTCTTTAAATAGAGTAAATTTGCCTTGCTCTAAATATTGAGCTACACATAGAGATAAATTCTATATTTAGCCAATTCTTTAGTATTAGCCAGCAAGAGCAATTCTTTTCCTTTTATACTATTTTTATCAAAAGAAGTCAGAGCTCTCTCTTGAGTTTTGTACATTCACTCCATCGGAAGTATTCAGTGAGTGTGATTAGTAACAGAACACGGATGGATTCTTGGCTCCATCTCCTTCACTCCATGTTATTCCATCCTTGCACGAGGAACTGCCGAATCACAGCAATGGCGTTAAAAAGCAGCTTGCTAGTTCTTGTTTCTCACTGAGGAGTTGACTGAATGACATTGATCATCCTAAAATAAATAAATTCAAGATAAAGTCTCATAGAGTTCCAGAATACTCATTACTGAATTCATCTTGAGTCGAACCGAGATGTGAAGAGACACAAAATAACCAAAGAGGAACCTGTCCGCAGGAGCAATTTATGGCTCTCCGGTCAAGGGTTCTGCAACTCGCCTTGCAGTTGGGAAATGAGACAGCGGAACAGTGATATAATGTGGGAGCAAAGCACCTGTCACAAAGACCAGAGTTTGCACAACAGAAACCGCTGGATCCACCGGGCTCACAAACACACTGCGTGCTGTTTTGAGGTACAATGCGCTGGCACCCACAGAGGTGCAGACAGATGACAATGGTGAGAACATGAGAGCTGCTTACTCATTTTAACACTGGTAAACATTGTGAGATCACTGGCACTTTTCTATAAGGGACACTTGTAGGTTGGGCCTTTCAACACTCCTCACCCTGTCTCTTGTTTCATCCTGCAGTGTTTTTGGTGGAATCAGACCTCTTCTACTTTCACCTGGGGACCTGGTGGGAACATGACTCGTCTGAAACACGGAGGAGGAAGAAATTGAGAGACAGTGAGAGTGTACTGTTAGAATTCCTAGATCAAACAAGGTCCAGAACATGGGACGAGAGGACATGGCTCCTCCTTCTGCTCCTAATCCAGGCCCCAGCAACGAGCACTCACCTACTTACTCTCATTAGCTCAGAGCTGGACATGTGACTTAAGCTAAATTTGTCAGGCCATTCAGAGGCAACAAGCCTCAGTTCTGAGACCCTCGGGCCACGCTGCTAGGGAAGTGCATTCTCCTTTCCCAGTGTGCTTGGGCCTGGGGGACATGGAGCTGGCACTGTGGCTTGAGGATGGGCTAGCCCAGGAAGATGGGGCTGAACTATGGAGACAGGGAAGTAGGACCTTGGTGTTCTCCAAGCATCTAGATTCATCCTTAACTGAAGCCAGATCTCCCCTTGAACCTTTTTGTAAATTCCTTGCAGTTATGCTACTTTGGGGTGAGTTTTCTGCCACTTACAACCAAAACCAATATGATCATCAAACACAGCTTTTGCTATTGTTAAAATCAGTGTGAGCTAGTTCTTTCTGGAACTTTCTCCCAGAGGCATTATGGAATAACTTGAATCCATGACCAAGACTCCAAGGCCATCCTGGAATGACCAGAAATGTTTTCTGAAAGAGCCTAATGGTTGGTTCATAGGAACACAAGTCACTATAAAAAAGAATAATCCTCAAAACTTTCTTTCCCTGTTGCCAAAGCATCATTTTCCAAAAAACAGGGAAGTTGGACTCTTTGGCCTGTATCTGCCCTGACACATTGCTGTGGCTCACTAAGAACAAAACAGTCTCTGCCTGAGTGACAGCAGGAGCGGCAGACGGGTGTCGTCCTGTCCTCGTCCAAGGCCGAGAGGAATCTAAATAAACAAAAGCTCGTACGGCTCCTGGCCACAGAGGCCCCACCACACCACATGAGACCCCTTCTGTGGCCTGGCCTGCAAGCCCTGTGTACACTACGTTTGACTGACACAAAAACAAAACACTGGAAATAGTTCATTTTCTGGAAACTTCCTCTTGCAGCCATTTGAGGTTCTTAGACTTGAACTAGTCCTGAAATAGCCTTGCAACTACTGATGTTCTCCTCAGATAACTTGCTCTTCCAGGATTTTTCTTTTTCTTTTTTTTTTTTTCTTTTCATACTTTCCCAATTTTAATCTTCCTGGCAAAGAATTTATCATTAATACTTTTGCCCATCACCATACAATTTTTTAGATCTCAAGAAGAGCAAAAACCAACAGCTGCCATTCATGTGGTGGTTCCCATCTATTTTGACCTGGAACAGATTAGCAACTCAGAAGAGTTGTGTAACATGGATCAAAGGGAACTGAGCTCAGAACGCCTGATTCACAAAGTTTGAAAACAAGGATGGTCTTGTTAGCTGAAAAACGCGTCCATTGTATAATTAATTGAGAAGTCAATGCTCGGCTTACAAATGTTCCTCCTGCATCCTCTCCCAAGATCCCACCTTGAAGGATCTGGAATATGGAAGAGGCCTGTTTTGTGAGTTGGCAAGTTCAGAGACACTCACGGGGTGCCCCATGTGCCAACTGCCTTGTCCAGAAAAGCCAAAGATGCAGAGAACTCGGGTGGGTTGGAGGCCCGGAGGGGATAGGCCACACACTGCTAGCGCCCCAGGGGGATGCAAACCCATCCCCAGGCTGGATTCTAAGAGGGCTTAGACACCGTGATGATACCATCATTTAGAAATCCTGGCCTTCAGACTACACCACAAATATGATTTGATCAAAATGAGGCAGTGCTCCTTAAAAAAAGGGAACAAAAAAATGAAAAAAAAAAAAAGAAAAAATGACAAAGGGGACTATCTGTCAATTCTGCATAGCAACTTTCATGTCTGTTATATTATTCATTATCTTTTTCTGAAAGTTTTTAAAGGCAACAGCACAGTATGGGAAGGAGGCTGATCTGTGGGCCCAGACACCTGCCTTCCTGCCGCCCTCCTGCCTTCCCCTGCCCCTCACCGCCCTTGGGGCCTCGTCTAAGCAAGTCCCTCTCGGGGTCTCAGTGTCCCCGCCTGTGCTGAGGAAGGTGCTTCTTCACTATGCTCTCTGAATTTTTTCCCCATAAACATTCTTGACTAAATTGGCCAAAGTGTGGGAACTGAGAACCAGAAGAGGCCGAGGCATTGATTCTGATAAGGTGTGGATGTCAAAGGAAGACAGCAGATCAGGAGACAAGAAGGCCCTTGAATTTGAAACCCCTTGTAAAACTGCAGATTAGGAAAGACATTTTGCGGCGTGATGTTGAAGTGTCTCCTATTCTATGAACAAAGGTGGGCAAACCCACAGGCAGTCCAGTCCTGCTCCTGGATTCCGCATTGCCAAAGCTATGTCCATCCGCCCACTTCATCCATCTGCTCAGGTCACTCAGTCCACATCCAACAGTCACCTGTATGTGGGGCAGCGTCTAGGACAGGCACAGGAGAGACCACAGAAACAGGCAGTTCCTGCCTACAGGGAGCTCTGAGACAAGCAGGTGAGAGGCCTCATAAACACGACCCCCACAGGACAAGGGAGTGGGTGGAGGTGACCCCCAGGCACTGCTCAGCCACACTCCCCTCCTCCCACTTTAGTTGCATCCTTTTTGTTTTTCCTGACTACTAAAATGAGGCATGTTTGTAACTAAGAACTTACACATTATAGAAATGACACACAAACTGAAAGTCCCCCAACACTCTCCCTCCTCTCCCTCCTAGACATAACCACTGGCAGCGATGCTGTGGATTTTCTCTTCTACCCCCATTCACATCACATGTGAGTGCATATGTACAGATATATCTACATGGAAATAAAGAGCATACACAGAATAAATGTGTTAACATGTACACACATATATGCATATTTAGTTATTTATTCTATGTATGCTCTTCTGCATGTTGCTGTTTTCTATTAATTAATATTTCTCAGACCTGATTTCCTACGAGTATTAGAGGTCAAGAATTCTTGAGCCCCCAGGCTGAATTCAGTGTGCAGGCATGTTTTGTTTGGCCTGAGCAGCGAGCTCTGCATATACAGTGTTTTAAATTTCCATTTATTGCCAACTATTTTTTGAAAAATGAGAAGGTTTGCTTTAAAATCTGGATTTCCAGCTCTGGCAATAGTGGGCCTACCTTTCCACGTGCCAGCAAGGGCGAGAGCAGAGCCACGGTGGCCCACCGTGGAGGGTGGTGTGTGTTTCGTTTGTCCCAGCCTCATCCCCTGCCGCTGTATCCCTGACCTGAGGCTCAGAAGCACTACCATTGAGCATCCGACACCTGGCTGACTTGACTGGCGTCGGCTACCTGCCTGGTACAGGTGAGTTCTGGAGTTTGCATCTTCTGGTACTTTTATTTCAGACTCAGACTCGTTCATGACAGGCAGGGCTTACTCTGTTTCAGGGGTGGGAGAGGGTAGGAATGAGAAGAGGGTGGTTTCATGGAACACACAGAATTTAAGCTGTACTTGGAGAGGTAGAGTCTTCTCTAAGAAAGAGAATGTTTATCACTAAAGCAATAGTAAAAGGAATTTGATTATCTTTAATAAGGAAATCCTAAACGTAGTACTGAGTGATGTTCCAAGTACTAAGTAATGACTTGTTAGCTTCAGTGGCCAAGTTATTCACGAATAGATAGCTTTGAGGGCCTCAAAATCCAGGCCAACCATTAACTTAAAACCGATCAAAGCGAGTGTTCCATGCTGTTGCCGGCCCTGAGCATGTCTTGGAGAAGAGAGGCTCAGCACAATAGGGCCCAACTCACGTTACTTGGTCCCCTTGATTTGTTTACCAGATCAGGAAGTAGTTGTCCAGGAACAAAATGAGGCAGAAGAGTGCAAGGAAAGGAATAGGCCAGTTTATGAAAAGGCCTACTGCATCGGCCAGGTTCTTTGGTTGCAAGCAAAAGACACGGATTTGTGGTGACTTAAAGTAAGGGGGAATTTTTTGCAAGTATACAGAATCAACAAGACTGGGGAAGGCGGCTTCAGATACTAGGAATTAGGGCCACCACAGACTTCCAAGTGGCAGGAATTGTTCAATATAGTGGTCAGGAAAATGCCAGAGAGAAAGTATCTGGGAAATTTTACTCAAATTAAAGTCTCAGGAGAGTCTGACAGGCCCGGTTTGGATGAGAGGCCCCTGTGGCCAGGAGCAACCCGGGCACCTTGTTAACATTTTCAGCCGAGGGGGAAACAGAGTGTCATGTTCACTGCCTTGATACACTAAGTGTGGCCTGGGTCGCCACTCTTTTCTTGCCTTGCTGGGACAAACTGGGCACCACCTGGTGTTTCAAGTCCACTGCAGATGTTGAACAACATGGTAGGGAAGTCCAGAAGCAAAGAGAATGAGTAAATAAAAACCAAATCTCCATCCTGCTCTTCCCAACAAACAAAACAGCAGCATGTTTTGCAACAGAACTCTATAAAGCAAGCTGACTTTGCGGTCACTTTGATCTATGACCCATGACTCAGATCAAAGGAAGAAACCGGGAAAGTCATTTTCCTTCCCAATTGTTTCTATTTGCCTGTATTAAAGACAAGACACAGCAAGAGACAAACATGAAGGCTGCGCACAATGCAGTCAACCCGATGAGGCAAGGATGCCAAATCCCTCCTGGCATGTCTGCAGATGGAGAGTAGAGCACGATGCCAGGCTGGTCGGCCAAGGATCTGTCTCTGCTCCTCCCTGGGAACACCGGGGGACATGTCAGGTGAGAGGAAGAAAGCATCCCCAACGCAGAAGGTCCTACCCCTTTCCTAATTCGTCCTAGTGAAGGAGCCTTAAAGAACTAACAGCCGTAGACAGAAACCACCTTATTTGGGGATCCAGCGATACAGAAACTGGAGCCTGCCAGTCATGAGTTTTGCAACAAACCACAATCTAAAACACTGCCTGCAGTGAATCGTTCCCTAGTACCGTGCCCGCCCGCCCACCCGCACCACACAGACATGCATATGCTTTATATGACAAAACTAAACACCACAGGAGGAGGCAGATGTCTGGTTGTGCGGAAGAATTCCTGGTCTAGCCTGAATTCCCCAGAGGCTGCTTCTGGCATGTCAAGCTGCCCCTCATTCCCCAGACTGTATACAGTCTCCTTCACCAATAAAATTGGAGAAGTTTATTCAAGATGTTCTTCAGCAGCAGTTTCCCTTTGCTACATTCCCCATTAACTTTCATTCAACACCTATTGTGTGCCAGGAGTTTCACGTGAATTGTATCTTTAAATGCCCCATTCAGCCCTTTCCTGTCGGTACGTGTTCACAGCCATTTCTACAGACAAGGCAGGCTCAGGGAGTTGCGGATCAGGTTTAAGGTCCCGAGAGGCTACCAAACAGTGGGGTGGGTTTCACATCCACCAAAAGTCTGAGTTCTTTCCCCCATTTGGCCTCTGATGCTCACCTCAGTAGGAGCTGGTGAAGCAGCTGGCCAAGAGTAAGACAGGATCACGTCCCCACCCGTCCTGCAGAAGACCTGGCCCAGTGCTGTGCACACAGTAGTCACTGGCCCTGTTCGTACATAATGAACAGACACACAGCTGGCTGGTTGGATTGATGAAGAATGGATTAGTGGATGAGTAAATACTCACTTAAGGAGAAACTGAATTAAGCTATATGAATCAAACGGCATGAATTCTTATCACTCTGCAGCTAAAGATTTGATGCTACAAGTGACTGTCAGTCCACTGACAGTGCAATGAGATGCAAAGACAGTGCAATCAGGTGTAAAGAATACCCAGCAATGACTTAAACAAGTAAGAGCTTTGTTTTTCTAATGAACAATGCTGTCCAGGTGTGGGCAATGGAGGTCAGGTGGAGCTGCTGAACAACCTCATTGCAGTGCCAGCTTCTCTCATCTTCCTAGTCCACCATCCTTAGTCTGTGGTTTTCATCTTCATGGTAGCAGAATGGCTGCTATATCTCCAGGCATTGCATCTGTATTTCAGGCAAGAAGACAGGAGGAGTGAAGCTCTTCCTTTATAAATATTTATGTTTTTAAGTGATGGGAGAAGTCTTCTCTAGGAGCTTCTGCCAATGTTTCATTAGCCAGAACAAGGTCACATGGGCAGGGAGAGATGCAGGGAGGCTGAGATCACAGGGAAGAAGGCAAGGGAGAAGGGGGTTGGGATGGGCACTGCAAATCATCCCACAGAGTCTACCATCGTGGAGCCATTGCTTATGTCCATATCAATAATTTAAGCATATTTGAGCAAAGGGAACAGTTCTTTATGGTTTGCCTTGTTCAAGAGCCAGTATCAAACCATGCATAATTAGAGACTTGAAAGTAAAAGTTTCTATGCTGTTATGATACCAATCAAATATGTCATTCTTCATCATTTATTCACCCTGTGGGCCATTGTTGGGTCAAATATAATGTTTTCAATGAATAATGTCTGGCACATAAAAGGCATTTAGAAATGTTAGAAATGTGTATTTATCTGAACTGGATCTCATTTATCTAATAACAAAAAAGAAAAGCATTTCCTGAGTGCTGAGTGCAATGGATTCATGAGAAATAGAAGATGCCATTCCTACCCTGAAGGAGTTTGCAATCTAACAAGAGTGCTCAGGAAAACCAGTGCATGTTACAGAATAGTTACTTGCTAAACTGCAGTCATATGACAAATCGAAGATTGAAGACAGGAAAGAAGAACATGGTTCCTGGGAAAGGCAGGTTTCATCTGAGCCTGAAAGAAAACCACCTACTGCCACTTACGTCCTTCCTAACACCACTGTGAGCCCAGAAGAAAGGTCAGAGCTGGCTGGTTCTTATATTAATCCCGTGAGGCAGGTGTAGCCCTTCCCATGTCAGAGGATTAAACCCAGGTCCTCCTGAGCTGGGCTGAATCTCCTTTCCTAGAGAGGAGAGAGACAAGTAGAAGACAGGGACACAGGTCCAGGGTGCAGGTAAGAAAAGGGAAAGGGCACAAATCAGCCCTGCTGGGTTCTGGGTTGGTCTTATCATAGGGATGGACTTACCTTAGGGAGTTGGCCAGCCACCTGCCTCCTCTGTGACTGCCTCCCCTGAGGAATGTTCTATAACACAAACCTGTCCCCTGGCTTATTGAATCAGGGGCGGGAGCATGGTGAAAATACAGCTACTGTTTCTTCCTTCTAGGATTCTGGGATTGGGACTTAAACCCTCCAGCCCCATCAACTGCCAGCACTGGCCTCAGAAAGGCACATAAATTCAGGGCTGGCCCACCTTCCTGGCAAAGCATAGAAATCAGGTCTGCAAAGAGGCTGAAAGGAAAGCAGCAGATGCTAGAAAGACTGCTCCGTTGCTAACAACTCTCCTCTGCCCCAGGGAAGAGGTAATTCTGGTGAGCCTGGTAATTCTGCTGCCCTTGGGATTCACAAGCTAATTCCTTATCCTGATGCATGTGGGCGCGCGCGCACGCGCACACACACACACACACACACACACACACACACACTTTAATGCAGGCTAGCTTCAGTGAGTTTCTTTGTGGGTTTCTTCTACTGTGTTACAAACACAGTAACCTTGAAGGAGACAGAGACATTTTAAAATAAGACATGAGCTGGGCAGGACACAGGTGACACTAGGCTGCCAGCTGTGATGTCCTGAAGACGGGAGTTGGGGACTCCCAACTGCCATAGGATAAATGTAATGGGAACACTGGGGAGAGCAGTGAGCCTGCCTTCACAGCTGTTGATCTTGAGACAATGTCAAGGTTTCTCAGTGTGGCTGGTGGAAATGTGGATCCAGCCATCCAAGGTGGCCAATCTACAACTGGCCAACTGATGGAGCACTGGTATTCCCACATATCTTATACAAAGTTATAGGACAGGCACAAATATATACTTGCTCATCCATTCTAATGTTCCATTCATAACAGAAGCTATCAAAAAACTAAAACAAAATGTATATTCTACCTAAGTAAAAATGACAGATTAATCTTTTTGGTGTTATATAAAGCTTAGATCAAGCACATCATTTGTAAAGATGATCACCAATCTATTAGTGCTTCCCTTAATGATTGTTAAATTACCCCTTTAATGGATAATTAATGCAGTTAATGTCTCTCACTATTATGATTACTTTTATGCAAATTCAGAATGATAATAGCTGACAAATACAATACTCCCTTTATCATAATTTTGTCATCTAAATGCCCTTGCTACGAAAGGCAGGTCACCTTAAATGCTTTTAATATTATAATAATTCAATTCAATCTTCCCTTTAAACAAAGAAGTGCACATTAATTATACTTTGATTTCTCAAACAGCTTTTCAATCTCCCAGGGAATCGCTCTGAAAATCTGCAATGAGAGGTCATCTTGATTTCCCAGAGCAATGCTTTTTCAGGAAGGTTTTCAGAACTGACAATTATTTGTAAAAGTCTTCACGGCCATTATTTGAGGGTTGATAAAGGTAAGTCACCCATCCTAAGGCATATCATGAAACATAAATTAGAAACTAAAAACTCTTATACATCAGCTTCCAAATTATTTTACTATGTAATTATATTACAATTATTCAACATATTTTACATTAGTTTAAAATAAATTATCTCATATTTAGGATGTAACCCACAAGGAAGTTATAAAAAAGATTCACTTAGAAACTAGCAAATTTTCCTCATGCAAAGAGCATTGTAGTAATCAAGGGATGACTCTTCCCCGTTTCTATTCCCCTTCCTCTGGAGTTGAAGATGAGGCATTCTCGTTTTCAGGGAAATGTTAGCTAACTATTTGACCATCACTAATTTTGTGTAACTGGAGTTGTTTCTAATATTTCCCTTAAAACCTTGGCTAGCTAGATGGCTGGCTAGATCCACTTTTCCACCAGCCACACTGAGAAACCTTGACATTGTCTCAAAATCAACAGCCGTAAAGGCAGTCTCACTGCTCTCCCCAGTGTTCCCATTACATTATCCTCTGGCAATTTGGGGTCCCCAACTCCCGTTTTCAGGACATCACAGCTAGCAGCCTAGAGTCACTTGTGTCTAGCCCAGCTCATGTCTTATTTTAAAATGTCTCTACAGAATTCATATATGCACTATGTGCACATACCTATATCTATGCATCTCCCCTGTACCTCACCAGTGAACTGGTGAACACCTGTAGTGTCTGCCCTCTCCCATCCATGGGATGATGCGCCAGCCTGAAGACACTGTCAGCCAACGAGCATCTGTCTTCCTTGCTGCCTGACAGCAGTGTTGGCACCTCTGGACACCACTCAGTTGGTTCCCTGACTACTATGCTGAGCCATCTTGGTTTAGCAAGGGGTGCAAGGGTTCATGTCCATGCATACTGCAGAGAAGTACAAAAGCAAAGAAAGGAGGATGGTTAAGTTTCTAGTTGTCCTAGGCATTCTCATGGGAATGGATCAGCAGGTAATAAGGGATCCTCAGACATAATGAAAGAATTTTGAACATCCTTAAGGTCTGGGAGGAGTGACTGGCAATATCTAACCTCCTTGGCTGAAGGTCTATCATGATGCAGGAATACATCTGATTCTCTCAGAGCTCATATTTCCAGGAAATCTATCACCTGCTGGATGGGATCTAAAAGAATATGACTTAACAGATGGGCCAGAATTAGCCAAGGAAACAATGCAGGAGAAAATATCAAGGGGCTTTATTTTAATTAGAAAAATTCAAAACACACACACACACATACATGCACATGGACTCAGGGAGCCTTTAACAAGCATGTCCATTGGGCATTGCTTGTAATGGCTGAAGTCTGGGAAAATGTCTTAAAAAAATCTCTCAATAAAGGAATATAAAAATAAAGTGGTACATTCATAACTAACACAGCAATTATAAGGACTCATTATAAAAACACTCTGAATTAAAAAAGCAATTGTAGAAGTCATGTACAGTATGCAACTATTTATGTAACATCCTCACAAGTCAATGCCATGCATTTTTTCAGGGATACAGGTATGCTACCATGCTTTGAAAAATGCCAGGAAGGACAATCACCAATTTTTAAATAATGGTTGCTGTAGTTGTTACAATATGTGTGCATAATTTATTACAGTCTACTGGTATAGACTTCTACCACTTTTAATGAAGTGCAGAAGCCTTACTTGCATTTAGGTTCCTTGGCCCTCTTCACTTTTTCAGTATAATTGTTTTGTTTCTTTTACATACATAGAGCACCACATTAGTAGGTTTTATAATTTCTGCCACACCATAAAACATGACTTAAGAAATTCATGAGAAGAAGAACTTCTTACAACCATACCTATTTCTACCCATTCTGATATTCTTTCCTTTCTGAAGTTCCAAGGCTTCTGCTATCATTTCCTTTCTGTTCAGAGAACTTCCCTTAGCCATTCTTAAAAGGTAGTTCAGACAGCAACAAATCCTTTTAGTATTCCTTATTCTAAGAATGTCTTTATTTTCCCTTTATTCCTGAAGGATACTCTCACTGCAATTGACAGTTCTTTTTTTCAGTACTTAAAAAATGCTGTCCCACTTCCTCTGGCCTCCATGGTTTCAGATGACAAATCTGCAGTCATCCAAATAGTTCCCCTGTAAGTGACCAGTCATTTCTCTCTGGCCGTTCTTAAGATTTTCTTTTTCTGTAGCATTAGTTTTCACAAGTTTAATTTTGATGTGCCTCCTCCAATTTTGATGAATTCCTTTGGGTTTATCCTACTTGGGATAAACTTTCTCAGCTTTCTGAATCTGTGAGTTTATGTCTTTCACCAAATGTAGGCAGTTTTCAGTCATTATTTCTTTGCATACTTTTTCAGTCTCAAGTTCTCCTCTCCTTCTGGATCTCTGATGACATGAACACAGCTCTTTTGTTACTGTTCCACAGATCCTCTACATCTCTCTGTTTTTCAGACTGGGTAAATTCTAAGATAATTTCAATTAATCTGTCCTCAAGCTCACTGATTCTATCCTTTGTCATCTTCATGCTACTTAGTCCATCCACTGAGGTTTTTGTTTGTTTGGTTGTTTTTGTTTTTTATTTTCCTTTGGTGATTGTATTTTTCATTTCTAGAGTTTCTACTTAGTTCTTTTTTTAGAACTTCCATTTGTTGGCTAAGATTTTCCAATTTTGTCTATAGAAAATTTATAATTGTTAAAATGTTTTTATGATAGCTTCTTCAAAATCCTTGTTAGATAATTCCAACATCTGATTCATTATTCATTCATGTTGAATGTCTTTTCTCATTGAAATTATGACTTTTCTGGACTCTTAGTAGGGTTAGTGATTTTTTATCATATCCTGGACATTCTAGATATTATGAGACTCTGAGTCCTATTTAATATTTTCCATTTAGCAGACATTCCCCCTGCAAGGTATAGCAGGAGGGCCAGAGAGGAGTGTATGTTAGCTTCCCCCTGGGCCCTGGCAATACTATCTGAGCAAAAGTGGAGCACTGAGCCTTGTTGCATTCAGATAGGGCAGGTGTTCATCTCTCCCCTCAGCCCTGCCCCCACCTTGCGGGTAGAAATGGAGCTACAACTCACATCACCTTGCTGCCGCTGAGTAGAGTGTAGGCTCAGCTCCCCACTGAACTCTACTGCCACCAGAGGAGTGCAGGACTACAGAGATGCACATTGCTTTGCTTTGGCAGAATGGACACTAAGGCTCCTTCTGTTCCTGCAGAAGTAGAACTCTTCTAAGTACCATTGACCCCAAGGGAGAAGAGAGTCAAGTGCTAATTTGCCTGCTTCCCACCACCTTGTTCCACTTCATCGATGCTCAGTAGAGGCGAAGGCTCAGCTCCCTACCGGTCCCTACTCACACTGGGCTGGAGAGACTGACTAGCCCCACACCACACCACCTTTGAGTACACTGTGAGAGACATACCATGGCTACAAGAGTAATGACAGCCATAAGGCCCAATCACACATCTCACAGGACCTACACTGTGTGACACTCGGCAGTATGATGCACCTGGCCTGGGGATTATCCGGTCTCGATGACAATGAGACCCAAAAACCCTGGTTGCCCTAGCGACAAGGCCACCTCAGCACAGATGCAACTTTCCTGACCCTTAAAACGAAGCTTACCCTTACAAGAGTAGCTTACGCCCACTTTATGAAAGAAACACCTGTAACTGACCTGGACTGAATACAGTATAAGAAATAGGGTAGAATCCCTCGGATTCTGAGAATGACCTCTGGATGGAGACCCTCCTCGTGCGCCTGGCCAGCCCTCCTGCTCCTGCTGGCTGTGCTGTAAGAGTGCTGCCAAAATAAACGCCCCGAACATCGGCAGTGCCGCAGCCTCCTCTCTGGTGCAGATCAGATGGAGGGGCGTCCCTCCTAAGAAAGCTGGTTGACTAGGACCGCCAGAGCCTGGAACACAGCAGCCTTGAAGAGCCTCACTGGTGCGGCCCCACTGACACGGGGGCCAGAACCCGCGTGCCAAATGGCTTTGCTTTGCAATACCTCAATTCATCTCACTGCTGCCGGGTGGGTGTGGCAGTCCAACTCCCCACCGAGGTGGGAGGAAGTAAAATGTTGGCAACCCCAACTTTCACTGCATTGCTCAGTCTTGTGGATGCCAGTGAGAGAGAAAGCTCAGCTCCCCACTGAGTAGGGGGAAAAGAATTCTGACTGTCCCCAGCGTGCACCACCTGTTTGGTCTTGATGCTGGGCAGGTGCGGAGGCTCACCTCACTGCTGGCCCCACTCACGGCACGGTGCAAGGGATGGAAGCAGTGCCCGCTTCCACCATGCAGGAGATGGGAGACCAGGTCCCTGCCCAGCCATGCAACCCACTGGGAGAACCCGGGCGCTGCCTGCTTCTGTCAAGGGGGAAGTGGAAGATTAGCTCCTTGCTCAATGTGCTGACAGCACCAGGTGGGGAGTCAAAGCACTGTGCTTGCATCAGCTGGATGAAAGCACCGGGAGGAAGATCGGCTCTCTGTGTGGCCCCGCTAACACTCAGGGGGTGGTTTTTACTGGTACTTGGCTGGTACAGGATGAATATTGCCAAGAAGGTTTTCTGTTGTTAGGCCACCCAGTTTTAGTCTAGGGGGAACAGGCTCTTCTTAAAGTCTGTGCCTGTTGGAGGCCCAGGTGAGAGGCTCATGAAGCCCTCTGTTCATGATGTAGGAGAATTGATGAGGAAGTCCAAGGCACTGACAGCCATGTTGTTCCTCATGTTCAAATGTCTACAGGCCATCTGTCTTCTTTCCATATTTCAAAGACTTCCTATGCTCATTTCTTATATGACATTTAGAGTGTTTTAGTTATAAGAGGAGGGACCTGAAAATAACAGGGCTATTCCATCCTTGTTGGAATTGGAAATATCAATAAAGTTCCAATGGTTTTCAAGGAGGCTAGATTCAGGTGTTACTTTGTACAATTAAAATTTTCATTTCACAAAAGCCAGCAGAAAATTTGGTCAAAGAAAAACTAACTCCTCACAGGAAACAACAACTCTGCCATTTCCAGAGTATATTCATTTATTCAACATTTTTTTTATGTGGTATCTACTTAGCTGCAGGCACTGTCCAGTCCCTGGAGCTATGACAACAAAGAAGACAACATATGCAGTCTCCATCCTCATAGAGTTTACAACTAGAAAGAGAGCTAGACATTGGACAAGTACATAAATACCCAGCTAGTCACAACTGAAATAAGCAACAGCTATAGTTCCAATGAGCTACATTTGTTCCTCCCCACTCAACCTCCAGTAAGGGTCATTTTGTTATTCATTTTGCAAGTAGATTCATGTTCATTGTTTGCTTTGAATCAAAACATCAGCTCCATAATATTCTGATTAAAATGTGTTAGCCTACCCAAGTTTAAAACTTTTGATTAAAAAAAAAATTCTACCACTTAATTCTTTTGGCCCAAGCAAAAGGCTACAACAGCAAGCAAAACCCAGTAATCCTTGGTCTTCATTTAAACACATGGAGACTGCAATTCAGAAGGTGCAATGCAGACAGCATGTTAGAGAAACTTCCCAAAGGGTCAACCTTTTACATTTTATATTTTAATTAAAATAAATTGAATCCAGGCAGCCTTTCTTTAAATTAATACCCAAAGTGATTTAGAAAAGAATATATATATAAACAGCAACAGCAGTATGCATATACTGAAAGCCTCACATTCCTAATACTTTTGTAGTGTTTTGATAAAACCTTAACAGAATCCTCACCAAGCCTGGGTAGAGAGAAACACATCAAATGGGTCTGTTGGCACTGAATACTTAGAAAGTGATGTCAGTGCTTTTGTTTTCAAGGGAAAATCAGATAATTAGAGAAAGAGCATGTTTTTAGCTTCCTTTTTCTTTAAAATGAATTATGATATTTTAGAGAATAACAGTGTATTCTAAAATTTGCTTCATTACAGAAATGCATCTGCATTTTTGCTCTAGCTATATTTTCAGAAAAGCATCTGAAAACACCGAGAGTTTAGAAATCTAAAAGACCTTTGTTCATCTCAGACAAAAAAGAGTTTCCTTATTTATTTTCTGATAATGAAAATAATATTTCAAAATTGTTACATACCTATAATTCTACTATCTGGTGAATTATAGTCTTTTAGATGCATATCTATGATATGAACACACACATTTATAAAAACGGGACCACAACTGTACAAAAGCACTGTACATTTTTTATTTTCTTTTGGTTTTCCTGATAATATAATGTGGCTATTTTTCCACATTAACAAACAAAGATAGACTGGGTGAGGTGGCTCACGCCTATAATCCTAGCACTCTGGGAGGCCGAGACGGGAGGATCGCTCAAGGTAAGGAGTAAGGAGTTCAAAACCAGCCTGAGCAAGAGCAAGACCCCGTCTCTACTAAAAATAGAAATTAATTGGCCAACTAAAAATAGAAATATATATTATGAATTTATATAATATAAATTGAAAGATTTATATATTTATGTAATGTAAATAGAAATATATATATAGAAAAAAAATTAGCCGGGCATGGTGGCACATGCCTATAGTCCCAGCTACTCGGGAGGCTGAGGCAGAAGGATTGCTTGAGCCCAGGAGTTTGAGGTTGCTGTGAGCTAGGCTGACACCACAGCACTCTAGCCTGGGCAACAGAGTGAGACTTTGTCTCAAAAAAAAAAAAAAAAAAAGATAGACCTTTATCATTTTTATGGTTGTAATTTATCTAAGAAATCCCTATGAATGGATATTAGGTTTAAACAACAGACTTTATCAATGTATTTTATAAGTTCATATTTTGATAAAGCTACAAGTTCATATTTTAATATAGCTATACAAATCGAGCCATATTTTCAGAACCATAATTTTTTTAAAAAATATACAGTTGACCTTTGAATAACACAGGTCTGAATTGCAACCCACTTACATGCAGACTTTCTTGTGCCTGTGCCACACCTGAGAGAGCAAGACCAGCCCCTCTTCTTCCTCCTCCTCCTCAGCCCACTCGACACGTACAACAAAGATGAAGACCTTATGTTGATCCCCTTCCTCTTAATGAATGGTAAATATATTTTCTCTTCCTTATTATTTTCTTAATAACATTTTATTTTCTCTAGCTCATTGTAAGAACACAGTATATAACACATATAACATACAAAATATGTGCTGATCTACTGTTGATGTTATCAGTAAGGCTTCCGGTCAACAGTAGGCTAGTAGTTAAGTTTTAGGGAAGATAAAGAGTTATACTCAGATTTTCAACTATGTGGGGGGCAGAGCTCCTAATCCCTGCATTGTTCAAGGGTCATCTGTAGTAGTTATTTCACTAAAGAATTAGTTATCAAGAATATTTCTGCAGTAATAATCAAATAAATGTAGAGGAAACCCTCCACTGACAGGGTCTTCACAAATCTAATGCATTCAGTCACTCTCATCTGAAAGTGTTGGTGTTGCCAAAGTCATCACAGTTCTGAAGGAAACTCAGGGCACAACAGGTTTGAAGCTTACTTAGGGCAGACCCTGGACATATCCAAAGGGTCCAGAATACTCAGCACCCATGCAGAAACCAAACCATGCCTGGAACTAAGCCAACATCTGCGTATGTTGAGTTGGAAGCATTAATCAAAGATATAAAACATGGTTACTTGATGGTATAAATTCCAAATGTTGGCTCTGGACACAAAGTGTTATAAATCAAAAAAGCCTAATAATCCACTGGGAATCTAAAAACTATTTGCACAAAGAATTCTGAATGAGCCCAACGACTCAATCAAAGCTGTGCTATTGACCTAACCCCAATACTTTTAACATTTTAATTGAAGGAGAGGGAAAAGTATCAGCAATTTTTCTGAAAGAAATAGCAATGCAACATTTTGGTATGCAGAGAATAATTTGTAATGAAAGAGACGTCTAGCAAATAGCAAATTCACATATATAAGCTCACTGAAAAATGTGCTTGGGGCTTGGAAATGTTTTCACATTTTCCCACAATTTGTGTAGAAAGTAGTTGTGTAGCAAGAACATAATTAGTATTAAATATGACTAATTCATGCTGTGGGGAAACTCAGGAAGTGTTTTATATTTTGATACTGCATTGTGGCTTCTTTTTCTCCAATCTCCATCCACTGTACAGTCATGTAGACATTTATACAGCATTCATTCCCTAATATTCTAAACTGAATATAAGATTATAATCAGGGAATTTGGGCCATTTTCCCCAATGACTGGGAAATCTAACCCTCTTATGATTACATTATTCTTAGTTCATGGATGTTTAATTTTCTGCAATATAATGAAATCCATAGAAGACTATTTTAAAATCACCTCAAGAGAATGCTATTCCAATATCCAAGAAAAGTCCATGGCAAAAGATTACTTCACATTACAGGGGGCTTCATATTGCTGGGCACCAAGGGTAGGCATGGGAGTTGAGGAGAGTTTGGCAAAGCGCCATTCACTGTGCAGTTGTCCATAGCGCACCACCGTGGTGTAACCCCAGGATATATACCAGTCTCTTCAACTCTTACTGAAATCTCAGCCGCAGCTGAGAGTGTAGGATGACTCTCACAGAGGGTACTGCAATACCAGGGCTCTCCTGTGAAGACAGGATCTAGATTCTAGACCCAAGTCAAACTCTAATACAGAGACTCTTTCCTACCCAATCCCCCAACCCCTCAGGAAGCTTGCTATTTGAAAACTAGGAGACTTCTCTTTAACAGGAAAAAAAAAGAAAACCCAAAAAACAAAACAAAGCAAAAAAATACCCGAGGAAAGGAAAGGAAAAACTGCTTGTCATTATAATATTTACAAGAGAACATTCCATGGATCTCAAGCTTTTCTGAAAATTAGTTTTATGATTTTTTTTAAGTTGATTAAACCTAACCTTACTCCCTTTTAACATTCCTTTTTTAAATTTGAGGATCCCATCCCAGATTAGCCATGCTCTGGGGGAAAAAATGTAGCTCATTAGGAGTGGATATCTATAGCAGCTGCCAGTCTTTCTGCTTTGATTTTTGCCCAACCAAGAATTTATTCTGTATACCAGAGAGGATTGGCTTCGTGACTTCCACACCAAACCATCCCATCTTCCTCCAAGAGCGTTTCACCAGCTTGGGTCTCTAAGCCAGAATGGCTGTCGAAAGACCCACCCTGCCTGGACTACAGCAGGTAGGGGCTCCCTCCTCCTGTCGGGGGCAAATCCCCAATGGTAAAGACAGATTGTTTCCTTTCTCAAAGCAAATCAAACATAAATTAGTAAAAGGAAACCCAGCTTTACTGGATGTAGGAAATCTAAAGTAACTAGATAAGGTATGTTAATACAGACTAACCAAATTCATCATGGAAATGAAGTCTGAGGAGTTTTACAAAAATTCAAGAGAAAAAAGCAACATACACAAAGAGCAAGATGGTTTAAATAAGATAGACTTTGTTACCTTCCTTAATTTGTTATTTGCTAAATTTGGGAAGGTAGGAAGAGATAACTGAGAGGGGAAACAAGGCACATTTGGACGAACATAACGTAGTCATTAAAAAGTAAAAGCTAAAAAGAGAAGTACGTGGAAGTTTCAGATTTTTAACTCTGGCCTCACATTTTTCAGGACATCCACAAACGGTCTCACAGCTGCGCTGGTGTGAATCGTCAGCGACATCTAGTGGATAGCAATGTTATGGCTTCTGACTGCGGCTTAAACTCAAATCAGATCCCCGACCTCAGCACCTCACCCTGTCTTAACATTTACTGTTTGCAGAAAAAATAGGTGACCTTCATTTACTTTAATTCAATAAGTCTGTCTGAGTTTAGTCTGAAGATATGAATATAGAAGAAACCGTTAAGTTGCTTAGTCAACCTGGCAAGGATCACGCTTACAAAGAACCTGAGAAAGTCTAACTGCTGTACACACGCTGAGACCTGGGTTTCATAAAGCCGCATTGTTGCACAGATTGATTTAATTCAAGTGGAAGAAGAAAGAGCTGCACGGTAAACAAACACTGAGGTAGTAATTACGTGACTATGGCCAATGCTATTTCACCCCTGTCAAGCACATTATGCTTCAGACATTTTTCAAAATGACTTGACATTTTTTCTGCGTGACATGTTTTGGGTTTGATACAGTGAAAACAGCTGGTTGCCTCCTGCTGCCTGGAAAATCCAGCAGTGGAGAAGTAATGTTAAGAGCCCTTAACTTTCCTGCAGGATCTCTTGAAAACCTGAAAAAGCAGCTCATGGCTGCCACAGTGCAGGTCTGGAAGCAGGAGGGGATGGTGAGAGCAGCCAGGGCTTTGCAGGTGGCTGGACTGGAGGTCCCAGTGCTGCCTCCTCCTGCCCCCACCCAGGGCCTGGCTGTCCGACCTTGGGGATGTTATTAGCCTGCTAATCCTCCACTGTGAAGTGCAAAAGCACTAGCGACCTCCCAGGGTTGTGACATATTAAATAATCAGTGCCTGAGGTCAGTAACCTGGAGTTACAGTTACTAAACTTTTCATATAAGCTCTGCATTGGCAAGGAGCATGTTCCATGTGTTCGTAACTACAAACAAAGAGGCTGCCAGATTCCACAAATAAAAATACAGCACACACATTTAAATTTAAATTTAAAATTTAACTATGTGTCTTATATTTTATCTGGCGATCCTACCATTTGCCTGGGGTAGTCCTGACTAACAACTGTTGTGCAAGAGTAATTATCAATGGCTCCTCTTTGATTTTCAAAAGTATCTTGATTTGAAGATGAATAATCCCGGATCCCTAACTCGGAGCCCACACCAAGCACAATGCTAGTCATGTAGGAGGCCCCACAAGTCACATCTTAAACAACCAAATGAATGGCTAGTTTCTGGATGGAAGAACCAAGAAGCACATGTGTCCAAGATGTTTGCTCATTTAAAATCTGCTCTCTGCTAACATATTTTGAGTTCTATTTCACGATAAATTTTATCAGTCAACAGGTATGCACAACTAATCCGCATGTGCAGGGCTTTCTGGCATTCCGCAGTGCAAAACAACCAGGCGAGAGCATTTCCAGTTCCTCCTGGGCTGAGTACATGATATACCCAAGTCAACAGTCTCAGGCTGACTTCTGATAAAACGTTCCAATGCACAGAAAGGGGACCCAGGACATAAAGAAAGGAGGAGAGGCGAGGTGGGAAGGAGAAGGAGAGGAAGACAAGAGTAAAGGAAGACATAAATGTAGAGACAGCACAAGCAGGCACATTAATACG
This sequence comes from Microcebus murinus, assembly GCF_040939455.1. Classification (NCBI taxonomy): domain Eukaryota; kingdom Metazoa; phylum Chordata; class Mammalia; order Primates; family Cheirogaleidae; genus Microcebus; species Microcebus murinus. The sequence goes on along the minus strand of NC_134104.1, from coordinate 159,398,400 downwards.
GAGCTGCACAGCACCGTATCTGTGAATCCAGAAAGGATTTTCTGATTTAACGGAATGGAAAGAAACCAAAGGATAAAATTTGTAAACTGACATCACTGCCAACTGTATACAAATTATTTTGTAAAATGGAGAAAAAAAACCCCAAATAATGCATTTTTATGCAAAGAATGATTAAGAATTCAGATGTGACAGCTGACAAATTCGGCTGTTCCTCGGGGACTGACACAGCATCTATCCTCTACTTGTGGCACAAAGATTTCACTCCTCAACTGATTTCACTTCTGCACATTAATTGGGGCTGGTATTTGTGATGGATTAATGACAGAGCCAGTCAAGAATGCTAAAACACTATCATTAATATTGCCAGGAAAGAATAGCTCTGCAGGCAAGTGCATCATAATTAATGTCACCTAAGAAATTATTTTCAATATTCAAAATATTTAAGGAAAGAATTGGTGGTATATTTAATATGAGATATAAAAGCATGATGTAATTGATTCCAAAATATTCCAACCCATGAAAAGGAGTGGAAAGTCAAATATTATGACAGATCCAGAAAGTGCAATTTATAACAAAGATGGAAGGCTGAAGAACAACAAAATCATTTGGAGCTATGAAAACTATTGGTATGTTATGGCATTCTTAAAAAATAAATATATTTCAAATTATAGTTTGGTGCCTGAAATAAACCTGGCAAACATCTTGTATCAAATAAAAACGTGTCTACCAGCTTTCTCCAACCAGCAAATCTATGAAACAGAGAAGCCCCTCACCTCTTCTCTTGACCACTATAAGCCAGAGATCGACATCTGTTTGAAAAGTTATCCAGGACACACACCTGGGTTATAGTCATTAAATTGAACAGCATGATGGGGAGAAACGGCTCAACTCTCACTAAACCAATCGACTTCCAATGCACCCTGCAGGTGGCGCAGGTCATGGAGGCTACAGGTACCATAACTGCGCTGATCAAAGCTGGGCTGCACAAAAGGCCTTCTGCCAACACTCCATCTAGCACTGGGGAAGGACAGAGGATCACTCACTAAGCAACACCCCATCTAGGACTGGGGAAGGACAGAGGATCACTCACTAAGCAACACCCCATCTAGGACTGCGGAAGGACAGAGGATCACTCACTAAGCGACACCCCATCTAGGACTGGGGAAGGACAGAGGGTCACTCACTAAGCGACACCCCATCTAGGACTGGGGAAGGACAGAGGATCACTCACTAAGCCACACCCCATCTAGGACTGGGGAAGGACAGAGGATCACTCACTAAGCGACATCCCATCTAGGACTGGGGAAGGACAGAGGGTCACTCACTAAGCGACACCCCATCTAGGACTGGGGAAGGACAGAGGATCACTCACTAAGCCACACCCCATCTAGGACTGGGGAAGGACAGAGGGTCACTCACTAAGCGACATCCCATCTAGGACTGGGGAAGGAGAGAGGATCACTCACTAAGGGACACCCCATCTAGGACTGGGGAAGGACAGAGGATCACTCACTAACGACACCCCATCTAGGACTGGGGAAGGACAGAGGATCACTCACTAAGCCACACCCCATGTAGTACTGGGGAAAGACAGAAGATCACTCACTAAGCGACATCCCATCTAGGACTGGGGAAAGACAGAAGATCACTCACTAAGCGACACCCCATCTAGGACTGGGGAAGGACAGAGGATCACTCACTAAGCCACACCCCATCTAGGACTGGGGAAGGACAGAGGATCACTCACTAAGGGACACCCCATCTAGGACTGGGGAAGGACAGAGGATCACTCACTAAGCGACACCCCATCTAGGACTGGGGAAGGACAGAGGATCACTCACTAAGCGACACCCCATCTAGGACTGGGGAAGGACAGAGGATCACTCACTAAGCCACACCCCATCTAGGACTGGGGAAGGACAGAGGGTCACTCACTAAGGGACACCCCATCTAGGACTGGGGAAGGACAGAGGATCACTCACTAAGCCACACCCCATCTAGGACTGGGGAAGGACAGAGGATCACTCACTAAGCGACACCCCATCTAGGACTGGGGAAGGACAGAGGATCACTCACTAAGCCACACCCCATCTAGGACTGGGGAAGGACAGAGGATCACTCACTAAGGGACACCCCATCTAGCACTGGGGAAGGACAGAGGATCACTCACTAAGCCACACCCCATCTAGGACTGGGGAAGGACAGAGGATCACTCACTAAGGGACACCCCATCTAGCACTGGGGAAGGACAGAGGATCACTCACTAAGCCACACCCCATCTAGGACTGGGGAAGGACAGAGGATCACTCACTAAGGGACACCCCATCTAGGACTGGGGAAGGACAGAGGATCACTCACTAAGCAACATCCCATCTAGGACTGGGGAAGGACAGAGGGTCACTCACTAAGCGACACCCCATCTAGGACTGGGGAAGGACAGAGGATCACTCACTAAGCAACACCCCATCTAGGACTGGGGAAGGACAGAGGGTCACTCACTAAGCCACACCCCATCTAGGACTGGGGAAGGACAGAGGATCACTCACTAAGTGACACCCCATCTAGGACTGGGGAAGGACAGAGGATCACTCACTAAGCCACACCCCATCTAGGACTGGGGAAGGACAGAGGATCACTCACTAAGCCACACCCCATCTAGGACTGGGGAAGGACAGAGGATCACTCACTAAGGGACACCCCATCTAGCACTGGGGAAGGACAGAGGATCACTCACTAAGCCACACCCCATCTAGGACTGGGGAAGGACAGAGGATCACTCACTAAGCCACACCCCATCTAGGACTGGGGAAGGACAGAGGATCACTCACTAAGGGACACCCCATCTAGCACTGGGGAAGGACAGAGGATCACTCACTAAGCCACACCCCATCTAGGACTGGGGAAGGACAGAGGATCACTCACTAAGCCACACCCCATCTAGGACTGGGGAAGGACAGAGGATCACTCACTAAGCCACACCCCATCTAGGACTGGGGAAGGACACAGGATCACTCACTAAGGGACACCCCATCTAGCACTGGGGAAGGACAGAGGATCACTCACTAAGCCACACCCCATCTAGGACTGGGGAAGGACAGAGGATCACTCACTAAGCCACACCCCATCTAGGACTGGGGAAGGACAGAGGATCACTCACTAAGCCACACCCCATCTAGCACTGGGGAAGGACAGAGGATCACTCACTAAGCCACACCCCATCTAGGACTGGGGAAGGACAGAGGATCACTCACTAAGCAACACCCCATCTAGGACTGGGGAAGGACAGAGGATCACTCACTAAGGGACACCCCATCTAGGACTGGGGAAGGACAGAGGGTCACTCACTAAGCGACACCCCATCTAGGACTGGGGAAGGACAGAGGATCACTCACTAAGCCACACCCCATCTAGGACTGGGGAAGGACAGAGGGTCACTCACTAAGGGACACCCCATCTAGGACTGGGGAAGGACAGAGGATCACTCACTAAGCCACACCCCATCTAGCACTGGGGAAGGACAGAGGATCACTCACTAAGCCACACCCCATCTAGGACTGGGGAAGGACAGAGGGTCACTCACTAAGCGACACCCCATCTAGGACTGGGGAAGGACAGAGGATCACTCACTAAGCAACACCCCATGTAGGACTGGGGAAGGACAGAGGATCACTCACTAAGCAACACCCCATCTAGGACTGGGGAAGGACAGAGGGTCACTCACTAAGCCACACCCCATCTAGGACTGGGGAAGGAGAGGATCACTCACTAAGCGACACCCCATCTAGGACTGGGGAAGGACAGAGGATCACTCACTAAGGGACACCCCATCTAGGACTGGGGAAGGACAGAGGATCACTCACTAAGCAATACCCCATCTAGGACTGGGGAAGGACAGAGGATCACTCACTAAGGGACACCCCATCTAGGACTGGGGAAGGACAGAAGGTCACTCACTAAGCGACACCCCATCTAGGACTGGGGAAGGACAGAGGATCACTCACTAAGCCACACCCCATCTAGGACTGGGGAAGGACAGAGGGTCACTCACTAAGGGACACCCCATCTAGGACTGGGGAAGGACAGAGGATCACTCACTAAGCGACACCCCATCTAGGACTGGGGAAGGACAGAGGATCACTCACTAAGCGACACTCCATCTAGGACTGGGGAAGGACAGAGGATCACTCACTAAGCGACACCCCATCTAGGACTGGGGAAGGACAGAGGATCACTCACTAAGCAACACCCCATCTAGGACTGGGGAAGGACAGAGGGTCACTCACTAAGCGACACCCCATCTAGCACTGGGGAAGGACAGAGGATCACTCACTAAGCGACACCCCATCTAGGACTGGGGAAGGACAGAGGATCACTCACTAAGCGACACCCCATCTAGGACTGGGGAAGGACAGAGGATCACTCACTAAGCCACACCCCATCTAGGACTGGGGAAGGACAGAGGGTCACTCACTAAGGGACACCCCATCTAGGACTGGGGAAGGACAGAGGATCACTCACTAAGCGACACCCCATCTAGGACTGGGGAAGGACAGAGGATCACTCACTAAGCGACACCCCATCTAGGACTGGGGAAGGACAGAGGATCACTCACTAAGCGACACTCCATCTAGGACTGGGGAAGGACAGAGGATCACTCACTAAGGGACACCCCATCTAGGACTGGGGAAGGACAGAGGATCACTCACTAAGCCACACTCCATCTAGGACTGGGGAAGGACAGAGGATCACTCACTAAGCGACACCCCATCTAGGACTGGGGAAGGACAGAGGATCACTCACTAAGCGACACCCCATCTAGGACTGGGGAAGGACAGAGGATCACTCACTAAGCAACATCCCATCTAGGACTGGGGAAGGACAGAGGATCACTCACTAAGCAACACCCCATCTAGGACTGGGGAAGGACAGAGGATCACTCACTAAGCGACACCCCATCTAGGACTGGGGAAGGACAGAGGATCACTCACTAAGCAACATCCCATCTAGGACTGGGGAAGGACAGAGGATCACTCACTAAGCAACACCCCATCTAGGACTGGGGAAGGACAGAGGATCACTCACTAAGCAACATCCCATCTAGGACTGGGGAAGGACAGAGGATCACTCACTAAGGGACACCCCATCTAGGACTGGGGAAGGACAGAGGGTCACTCACTAAGCGACACCCCATCTAGGACTGGGGAAGGACAGAGGATCACTCACTAAGGGACACCCCATCTAGGACTGGGGAAGGACAGAGGATCACTCACTAAGACACACCCCATCTAGGACTGGGGAAGGACAGATCACTCACTAAGCGACACCCCATCTAGGACTGGAGAAGGACAGATCACTCACTAAGCCACACCCCATCTAGGACTGGGGAAGGACAGATCACTCACTAAGCCACACCCCATCTAGGACTGGAGAAGGACAGATCACTCACTAAGCGACACCCCATCTAGGACTGGAGAAGGACAGATCACTCACTAAGCGGGCCTCCCAAAGCCCTCACTCTCTGCTGGTTTACAAGGCAGAGCTGTAGATGCTCGTGGCAGGGAACTGGTCCCTTCTCCAGCCTTGGGCGTGGCCCAGAGCCTGGTGCCTTCGAGGTGTTTAGAGCTTGGTGCTCGGTCACTCAGAAGTACTGGAGCTCCCCCAAAAGGGATAAAAGGGAGAGTTGAGTACACTGATTTATCTACATCTCAGAGGAAAACTCAAACCCACTCTGCCTTGGCCATTCCTGGAGTGCTCAGAGCTGTTCAGGTGGGGTGGAGCTGAGCTTAGGAGATGGGTGACAGGGGTACTGTGGAAAATTCCAGAAAAGCAGAACAGCAGAATCGAAGAAGCTTAAGCAACTCTAAGCCTGGTGCTTTAGATTCTGCTCCCATTTAATCCTTAACCCAAGGATCAGAGGAGTTAACACTTGCCTGAGAACTTGTCCAGCTATTAAATGGCCACCTGGCCTTTGAAATGAGATCTTTCTCACTTCCACACCCATGTCCCTTCATTAGCTGAGGCTGCTTCAAGGAAGTGAGAAACAGCTGTGAGTGCTGGCTCTCCTTTCCCTGTGCCCCCAGGGCTGACCTGTGCACAGGCCATCTGGGATGCAGGGATGGGGGATGTGAAGGCTGCAGGAATGCGGGAGAGGATGAACAGGGTAAGCAGAGGCTGTGTGGCGAAGTCCAAGTGCTGTGCACCACGATGGACCAGGGGCTGCCCGCTAGCCACTCGCCCCAAGCCTGAGTGCAGAGCCCACCCCAGGTCCCGGCTCTAACTGAACCCAGAGTCTAACTGAAATGCACAGCAGAGTCACCCACCAGCATGACAAAAGCCTCAGAAAGCCTCATGGTCGCCAGGAGTCAGGCAACGACGCCCTTCTTCAGAGCGGCGGGCCCCTCCGGAACCGAGATCAGCTAATGCACGTCCAGGCATGAAAGCGGGAAGTGGTTGTTGCCTTCAGGGCAGAAGCACAGATTCCATGGCCTCCTTTGAAAAACATGAAAGTCCATGCTGTCGTAAAGGGCTCCTTTTGTCACCTGGACATCAGAGCCCTCTGCTTGCAAAGGCGCCTGGGACCAGGGCTCCGGATTCTCCACACAGCCTGGCCGAGGGGAGGCCCCAAGCATGGCTCTGACCAAGACCGTAGGGCTCAGCACAAAATGAAAATACAGAGCCCTTTGTTAAAAAATTACTGAGAATTTCAAGATGGCAACGGGACGACATTAAGCCAAGCATGCAGCCCTCCCGAGAGTGGGCCTGGGCTCCTGATGTCACATGCAGGTCAGAGAAAAGCCCCAGGCTGGCAGGGCTGGACGCCCCGCTCTGACACGGGACTTTCTGCTCAGGAAGGCAAGGCAGGCCTATTTAAAACCAGGACCTGTGTACAGAGCCCGCTGTCTGGAATCAGAAGCCAGGGGCACCTCTGCGTCTACAGCAGATGCCACTGACCCATCACCAGCACGCGCCGTGGCCTGGGGCAGCGCCGCGCTGCACACGCCCACTGCCCTCCAAGCTCAGCCCCTCCATGCCAGGCACTGTACTAGGGGCTGAGGATGCTAGGGGACAAGGACACGCAGGCTCTCACTCGGTCTTCACTGAGCCCCCCAGGGAGGCTCAATCAGAGAATGAATGAGCAGTTGCAAGCACTCCGCTGTCAGTGGCTGGATCTCTGGCTTCCCTCTGAGGCTACTGTAAGCAAGCTGCAGACACTGATGAATATTTACCCTCTAATTCATTTCCTTTTTTTTCCCCTTAAATTTTTTTCTTAATTCAATTTTGATTACCCCAAGGAATGTCCTTATAAAAACTTGAACATCTCAGATAAGGCTCGTGTCCCTTTGACATACTGCTAAGCCCAGGCCCTCCCCACACGTTGCCGACTGACATTTTCTTCTGTAATAACAGACAGATATAGATATTCACATAAAATATACAAGACCATTTTCCTTTTTACCTTGTATTCTATCATATTGTGCAAATCATTCTGAATCCTGCCTGTGCCTTGGAAGTTAATAGTATGCTCTGGGCGTTGTCCTGGCCATTACCTGAAGATCTGCTTCATTCCTTTTGGCTACTGCCTGGAGTCCCACTCCATGGATATGCCACAGCCTTTCCCACAGTCAGACTCCCAGCCAGCTTGTACATCTTTGCTAAATCAAACAATGCTGCATTCTGGCGCGCATGCGCTAGCGTTTCTGTAAGCAGATTGCAAGGTGTGGAGTTGCTGGTCCATATGGCGTGCGCACTTTCAGATTTCAAAGCTTCCGCAAGACCGGCCTGCAGTGTGAACGTGCCAGCAAGAGCCCCATTTGCCCAGGCCCTCATTGACATTTGATATTATCATCATCATTAGTATTATTATTTTGCCAACTGATTGGTAAAAATGGTGCTGCTTTAATTTACTTTTCCCTGATTGCTAGTAAGATTGAGCATCTTTTATTTGTTCATGTAATTCCACTCTTGTCAACCGACTCTTCATATCTTTTGCCCATTTTTCTACTGCTTCTTTGCAGTAGATTTATACTGAGTTTTTATTTTATTATTTCTGTTATTAACATGGAGGGGTTCTTTCTATAACCTAGATACTAGTCCTTTGTCTGTTATTTGTATTGCAAAAATATTCTTAAACATTTCAAAATTGGAAATAGTCTTTGGGAATATTTCAATTGGAAATTGGAAATATTCTCTCCTGAAGTCCCTAGAAGTCTCTAGCACTTTTTTCTGATACAAACTCAGAAAAGGTCACTAACATCACTGCAATTGGAGTCTGCAGTACATGAACTGTAACTTGCTATTGCTGTTACCTTTTGGAAAATCTTCAGCGTCACAGCACACCAGCTGCTGGAAACCACCATGAGGGAGAGAGCATGGGGACAGCACAGCCCCAGGGGACTGCAGGCAATAATCATTACCAGGTTCAATTAATTGCTTTACAAAAGCAGGGCTCGTTCTCTCTCTAACCAGTGAACCCTAACATGCAGACACCATAATTAGAAACAAAGAATAAATTAAAAGCACGTCCTCTCTGCCACATGGAATAATGAGCACAAGGACAGGCCAAATCATATTTTTTAAAGCCATAAGTGAATTATAAAAACAAAGACCATGGACAAAGCGGATAGGGTCTCAGTATGGCGGACCGTCGCCTGCTGTCTGGAAACACAGGTAAGACACAGCCCTAACCCGGCGTCGCCGCGCATCTTTTTTCCCATGATCATCTGAAACCCTTAAATATCTCACCATCCTGAAATGCGAAGTGGCCTAGGGCAATACACTGCTCAGTGGCTTGAATCTCCTCTTCTCATATGTATTCATTAAATTCTTATCGCCAACGTGCCCTGGTTCCCAGCCCTCAACATGATAACCGTGCAGCGGGAAACAGCTGCCTCTCCCAGAGAAGCAAATATGCCAGCAGCGCACCCCACCGCACCCTGCAGATCAGGGGATGTCCAAATCTGGAGCTGGCTGCTGCCATGCTGGAAGGATACGCAGCACATCAACAACTTGAATCCCATCCACAGACGCTGGCCAGGGACCCCAAGGCCCTCCCAGTTTGGAGGTGGGTGTCATCTGCTCTGCTTCCCCCGTTTAGTCTATTAAACCTTAAAGGTAACAGAAACAATGGCAGAGGAAGGAAACAAAAGAGAGCACTGTGTGTCTGGCTCACTGTACAGACACCTCCACTGTCGCTGGCTCCCTGCCCACTGTTGCAAGTCTCAGGGAAATATTCTAGAATCTTTCCTTTGCAGGTAGGTCCAGGAAAACAACAAACAAGCAAACAAAGACATTCACCTGAGGCAAGGTTTGTCTTCTATAATATGAAGTACCAGGGCCCTTGGTATAAAGGCGCTGCCCATCATAGATATGTCCCCACATGCCATAAACCCATTCATTACACCGTCATCTGACCACAGGTGCTTCTTGCTTCATCTCAGAGCAAAGCCCCCGGGAAAAGCACTGTAAAGGGTGACTTTAGGAACAAAGGAACAATAGCACAGAATTCTGTAGGACACAATGCTGTAACCTAATAGAGCAAAAAAACAGAAATACCACCTTCCTGACTCAACTGAATTCAACCTGTACCTCTGATAGTCTGTTTTCCAAATTCATTACAATGTCCAATCGCCCATCCATACCAACCAGATCAAAGAGAAACCTGGTAAATAAATATTCATAAGCAAAGGCTGCTTTCTGGAAAGCCTAATGTGTGAGCAATGCTCATGAAATAAAATCTGGCTAATTTCTGATCCTAGGTCTGCCACTTTCTCCCATGTGGCTTTGGGTACTTTATTTAACTTCTCTGAGTGTCAGTTTTGTCATTCATAAAGTAGGGGCAACAACAGGACCTAACCCACCCACACTCCCACCCTGCATGGACATGAAGATCAAATTCCATAGTCTTAGCCCCAAAATGCCACCTCACCTCCGAGTCTACAGTTTAAGGCACACCTTGAGATGCTGAGCCCAGGTTCTGTAACTCCTTTCGAACAGTGACCCCAGACTGGATGTGGGTGTGGCAGGGATGTGACTGACAGTGGATGTTGGGGCATACGAGGGCTACAAAGTCTCATGTAGATGACACTGAACCAAAGAGAATTTTGCTGGTTTTAACCTGATTGTTAATGCTGTCCTTCAAAGCTGGATGAATAAAGCCCCAGACTCCAGACATCTGTAACTGCTAAGATATTTCTAAGAGCATGGAGATACTCCTGGAAATTTAAATGGAAGAACATGTTCCCAGACCACCTGCCCTACAGCTAAATGTCACTTTTAATTCAGAAGGTCCCAGAAAAATTTGGCACACAGAGCCAAAAAGAAGCGTAGGATGTAATAAATGGCTGGTATTTAATAATGAAGACAGAACACTTAAGTCAATTACAAGAGAGATTTCCTTCGAAACCATTAACGAAATTAGAAGAGGAATATAAAATGTGTCTTAGCAGTAGTCTCTTGTTTCTGTTTCTCTTCTGATATGTACAGTGAGCTGATTAAAACAACAAGGACACAAACCAGAGCAGCCAGCTTGCCTAGTGCTCCAAAACTGGCTGGTTATGGAAGGAAATTTTCTCTATGCCTACTTAGATAGGGCGTCTCACTATCTACCAGCCATACTCAGGAGTGTGCAAGAGTGACCAAAGGGGTTTGAGCACAGCCCCTCTGTAGACACAGAACACCCAATCCTATGGCCCACCAGGGTCCAAAGAGGCTCAACACTGCCCAGGTTCCAGGGTTGCAGCCCTCCTACCACGGAAGTTACTACCAATTCTGCTAGCAGCATCGTTGCTTTTTCCCTTTGGCAAATGAGGCTTTAACCCTCATCCCAGTGGGTATCTGACTCTGGAGATGATCCTCCATTTTTTCCTTGTAGTCATTCAGTGCTTCTTCACATATTTGCTGAGTGCCAGCTGTGTGCGTAAGCTCTGCTGACAGTGCTGAAAACAGATGTGGTCCCTGCCCTATGAGGCCACAGTGCACAAAGGAGGCAGAGACTAAATATGCAATCACAAATGGGATCCACTTCTTCGCATTTCAAGGGTATGGGTCAAAATAACGATCATAATAATAACAACGGCTACCCTGAACTAGGATCATCTCGTGTACCCAAAGTGTTCTAGATACTTCATGTAGATCAATAGCCCTTGGAAGCTTGACGTCCCATAGAGCGTCGCCTCTTCCTAATTACACAGATGAAGAAGCTAAGACCCGAAGAGGCTAAGAAATATGCCCCAGTCTTACCATGAGTAAGAAAAAAAAGCCAGGATTCAAATCTGTATCTTTCTGTCTTCAGAAGACATCTCCCCACAGCCAATACCTACCTCAACCAGAACATTAATCAGCAAACACAAGCAGACATAATGAAGCCTCTTTTGTTTCCTTGTAATGGAAGAGGCATTCTGACCAGACAAAAGCCAGAACGAGCTCTGTTGGGGCTCGTTCTTCATGACCTGGATTTCAGAAAATATTGCTATGAAACTGTGCTTCCTCCTTCATCTCCACCCCAGTCTTTCTCCTCTTAATCAGAATGACCTCTGCATATCAGCCAATCTCATGCAGAAAAAGATGACAAAAGGCTTTAAAATATAGAAAAGAACTGTTTCATGGTGACTGCATGTTCTCACCTACTTAAAACCTTTGAGGAAGAAGGATAGATTGTGAATATTCATATGCAGGACATACTCACTTCCAAGAAAGTCAAAGCAAAGGTTTAATTTGGTTCTGAATGTCTTTAATTATACAGCAACCTGAGGTGAGGAGTTAAACAAGTTTTGTCAGTTCCCAAGTTAAGTTCTTAAAATTATAAAAGGAAAAAAAAAGTCTTTTTATATTACTCATAAAACCCCTTATAATCTAAAATGATAAAATTATTTATAGTTGTTGTGAATGGTCCAATCAATCTTTCCTTGAAATATCCCTGTTTCAGTTTTAATGTAGGAAGTTTATATCTATGGGGGGAGGGGAGAAAAGAGAGAGAATTTATTCTCAGATACTGTTTCCCTTAGGACAATACTATGTCTGTAGAAATTGCTGGATTTCCTAAAAGGATGAGCACAGAACCTATAGAAAAACAGCTGCTATCCTTTCCCTGTAAATAGTCACAACCTTACAAGTTTAGGTAATTCTACATCAGGAAAGAAAAATCAAACCAGTCCCAACCCCTCATTTACCTGGGATAATGTGAAATCTGAAAGACACATGTGTTGCCCAAGGTCACACAGTTGATTAGCCAAACTTTAGGGTACCTGGCTACTAATGCCAACACTCCAAAAAGGAAAATTATTATTTTTCCTCCATTAATGACTATTAGCATGAGAAAATCTGTTTTGTTTTGTTTTGTTTTATCCCAGTTGTTTGTTTTTGCTGTTGTTGTTTTATTTTGCTACGGGCGAGTGGAATGTCAGATCATTTTCCATGACAGGCTGACTTTTATGGCTTGTAAAGGTATTCCAAGGAGATGATAATGTTAGAAGTATTCTTTCTGGTAGACATGCAGATTCAGACAAGACCTCAAAACTACACACTTTTTTAATGGAAACACGTGTTCTTAGAAGCTGATAATGCCTCCGAATTGCTACCTGTATTCTTCAGAGATTGTCCCTGCACAGACATACTGAGTCCGTAGCTCTGAGACCAGGGGCTGGGGAGGCAGGTGGGAATCTGCCCAACACTGGAAACCTGATTTATTTTTGTTTTATTTTATTTTATTTTTTTGAGACAGAGTCTCACTCTTTGCCCGGGCTAGAGTGCCGTGGTGTCAGCCTAGCTCACAGCAACCTCAAACTCCTGGGCTCAAGGAATCCTGCTGCCTCAGCCTCCTGAGTAGCTGGGACTACAAGAATGCCCGGCTAATTTTTTCTATATATTTTTAATTGTCCAGCTAATTTCTTTCTATTTTTTTAGTAAAGATAGTGTCTCGCTCTTGCTCAGGCTGGTCTCGAACTCATGAGTTCAAAGGATCCACCCACCTCAGCCTCCCAGAGTGCTAGGATTACAGGCGTGAGCCCCCACACCTGGCCTTGGAAACCTGATTTGTAACAGCATGTGTCCCTTTCAACTGTTTTTCCTTTCAGTTTTAAAGATAGTTTCTTTTTAAGAGTATTATCTGTTTAATAAAATAATCTTGATAAATATTAATTTAATATATCATTAAATATAATTATTCAATTATCTTACTCATAATTAGTACAGTCATATGTATAATTGCATATTAAGTGGCAGAAAAATATCATTTAGATGAAGAAAATTTAACTAATCTATAAATTTGTTATAATAACAAAAGCCAATTGTTTCACTACTAGGTTGCTATTAGTATATGAAAATGTGTTTGAATTTTACAGCAATAATTGAATCAGCTCTTGTTAAGCCATAAGTATTTATTTTAAGGAATAATCCAGCTTTTTCTAATTGAAATAACAGATGACAACTTCGCCAATGACTAACAGTTCACAAATCTGATGATAGCCAATTAGCTGTGGTTTTTGGTAATTGTCTCACTATTATGGATGGCAACTGATTCTAACAAATATTGTGGACATCCTACTAGATGTCAGGTGTATGTGCTCATAGAGCTTATATTTTGCTGGATGCTACAGAAAAATGAAGAAAAAGTCTATTGGATGGCTCCAAGAACAGAAGGGACCCACACAGGAGCACAGCAGACACCAGGAGGAAAGGTAGGAAGTGTTTGTCAATCTGCTTTCCTGAGAAGCAACATGGTTTACTGTTCCTTGGAGCCAGACAGGCTGAGATGTGAATTCCGCCTCCTCCACCCACTGTTGTGGATCCCTGGGCCGACCACTGGGCCCCACCATCTCCAATTTCTCCATGTGTGGAACAGAGATGACAGTATCAGTCTTAAAGGACTGCAGGGAGAAGAATAAGGGAAATACTGTCTGCAAAGCACTTACGGCCACTGCCTGTACTTACCACATTCTCCATAATGGTGTCTATTATTCTTATCATTGTTACTATATCCTATTAGTATTATTAACCAACAAAGAGAAATATCCTAAAGTTGTTAGTTATGAAGGAATTTTTAACTGGTAGAAATTATGTCTACCATACTAAAAGCACGTGCTTGGAGCTACGTATATTATGAAGCCTACATCACTAACTAACCTGAATGCAGGAAAGATGAGAATTGATTCATCTGTGTACATAGCATGCGCTTTATTAATAGACTTAAATGAGGTTGAAAATTTTCTTCTGAGTTGTCTACTTTCTGGGTTGCCACGAGATTCAATAGCAGTTGGCAAATCCCTAGACCAAGAGATCCTTGGTGAAAAATCAACAACCTAAGGGCATTCCCCTTATTGTCAAAGAATTTGCTGGAGAAAGATGCTGAGGTAGCCTTTGGGGTCTGCCAGTAACCTCTGCAGTCAGCCATCTTAAAGAAAGACACTAGGCTTATAGAAATGTACTGTGGGACTCTGAATATCATAATTAATAAAACCATGAAATTTTTATATAACATCATTATAGATATGCCAAAAAGGCTCTGGTGCCCCAAAATGCCCCCTGTACAAAAGTGGCTGATGTCTGACACACCACAATCACACTGTGTATATATAAACAATAAAACTGAACTAGAAAAACATTTGATAGAATGTTTAATAAATTTTAAATTGGTAATGTAGTATTGTATTTTAAATATATTATTTAAAATAAATGTGTTTTAAATGAACATTTATATAAAATAAATATCTCCAGGCTTTGAGAAAGCCCAATTAAACAAACTCAAGTAATCACCAAAGATACAAGGACTTTGGTAGGAGGGAATGCACTTCCTAAAGCAACAGTTCAGACTTCTATAGCCACTATTACCCCCAAACTAAGACATGCATGGCCATGACAGAAAAAAGGATGCTATAACAAGAAAGATTAGGACAACGGGGAAACACCTACGAGTTTCAGCAGGTTTTTCGTTATTGATGCAATTATAGATTAAAAGATAATTAGAGATTAAAGAGATAAATAAATAAACTAAAAGAGGTTCTTTAGGCTGAAGAGAAATGATAACAAATGGAAAATGAAATCTACAGAAAGAAAGGAAGAGTGCTATCTTTTTTATATTAACTTCTTTAGAAGACAGTTGTCTTAAAGAAAACAAAACAAAAATAACATTTTATTATGGGGTTTATAACACATATATAAGTAAAATCTATGATAATCTCACAAAGGATGAAGGTAGGTGGTAGAATTACACGGTTGTAAAGTTCTTATATTTTAGGTGAAATGGTACTTCATATACTAAGTTAACTTTAGATACACTGCACACTTAAGAATGCTTATTGTAATTCCTGAAGCAACAACAATAAAAAAATTTGAATGTAGATTAAAAGCCTGTAAAGAAATTAAATGATACACTAAAGTATATTCTAATAACCCAAAAGGAGGTACAAAAGAAACAAAAAACAGAAAAAGCAAATAAGACAAATCCAATAATATCAATAATTAATAAAGTATAAATGAACTAAACTATTATATCTAACTAAAAAGCAGAGGTTGTCAGACTAAAGAAAAAGCAAAGCCTGGCTGGGCACAGTGGCTCATGCCTGTAAACCCAGCATTTTGGGAGGTCGAGGCAGGAGGGTTGCTTGAGACCAGGAGTTCGAGACCAGCCTAGGCAACATAGTGAGACCTTGTCTCTACAAAAAAATAGAAAAATTAGCTGAACATGGTGGTGTGCACCTGTAGTCCCAGCTACTCAGGAGGCTGGGGCAAAAGGATCACTTGAGCCCAGGAGTTCAAGGTTGCAGTGAGCTATGATGGCACCCCTGCACTCTAGCCTGGGCAAGACAGCAAGACCCTGTATCACACACACACAAAAAAAGAGCAAGGCCCAACTATATGCACCAGAGTTGCAAATAGGTTAAAAGTAAAAGTATAAAAACCAAAGCTATACCATGTAAAAAGCTAGTGGGCCAAGTAACCAGTAATATTAATAGTAATAAGAATATTTTGTGATGATAAAAGATAAAATCTTAATGATAAAATGGTAAAATTAACCAGGAAGACAAAATAATCCTAAATGCATGAAACCTAATAAGAAAGTTTCAAAATACATGAACAAAAATCCATCAGACCTAAAGAAAGAAAGAATCCACAATCCTATTTGAAAACTTTAAAACCACAGGTTAAAGGGGCATTCACAAAGGGAACTAGAAAGTGTTTTGAACTGAAAAATAATGAAAACAGTATATATTAAAATTGGAGAGGGGGGAATGCACTGAAAGCACTATCTAGTGTTTATATTACAAAAGAAGGAATTCATGCAACACTGTGGATGAATCTCAGACATTATGGTCAATGAAAGAAACCAGACCCAAAAGAATGTGTACTATATTATTGTATTTTTTATAAAGTCCAAAATATACAAAACTAATCTATAGTGTTAGAAATGAGAACCATGATTTACTGTGGAGGGCAGAAGGGAGTTGAATGTGGAGGAGGCAGAAGGAAACTCTTGTTATTAAGTCACACTTACCAAGTTTTAAGACCCATGCACTGTACTGTATGCAAATTTCACATAATAAGATAAAAAGTAACACATATCCCAATTGTAATTAAGCATAGTACTTGTATGTCAAAAGGGCTGATATCCTGGCTCTTTTTTTTTTTGTTTTCAGTTTCATTTGGATCGTTCTATCCCCTGTGCTTATTAGCACAACGGATGGAATACCACAGTTGTTCGGTGACAGCAGGCGTACCTTCGAGATATTGTGGGATCAATCCTGGACTACTAGGATAAAGCGAATATTCCAATAAAGCAAGTCAAATATTTTGGTTTCGCAGGACATACAAAAGTATGTTTATGCTATAGTCTATTAAGTATGCAACAGCATTACGTCTAATGCTATTAGACATACCTTGATTTAAAAATACTTTATTGCTAAAAAATTTAAACAAACATCTAAGCCTTTAGTGAGTCATTATCTTTTCACTGGTGGAGAGTCTGGCCTAGACACTGATGACCACTGGTGGATCAGAGTTGTGGTTAAAATAGGACAACAGTAAAGTGTGCCACATTGATTGACTATTGCTTTTAAGAATGGCATGTGATAATGTTTGATAGCATATTGCCCACAGT
Source organism: Microcebus murinus (assembly GCF_040939455.1). Classification (NCBI taxonomy): domain Eukaryota; kingdom Metazoa; phylum Chordata; class Mammalia; order Primates; family Cheirogaleidae; genus Microcebus; species Microcebus murinus. The sequence continues at coordinate 159,381,311 of NC_134104.1, read as the reverse complement.
AGAACTTCTTTCAAAATTGGAGTGAATCATCTTAAACACTACTTCTGCTTTATAAACTAAGTTTATATAATATTCTAAATCCCCTGTTTATTTAAACAATGTTCATTGCACCTTCACCAGAAGTAGATTCCATCTCAAGAAATGACTTTCTTTGTTCGTCCATAAGGAGCAACTTCTCATTTATTAAAGTTTTATCATGGCATTGCAGAAATTCAGTCACATATTCAGGCTCCACTTCTTATTATAATTCTCTTGCTATTTTCAACACATCTATAGTTACTTCTTCCACTCAAGTATGGAACCCCTCAAAGACATCTATGAGACTTAGAATCAATTTCTTCTAAACTCCTGTTAATATTGATATTTTTACTCCTCCTGTGAATCACAAATGTTCTTAATGGCATCTGGAATGTGTAATCCTTTCCAAAAGGTTTTCAATTTACTTTTCCCAGATCCATCAGAGGAATCGCCATTTATGGCGGCTACAGCTTTACAAAATGTATTTCTTAAGTAATAAGATTTGAAAGTTAAAATTATTCCTTGATCCATGGGCTGCAGAATAGAGACTGTGTTAACAGGCATGAAAACAACATTAATCACCCTGTACATCTCCATTAGAGGGTGACCAAGTGCATTGTCAATAAGCAGTAATCTTTTGAAAGGAATCTTTTTTCTTAAATGGTAGGTCTCAACAATGGGCTTAAAATATTAAGTAAACCATGCTGTAAACAGATATATTAATATTAATACTATCATCCAAACTTTGTTGTTCCATTTGTAGAGCATAGGCAAAGAAGATTTAACATGATTCTCAAGGGCCCTTAGGATTTTTGGATTGGTCAATTACATTGGTTTCAACTTAAAGTCACCAGCTGCATTAGGCTGTAAAGAGAGTCAGACTGCTCTTTGAAGCTTGGAAGCCAGGCATTGACTTCTCCTCTCTAGCTTAGAAGCTACTAGATGGCATCTTCTTCCAATATAAGGCTGTATCATCTACACGGAAAATCTTTTGTTTATTGTAGCCACCTTCATTAATGATCTTATTAATAGCTAGATCTTCTGGGTAATGTACTGCAGCTTCTACATTAGCATTTGCTTGTTGACCTTGCACTTTTACGTTATGGAGATGACTTCTTTCTCTAAACCTCATGAACCAATCACTGCTAGCTTCAAACTTTGGTTCTGCAGCTTCCTCACCTCTCCCAGCCTTCGCAGAATTGAAAAGAGTTGCTCTGGATTAGGCTTTGGTTTAAAAGAATGTTGTGGCTGATTTGATCTATCCAGTAAAACTTTCTCCATATCAGCTCAGCAATAAAGCTGTTTCACTTTCCTACCATTTGTGTGTTCACCAGAATAGCACTTTCAATTTCCTTCAAGAACTTTTTCTTGGCACGTACAACTCGGCTAACAGGTTGGCACAAGAGGCCGAGCTTTGGGCCTATCTCAGCTTTTGCCATGCCTTCCTCACTAATCGTGATCGTTTCTAGCTTTTGATTTAAGGTGAGAGGCGCATGACACTTAGATGCCACTGTAGGGTTATTAATTGGCTTAATTTCAATATTGTCATGTCTCAGGGAATAGGGGAGCCTAAGGAGAGGAAGAGAGATAGGGAACAGCGAGTCAGGGAGCAGTCACACACACGCAACATTTACCAGTTACCTTTGCCATTACATGGGCACAGTCTGTAACACCCAAAAAATTACAATAGGAACATCAAAGATCAGTGATCATTGATCACCATAATAGATATAATAGTAATGAAAAAGTTTGAAGTATTGCAAGGATTACCAAAATGTGACATAGAAACACTAAGGGATCAAATGCTGTTAGAAAAATGGCACCAACAGACTTGTTTGACACAAGCTTTCTATAAACCTTTAATTTGTTTTCTTAAAAAGAGCAGTATCTACAAAGCACAATACAACAACGTGTAATAAAATGGGGTTTGCCTGTATTTGTTGGAAGAATAAAGGAATGAATGTTTAAAAGCAATCAATCCTACTTCACTGAGCTCACAATGTACTTTAACTGGTTATCTCCTCTTCATATTATATTGCCACCATTTGTTTCTATGCCTATATATTAGATAGAACTTTCCTGGATAGTTAGGGTCACCTCTCAGTTTGTGGGAGTCCCATAACCTACAACTGGGCTTAGAATGTATTAAGTTCCAAATAAATGTTAAATCAAGCAACAAACAGACATTTATGTGAATAAAATTAACAAGATGGGAAGTGATAAGCATCATTAAAGAGACAAAAATAAAGTGTCATTAGAGTTGTCAAAAAACACAATTATAACAAATTTAGTTATAGATCTAATTGGTTTTTATTCATGATTCATGAATCAGGCCAGCCTTCATTCTACAAAATAAAATAAGAGCTTCCACTGGGCAAGAGCAAAACAGTAGGTTTTATAAGATGGAAAGAAGGAAATAAAGCAGTAAGAAAAAAAGCTGATTGTTTAACGTCAGGTTATTTTAGGTTACTCTTCTTATAAGGGTCAAAGCAGAGGGAAATTCCTAATCATGCTGACTCAGGTAGACTGGAATCTTCTGTTTTTAGGAAAACAACTGGTCAGTTTTGGTAGCGATCAGCTTCCTTAAAGTTTCAGTTTGATTATGTGGCATTTGGCATGACTGACTCCATTTTGGTTTGGAGTTTTCTGGTCTGTTGGGCAATTTTTCACTTATGGAAAATAAAGATATTACAGGGTCTCTGTGTTTGGGGAGATTTCTTCTGGCCAAGGTAGAGGTGAAGCCAGAAGCTCCACTCAGTCCAGACTCACTCTTCTGAGTGAGTCTTGGAGAGATTTGCTCTAAGGTCCCCTGAACCCCAGACTAAGAGATGTCTCCTTGTTGTGGACTATCATAATATCCTATACTTCTCTTTTATGTCACTTACCACAATTGAAATTTAATAATTATTTATGTTGTCATGTCTTTAACAACTGTCTTTCTCATTAGATGGCGAATTCCATGAGAACAAAGCCAGCGTCTGTCTGTCTAGCTGACAGCCATGTCCACAGTACAGTGCCTGATACAAAGGAAGCCACTGATAACTCTTGGCTAAATGAATCATGGCATCTGAGAGATGGATGAGATCTTAGAAATCATCTAAGACACTTGCCTCCTTTTATGGATGACCACAAGAAGCCACAGCAGCAGATCCTCAAGCATGTAAATGGTCCATAAGGGATTGAAATTATCAGAACCTAAAATTTCCAGACCTCCAAGCCAAAGTTCTCTCTATTGGATCTAGCTGAGGTTCCATCCACTGACCCTTCTTCCACTCTCACATGACCAGCAGTCAGGGTCATGAGCATAACATATGACCACCAATAACTGGTTAACACAGAGCTCAAAGTCATGACATTGTCTTTATTACAGGTTATAATGTCTAGTCAAATGAACACAAAAGACAGTGTGTGTTTGCATAGGGGATGTGTTTAACAATTGAGAAATGACTTTGATTTTAAAATGTTCACACTTAAAGATTCCTTTGAAACTATTTATACATCAGTCTTTTAAAAAAAAAAAATTAAAAAATATTAAGGGAGCACAAATGTTTTTGTTACATGGAAGTTAGGGCTTTTGGTGTGCCTGTCACCAGAATAGTGTTCATGCACCCAATAGGTAATGCCTCCTCTCCCACCCTCCCCTCTTCTGGGTCTCCAATGTCCTTTACATCACGTTGTGCTCACGTGTATTTATCATTTAGCTCCCACTCATTAGTGAGGACATATGGTGTTCAGTTTTCCATTCCTGAGTTACTTCACTTAGGATAATGGTCTCCAGTTCCATCCAAGTTGCTGCAAAGGACATTATTTCATTCCTTTTTATGCCTGAGTAGTATCCCATGATATATATATATACACACCACATTTTCTTTATCCACTTGTGAACTGATGGGCACTTAGGCTGGTTGCACATCTTTGCGATTATGAATTGTGCTGTGTATCTTTTTGATAAAATGACTTCTTTTCCTTTGGGTAGATACTACCATTCAAAGCAGCAGTGGAATTGCTGGTTTGAATGGTAGGTCTACTTTTAGTCCTTTGAGGAATCTCCATGCTGGTTTCCATAAAGGGTGTACTAATTTGGAGTCCCAACAGCATATAAGTATTTCTTTCTCTCTGCATCCACACAAGCATGTATTTTTTTTTTTTTTACTTTTTACTTTTTAACAATGGCCATTCTGATAATGATAAGGTGATATCTCATTGTAGTTTTAGGTTGCATTTCCTTGATTAGTGATATTGAGCATATTTTCATATGTTTATAGGCCATTTCCCTATCTTCTTTTGAAAAACTTCTGTTCATGTCTTTTGCTCACTTTTTGATCAGGCTGTTTGTTTTTTCTTGCTGATTTGTTTGCATTCTTTGTAGATTCTGGTTATTAGTCCTTTGTCACATGTCACATGTATAGTTTACAAATATTTTCTCTCATTCTGTAGGTTATCTGTTCACTCTGTTGATTATTTCCTTCACTGTGCAGAAGCTTTTTGCTACAAAGAAAATAAAAAACCTAAGAATAATCTTAACTAAGAAAGTGAAATATCTCTACAAGGAGAACTAAAAATCAGTAATGAAAGAAATCACAGATGACACAAACAAATGGAAAAACATCCCTTGCTCATGGATTAGCAGAATCAGCATTGTTAAAATGTCCATAGTGCCCAAAATGATTTCCAAGTTCTATGAAATTCCCATCAAAATACCAATTTCATATTTCACAGACCTAGAAAAAATAATCCTAAGCTTATTTGGAACCAAAAAAGACCCCAAATAGCCAAAGCAGTCATAAGCAAAAAGAACAAATCTGGAGGCATCACATTACTGACTTCAAATTAAATTTCAAGGCTATAGTAACCAAAACAGCATAGACTGGTATAAAAGTAGAGACAGACCAATGGAACAGAACAGAGAACCCAGAAATAAAACCATCTACCAACAACTAACTAATCTTCGTTTGACAAAGCAGAAAACATACACAGGGAAAAGGAAGCCCTATTCAATAAATGGTATTGAGAAAATTGAACAGCCACATGCAGAAGAATGAAACAAGGCCCCTACTTCTTGCCATATACAAAAATTAATTCAAGATGGATAAAAGACTTAAATGTAAGTCATGAAACCATAAAATTCTAGAAGAAAATATAGGAAACACTCTTCCAGACATAGGCCTGAATTTATGACTAAGACCCCAAAGGCAAATACAGCAACAATGAAAATAAATAAATGGGATTTAATTAAATTATACATTAGTTTTATGAATAAATGTCATGTGGTGAGTCCTAGGGAAACATCTAATGTAAGATCTTAAGACATTGAAGTCTGTGACCCCCTGCCAAGCTGATAAAAAGAAAAAACCAAAAACAATAGGCAGGCTTTGGTCAATTATATCATAGGGGGAAGTGGGACTTATTTTAATACAGAGTGTGAAATTTTCTTCTCTTTTCATTTATTTCTCCTGTATCTTTCTTGTTTACTGCACAAAATCCAATTAGCTATCTCTATGGAGATCATCATTTCTAAATCTGGGGCTTGAGTATTCCTTGCTTCTCCCTGACCCCCCACAGCTAGGAGCTCAATCCCTTGCTGGGTCAAAGTGGAGAGGGATGGATTGGGGCTTGGCAAGAAAACACAAAAACCCCCATGAAAATAGTCATTTTCTCCACTTTGGAAGTACTTGTACTAAGCCCTTCCATTGCTCTTGTTAATGACACACAGTTTTCCCCTGGGGCAAAAGCCCCACTTTCTAGCAGAAAAAATGCCTTCAAGGTAAGAGACAGCTCTGCTCTGCTGTTTGCTGCTCCATTTTATTTTCTTTTTAAAAAATAAATGTTATTATTTTTATTTAAGGTATACCACATGTTATAAGATACATAGATAGTAAAATGGTTACTTCGGTGGAACAAATTAATATATCCATCATCTCTCATAGTTACCTATCCCCTGCAATCCAATGGCAAGAGCAGCTATAATCGACCCATTTATCAAAAATCTTGAATACAATTCACTATTATTAATTATAGTCCTCATGTTGCACATTAGATTTTTCAACTTGTACATCCTATGTAATTGCTACATTATATCCTTTAGCCTACATCTCCCCATTTCCTTCCTCCCATCCTTACACTGGTAATCACTATTTGTATTCTCTATTATATTTCACCTTTTTCTTTTAGGTTCCACATGTAAGTGCAATCATGCAATATTTTTTCTTTCTGTGTTGGGCTTATTTCACTTAGCATAATGTTCTCCAGGTCCATCCAGGTTGAGGCAAATGGCAGCATCTCCTCCTTTTATAAGGCTGAATAATATTTGTGTATGTGTGTGTGTGTGTGTGTGTGTGTGTGTGTGTGCCCATTAGTTCACCTAGGATGGACACCTAGGATGTTTTCATATTTTGGCTATTGTGAATAATTCTGCAATGATCAGGGAATGCAGATATCTTGATGATTTCATTTCCTTTTGGCCATTTTTTATTTGTTTGTTTTTTTAAGGGCGACACCAGGCTGTAACCTGGTTGGCCATTTTTATGTTATTTTTGGAGAAATGTTTATTCAAGTCTGTTGCACATTTTTACTTGGGTTATATGTTTTCTTGCTACTGTGTTGTATGAGTTCTTTATAAATTTTAGATAGTAATCCCTCATATGATATATGGTTTGCAAATATTTTTCCCAATCTGTTGGTTGCCTTTTCATTTTCTTGATTGTTTCCTTTGCTATGCTGAAGCTTTTTTAGTTTGATGTCGTCCCATTTACTTATTTTTGCTTTTGTAGCTTGAGCTTTTGATTTGATATCTAAGATATCATTGCCAAGGTCAATGTCAAGGGGATGTCCCTTTATGTTTTCTTCTAGGAGTTTTATGGTTTCAGGTTTTATGTTTAGGTCTTTTATTCATTTTGAGTTGATTTTGTGTATGGTGTCAGAGAAGGGTCCAATTTCATTCTTTGGTATGTGGAAATCAGCACCATTTGTTGAGGAGACTGTCCTTTCCCCTTTGAGTCTTTCTGGTGCCTCTGTCAAAAATGAGTTGACATCATATGTTCGTATTTATTTCTGGAATCTCTATTCTGTTTCTCTGATCTAGGTGTCTGTTTTTATGCCACCACCATAGTGTTTTGATTATTATAACTTATAATTCTAAATCAGGAAGTGTGACGCCTCCAACTTTGTTCTGAAGCTTTCTCAGAAGTGCTTTGGCTATTTGGGGTCTTATGTGGTTTCATATGAATTTTAAGATTGTTTTTCCTGTTTCCGTTTTTTCTATTTCTATGAAGAATGCCACTGGGATTCGGATAAGGACTGCACTGAATCTATATATTGCTTTGGGTAGTAGGGACATTTTAACAATATTAATTCTTCCAATCCATGAACATGAAATACCTATTTGTGCTCTCTTCAATTTCTTTCACCAGTGTTTTATAGTTTGCAGCGTATAGTTTTTTCACCTCCTTGGTTAAATTTACTCCTATTTTATTTTTGATGCTATTGTAAATGGGACTGTGTTCTTGATTTTTTTCCAGCTATGTCATCATTTGTGTATACAAATGCAATGGATTTCACATCCTGCAACCTTACTATGTTTGCTTAATAAATCTAACAGATTTTGGTGGAGTCTTTGGGGTTTTCTACATATGGGGTCATGTCATCTGCAAATAGAGATAATTTTACTTCTTCCCTTCCAATTTGAATGTTTTATTTTTTTTTCTTGTTTAATTGCTCTTGATAGCATTTCTAGTACTACACTGAATAGAAGTGGCAAGACATCTTCACCTTGTACCAGATATTAGAAGAAAAGCTTCTAGTTTTTCCCATTGATTATGATATCAGTTATGGGTTTTTCATAAATGCACTTCATTATGTTGAGAAACTTTCTTTCTATACCTGTTAAGAGTTTTATCAAAAAAGATGTTGCCCTTTATCCAATGCTTTTTCTGTCAATTGACATGATAACATGGATTTTGCCTTTCAGTCTGTTAATGTGAGATATCACATTGATTGATTTGCTTATGTGAAATCAACCCTGCGTGCCAGAGATGAATCCCACTTGATTATGATTTATAATCTTTTTGATAGCCTGTCAAATTTGATTTACTAGTATTTTATTGAGAATTCTTACATGGATATTCATCAGAGATAGTGGCCTGAAGTTTTCTTTTCCTGTGGTGCTTTTGCCTGGCATAGATATGAAAGTAATGCTGGCCTCATAAAATGTGTTAGGAAGTTTTCCCTCCAGCTCTATTTTTTGCATGAGTTTAAGAAGTATTGGTAGTAATTCTTCTTTGAAAGTTGATAGAATTCAGCTGTAAAGCCATCTGGTCCTGGCTTTTCTTTTTTGGGAGATTTTTAATTACTACTACAATCTCTTTGTTTGTTGCTAATCTATTTAGGCTTTCTATTTCCTCCTGATTCAACCTTGATAGGTTGTATTTTACTAAGAATTTATCCATTTCTTCTAGGTTATCAAATTTGTTGGTGTATAGTTGTTCATAACAGCCTCTTAGGATCCTTTCTTTCTGAAGCATCTGTTACAATGTCTACACTTTCATCTCTCATTTTATATATTTGAATCTTCTTTTTTCTCAGTCTAGCTAAAGGTTTGTCAATCTTTTATGTTTTCCAAAAGCCAACTCAGTTTTATTGATACTTTTCCATAATTTTTCTATTTCTTATTTGATTTATTTCTGTTCTGATTTTTATGTTTCTTTCCTTCTGCTAACTTTGGGTTTACTTTGTTCTTTTTCTAGTTCCTTGAGGCATAATGTTTGGCTATTTATTGGGAATCTTTCTTATTTATTAATGTAGCCATTTATTGCTATAAACTTCCCTCTTAGAACTGCTTTTACTATATCCCATAGGTTTTGGCACATTGTATTTTCATTGGCATTTGTCTCAAGATATTTTTTAATTTCCCTTTTGACTTCTTTGTTGGGAACCTCCCATCCACTGGTGGTTCACAAGCATGTGTTTTAATTTCCACATACTTGTGAATTTTCCAAAATCCCTCCTGTTATTGATATCTAGTTTCATATCATTGTGGTCAAAAACAATACTTGATATGATTTCAATCTTCTTAAGTTTGTTAAGACTTGTTTTATGGCCTATCACAGGGTCTACCCTAGAGAATGCTCCATGTGCACTAGAGAAGAATGTGAATTCTGCTGCTATTGGATGGGAAGTTCTGTATATATCTGTTAGGTCTATTTTTTCCCTAAAGTACAATTAAATTCCAGTATTTTCTTATTTTCTGTCTGGTGGATCTTTCCATTGTTGAAAGAGGGGCATTAAAGCCCCCTACTATTATTGCATTGCAAGCTGTTTCTTCATGTCCACTTCATGTCCACTAATACTCACTTTATTTACTTAGGTGCTCCAATATTGGCTGCATATATTTAATTATTATGGCCTCTTGGTAAATTGGGCCCTTTATCATTACATAATGACCTTCTCTGTCTCTTGTAATAGTTTTTGAGTTGAGGTCTATTTTATCTGATGTAAGTACAGCCACTCCTGCTCTTTTATTGGTTACCATTTGCATAGAATATCTTCTTTCATCCCTTTACTTTCAGCCTATGTGTGTGCCTAGGGCTAACGTGGGTCTTTTGTAGGCAGCATATAGTAGAATCTTATTTTTTTTAATCCACTCAGCTGCTCTGTGTCTCTTGATAGTATAATTTAATCCATTTACATTCGAAGTAATTATTGATAAGCAAGGATTTAATTGACATTTTGTTAACTGTTTTCTGGTCATTTTATATCCTTTGCTCTTTTCTTCCTCTCTTATTTATCTTTGTGATTTGGTGACATACTGTAGTGCTATTTTTGATTCCTTTCTCCTTATTATCAGTGTATCTCAATCGTTTTTTGCTTTGTGGTAACCATGAGGCATACACAAAATATCTTACAGTTATAATAGACTATTTTATACTGATAACAACTTACCTTCAGTTGCATACACAAATTCTAGACTCTTACCCTCTCTCCCACAATTTATATTGTTGATGTCACAATTTACATATTTTTATATTAAGTATTTCTTCACAGCTTTTTGTAGCTGTCAATATTTTTTACTATTTTGACTTTTAACCTTCATACTAAAGATATATGTGATTTTCTGAGCATCATAACAGTGTTGGAATATTCTGGATTTGAATATATATATAATATAGATATAGATATCTTTACCGGTAAATTTTATACTTGCACATGCTGTTGTGTTAGTAGTTAGCATCCTTTCATTTCCGCTTGAAGAATTCCCTTAAGTATTTCTTATAAGGCAGGTCTAATGGAGATGAATTCCCTCAACTTTTTCTTGCCTGGGAAAGACCTTATTTCCCCTTAATTTCTAAGAACAGCTTCTCTGGGTATAGTATTCTTGTCCACCAGGTTTTTTTCTTCATCATTTTGAATATATTATCCCATTCTCCACAGGTTTGCAAGATTTCTGCTGAGAAATCTACTGACAGCTTAACTGGGATTTCCCTTGTATGTGACTTGATGCTTTTCTCTTGTGCTTTTAAAATTCTCCCTTTGCCTTTTGACAGTTTAACTACAGTGTGCCGCACACAGCAACACTTTGGGTTGAACCTGTTTGGGGACATTAGCTTCATGGATCTGGATTTCCATATGTCTTCCAAGAATTGGGAAGTTTTCAGCAAGTATTTCATTAAGTAAGATTTCTGTTCCTATCTTTGTCTTTTACCCTTCTGCATCTCCCATAATGTGAATGTCTGTTCACTTACTGTCCCATAAGTTCTTTATTCTTTTTCATTTTTTATATCAAATTTTTTATTTTTTTCCTCTGAGTTATTTCAAAAGACTTATCTTCAAGTTTGGAGATTCTTCTGCTTGATCTAGTCTGCCACTGCACTATTGTATTTTTTATTTCATTCACTGAATTCCTCAATTCTAAAATTTCTGTTTTGTTCTTTTTCATGATATCTCTATTGAAGTTCTCATTCATATCATGAACTTTTTATCTAATTTTGTTAAATTATCTATCTGTATTCTCTTATGTCTCCCTCAATTTACTTAAGATCATTGTTTTAAATTCCTTTTCAGGAAATTCCTTTTTTGAGGGGTCAGTTACCAGAGAGAATTCTTGTGTTCATTTGGTGGTGTCACGTGTCCTTGCTTTTTCATGTTTTTCGTATCCTTGTGTTGATGTGTGCACATCTAGTGAAACAACCACCTCTTACAAACTTTACAGAGTGGCTTTCATAGGGAAAGATTTTCATTTGCAGATGGATCTTACTGTGCTGGTTGGGAAGGGTGTGGTGTCTCTGATTCCTAGGAGATGCAGTGGTTTAGCCTCTGTGCAGCTTATTCAGCTAGATCAACATCAGTGTTGACAATGGGTGCCTCAATGGCCTAGGCTGTAGGAGTCTGTGGCAGTGGCAGCAGTAGCATAGGTGGTTAGGGTCCAGGTGGCAAGGGCTTTTGGGGTCCTCCTGTTCTCATTTTCCACAAAATGGGGAGCCTTAGCTCAGGGGATCCCTCTTAATGTTGGGTCTGACACAGCCTACAAGCAGCTGCAACTGTGCTGAACTCCAGGGTACAGGTGCTCACAGCAGCCATGAAGCAGTAGTCCTAGGCTGAGAGTCTCACAAACCTATTGTGGCACCTGGGTTTTAGAGTACAGGTTCACTCTCCAAGGCTGGGTTGGATGCAGATTTCCCACACACCAGAGTCTGTGGCACCCCCAGAAGCGTGGGCATGGGAGGCTAGGTTGTAGCTGTGACTCTGACCCTGGGAGACAGGGCGCAGCACTGGCCCAGCTCCAGGGAAGGAGTGCTCTGAAGATTTGGGCCTGGGTAGCAGGGTACAGCTGCAATGTGGGAATCAAAGCCAATAGTGCACAGTGGCAACTCAGGCCCTAGGGCCCTCTGTGGTGCCTCTGGCCCCTGGGATGGTGGGACATGGCAGCATCCTAGACTCTGTGAGGCCAGGTGCAGCAGCAGTAAGGACCCCGGAATGATGAAGCACAGCTGTGGCTTGGGGTCCTGGAGGGAAGGGAGCAGCACTGCAATGACTCCACTCCCCAGGGAGGGAGTATCTCAGATTATAAGGTGCTAGTCCAATTCCAGGGAAGCAGGAATTGGATTCAACTCTACCAATGTTCTGTTTCCCTGGGACATGGGGTACCATGTCAAATCAGGCCTAGGATGTGTGGCTGCTTGGCTGGGCCAAGGTTCTATTTCCCTAGGAGTTGATGCACCACTTCAGCTCAGTTACTGTGGGGTGTGACTGTTCTAGGCAGCCAAGGCACTGCTTCCCCAGGAGGCGGGGCACCACTTTAGCTCAGACCTTGAGGGGCGGGGTGCAGCAGCAAACTGTATGGGGTAGACGGAGCAGCTCCCCAGCAGTTTGGCCCCACAGGATAGGGTACAGCAGCTGCTCAGCTCCAGGATGTTGGGCCACCAGGAGGCGGTGGTTCAGTAGCGATGCAGCCCCAGGGCTACGAAGGGGTGCCATGGCTACTTGCCCCCAGAACAGGGCACGCTCCAGCAAGGGATTCCAGTTCCATGCTGCACAGGCCACAGGGCTGGGGCACAGTGCCAGCTCCTTCTCCAGAAGGGGTGCAGCCATGTGGACTCCAGACAGTCCCCTCTGCTGAGCTTAGTGCCTGTGAGGTCTGCAGAAGCCCCCAGTGGTGAGGACTGCAGGTGTCCCCAGTGGTGAGGTCGGCAGGTGTCCCCAGTGGCGAGGTCTGCAGGTGTCCCTAGTGGTGAGGTCTGCAGGTGTCCCCAGTGGTGAGGACTGCAGGTGTCCCCAGTGGTGAGGTCTGCAGGTGTCTCCAGTGGTGAGGTCTGCAGGTGTCTCCAGTGGTGACGGGGGCTGCTGGGGTCTTCTTGCTTGCCTTTTCCCCCGCAGGGAAAAGTTCCTCCTGGTTCCAAACTGATCCGGACTGGGGAATGGGCAGAGGCGAGGTGTCTCCCTCCATTCTCTATGTGTCCATCCTGGCGGTTTGTGCTCTACAAGGTTTATGCCACTCCTTTGATGTGCTCTGGCACTCTCCTTTAGTTATTTTTGCCAAAATGTGGTTGTTCTTTCATTGTCTGGGCTGTCTTTGGGGAGCTTCTAGTCACTCATCTTGCTGACATCACTCTCCCATTGTCCTTTCTAATCCTTTCCTAGAAAGGCTTCCTTTTCCCAGCGGATGGTGCCAGAAGTTCTAGCAGGAATGCTGGGGCTTCTCAGCCGCCCCTCTCCTTCCCCGGGTCTCCTCAGCACAGGGCCCCACTGCGACCGACCCGCAAGGCGGTGGCGTAAGCCGCTCTAGGAAGTACCGGAAGTCATCCCATCTCAGAGATTTCCCACAAACGGTCTTTGTATCCCTTCCACTCCAAACCCTCCATGCCGACCGTGACACCAGCTCTTGCAGCTTGCAGAGTGCTAGGAGGGGACATCCAGGACACTATATGGCACCCTCCAAGTCACTTTCCACTTTCATGCTTGTTATCCCTCTGAATGTCGCTAAGCTTTTTCCCCCCTATTACTTACAAAACAACAAAGAAAAAAATATTGTAAAAAACTTTGTAATGGAAAAAGCTTCTGCAGGATACACAATTCAAAACCACAATTTTTTTTCCACTGTGTACCCGCTCTGTGCAATTGGCACTTATTTGAGACAGCTTTCAAAGAAAATATGTTTGTGGTTCAGAGATAAGTAGGTTTCTAGTAAACTGTCAAAAGGATTTTTTTTTTATTCTCCTTTACTGCCAGTGGAAACCCAAAAGGAAAAGTAAGTGAGAGGGGAGGCATCGTGCCTGAGTTATGCTAGGAGATACGTAGACCTAGTTTTGTGGGAAATGCCCAGGTAGTCTAGGCTGGGGTCTCCTGCTCCCCACTCCACAAGTTGGGTTCTGTCACCAAGATAATAAGGGTTAAACGCTAAAATAATCACATTTGGTAATTAAAATATAGGGGTTTTTTTAAAAAATAAAACTCCATTTTCATTATAACTACGAATCTTTTAATAAAAGCTCACTTTCACACACAGCATAAAATAAAAAAGGAGGAGATGCCATTTAACAAGGCCTCTGTCATCAATAATGACTAAAAATTGTCCCATTGGCAGTATGAGGAAATAAAGAACTAAACCAAGGGAAGGCCAATCTTGAACCCACAGGCCACAACCAAGGGGGATAAGCCAGAGGGCTGAACGGACACCAATGTCCACAAGAAAGTTATCTGGCCAGTGAAGACCAGGCGGACCTGGTTTCTGGAGAGGACTCTGCATTCGGGTCTGCTCACACACGCACCTTCTGAGGCCGCGTCTGGCCCGCGGCCCCAGCATGGTGCTTGCTAAGGATTAACAGCCTACTGCTGTGTTTAAGGGCCTTTATAGAGGGAACCACAGATACCAGGGTCTGTAGACTACGGGGATCAAGTTAAACCTCTAGAGAGACTGTGGCAGGAATTTAAATGGAAAATAAAATCTTGCTAAGAAAGGAGGCATAACTTTCTTTTTGTAACTTTTAATGATTTTACCAATCAAAACCAAATTCTTCACATTTAAAGCACATGAATGTTGCAATGATGCAAAGTCTCCAATCTAAAGTGAGATTAAGGGTAGATCTATCATATCTTTTCTGTTTGGTGGACAACGCAGCTAAAACCCATATAACTTGAAACTACACAGTTTAGAAAATCTTGAAATTTTTAGAAAATTATATATATATACATATATGTATGTATACACACACACACACACACACACACACACATATACACATACATATATATGTAGGAAACAGATTTCCAGTTCCATTTGCTCTTCCTGAGCTAATAGGCCAGGGTCTTCCTTGGCGTTATTTCACAGTGAGCAGATGGCAGGCTGAAATTTTTTTTGATAAAAACAATTCTCTGGCAGGGGTTGCTGAGAGGTCAGCGGAACCCAGATTAACAATTGATCAGCTCTAATGGACCATTTTAGCAATAAACTCAGAGCCAGTACACAGACCTGCTACCTCAGTAATGCAACGGGGCTGACACCCGGGCTTAACAGACTTGCATTTAATAGCACCGGAGCTTTAGCAGCTTCAAAACCTTCATCTAAGTCGAGATGAATTCTTCAGTGCACATCCATTTTATCAAAGGCTTCTCCTTTACAGGTCTCCACCAAAGCACGCGTGGTCTGCTCTGACTCACAGAAGAGTTCACTATGGTCTAAGGTCTGGATAGTGAATATTGCAATGATGGCAGATTATTTCAACATCTACTGTGCTCATACTACAATGGCCCCCTCTAATATTTTTCTCATCCACATACAGAACACGTGACCAGAGAGGAGAAACTGAACTCCCTTTCCTTGTTCCGAAGAGGACAAAAACTCATTGTTTCAGTGTCCACTTTTCTCAAGAGAGAGGCCAATGCTGCTTTACGTTTATAACACCACCTCTGACAAGGGGAATCACTGTGCAACATCAGAATTTTGTTATAAAGTTTCAATAATAGGAAATCAGAACACTCTTGGAAGATAATTCCGGTAACTCTTGGAAGATAGCTCTGATGGACAAAAAAGAGCATCTCTACGTTAACTGAACTAAACTCTTCCTCTGCTCAAGGATAAATTATCCCCTAAAGTCATCCTCTGCCATGCCCCAACCCACTTATCCTTAGTAAAGAATTGAGGTAAACAGACTGTGTGAGCCATAAATACCATATTTTACAAAATAGTCCAGACTTCCAAAAATGTTTCCCACTCTCTTGCAAATTCATTCCCTCCTGTTTGACCAATGAATCCAAATGTTTGGAACAGAAAAGCCAAAGAATGAGGACATTCTTTAACATATCACCTTACAGGGATCAAAATCCAGCAATCCAACATTAATACAATATTATTATCTAATGCAGGGTCCACATTCAAACCTTTTTTTCTGGTTCAGTATCCAATTCAGGACCACACATTGCATTTAGTTGTCATGTGTCCTTAATCTCTTTTAATTTGGAACAAATCCTCAACATCTTTTTCTCTTCCTGATTTTGACATTTTTGAAGAAGAGTCCAGCCAGTTACTTTGTAGAATGTTCCTCAATCTAGATTTGTCCGATGTTCTATCATGATTAGATTCAGGTTATACATTTGGGGCAAGAATTCTACATAAGCAGCATTGTATTTTTCCAGGCCGTCTCATCTGGAGGCACTTGATGTCACTTTGTATCATTATTGGTGACATTAACTTTGATTACCTGTTTAGATGGTATCTGCCAGGTTTCCCCAAGTTGCTGTTTTCCCCTTATAATTAATAAGTAATTTGTGGGCAGATACTCTGAGACTGTTAATGCCTTGTTCTTCATCAAACTTCTACCTACTAGTTTTAGCATCCATTAAAGATTCCTGCCTGAATCAATTATTACCATAATTATCTGGCTCCATCATTTCTTCTATATGTATTAATTGGCATTCTATTATAAGAGCTTTCCATCTTCATTTAGTTATATATGTATCTATTTATTTATTCATTTATTATCAGAGTGGACTCATGGATTCTTATTTTATTCATTGTTATAATCTAATTTGAGTTTCTGTCATTTACCACCAATATTCCTTGAAAGGCATCAGGAACTCCTGAGAAAAGTGAGACAGTTTCCCTTGGCAATGCACTCAAGAGATCCGTATAATATTTATGCTTATGAAGATGCTTCCTGATGCTTCCATTAAATTCCTTCTGGCCCACTCTCAGAAGCCCAGACCCTTTAAAGAGAAGACCCAGTGAAGACAAATGTGGCTAGTAAATGGAGTTGTCGTGTGGGTGTGGCCACAGGAAGGTGAGGTTTGTCTGGTTATATTGCTAGGTTCTGTCCCTTCTCTTGTAGCTTTGCTCAAAGAGCTGGACCAGCTTCCACTTCTCTCCCAATGTAACCAACTATTTCCAGCACTTCTCCACTTCCACCTGGAACCTCTTATATGCTTGGCCATGCTTCTGGCTCTGTTTCATATGTAGGGTATCAAGCCTGAAAACAACCCCAACATGGTGAGCTTGATATTATTTACCATTTGCCCCTCTAGATCCATTCTTCAACCTTCTCCACTCAGCTCAGTGACTCAGGAGGCTGAATTACATCAACTACACCTACAGTTGGATCAACCAGGGGTGGGTACAGCAAGAAATAAGAAAGCAAGAGAGTGCTATCGGGAAACTGTCCCCTCAAATTCCACCCTTGCCAGCTCACCATGGGTGGCTACACTCTTCCATCACACACCTTTCCATGTATTTATTTTTTTCTAGGCTGGGGAAACCACTTCTTTCCCTTGCTTTTTCAGATAAGAAGCAGGGTATACCACCATTGCTTGTTGGTTTCTCTTAACCCTGGCCACACATCTGTAAATATTTCCTTTATTAAAATTTCCTCAATTAGCCCATTTGAATGTGCATTGATTTTACCAACAAGGCAAAAAATTCAAATGGAAGTGATGATAAGAGGGCATGTATGGGAGAGAGACACAGCGAAAGGCTGTCTTTGGTATTGCTGTCTTTTCTGTGCTTAAAGATCTATGTCTGCCTTTATCTTTATCTTTTTATAAATGATAACATAGGAAAATAAATACTATTTCTTTAATTGTGACCACATGTTACTAAATAGATATATTCTAGCAAAGTGCAGTGAGGAAAAGCCACAGAACTCGAAATGACAATTTAAATAAATTTTCAAAACTTTCAGGAGGGACCCAAAGGAACCTCCAAGTATTCAACTCACTTTATTGCCTTTTATTGTGTTTTCTATACACATCAACACCAAAGTCCTTCTCGACCAGACAGAGGTATGCCATGATCAGATACAAGATCTACAGCAAGAAATTTATTAAGTAGATGTTTCAATCCCAAATCTGTGAATTACATGATTTTTAACTATAACTGACAATCGATTCTTAGATCCATCACGACATTGCTTTCAGTCACTTGCATTTCAAAATGCAGCCAGCAAAGTGGGATTTCAATATATTCTGCCATCTTATCAATTTACCATTGAGAGAGAGCTCTGGAGATTATTGTCAGTTGGCTGATTTACCTCCCCCCATACTACAGCAAAGTCCATTAACATCTGGTCACACACATGTGTTTGGCATCACCCATTATAGCTGTCACTGATAGACAGTGGTTGAGGATTGCTATCCCGACCTGTCAAGAAATAAGCACATTTATTCCAACTCTGTACCATTCTCTCAAAAGCCTTTCTCTCCCAATCACTGAAAACTGGCATCCCCTGTATACCTAGCATTTCACCCGTGGCAGTAAACACATAAAACAATTTAACTCAAACTGTCCTCAGTTACCTGTAGGTCTGCATCAAATTCATGTTTCAGGTGTGCCTCTTCCGCAGCCTCCACAAGACGCTGAAAAGACAGAAGACAACATTAAGGATCAAGACTGTGGCCTGGCCCCCATTTCTACAAGGTGAAAAGACTGGAGTTTCTCCATTGACCCAAAATGGCAGATTATATCATGGTATACGCATTGTGACCTGCCGCGTGAAACTGAACATAATCACGTCAGTGTTAACATCTAGTTTCTGCCTTCATCCCTCTATCATATTTCTTCCTATAAACATTTATTATTATTTATCTGTAAATGCACAAATGCATCTATCTCCATAATAATTCAGACACTGGCCCTTGAGACCCATTGCAAATCCAAAACCTGCCCAGAATAAGACATTCCTTAGGTATATAGGACCCTCAATCAAGCTGTATTGAATTGATTTTAGTCCAACTCTAAGTGGGCTAACTTTCTTCCCCAGTGGTTTGGAAAAAAGTATTTAATTTCCTCAATCCTTCAAGGTCAATCATTTGAGCACCAATTCTCATACGTAATTATCAGATGATAGTTATTTGCATTTTATGGTCCATCAATACCATTTTGACAATCTGTGTCCCAATAAAGCAATCACTGAAATTAAATTAATATGCAGGACCCATAAGAACACAATTCTTATTTTTCTTAGCCAACTAAGAAGAATTCAACAAATTCATATTCTTATGAAAACAACTTTATGATATCTTCAATTAGAAATTTGTCAAGTATCAAAATCACTTTTTCTTTAATTTAAATTTGCTAACAATATTTCCCACCATAAAAATACAGCCCAGAGGATATTGCAGAAAACTCTTATTTGGTGAAATAATAGTTCACTGAAATTACATCAAACTAAAAGCAAAACTTTTACATCCAAGAAGAATTTCAACAATCTCCGTTTTTGCCATGGTTACTCTTATAGACCATGTATGCTGTCTTTAACTTGCCTTTTCTTGACATGACACAGGCCTGAGTTTAATAGGCTAGGTCTCAAAACATGATGACATTAGTGTTAATCTGCAAATGGTCACAAACTGACAGACAAATGTCTCAGGAATAATTATTAAATTGGAAGTGAAAATTAAGAGACTGAACTGTGTTTGGTTCAGTCTTGAGCAGCAGTGTAGAGCAGTAAAGCCCACTTACAAAGAGACAGGTCAGCCGGAGACAGCACTGCCCACAGACAGGAATCCGGGAGGGGTGGAAACTGGTTTTCTGCACTCCCTTCAGCGGGGCAGGAGGTCAGGAAGGGCATCTCCTTCTCTGGCCAATTGAAGAATAGACTCCCAGAGAACGTTAGAGAATGGAGCCGGAAAACCTGGTCCTAATTCTAGCTCAGATGCTGACTCACTGCAGTTGTGAGATCTTGGGCACGTCCCTTCCCCTCCCTGGGCCTCAGTTTCCTCACCCCAAACACGCACAGAGCGACTCTAGAGCCTGGTTCTCAAAGTGCAGTGCCCCATGAGACGCATCACCTGGGAAACTTGTGGAAATGCAAACTCCCAGGCCCACCCCAGTCCCACGGAGTCAGAAGCTGGGGGTGGGGAGCTGTTCCACATACCCTCCAGGTGACTCCGCTGCCACGGACACGAGGGCACCGCTGGCTAAAAACGGCACCCATCCCATTTCCACCTCAACCCTGATGCCTGATCATACACTCCACCAACCCACCAAGGTTTCTCAACCCTTATTTATCTTTTTAAAATCTGTGTACATATGTACTTTCACATTAAGGCATCAAATTCCTTACAGAAGACAGACATAAGGTGGAGGGGATGAGAAACAGAAAAGAAGAAAAATAAGAAGAGACGCTGTCTACAGAGACTGGGTAGGCTAGTCCGAGGTCCCACTGGGTCGAGATATTCTGAGAATCGTCCTAGTCACTGAATCTTGTCAGCCTCTCGGGATCACACAGCACACTTTGCAAATGTACTGATGTGGTCCTGACAGCTGAGTGACAGGCAGTGACACAGAGAAACTACGTGTTTCTGAGAGCTTATTCTCTTAATCTTTGTAATAGGTTTAGAATTTCTATGCACATATCATGAAGTCAGTTACATATTGAGTTTTATAAAATGTGTATAAATATGTCTGAATACTTAAAAGTCATGCATTTTGAGCATTTATTAAATATTTACCTAAACGTAAAAAAGTTGTTTTTTAATGGTGTCTAAGCATTGAGAATCCAGGGAATAATATCGATAAAATGTTCAAATGATCAAAAGAATAAAATAAAACTTCACAATGACTAAGATAGATAATGTTGATAAAAGCAAAGAATTAGGAAGGAAAAAAAACAAAAAACAGTTTAGGACTGACAAATATGAGAACAAGATGAAAATAATAGGCAAATTGAAATTACCATGAAAAAGGATAGCATGAAATGTATTTAATATAAAACATGTCTTATTTACATGTGTGTATGTATGTATATGTATACCACACAATACCATATAACATATTCCTATATAATGTAACATAAAGTGTATTTCAACCACAAACACTGCCATCCGAGATACAGGATGGAAGGAGTTAACACACGGGAAGGAACTTGATAATATTGTATTACCTAAGACCAGCCAGCGCACTGCATTCTGTGCTGAGTGAAGTGAGTACATGGAGAGGTGGACCCTGCCGGCCAGTCTTTATGTTCATTAGCAAGTTAAATTTGCTGCATGCATTTTTTAAAATATGGAACTCTTCACGAATTTGCACGTCCTCCTCACTAATCTTCTCTGTGTTGTTCCAATTTCAGTATATGTGCTGCTGAAGCAAGCGCTTGTGTGCCTTTGTTTTAACTTACTCATTTTACATATTTCTTGTTTTCATGAAAATATTTTCCCATCACTCTCACTACAAAGCTTTAAGAAATACGGCTCAAGAGAAGAAGGTCAACCAGCAACCAACACATGCTTCTGTCTCAGGTGAAGCAGGTAAGCTCTCCGGAACAGGGCTCTTTGAAAGGACACCCTCTTCCCGCAGTCACTCCCTGGGTCATCCCACCCTTCCCTCTGATGCCACTGGGAGACAGGCCTACACTTTCTGGGGGAGCTCAGGGGACACCCCCCGACTCCCAGAACAGGCTCAGCCGTTGTGCACAACGGTTGTGACAAACAGCATATCAGGAACTATGTACCTTGTAGGGAGAACAAAGGACAGTTGATCTTTTCTTCAAAAGTATTTAAAAGAAATGTTATTTAATAACAAAACCATCTGCCATAAATTTATCAAAACAGAATCCTAGAGACAAAAGTTCCTGTTAATAAAATTAAAATAAATTGAACCATCATCTAACAAAGTCAAGAACATTTAACTTCAAATTCCAATGCTTGCCTGTAGAAAAGAACAGCCTATAATATCTTTTTCCTGAGCAAATATTATCATCTAAGTCAAATGAAGTATGTTTTAAAAATAAGTTTGCAGGTAAGAAAAATCCATTAAGTTTGCTAATATTTTAGTTATTATATAAAGAACCACCATAGAGCCTGGGGAAACTGTTACTCTATTATATCTATTAGAAAGGCAGTGTACTTTTAATAATAATAAATTCATTTTCTCTTATATGAATTTCGTTTTTGAATCCACAGGTGGGATTATAGAATTGTGAATATGGTTTTTAATTAAAACTGAACACTGAAAATAAAAATGGCTTTGAAGGGCTGTGTGTGGTGGCTCACGCCTGTAATCCTAGCACTTTGAGAGGCCGGGGCAGGAAGGACGATTGCTTGAGTTTGGGAGTTTGAGACCAGCATAAGCAAGAGCAAAACCCTGTCTCTACTAAAAATAGAAAAATTAGCCGGTCATGGTGATGTATACTTGTAGTCCCAGCTACTTGGGAGGTTGAGGCAGGAGGATCCCCTGAGCCCAGGAGTTTGAGGCTGCTGTGAGCTGTGATGAGGCCACAGCACTCTAGCCAGGGTTACAGACCAAGACTCTATCTCAAAAAAAAAAAAAAAACAGCTTTGAAGACTCCAGTCTTCAGAACTGAGCTTTGATGTAAGCTCTGAGGTAACTGCTGTTTTGTGCACAGATCCTTTTCCCCTTCTTTAATATCAAAGTATTTCCTTACTCAATGAAAATGATAACAACATACTGGAATATACATGCTGGCCTCCCAACAAAGCACCTATAAGCTAAAAGGTTGTAATTCATGAGTTGATGCACATTCCATTGACTTTTTATATTTCTATATAACTCTTCCCTTTTAGTGAAATAAATACAAACAAAAGCTATCTTTATAAATAGGAAATGCTAGGAGCTATGGACCATGGCTAGTATTTATAGCCGTGTTGAAGGCAAGGCTGCCGAGGGGAGCAGCAGGGATATTAAAGCGTTTCATTTAAAATCACATCTTATTTCTTGTTACAGCGACCCCGAGTATATCCGTACAGCGCTACAGAACGCACAGTGTCCCATCTCCTCCCCACAACACTTGAATCAAGACTAAGGTTACAGACACGGGAGAGGTCAAACTCTCCATCAAGGTCCAGAAGGGAAAATCAGACACCAAGTCAAAGTAAAAATTGGATCAGAAGAAGAAAATGATTTTTTTGTTCTACTTTTTTTCTTTGGTTCCTAGTCATTTTGGCTTAACAAGGGGAGAAAAGATAGAAAGAAATGTGTGACGAGAGGTGGGAAAGGTAATGGAAAATGCAAGTACACAACCCAAGTAACTTGCTATTGGAATACTGATTCTGATTCTATCAGAATGAATGACCTGTAAAATGAAAAACTATTTTTAATAAAATTCCCTAAAAAGGGAGGGGAGAGGGATAATTATGGATGAAAATCCTTAAAGCAAAACAGAAATATATAAACCATATGGAATAGCAAAGTAAAAAGTTATTTTTATTTCTGATGTTAAAGCTAAAAAGTTTTGGCTTGTAAATGCTGTTATAATGGGATGTTAAAATTTAACAAAGATTTCAAAGCACTTAATATATTTAGTGGTTTTCATTTCATGTTTTGCAGCAACACATTTGATATCATACCAGGGTTTTTGTGGACATTTTTTTCTGGAATGTATACATAGTTCTTTCTCAAATAAGTTTAAGTTCAACTGAGGGGGACCCTAAAAATAATCTATGATCATTAGCATGAACTTCGCCTGCATTGATAAGCTGGTTATTGAATTGTCATTAATGCCAGAGTTAAAGATCTCATGACTCTTCTTTCAAATCAACAGGAGCTCAAAGTGCAGAAAAGCAACCAAGCAGCATAATTAAGGAGGAGTGGGAATCACAGCACAACCACACCCAGTACAGGAAGGTTCAACTTTTTCTTATCTCTTGTCCGTCAGTGTATACCTGGGGCTAATGCTGTCCTAGCAAGGTGTTCTATGGCAGGTCTTCAACTTGAACTTGACATACTTAGGGTCTACAGAAGTGAGAACAAAGGAGACCCTAAGTCCTCTCCAAGTCATAGATTTCAAACTTAATCCCAGAAATGCAATGAAAAATCTCTACCCTCATTAAGAGCACTTAGCACATCAAAAGAAGTCTCCAGAAAGGAAGCAAAATAAGGCTGATTTGTTCCCAGGACTAATTGCAAACATTCCTCTCTTCTACCAAAGATCAGAAACCATCCATTCAAGAACCATTACACTGGAGAAATTAAGTAAGATGTTCAAATTTACATTTTCATCCCTTCTGGTGATGAAATTCCTTCTCTTCTGTTCTCAGGATAGAGTTTTTATCATTCTGTAACAGTGTAGATTAGTCTTCACTGTGTTTGTAGCTAAAATAATTAGATGACTGTTTCCCGAAGTGTCAGACTCGGCACCACCAGCAACCCATGAAACAACATGCGGTGGCTTGCAGAGGGTAAGGGGCACACACAAGGAACACAGCTATTCAGCATGAAGGGATAGGAGGCAAAGCACGCTGCCAGCAGGCCCAGGAAGCTTCCCAGAAGAAGTGACATTTAAGCTCAGCTCTGAAGGAGAACAGGAAGTATGCAGGAGAAAGAAAGGTGCTAAAAGAATGTTCCAGCCAATGAGAACATTTTGTACCAAGTTTTGGAGGTAAAAAAAAAAAAAAAGTTCTGTAAACAACAGTTAAAAGACATGTTCTGGAAACAGCTAGCGCCCACAGACCTACACGGAGGCCACGTCAGCCATGGGCGATCACCAGGCGATCGGCCAGGACAGAATGACTGACCGGGGAGATGGACACAGTTGGACAAGAAGAAAGCCAGGACATCTCCTCCCACCTGCGATGCTGCCGCTGCAGTTAGACTCCTATCTGAGAGCTTAATAGCATGCAGTAATCCTTATTGATACAAATGTTTTTACTTTTCCATTCCAATACAAAAGGCACATATAAATCACCTACTATCAAGATGATCGTTTCTTTAGAGAAAAACAGCTTTTAAGGAGCCTTCATTATTTCTTTGTTCCTGTAGAAGAAATCAGCTTTGTTGCACACGAATGAACATTTTGTATAAAATGACCTTCTGCCTGAAAGCTGCAGAAATTGCTTCTGCTTTAAAAATGGCAAACATTTCAAAGTGGATTATAAAAGCTAATCTATAAAGTTTCTAGAGAAAGCAGGTAACAGAACAATAGAGCAAACACATCTTTCTTCCCTTCCTTCACTCCTCCCCTTTCCCATCTCCTTCGGATTGTCTAAGGCCGCACCTGCCTTTTACAAGACAAAATAAGCCTGGCGTTTACATCAGAAGACACCATCACAATCAATACCAAATTATCTTTGTTTCCACAGAAGATACCTGTTATCAGTGTGAGGCTGATTAAATTAATGCCCGTTATCAATGTGGGCGGCCAATTTCTAAACTGAAGCCATCTCCTGCTACAGTTACAGCCGCATTTGCCAAAGTGCAGCCTTTGCAAAGCCCCAGAAGAAGGGAACAGCCAAACTGCTCCAAGGGCTACGCAGGGGGAGGTGGGAAGAAGGGACAACCACCTATTTTAGCCCAAGTAACCTTTCCAAACGACCCAGCATTTTAAAGAGTGGTCTCTGCTTATGTAGCCTTCCTAAAATTGTTTTAGAGTACCCAAGTGCCCATCAATACATGAGTGGATTAATAAAATGTGGTATATGTACACCATGGAGTACACTCAACTTTAAGAAACAATGGTGATAGAGCACCTCTTGTATTTTCCTGGATGGAGCTGGAGCCCATTCTACTAAGTGAAGTATCTCAAGAATGGAAAAACAAGCACCACATGTACTCACCAGCAAATTGGTATTAATGGATCAACACCTAAGTGGTCATATAGGAATAACACTTATTGGGTGTTGGGAGGGTGGGAGGGGGAGGAAGGGATGGGTGTATACAAACATAATGAGTGAGATGTGCAATGTTCGGGGTATGGTCACACTTGAAGCTCTGACTCGAGGGGGGAGGGGGAGCATGGGCGATATATGTAACTTTAACCTTTGTACCCCCATAATATGCTGAAATTTTAAAAAAAATAAAAAATAAATAAAATTTTCAATAATTTGGAAAAAGAATGTTGATTATGGAAATCAAGGCTTCTTAACCACAAAGCTTGACAAGTCCCCTGAGGGCCCTTCAGTTCCAAAGGAATTGAGCTATTTGTTTTGTGGGCAATATAACTGTTGTCAACTGCCCCAGGGGATGGTCCAGGATGAACAGGGGCTATGACATGTCATTTGAAGGATGAACATTTGTTTTCCGCAGTGAAAGGAACTCTCCTGTTGCTGAGGGCTGGGCCTGTGGTGGGTGGATCTCTGTTCCAGTCTTTGATTATAACCTTAGAAGGTGCTGACTGGAGCCCACAGTAGCAGAGTACTGAAGATACTTGCCCAACTAGCCACGGAAGACAGGAACATCTGCCTTAGGTAAGTTTCGGCCAAATAACAGTGCGGTGCTGGTGAGAACATCTGTCCCGCAGAGAGCTCCCTTCCGACTGTAGCACCATGTTTCTATCACTTCTGTTGGATTTAGTTTAACAAGCATCTGTTGAGAACCTATTAGGTGACCAGAATGTCACCAAGAACTGAGTGGGACCCCAAGACATAGACGACTCAGCCCTAGACCTCCAGAAGCTTTTGGTGCATTTTTTCACAGTAGAGTCAGAATAGGCCTCGGAGACCAAGGGCCAGGGTTTGCATCCAGGTCTTCCCGCTCACTGGCTACTGGACTCAGGGCAAGTCTTAGCTTCTCTGAGTCTTGCTTTTCTTAACTGATGAATGAAAATAATATCATCTTCTGTCTGTACTTTAGTGTGTAAATTTGATGAGAATGTATACACAAAACATTCCCTAAAGGATTCCACACAAGTGTAAAATATTATCAAGATAGGGCAGGGGAACAGACAAGATTCTTCAGCATAAAACAGCTTGATTGAAAAAAGGAAACTTCACAGAGTCTGTGCCTCCCACAGTTGGCTCTCACATGGGGAGAACTTGGAACAACCCCCCGAGTTCACAGTTACACGGAGGTTATGTGAAAGTTAATTTTGCTGCCAAGGAAAGGACTCCAAACCTTGTGTTCCAAAACACAAGGCTGTGCACCTGCTCCCTAAGGACTGGTTTTCAGAATCCACCACTCTCTTTCTCAGCTTCAGCAGTAAAATCTGTGCTCAGTGAGGCTGAAAATGGAATGAAGCACAGCCCTTTATGGAAAGGTCTGACCGATGTCCTCAGAACGGCACAAACACAGAAATTAAGCTGTTTGCCAAAGCAAGCTCCTTTAACAGATGGCACCTGTGGGACAGGACAGGACAGTGAGTGTGGCAGGCCACTCCTGGCCCGCAGGCGCCAGCTATGGCCAGGGAAGGAAAATTTCCTTTCTCCTTAAAAATGGAAAAATGCGAAACAATTTCCATGTCCATTCAGACTTTACCTTCTCAAGATGGATTTTTATATAAATTTGATGCAGGGAAAAGCTGTTCCAATTCCCTTGTTGTTCTTTCCTTCCACCCATCCGTCCAAATGTTTACCAGGCAACTTCAGTTTGGGAGGGAACGTGTCGAGTCGGTCCAGAGAGCAGGCTCCGTGGTCAAGGAACCTGAGTTTGAATCCTGACTCCAGCAACCTCATGACAATATTCTGAGCCCAAGTTCTTGGCACACAGTAAATGTCCACTGACAGCATCTCTTAGCACTGCCGCTGATGATGGCAGTGGTGCCGATGATCAATTATGTGAGAAGAATCACGCTCGGAGCCCAGGCTATGAAGATGCTCGCGCATTCACAGTTCAGTTGGGAGAAGAAGCAAATAATTAGATAATGTGACATGGGCTAGAATAGGGGTGCTACACAAGATGATGACTGTGAACAATGATTGAGTTTCACACTTCCTCTTCTATGTGCCAAGCTGCTCTTAGTGCTTCAGCCAATCAATCCAGTGAATCCTCACAACCACGCTATACAGGAAAGCACAGCACCATCCAACTTGACACGCAGAGAAACCAAAAGGCATAGAGGTTACAGTGTTGCAAAAACTCTGCCAGGGCTTGGAGCACCAGCGTGGGGAACACTCACAAGCGATGTGACAATACGCCTGAGTTAAAAGATGAGTGGAAGCCAGCCAGGGGCCCAGGAGAAGTGATGGGGAAGGAGTAGCAAAGGCTCCAAGGTAGGAGCCTAGTGTGTCTGCAGAGGTACAGGTTTGGAGTGGAGGGGGGAGGTCGAAGGTGCTGGAGGAAGGTGCGACAAAGCAGGCCAGCGGGCTCAGGTGAGCAGGGCTGCAGAGTGCTGTGGTGGGTGCCTGGCAGCAGGTCTCCTCGGCCATAAGAGCCACATCATCAGATCTGAGCTTTTAACTAATGTTTAAAATTAATCTCATAATCAAGCTGAGAAAAAATAGAAAGGGATAAATGTGAAACAAAGAGACAAAAGCAGAGAGACCACTTGCTTTAATGCCATTTGTTCCACAAACATCTCAATCTATTAGCAATTCCTGTGGTCTCTCCCTCCAAAATGCAATCCATGTTTTGCCACTTTGGTCATCACCTCCGTTGTATATTCATGTCAACGCCACAGCCATCTCTGCCTACACACTCTCAGCCTCCTAGCAGG
Source organism: Microcebus murinus (assembly GCF_040939455.1). Taxonomy (NCBI): domain Eukaryota; kingdom Metazoa; phylum Chordata; class Mammalia; order Primates; family Cheirogaleidae; genus Microcebus; species Microcebus murinus. Next base: position 159,352,992 of record NC_134104.1, on the reverse strand, counting down.
TCTCCTCCTGTGCCCTGCAGTCCATGCTCCACACGGTTGCTTAAAGGAGGCCTTACGGAATAATTCTGATGTCATCACTCCCCTGTTTGAGACCCTCCAATGACTTCCCAATCATGACTAGGACCCGCAAGGCCCTCTGTGATCAGCCAAGCACCCCCAGCTCCTCAGACTCCCATCCGTCTTTCTGGATCCAGACCATGACAAGCTTGTCTCTGTCATCCTGCTGTTTCTCAGTCGAGGACATTCTTATCCCAGATCCTTGTATCTTTGCCTCCCTTACTGGTCATTCCGTAGCTCAAATGAATCCTCCTCAAAAATGCTGTCCCCACCCTCCCCCCTAATTCAGGCTCAAAACAGCACTGAGCATACATATGGTCAACACTCAAAATACAAGTGTTGGACAAATTAAATAGTGTCTATCACCCTACTGTGTCTCAGGTGCTGTTTGTCTGGGAATATGAAGTCGCAACTCGTGCTTTTGAGGACATCACAGTCTAGAGAGGGAAAAGACAAACAGGCAACCACAGCGCCATGTGGTAAAGCTCCCGGGGGAGCCAGGGCCACTCCGGAAGGCCACTGAGGAACCAGCCGGACCAGGCTTGAGGGACATGAGGAAGCTCCTCGTCCGTGTCGAGACCTGAAAGACAAGAGCTGGCCCAGAAAACAGAGGAAGGACGTTCCAGAACGAGGAAGCCGCACAGCTCATCCGGGCCACTGCAAGCAGTTCAGCGTGGGAAGGTGCAGGCAAGGAGGGTCTCGTGGTGGGAGGGGAGGCAGCGAGAAAGAGGCGGGGAGCTTAGGCAGCAAAATATTATTGGTTACTGACATTATCTACACTTTGTGAAATGATAAAAAGGTGATCCAAGTCAATGAAGATAAAAATTGAAGAGAAGGCATTTGAAAGCTACTTAGGAAGGAGACTCCATGCGACTTAGAAGCCAGTGGGCCACAGAGACTAAGGGGCAAGGCAGAATGGAGCTAACTAGCTTGGTGCTCCGGGCCACGTGCACTGCCTCCCAGGACACAGCCGGGACGGCCGGGCAGGACGTGGAGCTCAGGAGGAATGTCTGGGGAAACAAGGGCTAGCGGGCATTACAAAATTTCACAGTGAGACCAAATAATACAAGGATAGGATTTTTTTAAAGAAAGTAAAGTCCATTAGATTTGGTGATTAGGGGGGTGTGTTGGCTGGTGCCGGCTGAGTCTCGGTGCCATCTGAGCTGTCCCTTCCACCGCAGGGGCTGGAAGCCTGCCAACTGCATGTTCTCTACCCCCTTGTCAGCAGAGCTCAAGGTCAGGTTCTTGAGAGACCTGCAAGCTAAAAGAGGAGCTAAAAGCCGGTGTTCTCCGGTGGAAGCTGTGGGCATTGTGTGGGCATCTGCAGATGGCAGATAGCTTTTGCCAGTCATCCAGAAGCCCACTGGTGCCACGGACAGCTGAGACTGCGGGCAGTGGCTCCCTGTGACTGGACACTTCCTCAGGCTGTGAACTCACACGGTAGCTTCTCTGACCTCACTCCAGCAGCTAGTTCTTCCAACCATCAAGTGGGCCTTTCCTTCCCTACATTAAATCCCTGCCTACTCGGAATGCCGGAAGAGCTTTTCTTTCCTGATCAAACCTGACTGGGCGAGCCAGAGGGTGCCTGTGTAGGACCCGCTTCAGAGCACAGGTAGGGGCAGCGGCCAGAGTGCAGACCGCAGCAAAAGTGGGAGGCATGGAGGCCTGGGACAAAAAAATCCAGACTCCTGTATCAAGTAACTGTAAGAAAGAGAGAAGGAGATAGGGAGAGAGAGATTGAGATTACCTTGGGCCAGAGCAGGAAGGGAATGCCGGTGAGGAGAGGCTCTAAGATGAAGGCGTGCTCACAGCAGCAAAGGCAGTAGCAAGAACCGCCCTGGGAAGCTCCCTGAGGACCCAGCTCAGGGCAGCCCCGCGATCCTTCCCAGGAGTCAGACAGCCACTGGCCTGGGCCTTCACTGCACAGGGCCTTAGTCGCAGACTTTCCACATCATCTCCTAAAGAGACTGCCGGTACAGCCACAGAGACAGCTGGCACTGGAAGGAGAAGTTGTGTAAAGTTGCATGCCTTTCCTGAGCCACACAGCAGCCTATGGTGAATCACAATTTCTTTTTACTGTATCCTTTATTTTCTTAGGGGGAGAGTCCTACTATATTGTACAGGCATTCTCTCTCTCTCTCTCTCTCTCTCTCTCTCTCTCTCTCTCTCTCTCTCTATATATATATATATATATATATATATATATATATATATATTTAAGATATACCACCATTTCAACTAAGTCTATGTTTTGTCATTTCTTCATTTTATAACATACCAGGCAGGGACCTTGGAAAAAAAAATCCAAATGGCCTGGGTCACTCTTGACTTTCTCAAGACCCTGCATAATAGGATCAAGCTGGCTTTTACTTCTCTAAGATAAAGTCAACCATATGCACTTATGTGTGAAGCTTATTTCAAATGACATCAAGAATGAATAATGAAAAATAAGACTGTTGCCATGACTTTCATTCCTGAACGTTTTACACAAGTCCCTTGTTCCAATTAATACCACCCTGATGACTTCAGGGTGCTCAGAAAAAGCCTTCCTCCTCCAATGCAGAAATAAAATCCTGAGGCCAAGACTCTGAACTTTGCCCATCACTTTTAAGAAGACGACTTCTCCAAGTCGAAACATGGGGCAGCCAGGGAACCAATGCTGCTGGCATAACAGGATGCACTGAACTTCTGAGTCTGTGGGGGCGGGGTAAACCAAGGGGTGGGTTCTGAATGAAGTGTGTGTGTCTTAAACTCACTTTTTGTTATTTTTCCATTTTAATTCTCATATGTTCCTCTTGCATTCATGGAAAGACACTTTCACCCTCTGGAACCAGATTTAGCATTTTTAAATTTCCAAGGATGAGATGCTAGCTTAAAGGATAAGCTGGCTCTCCCTTTTTTAATGCCCAGGTAATGAATTGAAATTACATATAAAGTTTGAATTTTTATGGAAAGTTATTCATATACTTTACACTCTCTCAGCTTCAACTCTTTCTCCTTTGTCAACCCTTAATTATAATTTTACTTCCAAATGACAAAGTAAGTAATAAGCAGATGTATGAACACATGCTGATGGTAAAAGATTTGAGGATTTTTTGTTTGTTTGTTTGTTTGTTTGTTTGTTTTGAGACAGGGTCTCACTTTTTCACCCAGGCTGGAGTGCAGGGACATTATCATAGCTCACTGCAGCCTTGAACTCCTGAGCTCAAGTGATCCTCCTGCCTCAGCCGCCCAAAGTGCTGGGACTACAGGCGTGAGACACCCCAACCAGGATTTTTTTTTTTTTTAGTGTAAGAAAGACAGAGCTATCAAAGGAAGACTAAATCCATTTTACACAAAAGTAAACTGAGACCCAAAATTCAAACTTCCCAGATGCCCGTGCAGTGCCCCGTCTGCACACCATGCTTGCTCTCGGCTTTCCTCATGTGTCAAATGCAAGATGCACAGCGCCTGCTGGCCCCCCACGCCCCGCGGCATGGACGCGGGTGACTTACGTGACCAAACAAAACAGGGTCTTGCTTCCAGCACAGCATTCCACTTCGCCCTCCTGCCGCCCACCCCTCCTTTCACTGTGAAATAGGCGCACAGAGAAACAGTAAGTCCAACTGTATAAAAATGCCACTTTGAGTCAAACCAGCAATGCCACATAGTCTGCGTTACTTCATAAGATATATTAGAACTTTAGTGTTCTTAAATTTCCCCCTTGACTTTCCAAACGAACTGAGCGGTTCTAAGCAGCAGATGCAAAGGCCCCGAGGTGCTGTCTGATACAGCCAAGCACAGGTCCACAGGACGGCACCTGAAACCCCTGGCCAGGTATGCTACCCAGTTCAGGATTATCTGGATTTTAGAAAGGTCAAATGATACAAATTTATTGCAACTCATTCCCAGTGATGTCTGGGGCAGTACCCCATAATCAAATGTTAATATTAATATTCTAAAGTAGATATATGATTATTTACATTAAGAAGAAAAAATAAATATTATACATATCCACAAATAAGTTCAGGCCAGTTTCTTCTACCAAATGAGTTATGAAAAACTTTCAATTTTTAGAGCTTTCTTGATTTCAAAATTGAAGATATAAGACTTGAAAAAAATTAAGGTGATACAAGTTTCTCAATTTTGTATTTGAAGACCAGAAAGTTTTCTCAACCCTTTGGCTCAGCTACTACTTAGGTTAATAAATCACAAAATTAAATGAGTGAGGATAGATCCATTATGGGAAGAGAGATCTTACTGGAGTGATGAAAATTGCAAAGAGGAAGGTGCACACAATGTGATGTGCATTCATTACCACATTACGGTGACACATTCACAACTTGGTAAATTTACTAAAATCATTAAACTGTACATTTTAAATGGGTAAATTATATTACATGTAAATTATACTTTCAATAAAAATGTTAGAAAAAAATCAATGGGAGAAACCAAGAAATGTTAGTTCATGTACTAGTTTTCATATGTAGAAACCCACTTACAGGTAATGTGATCCTATTTTCTCATAGTAAAAGTATTCCTAATAACATAAAATGGTATGGTCATTTTGGAAAGTTACTCAAAAGGTTAAACATAAGAGTTACCATATAACCCAGCAATTCCATTCCTAGGTATACACCCAAAGAAAATGAAAACTTTTATCTACACAAAAACTTATACATATATGTTCATGGCAGCATCAATCATTACATCAAACAGTAGAAATAGCCCAAATGCTCATAGACTGATGAATGGATAAACAAAATGTAATATATCCATACAGTGGAATATTGCCAAGCAATAAAAAAGAGCAAAGTAACTTACACTTGCTATAGCATGGATGAGCCTTGAAAACACTATGCTCAGTGAAAGAAATCAGTCACAAAAGAACATGTAATGTATTATTTCATTCATATGAAATGTCCAAAATGGGCAAATCCATCGAAACAGAAAGTAGATTACCGAATTCCTAGGGCTGGGGCAAATGGTGAGACTGAGAGATAATGGCTAAGGGGTATTTGGTTTCTTTTTGGTGTGATGAAAATGCTAAAAATTGATTGTGGTGATGGTTGTACAACTGTGAATATAATGAAAACCACTGAATTATACACTCTCACTGTAAATTGTATGGTATGTGATTTTTATTTCGATAAAACTGTTATCAAAACAGTGTTCTTTGTATATTAGGGGAGACTTTTGCTTGGTGTTCTTCAAAGGGTACAAAGACTCCTTGGCCACCAATAACTTAGTGAGTACAATCCACCTTCACAGAATGTGACTATCGATAGCTGATCACCATCCACTCAGCATGCAAGTGCGCAAGTCTGTGGAGAGATTTTAATCTCCTTTAAAGACTTGTTTATCTACTGGATTCATAATTAGGATCTTTTATATGTCTTCAGCACAACAACTCATTTCAGATTAACTAGCTGAATTACTGTAGTTTGCAATAACTGTGACAAGAAACCATAAATATTATTGAGATAAAAGTTAATATATTAAAATAATTCTTAGAAATATGCTATACTATGAATATTCAACTACTAGAGTCTAAGAATTGTAATTCTGATAGTATCTAGCAGAATTCTAGATCAATCTAAAGCTAAAATACAAATAGTGCTAAATAAAAATTTTCTCACTTCTTGGGCAAGTAAACACCAAGTGGAGGAAAAAGACCATAGATTTACAACGACATTTCGGAAGGCTTATGATCATTCACTGCTGTTTATTTATACCCCACTTCATTCCAAAAATATTTTTTGATTGCTCATAATGCTAAGTGAAAAAAACCTTTATAAATTTAATTAAGAAGGAGCATGAAGATAACTAGTCAACAAATATTTATTAAGCATGTACTATATGGAAGGAATATGGCCACCCACTGAGGGGAGCTACAAATTACTAATAACTTGCTCTTGCTCCTTATATCATCACCCTCATTTACCAATACCTCATTAAGACAAAACACCTAGTCTCTACCCTCTAGGAATTTGTAGTCGCGCCTCGCAATAATAAATAACCATGCCCGATGCTATTTGCCAGGTTTCAAATAAGAGGCCCTAATAAGGTGTGTAAGAGTTGAACAAGGGAGTCATGACTTCCCACTACGGAGGCCAGAGAGAAGTCACAGCGGAGATGAAATCCGAACTCACCTTTAAAGGTGCCTAGGCTCCAGGCAGGTTCAGAGGAAAGAAGGCAGACATCGGAGGCGGGAAGGCCAAGGTCGCTTTGGGAACAGAAGGCACACCTGTCTGGGCAGCGAACGAGCGAAGTCCAGAGAGGAGGGCTGTGGCCAGCCTGGGGCAAGAGCCTGGACGGTCAGTCTAAGGGCTGACCTTCCTCCTGAGCCAGTTAAAACAGGTGCCAGAGGAACAGGGACCCAGGGTGGTGAGAGGCTAGGTCCGCTGGGGCTGACGGCTACGGTGGGAAGGGGGCACGAGGCCGTGACTTGCCAGGTCCTCAGTGCCTCGGTCGCACCAGTCACTCAGAGCAGCACAGAAACCCTGAGCACCGTGCAGGCGGCTCCAGCCCAGCACCGGCCCTCCCGCTGTCGGGTCTAGCCACGCCACCAAATGGGACCAATGTGGTCCTATTCTGTACCACTGATTTTTCTTGGAGGTTTTGTGTCATTCCATTATTTTATTAATATAAGTTTTTTAAAAGAACAATGCCTCTTCTTAAAGTCTGAGATCTGAACAAGCAAACAAAAAAAGCCAACAACCCTTTCAGTGGCCTGTCACAGCCCTCAGATACTAATGTGTGCATACACAATCTGTGGTTACTTCAGATATGGTGATCAAACTTCACTCTTTGGGAGGACTGTAAGCAGAGTGATTAACACAGCAAGAAGGGCAAGTTATAAGGGAACCCTACCCCCAAATATCAGCTTGCCACAGGACATGTATGCTGACTGTCAAACTGATTCTACTGCATGTGCCAGTTACATGCTGAAAATTCAAGTGTGCATGAGCCGGAAGGGAACAGTGACTTACCTGGGTTCTCTCCCTCTGTTTCTGTTGCTCAGTCTCTCTCAGGAGTTAAGTTCAACCATCATTTATTAAGTAAGGAGTACTGCAATAGTCCCTCCCCTTGAAGACTGCATAAAATAGTAAAGGGGATAGATATGTAATCAAATAACTAGCATCTCATATGGTGCATGTTACACAGATGTGGTAACACAGATGTGGTTGTAAATAAGCATTAAAATAATAACTGCTAATAAGTCAAAACAATAATACCAACTTGTGCCTAGGTATTCCGTCTAATAAAATCTTGCTCCTTATATAATCGCCCTCATTTACCAATACTTCATTAAGACAAACCACCTAATCTATGCTCTTTAATAAGCTGCAGTCTTAAAAATGCAGCTACTCAATCAAAACCATCAATAGTTGATTCTACTGTGCTAATAACGAATATCATAAGCAAAAGGAAGATGGTGAATCACACGACAAGCCATGCTAGAGGCCACTGTGGGCAAGCGTCTTAACCATGCCGATGGTTAACAGACAATGTTTTATAAGGTCAGGGGTCAGGAAAGAGTGGAGGAGTGTTAAAAAGTCTGAAGGGGGCAAGAGGAAGCTAACCCAGGAAACTGGGAGAACGGGATGCTGAGGCAAGGCCCCAGCCGCGGGAAGGTAAGCTTACCTGGGAAGGCAAGAAAGACTACCCTAAATATAGGATGGGATGGGCTCTGCCAGGCACCCAGTAAGGGGGCAGAGGCTGTGGTCAGGGCTCTTTCAAGCCTCCTCAAGCCCGCGCTTGTCTCTTGCCTTCACCCCCCAGGGTGTTTCCTCCACTCTCTGAGGGGTTTCATCCCCATGAGCCTGCACTCCCCTTGAACTGGGGCATTCGACAACTCCTTGCGGTGCAATGATGGGCGGGCAGAACTGACTCTTCAGCTTCCCTCTCTAAATGCTGGCTCTCAGAGACGCCACTTAGAGCTGGGAAAACATCCCTGGAAACTAAAAGGTGGGAAACACCTCAAACAAGATGGGACATTTCAGTGCTGATGGCCAGAGGGTCCCCAGGACTCACAACAGGGTTGGGAACCGAGCTGACATTCACAGGAGTGGTCTTCTGGTGATTTAATTGATTTTGAAGGAATGTCTTCCTTGGTGGAAGATAAGTAAGTGAGCCCAATGAACAAGATTTAGCACACAGAAACTTGTGTTTTAACTACTAATCCTGTAGCTAAAAAAAAAAAAGCGCTAAGCAATATGACTATGACTGTACAGCTGTTGGAGTTAGAAAATTATTAGAAAAGGTAAGTTGGTACTAAGAGAATTAGACTTGGCAGTTTATCAAATGTGAGCAGGCAAAGATGGATGAATTCGAAGTCAGTAATCATTTTATCACCCCTAACAACTTCCACCTGGCAGAGGCCTGGATTCCCGCCATAACATTTACTTGCAAAATAACCTTTGCTTTGTCTCCCCTGTTTTCTTTGTTCTCTGCTTTGAATGTGTAGTACCCTTCCCTTTTGAGGTTGCTTTTCTCCATATCTGCACAGTAACCTCTGCTAAAAATCTTAACCATTATTGTGCAATCACTTGGGATAATGCAAATATGCACAGAGTTAAGCAAGCACTTGCCTTTTTCTCATCAAGAGGCATCTGGGCAAAGAAGGAAAAAGGAGAAAAGTAAAGAAAAACTGATCCCCAACCCAGGAACTATGTCTACTGAATATAGCTAGGAGTTTCTAAGGCGAAATGCATAGGCCCTTGTCAAAGATTTCTCTTACGGTTTTTTTCGATTGTATTCATATAAAGAAACTTTATGGGCAAAGTGCCTACATCATTTCAAAAATATATAATCTAGTACACATGTGGAGCTGGCACATCTCCTGTGAATCCAATTTAAGTCCCCAATCTTTGCATCCTAATGGGTTTAAACATTTTATGACCAGGAGGAAAACATATTTTACATTTGCTTTCCAAGTTTCAGGGCAAACTATTTTCTTGCCCTAGGGTTGTTAATTCCCCAAAGGAAAGTCTAACCCCTCTTTCATTTCAAAAGGTTTTCTAGATAAAACGTAGTCAGTCCCATGCCATCATCGTCAAACGCTTCATGTTATTCAAGCCAACAACAACAGGTGTGTCTTTTCCGCATGGGGTGCCTCTGGCTAGAATAATTTCATCCTTGCCTGTCAAGCTCCTACTCTTCCTTCAACACCCCAATCAAATATGCCCTGCTCTGTGAAAACTCTGCTGAACACTCCAGAGAAGAATTAATGCCTTTTTATTCTGGGGTCCTAGACCCCTCTCACGGTAACATTTGACAGATCTATATTAGGCTGAGAGAGATGTTTCATCTGTATCATACTGCAAACATCAGTTGCAGAGAGACCCTTCCCTCCTTCTACCCCTGGATACTTTGGGCTTCGGTGAGTATCCCTGGCAAACTGGTGCTCCATCAATGTCTGTTCAATAACAAATGCTCCTTTCCATCTTTCTCTGGTCCATCCTTCTCCTATTAGGCTGAAATCTGGGACGGCAGACTGTCTTATCCACCTGGGTTTTCCAACCTCTGGCATACAGTAATTACTCAGGGAGAATGGGCTGCATGTATGAGGGAAAGAGGGAAGGAGGGATGGAAGGGAGGGAGGGAGGGAGGGAGGAGCCAACAGTGCCCTGGCTCCATCAGGAATTCACCACGTTTGTTCAATTAATGACTCCCTCCTCATATCTTCTTTATCTCCGTATTCCTCATGTCACTCCACATTTTCTACCTTGAATTTGAGAGGTTTTGGATACACCTTATCTTCTGGAATGGAAGCTCTCTGAGGTCCAGAACTTGTGTGATTGTTCTTGTGGGATCGAACTTGTGTGACAGGGCACACAGTGGAGCATCCTGCACCCAGAGTCACCCAAATGTCTGCTGAATAAATATTCAGCAAAGAGGACACAGGGCTGCAGGATATTTGAGGTGTCCCCTACTTCACTCAAAGAAAAAGGTCTAATTTGTGAGTCACAGCAAAGGTTCGACAATGTGAGCTGGTGAGTTGAACTATGTTGAGGAGTGCTAGTTTTACTATCCAATTCCAGATGACAAAATTCAGCAACTGCTGCCAGCCATTTCATTTCCCCATTTCTCTCCTATCAGGCAGAAATAACATACAATCTGTCTTCAACCTACTATAGAAAATAAAGGAAGAACGCAAGAGATGGTACATATTGAGAAATCTGAGTTTCTCTGACAAGAAGAGTTCAATAAGTTATTAGTCAAATACAATGCTTAGAAAAGCTAAATATGATTATTTACTTGATGGTTATTCATTGATGTCAAAAATGCTACTTTTCATTCACCTCCTTCCTCTTTCTGCTTCCTTGAACTTATTTTTAGTTTAGAAGAAGTGCAGTCTGTGAGTTATGGTCTGTATTGAAATAAACAGCTGAAGAGAGTCCCTATAATCAAGTGAGAAGTAATCAATATTGGGAAATGCAATGGTCTTACTTCAAAAGTCTAAAATTGTTGTATAATTGGCTTTCTTCCATTTGCCATCCTTTTTTATTCATGGCTTTTTAGACTGAAGGAGTTACTTGACCTACATGTGCTAAGAGGAAAAGAAATAACTTTAGTAGCAGCAAATGAGATACCATTATCACAGTTCAATATAAAATTGCTGTCCATCATTTAAACAATTTGATCTGTGGCAAGGATAGGACATTTCTATAGACATTCTTAAAGACTACAAAACATTTTCAAGCTATCAAATTAAGAGGCACAGGAATAATTAGACGTTGCTCAAGGTCTTTCTATGCTGAAGGGAGAGATTTTTCAGGAAGATAAAACTGTATGTCCCTGTTGTTTTGATATTTGGTCTTAATGAAAACAGGGCCATGTTTCAAGCAATGACTAAGCTACAAAGTATCAAAAAGGTCTTCACTAATTATGTTTTTTAGGAAGCTAATCAACACACCTACATGTGGAGAATGTTAATGTGTGCTCTTGAGGTCTACACATGGGTTGATTGATCTAACAGACATCCTGGAATGGCTGCCTAGCCCACACTGTCCCCTTCCTGAGAGCCGGCCCCAACCCCCCGAAGAGGCCCAGGTGCCTAATCAATCACGCTCCCAAGGGCAGACATCTGACCAAGCTGGGCTCTTCAGATGCTCTTCCTTGAGGATCTGGGATTCGAGGTTGGAGGTGCTCGTCGGTCTCGGTGGGATGTTTGGAGCGAGGGCATGGGACCCTAGGGGAGGGTGGCAGAGGTTGTCCGCAGTGGCACGCAGAGGGCCAGGGGAGCCAGCATGCTGGGCAGACAAGGGAGCCGGCGGGTGCAGCAGCAGCGCTAAGAGACCGAGGGCCACTCCTCAGGTCCTGGTCACCTCCGGGGCCCAAGCCCACTCCATCAGGTCCACCGCACACCTGTGGGCTTCCCCGCCAAGCCCTCACTGTCGCTGCTGCTCACTCCTGTGGGCCTTGGTGCGCTGCCACAAAAGAAGCTTGAGACGACTCTGCCGACCGACCTCGACCACTTGGCAGGCCAGTAAGACAGCTTCTCCATAAACTCCACGAGCAGCGACACGGTGCTGTCCGCTGGGGCTTCCGAATATTTGATTCAGGACGCACCCAAAATCCTTGAGAAATTTGGTTGGGGTTTTTTTCATGCTTGGCCTAGTAAGAGAAAATATCCAAGATCAACTGGCCAGAAAACGCGTGTCCAAGACCGCAGGAGGCCAGTCGATAATGCTCCCCAGGCGGGCCCTAACGCCCTCGGAGGAGGGGCTCCGCGCCCGCCCGGCACAGGCCGGCCTCGGCGGCGCTCTGGGCTGCGGGCTGTGCTGCGGTCGTCGCGAAGCTTGCCATACGCGGCTGCGCAGCCGTCCCACTGGTGCCTTCTGAAGACGTGGCGGCCAGCAGTAAGGACGGAGGAGCGCTGTGCCTGGAGGCCGACAGGAACTGTTAGTGCTGGCCCTGCGCCTGCAGGCTAGGAACGCGACCTCCCTGAGAATCCGCCCGTCTTCAGAATGGGGTGTGTGGTAGGCAGAATTCTAAGACGGCCCAGCAAGAGCCTGTGCCCTAGTGGACACACCTGCATGTTCCCCTGCCCTGGAGTGTGGGCAGGGCTGGGAGCAGGATGGGATGCCACTCCCCCAATGGGTGCCTTATGTAAGGTGTCACATAAGCAGACATGAGAGCACCTGACTCCCTTCAGATGGTGAGAAGGCCACACGGCCAGGACCTAAAGGTGGCTTCTGGGAGCTCACACAGACCCTCAGCTGACAGCCAGCAAGAAAACGGGGACTCCAGTCCTATCGCCTCAAGGGACTGAATTCTGCCAGCCACCTGAATGAGCTTGGAAGAGGACACTGAGCCTCAGACAAGACTGTAGTCCCCGCCGACACTTTGGTTCCTTCCTGGGGAGATGCTGAGCAGGACACCCAGCTATGCTGTGCCCGGACCTCTGACCTGGAGATGGTAATAATAAATGGATGTTGTCTTACGCTGCTAAATGTGTGGCAATTTGTCATGCTGCAACAGAAACCTAATAACAGGGTGCCATACCTACTAACTGTGGGGTCGTCACAAGGATTAGAAATCATTAATGGGAAGTGCTGAGCATATCAAAATCACTCAGCTCATGGTGACTGCCATGCTCGTGTTGTTGATTCGTTTTCACAACTGAGAACCCACGTAGACCTATTTACATGTAGGTAAAGTACGTTCATGTGTGAACATACATGCTTGTACACATGCAACTCCACCAGACTTCAGGAGCCTTCCTACAGAGAGCGATCTGCCTGCCATTTCAGATTCCTCTCTGTCTCTTTGGGTAATTGCCATTACCTGGGAGCCTGGGAGGCTGGTAAAGCACATACTACCCTCCTCATCACACCAGAGAAAAACCTGGGTCAGACCCCACTCAAGGTCACATAGCCTGTCAGCACATAGCAAACTACCAGCTTGCTCCTTAAAAATAATCTATAGCTGCTTCATGTTTGAATGTGAAACTTTCTTTAGCTGCAACACACTGCCTCATATATTTTCAAAAAACAAATTCTGCAAACATCATGGATGTCACTGATTGTGATGCAGGTCTCCTGTGCTCATCATGCAATCTCAGGGTAAATGGTATTTTCTGATTCTGAAATGAAAAAACTAAAGTGGATATTCCCATAAGCAAAATCTTAGAAGTAGATTTGGGCCTAAAATTCATCATTCTTAGGTATCACCCCTTTGCAATTAGAGTTTAAAAACAGACTGATTGCGCTGGGGATGTTAAGGCGCACAGCACACCAGCCCAACCTGCTCCATCTGACCTGGAATTGATACGCAGAGTTTCAAGTCAGGTACACAATGCTTTCAAGCCACTTGACAAGTTCCACACCAACCTTCCCACTTCATTTACAACCATCTATTTTGTAAGCTGTGGAATTCTTCACTTGGTACTTAACTTTCTGTAAAAACAAATATTCAAATCATGATGGTAGTGAATATTTTCACTGGCATGTTTCACAGTGAAGAAACATCACATTTTTATGTTTTGTGTGCAACTATCTGAAACTATGGAATTTTTTTTAACACTTGCTACCACAAATAAAGTGACAAATATTAACAATGCGTATTGGTCTTGTTTTAAAACTTCTTTTCCTACGCTCTCAAACACATAAATACCATTAAAACCATACATTTTCAAATTTTTGAAAAGTCCTATGGATGAGACATAGAAAAAACAAATAAAACACATTCTGGGTGTTAAGTAGCCCGTGTCTTGATTAGACCACAGAGATCTGTCTTTGGGGAGTGATGGAGTTGAATGGTCCCACTCTACCATTTGGGGAAACCACATACTTTATCACCACAAGACTTTACATTATGAATGGTTCATAAATATATGGGCCCCAAGAAGTATATGCAGAAAATTGCTCTCTAAGGGAGAGAGCAGACAACACATGCCAGTACCAACAGTGCGCAGACGAAACCGACATCAGAGAAGCCAAGAACTGCGGCCGGACCCTATGGGCTGTGGCACAGCCACTGTCGTGCCAAAGGTAACAACTCACAGCTTATGGGGCTCAAAATTCAAGGACACGGTGGCCTCCCAATGTCCCCGAAGTCTGGGCCCCCCAAGGAGGGATCACAAGGCCCACCAGGATGAAGACAGGTCTTCAGTTCTCTTGGATGTTCAGAACCGAAAAGGCAGATGACAATCCCAGTCTCTGTCACTTTTATTAAAAATTCAAGTCAGGGCTAATTCCTAAAATTTAATATTGGGGAATTTGTTTGCATATGCATTTTTTATTCATCTGTTTGACGAATCTGGAACTGAAAAGCACAGATAATTCTCTTTTCCTAGCCTGATCAAAATCAATCTAACAGCAGGGACCCCCAACCACCTACAGCAGGGACCAGCAAATGTTTCTATAAAGGGCCAGATAGTAAATATTTTGGGCTTTGCTGGCCAACTCTGCTGTTTTAGTGCAAAAGAGTGGTGGCTGTGTTCCAATAAAATTTATTTACAAAAATATATGGTGGATCAAGCAGATTTGGCCTGTAGTTTGCTGACTCCGGGCCAAGGACTCTGAAAACAAGCCTGGGACTCTCACAGCCTTTGATTCTTACAACGGCATCCTGATAAGCGTCCTCCACCCCGCTCCACACTCCACCCCGCCAGATCTCTACAACAGAGCCTGGGCACGTCCCTCTCCTGACAAGCTTTAGATGGTCCCCATGGCCTGGAGAAGGGCCCCAAAATCTACTTCAGGAATATTCACTAGCCCAGATAATCATGGCTGATTTACATGAAACAAAAGGTTTACTACCTCCAAATACCATGTGCTTAGGATGTCAGCTTAGCTTTGACAAAGTTACCCCAGGACATCTGAGGATTATACACTAACGAGCCACAAAGAAGCCACAAAGAAGCAGCAAGAATCATTTCTCCGATGTTTGACCACGGAATCCTTGATTTCCACAGAGTATCACTCGGAACGTGTCCTCCAGAGGAAATATCTTGGGGAATGCTCCCACGTGATGCATTCCTTAGCATGACATAAATCACCCTTTATAATCTGGCCCTGAACTACACAGAGCTCCCAGCTTCATCCCAGTGTACCCACCAGTTCACTCGCTTGAGCTGGGCATCACACTGCCAACATGCCAGGGACTTCCCATCTCTTTGCCAAAACACACACTTCAGCCTCCGTCAATGCCTGACAAATTCACACTGAATGGGCCAGCTCAATAGTTAAGCAGGCTCTCCCAAAAATTTATCTCCCAGGCCTTTATTTCCAGAGAATATTTGAAATGATAACTCATCCCATATAGTTTAATTTATTCCTACCCAAAGGTGAGTGCCACAATCCTAGGTGAAGTGACACTTCCCATTTGAACTCATGACTGTGGATGGACCCAATCGAAGATAGACCCCAAACCCATTTCCTGTTAGTTTCCCTAAGCCATTACAATACATCCAGTCTGATAAGAAGCAACTGTTCCCATAATGCATAGTTACGAAATACTAAATATGCTACCTCATCTCTCCCCAACTCTGTATTATTTACTGGGGAGCCCGTGGACAACATAAAGGGACACTTGTAGAAGGATATGGGAAGTGTTTATGGAAGGAAACAAAGGAGGATGGGAGGGAAGGAAATTATCCCAGAACACATCCAACAAATACTAAGCATAAACTATTAAAATTAATTCTCTTATTTACTATCCAGGCTTTCCCCTCAACCTCTTGACTTTTAATAACTGCATATTGGCCTTCTAGCTTGCTTCTTGTTGGTACCCAATTTGCCATGCTGTTGATTCATAGGCAATTTCCCAGGCTAAGCACAGAAGAGGAGTTACAGAGCACCACGCTGGGGGACAACACGCTCATTTTTCAGATGAGGGGCTACGGGCCAGCAGGGAGGCGCCTTGCCCGCAGCCCCCGTGGAGCCTCCCGCGCCAACAACTGTTCGAGGGCTGAGAGGAGGCCCTGCTCTCCGTCCACAGGCCTCTGATTCTAAGCATCCTCAGGCATTATCATCCTCATTTTACAGATGATAAAACCAGGGCATGGAGAAACTGAGCGGCATACCCAAGCGACTTCCTTGAACACTGAATGTGAATGTCTAAATGTCACAACCCATCCTTGCAGTCAGAGGGAGAGTTCCTTTCCTTAACAACAAACAAACAAACAACAACAACAAAAACCCAACCTGCATATTCTTCTTCACACAAACACACACAAAAACTTAATTCTGGGTTACAACATAAGGAATACTTTTTAAAAATAAATCCAATGGCAAAAAGACAGAATCAACCCCCTTGTTGCAACCCCCTATATTTCTATAGCACTTTACCTTTTTTTAAATTGACTTTATTTTTTAGAGCAGTTTTATGATTATTAAAAATGGAGATGAAAGTACAGAGACTCCCACCTCATCCCCCCCACACCATTTTCCCTATTTGCAACATCTTGCATTAGTGTGGAACATAAGCTACAGCTGATGAGACATGCAGTATTATTAACTAAAGTTCATAGTTTGCATTAGAGTTAACCCTTGGGGCTGTACATTCTATGGGCAAGGCCAATGTGTAGCCCAACATTCTATGGGCTTTGACAAATGACATGTATCCACCATTACAGTATCATACAGAGTACTTTCGCTGCCCTAAAAATTCCCTGTGTTCTACCTATTCATCCCACTGTCTCCCCAAACCCTGGCAGCCACTGATCTTTTTCTGCCTCCATAGTTTTGCTTTCTCCAGAATAGCACGCCGTTGGAATCATACAGCATGTATAGCCTTTTCATATTAGCTTCTTTCAATTAGCAATATGCATTTAAATTTCCTCCATGTCCTCTTGTAGTAGTCTGACAGCTCATTTCATTTTATGGCTGAATAATATTCCACTCTCTGGATGTGCCACAGTTTGTTTATCCATTCTCCTGTTAAAAGGATATCTTGGTTGCTTCCAAGTTTTTGCAACTGTGAATAAGTTTGCTATAAACATTCATGTACAGGTTTTAGACATAAGTTTTCAACTCATGTGGGTAAATACAAAGGAGCTCGATTGCTGGATCATATGGTAGAATATGTGTAGTTTTATAAGAAACTGTCAAGTTGTCTTCCAAAGTGGCTGCACGATTTTACATCCCTGCCAGCAATGAATAAAGAGTTCCTGTTGCTTCACATTCTTGCATCTCTTGATGTTGAGCACTTTATATTTTAATAAAAGATGCAAATGTGATCACATCAATCTACAACAGCCTTTAAGGAATGTATCTGTTGTATTCCAAGGTATAAGATTTGATATTCAATATACCTGAATCCACATAATGATTTTTTATTCTAAGTTTCCACAGGGCTAATTGTGCCAAATGACCACGCCTCATTCACTGAATGTTCACTTAGCCCCTCCCACGCACTGGGAGGCACCTTGGCGCTGAGGGCAGAGAGGTGAGCAAGACATGGGTCCGGCACTCACTCCAGTGTAGACCAGGGTGCCAACAAGCGTGATCACATCACACCAAGAGGAACCAAAGGTAAGGGAGAGCCCAGTGTGGTCACCTTCCATGGTGAGCCCCCAGTCATGGCAGCCCACAGGAGTGGGTCCTACACGTGTTTCCAGGCTGACAAAACAAGGGTCCTAAATGGCCTACCATCGTGTTTTTGCAAAGTTACCAGGGAGAATTTGCCCTTCCAGTAAATCCAGGGAGAAAAGTGACATCGAAATTAAGATAAGGCAATGCCGGTGGAGGTTTCTGAGTCAAGTATGTTTATCATCACTGAAAGTGTTTTGAAAAAACACTAACGATGCAGGAATGCAAATTTTTAAAATTAATACCACTCTTACGAGTTTATAGATTCACATGGCCCATCTTTAATAAACTGCACTGACAAAAATTATTCAGTATTTTGGGAGGTATATTCATCAACATTTAACACTGAACACTCCTTATAGTTTAAGGCCTCTATCCTATCCACCCCTCATCCTTTAAGACTACTCTTGGGCTCTGAGTACAGGCAGAACCCGAGAGCCAGCCCACATTATTCACAAAGGGTTTCGCAGGGACAGGAATGCAGAGCCCATGTGTGGCTGCCAAGTCATAACTCACCACGCTGTGTCAAGGTTAGACCTCGATGCCAATAAAGATTCATTAGGTACAAAAAACTGAATCAGCAGTGTCTTTGCAGTGACCTGAGCCCTCGGGTTGGCACAGAGCCCTGGAAGTTCTCAGCAAAGAGGAAAAGTGAGGCTTAAAGATGGTTTTTAATTCATGTACAACACAACACAGATGGAGAATAGCAGCCCATACAGAGATGACCAAAAAGGAAAATTAAAATGACTTTAAGAGACACCACCCCATTAGCTCAGCTCAGTTTCCTTGCATGAGTTACCTCTCTAGGGAATGACAGCTGTCTACACTGTTGACCCTGGCCCTACAGAGAGCTGTCCAGATTACATCTGGACACTGTGGGAGGGTCATCACAGAGCACGGCAGCAGGGCAGTCCGCAACTTGTAAGGAAATCAAACCAGCATGTGGTGGACGCTGCCAGCCCTGTGCACCTCCAAACACCCACTGACCAAGAACTCAGCAATTCCACAGTCACTGGACCCATGACCTTCAGAGCCATCAGTGAAATCAGGGCGGTGAAGAGCTTGGCAATAATGCAGTTGCCCAAGTGGTTTCCAGACTGACTAAGTGTATGAGAGGAAACGAGTTTGTAGTCCCACGAGGCTCTTCTCCCTTCCCTGTCCACATGGTTACTCTTCCCAGGAACATGACTGAATACACCCCCATATGCCAGTGCTCCCAAACCTCCATCTCCCGCCTTGACTCCTGGCCTGGGCTTGCACCTCACACAGCCAATGGCATCCTGTACATCTCCACGTACATGTGTAGCAGACACCTCAGACCTCATGGCAGAACTGAAGGCCATACAGCAATGTCTAGGAGTACCATTGGTTTCTCTCTTCTCCTCAACACGCCCACACACACTGCCCGTGGCCAACCCGTGAGCAATTCCTGATGCCTCTACCTTCAGATACGCCCTGACCTACCCCTCTCCTCTACTGACACCGCCATGTCCACTCTCACCACTGCAGGCCGGTGTCCACACAGCAGCCAGAGTGACCACAGTGGAAATCAAATCATGTCACTCACTGCCTAAAACACTTTCAGGGCCTCCACTTGTACTTCAAGTATGATCCACATTCCTAGCCCTAAACTCAAAGCTGTATACAGAACAACCCCTGTCCACCTCCTCAACCCCATTCTCCTGGCCACTCAGATCCCAACGCCAACCGTCACATCTTTAGACTCCCCCTAGTCCCCCACCCTAAAGAGGCCACCACCCAGTCACTCTCTCAAACCCTGTTATTTTCATTCTCTGAAGCATATTATCAACACTTTCTATTATCTCACACACACACACACACACACACACACACACACACACACACGCAAATGACTGCACAGTGTGTTTACAATGGTATCTCTAGTGCCCAGAAGTATATCCAGGACAGAGAAGTCCCCAACACAAATTTTGTTAAGGGAATGAAAACTGACAAGCCATCACTCAATAATTCCAGCACAGCTATTTGCCTCTCTGGTGTTACAACTGATTTTTGGTTATTTTTGTTGAGCGAGAGATGCAGCCGATGGCTTATATTTAGAGACCACATTGTTCAGAAGACCTGTATCAGTAAACCCTGGGGTCCCCTCCAGCTCAGGGAGCACCTGAGGACCAAGTAGCCCAAGGGGTCCAGGAGACACGGGTCTTACACTCCAGCCACGGAGTAGAATGAGTGGAATTAAATTTAATAGTTAGATACTTTTGCCCTTTTTATTTCCTTTTGACTGATTTTGCATTCATTAAATTGGCTTTACTGAGAAGTGAGAGCAGTGACAGAAAACCCTGAATCCAATATAAAGACTCCAGGACGCTCTGGAGGGGCCCAGGGATGGAAACCATGAGAACCCCATTTAACTCACAGCTCACTGCAGCACTACTTGTCATTTTTTATTATAATTGCATTTTTTTTCTTTTTTGGTTTTAGGCCTTAAAAAATCCTTCATACTTTATAAGCTTTAAAGTAATGGAAACACTAGTTATTGTTGACTTTTGTCCATTCCTCAAATTCAATTTAAAAAGATACCATCAGGGGGCAAAAAGGCCCTGGGCTGTCCTTAAAACAATAGTAAACTGGATCGTGTCTCCTTAATTCCCTGTGTGAATATGTTTGCAGCAGACTTATAAAGTGCACACGGATGCCAATGATTCTAAGGAAAAAAGTCCCTCTGCTTCCAAGACCTGATCCAAAACAAACACTGCACAGCACGTATGGGTAGGTGTTGAGGGGCTGGAAGGCTGAGATTTATGTGCAAAGTTGAAAAGACCTTGAATGTGTATAGCTTGGCTAAAGAGACATGATAACTGCCCTTAAATATTTGACAGAGTAAACACCAAAGAGGAAAGAAAATAATGGCCAAAGCTACACAAAGAAGGCAATTAAGGGTAACGGGCATCTTGGGCAAGCATGATGAAAAGCTGTGCTGGCAGGAAGACTTTCTAGATGGAACGCCAGTCCTCCTTAGTCCAGGACGGAGCACTGCCCAGGGCCTTTCCTGGGGCTGCTCCACTCGCCCGGCGGCTGGCTGGTGGGGCTTTCAGACCAGGACAGGGCGGCAAACAGCCCAAGCCTGCGGGGCAGTGCTTGGCCGGCAGCCCTGGCGTCACATCACCCACGCACTGCCCTCCCCGAAGCCCACCAGGAGGGAGGAGGAATGATCCACAGGGTCATTTCAGGACCTGGCGTTTTCACGCATTGCTCCGTGCTGCTATTGCAAGGCTGGGAGGGGGAACGCAGAGGGGAGGAGAGGGCACGGTACAAGAAAACTCACCAAAATGCCTTGCTTTAGACTTGTGGTTCCCAAACTCCAATGACAACAAAACCACCTGGGAAATAAGGGGAAGGTAGTGGCTTTATAAAGATATTATTCCTGTATCTTCTCATACTCACACCTGCCACACCACTGGTAGGGTGAGATTCAAACCTGTGTCAGTCTGGCCAGGAGATACTGCACGTAGCTGCAGGTCACAAACCATGCGGGACATCAACCCTTCCCAATGACTTCACATTTCCATCTCTGCATTTCTTTCACAGCTACAAAGAAATCCTGCTTCACTAATTGTCCTGCTATTTCTGACTATGTTACTTTGAGTTTAGGGCTAGGAATGTGGATATCAGTAAGTTGACCTCATGACTTAAATCAGGGGACTAGAAAACCACCAAATTTATTGGCCAGAACTTACCGGGATTTACTACCATGGCTGTATCCCAACATTCCTGCAAATAACTGCGACTAACATTTGTGGGTATTTCCCTACAATAAAGCAAAGGCCTTTCTACCCACTCACATTTGAAGGTGACACTGGTGGGGCATGCTGTCATTTCTGGAAGAATCCAAAATGTCCAGGGCTTTGTGCCATCTGGCATGGGCTCCACAGCTGCCCTGGACACCAAAGTGGCTGATCCAGTTGGGAGGAGTCTTTAAAAAACCTTAGTGGTCACTGCTTTTTTGTTTGTGACTTTTCCACATGTTGGCTTATTTGTTTCCATGAGTTACAACTGACTTTTCCCAGGTTGATTTCTATGATTGGCACAGACCAATTTGTTTAGATTTAAATCTCTTTACCAAGTATCTACTGAACATCTTGTAGAAGTAATGGTAATACTACTGCTAGAAGAAGTAATAATAATACAACCACCATCATCACGCCACTGCCTTTAAGTATACTAGATCCCAAGGCTCTATCTTCACAATAATCCTATCAAGTAGGTGCTATTACTACCTCTATTTTAAATGACTCACTACAGGCTTATAGAAATAAAGCAGCTTGCACAGTAGGGGACAGGGGCAGAGCCAGAACTAGAAATCAGATACACCTGCCATGCTCTGACCGCTCTGCTCTCTGACTTTCCACTGTGCCAAGTGCAAGGGGATTACAAGGACAAATAAGAATGCTCTGGCTCACAAAGGGCCTGCCATCAACTGGGAAAGAAGACAAGCATGTGTACCACATATCAATGCAGTACAGGTTGTCAAAAGCTAAGCACCTAGAGCCAGGAGGAACAGAGGGAGACTGAGGAGTAGGCTCTGAGAGAAGTGCAGGAAAGTAGGAGCCAGACTTGCAGAGAAGGTGTCCAATATGGGTTATGATGAATAAGATGTGTAGCTTGAAGCACTCTAGAGATCTTTGACTGCTAAGATCAGGCATCTGCACTTAATGCACATGGCACTAGGAGGGAGGCAGGGGGAGTGCGAGCTGAGCAAGGGATGACAAAACTAGGATGTGCTTTAGAAAAGTTACCTGGGAACAGGGCACAGTGATCAGCACAGGACCCAGTGCAGAGATTCCAATAACTGTCTTGGCAAAGAATACTGTGCTTGGTGGTGGCAGGGAGTCTAAAGAGGAGGTTACCGGCTGGCTTGTTGAAAACATAAGGTGGTGATGCAGAAAATGTCAGGCGCCAGGACACGGCCGCTTGCCGCCTTGCCGTCGCTACGCATCTCCGTGGGCCAGCGCTGTGCATGGCCAGTTGGAGGGCACGCTGCTGGGGCTGGGCTGGGACAGAGAGCCACCGGGACCCCGCGGGCCGCAGGGACCCCAGTGCCGGAATGCCCCCAGGCCTGCCTGCTGCTGCCTATTTCCGGCCACGCTGCTTGTGTGATCCTGATTGGGTAATTGTTGATTGATGTTAAAGCTTGATGTTGCTTGGATGTTAAAGCTTGTAGTTGATTGGATGCTTTCTGAGCCCTACCAAGGGTATAAAAGCAGGAGGAGAACAAGGAAGGGGGAGCAGAAGAGGCAGGAAGGGGGGGAAGATCGGAAGACGGGAAGAGAGCTGTAACACTAGGTGTGCTGAGCCTGCTGTAGAAGAATAAAGGCTGTTCTCTGACTCTTCGAGTGCCGCTCAGTTCTCTCCCTGGTCAAACGAATAAAAGCTGTACTCACTGCAACATTGGAACCATACAAATTGTTGAGATTAATCACTCATTAAAGTTATTCCACCATAATTACCTTTGGTTACCCAGAACCTTCAAACAGAAGACAAATTTGACAACAAAAGAGTTATGTGAAGGCCTCTGAACAGGGAACATAAACAGGAAAAGCTTTTCACTCTGAGTTTGAACACCATTCTAACCATCTTGTTTATATGATTTCCCAAGTCACACACATTTAGGAGCAGCCAAAAAAAAAAAAAAATGGCAGCAAACAGCAGCAAGAAGTCACTAAGGGCTGACAAGAAAAAAGGAGATGGAAAATATTTAAAAATCAGACTCAAGAACTCAAAATCAACAGCATCTGGAAACACCAGACCCGAAAGCAAACAGCCTCTGTATGTCCTTACAAATGACTGTGTCACAAATGGAAGTTAAAAGCAGGGAGGTGCTTCCAGTATCTGGAAAAGGTCGTTCCTGTGGGGCATTTGCCTGGATGTGCGCAAGAGGGTGCAATATGGCTAGTGTTGGTAATAAAGCTGTAGAGCCCACCGTCCTCAAGGTTCTAAATGTTTCTGACTAAGCACCAATAAAGCATGCTCAAAACGTGAAAGTGTGAACCACTGTGCAGTTAGCTCAGAAGAACCTAGAACCGCCTTCACCTCTGCAGCAAAGCCTCCAAACAGCACCCTCAGGCAGGCAGGGTACCCCACCTCTCCCTCGGACGCAGACTTAGCTCGCCTCCGAACAGCACCCTCAGGCAGGCAGGGTACCCCACCTCTCCCTCGGACGCAGACTTAGCTCGCCTCCGAACAGCACCCTCAGGCAGGGTACCCCACCTCTCCCTCGGACGCAGACTTAGCTCGCCTCCGAACAGCACCCTCAGGCAGGGTACCCCACCTCTCCCTCGGACGCAGACTTAGCTCGCCTCCGAACAGCACCCTCAGGCAGGCAGGGTACCCCACCTCTCCCTCGGACGCAGACTTAGCTCGCCTCCGAACAGCACCCTCAGGCAGGCAGGGTACCCCACCTCTCCCTCGGACGCAGACTTAGCTCGCCTCCGAACAGCACCCTCAGGCAGGCAGGGTACCCCACCTCTCCCTCGGACGCAGACTTAGCTCGCCTCCGAACAGCACCCTCAGGCAGGCAGGGTACCCCACCTCTCCCTTGGACGCAGACTTAGCTCAGTGAGGAAAAGGCCATGTTCACTTCTCTATCGTGGGGCCTCGCAAAGAACCTAATAGATGCTTAATAAAGTTTCAATCAATAAAAAATAAATTAAAAAGTGATTAGTCTCCATCAGAACAATACTATACTTGTCTGAAATATCCATTTAAACAAACACATAAGAAGTAAAGTTACACTATGTAACTGGAAACCCCTTTGGAGTTTCTAGAAAGAGAGAACAGTTATTTGAATAGCCTTCAACTTAAAAAAAAGAAAGGGGAGGGTTCCACTCCTGTTCAAGGGTCTTTTTCTCTGTGCCCTCACAATACAAGCTCTGAAGGGGCAGCAACTGGGCTGCAAGGGGGAAGGAAGCGCTGCCCACGGGCAAGCGGCCAGGTCTGCCCAAAGGAGCAGCCAGAGCTGAAGGTGTGATGAAGTCGGCCCTTGGGTCAAACATGCCGAGAGCTCCAGTGGCCAGAACAGGGCGACTGCATGGGCAGCGTCTGAACCAAAGGGTGCTCTGCCCGAGGACCGTGTTAAGGACAGGCTCCATCGTGGCAGCCAGCACTCACAGACACCGCACAAGGCAAGCAGCTGCTCTGAAGAGTGAGAGCCAGAGCTCGCATCCGATGCTCAGGTACAGGAAGGAGTGCTGGGGCGGGACTCTGAGGCGAGACCACACAGAAGCCGTGACTGGACAGAGCAGCCCACCCCCTAAGAGAGTCAAGGGGGGCTGCCACCAAGGGAAGACGTGATGGACGCCTGGGGAGGGGCAGTGATTTTCAGGAAGCTTTGTGGACAAAAGAGGCTTAAACCTAAATAAAAAGGAAAAAGCAGCTCATTGATGATTTCATAGATAAGGAGGCGAATAATGAAAAGTTAGGCAGACAAAAATTAAAGGGACATAGTGAAAGAGAGATAAACACAGCCATGCTCTGAAAAGACAGGGAGCAAGCAGCGTGGGGAGCCAGGGGAGCCATGAAGGCCGAGCGAGGAGGAGCGACAGATGGGGCTGGCGCTGCCGACGCTCCTGGAGTCTCCGCTTCAGAATCCCTAAAAGGAGCTGCCTCTTAGCAACGTCTCCTAACGAGGGCTTCCTAATGGGAAAGAGCAACGTTCAGAACCAACGGTTGCAGGAGGCCGGGCCGGGCCAGATCCAATCCACGGTCTCAGCAGGCTCGGGCGCCTCTTGCCTGGCTTCCTGCCATCCTCCTAAGTCCCTCTTCTTGAGTTCTGCAGTGTGACTGTGAGTTGAGAGCTGCAACTTCAAGACCAGCTCAGAAACTCAGCACCCCCTTCCTCTGGAGGTCTCCACCACCTCCTTCACCACGCTGGACTTCTGGGAGCCAACAGACTCTCACTTCCTGCTACAGGATGCTAATGGGAAAAGCAACAGTTGTAATTAGGTGTGTTGCTAACACAGAGTCTCTCTTCTTGACAGAAAAGAAAGATGAGCAAATAATTTTAGTGCCATTTGCAATAATACTCAGAATGAGAAAAACCTGAGTTATGGGCAAAGGGATAGCAGCGTTTCTTCTGCGAACAAGAGGCTCCTGATAATGTGCCTTGAAATTCCACTTAAAAAGAAATAGACGTCTCCTGTGAGTTCACAGTATCAAGCTCTTTCTAACGGAAACATAATATTGTAGATACCAGATCATCAGCAATAA
The DNA here is from genome assembly GCF_040939455.1 of Microcebus murinus. Classification (NCBI taxonomy): domain Eukaryota; kingdom Metazoa; phylum Chordata; class Mammalia; order Primates; family Cheirogaleidae; genus Microcebus; species Microcebus murinus. Next base: position 159,327,166 of record NC_134104.1, on the reverse strand, counting down.
AATTACCAGAAAATTACCCATTTTGACTTGAGTATGGAGATTCTGTCAATTAAAAAAAATATTTTGTCTTGCAGTTAAAATGCTTCAATGACTCATGAGTCACAGCTCCTGTAGCTACAATGCCAGCCAATGAAACAAAAAAGAACTCCACCAAAACAACGCAGGCTAAGAACAAGGGCCGACTTCCAAAAAGAACGATTGACTAGGTTGAACCCATTCGAAGGGCAGCAAAGGGGTATGTAGTTAGAGAACTGGATTATAGGCAAGATGCAAAAATTCAATTCCTGGCTGGCACCGTGGGTGCTCTTGATCAAACCTTGTGCTGCAACCAATGCATCACTCCAATGAACACACGAGCACAACAGTCTAGAAATTTTTTTAAGGAACATTAACTTCTTTGCTTTCACACATGCATATTGGAGTCAAATAAATGTAAGATGAGGCTCTTTGTATATGCACCTGCTTTGAAATGCATATAGCCTTATACAGTTACATTTATTAAACAAATATTTATTAAGTGCCTACAGTGTGCCAGGCCTTGTGGGCAGGTCCTGCTGTATAGGGCCCGCAGACTCGCCAGCAAACGGAAGGGCACCAGTTCCACCTGGGATAGGGCACCAGTTCCACCTGGGATGGTCATCTTACCAGAACCATGGGCCACCTGGCAAATAGACCCTAAAAGATCCTTCTATGAAGAAGAAGCCTGTAATTTAACACACACACAAAAAAAAAAAAGAGAGAGGAAGAAAGAAAGAAAGTCAGGGGGCTGATGTGAGAGGTTTGAGTCCAGCCTGTGCAACATGGCGTGACTCTGTCTGTAAGAAAATAAAAAATGAAAAATTAAATTAAAAGTTAGCCAAAACAACTTTTTTCTGGCCTGACACAGCACAATCTCATTCTTTTCTCTGTCTCCCCAAACTTGGAATGTTTCATTTAGAATAAGCAAGTTCTGTGTTTAGGATGTTTATTACAAGACATCCATCAAATCTGCTAGAAACACAAGCAGCAGAAAAACAGGCATTATCTTAAGTTTCCATCTAAAGAACTTACTAGTAAGGCAGAGAGTAAAGGAGTGAAGATCTCCACTTCAGAAGACCTTTGAAATGCAAGGCGGCAGCACCGCAGAGCCCTGCCCACAGAGGGCGCTCAGATTGCGCCTGCAAGTCCCACACCAGCAGGAAATGCCCTGGCGAAGAGACGGAGTTTGGGGTTGGACAGATGGAAGTGTCATCACAGTCTTCCTGTTTATGGGCTCAGCTGCCAGTCTCCCTGCAGCCGCCTCCTTATGTGTTCCAGGCAAAGGGGTAATGACGACATCTACCTGTCAGGATGGCGTGAGGGGTCAGCGTGGCCCTGCGCATAAACGAGCAGCTCAGTGCTGCCACGGTCAGGCTCCATCAACACTGCAACACGGCCCCTGTGGTCTGGCTTTGTCATTTTCCTCACTACACTTATGTCCTTCAACGTTAGCCACTGGCCCAAATCTAAACCCATTAGAGATGTACGTGCATTTGAAATAGTACACTTAAAGCTGCACACTTAATATGGTTGGAATGGCAAACTTTATGTTATATATATTTTATCCCAATTTTTTAAAATTCTAGGATAAAGAAAAACTATACGAACAACAAAAAGATCACGAGTGGCCAGAGCACAGTGGAGTTTTAGGGCCGTGAGACTGCCCTGCGTGATGCTGCAGTGACGGATACAGGACGCCACCCATCTGTTAGAACTCGAACCTGAGGGAGGCAAGGCAGAGGTGCCTGGGGTTCTCTGTACTTCCTGCTCAATTTTTCTGTAAACCTAAAACCTAAAATGTTTATTATTTTTTTAAAATGCATGAGAATAACAGGTAATGATTATGCTATGTCAAATAAATACACACAGGTCCCAAATATGATTAACATCTAAATATGAACAGGAATCAGAAAACTATGGCGAAAGCTGCAATTCCATGTTATTCTCAAGGGTGCAAGCTACACCGATGGCCCGAAACTGTCTCCCCTGGTGCCGAGCCCGGCCAGACACAGGATGGCAGCAGTGGAGTTGCTCTTGCTGAGGCTTCTCTACCCTGTCATCTCTCTCCCCACGACCACGCCGTGTTTTATGGTCATCTCAAGAAGTGACACTTACAATGGCTCACCAGAAATCAGGCCTCAATGAACAATACCCCAACTCCAATGCAGGGTCATGAAACCTCTTGAGCCATGATATGGCTCCTCCCTCCTCAAGGACAGAAAATCTTTTATAACCCTCCTCCCTTACACCCCCGGCTCCCAGCAAGTGTCTATGCAGTACAAAGATACAGTGACAGCATCCTACAAATCCTGGCATGGGAGGAAGATGTCATGATACAGTGGAAGCTGGAAAGATAAACCCCATTGTATGTATTTGATAGAAAACAGCTGCAAGAGACACCTCATCTCCTGCAAAGCTGTGATTCAGAACTGCACATGCAAAGCAGGGGGAGGGGGGGCAGCAACAAAGACCCAGTAGCTAATCATGTCCTGTCTAAGCTGCAAAGGCCTAGAGTCCTCCGTGCCAGAGGGGGAGGCCAGTGGGGGTGGCATGAGGCTGACAGGGGCTTTCGGGAGTGACAGTAGGCAGTCACTAGACACCCCTCAAATGACACCGACCCTCACAGAAAGAAAGGCATTTCTTTTCCAACTCTCCTTCAAGTCTCTTCCTTGAAAGAAGGAGAAAGAAAAGCTCTGCCTCACAGGCCCTCCAACCCGGCCCCCTCTCCCCTCACCACCGGTCTCTAGACGGAAGCCGACAGGCCACACAAAGAGCTGGGGCTGAGCACGGCCACTGGGGGTCACTTCCTTCTCAGATGTCATCATCTGGGGCCAGCTGGTTTTCCTTCAACAGTAGCATTTTAAAATAAATTAAAAAGAAAGGAATATAAAGAAATGTAAAGAAAGTCACTCTGTTAAACATTTCTGTAGATACTGCTCAGATAAGGCAAAAATTATAAAGAAGACACAGGAATAGCTGGAGCTGGGGCTGCTCCAATTCACTGACTGTCCTGGTGGGAAACTGAGCCCATCAGAGGGGAAGCAATTTCTGTGTAAGGGGCCCAGAGCTCATCAGCAACTGAGCGGGAAGCCAAACCAGGCTCTATGAGTCTGTCTCCATCCCAAGAGAAGCTCCCTGAGGAGTCGGAACCTTCTGGTTAGATGGCACATGAGGCAGAAAAGAACTGTGCAGGGATAAATGATTCACCATTGCCAAGGCACATTTGCCTTTCTCTATGGTTCCCAGCATGCCAGGGACAATGACAGAAAGTGGCGGGTAGAGTCCTCCCTTCCTCCTTCCCCTGCCTCACTCAGTCCCCAACATCTGGGGAGCCCGGCACTGTGGTGGGTCAGAGACACAGAGATGCACAAAGACACGGTGGCCCTGCCCTCAAGGACTCGTGATGGAGGCAGACGCCAGATGTCAGGTGCCGAAGCCCTCCCTGCTGTAACTGCAGGGCGCCGCCCGGCCGCCCTGAAGGGGAGGGGACAGGGAGCTGTGGAGCCCAACTCAGCAGTGCCCGAGTACCGGCGCGTGTCAGTCACTGGCAGTAAGTGGAGTGTGGGGCTCTATTACTACTTCCTCTAATTATGTGTGACGTGGGAAGCCTGGCCCAATCCAGCAGGAAAATCCTAAAAACTTCCTTTAATTTCTTTAATTTCTCTGAATTTTAAAAAAATTCCTATCAGCAAAAATAGTGAGCACATGCCTGCAAATAGGTACATTTACATACAGTATTATACTGTATAAATATCACTATTATGACATTATCTTAATGTGCTATTGCTTTACCACATACAACATAAAATTTACACAAAAAGTTATTTTAAAAGAGACATTTCAATAATTTCTCCCTGCACTGCAGAGCAGCATCCCAGAAAACCCTTTAGAAATTACGTCTCTGGCCCAAAGCTTCTCAAAATGAGATCACGTGACCGCGGGGGCTGCAACCCCTGGGCTGGGTGGAGGGTTAGAACCCCAACTCCCCAGCTGTGCTCCAAGTTCACTGAACCACCTTTCTGGGGCAGGGCCCAGGAATCTGCATTGAACAGTCTCCTGGGTAAGCCAGAAACTCACTGAGGGTGAGGCACTTATGTGGATTAAATAAATTTTCCCAAGAAGGAAGAAAAAATAGTTTAAGGACTTCCTTCATGCAATAAATGTGTTTCGAATCCTCGCTCTCCAAGAAGGATCAGCCTGAGCACAAGGGATGGTGAAGAGTTTCAGTGTCAGGGGTGTCTGCGCACACACGGGCCTGAGATGTGACAGGGGCGTGGCACACGCGTGCAAACTCTGCTCAGCTACAGGCAGGCCTCCCCGGCCGGCCTCCCGGTGCTGCTCCGGCTTCCCGCTCGGAGCAAGCTGCCGGCCACGCCCTGAGCACGCAGAGTGCTGGCCGGGTGCTCCCCTCCGAGGTGGCCCCAGCCCGGTCCCGCACCTCGCCACCACTGCTGCTGGCACGTTACCCATGCCTCAACTTTAAACCAGTCCCAGTCACCCACCTTAGACACTCTCTTTACTGCCGTCGGCTTTATACCCCGGGACTCGGGAAGTGTCTCGATCACAGTTGAAACTGGTCGGTAATTTGTTGGGCCCTGTTCTTATCAATGATTTGTCGTCTAACCTACTGGTCCAGAGGGAAGACAAGGCCCCAGGTTCTGAAGCGACCGGTTCACACAGGAAGACGTCCCATCAGGCTGCCCTGCAATCATCTCCCTCACCACCTACCTCCCATTCCCGCCTCCCATTCCCGCCTCCCTTTCCCGCCTCCCCATTCCCGCCTCCCTTTCCCGCCTCCCTTTCCCGCCTCCCATTACCACTTCTCCATTCCCGCCTCCCCATTCCCGCCTCCTATTCCCGCTTCTCCATTCCCACCTCCCATTCCCGCCTCCCATTCCCGCCTCCCCATTCCCGCCTCCCCATTCCCGCCTCCCCATTCCCGCCTCCCTTTCCCGCCTCCCTTTCCCGCCTCCCCATTCCCTTTCCTGGAACACAGCCAGCGTCAATTTCCATCCCTGTACATTTCAACGTAAATTTATGTCTTTATGGCACTCAGATCCATCGCCTCATAGGACAGCTTTGTGTGTAGATGTCTATTACTAACTCAAGACTACAAGCTTCTCTGACCCTGCAGCTGCCGTACTCCTCTCCAAACCCCTCTAATGCCTAGCATTTACAGCAAGCATGGTTCAATAAATGTACAGTGGATAAGCAGCCATGATGCTCTATTATAAACATTCTAATATGCATTTAGGTGACAAAGCAATATACTACTGCTATATTATTTTTACATTATTATTAAAATAAGTATTAGACAGACACGGATGGGCTCAAGTCCCCACTCCCACCTGCCAGCTGTGAGATCGTTGGCAAGTAATATATCAGCTCTGTAAGCCAGTCTCCTCATCTGTAAGACAGGGAGTTAGTAATACCTACCCCTTCATAATGTTGTGAAGATTAAATAAACGTATACATGTAATAGGGTTAGAACCATGCCTGATCACCAGAAACACTTAATAAAAATGTTATCTAGTATTCTACTCATTCAACAAATTATTGACTATCATTATTGATCCAGGTACTTAAAATACAAAAAAACAAACAAAAACCCAAAACCCAAAAAACTTCACTCTAGCTTAGAAGTCAGAGGGAGTGCAGTTCATTGCATACATTATGATAATGTAAAGATTTTGAATCTACCATGAGGATCAGCAGACGGATGAATGGAGAAGGTTCTCAGTACCTAGTAGCTATCAGTTGCTGGAGATGCTCCTAACGCTTGCCAGCCTCTCGGGGCTTTGGGCTTCTAGGGAAGGGGATGCCAACAGTATTAATAAAAATGCCAAACTCCCATTCCCAGGCTGCAAATGCTCTGTGCAATGCCAGCCCACCCGAGTGTGCCAGGTGACAGGGTGCACCAACCTTCCTGGCTCCTCAGGCAAGAGGGAATGTTGGGTGCTGCTATTCTGAATTTGTCTCTACACTACCCCTCCGGGTGTCATCAGCTCTGTGCATAGCCTCCCACCAAATCTCCATCAAGTTATCTAGCTGGGAGTCCAAGGGCACTATAGCGTGGAACCCAGGAACTAGGTCAGGAATCAACCCAGGAAGCCTCTACTGTCAGGACGCTGGTCAGCCCCTGGCGGAGACTGCATGCCGGGAAACTTGGAGGGTAGAGGGAACAGACGCTGAAAGCAGCTTGAACAAATACAGCATTTTCATCTGGACCTCTTTAAGGGAACCCAAAGGTGCTCACACAACACAGGGACAAAAAGGGGCAGAGAGCTATCTTAGCGATAGTGGCCAGGGAAAGTCTCTTTGAGAACTGACAAGTGCAGGCAAGCTATGTACTACCTGGGGGAAGAGCAGTCCAGGTAAGGGGACAGCAAGTACGAAGGTCCAGAGGGCTGAAGGGGGGAACAGTGAGTAAGGGAGAGCGGCGAGAGGTGAGGTCAGGTTGGTGACCAGGCCTGGGCAGCCCAGACCACAGATCCCATGCCACGGAGTGTGGTGACCTACTGATTAGACAAGCTTCAGCCTCATGGCCATACCTGGGATCTGCTCCAAGCCTGGGGTTCAGGAAGGGATACATCTCCACGGAAAATCAACAGGTAGAATAGTGGATGCTTTAGAGAAGAAGGAAAAAAAGCACAGTGTCTATTCCCAGAGAAACAGAAACCCTAAACTCACTTCAGTTCAAACAAGCCCCAGCTTCCCAAGCACATCACATCACAACTGAAATGCCCTTCCACCAGTGAACGGATAAGTGAGTTAGGGCGCCTCTGAAGCAGGGAATACTACTCAGCAAAAAAGTGCCCAGGTACCTCTCTTCTTCCAATTCTTTTGAAGTCTTGGAAGAAGAAATATGCTTTTTGGTTTATTTTATACTTGTTTCTTTACAAATATATTAGACTTACAGGTCAGCTTGATTTTTACAAAGCATCTGTTTCTTTTTCAATGACAGATAGTTAAAAATACTATCAACAAGTCTGCAATACACTTTGAAATGCACAAATAAAAGATATATTAATGAATGGCTAGAGAGAGAGGGAGATGGACAGACCAGTGATAAAATGAGTAAACTTAATAATATTGATGGTAGAAATGAGTGGTGGGTACATGTGTGTTTATGGCAAAATTGTTGCAATTTTGCTATATATACATCTATAGTTTTTGTTGTTGTTGTTGTTGTTGTTGTTGTTGGAGACAGGGTCTCACTATGTTGCCCAGGGTGGAGTGCAGTGGTGCAATCATAGCTTTCTGCAGCCTCAAACTTCAAGGCTCAAGTGATCCTCCTGCCTCAGCCTCCTGAGTAGCTGGGACTACAGGTGTACCACCACACCCAGATATATATATATATATATTTTTTGGAGATGATGTCTCATTATGTTGTCCATACTGGTATCAAACTCCTGGCCTCAAGCAATACTGCCTTGGCCTCCCAAAGTGCTGGGATTGCTGGGTGAGCCCTGCACCTGGACCAATTTTGCTATACGTCTAAATGTTTTTACTTTCATGTTAAAGTGTTGTGGGTAGGAGACACTATCAGCCCAAACCTAAAAAATGACATTGGTGGAAATAATATAATATAAAAGTACCTTGTGAAAATCAATGGTGTTAACTTGCCTATAAGCTAAGTTTTCTAAAATCATTTCTTTCTTAGTATCGTTGCTTTTCTTTGTTCTTTGTCATCCTCAAAAGTGAGATAACCACTGTGACTCATCACCTTTGGAGAAATCTTTCCTCCAAAATATAACCCTCCAGTATCATTAAATAAATGTATGCAAAATTCATAATTAATTATTCAATAAATATTTATAGGTCATAGCAAATTATACTCTTTAAAGTCATGAAAAAAATAGTTTGGTGACTAAATCTCATATTATTTTCCACCCTGTAATTAACAGGACCGGTGGTGTCATCAGTAGTTTTAATTCTACCCACTAGAGTGCATCTCACAACTCACTCACAAACAGTGTTGTTGCCTAATACTTTAAAAGGCTATTAATTAAAGATAATTTATTTAAATTGCTTGAGTTTCCCATATTTTTAGAGGGAAAATATTATGATCAGATTTCCAGCACATCAGAGTGATTCTGGTCGTTCACTCATTCCATAAATACTTTGGGGTACCTGTGCTTTAGGAGGCACTGTCCTGGGTGAACGAAACACGCATTGAAAGGCAATTTTAGACACTGATGAATCCCAGGAAGAAAAGGCATAAACTAGACAACATGGGAGAAAATGACGGGGCACTGGTGGTGTGGGGGAGGGGGGTGAAGGTGGTGTTTGGGATAGGGTGGGAGGGGTCCCCCCTAAGCAAGGAGGCCGAGGAAGGCTGCCTCAAGGAGCAGAATCCGAGGTGAACCCCGAATACCAAGGAGGGACTAGATTTTGGCGAAGAAGTTTCCACACAGAGAGAACACCTCATGCAAGGACACCGAAGAGAGACAGGTTGGCTCCTTCAAGGAACTAGAGGGAGGCTCCCATGGGAACTCAGAGGGGAGCGGCTGGGAGAGGCAGACAGAGCCAGGATCGTGCAATGGCCTTGCTGACAAGTTCGATTTCTTTGTAAACAGGCAATAAGATCTCTGCAACAATAAACTGAATTTCCAGAGTTAACACCAGTTGCTTTTATGTATGAATTCTAAAGACCGCAAAATAATTCCAAGGTTAGTGAAGATAACATGGCTACAGGGATGCTGGAAGATCTGTGGGGATGCTGCTAATAGCTGCTGCAGCTACACAATGATAAGTAGAAGGAAAAATTAATGGGCACCTAGTGTGTGTCCAGAACTGGGACACACACATGTTCCGGGCCATTCACTCCTCAAGCCCCACGGATCAGGGCACTCGCTGCTCTCATTTTACAGGTAAAGATCCCAAGAGGCACAATCAGAACTACTTGAACCTGGATCCAGGGGTTTCCAAGCTTATCTTCTTCACTAGTGAGTCAAGTGGCCCGTAATACACATGCAAGGGGACTGCGGAAAGCCTGCGTCTGAAGGCGGGTAATCGCCGCGGGCAGGCATTGTTCTCTGGCTCATCTTCTCCTAGCCCAGGCTACCCAAGTAGATATAAACACACATGCGCACAGGCCTGGTGGTAGGAGGGGAGATGAAGAGAAGCTATAGAAAGAAGAAAAACATAGCTGGAAGTTGTCAAGTTTATCATCCTTTCCTGTGGCAACAGCAACATGCTCACAACCTGCTTGGCTCCAAAAAGAAAAAGAGCACATGCATCGCAGTGGGCCATAGTTCATATTTTCCTTTGTGGCCCACAGTAAATAAGTTATCATGCTTTATTCCTGTGCACCCATCACCCAAGCCATAGGAGAAAAACATTGTTCCCAAATGTTTTCTTACTGCAGCGCCTTTGTGCGCCAATGATTGCTGTAATTTAACCTCCATAATAAAACAGAATCATCACTGGATGACAATTTATAGCACAGTTTCAGAACTGTTTACTTCTTCCACCGTGCTCCATCGTGATTACGATTTACTGGTGTTGTCTGCCCTCGGGCAGCACTTGCACAGCCCTGCAACAGCCATCGGGACAGAGGAGGCGCTCGCTTAGGCCCCCAGACTCTTAGATGCAAGCACCAGACTACATCTTAATGACCAGGAAGGTGTCCGTGGTTTGATCTACTTTTGTGGACAGTGAAATAAACTACAAAGCGTTCCAGGTGATTCAGCTGCCTGCTGTAGAGCCCGTGTCCTCCTGGTAAAGCATTTTGAAGACACACTCAGGGAAGCCTGACGTTGTGTAGCCACCCACTGTAGGAAGACAGCAGGAAGATGCTGCTGGAAACAAGGCCATTTGACTGGCCGGCTCATTAAGGGGAGGACGGAGAGGAAATGGCCCTGGGGTAATGCCACAAGAGAAAGGAAAAAAATAAGATATGGGACTTCAGAGGCACAAAATCAAGTGTCAGGAGTGGTAGAGGGGTTGCATCAAAAAATCTCCCTCCACCCAAAAAGGTGCAACCTAGTCTTCTCCATAGGGTCTCAGCTATTGTGGGACAACTCAGTTTCTAGTTAACGTAGAGAGAAGAACTCAGGCAGGGCAGATATTAATGAGGGTGTTAAGAGTGCGCCCATTTTAAAGGAATCCCATTTAAAGACAAAAGGGGGCTGTGCAACAATGTAAATGATGGACCTGGGGTCTGGAGTCAGGTCTGCCCTGCCAAGCTTTCCCTCCATGACCCTGGACCCACCTCAGTTTCCTTTTCTGATAAAAGGGGGTGGTATACTTACCTGCCTTATAAAGTTGTTGGGAAAATGGAATGCCAGGATATGTGTAATGCACAAGGTGGGGAGCCCAGGCACAAGGAAAGCAAGTAAGTTCACTATTAATGTTATCATTCTACCCTTGCACTATTGCTCCACACTCAGACATTTACATACCACCACGACCATTTGCCGTCCACCCGTGTGTGGCTGTGTATCTGTCCATTTATATCTCACTCTGTGTCTGTGTCTATGCAGAAGGTCGGGCTGTCCACACACTCAGCACATTATCATTGCTGGCCCATGCAAGACCCCTCTTAATTTATATTTTCCTCTTCAGCGCAAACCTCCATTCTTACCCCCCTCCCTCACTGGCACCCACTCCAATGGATTTGATGGGCATCCTTACCTATGCATCTGCTTATATAAAATGCATGGTTGTTTTAAATGCTTTTAATTTATATAGATGCTATTATGATATAAATCTCGTTATATTTCTTCTGCCTTGTTTCACTCAAGATCAATCTGGGTTGCCTTGTGTACATTTAGTTTATTGGCCCTCACGCCACATCCAGCACATTTGACCTGCCCCTTTCCCTAATAATGGGTTGGGGAGACTCCAAAACCAGGCTGCAACCAGCCTCCTCACATCACCTTGACTTACTGCATTTCTTTAAATCAACTCACAACAATTATATAAACTTGCATTAAAGGATAGTTATATTTGTCCTCATACAGATTAAAATACACATATATCAACTGCAATTGTCAGGAGCTATGATGGGGTGACCCCTGGGCTCCCCCATGCACATCACCTCATTAAAGGCCGTGTCCACACCATCCTCTGTCCACTGAAAGACCAGCGCCAAGGAGCCCAGGTTCCCAATCTAGTTTTCTTATCTCAACATTCTGTTTAATTTGCCGTTTTTCCTTCCGTCAAACAAGCAAGGACAGCAAGAGGGCCGAAAAAAAAAGCCTCAAGCCTCTCCCCCTGGCGTCTGGGGAGGCATGCAAGACAGGGCCTGCTGCACCTCGACTTTTCTCCTCCGCGAGTCTCGGGGACCCTGCCCAGCGGATGACGGCCCAGCTGAGAGAGCAGGCGGGCGTCCCTGCTGACGGCGACAGTGCAGACAGGACTCCCCACGACCCACCAGTGATCACCCTGCCAACAAAAGTCCCTTGGGGCTCCGAGGAGTGAGAGTCTCTTCTAAGTTACCTCCCTGAAATAGCAGTGTTTGCTATACAGCTGAATGTTTAAAGCCCTCTCAAACATTACTATTAAATGTTCTATTATACCCGAACTTTCTGTATGGTTACTCTAATAGTTGGAGCAATAATAATAGCAACTAAAATGCACGAAGTAGAACTACATGCCAGGCACCGGGCTAAAACACCTCACATAAACTCTCATTTTACCACCAAAATAACTCCCTTAGGTAGGCGCTGTCATCCCGATTGCACAGTTGTGGTCACTAAAGCTTAGGGAGTTGAAATTGAGCAGGATTGCTCAGCTATTAGATGACTGGGACAGGATTTGAACTGAAGGAGTTGGTGCCAGAAGTGGAGCCCATTTTCGCTATGCTGGTTGTAGAAGGTGCACGTTCACAGATGCAAAGGAAAATAAACTACCATTTGCACAGTATTTGTTATGTCCCAGGCACAGAGCTGATCACGTGGGGCCCATGTTTCTCATTTGAGCTCAGCTGCTTCCATCTCAAGGAGGGCGTGAGCAACCTGGGCTCAGGGCCAGCCTCAAACCCAGTCCTCCTGCCTGCTGCGAATCACCTACCTGCCGCATCTGACCACATCCATCTCACAGATGAAGAAGCTGAGACTCCAGGAGGCCAGTAAAGAATGGCTAACCTCAGGTCTCCGGGGCTCCAAAGCCCAGTTGTATCCATGACCTCCCAAAGAGGAAATGAATGGGTTTCCCAAGATCTGACTGAGCATCTAGTACATCAAAACTCACAAACGAAGCACAGAGTGTGCCCAAGCGCTGTGCTCCCACTTCCACAAAGGAAGGCGACCCCCAAGGCCGGCCTTCTCAAGTTGCTGAGGCCACCCAGACAGACCAACGGAGCTGCTCAGAGAAGCCTTTACTGGAAGTAAACAAATCAGACACTGTCTCCTTATCACCGCTGCCCAAGAGGTGAGGCTCGACGGCACGCCGGCTCAGAGAATTCACAGGTGACTGTCCTCCTTGGGCTGACTCCAAGAAGATGCCCTCCACCCACTAATCGCCTGAGTGCTCCCCAAAATAGGACAGTCCAGAACTAGTCCATCTGCTAAATGTAGCTAAAAATAAAAAAGCAGGGCTCTTCACTTCCACCGAAAATAGGCTTCTCCCGGCACAATGGAGGCTGCTGGGACTTCCCAGCACCCTCCTTCTGAGTGCGGCCTGGGGGCTTCACACCGCGTGGGCTGTACAGAAGATCCGTTCTCAGCTGGGGGAGAGGGACAGCCTCCCAGCGGGGCCTGGAGAGGCCACTCACAGTCCTCCTGCCTGCGAGCACTTCAAGGGCAACATACTCCTTGAGGGGAGGGTGGGTGAATGCGAATGAAAGACCAGGACCAGGAGAAAAGTGCAGAGCCTGGCAGCACTGCCTGGACACTCCAGGAAAGGGAGGTGACAACGAGCAGTGCAGACACCAAAACGCAAAGCCTCTTGCAGCTTCCTGCATGGATGACACCAAATCTCCAGAGAACAGGTGTGGAAGGTGGAGAGGGAGGGCGGGTGTAAAACAGACCAAGAGCTTCCCTGGTGGGTGGCGAGGGAGGGGTTCAAATGAACACACAAATCAGTCACTGCACCAGGCCCCTAAGAGCCCTACCTTGCAGAACTCACAGCAAGAACCTCCTTTTGTCTTTCTCTCTCCAACCCCAGCCCCAACTCTCTGCCCTCCTTTCAACACCTCTGCTGGCCCCACTCCGCACTCCCCCTCCAGCTTCAGACATGTGCTCCTTCTGCACGGAGCCACTTCCTTTGGCCACCTTGCAGACCCTGGCATGTTTGCCTGCCCACCCCAGTTCCCCAGGTGGCACTGCTCAGGAAGCCCAGACTCCCGTTTCACAGCCTCCCTGTCTCCCCAACAGCCCATAAACTCCATGTGGGGAGGGAGCGGCATTTCTTCCTTCTGGCTGTAAATCCAGTTCTTAACAGTAGCCATCCGGGACCTGCGGCTGACACCACTCACAGCCCACAGAGCAGGGACACGGTCCGGGCAGAGGGCAGTGAGCCGCCCCCCCCCCCTCAAGCCTCAGATGGATGGAGGCAGCTTTGGACAGGAAGAGAAGACAAATAAATTGCACCCTACTCTCAAGCTTTTATTTTCTCATCCTTCAAATGACAGGAATTCTCAAAGAAATGAACACTTCATCCACTCCCAACAGGCATTAGTTCAAAGCACCACTCGCCATCCAGTTCCCAGCTGTGGTTCCCAGATAACTCAGAGAACCTGAACTTGATTTACACATCCGGATGCATTTCAAAGCAGCATAAGTAACTACACGTGCATGCTTACGTGCCCTGCGCCAACGTGAGTTATATCTCAGCAAAGCTGCTTAAACACTGCAAGGGTGACTGGGCACTTGTTTTCAGGGTTGGGCCAATGATTAGGTAACTGCTTTTTAAATGCTAACAACTCAGTTATTAAGACAAGTTATACACATGACAAACATCAGAGAGGAGATGTGAGAATCTAATTTAAAATCATTGACTATGCAAATGTGAAATTTCAAAATATGTAAATGTACCACACTGTGATAAAAAGGAAGGATACATGGGGCTAATTTCTTCCTGTTAATTCTGCTGAAATAACTCCTTTATTGTCCCGTTCCTGCCATGGTGAGCTCTTTATGTTGTTGTTGATGAAAGCTTAATGCTCTTTTTTCTAGGACGAAGTTTGATGAATTATTTTTTCTGTAAGGTGCCTGCATAGAGAGATAAGTGCCACATATTCAAATGTAGCCACTTTGAGCATTTCCATCCCCTTCTCCACGCGAGAGATACTGTCTCGGTCATCATTCTAACGGGAAGTGTGTGCCCAGGGAGGGGCGGGTTGAGGGAGGGAGAGCATCTCTCTGATTTTTGCTTCCCGACTCCATGAATGGGACCAGACTGGGAATTATTTACGTGGATCAGGTCTCTTTGAGATTGGGAGAAGACACACAACAAAACAAACAGGACTTCCTATGGGTCAGAGCCTAAAAGAGGACTACAATCTTAAAATATTAAAGGTGAAGAAAATCTCAGAAATGGTCCTGTCCAGCAGTTCTCAAACTTAAAAGAAGGAAAACCTAAGGTCTCCTTAAAATGTTTTCTTACCGTAAGTCCTATGAATGATCTTTTTTCTACCCCCAGCCAAGAATTTTTTTAATCCAACTTCACAGGGCTGTATCATTTAAATGAGATTACATGAAGCATAACATAGTGACATGGCAAATGAGAAACAGTCGCGTGATGATGACGATGATGAGGATGACAATGAGGACAGTGACTCCAGCGTGCTTGCCGGAGGGGGATTATGAAAGCTCCAAGTATCCTGTCTACTTTGCACCCTCAGAGTTCTGCACACCCTAAACAGGGTGTGGCCCTGATCTGACTAATGCAGGGGCTGCAATCTCAGTGCTCTCTGGGGCAGAGCAGCCGCGCAGCAGGCGGGGAGCTGCGTGGAAATCGACGAACTGGGCAGTTCCTGCTGGCCCTTGTTCTCTGAGGACAGGGCCCAGGATGGCTACGCCTCTCCATTTGTCAAGCTTTAAATCTGGATATTTTTATAACACTTCATATTTTTATACATGATTTCATTTTTCCCCCTTAAAGCCCACATGGACCAAGCAAAATGTATTATGACCAGGACTGGCCTGAGGGACGCAGGTTTACAGTCCTGACAAAGTTGCCTCTTTTTGATGTTCCCATCTCCCCTGAAGCAATTCCCATGACAGTAGATGTTCTTGTGTCACCCCCTACCCCTAACTCCGGCCCACCCCAACTGCTATGAACATGTGGCGTGGTGCGCGCACACACACGTCTAGGAAAATAGCCACTGACCACTCTGTGATCATTTTTGCCAAGTGAAGGCTGAATACACTTCCCTAGCATAAAATCATCCCCCGACATCTGGCCCCAGAGGCCAACTCTGATTCCCCCCGTGTTGACCACACAAGGCTTGTGCACTGTCCCCAAACTGTGGCCACAGCAACTGCAATGACCGACTCCTGGGACATCAGGGGAAGGGATCCACTGAGCCCTGGGGGGAGGTCCTCCTGGGGACGGGCTGCCTGGCTCAACAAGTTCCTCACAGAGGGACCGTCAGCAGGCCACGGCGCAGCCTGCAGGCCCCGCTCCGCAGGCTGGCTCGCGCCTGCCTGGCGCCGCCACGTCTCGCAGCAGCTGGTTCCCGTCCGCCCACACCTCGGGGAAGTGCGGAGAGCCTGTGTCTTTGCCAGGCCCGGCACCTGCTTGAGGTGAGAAGACTCTCCTCACTGGCTGGCGTGGGAATGTCCACAGGCAACTTCTAACCGCAGCCCAGTTGAGAAGTCTGCTTTCCACCGTCCACCCCGGCACCGCTGGGTGCGGTGGGGGAGGGTCTCGGGCATATTCCCAAGGGTCTCATTTTCCTCCCCAACTGACACACAAAAAATCAATTAAAAAGCACACAAGGAAAAAAATCCACATTTGCTCCTGATAGTACAAAGCATTGTGCGCTGTCTATTCAAGCAGCCAGTAAGCCTGGGATGTGCAATAAACGGCATCCCGGCTGATTTTTAACAAAGACTCTGATTACTCGCAAGGGCTGTCATCTCTGCGCTGAATGCAGTGTAGATGAAATGCCAATGAATTCCTAACTACCTTTTCATTTTCCCCTCATAACCTAATTTAGAAAATGTAAATAATCTCACTATGTTTTCAGGACCAGCTGCTCCTTACCTCCATCTGGGAAACTGAGTAAAGACCAAAAAAAAAAAACAACTAATGCCACCAACACATCCCCAGTTAAACATACTAAATACTCATTCAAAATATTTCTGAAAATCTTTAATTTGTTGCCAGTAATGTATACAATTATAGCCAGTGGTCTTTTATTATTATTATCACTGTGATGATGATGATGGCTTCACTGTCATTTGGCTCTACTGACGGTGATGCACCGGTGACTTGCTGCAATTTCCTCCCACCCACAAACCTTTTAAGATTTCTTTCTCCTGGCCACAGGATAAATTAAGTGGCATTATTTTCTACCTGGCTTGCTGTGTTGAAACAATAATATGATACCCTGCAAAATCAGAACTGGAGCCAGCACACGGGTGCAATGCTGCTATGTTGCCCCCCTCCCGTACCCATCCATTCTGGCTCAGGTTAAGTGCCCTGCCTGTATCCCACCTGCAGACAGACACCTAGCTCTTCAAGTGACAGCAGGCCAAGCAGTCAGAGAGCACTGGGAGTCAGGCTGGTGCCTCCCTGTGGGCTTCCTGAGGGGGTGGAATTACTACTCTGGTTCATGGCAGGAACCAGCGCTGAAATTTCACACAGCGTGTCTATGGCCACAAACCTCTGGTCCCTTCAGCCTTGACCAAAGCAACAGGAAATATTTCAAAGTCTAGATTTTGTAAATGGAGAATAAAAATAGGCTGTGAAAATGCCTGCCCCATGACTTCCTCTTTACCAGTGTGGCAAGTGTATTCATACACAGACATGCACTGAGCACCCTGCCCGGCTCCTGGAGATACACAGGGAACAAAACTCTCACAGTCCGCGTTCTCATGACACTGGGGTTCTAGTGGGGAGCCCAGCAGTAAGCCTGAGAGAGATGGAATAAGCACAACTTTCACGTTTTATAAAGGAAGTGAGCAGGATGTCAGGGTAGATGATGGCAGAGTTGGGCAAGGACTTGGCGCGGGGCTTGAAACAGGTGCTCTGGGCCAGCCCTCCTACAGCTGAGACAGCACCAGGCCTGACAGTGGGAAAGAGTGTGACAAGTACTCTCAGCATCACTCCAAAATTCTTCACAGTGACATCCAGAGAGGGCTCACTCCCAAATTTCTGGAACTCTTCTTGAACCTGCTCAGAACTTCAGCTTGTTCCATTTTTGGAGTTTAGTGAGCTGCTTGTGTTCACCACCAGCCCACGGGGAGGAAATCTGGCAAGCCTCAGGTCCACACCCCAGCTCTGGCGCCCAGCCAGGCCTGGGGTTGGGGGACACAGGGAACTGCCTGGCTGCTCTGTTGAGTGCTGGCCCTCCCAGGCTGACCTCCACCTCCTTTCCCTCTCCAAGAATCAAGTGTTCCTTTATCAATTCCAACCAAATAGTTTCATCATTCATAGGAATACAATTTTTAGAATGTTTTATATAATCTCCTGCTATTAAAAAGAAGAAGAAAGGGAGGGAGGGAAGGAAAGAGGAGGGAGGAAAGGAAAGGAAAGGAAAGGAAAGGAAAGGAAAGGAAAGGAAAGGAAAGGAAAGGAAAGGAAAGGAAAGGAAAGGAAAGGAAAGGAAAGGAAAGGAAAGGAAAGGAAAGGAAAGGAAAGGAAAGGGAAGGGAAGGGAAGGGAAGGGAAGGGAAGGGAAGGGAAGGGAAGGGAAGGGAGAGAAGGAGAGAGAAAGGGAGAACAAGAGAGAAAGGGAGAAGGAGAGAAAAGGAGAAAGGAAGGGAGAGAGAAAGGGAGGGAAAAGGAAAGAAATCTTTATTTGGTTCCTTCTACAGAAATCATTAACTTCTTAATTTCCATTCTGAGCAGCTGGCCAGATTTCTGCCCATTTCAACCCTTCCATTCACCTGTTCTAAGGGGAGCCCCGCGTGGGGAGGGGCTGGGAGGCACACGCAGCCCATTTACCTGGAGCAGACCGTGAAGGGTCAGGAAGCCCATGGGCCCCGCAGTGTCCCTGCAGTTAGGCTGGAACCCTTTTCTTTTTCTCCCAACCACTCAGGAGTCCTCTGGCCAGTGGGAAGGGTGTAGCCCATTTCACCCTGGCTTTGAGGCATCCTGACTCGAGCATGAAGCCTGCGAGTCAATCAGGAAAGGTTTACAGAACACTTACATAGGTTCGGACTCGAGGACAGGCACTGGGGCTGGAGTGGAGACAGGTTGGAACAAGGAAAAGAAATCGTACAGTATAAACGAAGGGACAGAGCATCACCAGGCAATTTACAAAAAATGAAAAAGAAGGAATGGCCAATGTGCTTGGAAAAAGATGGTCAACTTTACTATGTATTACCTTTTAGAGACGTGAACCAAAGTGACCCTGGTCTGGGTGCGCAGTGAGCCAACTAGGAACAGGGCCCTCATCCAGTGAGCAGGGCTGCACCAAGCCCAACATCTCTTACAAGTGACTTTCTCCGGCCGTCGGGGTGGGGTCTGAAACACCCTAGGTACCACAGTCCCCAGGTACTGAGCCACTGGTGGTCCCAGACAACTCCTCCAAACAGCTGGCACCCCGGATCCAGGCAGCCTTGTGCTAGCCAGTTTGCCCCATGCCCTGGGCTGTGCTTTTGATACGCTCCAGAAAGGAGAGGGCAGGGGAGAGCCCTCCAAGCATGCCTGACACGGTGCCAGGCCCACTGCTCTCTGTGGGAGGACGGGGATTAGCACCTGGGCCATCTCTCTGTTTTCTTAAGCCCACGATCTGTGACATGGTATACTCTGCCTCAAACTCTGGCGCAGGGCAGGTGGGGAGCCAGAGGGACCTGCCCTGCCAAACAGTGAGTAATGAAAGAAAATAAAGCAACATGAGAAACTACTACTTTTTCCCTATGGGACTGACAAAGGCCAAAAGACTAACAGCAGTCAAGTATTAGAGAGGACAACGGGAAGCACTCCGCCTCCAGCTACGCAGGTGGGGACACAGGCAGCATGTGCTGTCTGAAGGACAATGCATCAAATAAATGGACAGAAGTTTCTTTGCAAAGGAGTTTATCATATTATTGCTTGTAGTAGTGAAACACCACAAATGATTTCAATGTTCACCAAGAAAGAACAGCTCAATCGAAAGCAGACTATTATACAGTCATAAAAATAAAAAAAATCTGTATTCACTGACACGAAAAGATGCCCACAACATGTAAAAATTTTTTTAAAAGCTAGTTACAAGAAAGATTAATCTAACTTGTATAAATTTATAAACACACATACATGCATAAACACATGCACAGAAAAAAAAATCTGTAAAAAGAGAAACTAAGACATTTAAAAACAAAAGGTATTGAAAGACATTAAGCACCTTTTAAATACTTCTTGATGCTGTTACCTTTACTTTCTCCTTTATCGTCTCCTACATCTTCCTTTTCCATTTACAATGAACATGTATTACTTGTATCAATTTATTCAGTAAAAACAAAACCAAAAGCATTGAAAAACATAGATGTCCTCTATAGTAGACCATAGAAAACACAAACTAAGTCTTTCATAAAGCTCCCAAAATGGAGAGGTTTAGTCCAATTATTTGGAAAAGGAACAAACAACCATGAAGCTGGGGAGGGTCTGACACAGTGGTTCTACTGCAAAGAAGAACTCTTCTCATCAGCTCACATGCCCAGAATAAGCAGGAAAATTAGGATGCAGTTCATCAAGTCAACTCAACTCTGAATACGTGTGACTGGTGGAAAACTAAGAGCTTCAGGACACGGGACGTGCAATGGCACATACAGAACCCCTGGCGGTTTCCCTCCCTTCCCTTAGCGCGGAGCTTATCCCTGCCACCCCCAGGGGCAGGTGAGTGGTTCTCTCTCAGTGTAGGTGGGAGTGTGGTTTCTGGGCCTCTCTGTGAGGCTCAGGTTGGTGCGATCAAGCACGTTAGGGGAAACCCTCAGCTCATTTGGCATGAAACCCACGAAGACCAGGCACTTCCATGTGGTTTTGTTCTCAACCACTAACTAAGAATGGTTTGTTGATCTCATCAAAACTGGTAAATGTAGATGGTCACTATTTTTGAAGTTTCTTCTGGTTTGAGGTTTCTGCTCCAAATTTTCTTACATGTATATATGGAATTTTGCAACCCAGCATACAAAGAAAAAAATAAAAGCAAATAGACCACAAGATACATCAACATAAAACATAACAGTCTCCTCCCTCCATCTGTGATTCAAAAAAGAAAACATTATTTGTTTTGAAACAAATTTACTCCTCTTTCAAAGTACAAGCTTTGAAATTCTGAAATGAGATCAGACATGAACCCAAGGCAGAAAACAAAAATCTTTTAAAATGTACAGCCACCTCTACTGCTTAAGAACTGAAAGTGGTCCTAGCAGTGTTAGGCCTATAATCAGCGCCTAAGAACCTCCACCGCTCATTTAGGACTTCATATGTAAAGAAGAGAATTAGTTCTGTCTTAAGAACCTTTCCTTAATTTAGAAATTTATAAAGAGAGTCATTAATTTCATTTCCAACTTAATGATAGCTTTTTGAAGTATGTTTCACCAACAAGCCTCACATGTCTGTAGATACAGATGAGTTATTAAACCAGCAGTATTCATATAGTCCTTATAGATATTAGCTTCCTATATAACTTATATTTTTGATACAGAATATGCTTTGCTTGAGTGCATCTGCTTTTCATGCCTCACTGTATATATTTACATAAAAACATAGATGTATTTTATAGTCATACATATGTAGACAGGCACCAGTCAAAAAACAGCTCGAGAAAGTTACTTTAATAGTACCCTCTAGCTTTGTGGAAGATTGGCGTAAATCTCTTTCTGCAGGGGGAAAAAATCCATTTTTCTGAGAAGGTAAATGTTTATTAAATGCAAATACTGATATTCGTTACCTAGGAAAAAGGCCTTGCTGCATGTGGAATTTCTCGATAAAAAGCTTTCAAGTCCCAGGTTTCTCCAGATAAACCCCTATCGGTGAACTGATGCGTGAATGCACTGAAATTGAATTACTGTACAACAGCAATTACTTTCCACAGTACAGCTATAATGGGAATCAGTTCTGCGATGAACAGCAGGTAGCTATAGAAAGGAGGGAAAAACCTAACATAAAATCTAGTCTCCTTTAGCTTTTCCCAAGAAGTGAGGATATTTATTTTTAAGCAAAACACTCTTTTTGAGGACCTGATTTATCATTGTATTGATGTAAATCAGAAAATAAGTGAAACAGGATTAAGTTTATATACAGATACAAGCTTCGGAGTACTTTCAAAATTTATTAAATATCTTATCTAAGGTTTGAAAACAACTGACTCTTCATCAAGTGAGTTTAGCTACAACTTACTTTTTATGTCTTTTCACATTCCCCAAAGAAGTTCCATTCCTTTAGACACTTCTAATTAATTGAGGGTTGGGGGGGGGGGGGGAAATAAACAGCAAATGAAATACTTAATGTTTTGTTTGAAATAGTACCAAAGAAGTACTATCCTATAATCTCCCTGCTCCTCCCGCCCTTTGAAACTATTCGAGTTTGTGGAGGTCTGAACGTGGATAGCCCAACATTTAAAGTGCTGTGGATCAGTGCCTGGCACGGAAACCAGAAACACCTGGGAAGACAGGAGGTGGGTACAAGCCTGGCTCAAATCGGGGTGATCAAAGCAGTGCCCACCCCTGAGCTGCTCGGCACAACCAAGGGCAAAAAGCAGTCTGAAGGATTCACCTTTGGGAAACCATTCTGGAGAACATTAGTATAAAATTATAACTTCTCCAAAGTCCTTCTTTTTGTGATCTCCTGGTTTATCTCTTTTTTTCAGGCTGTGCTGATCCTCTCAGTTACAGGGACCGTACCCAAATCACAGAATCAGTTGTAAAAGTGTATCTTTATCATCAGAGATGTCCCCGGTTACTCAGAGTTACTTCCTACAGACACTCCTCCAACTGCACAGTTGGCCGGGCCTGCTCAGAGTTCCCTGGGGCCTCAGCTGATGCTTCCAGTTGATTGACAGCTTGTGCTACTCCTAGTGGAGGGTGGGATTTTAAGGACGTAGGAAAGGCTGGGAGGCAGCCTGTCCGCATAACCAGGGCCATGGAATGCACACCCGTTGCCTTGTCCCTGCCCTCAAAGCAGGGTACATTTCTCAAAATCAGCAACTCAGGAGAAAGGGGAGCCATGTCAAATTTGTCTTCCATCAGGACCAAAGGTGAGCTCTGACCTGTGGCACAGACAAGCATTTCCCGATATCACCGAGGGGCAGGAACGGATGCCAGGGGGAGTCCACAGTTGGGAGAGGCTAGAGCATATCACTTCCTCTACATCCAGTGTAAGAAATACCTCCCTTGATATGTTAACGAACTAAAAGTAAATTGATTCCACTTCTTAACCACTCATAGGGACTTAAAATTTGATGCACTGCTTGGCAACATTAATTGAGGGCTTGGTAGCATAACTATGTCTGAACAAAAGAGTTGGGAGATGGTGCCTTGGGCACAATTGCTGTATATAAAAGCAAGCAGCACCCTTGCTGTATCAAATAACCTATAGCTAGCCTCTGAGTGATTTGAAAAAAATTACTTAAACCAATAATATCAAAAAGTGCGAGAAAATACTAGTTAAGAAATGCCACCATAATAATGGCACCATTATGTTAATGGCAATTACTGAAGCTAAGGTTATTTATAATTTGCTAGCCTGAAAAAAAAAGTTACATATAGTCCATTACCAACCAGATGACAGAGGTTATGTAATGGGCAGGCCACTTTAGGTTTCACATTTACTTCAGATGTCTGACGGGAGAAAATAGGACTTTCTGTGATAGGATAATTGCATAGTGGAGAGTAATTCAAATAGGGGACGAGCATGATAAAATCACTCTGATTCAACTAATCACTGGGGAAAGTGATGGAGGAAAATGATGAAATCAAGCCAGAAGAGACAGAGGAAAAGACCGACATGTGTAACAGGCAAGAGACGACAGGCTGCGTGGGAGGATGGGGTTACTGGAGTGCTCCGCTTTTCTCCCCGGCACTAACTGAACCTCCTTTCACAGACTAAAGGTGTTGTTAGTGCAGTTTCCCAAATTGCTATTGCCAGTCTCATAAATATTTTATATACATCAATGGAAATTTCCGTGATCAGTGTTGTTTGTGACCAGACTTTTCTTATGTCCATGCTCCCTGAAGTCCCCAGTGGGGGGCAGGAGGAAGGCACAACTAGTGAGCACCAGGACCTCTGACCTGACTCAAATTGCCACAGGGCTGGCGGCTTGGAAATGGAAGATTCCTAGGCTGTGCATCCCAGTGACAGAGCCATCTGTCCGGCCCTGGGCCATTTGAGAAGGAGGGGTGGATGCTCAGCAAGGGAAAGGGACCCACCCCATTTGAACAAACAATGACTCTACTGCAAACCCACGGGCATAATTAGATTTGAGGTCTTTGTTCTTCAGCTGCTCACAGGCAATCAGCAACCTTCCCCACTGGAGAAGTGAGGTGGCATTATAATAAGAAAAGAGTGACAATGGCTGCTCCCTTGGCCTCTAAATCCACATCTCATTGAAAATGCCACTGGGTTTTCTGACTGTGGCCAGTAGAACCACAGCGCTCACAGTGGGGACCAGGCCCATCTCAACTGTCTCCAGACCAAACCCTGACTTGACCTGCAAACCCTTTTAAAAGACTGGGATTTAAACCATGATGTTACGGCCTCAAGCATGCTTACAAAGGGCCTGTAAGTTTATTTTAAAAGGCACAGAAGACACATTTCAAAGAATCCTAGCTGCATTTATTCTGGGAACATTTTAATCCAAACAGAGCAACTTCTTTTTACTTTTCCAAGGAACCACACCAACCATATCAAATAGTCTTTTTGTTGTTGCTAACTTCACTAATTTTAAGCAAAAAGGTGCCAAAATTAGGCAATATGAAGATATTAAACCCAGTTCATGTTCCCTCCTGTCATCACCCAGGTACCTCCTGAAGCCACAAGCCTCTCTCACTATTAAATGCTCACAGGTGGGAAGGCCCCTTAACCAGGCGTAACAGCAAATGTTTACTGAGCATGTACTGTTTGCTGGCACTGAGCTGAGTAAACACTTTACACAGATGCACACAGAGGCACTGCAATCCCACCACCGGGGTGCAAAAACCGAACTCCACTGAGCACTGCCCATGTGACCCAGGCAAATGACTTTATTCTGCCCAGCCCGTTTGCTCATTCTTAAGACAACAATAACTATCTCACTCCTAGGGTTGATGTGAGGACTAAATGAGATGGCATACGCTATGTGCTTAATAGCACAGGGGCTGGTGCATCTGAATTCAATAAACAATGTAAGCATGTATTGTTAGGTCACTGACTCCTCCCAACACATCCAGAAAGGTAAACAAGGGAAAAGAGATCCACCCAGGTAACAGTGAGCTTTTCTCACTGGCCTCACAACAGGGCTTCTCTGCCTATCAATTGCAGAAGCAGAACCTAAAGATATTTATGCCCCTTTCTACTCCAAAATTCTGTGATTCACGAAGAAATGTAAGTAAAAACAATAATATTTCCCCCTCTCAAATTGACAGTACTGTCACTATTACAATTTTGCTTATTTATTTATTTATTTATTTTGCAAGGATTCAGGAAAATAAGCACTTGGGCTGGAGGGGCTGTAAATCAACACAACCACATCTGTATGGAAATGTTTTCATATGCATAAAGAACCTTAAATATTGGTTCAGAGCCTCTGAGCCCCCTTCCGTGTTCAGGAACTCATGTTCAGGAAATCAGCGTACACCCCAGGGTGCCGAGGCACCGAGGCGGTGAAGAATGTGGACTCTGGGGTCCACATGTCTAGAGCCCACCTCTCACTCCCCATATGACCTGGAGGAGCTACTCACCTTCGGCCTCTCAGTCTCCTCTTTTGTAAAATGGGGGTGGGGGCTGATAGCAAACTCCACCATGGGGCTGTTACAAGGACAAGTTGAGTACATATATGTAAAATCCTTAAAGGAGCAGCTGACATGTAGTATGTGCTCAGTTGGCTGATCCATTATAAATATATAAGAAGACTCACTGCAGCATTATTTATATCAAAACTTGCAAACAACTTAAACATCCAAATATATAGGAACAATTGAATCAAGTAGGATCCACTCATAGACTGGAATGTTATGCAGCCATTTAAGAAAAATCACAAAATACAGTGACACAAGACAATGCTCACACTAAAGTAAACAGGCAATACTGTTGCAAATTTGAAAAAGAAACACACAAGTGCACCCATAAAAATGCAAAGAAAAAAGACTGAAGGAAAGAAACACAAGAACATAAGCCATAGACTCCTGCCAGGTGTTGGGATTTTTAGAATTCTTTTTTCTGTGCTTGATATTTTTCAATATATTATAAAAGTTCCACCAAAAAAGTGTTCATTTTATAAACATAAAATAGTAATTGCAGTGGGCTTCTTTAAAATTTTTATTTCTGAGTCTGCTTGTTAGGCATGAATGGCCACCAGGCTGCCATGTTTGTTGGGAAGAGCACTTGCTTCAAGGCAGCGGCTTAAGGACATACCCAGAGACCACCACACAGCTCCCAGGGCTGGCTGCTGGTGCACTACTTTTGTGGCAGATGAAAGTGATCTTTTTCTTCTAACGTATGTCAGAGCTTCCACCAAGAAGTCTTGTCTTACTTAAATCAATAATTGTGAGGAACAGTGGCTCATGCCAACTATTTGGAGGCTGGGGCAGGAAGATTACTTGGGCCCAGGAGTTGGAGATCAGCCTGGGTGATACAGCAAGACCTCATCTAAAAAAGCAATAATAATCAATAATCATAGCGTTAGTAGCAGCTACCATTCACTGAGCACTGCTTATGTGCCACGGTCTATGCTAAGTGACTAAATATCATAACTTTGATCTTCACACTCCCTGCGTGAGTTTTCCCCATTTTACAGATGAGGAAATTGAGTCTCATAAAGACTGTTTTACCAAAGGTCAAAGCTTAGTAAGTGATAAAGGCAGGCACTAAGCCCAGATCAAACTCATGCTCTTACCTATTAAGCTACGATCCCTCCTTCCCTAAATCAAAACAGTACAAAATGTTTTAGAGACCAAAAAAAAAAGGTGTAGAGTTATCAGATCCAAGTCAGATATAACTTGGGAAAGTTTGGTTCTGCCAATTAAGTGTGAAAGAAAGTAAAGTAGGAAGTGGTCTTTTATAACAAAGTGATTCTAGAGATAATTATTAAAATTGAAAGGTAAGCAAACTATACATTAGAAATAAGGGACTCTTTAGACTCCAATCCTTCTCATAATCACATGTCAGTATGGCATTAATGTAAGATATTGCAACATTCACGTGTACTAAATAACATAAAATGCCCTGTTTAGTTGGCAACAAGGAACAGCTGGAAGCCATCTCAGAAATCCAAAATGATACACATGTGCACTGCAGTTCCCTCTGATATTATGAAATTTCATAATAAGCTAATATTATGAAATTTCAGAGAGCTTACTGGTCAAAGCAAACATTATAATTACAGTAATGTTCCAATAAAGGTAAGGAGAACTTCCAACTTCATCTAGACATCATTTACCCTACTGAGATTTCCAATTCCACACTTTGGCAAGCATTGCTTAAATGTTTTATAGTTGTCTAGTTGAACCACAATGTATCTTTGAATGATTTTTGGCAATTAGGGAATGTACCACACAGCTATAGAGCCATCCTCCATGACTGTACAATCAGTGGCACCTCTGCTGAAGGCATAAAATTATAAGAAGAAAACTGGCACCAGAACTGAGATAGGGAATCTATCATGTTCAACATGAAGTCATAAGCCCTGAACCAAGGTCTCTGATAAAACGAAAGATGGAGTAACAGGACAAAACCAGCTAGAACCCAGATGGCCATGAACAATGACCTCAGGTTACCCTCACTGCTCATTACACCCTACTTATAATGTATTAACACACTAAAAGAAATTCCACCAGCTCTGTGACAGTTTACAAATGCCATGGCAACTCCCAGAAGTTACCCCTATATGGGTCACAAAAGGAAATGACCCTCAGTTCCAGGAACACCTCACCCCTATCCCAGAAATCTTAGAAATAATCCTTCCTCTGCTTAACATGAAAGTAATAGAAGGTATAAAATAGGACCCTGGGAACTCACAAAGTGCTACCCTCTATTGATCTGAGACACAGCCACTGCCCTGTCTATGGGGCAGCTGCTTTTCTCTCCCCGCCCTTTCTATTTCAATGAAACTTGCTTTCGCCCTACTCTGTCAGCTTGTGCTTGAATTCTTTCTTACGCAAAGCCGAGAACCCATTTGGCCTTTAGCCGGACCCCAATTTGGGGTCCACTTTCCTGTATTAGAACCCCCTGTGAAAAGGGCAATTCATGCCCCTAGCAACTACTTTTCCTGGTTAAACAGGCTAGAGAAATAATAGTGTTTACTAATAGCTGAGTGAGTCCACTTGTATCTTTGGGAGCCGGGTTCATCAATGCCAGTCCCGGCGCTGCCTTCGTGTCTTGGGGCAGCACGGAGCAGAAACCAGAGGCGCTTACCCGCACTGCCTCAGACTTCTTGTGGAACATCTCTTCCATGTTCTTTGCCAGCTTTTTCACCAGTTGGAGGCCGTCGATCTCTTCTATGGCAACATCTTTTTCATATTCTTTGTATTTCTGTAAGAACGTAAGGCAACATTCATTAAAGGCATGTGATACCATAAAACACCAACCTGTGATTTCACAGCACATCTACGTAAAAGGAATAAATAAAATTAAAATTTCAATATGACTGCTTCTGTTAGATTCTTGGCCACTGGACTGTATTTCAGAATTATTAATCCAAGTAGGGAGAAATGTGAAAACTGACTCTGGCTCTTTTTGGAAACTTAACTAGCACTCAGGAAAGGAATAAACCTAAACCCAATTAAACCCTGTATCATCTGTCTATTCATAAGGGACTGATTTGACCCACAGTTTACTCAAATTCTCAATTAAAGACAATTTTTCATTTAAAATCCATCCTAAACTTTGGTAATCTACCAGTTCTCAAAGTGGCCCCAAAACTTTAAGGGGTCCCTGAGACCCTTTCAGGGCTCCATGAAGTCTTCCTTTGTCCAAAAGCAGATCTATGTGAAGATGGATTCCCCCTATAGATGTCAACAAATCACGAGAGATTGAATACAGAGGCAAATATGAGAAACCAACCATCTTCCCTTGAGTCAAACACTAAAGAGATTTTCAAAATGGAAAAAAAAAAGCCACTCCTCTAATTTTTTTATTCTGGAAAGTATAGTTATTTTTCATAAAATATGTGTTAACATGTAATGAGTTTTTTTATCTTTTGAATTAATTACTTTTTAAATTTCTTGGTTTTAATTTCTACCATGGCAAATATCAATAGGTACAACCAACCCACAAAAACAGAAGCCCGTAGAAGGTCTCCAATATTCTGTAAGAGCATAAAGTGTCCTGAGACAAAGTTGATTTAACTAAAGATTTAATTTTCTTCCTACCAAAAGAAATATTGTCTACTAATAGGAACCTTCCAAATGGAGTTCAAAATATGTTTCGCGTCAAAATGAATCCATGACACTTACGTGGTTATCGAAAGGCTGCGGAACTAAAACTCCCAGGTCCATGCATTCACTCTTATTGTGGGGAAACGCTGATCAGTTCCTACCCCTCACCCCAAGCTCCTACTTAGGAAAAGCGGGGCGCCACATCCCTTCTTGGCTCTGTGGCCCTTGAGAGTCAGTTCTGAAGTGGAAACCAGAAAGCCTTTTTAATGGCAGGATAATTTTTAAGACATAAATTTGTATTTTCTCCTTATCATTGCCCCATCTTATACCTTCAACAATGGAAACTGGGAGGAGGCTCAGTTTTTCCTTCACTCCAGGAAGAAGGGGTGTGTGTGTGTCTGTGAGAGAGTGTGTGTGTATGTGAGTGTGTGCGTCACACAAAGCCCTTCCCTTCCTTGCCCAAATTTCCAAGTCCTGTGAGGCAGTAATACTGGGTGTACTAAAAGGAGATTAGGGTTTGAGGACAGAGGGAGGGGCTCTAAGGAAAGGACTGAATGTAAAGCGAGAATTCCTCAGACCCCTAAGACTAAAACACCATCTGCCTAGCAGTGAGGCTGAGCATCTCTGGCTATGGGTTCTAGGAGCAAGATGCCCCTCTCACCCATACAAGCAGTTAGGACCCCAGGCATGAAGTTTTTGGCACCCACCACCAAACTCTGGCAGAGAAAGTGGGACTGTGGAAAGGGATTCTCAGACCGGACATTGGGGCTTCAGACCTGAACATCAGACCCAATGGCTTGGAGTTTCTCAGAATTAAGTTGATCCCAAAGAAATAAACAAAGTGCTCTCACTAGCCCAGTTGAGTCTGGACCAAGATGGACACCCACTACATTATTTGTTAGATCTTCTGGACCGCTCTGCACAGTCCTGTAATAGACCATGAGTTGCAGTTTCATGCTTCTCTCTGCGCCCTGAAAACATCCATAACAATCTTATGAGTTCGCTCTGAGTGCCTCGCTCTTGCATCTCACCTAGAAAACCATTATTCCTTCTCCTAGACTTTCCCCCCTCCCCTCCAAGGATATCCTGGTCCCCAAGACAAGGAGACTGCACACTCTCCATCCCAGCACCCAAAGCACTCTGTGCTCATCTCTCCTGGCATCACAGATTGCATGACCCAGGAAGTGAGGACAAGTCCTTGTGGTCACCACTGCAGCCCATAGCAGACACACAAAGATAGAACAATGGTGATTTTGCAAGGAAGACGCAGGTAAGAATGCAACATTGTCCTGTGGTTCTATAAGGGTGCTAGGGTTGGAATGTGTCCCTCAAAGTTCACATGTTGGAAACTTAATCCCCAGTGCAACAGTGTTGGGAGATGGGGCCTAATAACGGGTGACTAGGTTGCAAGGGCTCTGCCCCCATGAGTGGATTACTGTCATTCTCTCAGGAGTACGCTAGTTATCTGGAGAGTGTGTCTGTGATAAAAGCAAGTTTGGTCCCTCTTGCTCTCTGGCCCTCTCGCACTCTCTTGCCCTTCCAACTACTGCCATGAACGACGCAACGCAGCAAGATGGCCCTCATGAGATGCAGGCCCCTTGACCTTGAACTTCCCAGGCTCCAGAACTGTGAAAAATAAATCTTTTCTTATAAATTACCCAGTCTGTGATACTCTGTCATAGCAACACAAAATGAGCTAAGACAAAGGGTGACCTTCCTCACCTCTTGGGAGTTTGACTGGACTGGCCTGCAATGTGGGGCCCTGGCCAGCCCAACCCCAGCTCTAGCAAACAGCATCCTCTGGTGTCTGAATAAAGCTCCAAGGACAGTCACTGGAAACTTTCCCAAGTTCAGATGCAAGCCAATATCTTTAGAGCCAAAAATCCCAGGGCCTCTCTGCCACGCATTAGACTTGCCCCAAAAGCCAACAGCAGAGCCCAGCTTATACCAAGGCTGATTCACTGGCAAAAATACAAAGTTCAAGAAGCGAATAAAACAAAATGAAACTAATATCAGCCCAGTATCTATAACTTAAGGTGATCTAGAGGCTTAAGATGAAGAAAAATAAAATGGATTCACAATCTTTACCTGAATCTTTTGGTTTTTAAATCAGGCCCCAATATTCTGGCCATTCTGTTACTTGTATGTGTTCCTCTCTCTGTAGACATCTAGAAGCGAATCAACTTATTTAACTCTGACTTTCCACCAAGTTTTCAGTGAGATCTTCCTGCAATCTCTCTTCTTCTCCTGAGTCTGTTCTGCGGAAAGGAGCTACTGACTTTAGGGAGGGTGGCTGGTCTCCAGGCTACTGTGCCTGCACCATCGTTGACCGATCTCAGCACAAAGCTCTTTGCCAAGCTGAGGATTCCAGATCAGAGACAAACTACACAGTCCACGGGTTCTATTCCTCTTCTAGCCTCAGTCCTTCCCCTTCAGGGCACGTGCCAACATGTCTTTGCAAATGGGCCAAATGCATGCTACTTTCTTACCACCCTGGGAAAGTTATCCCATGAGCACAAAAGCACTCTTTCTTTTCAAGATGTGTCAATGCCTGCTGGAACCAGGTCAGAATAATGTAATGCCTTACTCTTTCCAGAAAACATTGCTGGAATCAAATGATGTTGAAGAACAGAGAGAGTAACCCAATGATAGTCATTAATCAATTGAAAGCCCTTAGCAGCTTAGAATGGTGATATGTATCAAAACTATTAAAAAGGTACCTAAGGCCGGGCGAGGTGGCTCACGCCTGTAATCCTAGCACTTTGGGAGGCCGAGGCGGGCGGATTGCTCAAGGTCAGGAGTTCGAAACCAGCCTGAGCGAGACCCCGTCTCTACCAAAAATAGAAATAAATTAATTGACCAACTAAAAATATATATACAAAAAATTAGCCGGGCATGGTGGCGCATGCCTGTAGTCCCAGCTACTCGGGAGGCTGAGGCAGTAGGATCGCTGAGCCCCGGAGATTGAGGTTGCTGTGAGCCAGGCTGACGCCACGGCACTCACTCTAGCCTGGGCAACAAAGTGAGACTCTGTCTCAACAAAAAAAAAAAAAAAAAAAGGTACCTATAGCAGGAAACCAGGCAATTTTACCTCCAGCAACTGGGTAAAGTGAGCTACACCAGTACAAGAGAATTCCATATAGCCATCTCACACCATGTCAAAGAATGTAGGAAACACACATACACTATGTTATAATATATTAGACAGTACCTGATTACTTATTGTTTTAAATCACTAATCTATACACACACATGCATACAGCTACACACCCTGCTAGAAGGACATATACCAAATGTTCACAGCCAGTTGTGTATTTTTCAAAAAAATACAGAAAATACAGCTTACCTATATTTTCTAATTTTTACAACAAACATATTATTTTGGAAATTAGAAAATATCAAGTTGTAGTTATATTTAGAATAGAATTTGGACACTTAATTCCTTTAGGGAAATGTGGTCCCAGTTAGAATCTGTGTGGTTTAGCAACACAACTGCACTGGCAGAGTCTAAGGAAGTCACTAAAATGAGTCCTATGTATATCACAGGTCCAGCAGGTGCCGGTAGCTTTTCACATGGTAAGTTGTCTAATCCCACAACCACACTGGGAGGTGTTATCCCCACATGGACAGAGTTCTGAGGCACACAGAGGGTCAGTCCGGTGCTGAAGGCTAAATGCCAAAGGATTAGAAAGAGGGTTTTAAACCTAGCGAGGTCTGACTTCTAACCGCTTGGTCTTTTGAACTGGGGCGAGGCAGGGCTTTAGAGGTACAGGGATGGAAGACTGATGGTCTAAATATTTGCAAACTTGTTTCAGAGGGCCGATTTCATGGCCATAAAAACACCTGTTTCGTTTATGTTGTAGCCAACAGTGGACTTCGCAAGAGAGTCAAATACCAAAAACTGGAGACACTCAGCGAACAAGGGCTACTGCTGTTCACAGGCTGCCCCAGGCAGCCAGGGCACGATGACATCTCGGAAGTGGATTCTGTCCCTCCACAGGGCCTCGGAAGGGCTGAGCATGGAGCCTGCTCCCCAGGGGCACAGACATAGCTCTCAACAATAAAATACCTGGACAGAGGAGAGCAAACCTTCTCAGAAGGCAGAAGCTCAATTAGAAACTGCTCCATGGCCATATGTGGGCTACAAACTGGGCTTTATTCTCCAAAGTGCCAAGAAAGACCGGGAGGAAAAATGCCTCCAGCTCCGCCTCCTGCCGGGCGCTGCCTCCCCGCGCAGCCGCGCGGACAGCGGGGCTTTTCTCTCTGCAGCTTCGAGGACCACACTATAAATTACTTTGGTTTCGTGTAAAAGCGGCCATCCTTCACCTGTGAAAAGGAGTTGGGAAAGTATTAGCAGGTCCCTGTAAACATACAAAAGAAAGGCAGAGAGGAAAACACACAGAGGGGATGGCGGTGCCACCAGATCAAAGATGTGAGCCAGTTGGCCTTCATCCTGTCTCTAGCCCTCCATTTATTTGTTCTGCAAACTATACTTGGTGTCTCTGCTGTGCCAGGCGGGTGCTAGACACCTGGCATACCAGAGACACATAATGATGAGCAAAGCAGAGTTTAAGCCAGCGCGCGGTCTAATCAGCATGTTGATGAGTAAACAGGCAAAGAAGATGGTAAGTACCCATATGGGGGCAGTCAAGGCAGGGACTCCCACCTTGCCGGACCCTTTAAGGATGTCTAGGCCAGGAAGGCGGGAGATGCAATAGGGGCTGAGGGTGCCAGGCAGAGGGAGCGGCACGTATGAAGGTCCAGAGACAAGAGGCCGCCAGGTGCAAGGAACTGCCTGCCGGAGCATGAATGACCAAGGTGGGCGACATGGGTGAGAGCTGAGGCCATGAGGTAAGCTCAGGCCAGGTCATCGAGGGTGGGGTGCTAGCACTGAGAGTCTAGGCCTCATCCCGATCTAGATATGTAGGCAGGGGTGCAGAGACGGCGACAGCTGCACCAGTGAAAGGTTTAGGGGTAGGAGGGATCATGACTAGGTGGGTGATTTTGAACAACCTCAGTGTGCAGAATGGAGCAGGGTGGTGGTGGGGAAGCAAAACTGGATGAAGATAAGGAGTTCTGAGGCTGGAGTCGTCAGAACATGGAGAGTACTATGAGGAGGGGACAGAAGAGGCAGAGGAATGAGAGGTGGGGCCCCCCAGAGACATCAGAGGTTTAATGGTTTGAACCAGCTGGCCATGTCACTTGAAGGAAGTCCTTTACCCTCCTGGGCCTCAGTGTCCACGTGCAGAACACCAAGGGACAGTGATGACCTTCCTCCAGGGCTGCTCTGCAGTCTTACTGGGAGGACATCTGTGAACGCCCCCGGCACGGTGCCTGCACGCAACAGGCTACCCCAAATCCCAGTGCTCTTGGCATTTCTGCTGCAGAGGACTCTAGTAAGTGTTGTCATGCTCTTGCCTTCCTGAACTGAAGCTCTTGATGCAACAAACTCCAGCAGGTTGATGACATTGTTGTTCTTCCCCCCCGACTTGGTGCCACTGCCTGAGGTCCCTGAGAGCAAGGCAGCCTGTGGCTTTAGCCAAGACCAAGGTCTGGGCAGAACACAGCCCTTGCAAGAGCACAGAAGGAAGGCAAGCCTGAGAAACTTTATATTCCCTCTGCCACAGAAGAACCTCTGAAGCTTCCTTTCCTTCTGTTAGCAGAATCAGCATTTGGCAAGAAATCCTGTGATGAGCCAAGGACATTCATCATCTAAGAAGGGAGACACAGAAATGCATTATTTCTGCAGCATCTATTTTGCCAGATCATTTCACACAAACACCAGGAAGAGGAAAGCACTACTTCACTGTCAGAACACTTAATGCTGTTCATACATTTGGGTCATTTTTTTCTTACCTACGTGATAACTGTGTATCTAGAAGTGAGTCACCTAGAACAGCCCCCAGAGAGGGAGCTCAAGTCAGGAGATTTCTGGCCAGTCACAATGAATTGGAATGAAAGCCAAACATGGAAAAGGGGGCTCTGGGTGTGCTTGGCACCAAGACAGAAAAAATATCCTCTGCAGAGGATAGATGCAGAAAGCACCATTAGCCAAAGAGCGGGTGTGTTTTAACATGGTCTCTTGGCTAAGTTTCCTCTCAAAAACTAAAATTACATCTCTAGGGTTGGCATGGTTAACTCACCACATGAGGATAGACAGAAGGTCCGAGGAGAAGATGGCACAGCAAGGACCTGCCTATCCCCAGGGGAGAATCTGCAGCGTTTGCCTCCAAGCCCACGCCTGAGAGCAGCCGGCCTGCGTCTCCACCCTCTCCCGCGCCGCGGGCGCTTGCCTTGAAACCCCCTCACCAGATCCCCACGTGACCTGACTCTGGGGAAGCACCCTCGAGACAGTCAGAGCGCAGAACCCTTGGGTGCTTTGCTATGCAAGAATAGAAGACATCTCATATTCCCATCCTAAGGTTCAGTTTTGTGTCTTAGCCTCATTCCTTCAAGCTCTAAAATAGCCACAGTGCAAGAGATAAATTCACTAAACCAATCATTTAAGTAGGGATTATGCCAACACAAAAAAAGGAACTTAAACTGAAATTGCTGCTATTTTCCTTCATTCAATAAATATTTACACATCGTCCGCCATGTGCCAGGCTGCAGGGTGGAGGGGGGATGTGTTGGCAAATACATGTAGTTCCCTTGGGGTGTAAGGTGGCTTATTTTTGGTTCATTTTATTTAAAAATAAGTTGGAACAGAGCTGCATGGATCAGCTCGACGCGAACCTGAACGCTCACATGGCACACAGCGGGTCTGAGTGGCCTCTCTCCAGGGCACCCACCCGCAGAGCAGGCAGTCACTTCCGCCAGGTGTGCCGGCGTGCTCTGGCGAGGCACGGGCAGGACTGGTCATCACAGTCACCAGGGAGAAGAGGGCTGTAAAATGGCAGATTAGCCAAAGCTCCAAGAAAAGGGGATGCCTGTGTAACTTCCCCGCCTCCTGGGAGATGTAGTCTGCGAAGGACCCTATTAATGTAAGGAGCGGGCCATGAGTCATCATGAGGTGGCTGTGGTAAGTACAGGCAGGACATCTGTGACAAGACTTGATGGAAACAGGGAGCAAGGGGAGGTGGGTGAGGAGAGAAGAAAGGGAGGGGACAGTCTCTCCAGGCTGCACATAGCTGTAAAAGCTTCCCTCATGTCCCTCCAGTGGGGACAGAGTAGCATAGTTCCTGCTCTGTCTTCTCTGCCTCATTCGTGGTGAAGACAGCTGACCAGGATGAGTTGGGTGGGAAAGAATCTGTATCCAGTTTGCTGCTGTGCTACTGATTTGGAGCCTGGTGCAGCATCCTGCTTGGCTTAGAGTTACTGGCCAAGGTTCAAATCACAGGAGGACCACTGATACGCGCTTGCTAGGCAGTGTGGCATGGTGCCGGGACAAGGGGCTCCCCAGCCAGATGTAGCACGGCCAAGCTCTCACATCACCAGGTACCAGCTACGTGACAGGCTGACTGGCCCTCACCAGCCTCTTTTCCTTCACGGTGGGGTAGATACCAGACTTCATACAGGTCTTAGAATGATCAAAGGAGGCGAAACGTGTAAAGTACCCAGCAAAATGCTGAACACAGAGGTAAGGACTCAAACACTGCAATGGTGATGGCAGAGGCAGTAATAAATCTCAATATCTGTTCTAAAATTTCTGGAAAAGGTCATTTTCTTGCTTCAACAACAAGAAGAAACTCTTAGTCAACATTCACAACCTAACAGACCGATAGCCACCAACGTCACTCTCGGCAGTAACATCAAGACTCCAAGGGTCTTCAACAGGAACTCTTTGGCCACAGCTCTCTTCTCTACCAAAAATTGGTTGCTTGAAGTTTGGATTTGTATGTGGGGGATGCCAGTTTTAGATATGTTACTAAAGATGTTGCAATAAAAACTGATCATTTATAATTTGGGGGTCTCTCCTTATAGGTAGTGTCATTTTCTTATGATGACATAAATGTTTGCAGTATTCCTCTCAACTCAGTTATTGCATGTAAAAGTATCACTTCAAAGCACAACACTCCAAAGCAATTATGTGTTTCCAGGTAAATGTATTTCCAAATCCTTTAAGTGGACATTAGGAACACTTCTTCTTAACCATAACGACAAAACTAACTGACTTCATGGAACTCTCGGTCACAGAAGAATATTTTTCTCCTTGGAAATGAAAAGTGCCATATTGCATGAATAATTCTGCTTCACAAAGGTATTCCAATCAAGTGTCTCCAAGGTCAAAAACATCCACTGTTAAATGTCGCGCTCTTCCAGATCGAGTTACATTTGAGGACAATCCTTGAATAATGCAATTTTCTGTCATAGCCAGTACGAGAACAAGAGACAATTCGCATCCGAACAAGAGACCCTGTTTCGGAATGAGGAGAGAGGGGGACGGGCCCTGACCTGCAACCCAAAGAGGAGGCGCAGAGGGGGCGCAGAGGGGGCGCAGAGGGGGCCCAGAGGGGGCGCAGAGGGGGCGCAGAGGGGGCGCAGAGGGGGCCCAGAGGGGGCGCAGAGGGGGCCCAGAGGGGGCGCAGAGGGGGCGCAGAGGGGGCGCAGAGGGGGCCCAGAGGGGGCCCAGAGGGGGCGCAGAGGGGGCCCAGAGGGGGCGCAGAGGGGGCCCAGAGGGGGCGCAGAGGGGGCGCAGAGGAGGCGCAGAGGGGGCGCAGAGGGGGCGCAGAGGAGGCAGGCGGCCGCTCAGCTGAGGAGTCAGAGCAGGGCCTGTGAGCGGCGCCTGCTCTGAGGGGTGCGCAGCGCGGGTGTGAACCGCACCGAAGGCTGCATTTCCTCAGCATGCTTTTAAGAACTTCCAGCTAAGGGAAAGGAGTGGTGTGGGCTAATGACTTCGCAAGCTGCCTTCTGTACCCACCTCCAGACAGCACTGTCACAAACGGTCTGGGTCGCCCAGGTCCCGGAGCCCTGCTCCAGCTCGCTGTTTGGAGTTCCCGACCAACTCACGGAGTTCCAGGGGCTGCCGCCAGCCCAGCGAGCTGGCTCTGCAGCGGGTGGTCTCAGACAGATTCCTGCCACGCCCAGACTGTCGGGTCCAGAATTAAAAGGCGCTATCTCTCCTCTCCCCTCTCCCCGTTTTACTGTCTATACTCTTTTTTTTAAATCTTGATAAGTCTCATAAGCTTTTACTGTTCAACACAGTCAACTGGACAAATGCCCCTGATAAATTTTAGCTGTGTGGTGATAAAACCGAGTGTGAATGCTGCAGGATATTCCTGTTGTATTTGAGGGACATGAAGTCAGCGCCAAGCTACTAGACCAGCTGCTGACACAGCCACTGCTGCCCTAGCATGGCGGCATCACACGCTGCTTTAAAACTGGGGGATTCGTCTGTCCGCAGAACACAATCAAATGGTCTCAGTATTTACAAAAAAACTTCAATCCCTGAGTATTCTCTGGACTGCTGCATGGGGGTCTGAGGCTCTGAAATAAGAGTATTTATGCTGCACATACATCCTCCCAGCCCCACACTACAGGTCCACGTGTGTAGGGAAGAAAAATCTCATTGTGTGCATTCATGAATGTCTTTTATGTACACCAACAAACTTAACTATAGCCAAAATGCAAATAATAAAATGCTACCATACGAAGTCTGCCCTGCTTCATAACGGATTGCTTTCTGCAGTCTACTTTTTTGAAACCCATGCTTCTCATGTTCCTAGTTAAAAATAATTCATCTTCCCTGCTCCCAGAAGATCAGAAGAAATGACCATAATAACCATCTATTATTCATAATAGTAGCCAAGCCAGCATTTCCTGAGCCCTTCCGTCAGGACAGATAGATACTACTTCCTCCATTTTACAGGTTAGGACACTGAGGCACAGAGAGTTCAAGTAACTTGCCCAAGGTTACAGCACTAGCAAGTGGCTTATTAGTTAAGAGGGCACTGGCCATTACAACAAAAACCTCAGCGGCTTAACACAATGAAAGTTTATTTCTTATTCACATAACCCTCCTGAAAGAGAGGTCCTTGTATCAGAGAGCCTTCCACACAGTGCTCAAGACCCCCATTC
The DNA here is from genome assembly GCF_040939455.1 of Microcebus murinus. Classification (NCBI taxonomy): domain Eukaryota; kingdom Metazoa; phylum Chordata; class Mammalia; order Primates; family Cheirogaleidae; genus Microcebus; species Microcebus murinus. The sequence goes on along the minus strand of NC_134104.1, from coordinate 159,288,519 downwards.
TGTGTCTCTGCTCTGCCCTCAGGCCTTGGTGTCTTCTGCATTCATTCAGCCAGCAGATGGGGGAGAGGGAGTGGAGAAGGTGAACCTGCTTCTTGAACTCCTTAGCCTGGAGGCGACATTTACCAGCTCACAGTCCACAGCAATGACTGGCCTCACAGCCCCAGCTGGCGTGAGAGGGCCCGAGGAATGGAACCCACTGCAGGTTGTGGGCGGGCCACCCCAGGCTCCAAGTCACTATTATAGGAGTTTAAATCATCGTGGGAGCCAGGATTTGAACCCAGGCAGCCTGGCTCCAAAGTCCATGCTCTTAACTGCCATATTCTAAAAGCTTGCTACACCGTAGCTAGAGGAAACCTCAGATTAAAACTCGACTGGGAACAATTTGCAAGATGGACACTCAAGAGCTGGTGCAATCAAGTCACAATCTACAGAAAGGACAACATGACCCACTCATTTGTATGTGTAATTATGGTCAGACTCAGATGGTAAAGGCCAAGATATTGCAACACAGAAAGGAGCACGTTATAAACAATTCTTAGACCTTTTGTCTGATTTCCTTGATCCCAGCTCAAATAAAACTGCTATTTGAATAACATCAATGACCTTCTCTAGCACACGATGTTAGCTGCCCAGGCGCCACAAAAGTTAATTGGCTTAACTAAAGTCTTTTTAATTCTATATCCAAGATGTCCTGGAAATCGAAGGCAATCAATGAATGAGTCTGCAAGATCCCTAACAAGCTTAGAGCTAATACTATTTGCAGCTGCTGAAGAGGTTTCTGTAGTTACAGAGCCAAAAGCCGGCATCAGTGTTAGGAACCTGCATCTGAATGAACCTTTAACTCTATCAACCCCAAACTGCACACGGAGATACCAACTGGCACAGCCGGGTCCCAGCTTCTCACTGGGGAGGAGAGAACTGTGGTGAGATGACGCCGGGCAAGCTGTCATCACCCTGCCCTCCCTCCCGTGGAAAGGAAGGGGTGACGACGGAGGCTCCTCTCTCGTGCTGGAAAGCGTCCTCGGTAAAAGGTGGGGAGGTTCTGATGTAGAGTTCCGCACTGCTGACATCTGAGGCCAAGAAAAATGACCCCTCGAGTCAGCTTCCTTCATGGACACATCTCCCTGCCTCACATTTGCCCAGAGACACCCGCGGGTCCTGCAGGGCGTCTGTAGGAGGTGACCTCCGATTTGACTCATGACAAACAGTAACAAAAATGAGGGGGCTGCAGCAGGGCTTCCCCTATGCTGACATGCAGAAACGCCATCCGAACCCCCTAAAAGTGTAAGTGTCACCAACTTCAGAATCAAGTGATTTTCTAATGTACCTCATCAAGTCCAGCACCAGGGCTTTTTCCCTGTACCTTTAAAATCAGCGTGTTAGAATACAAAAGGAACATCGAAATAATCTGTTTCAGAAGCCACTAATCAAAGGCTTGCAAAGGCCAGACAGGTCAAACCAGGTAAGGAAATCGAGCCAGTCTGGAGTCTACATCAAACAGTAGAGCCTGCTTCTGTCCCATCCTAAGACACGGCCACTTCCTGGCTTCTTTGATCTTTGTGTCGGGGAGGGGCCCACGCTGTGGCTACCCTGTCTTCCATTTGTTAAGAGAAGCCAAAAATCTGTGTTCTTATATGAAATCTCCCACTGAGTCCATTTCTTTGAGCACTCTGGGACCCAGACACAAAATGTCTCTCGATGTCTTTCTCCTCATTCACCTTCGTGCGAGGACCCCAGGACACAGAGTAACACCGCTCATGCCTCCCAGAGGCCAGTGGCGTGTCACGCCGTGTGAGGACCGCTCCCAGGCTTCCGCACGCCACCTGCCAATCAGGCACTGCTACGGTCACCAGCTGGTGCCAGTAAGGGACGGACGCCCACTGGCTCACCCGGTCCCAGCCGGTGTGGCCGAGCCGGGTGCCCTCACCACCGGAGGCCCCTGCCGTGCAGGGCTCAGAACCTGAGGCTGCCTCTCCCCACAGACCCCCAAGTGTGACCAAAGCACTTGATTCCTCACACATTTGGGGTTGGCAGTCATGGAAATGACACTTTGAAGTTGAGGAATCAGGACAGTTAATGGAAGTCCACATATTACTCTCGAGATAAGGATTTTTCTACAGTAATTTGAAGAATTCTGAGTACTAGGACATTTACTGCTTCTGTCTTTCTCTCTTAAATACACACATAAAATCACTACGCTACCAATATTTTTTTTCTCCTGAAAGGTATTTAGGAAAATATTAGGTAATTAATCATTTCATCCACATTGTTATTATTATGCTATGCCTTTAGGATAGGGATTTTGAGTGTGGGGGATGGCATGCCACGGGCTGCTCTGGAACCCCATGAAACCACAGACCCTTCCTCAGAATGATGTTTTTAGTGAAAAAAAGTAACGAAAACACATAGGAAAAGATCATTTATATTAAAACTCAGTTTTCAAAATGTTTAAAACATAAATTTGTGATGCAGAAATAGAGGTGCCTCTTCTCAGTGCATTAAATGACAAGCTCCATCGAGGCTGTCGCCACCATACTCATCAGTGTTGAGGAGGTTCCTGCCTCAACTGTGGCGTGATGGGAAAATATCCGTGGTGTCTGCTGGTGACAGTCACAGGCACTGCTGGGCTTGTCACTTGTAAGTTAAGAAGGTAGTAAATTTCCGTTAGAGATTAGTGAAAATATTTTTCTCATCTAAACTTATAGTCCCTTAAATTCTCTCGAAGGCTGTAGACACAGGTTAAGCACCTCTGTGCACTATCCAAGAACACCAAGAGGGCCAGAAAAGGTCCCCGGATGTGAATAGTGACAGGGCATCTGCTGCCCATTCTCGTACAGCGTCAGAATGCATGGGGCCTTGGGACGACTGCTGCGCCATGTCACTACGTCATCGTGTGTGTGTCTGATCAGTAGCATATTTTATCATATGTTTAGGTTTAAGGTTTCTGTATATTAAACATATACATCAAATTTTGGGCATTCCCTGAAACAATTTTTTGGCCAAATAGTTTTGCTGTCTATGTAAGCATAGTTTATAGCACATAAGTTTCTCTGTGTGTTCTGCCAATAAATGATGATTTCTCAAATGGATTGGGGAACAGTCAATACTAAACTGGAAACAATTTTATCTCAGGCCAGGGCCATACAGTAGAATTAATGTGAACTAGAATTTTTTCCCTATATACCACTGAGTCATTAGAATTCTTCACAAAGAGCATATATTCATGTATTATTCATGTGATTAAAAATATATAAAGTGTCAAGTTCAAAGAAATTTAGTAATCACTGATATAAAAATATAATAAATGTCTTATCTCATAATGTGCAAAGAAGAGTGTGACTGACTCAGGTTTAAACTCGAGACATGAATTAAACAACCCATTGAACAAGGCTGGCCTGTGTCCACAGCCACTACATTACTGTGTCAAAAAAACATTTTAATCAATGTCTACGCAGCTGTGTACTATCACAGCAATCTGCTCAGGAAATAATGCTAAGTAAAGATGCAAATTATATAAGTGCATTATGTTTATAATTAAAGCTATATAAAAACAAAGCAAAAGATGCTAGGAGAGACTACAACAAGATTCCAAGTGTGGCTGGGTATGGTGGAAGGATTTTGGATGACTTTTTTCAGTTTTCTAAATTTGTTATGTGTTATTGCTTTTAAAAAGGTAAAAGTAAAGTCAAAGATGGAGAAAAATAGAAGGGTACGGATGGGATTCAAATCCAGCCAGGCTGCTTCCAGAGCTGATGTCCTGACCACCCCTAATAACTCTCCTAAAACATTCGAAGGTAAAGCAAGACTGTTTTCTTAACAGTAAAGCAAAATGTGCTCACCACAGGGAAAATAATCAGATACTAGATCTAATCAAATAGAAAGAAAACACAAACCTTCCATCCTACTTTCCCCCAAAACCACAGTATGGTTCCTTGGTTTCTATCTTCACAGATCTTCTTTTTAATATAAGATTATAAATGTAATTGTTTCTTTATAAAGTGAGATCATTCTATTACATGCCAATATGATCTACCTTCAAATTACTTCCCCAGGAAGCTTAAGCACAAAATACTTCATCCTTCAGACTACCAAAATAAATAAGGAGGGCAGTCAAGGGTCCCACAGGCCAGGGGCCATCACACAAACATGCTGAGCCCCAGGGGGTGAGCATAGCCAGGACAACATACAGGCTTTTCACGGGAGAAGGAGGTGCATTTAGATCAGCAGTTCTCAACCACAGACCATGTTGTCCTGCAGGGACACTTGGCAATGTTCAGAGACATTTTTGGTTTCACAGCTGGAGGGAAGAAAGGAAGTGGCTACTGGATCTAGTGGACATAGGTCGGGATGCTCTAAACATATGAAGCACATGACACCTCCCGCAGCGTCCAGTTATCTGGCCAAATACATCAAGAGGACAGAGTTGAGAACCTGGGTTAGGGAATCATTTTCCATACTGAATGCAAAGAACACAAACCCTGGTGGCTCCAAAGCCCAGAATCCCTCCACAAGCTGAAATTCTGTCCAAGGCATCTCAACCAAGAGGCCCCTGGGCTCTTCTAGGGAGAGCTCTTCTAGGCAGCCCTGCTCGGCGATCCCTCCCACTGCCGGGAGCACAGAGCATTCTCACCTTGAACTCCTCTGCCTCTCTGTGGTATCTGCCCCTAGAGCCCAGTGATACGGACCAACAGGTTATACACACCAAGTCCCGTCCTGCTTTGAAATATTTTAAGAGAGTGATGGGGAGGTCAGCTGGCACAGGGGCTTGGAGCACAGACAGCCTGAACAGGAGCCCCAACTCTCCTATTCCCCCTCCATGGGTCCTTGGAGAAGGTACTGCAGACATCCTCTGCCTCAGCTTCCTCACCGAACAATGGGGGTGATAATAACAACTACCTTATGGGGTTGCCATGAAGAGCGAATGACTTTCTCTGTGTAAAGTGCTTAAAGCAGTACTTGGCACCCTCTACCACCCACGCTACCTTTTATTCAGGCTAAATATATCCCCAGTTCTTCCCCATGTGCCCTCATATGACATGGACTACAGACACCTAGCCCTCCCTTGTTTGGCCTCCCCACACATTCCCCTGTTTGTTTCTGTTCCTCTTCCAACCTGGAGCCTGCATCTTCTGACCACGGCCCCCAGCTCCAGTCCGACCACGGCCCCGCCCGACCAGGTGCTGCCTCCTCTGCAGCGCGTGGTCCACGCGTCACTGCGGCCAGGGCAGCATCGGCTGCTGGTCCCGCACACCGCCACGTGGCTGCCCCTCACTGGCAGCCCCCGCCGGCATAGAGCAGGCAGGTCCGAAAACAGGTGCACTGCATGGGCACAGGATTCAAGAAATCTCCAGAGACAAGCAGGTTGCTTAGAGAAACTGTCCCTCAAATGAGTTCTTATGGTGAGAACCAATGAATGGCAGGAAAAAGAACACGATTCCTAGAGCAGAGAACAAGAAGTCACTAATGAGGCTGGTGGCAGATGTGCGCCAAATCAATCACCTACTCAATCACATCAGCAGCTGATAACAGCTTGGCACGTCTATGAGCCAGGTCTCAGCGCCTTCTCACCAAATCTCTAGAGACAGACACTATCTTGACAGGTGAGAAAACTGAGCCTTGCAGTGCTAACATCCTAGACGTGGGTACCACGCTTTGAAACTTCAGAAGGGCCACCAAACGGCAGAGACCACAGCAATACACTTCACAGCACAGCGCACATACAGGAACACACTCTGCCGTGAAAAGTAGGCTTTGGAAGACGGCCCGTGCGGGGTTTCACACGTGTACTTATTCAGTAGAACAAGGAACTCTTCTGAATTAATTTTTTCTCAGTAAACAAACAGCATCCCCTGAAAATCAAGCACAATTAGAAGGAAATCATTACTTTTGACAAAGCCCTGAGATTGTAAGGAAAGACTATGAAATCAAGCCAACCACTGACTGCCTTACTCGATAAATACTAAGCGCCTGCTTCGAGCCAGATACTGTGCTGGGGCCGGGGCTACTCCAGAGAGCAAAACCAGTGCGCTCTCCATCCAGCAGAGCTTAGAGCCCACCAGGGAGACACTAGCCAAACAAAGCCCAGAACACACGTTTCATCAAGCACCTGACACACGGCACTGAGTGCTGTGGCTCCAGCAACGGAGACCCACGGTAGATGGGGAGAAAAGGCCTCTCCGAGGGATTGCTGTCACCACAGAGACTGAAGGGGTGAGTTGAGAGGTATGGGGAAGTCCAAAGGGAAGACACGGCAGGGCACGGGAACGGCACGTGCCCACACCTGACACTAGGGAGCCCTGGAGGAAAGACGCGCCGAATCGACCAGTTAGCCCACAGCACAGAGGGCAGGTGGCGACAGGAGGAGCCGAGAGCAGGGCAGGAGAGAAGACGTGTCCCAGGACCAATCCCCAAGCAGATGCCTCTATGAACAACTGGATGGAGGAGGAGGAGGAGAAGGGAAGTGATGAAGGAGGAGACAGACCAGAGAGGGTGAGGTCACAGAGAGCAGCTATCAAGGTCAGCACATCTCGATGCTCACTGGGACATGGGTATGGTTTCCTCATATCTAATCAGACTTTGGGAAAGGCCATCTCACTCTGGATATCTAAAATTTTTCACAGGCAATCACTGGGGACAGGCGGGTGCATGTGGAGGGGCGTGCATGCTCAGGTGCAGAGGCGCTGCCAAGATCAAGAACAAGAAGGTCCACCAAGTGCTCTTTCCGTTTTGTGCTTGGGACCCCTCCAAATTCTTCCATGCGAGCTCAGTCACGTTCTGAGAAACACAGTCAGCTGGAAAACATCTCCTTCCTAAACACCTGAAAGATAAAATGGAAAGTCCTCTCCAAAACAAAAGATGTTTTTACTGCGACTCTTGAGCTACACCAGCCATGTCCAAATCCCCATTAGTAGCTCTCACATAGAGACTTAACACCCCATAGGCTGCACGTCAACTTCAATGCACCTGAGAGATACTGGAACTATTCTGGTGGAGAAACGGTAAGGCTTGAGGCCTTGACTGAAAGAGTTTGCCAGTGAGAAGAGAATATGTTGTTCAAGTATCCAGCTTTGGTATAAAACTGAATATGATAGTAAGGGTTTTCAGTGACTCTGAACTTGGTGCTATTAAGATGCCAATGCCAACTTGTAGATCCTAGATGGGGAATCAAAAAAAGGGACAAAGTGAGACAAGAACTGTTTCAAGTTGCCTGCATATTTGTTGCATAGGCTTCTGTAGTTCAATTTCAGAGAAGTATGTTTTTTCTTTCCTTTAAATTATATATTCTGTAATGTACATCAAATCTACATAAAAGGAATCTTGAACAGTCAGGTGGGAGACATGTGTCTGCTTGAGTCCTGCGATTCATCTTTTCTAAAACCTGGTTGATACAAAAGCAACACAGTTCCAAGGGAATCATCTACTCTCTTTCTCCCCTACGCCCCCCAGAGAAATCTAGAACAAGTGTGAGTGTGTGTGTCCATGTGTGCTTGTGTGCGTGCCGTGTTTCATGTCGTAGGGCAGGAAACAAGGAAAACCAGAACAAATACAGGAAATTATGGACTTTATCAATGGGTAGAATGACCAAATTTTCTTTGGAAAACCCTAACTAATAAACACAGTACCTTTGCAACTTTAATATTAATAATATTAAATAGTCTCCTATTAAAATTATGTACATATGTTTGTTAAATATGTTTTTTCTCTTATTCCTGAATGTTAATAATTACAACTTATTTTAAAGAGACCCATTTACCCAAGGGACCATCAAAAATAAAAATTGGTAACAATGACATTATCGATCATACCCAGAGAGCAGCATAGTCCAAAGCCAAACACATCACCATATATCCATTTTCCATATTAATGGAAAGAAAGAAGAAAGAGGCATGAATACAAAATAACAGTGGGAGGGATCAGAATTAAGTTGGGGCTAACAAGCCCCACCCCCTCTGTTCAGCAGGGCACCCTAATTCCTGAAAGCGAAGAAAATCAATAATCATTTGTAAATTAAAGAGTCACAGGACGCAAGCCAACATTCTCTGACAGGGCCGGATAGCAGGACGCAGGCAAGAGCTATTTCAGGGAGCAGCCGTGCCAGGGCTGCCCGGGGCACTGCCTTCATCAAGTCCACCACCGGGTGACGCAGCATCGCAGCCTATGCAGCCTGCATCAGGTCAGCTGCCACGTTCTGCTGTGGCAGACAAGATGAGTCCCAGGACACTCTTCTGTACCCAGAAGAAAGGCTTTCATGGAATTCAGGTGAAGTGCAGGAAGGTAAAAGGTGAAATGAACAAAAATCTAACATAAGGCTCTTATTAAAAGAAAGAACTTCCCTTGTTTTAAAAAAAATGATTTTAGCTTCTGGTTCCAAATTATTCTCATTAACTTTAAAAGTAACCTCTTTGATTAGAGGAAAAATCCCTTGAATTACCAAAGTAGGAAAAATGTGGCTGAGTGACAAATGCAGAGACAGAAAGAGGCTGGGCTGCCTTTTTGTAGGGTTGACACCATCCGATGTTCACAGCCATGAGATTTTCACTGCACAGGCACGGATTCACTGGGTGAAAACCAGCAACAAAACACTTACAGGTTTCAATTACCAAATATTTATCTTCCAAATACATCTTGCATCTTCTAACCTTACAGAAAATCAATTTGTTAATTCACTTCTATTTCATTCTATAATGTCTCCTTTTGTTAATCCTTTTTCCCTGGGTGACTCTTTTAAAATCTTGTCACTAATCCTTTACTGAAAAAGCTCCCTTTTCTGAATTCAAGGTGAATTGTACTTAATAAACGAGCCCTGAATTTATCTGCCTTTTCTTGCATTCGTTTTGTGTTCCATGATCTCTCTCATTAATTGAATGCTTTTTCGGCTGTTCCATTTCCCCGCTATCACCATGTTTCCTTTAATCCATTCATCTTTCATTAAACACAGTGGCGGGCTACAAAAGGTTAACTAGAAAAAAAGGAAAGCAAAAGGAAAAAATTGGAATATCAACCAAAAACTGAAAGTGAAAATTAACTTTTGAACGTGCTGCACCTGCAGCTGAAGAGGCACCTGGACGTGAGGGCCACCACCCTGCTTGCAGCAGCGGGCAGCAGTGGACAGCAGCGGGGCGCGGCCGGCCGTCCTGGGGAGCTGCAGCACTGCCACACACAGCCCGGCCGGGACTGAGGCGTGTGGCCTGCACCCTCCTCCCCGCCGGTTCTGCTGCAGTTAGGCTTTCTAGCACTGATTTTTAAAAATATGGAACCACATATCTGAAGGTCAAGAAGTATGAATTTCACGGCTCTCATTACAAACCAACCAAGTTTTCCCAACAAGCCAGTGAAGTATCAAAAGTTACAAGTCACAAAACAAAGACTCAGACTCCCAGAGGTGACAGACTGGCCCACGTTTCTTCTTACAAATGGCAGTCTGGATCCAGACCCTTTCCTTCTGTTCCCAAGGAATTTATCTGAATGTTAAGTAAATTCATTGCAAAATTCATTGCAATTCATTCTCTCTCCCTTGTCCATTTTATGTGTCTGCATTCACATATCAGAGTTTTAGAAAAAAGGCACTTCTGCATTGTTCAAAAAATATTTCACACAGCCCAGCACATGCCCTGTGTGAGTGCTGGAGAGGAGCCAGGAAACCATAAATTCCAAGTTGAGAATAGTATAAGGAGGTCAGATTATTTTGCTGTCATTGGCTTTGCATATCCAACTTTTTCTTTTAGAAGTCTCCTTCTCTCTATTTGCCCTCACTCTTCCCTCGTCCCAACCAACTCCTACTCCTCCATCAACACGCAGAGCTAGGGGCACTGGCTGTAGGAAGCCCTCTCCTCCCCTGGACAGACTTTGGTCTGCCTCACTGGCATTTACCCTCTGGCTTATTGGTTCATCTTCCCAAAGAGTTAGTGAGTTATCATAGAGCCTGACATATCTCACTATGCCTTTGAATCTCTTGAGGGTGTTGTTAAATGCAGATTCTGATTCAGATCTGGGGTAGGAGAGGGCATTTGGCATTTCTAACAAGTTCAGGGGAACACTGATACTGTGGGCCCCGAGACCACGGTTTGAGTTTAGGAGGAAAGTGTGGGCTCCATCTCCATATCCTCCCTGCGCCGGGCAGCTGGGGAGGGACGAGGAGGGGCAGTCCCCGCCAAGGTGGGCTGGCTGTTTGTTTGAGAATTATGCAACATTAAAACACAAAGCACCCTAATTTTAGCAAGTAAAGCGGTTATGAAGCAAGGTCTAAATTCAAAGTTATTTCCCACCATGTTCAGCAGACTCCAAATATGAAACCATCTTCAGGATCTTGGGGGCTCAGAACTTAAAAACAACAGGTGAGAAAACATGACATTGTGGGGGAAAATAAATGAGCTGTCAATGTTCCCCATAATTTATGGCTCCAACATGCCGACTCACTTTCCCTGACAACGCAGGGGGTTATAAAACAAAAACACTGCATCTGCACTCCCCAGCACGACTCTCCCTCAGGGGCGAATAGTAGCAGCAGTAACGGGCGGCTGCAGCCTCCCCTGTCCCAGCAGTGTTCCAAGTCCTTCACATAGAAACGAAGCCGTCCACTCTCACGCAACCCCGTGGAGTGGCTGCATCATCACCTCCACGTCGGCACAGGGCTGCGAGGAGCCCCGGTTTGCCAAGGCCACGGAGCTGGCTCACAGGGCGGGCTTGGAACCCAGACTGCCTGACTCCTAAGCCTGTGTCTTTAACAGATAGGCGCCAAGGTCATTTCAAAGTAAAGTGAAGAAAAGGGTGACCCTAGAAACACACTCTAGAACCTGGGCCAAAAACTCTACATAGGCGGTGGAGGAGGCATTCCCTGGAGTGTGCAGAGAGGTCCCCGACCTCCAGAGATCTGAGCTCATCCCAGACACCAGCCGGCTCCGCTGTGCGTGGCTTGAACATCAGGGTGTCCAAGACCCCCCCATTTTATTCACTTGCCCCTTACTGCACATGGAACAGATTTCTCTCCTTCTTCCCCACAATACAATTTGTCTCTCTCTCTCAGTTGGCTTTTTAGTTAAAAACAAGAGAGATGAAGCTTGAAACCTAATTAAGGAAATGGCCCGTGTACAAAGAAAACAGCCAGGGATCATTATTCAAATGGCAGCCTCTCTTTTTATTTTTGAGGGAAAGCTAATGACTGCTCTGCAGCCCAGTGGCCTCTATATCATATCGTGCACACATCCCGTTATTAGAGGATAATGTGAGCAATTGGAAAACACAGTGAATAAAAGCATGCATGGATCCCTGTTCTCACTTAAATGCTGTTTTGATGATTTAAAATAAAGACAAATGTTATCCTGGGAAATGCAGAACTCTTTGTGGCCAAACTCATTCATCTTACATTAGTAAGATTCCCTCTCCAACAAACCTGGGTCTATGTGATTTTTTTCTCAAAAATGAGAAAGCAACAAGCCCAACTGCACCTTCCTACAAAACCAACGTGCCAGGGTGGCTAGGAAGAGAGAAAAGGAAGAGGAGAGAGAGCCAGAGAGCAAAAGCCGTCTTCTGGAAATGGTCTGGTTTGTTCTCCACCCTGGATCTCACGGAAATTTATTGACTTCTAACCATGCTGACTGCCAAGTCCAATTCACACCCATCTCTCTACCCCAATGCCCAGGCCCCATCCCAAGGTCACCCCAGCCTTGCCACGTCCAGTCCTCACTCCATTCAGCGTCCACCTGAACCGCGCCAACCTCCCCTCAACCGGCATCCCACTCAGCACATCCTCGTGTCCAGCCACCTGGACCCCTCCTTCTGTCGGAGCCCAGTCATTCCTTGAACTTGGGGAGGGAAACCCCACAGAGTTCACAGCACCTGGAATGCTCCACGCCACACACTATCCCATCACCTACCTGTCTGCTGCTTATCAGGTCTGCCCTCTTCCTTCACAGGAAGGAACCCCCCGCCTGGAGGAGCGCACCCCTACCACCATGCACCCTTGGGACCCCAACTCTTCCCACTCTCCCAGGGTTTTCTAATCGACCCTTCTCTGTAAGTCTTCTCTTAAGGTGTGCCTCATGCTGTGTCTCATTTTCGTTTATAATGCACACAGCACTCCACCAGGCACAAAATGTATTCGTCTTTCCAAAAGACTTGCAGAGTGAATAGATGCGTGAGAACGAATAGGCAGATGAACAGGGAAAGAAGTGGAAGCAAGGCAATGATCTGGTGCAGCTCTCACCCAAAGCAGAAGAAAAAGCCACAGGCTCCCTCCTGACATTTCAAGCCCCCGACTTCTCTACATCAAGAGAAGACTGCTGAGGCCACCAGCCACGTGACAAGCACTAATGATCTCCACGCTTCACAGCGACCCGCTGCCTTCCTTGTTCCTGCAGCCCAGGCAATCTGCAGCTCTGTCCGCCGGCTGCATTTGGTTTAGGGAAAGGAACTGGGATAACAGAAAAGGTTTAAAATGACAAAGCCTGTATTACCACCTTTGTGCTGTTTTTTAGATTGGATCACAGGACTTAGTGCAAAGCATGGGGAACAAGTCTGTGCACTCCTCACACCACCGTCATGCACAAAGGCAAAGTTTCTTCTGGCGTTTTCCCTCGCCTGCTCTCTCCCCCTCTCCTCCCATGTGGCTGCATCAGCGAATGGCACCCAAGGATGAGCAACAACTCACCGGAGAGGGGCAAGCAGAGGGCTGGGGACAGGAGAGCAGCTCCAGGCAAGAGCACAGTCTTCTCATCGTCCCTACAGGGGCTAAATTGACTCTGCTCTCACAAAACGTCTTGCTACAAACCCGTTTATTACCCAGGGTTCCTTTGGAAGGCTGCAGAAACACTTCATCAATCCTTGGGCAGGGCTAAGTGCAAATCTGCCCCAAAGAGATGGTATCTAAAATCAAAGCATAGGGTCGCAGAGATCATCAATGTGCGGCAGGCTGTTGTTTTAGTTTTTCGTCAATTCCCAAAGTCCTGGTGACTAACAGGGTTACCTTTGTTAGTAAGTTCACAAACCCAGCTTCCTTATTCTGCCATTTCACACTGCTTTCAAATTATGGGGTCAGTTTATAACAATGTAGATAAGTCTTTAAAACATCTCATTTCTAAAATTAAAATTTCTCCTCCTCCCCCTCCTTTTTAGGGAAAATGTTTGCTTGGCCTTCCCTCACCCCAAGCTGGCATTTAAATTTATTTTAGGCATGTACTCTTTCAGGTGTATAATTGTGTATGCTTTGATAAATGCACAGAGTTGCACAACCACTGCCACCATCAAGATGCGGAACAGGCCCATCACCCCAGAAAATTCCTCAAGCTGCAACTCCTCTTTGTAATCAGTCCAACTCCAGCTCCAACTCTGGCAACCACAGGTCTGCTCTCCACCCCTACACATTTGCCTACCCCAGAATGCCATGCAGATAAAAAACATACGTAGCTTTTTGAGCCTGGCTGCTTTCACTTGGTATGATGCATTTGAGATTCATTTGTGTTGTTGCATATGCCATTAGCTTGTTCTTTTTTATTACTGAATAGTATCCACTGCATGGATATACTGTAGTTTGTCTATTCACCTGCTCAAGGACATTAGGTGTTTGTTCTTAGTTTTGGCTATTATGAATAAAGCTGCTATGACCATTCAGCTGCAGGTATTTTTAACAGCATAAGTTTTCATATTTCTTGAGTAAATACCCAGGTGTGGAACATCTGCATCATATGGCAAGTACATGCTTAACTTACAAGAAACTGCCAAATTCTTTTCCAAAGCTGTTACATCATTTCACAGTCCCACCAGCAATATATGATAGTTCCGTGTGCTCTGTATCCTCACCATTTGGTATTGTCAGGGTTTGGTTTTTTAGTTTAGTTTTTTTGTTTTGTTTTGTTTTGTTTTGTTTTTAAGGCAGAGTCTCACTCTTTCGCCCTGACTAGAGTGCCATGGTATCAACACAGCTCATAGTAACCTCAAACTCCTGGGCTCAGGTGATCCTCCTGCCTCAGCTTCCTGAGGAACTGGGACTACAGGCATGAGCCACCATTTTAATAGAGACAAGGTCTCACTCTTGCTCAGGCTAGTTTCCAACTGCTGACCTCAAGGGATCCTCTGGCCTTGGCTTCCCAGAGTGCTAGGATTATAGGCCTGAGCCACCTTGCCTGGATGATTTTTTTGTTTTTTTGTTGTTATTTGGTTTTTTTGTTTGTTTGTTTTTGCAGGGGGGGCAGGGATTTTAGCCATTCTCATAGGTGTAAAGAAATGTCTCACTGCAGTGTTAACTTGCATTTCCCTAATGGCTAATGATGTTAAGCACCTTTTCACATGCATATTTGCCGTTCATATATCTTCCCTGGTGAAATGCCTGTTCAAAATCTTGCCCAATTTTATTGGGTTCTTTATTTTCTTATTCTTGAGTTTTGAAAGTTCTTGTATAGTCTAGATACAAGTCCTGTGACATAGACATAGCAAATATTTTCTCCCAGCTTATGGTATGTCATTTCATTTCAATGTCTTTCAAAGAGCAAAAGTTTTAAATTTTGATGAATCCCAATTTATTCCTATTTTCTTGTGAATCATGCTTTTGGTGTCTTGTCTAAGGCCTTTGTGCCTAATACACTGTCACAAAGATTTTCTCCTATGTTTCCTTCTAGAAGTTTTTGGTTTTATAATACATTTTACATTTAGGTCTATGATCCATTTTGGTTTGATTTTTGTATAAGATGTGAAGGTTGGGGTTCATGAAAGTCTGGTTTTTCCAGCCCCATTTGTTGCAAAGTAATGTATTTGGAGTGGAGGGGGACTTTAAAAATTTTAATATTAACACAATAATATCAGCAGCTCATTTGTTGGTTAGAAAATATCATAGATTAAACCCACTGAGTAAAGTGAGAGAATCTGAGTCAAAATTTTGTCTTGGGAAATACAAGTTTCTTCTCATCCTTGTCTTATTTAAGAGAGGACTTCATCGGTTTTTTTTATATATATAATGGTAAAATATATAACATAGAACTTTCTGTTTGAGCCATTTTTAAACATACGATTCAGTGGCAAATTCACCATGTTGTATGACTGTCACCCCTATTCATTTTCACAACTTCTTTGAAGATCTTTCCAAACTGAAACTCTGTCCCCATTAAACAATAACATCCCATTCACCCCTTCATCCAGCATCTGGTAACCTCTGTTCTACTTTCTGTCTCTATGCATTTGCCTATTCTAGATACTTCGTATAAGTGGAATCATACAGTCTCGGTCCTTCTTTCTGTGTCTGACTTATTTCACTCTGCATAATGTTTTCAAGGCTTATCCATGTTGTAACATGTGTCAAAATTTTATTCCCTTTTAAGGTTGAAGATTTTCTACTATGTTGTATGTTATAGTTATGTCATATGTTATAGTATGTCCATTGTATGTATCTACCACATTTCGATTACTCATTCATCTGCTGATGGACATTTGACTGTTTCCATCTTTGGCTATTGTGAATAACGCTGCGGTGAACACCGTGTGCCAGTAGCCCAACACTGCTGCTTAAGTCTCCTCCCCAGTTTGAGGAGGTATAACCCTAGGAGTGAAATTGCTGGGTCATATGGTGACTCTATGTTCAACTCTTTGCAGAACTATCACACTGTTTCCCACAGCAGCTGCACCATTTTACATTCCCACCAACTATACAGAAGGGATCTGATTCTCCACATTCTCCGTTATTATCTGTTTTGTTATAGTCATCCTAGCAGGTGAGAAGTGGCATCTCATTGTGGTTTTAATTTACATCTCCCTGATGACAAATTATTTCAAGCTTCTTTTCATGTGCTTATTGGCCATTTATATATCTTCTTTGGAGAAATGTTTATTCAGATCCTTTGAAAACGTTTAATTATATCTGTCTTTTCATTATTGAGTTGTAAGAGTTCTTTATATATTCTAGATATAAGTCCTTTATCAAATATACGATTAACAAAATATTTTCTCCCATTCTGTCAGTTGCCTTTCACTTTCTTGATGATATCCTTTGAAGCATAAAGTTTTAATTTTGATGAAGTCCGATTTACCTATTTTTCTAGTTTTGTTGCTCATGCTTTTGCTATTATATCTAAGAATCGATTGCCAAGTCCAAGGTCATGAAGATTTACATCTATGTTTTCTTCTAAGAGTTTTATGGTTTTAGCTTTTATATCTTTCATCTAACATTTAGGTTTTCGAGTTCCTTTTTGTGTATGGTGTGAAGTAAGGGTCCAATTTCATTTTTTGCATGTGGCTATCCTGTTTGTTGAAATGACAATTCTTTCCCCCACTGAATGGTCTTGGCACACTTGTTGAAAATCAATTGACTATACACGTGAGGGTTGTGGACTCTCCATCAAACTAATGTTTTTTTTAACTTTATTTCTTTTTGGTCACCCTCTTTCATTAATTATCTGTATGTTATCTCCCTTCCCAGATTATAAATGCCATGTTCTACAATTTTTAGTACAATGTCCTGCACATAACAGGAATTTACTCAATAGTTGCATGAATGAATGAATGAATGAATGTAAATGCTCCTTTCCTAGACATCATCATGAATCTGTTCAGTATTCCTATTCCCTAGAGTAACTAACTCCACCAAACATCCCCTGCTCCAGGGACAGATTACTGTTTGAGTTTTAGGGAGCATCAGAAGCCTGCCACTAAACCACACCAAGTAGACAACTTACACTGGAAATAAAAGTTGTGAAAACCAACTGCTCCAGCCAAGTTCTGTGCCAGTGGGGAGAGACACCTTCTTCCTAGTCCACAGTAACTAACATTTACCTTCTCTTTTAAAAGATTACAGATTCCGTCAATGGCAAAAATGACAGGAAGTTCTGATGAACTGTGATTTGAGCTTTCAGCAATAAGAATGGAAATCAAAGGAACAGGCAAAAAAATGTGTTTCAAGAAAAAGGAACCTTAAGGGTTATTTTTAAGGGACAAAATTCAGGTAATGTTTACATATGAACATGACATTTTAATTGTTGGTCCAAGAAAAGGGATATCAATCATTCCTGTAACTGCTTTTTAAATTTGTGTGGTGATCATGGGGGTACTGACTTTTATTTTTTTTCTTTATTAAACAAGATCTTTATTTAAAAAGTTTTCTTTTTTAAACCTGCATATTCCTGGCAGGTAGAGTAGGAAATTGACATAAGCAAAATATAATTATGGGTCATTCAGAACCCACAAGTTACAAACAACAATTTCTCTTGCCACAATGTTTCCCGTCCTCCTGTAGGTATATATTTTATTTTTATACTCCTTTATGATCTACTTTTCCACATACCAAGAATACTATTAATGTCAAATATATTGGATGCCATCATTGTTACTGCTGTATAGCATTCCAGGACATTGAAGGGCTGTATTTATTTAACCAAGTCCTTATTTTAGAACATCTTTTACTCTATAAACAAGTCTGTAATGAACATCTTCCTCTGATTCTGATTTAGAAAAGTGACTGCAGCCAGCAATCTGATGACTATTTTTATTAGGAAACACTGGTATCACTCGTACTGGAATTAATTTCTTACACTTTATTCTCCAAACGAATTAATTTCTTACACTTTATTCTCACACTGAAGTTGTTCATCAAGACAGAGATGTTTACTGCTCAGGGTATATTATAGATCATCCTTAAACTTAAAATACATTTTAATAAAATTTTTCCTTCAATAAATTTTGAAATAATTCTAGATTTACAGAAAAGTTGCAAAGGACGTAGAGATCCCAATATACCTTCACTTAACTTCTCCTAAAGTTAACATTATAAGTTACTGTGGTATATTTGTCAAAACTAAAAGATTAATATGGTATAAAACTTAATAGAGGTTTTAACCATCTAAAAGGAAAATTTTTTCATAGATAAGTATGTAACTCAGGAGTAGTAGCTAAAAAAAAAATCAGGAGCCTCTTCTTGTGGGAATATATCTACATATAGAAGCCCCCTCTGGTGTCAGAAAGTCAAGAACAACATTGCCATTATCAGCTTTGCAGTATGATTCACCAGTGATGTATCCCAAGTCATGGAATTGCTCACGTACATTCTACTTGGTTTCCGATAACACTGATCAAATCATCTCTCCAGAACATCACTCTGTACAATGCAAGCCAGCTATACAGAGTAAGCCACTAAAGCAATTTCTTTCCCTTGCTCCTAATAATTCCTAAAGCACTTTATCTGCTCTTATTGTTAAGTATCTAAACTCAAAACATTTACCCGTTAAATATCTTGTTCTCATGTTTAATATTCAGATAAAATGACCAGAAACCCAACTTACACCTTATATTCTGTGACCAAAAACACTGCACAGCATCATGTGCTACCAGTGGAGGGAGGACTCGTAAAGTCTATTTCTTCCTATTTAGACAAAGAATTCTGACCCTAGAAAGGGGAGAGTTTTACCCCAGGGCTGTCCATAGCCGGTATCCCCACAGGACTGGGACCTAGAACTTGGGACAACTGAACTGGCATCTTTTTCACTACATGACTCTGCCTTTCCTCTAATTCTCTTCGGACAAGATTACTTCTCATTAAAATTCTGCAAATTGTATCCTATAATTATAATCACATTTCAACGTCCTGCTAGCTCAAAGCCCGAATCAATCTCTCTCTTTCGTTTTTTAAGGTAAAAATTAGTGTCATGGAAAGCCACATTCTTAAGTACAAAACCGCTTCATCAAAAGGTAAATACACCCTCAGGAATAAGACCTATTTCTTATGTGTATTGCTTCCCATTTGATAACAGACTTTAATCTACAAACACTGCTAACTACCATGATAAGGTTTGTGATCCAACTAATAATGACTATATTTGATGACAAAAAAAAAAAAAACAAAACTGAAAGTTTATGATCTTTTTAGATCTCTAATTCCTAGAGATAGTGATGTCCATGTCTCTAATTCCTAGAGATAGTGATGTCTTTTATTCTCTCACGTTGCAAGCTGTTTTCTTTTTCCTAACACTTACCACAATTTGTGATATGTTTGTATATCTATTTATTTAATGTCTTCTCATTACACTGAGAGCTCATGAAGGTGTAAATGACCATGGCATACCCAGGCCCCTGCACAGATTGGTGACTACAGGATCACAAAGACAGTACCATCCCTTGGTACAGTGACTCCTTTTCCTAGATCACTTTAGATGTCTAGAAATGTACATATTAACATGAAGACCCTTAAGCTTCTATTCCTCATCTCCACAGCAGGTATGACCATGTGTAAGGGTGTCAGAGCCATAGAATGGTCCACACAGTGTCCAGGGTCTCTACGTTGACACATCTGTTCTTTCCACCTAATGGTTTGTTATTTGACAAATGACCACTATCCAGAGGGGCTAATAGCATGTCAACTTAGTCATATAAAATGGCATGATGATTTTATATTTATCAAATTTCAAAGCCTAACTCTCTATACCTATGTTGGTTTGTTATGAAACTAATAAATGTTCATTGAAAAAATTATAAATATTCAAAATAGAAAATTCAGTAATATTTCTACCACCTCTCCACCCTCACTACCCCCCCAGACACAACCTAATATTTTCTCTCAATGTGGAACATATATTTTAACAAATTGGAATTATATCATATATGCCATTTTATGAAGTGCTTTTTACATATGATGTGATGAAAAGCTTTCTATGTCAGTAAATACTTTGTTGTCACCATTGCTTTGGTTAGTGATGCTTTGATTTGCTGAGACTAAGCAATAAACCCTTTCTTTTTAATAGTACTGATGTTAAGAGACAGGTAGTGACTAGTTTGCTGCAGCATATGTGAGGAAGCTTCTACTCTGTGCTATCTGCTGAGCAGTGTGAACTCATGTCAGGACAACATGTAGAGACCTCCTGTCAAAAGGTCACATAAAACCCACTGGGGGACTGAACGTTCATTTTTAACTGCCAGGAAATGCTATTGATTCAGATCCTGCTCACCTCCTAATATTCTGCACTAATACAAGAGCTTGAGTTCCTCATTTGCAGCTTTAATTCTACACAACAAAATAGAATTCATTTATTCCTATCAAGTATCTGCAGAGGAGGGAAGACATCAATAAAACATAATGGCACCAACTGGACGTTCCGTGGGTTCTCTGAGGTGCTCCCACATGGCCACCATGGGTACACGTCTGCTCACGCAGTAGTCCCCACTCGGCAGTTTACAGAATGAAGAATCACCTCATTACAGAGCGCCACGCTTGCATGCGCTCCGGTCCACCTTCCCTCCTCCGAGCCAGGCCTGCCCTCCCTTCCTGGCCCCCTGGGTTAGCCAGGCCTCCCACACGCATCACCCTCCTGCTCTAAAACACAGGCAGGTGGCCTTATGCTTTTAGGCGACCTAGATGCATGATGGAAAAGATTATGAGTCACAAATGTGTGAGAATCTGCATAAAAACATAGATGCCCTCTTGTTTCGTAATCATGGCTTAAGACCAGGCCGGGGCAGGGGCTGCTCCGGCACCATCTCACTCTGCACTGCCCGGTGCCCCGTGCAGATGGCGACTGTCTGCAGACACTGCCAGACGCGCCAGTCTCCGCCTGCGACCCTCCTCTCGGCACCAGCTGGCTCGGAGCCGCCGCGCCCAGCACGCATTCCCGTGTGGTCTTCAGTAAGCGCCGCGGCCACGCCAGCCTCCAGGCCGATGCGGGACGGACGGACAGAGGAGAGAGCCCAGTCCATGGCCTCGGGGAACTCACAGCCCCGTCAGGGAAGAAAGCACGGAAGCAGCGTGCTCAACGTGGTGACAAGAGAGGCGCGGCAGGCACAGGGAGTTTCTAGCGGTGGCCCCATCCCAACTTGAGGGTGGAAGGGCTGCCCCAGCCGCCCCCAGAGGATGAGCCCCGGTTGGCTAAGAAAGGCGAGGGCAAGAGGGACGGACAATGCAGGGGATAGCCACGGGAAGACTGAAAGGCGAGATGCTGAGGGCCTGAGAGAGGGCGGCGCCTGGCAGGCCTGTCATCTCTGAGCTCGAGGGGACACCGTGTGAGGCGTGGGCAGGCATGGTCCAGACCGTGCTGGCCGCCTCCTCTCTGCGGCCTGCCCTGACTGCCCCGCCTCACGCGTCTAACCGCCCCTGTGCCCCTGCCCTGCGCTGCATTCGAGCGCTATGGAGCACAGGAGCGGCCGCGCGCTGCCCGCTGCTCACCGGCAACGAGCCCGAGCCGGGCGCGCAGCGCTCCACGCAGTGTGCGGTGGAGGAGCCGGCCTCACGCAGCCTGCTTGTTGTGCTGAAGAGACTGCTGGAAATTCTCACCGCGGGAGCCAGCTGGCCGGCCTCGACTCCTGAAAACTCGGGGCGTAACAGGTAGTTTAGGGAACCTTTCTTCACGGACAAACGAAGCTTCAGGCTGGACAAAACCAACACCTCAGGGCACGCCCTGGTCACAGACCCCTGACCGTGCGGGGCTGGGCCAGCCACCCACCGCAGGCCCCCACGCTCGTCCTCACGGAGGACAGAGACAGCTCCCCGCACGAGATGCTAGAACTCGGAAAAGTTTCCATTTTGAGGACGAGACCAGAGCTGCGCTCGGACGCCCGTGCCCGGGGTGCAGGGCCGCTGGCACCGCACGGCGCTCTCCGGTGGCAAGGACAGTGGGATGGGGAAGGAAGTCCCCGAAAACCCAACCTCCTTGTGCCGCAGGCAAGCAAGGCCTCTATGCGAAAGCCCCACCTGCAGGGTGCGAGCAAAGTGCAGTCTCAGCACGCCGCGGTCGTCTCTGGGCAGGGCATGGCACCAGGACAGCGAGACACAGAGCGTGTCAGGGTCCCATACCTGATAAGCCCTCGGTCCCTGGGGAAGTCACGCAGCGCGGCTTGGGCAGGCATAGTAGCTGGGCCCTCCTGTTTGGCCCGCACACGGTGAAGGTCGCCACTGCCAGCCGGCCGGCAGCCGTGGCGGCTGGGAGGTGTCGCTCGCAATGAGTTCCAATTCCTTCGATTGCCAGTCAGAATCTGCACCTCACCCTGGCGTGGACTTGTGCATTCCGCTCGCGTAACTGGAGGTAAATGAGTCATCAGAGTGACACAGCTGATCTCCTCACCGCGGGAGCCTCACAAAGGAGGGGCAAAGCTTCGGGGAATGGGGAAACAAGTCCATTTACAGCAGTGAATTAGATATCTTCGCCGGGTCCGTGTACATTAACGGATGCTAATTTGATTCTTGTCAGCTCTGTAGCTGGGCTGTCAATACCAGAGGGTTCTGGGAAGGTGAGGGAAGGGCACAAGCTGGTAAAAGTGGCACCGGCTTGGTCCCCAGGGCAGTGTGCAGCTTGGTCCCCAGGGCAGTGTGCAGCTGCCTCCCCTGGCCCTGGGCTCTCAAGGACACGGCCCGAAGGACAGGGGGGGCACTGGGTCTCTGCCTTTCTGTGCCACCTCTGCACCGTGGACCAGGGCCTGGGGAATACAACAGCTGAGGAAGAATCAGATCCCGGTTTGAAAGCGGGAGCCGCACACGGGCGCAGGCCAGATGGCGCTGGGGCGGGCAGTAGCTCACCAACCCAGGTCCACACGGACTGTCCCCGCACAGAGCCATGGGCGGAAAATCCAGTCAAGGACGGCCGCCTCGGGGGCCAGCTCTTCCAGAGACAGGTCTAAAGACACAGCAGCTGGGTGGCCAGAACACAAACGACCTGAATCTCCACCTTAATCTAGGAGAAATACACAGAGGAAAACGTCAAGGTCCTCCTCCCCCTCTCCCCCAGCCAGGCAGTGCACTGCCCCTCCGGGCCCTCTGGGTCTCCCTTCCCCTGCGCAGCCACGCTCTGCCCTCCTCCCCCGAGGCCAGCCTCGCCTCTCCAGTGTGAGCCCTGCGGACTGTTCACTCCTCCTCGCGGGGTGGCAGGAGGGGGAACGTTCCAGAAAGGCAGAGGGCTGAGGAGCATGTGGGCAGCCCCCCATCCCTGTGGGTGGGGTCTCCTCACTAGGGGTTCAGGATATCTGAGAAAGAATTCCATCTGATTTTCACTAACCTTTTGCTGAATATTAGTAATGCCTTGGATTGTAAAGGTAAACAATAAAAGTAGTATTAGAAGAAGCTACAACTGTAACCCCAGTGGAAATCAGATATTTTCCTACCATATTTTAGTGGTTGCCAGTATCTCAAAACAGCATTCCCTTTTACCGCTGTTTTGAAATTCAGCTTGCTGTGAATCTTGCTATTTAAGGTGTTAACAAAGAAGCACATAAATCACTATGTCACAAATTTGGAGTTTTTAATATTTTGATAATTGTATTTTATTATAATTGGGTTTCCTTATAATTCTGTGCATTTTGTAAACTTGAAAATACTTTCTTCCTAGAGGGAGTCTGTAAGTTTTAGTCTGTCAAAGTGGTTGGTGGCATAAAGGAGGTTAGAACCCCTGCCTGGGGGAGGGGCACGTGCCCTGAGACCCAAAGGTCTGAGAAGACTGCCCCTGCAAGGTGTGGAAGTGGGGTGCGGGACACAGGCACATGCTATGACAGCTCAGAGAGGGCACAGCAAGCCAGGTTGCAGAGTGTCTGTCAGGCACCAGGTACATCATCTGAGGGGACCTCGGAGGGCGGGTGCAAAGACGAGGTGGGCAGGCCTCTGCCCGAGATGCCCCAGGGTGGTACAGGCTCATGCATCAGCGAATCTGTGGTCGGCAGCTCACGGATGGCCCCCAGTGGTCCCTGCCTCCCGGTACTTATGCCTTTGTGCAAGCAACCCCCTTCCCGTGAGCGTGGGTTAGACCTGGTGACTTCTTCAGAGTGAATAAAGCACAACAAAGGCAAAGCCATGTCACTCCCGAGATTAGATTACAAAAAGTGCCTGGCTTCCCTCCTACTGTCTCACTTGCTCACTCCGCTGGGAGCCAGCTGCCACATTGTGAGCGGCTGTGTGGACATGCCACGGGGCAAAGGTCTGAGGGCGGCAGACAGGAACCGAGGCCTCAGATCAACAACCACGTGAGTGAGGCTGGAAGCAGGTCCTCCCCTGGTTGAGCTTTCAGGTGAGACTGCAGCCGGCAGGAGGGCCTGGACAGAGGGCCCAGTTAAGCTGCACTCAGATCCCCACCCCACAGAAACTGTGTGATAATAAGTGCTTGCTGTTTTAGGCCACTATATTTTAGGGCAACGTGCGATACGACAATAGGTGACTAACACAACGACCCAGAACACAGTGATGAGCAGAAACAGCGACACTGGGTGCTGAGGAGAACGCCAGCCCTCTCAGTTGGCAGCAACGTGCGGGAGGAGTCTGAGGAGACCTGCACTTGAAGTGGGCCTCCAGGATGAGGGTCTCACAAGAGAAGATCTCTCAGCAGAGAATTGGAAAAAAATAAAAAGAAGAAAAAGAACCCATAAGAAAATGAGTCAAAATGATTATGGCCAGGAGACAAAGTTATGGGTTTCTCTTTCTACCTCATGCATTTCTCTATTTCCAATATATTTCTACACAGATAGAAACAACTCTAGAAATATTGAAATATATATTTGTATGTTTCCCATGTTTTCTGCCGTTTATGCATACTGCTCTAAACAAGATATCTTTTAAAGAACGGGCTGGGTCTCATACTTACGTGAGGAGAGAAGGTCCTTCCAGGGACTGACGCAGACGAAGACAGAGCACAGCACACTGTAAGGACACGTGGCACCTATGGGACGGACGACAGCGCTACTGCCCAGTCACGCACCTCACGGCACCCACACCATCTGTCACTCAGCAGTATGATGCACCTGATTATCCGGTCTCAATGACAAGGGACCAAAAAACGCTGGTTGCCCTAGCGACAAGGCCACCTCAGCACAGATGCAACCTTCCTGACCCTTAAAACAAAGCTTACCCTTACAAGAGGAGCTTACACCCACTTTATAAAAGAAACACCTGTAACTGACCTGGACTGAATACAGGTTTAAGAAACGGGGACGAATCCCCCAAATTCTGAGAATGGTCTCTGGATGGAGACCCTCCCGGTCCAGAGGTCATCTGACCCCTGACTCTCCCTGGCCCGGGCCCTAATCCTGTTGTCTATGTGGCAACAGTGCTGCCAAAATAAACTGCCTGGGCATCGGTGCCTAGGACTCATCTTGCCGCAAATGGCACCAAAGGGGGAGGTTGCCCCTGGGAGAACCCTGAACACAACATGGAGGAACAGAAGGAACAGAAAATAACGTAAGTTATCTGGACGACTGGTGGGTTACAGAAATCAGTGGGAACCGAAACAGGGAAGCTAGAATGGGACCAGAGGATGGAGGTGGGTGTGTGAGAGACAGAGAGATAGAAGCAGAGGGAGAGCACATCTCTTGTCCAGTTTGTGGACAGCTGGGAAAGGAAGGAGGGCCCAGCGGCCAAGAGCAACAAGAAAATCCGGGCCTCCTCTCCAGCCAATAAGCACAGTTGGGTGGGGGGAAGAACGACCAGGACCTGCACATACCCGCAGGCCTCCTCACCAAACGACGCCTGTGC
Source organism: Microcebus murinus (assembly GCF_040939455.1). Classification (NCBI taxonomy): domain Eukaryota; kingdom Metazoa; phylum Chordata; class Mammalia; order Primates; family Cheirogaleidae; genus Microcebus; species Microcebus murinus. The sequence goes on along the minus strand of NC_134104.1, from coordinate 159,263,114 downwards.
TGGGCGTGTGGAACAACAGAAATCTGCTCTCCATTCTCCAGGGACACGTCTACCACGGGCAACGCAGGATCAGAGCGGACCAGAGAGAGGAAGCCGAGGGACATTTGATCTGTTCACCAGAGGAGCGGCTGGAGGTCCTCACGGCCCACGACAGGACCCAGAACGCGGGGTCCACAGCACAGCCTCTCACTGTCTCAGGCACAGGGCTCCGGAGACAGCAACGCCTGGAGGAAGGGGGTCAGAGGTGGTCGGAGCCACTCAGCCCCACTCGCCTGCACAGGTGCGCTCCAGGGCCCCTGGCGACAGCCAGTCCACCAGGCCAGGAATGCTGAGGGGTTCTCGGGGGAAGCCAAGGAGCCAGGCCCAGGCGCGTTCCGGACAAGGGTCTGTGGGAAGGAGCCCAGAGTCCTCACCACCCTTCTCTGGCCAAGTCCGGAGAGCGCGGAAAGAACAAAAGAACCTGACCATAGCTTTAACAAACCTGAGAACAGGGCTCACTTGCACCTTCTGTTCCCAAAGCAGTGTGGGAAGCCAGTAGAGCCCAAGTCCTCCCACCATCTACAATTAGACGCTGAAGATGTGTGTGTCGGCGCAGGTGCCTAAAGAGCCGCTGACAGCCCACAGCTTCCCCGCAGGTGCAGCAAGAGCAGAAAGCTCCCTCATTGTCTGGAAGCAGCTTGAGCGAAGCTCATGGAGCCAGCAAACCTGTCAAGCCTGCCAGGCAGGTGATGCAAACTGTAGGTAAAAACGTAGAAGTGACTCCACGTGAATAGACAACTGTGGCAGCGGCTGGCCATGCCCCCTAACATCCAGGGTCACTCCCCACACACAGTTCCCAGCGGCCTGGGATGGGCAGGGCCATGTGCTTGGCTCTGGCCCATGGAAGTAGGGAGCTGCATGTCCCACCCCCACCCATGCACGTAGGAGCCACAGCTGGAAGAGGCCTTCCAGCTCTTTCTTCCCCACCTGGGGGACTAGAAGCTTCGTACGGAAACAAGATGGACACGGCCAGCTCCCTGATCACCATGTGGATGAAAGAGGCCCTGGAGAATCACCTAACCCATGGAGGACTTGCCTAGGCAAGAAAGAAGTCTGCATATATGCTACTGAGATTCGGAGTAAGTTTGTTAGCTAGCACAACCTAATTTCTCCTGAATAAAATCAAAGACAACTGGGAGCAAGGATGTCTCCACGGACGCCATCACAGGTGACAGCAGAGCACCGGAGGCCCATCCACCAGGGTGCTTTGGCTCTACGTGGGTCCTTGGAACTTGGACACGACTCAGGGAGAGTGAGAGAGAGTACCATGAACTGACTCGGATTTCATTTCAACACTTGGCAGAACGGGGGCTCAAACTAGAAATTAAGTTCAATTAGAGGAAAAGAAAGTGACTTTTTCTGTACACCTCAATTTGTGGCTTGAAAACTGAACCTGCTCCCCAGATGTCTGTATGACAAGCAAAGCAAAGGCCAACTGGCTCTTCTCTAGCTGTCTGCAATTTGGCCAAAGGAGGTGATAATTTCTCATTTCAAAGAATTGTAGCATTTCAGGATGAAAGGGGACCTCCAAGTGCCGGGATGACACACAGGTTTCATCTCCAGTGCCAAGTCCAGTGGGTTAGTGTGACCTCCTGGAGGGCCACATCAAAAGGATTCTAGGACCGTCTCCAAGCTCAGTGGGGAAGAGCGGAGGGTTGATTAGCAGGGTCTGCCAGGGGAGGGCAGAATGAGAGCACATGAACAGGGAAGAACAAAAAAAGAAGCAAAACAAGATGACCCCAAGAGCCCAGCTGCGTAATTTTGTAAGTGGTGAAGTCAAGGCCCAGAAAACATGCCCACCACTCTCCAGACACATGGTCCCAGAATCAGGACTTGAGCCCTCATCTCTCAATTCCAGTTCACTGTCACTTAGAAATAATTACTTCTAAAAATGCTAATAAGATACAGCCCTCCTGCCTCTCTCCCACATCTCTTGGTAGCTTACTGTTCCTGATTTTATATAAAAATAATGCATATAACTAATCTCTCAAAAACAGAGAAATTTCTCCAACTAGTGACAAAAAGGAAAATCAGAGAGACTTGAGCTTAAGAGGGACTCGATGCACTACTGCTGGCTTTGAAGATGGACAGAGACTATGTCGGAGGGGTGAGGGCAGGCTGAAGGAGCTGGGAGATGCCCTTGGCAGACAGCCACCAAAGAAATGGAAACCTCAGTCCTGCAGCTGCGAGGAACCGAGGCAGCCAATGACCTGAGCAAGCATGGAAGAGCATCCTTCCCCAGAGCCGCCAAGTACGAGCTCGCCTAGACGATGCCTTGACTTCAGCCTTGCGGTATGAGCACAGAATTCCGCAGCACCCTCCCGGACTTCTGCCCTGGGAGATGATAAAGGGGAGCTGCTTTAAGCCACCTGGTTTCTGGTCCATTGTTACGCAGGAGTAGAAAGCCAATGCTGAAATGTGTCTCCTGAGGGTGGTTGACAAAGCCATGGCTGAGGCCTGAGGACTGCCGTGACCCTGCTGTGGCGGCAGTGGTAGAAACCAACTCACAGGGTCCGGTGAATGTGTACACCAGGTCGGTTACTTCCTGCAACTCTCACTGGACAGCATTTGTTTAATATTTAAATAAAGCAAGGTTTGTGTGGTTAAAACAACAACAGAAGAAGCTAAATCATCTCCAAAATGAAGATTATTAGCCAGTGCTGTCTATTAAACAAAACAGAGAAAACAAATTTATTCTCACTCATACTTACAAATTCAGCACATAGATAAGTTCACTAAAGGCTGCTTGAACAATTTAGCAATTGAGCAGAATGCCAAACACGGTATGAATTTTTAAAATGCTTTCAGGCTCAAGCCCCACAAGGTCTGAATTAAATGGTGTCCGCATATGGTTTTGCCCATCCTCAAACCCGGACTATCTGCTTCAGGTTCTAGTGTAACAAGCCAAGGAAGGCTTTCATCTATCTGTTCCCCAGGCCCAAAATCCGATAAATATTATTATTACTAAACAATGACAACGCAAAAGAGACCATGTGTGGAGGTCTCTCCCCATGTGTTGGGGCCTTTCCTACGTATTTTATGTAGTTTTAAGCATCTTTCATCAATCAAATTCATGAGACAAACAATAAAAACAAAAGCTATTTCCATCCCTGAAACTGTTCTACAAAGCTGCCTAAAGTAATGCATCCATCTCCTTTCCTCCCAGGCTCCCTCCCGCTCACCTGGGTGCCTGGTGCAGACGGCACCCTTTTCCCACCTCTTCCCTGGCCAGTCTGTATCCCAGTCCCAGTGCCAGCCAGGCTTGGCCACCCCGTGCGGCATGTTCCTTCTGCGCTTTGCACAGTGATGGCGGCTGGCACTCCTGCCATTACACCGCGCCAGTCACGTGTGGGCGTGTCTGCCTCCCTTTCCGGAATGTGCAATCCCAGGAGCGGGGTCCATGGTGATTAGCCCTAGCATCCCCAGCTCTTAGTGGGTGGTACATAGTAGATGCTCTTTTCTTTAACTTACTCTTCATCAAAATGCAGAAAACAAGCAAGCAATAGAGGGATGGAAGGAGGAGAAAACACACACATGAACAAAAGAAATTATTAAAAACACTGCCAGAGATGGAGGAGCAGGCAATCACAATAGCAAAGAGGGCCCCCCACACACAGAGATCCAGCAAAATTTCTTCCCCTCTGACATCCACAGAATTCCAAGATGGAATGGTGGCTCTGAAACACAAAAGGGGCCGCTGTGTTTCAGCAGCGGGCCCCTTTCACCTGTGTCTGCACCAATCAGTCATGCACAATGGGCCCCAGGCTGTGGTTTGGCCACTCTGCTTTCCTTGCTGAGCTGGGCATGGACTCAATCCGTCCCAAAGGTGAAGAACCAAACCAAGCCACAGCAACTCTTCTTTCCACATAAAGTCCTCCTGGTCCAAAAATAATGAGAAAGATCTAAACCCACTCCATCCACTGGTTTCCCTTCTGAAGCCAAATACTTCTACAAGATTCTTGTGCTATTAAGATCTCAGAACCACTGCCTTCAAGGTTACCGTTCCCCAGTGCTTTGCTCCTCATGTCCTGTACGTAATGATGAGAATGCAAAGAGAGGCCAGAGTTCAAGTCCCAGCCGTGCTACTCACTAGCTGGGTGGCCCTGGGCAAGACCACCTTTTCTCTCTCTAGGCCTCAGCTTTCTTATCTCCAAATGGTGACAACTGTCCTTAATTCACAGAACCTTAGTGAGAGCAAAGTGAGCTTGGGCACACACCTCCGTACAGTGGCCAGCAGGCAGAAACACTTAGCAGTGGCAGCCCCTGGCCATGACATCAGCAGCACTGAATGACCCCGGAATGGCCATTACGTGGAGGCCGTGTCAGACAAGCTGTTCTTTCACAGGCCAGCAGCTTCTTTCTCATTAAAAAATCACCATATGAGATTTTCCTTTAAACTTCTTTTTCAAAATTCCATGCCACAGCTCAGAATATCAATGTTCCCAATTGCCAAAGCCAGCACGCTGTTCTGATTCTGAATATAAACGCACACCGACCCTAGGTTTCAGACCATTAGCTTCTTTCCTTTTCCTCCTTTTTTTAATCATTTCTAACTTGGAGCAACCAAAGGAATTTATATTTTGAACATTATAAAAACACCCCCGAAACATCACTTGCTCCTTGGCTGAATCTTTTTGTGCCATTAGCTTAAGCCCAAAAATCGTTATATGGATGAATTGCAAACCCATGAAAATCGTTAAGTGTTTAAGATGGAAAAAATAACTCAGAGCAGCGGGCTCTGGAAAAATTACTTAGAATATCCTATCCCACTGCCACCAAAACACCACAGGTACCTCATCTTCTGTATTTCATTTAGGGTATATTCGCTAAGTTTCTGGTCACATATAGCACAATTTTGGGCTCCTGAGAAACAGTGACTACATTCCATTTGGGTCAGAAAGGATACATTTCATTCTCTTAAAAAGAAAAAGACAAAGTATTGGGTATCTACTGCATGCTAAGTATGTTCCTAAAATTTTCCAAGCTCTCATCCCAGTGACTGGAAGAGAAAATCTACCCTGCACTTCCAATGGGGAACTTATGAACTCCCTAAACCATGTATTTAAATTGGAACGAGTAACCCAGGGCAGGAGCTTCTGGTTTGTCACTGCTTCCTCTGCAACTTCAGCAAGTCACTGTCATTAAAGAGCATTTATAAAGGGTTACTTAAGGAGGCTGAGTACCGAAAATATCACCGTGCAAGACACAATCTGTAAACCGTAAGAGCTAAACACACACTGAGGACAAGTAAGTATGCAAACACAGTGTTTCCCAAACTTCTATTATTTGAGTCCCACCGTCACACTTGGAAATGTCTGAACACCACCTGCAATCTTTGCTTCTGAATAAACTCACATTTTCTTCTCACCATCTACCTTTACCTCATCCTAAAGCTGCCACGACTATAACATCATGGTTGCGCTAGTCATTGACACCACTCCCTCATTTCACACTAAAACATATGCATACTATTGAAATATGAGGCATCTATGGCCCATGCTCAGGGAAAGCCTAAGGTAGAGTATGAAAAGGACAGAACAGTGCTGCTAAAGAAGCCACTGGCCTCTCCACACTCCCCTTATGAGGGCCTGCTTTGCTGCCTTCACAAACCATTCACATGTGCCGAGTTTCTCCTGACTGGGTCACTGGGTGATGACAGAGCAAGCCAGGCACAGACCCTCGGTAACTGGGAACTGGCAGAGGCCCGACAGGCTGGACAGCACCCACAGGACGTCATCCTGCATCGTCCCTTTGCCCTTTGGCCAGCAAGGCCCCGCCCAGATTAACACCTAAGGAGAGAAAGGGCATGCCCTGGCTGCCAGCATTGCCTCCTCCAGCCTTGAACCCCGTCCCTTAAGCACGGACCTGGCTGCTGCTGCAATCGTTCATCCACCCCGTCGTCCACCCACTCATCAGCAAATAGCACGCACACACCAACGACTGTGTGTGGAAGTGGAGACCCTCATGCTAGCCCACTCCGGGTTTGTGCTCCTGAAGAGACCAAGGCAGCAACCCAGCCCTCTGTTCTCCATAACTATAACCAGATGCCTTTAGCCAACCTCATAGCGGGCAGAGTTAACACCAGGCAACATTAAACTCCAAAATCCAAAACATGTGAATTCAGGACATCAGCATTCTTAAGACGGTTTATACAACTCCTTGATGCCCCATCTCATTTCTCTTTACTTTCCATTTCAGTTATCTGAAATAACAGAAAAAATATTAGTCAATTTATGATTGACAGCAGCTAGCATGCCACGCAATTCCAATGATAAGAAGCGTTAATAAGATTCATGCCTGATGTCCCTCATGTTAGTTTAATACACCATAGAGATGGCTAAAGGACTTTTCACTTCTACAAAGCTCAGACCAAACTGGGCCATTTTCTGGGTTTGGCAACAACCAAAAATTTCCAAGTCACTGAGTTAAGTTCCATCCCCTAGACCTAAGAACTTTTTCCACTGCTTTTAAGTATGATTATATAAAGAAAAAAATTGCCCCATATTTTTCTAATTCCTGTGTCCCTCATTCATCAAATGCTTTCTCTGAGAGCTATTTGATTTCTAAGAAGTCTTTTGAGCATTTTAAGTCTTAAAAATGTTCTTCCCTCTTTGAACTAGGAAGTTGTCCTTTCTGCTAACAGCACACTAAACTTGAACCTCAAAAGGCTTCAGGTCAGTCTGAAATTTAAAACTGCTTAAAGTACAAGTGGGTTCTAACCCAAGAGAAAAAGTATATTTTTTCCACTTTTTTCCTTCATACATATGTCAAATGTGAAAGGCATTACTTAAAAGGACAATGCATCTCTTAAAATGTGGACTTTATATGCAATGAAAGAAAACTTCGTAGCTTTCAGTTCAACTGACAAAAAAGCAAAAGGCCATAATTTAATTTATCCAAGTGTTCCTAAAATAAACAAACAAATAAATAAGAGTCATGTCCCTTTCACAGCATCTGAAATAAGGCCACCAGCTGTACCGAGCCCATTACAAACTAAAACATTGAATAAAATCTCCGGTCACCATCACTTATGGGCTCCCCTTCCACTTCACTATTGATAGCCAGAAAAGAAATTAAAGAAAAAGAAAAGGGTAAGACATTAAACTTTTTCCAGTCCTAAACTGAAAGATTATTCTAGGTCCAAGGCAAAGAAAAGATGATCAGGCCCCCTTGATCTGAGCCTTCAGAACAGCTAATAGTATCTCAGAGCTCAAAGCCAAGTAACTTACACTTCCTTCTGTCCTTAACCAGTTTCCTGATTTTCAAAGAAAAAAAAAAAAATCACAGACACTGTGATTATCTTTCATCATTACACAAGGCACATTAAATAAAAGAGAACCTTTCCATTACTTCGTTTTTCAGAAACGCAGAAAAATCAGCCCACAGAAGTGATACAAGGACAGGAAGTAAGAGCAGTTTCCCGAAATGCTGGGCTGTAATCTTCGTAATCAGCCAAAGACACCACCCACCACATCTGGGTGGGCACCAGAGCCAATTATGCTAATTATGATTGGGCTGGATGAATAGCAAATCTGCCATATTGTGGCTGGGCAGCAAGTGGGGATAGCACACGGTGCTGGGTCGCTTCTTTCTGCTCATGCAGACATAACATAGAAGGCAACATTATCACTGCAGAACAGCACATTTTCCTCTAACTACAGCAATGGACCCACATTAATAATACAGCTGAACATTATTCTAATGTGCAAGAAAATGGAATGAAACAAAGCACAGGCTGAAGATCACATAATGCCAGAAGGGACAAGATTCCTACTCTATCCGGTATGGATATCATTCATGTCTTGCATAGGTAGTCACTCAGCATTGTCCTCTCTCACTATGAGCCTCATGAGGCCAGGTTATGTGTCCATCTCATTGCTGGGCACTAGCTGAGAACCTAGCATGCCAAAGATGCTCAACAGGTGTTTGCCAAATCAATGCATTGACAAACTCACAAACCAGCCCTCACGGCCCCTCAGTGAAGCAGGTCCCATCATGTCACATGCTGCTTCATAGGCTGCACTTAGCATTCAAGGTCCCAGAAATGATAAGTGCTAAGAGAAGCAACAAATCTTGGGCTCTGGCATTGCATTACCTGGCTTCAAATCCTGGCATCACATCCTGGCTCTATGGCCATAAGCAAATTACCTTAACTCTCCATGTCTCAGATTACCTCACCTGTAAAATGATGCTAAAAATAACATTTACTCTACTGAGATGTTCTCACGATTAAATGATACGATCCATGTGAGAGACTTAGTAGCAGTAGTATAGGTCCAACAAACGTTAAGCACTCAATACATATCAACTATTTCTCCCTATTATTTTTACCATTCAGAATCAATAGACAGTCACCACAGTATAAATGTCCAATAGGATTATGAGTAAGGACAGCTTTCAGCAACTAAAACTAACCAACTACTTTACAGGTATCAACATGAGCTAATGTAAAATGTACTATGGAATAAAATAAGCAAGTTGCACTATGATACACACACAGTATGTGCTTGTGTTAGAATGATGCAGAAGCTTTTTATAGGTACACACACGCCAAGCACGCATGTGGAAATATGACACGGTTCCTCTGCAAAGTAAATCTGTGAATCAAGCACAGTGGTTACCTGGAGTGGAGGGAGTCCAAAAGAGCTCAAAATATCTGTTGTGTTCTAATTATAAGCAAATGGATTCCTGAATTCTTTACTTAAATTATAATTAAAACATTAAAGAAAACTTTTCAAATGTATACCAAAAATAAAAACAAAAAGGAAACAAAAAAGAAAAACCATCTCCTCTCCCAGCACTGGGAGGGAGCTTTGCCACATGGCTGCTGGACTGAGGGACCCGCGATGACTTGGGTAATGGCTTCTTCTTGGCTGGACCACAGGTTCTGCCTGACAAAGAACCCACCTGCCTTTTCGCTACTCCTGTGTCCCCATCTTCAATGGCAGTGCTTGTCACACATGGGTGCTCAGCAAATATCTGCAGATTGAATGGATTTAACAAAAAAAATTCCAAAATCCTTTAAGAAATTTGAAACAGTCTTTCATTTTTGGGTACCTTTTCTGAAAGCCTAAACATATTTAATTATTTAATTTTCAAACAATGAGGAAAGACTACTGACCAATCAGGGTTTTAACCAGCGTGTTTAAATTATAGACGTTTGTGACACGGAAGAGTAAATCCCCACCTTAGACTGTAAACTTTCCTGTCAGGGCCCACCATGGGAGGAAATGTTTTATCATCCCACTCTCCCCACTTTGGGAAACTCTCTCTGCCTAAAGGGTACGTCCTTTATTATGACTCCCCATCTCACACCATGACCTTGGAGACACAGTAAGTAGCTTTCCTTCCCCGTCCCCCCACAACCTGAGATTGTGATATGATATGCAGACATGGTCTACTGAGTCCTGTAGCCGAAGCAAACACATCAGCAAAATCTACCCACCGCTGCTATAGATTTATGTCGGCCCAGCAATTATGCAGCCTGCCACGGGTTCTGAGAATACGCTAACGTGAAATATAGAAGAACTCCTTAGAGACCAGCAGTGAAATAATCGAAACTCCAGCTCCCTTCCCCCAGCCCCCAGCCCAACTACCTTCACAGCCCTCAGGAGACCCTGGTGGGGCTGCAAAGAGCCTCCTCCTTAACTGGTTTATTGAGATGGGAGGGTCATTTTCAAGTACACTGGTGGGATTTGTACAATTCCAATGGTGAGGTATCAGGACCATGCATCCTACATTTTCCAGCATTGTCCTGATTTCAAACATTATAGCACGTTGCCCCTCGGAGTACATTTGTACATTTTGGACCATACCCAACCGTCCCCCTCCATAAACTAGGGTAGTGTGGGTTAAAATCTAAGACTTGCTATCACGAACATGCAAGCCCACAGAACCTTCTGAACTTCGGCTGCCTGTGATAAAGAAGAGAAAGACTTTCCATCTGTTTCAACCCCCGCAAAAGAACATATAAACAAGGAATTTTAATGTTCTTCTGGCCCTAAGGAAACATACTCTTTCAGACAGGGAGATTCTGTAGTTGCAAAATCCTGTGTCCAGACCAGGCAGAGTAAGGGGTTCAGGCCTCATGATTATGCCCAAAACCTCGAGCACCCACTATGTGCCAAGCTGGGAGCCAGGCTGGGAGCATTCAGCAATGAATAAAGCAGTCCTAGGACCAAACTTAAGGGTCTGCTAGAGGAAGAAGATAGTAAATATATAACGACAAATTAATCCTCATGATAACAAATTCCAGGAAGGAATAAGGGTGCCAAAAAATAAAACTAGACTCCAGATGTGGAGGTAAGATGGGCTTGGGTATTGTTTGTTCCTAAAATTTTTGTAAGAATTATAATAAATGAGAATCAAAGTATCCAGTTTAATGTGAATATCCAATTCTGCTTCCCTCTCTCTAACAGAGAAGCTGAAGAGAGATGCTAAGAAAAATTGCTTAACTTACTTGAATGAGGTCACTGCTAAGAGGAGTGAGCAGGCTACTCAGCCACTTATTCTTACTAGAAATAAAACTGAGCATCTACTACATGCCAGGACGTAGGTGCCAAAGATACAGCAGGGAATAAGACAGATGACACCCTGACTCTCATATTGTTTATATTCTAGCGGGGAGAAAGACAGCACAAGCAGGAAATGAATTTAGATTTCAGACAAAGCTATTCTGGAGAAAATGAGGCAGGGTTGCATGATATGGAGTTATCAGGCAAAGGCCTTTAGATTGCCTGGTTGGTGCAAGCTCCTCTAAGGAGCTGACACCTGAGCTGAGCCCTGAGTGATGAGGCAGGTGTGCAAAGAAGTGGGGAAAGAGTAGTCAAGGCAGAGGGAATGTGAGAGCCAACTACTCACAAGAAAGAAGCTGACATGTTTAAGGAAGAAAAAGACGACCAGCATGGCTGAAGCCTTGTTGAACACTAGGGAGAATGGTAGGAGACAGAGAGGGGAAGGAGACTGCTACAGCTTGAATGTGTCCCCCTGATTTCGTGTTTTGGAAACTTTAACCACAAACTCATATGTTGATGGTATTTGGAGGTGGGGCCTTTGGGAGATAATTAGGGTTAGACAAGGTCATCGGGGTGGGGTCCCCATGATGGGACTGGTGGCTTCTTAAGAAGAGTACAAGAGACCTGCACGGACACACTTCTCTCTCACCATGTGCTTCCTTCTGCCATGTTATGGCACAGCAAGAAGGTCCTCACCAGATGCAGCCTCCAGAGTTGTAATAAATAAATTTCTTTTCCTTATGAATTATCCAGTCTCCATATTCTGTTATAGCAACAGAAAATAAACTAAGATAGAGACACATCCTAGGGGCCTTGTAAGCCAAGGTAAGAATTTGAGGAACTCAATTCTAGCTGGAGAAAAAAGAAATCACAATAGGTGAGGTTGCAGACAATGAAATCTCTGCAAGATAAAATAAACACAGTTACTGTTAGAAATAGACAAGTTGATCATGTCCTGTTCCATTTAATGGATGGCTCAAGTAGCTAAGTAAATAATAGCTGACTCCACATTTACAAACATCAAACACTACTGGGTTCAACTCACAGAAGAAGTTAGGGCTAAAGATCCTGGATTCGCAAGGAGGAGAAGGAGGAAACGTATTTATTCAAGACTGCTCTGCCCATATATTACTGAATCTTAGCAGAGCAGCTGGTCCATAAACACGCCTGAAAATTCCCGAGCGTTGCAAAAGCCAAGCAGCTAGAACGCAGTGCTTTGCTTCAGCAGCTGCAAATGTTGTCTCTCTTCTCAGAAGCCCCTATTTTGCAACTATATGAATGTATTGGCAGGCTTCTGTTTTAACTAAATGGATTTTTAATTTTGTATGTTTCCTTCACAGAAAGGCTTTATGATATACATTTAAGACGCTGTCATCATAAAAGTTACTTCAAGCGACCTTCCAGTCATGATAAGTGCTCCCACGAACCATGCCTTGCAAGTCCTCAGAACAAGCTGCTGGGTTTCAGCTCAGCAGTCCTCTCCTGGAGGAGTTCTTTTCAACCCTGCTTACGGACTAAATGTAAAGGATTCCCACCAGCTCTTCACAGAGCAGAAATGAAATCTCAATGGCGCAGCTTAATTAAGTAGAAGCATATTTCATATTTTTATTTTTTTTCTGTTAAATATGTATATTTGTCTAAACAAAGCAACCTAAAGACTCAAGAGCTCACAATGTGGATCAGAGCTGCACCTGCTGTGTTTGTTTCCCTCTTGCTCACAGCTCCCAGCCCTGCCTGACTCCTTTCCATAAGCAGGCTGCTCCAGTAGCCCGCGAGGTCCATGTCACTCCACCCGCTCACCCTGGGGGCTTGGCCACCCTGGTGGAAAGGACATCTTTCTCACTAGCTCCTGGAGGGAAGTCCAGGAAAGGCTCTGCTTGGCCTCGTCTGAGTCACAAGCCCCACTTTTGAGCCACTGTGTGTCCAGGAGGACGTAGGACCTTGATGGGCCAAGTCTGGGTTCCCGCCCATATTGTGGCTGAGGCTTATGGGACTCCAGCACAAAAGAAGGTGGGAAGATCCCCAAAGAAACCAGAAAACAGGAGACAGGAAAGCATGATGATCAGGTTAATACTTTCACTGCCTTCAGTCAACTATGGCAGAGACGCAAGTTAACGAGGTTACGTGGTGTAACTAATCACACGCAACTGGGTAATGTGGAATCCTCCTCCCTGGCCAGCACTGTCAGGCGCTTCACAATTCTCTGAGTTTTGCTTTCGTAGGTTATTTATTATTAATCACCCCTGATCCCTTCAGGTGTTATGAAAGTGTTCAATCAATACTTTCAAACACTTACATGACCGGGCAGAAATAGAACCACTTACCTCTAAAACCATCCCCAATGTTCTCAGCTGGGTATTTTATGTTGGCTCTTTCCCCTGCACCGAATGCTGATAGCGTCAAATCTCTTCCTTTCAAAGAGTAAAAAGAAAGCTCTGCTACTAGAACATCTCAGAAACAAGCCAAGTTTAATGGTGAAAGTGGCTTCAGGCCCATAAGCGGAGTTAAATCTACTTACTCTTTCTTGGATTCATTCTCCAACATCAGACAAGGTTGCTGTCCTCTGCCATCCACCACCCCTAATGCTACCTGGCATTACCTTACAGGTGTGGGTATGCAGTTATTGTCTGTCTTCCCAAGCTTTCCACAGGAAGGCAAGTTCCAAGGGTCCAGGGGCTCCTTTACTTGTAGCCCTGGTACCTATATAGTGCTTACACACAGCAGGCACTCAATAGTGGTTGGCTATGGGATTCGCTGTCCACAGAATTCTTTTCTCATAATCAATTCTCATAGCATCCAACTTGGAAATGCTATTATAAACAACTGTGAAATTAAAAAGTATTACCATTCCTGGAAGTACTAGTGTACTAGAAATTCCCACCTCCAACAGGACAGCCTTCTACACCAGGGTTCCAGAAAGCCCTTGAGGCCATGGAGGTTACTGTGCCTCGATACCCCTCCTTTTCTATAGCCCTCTTACCTTCCTGCACCAGTTATGCACTGGTATTCCAGATTTTCTTATTAAAATACCTTAAAATGCGTCTCTCAAGTTCTAATTGGATCTTAATTTTATCCTACAAAATGGTCAGTTTGTTGAAGAGGACTGAATGACCAGGGACTTTCGGGACTATCCCCATCTAACTTCCTCTACTGTCCTTGACTTCCCACTTGTGTTGCCCTCCTTATCCCCCACCAGCAGGCTTCTGAAGGCAACTGTATTTGGAAAATACTCAGAAAGGCGATCGCACTTTTTGAATTAGCCTATTGCAACCATGGAAGAACATGGGGCCCACTGCCATTTGCCTGAATGTTTTCTTGACATTCCTTAAAAAACTTTTGAGTTCTTCTTGCTTTAATGTTGGCCAAAAAACTTCCTCTTTTTATGAATAAGCTTTTCAGATAAGAAATTCACTCTAGCTTCAATCAACCTTTCTGGAAGGAAAACCATTTTCTCTGACATGACAAGACCTACTGAAAATCAACAATGGCAGGAACAGCAGCTGTGCAACACTGCTGACACTTACAAGAGTAGGGAAAAAATAGCTGGTGGGGGAAAAATAAGTCCATAAACATTGCAGAGGCAAAGCTCCCCAGCTCTCACGCTACATGCGGCAACCAATTACTCTCTCAAAAGAAGAATGCAGGTCTTACATGAAGTGGAACAATTAATTTCACGCCTGTCACCCTGGCCTCAATAGTAAGTTGATTTGAATCAGATATTTGCGGTACATTACAGCTTGCAGGGGACAGTTCGGTTGCCTCCCGAGCTGACGGACTGCTCTGATGGCTACCATTGTAAAACAATCCATCAATAAGAGTAATTATAGTATTGATCAAAGTGGTTGGCTGCTTCAGATTGGAATCAATTCTCAGGAGTTGCTGGAAACAGAAACATCTAATGGACTATTCCATCACTAGTCACTGCAGCAACTGAAACGGCTAATATTCTGGAAAGTTCTTAATAATTACTCATTGGATCTGCATTTCTGCTTTGCTGGTCATAACTAGACCCTGCTTACTGTAGCCTAAAAGTCAGTCTAAGTGGATGAAGGGAGAGCTCAATGCAGACTTATACAGTAGTGCCAGCATTGACCAAAAAAGTAGGAGAAATAAAGTGGAAAATCACCTTCAATAATTTTGTTTTTGTCAATCAGAGTAGCTCATTATCTTTTTTTCTCCAAAGCTTCTGGGTAAGAAAGTACACTGGGAAGAAGACAGCTTATTTTATAGAGGCTGCTCTTACAGTGGTCCTGACAAGACAAGAACATTCTTCATTTCGATGTCGATGGCATCCATAACAGAGAGCACAATGCCACTAATGAGAAATTCTCGTGCATGTGTCATTTACCATATTCTGGCTCATACAATAAAATCTGGACTCTCTGGGAGAAGCATAAACTTGGAGAGACCAACGACAGCACATAAGCCTAACATAAGTAATGCACCTACTTTCTTTTTCCCCTCACTCAAATGCCTATTGATTTATCATCAGGGTCTGCCATACCCAGGGCAGGCTCCACATGGCATAAGAAGACCACAGAAGCTGCCACAATCCACATCAGACAGCCCCTAATCAGCACAATCAGGAAAGGGCAACAGTTCAATCTTGAGGACATCCTCTTCCAGTCACGGCAAGACTTGACAAAGCACTTTTGACCACACCACACACCTCCCTGGTCAAAGACGGCAGGTCCACCAGAAAAGGTGCTGCCAATCTCAGGCTTGAGGACCTTCTCTTTCCTCCAAGACTCTGTGTGTACAACCTTTATTCAGGGTATAGTCCAAGGGTGAGTCCTCACATGCCTTTTTTTTTGGGGGGGGGTCCCTAAATTGGACAATGACCTCCTATTTCCAACTATGCTTTTGAATATTCATTTTTTTCATTAAGTACTTCACAGCCCACCCCAACTCTGACACTTAATGGATGTGTAATTTGCCCAATAGTAGATAAATTATTTACCCTCTCTGTGCCTCCAAGCATCCATGTCCACCTCTATATGGCAGGGAGTGGGAGGTGTAAAATGATTAGTTCTGAGAGTGATATGTTTAGAAACAATTTTCCTGGAAGACACTTGAGATGATATTTGAGGGACTCTCTGGGATTCTCTCAAGTACTTGGGATTGTCTACCCGGTAGAGGGGAAGAATGTCTTTGAAGCAGAGAAAACAACGTAAGTAAAAGCCTTAAAGGGAGGAATACGGGACCAACCATCACAGGAAGGACTGGGTGAAGACCACCAGAGTCAGGTGTGAAGCAGACAGGGAAGGGCCTGGAATATTAAGCTCCAAAGATTTTGTTTTAGGCAATGGGAGAGTCATTCTAGGGTTCTAAGCAAAGGAGTGAGCTGATGGGAACACTGTTTCAGAAAAGGCATCCCAGGAACGGTCATGTAGGACAGACAGTTAGGAGGCTAACACAGTCACTCACCGGAGAGATAATGATGAGGACAAAATACCAAATTCTTTCAAAATAAATCTTCTGTAATTGGGACATTGCTTCAAATAGCAAGTTGATTAACACTTGTGCGAACATTTGTCAATGCAAGTTCTTGTGCTGCATTTCACTCTGTTATTTGAAAGCTGCAACAGCGGCCTGATCTTATTAGGGATTTACAGGATCATTAGTTGTGTCCCTCATATATATCAAAGCTCTATATGATGCCTGAGTGAATTCCAAGTTCAGTGCGGAAAGTTTTAAGATAACAACAATACGTTTATTTAAAGGCTTAGAAGGCTTTAACACCAGAGTCACTCAACTCTCCTTAGCTCTATAAACATTACCATAAAATCAAACATGATTCCAGTTTTTAAAGGAGAAATTGAGTTTAGATAGTTTTCAACCTGAGAGGAAAATGTGTGCAATAGAAACTAAATAGCCATTCCACATGGGAAAAGCTACAGACGGTTGCCTTCCTTCAGCAACCAAATATTAATTTCACTGATGGCGAGATTAAGGAGGCAGACAATAGTCAACTGAGATTACTCCTGTGCTTTTATCTGCACTTGGCAGCACCTTTGGGCTGGGGCTGGTCAACAGGAAGATGTCCTATTAACGCTCCTTATAGTAGATTCCATTGATAAAGCCACCACACTGCTGATAAGGACTGCCTGCATCCCAGAATCGCACCAATCCTAAGCGCATACATGCTGCCGCAGAGAGTGGTTTTCTTTCTTGATTCCTATGAATTTCTGACAATGAATATTTTTTACTGTAATTCAAATAAGTTAGTAACAATAATAACAGCAAAACTTGTATTAGCAGCAACTAACTCTTAGATAGCACTTATCACATGCAAGGTGCTACTCTTAGCATTGGGCATTTAATCCTTGCAACAACCCTATGCAGTAGGTACTATTATCATCTCCATCTTCATACAAGTAAACCAAAGCTCAGAGAGGTTAAGTAATTTGCCCAAGTCCCTATCTTCACCCATCAACACACACCGGCACACCATGAAACCACAAAGAAGGCACCAGAAGATTGCATTTGGTGTATATATCATCACACTACTACACAGTAAATACATTGTATTGTTCCAAAAACCAACAGTAGTTTATTAGAAGCTAATTGATGGAGTTCTCACTGGTCTCTAGGCCAGCCTCACCCAGGGAGAAATGGAAAGGTGGAGAGGAAGAGCTGAATTGTGACATGATGATCCCACTCTATCCCCAGTATCCTATCTGAATGGAAAATGACCCTCCAGAGATCAAACACATCCCTGGCAAACCCAAAATTGCCATTTGATGGGAGCAGTGCTTCTCATGTGGTCTCCGTAAGGACCAACATCCTCTAGGGAAATGGAAAAAAAAAAAATCCATATTTTTGAGCCCATCCCAGACCTAACCCAGTGACTCACTGCAGGAAACACAGGGAATCACACTTTAAACAAAATCTTTGAGGGACCTTATGGAGAATCCTCAGATTCAAGACTAGAGTCATCCTAATTTTGCTACCCCTGGAGTCCTCCAAAAGGCACACATGTATACACAGATCACAAACACTTCCTCCCAATCAAAACATGTGTAACAGGAATAAAGAGACCCACCCATTCTCCCTTGCTCTTGAAAGAATTAACACCACAAGTCTCATGAAGCTGAGCAAAGAAACACCTTAAAAGCGCAGTGTTTAGAGATAATCAAGATGGCGGACGAATAACACCGCCAGACAGAGGGTCTCTGCAGAAAAGACCGATTCTAGCAGAAACTAGAGGAAAGAAGCAAGAAGACGAGCATACAGCGGACAAGGGCCGGAAGGAGGGGTACCTGAGACCCCGGGAGACTCCACGGGAGGAGGCTGCGGAGGAGAACTGGAGGCTGAGACCACCGGAGCAGCCCGGAGACCAGCGGCAAGGGTAGGTGGATTCGCTGTTTCCCCTCCCCTGCATTCGGGACTGCTGGTGGGCTCCCCAGCGGGTGGAGAGACCTGCGGATACCAGCCCAGAGACTGCTGCCGCCTGCCAGCGGTGAGCCTGTAGCGGACGTGGCACCAGATTCCCAACTTCCTCCGGGCACCTCCGTGTGCACAGACCCGAGCCGCGCGGCAGGCGCCATATTGCCTCCTCCTCCCCTCCGCCGACCCTACCCACGGCTGCCCAGAGAGACAATACAGCCATCAGCGGGAGGCACCTCCAGGGAACGGGACCTTCCCGTTTGGGACCCCGCCCGCCCTCCCAGGTGCTGCTGGCACCCTGTTCCCAGGAAAACGGTGCCGACTCAGAGGCTGAGAGACATAGACCCAGCTTGGGCTCCCTGTGGGTGAATTAGGACCGGAAATCCTCTCCCTGGTGGGGATACAGTTTGAACTCTGGGACCCAGAGGTCGGACCTGCAGACCAGATCCCCTGCACCAAGGGCTAGCATTGCCCGGGGCACAGAAGGGTTATACGTGAACAGCCTACTGAGGTCTGTGTGCCTCCAGGGGCGGATCAGCGTCCTAGAGGGCAACCCTCCTCCCAGGAGGAGGCCGTGGGCCCAACCCAGGTGGCGTTCCTGTGCAGGGAACCTCCCCGCCGGCATCACAGTCCGGGGAGGCCTGGTGGCTTGTGGTCTGGCCTGCTGGCAGAGGCCCAGGAGTAGCTGCGGAGTTGGGGAGGGTGGAAAGAAGCGAGGCCTGCTGCAGACTGCGGGTCTCAGACAGCCCCACCCCCACACCCAGACTTTCTGGCTGAGCGGGACCATTCCAGCCCCGCCCTGACAGCTTTCCCTGAAAGCAGAGAACAGAACTTTGACCCCTGCTAACGGCCTGAGGGCAGGCTTACCCAACCCAGCTCCGCCCAGAAGGAGAGCTGATAACAGGACTCAAAATCAACACCATAGCCTGATCCTCCAAGCAAACGCCACCTACTGACAGGGACAGCATCTTGCACGGCCTTTCCACGGCACCCACTGACTCAATATACAGGGAGTGGTCCAATTTCACCCACAGGCACCACCTAACGCCTCAGAAACTAAACAAGGTGTGTGAATACCCAAACAATAACCTAAGGAAAGAAACAACAACTGATCGACATGGGAAGAAATCAGCGAAAGAACTCAGGAAATATGAAGAACCAAACGGAAAACACACCCCCAAAGAGGAGCACCAGCCCCCTAGAAACGGACACCGACCAAAATCAGGCAACCAATATGACAGAAGAGGAATTTCGTATGTGGAACATAAGAACACTCACCCAGCTGCAACAACAACTCAATAACCAACACCAAGAAACCACAAAAAGTCTCCAGGATATGAGAAAAGAAGTAGACACATTGAAGAAAAGTGTAACCGAACTCCTGGAAATGAAGAATCAATTCAAGGAACTACAAAATACAGTGGAAAGTCTCAAGAACAGGGTAGATGAAACAGAAGAAAGAATCTCAGAGCTTGAAGATAACACCCTCCAATTAAATAAATCAGTCACAGAAATAGAGCAGAGAAACAAGAGAAAAGAGCAAAGCCTACAAGAGCTGTGGGATTATGTGAAGAAACCTAATGTGAGGGTCATAGGGTTGCAGGAAGGGGAAGAAGACAACACTCAAGGGTTGGACAAGCTGTTTGAAGATATAATAGAGGAAAATTTCCCAGGCCTTGCTCAAAATCTTGATATACAAGTTCAAGAAGCTCAGAGGACCCCTGGGAGATTCAACGCAAACAGGAAGACGTCACGACATGCAGTCATCAGACTGACCAAAGTATCAACTAAAGAGGCCCTTCTAAGAGCTGTAAGACAAAAGAAGCAAGTAACATACAAGGGAAAGCCAATTCGAATAACATCAGACTTCTCTAATGAGACTTTACAAGCAAGGAGAGACTGGGGCCCCATTCTCACTCTTTTGAAACAAAACAATGCCCAGCCTAGAATCTTATTCCCTGCAAAACTAAGCTTCGTATATGAAGGAGAAATAAAAACATTCTCAGACAAGCAAAGGCTCAGAGAATTCACCAAGACAAGACCAGCCCTACAAGAAGTGCTTAAAACAGCGTTATGCACGGAACATCATAATAATAACCCACGAATATAAAAACAACCAAAACCCAAAGATATTAAAGGCCAGATATTACAATGGCTCAAGACAGAAATCATAGCAACAACATCCAACCCAACAGAATGATCAGTAATCTACCTTACCTATCAGTTCTCTCAATAAATGTGAATGGCTTAAACTCTCCACTCAAGAGACATAGGCTGGCTGAATGGATAAGAAAATACAGGCCAAGTATATGCTGTCTTCAGGAAACACATCTAACCTGCAAGGATGCACATAGACTAAAAATAAAAGGGTGGAGATCAATATTCCAAGCAAATAGAAGCCAAAAGAAGGCTGGTGTGGCAGTTCTAATTTCAGACGATTTAGTTTTTAAACCAACAAAAGTAGTAAAAGACAAAGAGGGTCATTATATAATGGTGAAGGGCACAGTCCAACAAGAAGAGATAACAATTTTAAATATATATGCACCCAACTCAGGTGCACCCAGATTCATAAAGCAAACCTTACTGGAGCTAAGCAAATGGATTAATAGCAACTCCATAATCGCCGGAGATTTCAACACCCCACTGACGGCACGAGTCAGATCCTCCAAACAGAAAATTAATAAAGAAATAATGGACTTAAACAAAACTCTAGAACAATTGGGTCTGACAGACATCTACAGAACATTCTACCCAAAATCCACTGAATATACATTCTTCTCATCAGCTCACGGGACATTCTCTAAGATTGACCATATCCTAGGACACAAAGAAAATCTCAAGAAATTTAAAAAAATAGAAATCATACCATGTACCTTCTCAGATCACAGTGGAATAAAACTAGAAATCAACCCTAACAGAAACTCACATTTCTACACAAAAACGTGGAAATTAAACAATCTCCTACTAAATGATTACTTCGTAAATGAAGAAATCAAGACGGAAATAAAAAACTTCTATGAAGAAAACGACAATGGAGAGACAAGTTATCAACTCCTCTGGGACACAGCTAAAGCAGTTCTGAGAGGAAAGTTTATCTCCATAAATGCCTATAACCAAAAGGCAAGAAGATCACAAATAGACAATCTAATGAAACGACTCAAAGAGCTGGAAAAAGAAGAACAGACCAACCCCAAACCCAGCAGAAGAAGTGAAATCAACAAGATCAAATCAGAACTAAACGAAATTGAAAACAGGAAAGCTATTCAGGAGATTAATAAAACAAAAAGTTGGTTCTTTGAAAAAATAAACAAGATTGACACGCCATTGGCTAAGCTAACGAAAAGCAGAAAAGAGAAATCTCTAATAAGCTCCATCAGGAATAAAAAAGGAGATATCACAACTGATCCCAAAGAGATAAAAGATACAATTTATGAATACTACAAAAATCTTTATGCACACAAACTGGAAAATGTGGAGGAAATGGACAAATTTCTAGAAACACACAGCCTCCCTAGGCTCAACCAGGAAGAAATAGATTCCCTGAACAGACCAATCTCAACAGCTGAAATAGAAACAGCAATTAAAAATCTCCCTAAAAAGAAAAGTCCCGGTCCAGATGGCTTCACACCTGAATTTTACCATACTTACAAAGAAGAACTAGTACCTATCTTGCAGAAACTATTCCACAATATCGAGTAGAACGGAAACCTCCCCAACACCTTTTATGAAGCGAATATTACTCTGATACCAAAACCAGGAAAGGATGCAACAAAAAAAGAAAACTACAGACCAATATCCCTAATGAATATAGATGCAAAAATTTTCAACAAAATCTTAGCTAACCGAATCCAGACACTTATCAAAAAAATAATCCACCACGACCAAGTGGGCTTCATCCCAGGGATGCAGGGATGGTTCAACATACGTAAATCTATAAATGCAATTCACCACATAAACAGAAGCAAAAACAAAGACCACATGATTCTTTCAATAGATGCAGAAAAAGCTTTCGACAAAATTCAACACCCTTTCATGATACGAACACTTAAGAAAATAGGCATAGAAGGGACATACCTAAAAATGATACAAGCCATATATGACAGACCCATAGCCAACATCATACTGAATGGGGAAAGATTGAAATCATTCCCACTTAGAACTGGAACCAGACAAGGCTGCCCACTATCTCCACTTCTGTTCAACATAGTGCTGGAAGTCTTGGCTACAGCAATCAGACAGGAAAATGGAATCAAAGGTATCCAAATAGGGGCAGAAGAGATCAAACTTTCACTGTTTGCTGATGATATGATATTGTATCTAGAAAACCCCAAGGATTCAACCAAGAAACTCCTGGAACTGATCAATGAATTTAGTAAAGTCTCAGGATACAAAATCAATACACAGAAATCAGAGGCATTCATATACGCCAACAACAATCTAATTGAGAACCAAATCAAAGACTCAATTCCCTTCACAATAGCAACAAAGAAATTAAAGTACCTAGGAATATATTTAACCAAAGAGGTAAAAGACCTCTACAGGGAGATCTATGAAACACTGAGGAAGGAAATAGCAGAGGATGTAAACAGATGGAAATCCATACCATGCTCGTGGATCGGCAGACTCAACATCATCAAAATGTCTATACTACCCAAACTGATCTACAGATTCAATGCAATACCTATTAAAATCCCATCAGCATTCTTCACAGATATAGAAAAAATAATTTTACGCTTCGTATGGAACCAAAGAAGACCCCGAATATCAAGAGCAATTCTAGGCAACAAAAACAAAATGGGAGGCATTAATATGCCAGATATCAAACTATACTACAAAGCTGTAGTAATTAAAACAATATGGTATTGGCACAAAAACAGGAATATTGACCAGTGGAACAGATGTGAGAATCCTGATATAAAACCATCCTCTTATAGCCATCTCATCTTTGACAAAGCAGACAAAAACATACGCTGGGGAAAAGAATCCCTCTTCAATAAATGGTGCTGGGAAAACTGGATAGCCACCTGTAGAAGGCTAAAACAGGACCCACACCTTTCACCTCTCACAAAAACCAACTCACGCTGGATAACAGACTTAAACCTAAGATATGAAACTATTAGAACTCTAGAGGAAAAAGTTGGAAACACTCTCCTAGACATCGGCCTGGGCAAAGAGTTTATGAAGAAGTCCCCAAAGGCAATCACAGCAGCAACAAAAATAAATAAATGGGACATGATCAAACTACAAAGCTTCTGCACTGCCAAAGAAATAGTCATGAAAGTAAACAGACAACCTACAGAATGGGAGAAAATTTTTGCATCCTATGCATCCGATAAGGGACTGATAACTAGAATATACTTAGAACTCACGAAAATTAGGAAGAAAAAATCAAATAACCCCATTAAAAAATGGGCAAAGGACTTGAACAGAAATTTTTCTAAAGAAGACAGAAGAATGGCCAAGAAACATATGAAGAAATGCTCAACATCTCTAATCATCAGGGAAATGCAAATCAAAACCACAATGAGATATCACTTAACCCCAGTGAGAATGGCCTTTATCAAAAAATCTCCAAACAATAAATGCTGGCGTGGTTGCGGAGAGAGAGGAACACTCCTACACTGCTGGTGGGACTGCAAACTAGTTCAACCTCTGTGGAAAGCAATATGGAGATACCTTAAAGCGATACAAGTGAATCTACCATTTGATCCAGCAATCCCATTGCTGGGCATCTACCCAAATGATCCAGTGACACTCTACAAAAAAGACACCTGCACTCGAATGTTTATAGCAGCACAATTCATAATTGCAAGGCTGTGGAAACAGCCCAAGTGCCCATCAATCCAAGAATGGATTAATAAAATGTGGTATATGTATACCATGGAGTACTATTCAGCTCTAAGAAACAATGGTGATATAGCACATCTTATATTTTCCTGGTTAGAGCTGGAACCCATACTACTAAGTGAAGTATCCCAAGAATGGAAAAACAAGCACCAGATATATTCTCCAGCAAACTGGTATTAACTGAGCAGCACCTAAGTGGACACATAGGTACTACAGTAATAGGGTATTGGGCAGGTGGGAGGGGGGAGGGGGGCGGGCATATACATACATAATGAGTGAGATGTGCACCATCTGGGGGATGGTCATGATGGAGACTCAGACTTTTGGGGGGAGGGGGGGAAATGGGCATTTATTGAAACCTTAAAATCTGTACCCCCATAATACGCCAAAATAAAAAAAAAAAAAAAAAAAAAAGAAGAGATAATCAGGAAAATACAGAGAATATAATGTAAAAAAAAAAAAAAAGCGCAGTGTTGTCACAGCATTTCACAATGTCACACCGCACAAAGATGCTCTGAGCAACAGCTCCTGAAAGAGCTGGTCAAACTCAGGGTAGTTTTGAATCTGTAACATTAAAGGCCCCATTTCAGAGCCACGTGGAAACAAGATGGGCATAGAATGAACAGCACAGGAACAATATTAAATCAAATCCTGAACTTAAAAGGCCAGCAGAATCTCTGAAAGTGTGGATGGGTTGCTGAGGCCCGGAAGTGATTTAAGGTGGGAACTAAGATTTACGGTCAAGACTGACTTTGCTTCCTCAGGCCCAGTGCTCCTGCTGGAGCTACTCCCGCCGCCGCCAGACGCCGGCCTCTCACGGAGCCCTCAGTCAGCGCAGGCTCTACGCTGGTCGGGGCACGCACAGTGAAGCGTGTTAGAGGCCCCAAGCACAAACGACCTGGGCGGCCACAGGGAGATGGCGAGGGAGCTGCAGCACACAGCCGTGCGGGAGAGGACAGCAGCGGGAGAGGAAGGCAGCTCCGGGCGCCAGGCGGGCACCTGCGGGAGAGAGCAGCGGCGGGCGAGGGACGGCCCGCATCCTCACGCGGAGTGCGCACATGCCTAATGTTAAGGGATTGCAGCCCAGTCCTAGTGACAGTCCCTGGCCAGTTAAAGTCTTTTCTGAACCTCTTAACACTCTTCTAAAACAAAGAAAAGAAAGACTAAAAATAAAATCTAGTGGACAAAAGAGAGCGAAGATACTGGCCTACTGGCCTTGACCACAGAAATGAGGCACAGCCAATCCCACGCTCCTACCACGTTTCCGTCATGAGTAGGGCCCATGCCACCGCCCAGTCAGTCCATGGAGAGCCACAGCATGATTAAGTCACTCTCAAATAACTTCTGGTCTGAAACCCAGTACAAGAAGCCCAACCTACATCTAGAACTAGTCTTCTGACAATCTCATTACCAGAACATTCTTGCAAGAAAACAAAGGTTTTTCCTTCAAGGATCTACCTATCCTTTAGCAAACCTGTATAAAGAGAATTAAAAAGAAAGAGAGAATGAGAAAGTGAGAGAGAGATTACTGTATGAAAAAGGTAGCTCTGCAAAAAGAGAAATTAGAACCACTGGATCCAGATACTTTACATAGCAGTATCTTGGGAGGTTCTAATTAAGGAGAATTTCTAAAAATACTATTATATCAATAAAAAATTACATAAATACTAGAACCAAGCAGATTTCAACAGCGAGCTGGAACAGTAAAACACCAGGGCCTGGCTATCACCCAGCAGGCCTGTAAGTTGCACACTATTGTCTTGTAAGTAAAACGGTCTTATGACAATACCGTGTTGATATTTATGTAACCAGCCCTGTGGAACCAGGTCACTTATCACTAATTCTGCTCCACGACAGTTCTATACTCATCTTCCAATGTAACAATATTCATTTACATTCAAGTGAGAAGATACCGATTTCAAAGGCCAGAGCGGATGCAAGACAACATTGTTTAGAAAGGCAATAAAGTTACTCCATCTGGGAAATTACTGTCAGCTAGATGAGATGAAATTGGTGTAGAAGGGGAGGCTCTTAGAGTCCTTTTTTGACCAAAACAGTTTGACATTTGAGATTCCCACGCATTCCTGCTCACTACAATGCCATAGTCTGCAGATTCCCAATAAATAGAGGCAGACGACAGTAATAATGCTTCCACTAGGAATCTTGGGTTTGTCATCTCATTCCATGCTAAATAATACATGACTTCAGATTAAGATGGCTATACAGATATGCCTGTTATCTCTTAACTTCAAAGTACAAATACACTGACGTTTTAGTTAGAGACGCCCTGCACCTATGTAACAGACACTGACTCTGTTTCTCCCAGCTCCAGCAACATGGCCCTAGTCTAACTCCACTTCATCTCATCTCCTGCTTCCCTCCTGTCCTCCAAACCCATGCCATGCCCCTTTCAAAAGGTGCAAGATCGGTGCCATGCAGGCACAAACCCTGCTGAACTTCCTCCTGGGAACACCTGCCCTCCCTACTTGATCTGACCCTGCCTAAATCACCTGCGTAGCTCCTGACCACTCTCCGCTGAGAGCCCAGGGCCAAGCCTACCTATGCCCACATCTACAAGCGGTGCTGCCTGGGGGTCTTTGCACCGGCTGTTTGCCCTACCTGCCATGCTCTTTACTCAGGTCTTCACTCCTTCCTGTCATTAGACTTCAGATTAAATGCTGCCTTCCCTACTATATCACTACCTAGCTGCTATCTAGTATACTGTCTATTTTTCTGCCTAGCTCTTACCACCTTCTGGTATTTTCTTGTTCATTTGCTTCTCATTCTTCCCCCATTAGATTGCTCCCTAAGTCTGCAGTCCCCAACCCTCAGGCCTCGGCCCAGTACTGACCCTAACCCGCCCAGCCAGTTAGGAAACAGGCTATGCATCACCACCTGAGGTCTGCACCACACCACGTACCCCCTCCCCCGCCATACCCCGCCCCCACACCCAGGCCCAGGCCTGGAAAAATTGTCTTCCATGAAACCAGTCCCTGGTGCCAAAAAGGTTGAGGACTGCTGCCCTAAGGAGTACCATGCCTATCACCTTTGTAAATAAAATGTATTGATAGTTCTTTTCTGAAAATTTATTTAAGTTAACAACTAAAAGTTGTACATATTTACGGTGTACAATTTGATGTTTTGATACATATCAATGGCTAGAATGGCTAAATCAAGATATTTAAAATAGGCATTACCTCCCATACTCATTTTTGTGGTAAGAACACTTAAATTCTCAGCCATTTTGAACATACAGACAGTATATTGTTGGATTTATAGTTCCAAGTTTGTCATTAACAACTACATGTCACCACTGACCACAAAATCAGGACTTTGTCTGGTGGTCCCAGTGCGTATGTTAGAACAAAGTCAACCAGTCACAAAATCGAGGAAGAAAGAAAAGAGTGGCAATGACACTAAATGGGCTGGTTGGTCACAGCTGCTTTCTGTCAAACTTCAGCTATCACAAACATCATATTTTAGGAGCACAAGATGATTCAGAGAAAAACAGTGTTCTCTGAGGAACCCTCCCAGCTGCCTTTGCCCACTACATTTTCAGAGAAGTGCCAACTGTTCTGCCATTAGCTGAGAGCTCAGGGGACTCCCTGACACAGCAAAAGCTTCATCATGATATGATTTATTTCAAACAACAAAAAAAGTAATTAAAGACTGATCTGCAGTTTACCAGGGTCATTATGGACTACTTTTATATTATCAGGAGACAAACGGAGAAGCAGTCCCACTCACCCCAAAAATATCCCACAGAATTTTGGTATAGAAGGTTGAATGTTTGTGTATTAGTCAGAGTTCTCCAGAGAAACAGAACCAACAGGGGCCGTGGGGTGGGGGCGGGTGGTGAACAGAGGAAAAGAGCCAGGTTGACTGATTGTAAGGAACTGGCTCTTGTGACTATGGACGCTGGCCCATCTAGATGTGGGCTGGCAGCCTAGATACCCGGGAGAGCCAGTGGTGCACATCAAGTTCAAAGGCCGCAGACAGAGACCCAGGAACACGTGAAGTCCAAAGGCAGTCTACTGGAGATGCCCTTCTTGCTCTGGGATGCTGGTCTTTTTGTTCTAGTCAGGACTTCAAAGGATTGGATGAGGCCCACTCACATTATGGAGGGCAATCTGCTTATTCAATGCTCCCCGATTTAAATATTAATCTCATCCAGAAACACTCTACAAGTTGACACATAACATTAATCATCACAAGTCCTTGTCAACTTGGTACCTATACACATCTATTTAAACCATGCTTAATATCCAAACAAAAACAATAATAAGGTTATATTTCCTCCTAAAGTGATACAACCTATGTACAAC